>NC_065591.1:42047941-44447941 GCF_024542745.1 Macaca thibetana thibetana
ATACTATGCAGCCATAAAAAAGGATGAGTTTGTGTCCTTTGTAGGGACATGGATGCAGCTGGAAACCATCATTCTTAGCAAACTATCACAAGAACAGAAAACCAAACACCGCATGTTCTCACTCATAGGTGGGAACTGAACAATGAGATCACTTGGACTCGGGAAGGGGAACATCACACACCGGGGCCTATCATGGGGAGGGGGGAGGGAGGAGGGGGGAGGGATTGCATTGGGAGTTATACCTGATGTAGATGACGAGTTCATGGGTGCAGCACACCAACATGGCACAAGTATACATATGTAACAAACCTGCACGTTATGCACATGTACCCTACAACTTAAAGTATAATAATAATAAATAAATTAAAAAAAAAAAAAGACTTGGAACCAACCCAAATGTCCACCAATGATAGACTGGATTAAGAAAATATGGCACATATATATCTTGGAATACTATGCAGCCATAAAAAAAGATGAGTTCATGTCCTTTGTAGCGACATGGATGAAGATGGAAACCATCATTCTCGGCAAACTATCGCAACAACAGAAAACCAAACACTGCATGTTCTCACTCACAGGTGGGAATTGAATAATGAGAACACTTGGACACAGCAAGGGGAACATCACACACAGGTGCCTGTTGTGGGTTGGTGTGAGGTGGGGAGGGATAGCATTAGGAGATATACCTAATGTAAATGACAAGTTAATGGGTGCAGCACACCAACATGGCACATATATACATATGTAACAAACCTGCACGTTGTGCACATGTACCCTAGAACTTAAAGTATAATTAAAAAAAATAGAAAAGAAAAAGAAAACCTTGCTATTGTACATTTTTTCACTACCCCTTTAAAATGTTTATAAATTGTCTCCAAGTCTCTTGGCAGTTTTACAACCAAATAAATGTCTTTTTCAATTACCTGGGAACTATCTCTTTGAAATGTATACAATGAAAGCAATAGTGCCCTATGTCCCAGTCTCTGTAAGAGGGTAGGAACCTAACCTGATCAACACCAATTAGCAAACATGGATGGCCAGAGCACAGAAAAAAAAAAAAAAAATTACAGACTCAGTAATAACCAAATGTGATATCCACATCTCATTGACCAACCTCTTCTCTCCAATACTTTTCACTCATTCACCTAAACATTCCACATTTTGTTGCAGCAGGATTGAATTCAGTCTTTCTTCCCAGTTGCAGTAGTCTGGAAAAAAGTTTTCCTTCCCTGTTTAATTTGCCCAGTAAAATTTTTACTGTGACAGAATTTAAAGGACCCAGCACTTGAAGGACCCAGCACTTAAAATGCCTAAGAGGGAATGTCAGCAAACTTTAACTTTTTACAAAATATACAGAGAATAGTAATACAATGGAAAGAGCTCAGGTTGCATATACCTGGAAATTTCTGTTCAGAGGTTTTCAGAAGTAATTGTTCAGATATTTGGGTCACGGAAAAGGAGAGCAGGAAGCATTTGGTTTCCTATATATGTGTCTCAGTTCGCATTCGGCAGAAGTATGCCCAGGAGCAAGAATTCAGGTGCAAGTAGCTTGTTTAGGACTTAAAAGAAACACCAGTGGTAGAAGAGTGAGACTAGAAGAAAGGCAGCCAAGATAAATTATCTTTCTAACCAACCTACCACTGTGGGTGCTTCAGGTTAATACCTCATGGAAAACTGTGGAAGCCAATGGAAAACACACCAGAAAAGCTGGGAGAGACCTAGGGTATTTGTGCACCATCTCATTTTAGATGCTGTTTGGAAGTTGAGAGTATTAATTCCCAGTACTTCTTTCTGCAAGGCAGGCAGATAAAGCCATCTTGGGGAAAGGCTTGGCAAAGGAACATGTAGGGGAGGTAAAGGAAATCCACAAGAAAAGTGAATCAGGTCCCGGCCCTTGGAGAAGCTGACACTGAAACTGCAGGAGTGATAGGGTATGGGTCAGACACATACACAGTCAACTACACTGTGTTAATACATGTTACTTCTAGAAAAGAATACCATGGTCAAAACATTTTGGGGAAAATTTGGGTTAATCAAACATTAATTGGTTTATTTATTTTATGACTTCTCAGATATTTTAGGATATGAATTTGAATGTACCTTGCATAGCTTTAAGATAAGAATATCATGCTAAAATTTCTCAGCTGTTTTGGTGTGTGCCTCTAGTTGGATTAGTGCATATAGTGCACTTAACATACTTTGTGAATCACCAATCCAATTTATTTGCCAAAGGTTACTAATGAGAAAAATTAGATCCATATTAGTGACATTTAAAAGTGAAGCAGTGTTTACAGAGATTAGTATAACTGCCAAGGATTAAGGTAATAGGAAGCCAGAATGTGTGATAGAAGATTCTAGTGATACATAATATTGTTGATACCTTCTTAATTCTCATTCTATCTATTCTTCTAATTACATTACTACAGTGTCTATATTTTCTGAAACCAGAATTTAAAGTATAGACATATAATGTCAGAGTTAATAATTCCTTGCAACTTTCTTTTTAATTAAACCGATCTTGCATGTTTAATTTTCAAAACAAGTGATGTGAAAATCCTACCTCACCTCAAAAGAAAACTTGTAACTCTATTTTTCATCCACTATCCCTATGGGGACATTAACCATACAGTACTCCTTAAATTTTACCAGGTGAGTGAACTGAAGCCTCACATGCTTGGCTTACTCTGGGTGATAGAACGAGGCAGATTCACAACTCGGATTGTGTCAGGATTCATATTCTGAACTTTTGACCCGAGGTCTGGTGCTGATCCTTACAATCTTCTTGCCATCTCAAAATTTGTCAGGTAATGTTTTGGTCTATTTTTATTGGGGTTATGGCTAGTGAGCCTGAGTTATGAGTTTCTTGGTTGGATGAAGTGGCTCACACCTGTAACCCCAGCAGTTTGGGAGGCTGAGGCTGTTGGATCAACTGAGGTCAGGAGTTTGAGACCAGCATGGTAAACACGGTGAAACACTGTCTCTACTAAAAAATATAAAAATTGCCTGAGCATGGTGGTGCGTGCCTGCAATCCCAGCTACTCAGGAGGCTGAGGCCTGAGAATGGCTTCGACCCAGGAGGCGGAGGTCGCAGTGAGATGAGATTGCGCCACTGTACTCCAGCTTGAGCAACAGAATGAGACTCTGTCTCAAAGAAAAAAAAAATAGCTTAGCTAATGAAAATGTTGCAATGAAAATAAAAATAAAAAGTCTCAACATGCAATTTGTCAATATGATAAAATGTACTCCCCTCTATAACTTTAAATTCACTTTTGGATTATGTTATTAGTACTGTTATGTAGTGAGAGAAGCTTGAGCTTAAGATGTTTCCAAGGCTGGAATTCAGTGCTCTTTAATTAAAAAAAAAAAATACTACTGGAAACTTTCAATCAGAAATCTTCATGTGTGTGGAAACTTCTGGAATGGAACTCATGCTAAAGTAAACAGGAACTTTTTCAGACAGGCTTTTCCTAGTTAAGAGTCTTAGTCATCTGTTCATAGGGGCCATTTTAGAATACCCTGTGGATTGTTTACTGGCAGTGACTCCCTGTATGTCTCTCTTTGGGATTATATATGCCTTATATAGGGAATAAAAAAGACTTGGCAAGAAAAACCACAAGAACAAAAATAGAAATACCCATTTTACCTGAGATCTAATTCAATATGTGAGGAAACAAACAGTACTCTTTAATGGTCCTGAGAAGAAACTTAGGACAGAAAATGGATAAAGGTGGTTTGGACTTCTCATAATAGGGTTTCTTTTGGTTTGGGATTTTTGAAATATTCATTATATTAACACAGTGGTTACGCTACAGAAACAATACAAAACAAAACAAAACAGAACAAAAAAGCCGAGGTTAGAAGAGAAATAAAATGATCATCATCAAATGGCATCTAAATTGGACAGGGGTGGTGGCTCATACCTGTAATTCCAGCAATTTGAGAGGCTGAGACGGACGGATCACTTGAGGCCAGGAGTTTGAGACCAGCCTGGCCAACATGGCAAAATCCTGTCTCTACTAAAAATGCAAAAAGTAGCTGTGTGGTCGCACACAGCTATAATGCCAGCTACTTGGGAGGCTGAGGGACGAGAATAGCTTGAACCCTGTAGGTGGAGGTTGCAGAGAACCAAGATCATGCCATTGCACTCCAGCCTGGGTAAAACAGTGAGACTCTGTCTCGAAAACAAAACAAAACAAAACAAAACAAAAAAACTAAATTATTCCAGAAATACTTCAGCAGGAGATTATACGAGAAGCTGAGTACCCGATTTTCACATTGGTCATGAAACACAAGTTATAATAATAACCGTAATGAAAATATTGATGCATATTTAGACAACTTGCAGTTTATTTAATGGGTTATGCTCATCTTTAACTTCAAGTTAGTTAGGTTGCCTTTGGAAGGCAACTTATAGTTATGTTGGTACTGTTGTCACATTTCTGAACCCAATTATCTCAGATTATTTTTGGTTATAGAGGAAATGAATTTCAAATAAATGCTTATCTCATAACTACTTGCAAGTCACTAAACTATTACCATGTGTTATTATAATGCTTCTGATTGGATATTTAAGGTTCTTAATGTTGGCAAACCCAACATTCACAAAAGATGACTGATATATGGTATTACCTCTTATTTTATAAAACTGAGGCAAAAGCATTTAAGAGTTTTTTTTTTGTTTGGTTTCATTTTTTGTTTTGTTTTTTCAAGAATAACCACTATACAAAGGAAAGAATGAAAACTGAAACTCCCACAAGGCCTGCCTTGCAGGAGCTCCTGAGGAAGTACAAAATATGGAAAGGAAAAACCAGTATCAGCCACTGCAAAACCACCAAAAATATAAAGACCAATGACACTATGAAGAAACTGCATCTACTAGTGTGCAAAATAACCAGCTAGCGTCATGATGACAGGAACAAATTCACATATAACAATATCAACCTTAAATGTAAATGGGCAAAATTCCCCAATGAAAAGACACAGACTGGCAAATTGGATAAAGAGTCAAGACCCAATGGTGTGCTGTATTCAGGAGACCCATCTCACATGAAAAGACACAAATGAAGGAATATTTGCCAAGCAAATGGAAAGCAAAAAACAAACAAACAAAACAAAAACAAAACAAAACCAAACAAAAAAACAGAGGTCACAATCCTAATCTCTGATAAACGGACTTTAAACCAACAAAGATCAAAAAAGACAAAGAAGGGCATTACATAATGGCAAAGGAATCAATACAACAAGAAGAGCTAACTATCCTAAATATATATGCACCCAATACAGGAGCACTCATCTTCAAAAAACAAGTTCTTAGAGACTTACAAAGAGACTTAACTCCCACACAATAATAGACCTGTCTAATGTCAATATTAAGACAGATCAAAGACAGAAAATTAACAAGAATATTCAGGTCATTAACTCAGCTCTGGATCAAGTGGACCTAATAGACATCTACAGAACTCTCACTCCAAATCAACAGAATATACAGTCTTCTCAGCACCACATAGCACTTATTCTAAAATCGACCACATAATTGGAAGTAAAACACTCCTCAGCAAATGCAAAAGAACAGAAATTAAAACAAACAGTCTCTCAGACCACAGTGCAATCAAATTAGAATTCAGGATTAAGAAACCCACTTAAAACCACACAACTACATGGAAATTGAACAACCTGCTCCCAAATGAGTCCTGGGTAAATAACGAAATTAAGGCAGAAATCAAGAAGTTCTTTGACACCAATGAGAACAAAGACACAACGTACCAGAATCTCTGGGACACAGCCAAAGCAGTGTTTAGAGGGAAATTGATAGCACTAATTGTGCACATCAGAAAGCTGGAACAATCTCAAATCAACACCCTAACATCACAATTAAAAGAACTAGAAAAGCAAGAACAAACAAATCCAAACGCTAGCAGAAGACAAGAAATAACTAAGATATGAGCAGAACTGAAGGACATAGAGACATGAAAAATCCTTCAAAAAATCAGTGAACCTATGAGGTGGTTTTTTGAAAAGATTAACAAAATAGATAGACTTCCAGGCAGACTAATAAAGAGAAAAAGATAGAAGAATCAAATAGACACAATAAAAAATGATAAAGGGGATATCACCACTGACCTCACAGAAATACAAACTACCGTCAGAGAATACTATATAAACACCTCTATGCAAATAAACTAGAGAATCTAGAAGACATGGATAAATTCCTGGACACATACACCTTCCAAAGACTAAACCTGGAAGAAGTTGAATCCCTGACTAGACTAACAACAAGTTCTGAAATTGAGGCAGTAATTCATAGCCTACCAACCAAACAAAGCCCAGGACCAGATGGATTCATAGCCGAATTCTACCAGAGGTACAAAGAGAAATTTGTACCATTCTCTTTGAAACTTGCAAACAATTGAAAAGGAGGGACTCCAACCTAACTCATTTTATGAGGCCAGCATCTTCCTGATATCAACATCCGCCAGACACACACACACACACACACACACACACACACACATACCCCTTCAGGCCAGTATCCCCAATGAACATTGATGTGAAAATCCTCAATAAAATACCTGCAAACCGAATCCAGCGGCACATCAATAAGTTTATCCTTCACTCTGAAGTCAGCTTTATCCCTGGGATGCAAGGTTTGTTCAACATATGCAAATCAATAAATGTAATTCATCACATAAACAGAATCAATGACAAAAACCACATAATTATCTCAATAGATGCAGAAAAGGCCTTGAATAAAGTGCAACATCCCTTCATGTGAAAAACTCTCAATAAGCTAGGTATTAATGGAACATATCTCAAAATAATAAGAGCTATTTATGGCAAACCCACAGCCAATATCATACTGAATGGAAAAAAGCTGGAAGCATTCCTTTTGAAATGCAGCACAAGACAAGGATGCCGTCTCTCACAACTCCTATTCAACATAGTATTGGAAGTTCTGGCCAGGGCAATCATGCAAGAGAAAGAAATAAACATATTCAAATATGAAGAGAGGAAGTCAAGTTGTCTCTGTTTGCAGATAACATGATTCTGTATTTAGAAAACCCCATGATCTCAGTCCAAAAATTCCTTAAGCTGTTTAACAACTTCAGCAAAGTCTCAGGATACAAAATCAATGTATAAAAATCACAAACATTCCTATACACAAACAATAGACAAGCAGAGAACCAAATCATGAATGCACTCCCATTCACAATTGCTACAAAGAGAATAAAATACCTAGGAATATTGCTAACAAGGGATGTGAAAGACCTATTCAAGGAGAACTACAAACCAGTGCTCAACGAAATAAGAGAGGACAAAAGAATGGAAAACCATTTCATCCTCATGAATTGGAAAAATCAGTATCATGAAAATGGCCATATTGCCCAAAGTAATTTACAGATTCAATGCTATTCCCATCAAACTGCCATTGACATTCTTTACAGAATTAGAAACAACTATTTTACATTTCATATGGAATCACAGAAGAGCCTGTATAGCCAAGACAATCCTAAGCAAAAAGAACAAAGCTGGTGTCATCATGCTACCCAACTTCAAACTATACTACAAGGCTACAGTAATCAAAACAGCATGGTACTTGTACTAAAACAGACATACAGACAAACGAAACAGAACAGAGACCTCAGAAATAACACCACACATCTACAACCAGCTGATCTTTGACAAATATGACAAAAAACAAGCAATTGGGAAAGGATTTCCTATTTAATAAATGGTGCTGAGAAAACTGGCTAGCCATATGCAGAAAACTGAAACTGGACCCCTACCTTACACCTTATACAAACATTAACTCAAGACAGATTAAAGACTTAAATGTAAAACCCCAAACCATAAAAACCATAGAAGAAAACCTAGGCAATACCATTCAGGACATAGGCATAAGCAAAGATTTCACAACAAAAATACCAAAAGCAATTGCAACAAAAATGAAAATTAAAAACTGCTATCTAATTAAATTAAAAAGCTTCTGCACAGCAAAAGAAACTACCATCAGAGTGAACAGGCAACCTACAGAATGGGAGAAAATTTTTGCAATCTACCCATCTGATAGAGGTGTAATTTCCAGAATCTACAAAAAACTTACACAAATTTACAAGAAAATAAACAACTCCATCAAAAAATGCGCAAAGGATATAAACAGACACTTCTCAAATAAGACATTTATGCAGCCAACAAATATATGAAAAAAAGCTCAACAGCACTGATTATTAGAGAAATGCAAATCAAAACCATAATGAGATATCCTCTCATGCCAGTCAGATTGGCTATTACTAAAAAGTCAAGAAACAACAGATGCAGGTGAGGCTATAGAGAAATAGGAATGCTTTTACACTGTTGTATGAATGTAAATTAGTTCAACTATTGTGGAAGACACTGTGTTGATTCCTCAAGGATCTAGAAGAAGAAATACTATTTGACTCAGCAATCGCATTACTGGGTATATACCCAAAGGAATATAAATCATTCTACTATAAAGACACATATGTTTACTCCAACACTATTTATAGTAGCAAAGACATGGAAGCAATCCAAATGCCCATCCATGATGGACTTGATAAAGAAAATGTGGTACATATACATCATAGAATACTATGCAGCCATAAAAAGAATGACGTCATGTCCTTTCCAGGGACATGGATGAAGCTGGAAGCCATCATCCTCAGCAAACTATCACAGGAACAGAAAGCCAAACACTGCATGTTCTCACTCATAAGTGGGAGTTGAACAATAAGAATTCATGGACACAGGGAGGGGAACAACACACACCAGGGCCTGTCCGGGATAGGGGGCAAAGGGAGGGAGAGCATTAGGACAAATACCTAATGCATGTGGGGCTTAAACCCTAGATGACAGGTTGATAGGTGCATCAAACCACCATGGCACATGTATACCTATATAACAAGCCTGCACATTCTGCACATGTATCCCAGAACTTAAAGTAAGACAAATAAAACATTTTTTAAAAAATCTGAACTCAAGTTCAGACTCCTAATTCTAATATTAAAATCTCCTTTGTGGGTGGTAAGACTAACAACGTAAAATACACACTATATAAACCTTGGATAATATGGAGTTCTTCACCAGAATTACTGCCTAATGGACATTTTAGGAATTGTTCCACTTGATTCATGCATTGGTTTAACATTTAATGGTATTTAACCCATGAGTTGGTTTCATCATTTTAAGCAGTCAGTAGAAAATTAAAGATAATTTTTTCACTGCTTTGTTGGGCATCCAGTCATACATCTATGTTGTCAACACTAAGTATCAATTTCACTTCTTTTGCTTACTATCTTAAAGATGTTAAAACAAACTTAAATCATTCTTGTCACAAGGGAAAATTTTATAAATATAATATATATATTTATTCATGTAATATATATGTAGGTGTATGTCCATATTTGTATATGTGTGTACACAAATATGTAAACGTATATAATAGATTCATTTTCTTGCATGAGCAACTTAGGTTATTTATCTGTAAAATGGGAATAAGATAATCTTATCTTACACGAGTGTTGTTTTGGAAAAGAATTAATACAATTTTGACCACATCCAAGTTACCATTTCAGCTTCGCATTCCTGTCACAGCATCTGACTCGAACTTGGATCCACAGATTCCGTGGCCATTTTTTCCCCCTTCCTATACCTCATTGACTACTTCGAGAGGGAGTCCTCGCTTCCTTCCTTTTTCATTCGCCCCGGGACTTTTCCAGAAGAGAAATTTAGTCTAACTTACATACTTCTAGGTACATCGATAACTAAAATGTGGTCACTGAAAAAAGTTAAAAGGTCAATCAGCTTTTAATGTTGATTTAAAAGCTTTTAAGCTTTTAAAAGGTCAAAGGCTTCTAGCTGGTCCAGGATTGCAAAATAAAAAGATCCACGTTCCTTATTTTCTACACAAAACACGTTTTTAAAAAACTGAAAAGCGTAGGGAGCTATACATAGAAAGCAACAGTGAAAAGGGGGAGGGGTCAGGGGTGGGGGAGGAAGAGTCCCACCCCGCCTTCTCACCCTCCAGGGTCCCAAAGCCCATGAGGCTCTTTAGGGGTCTTGACATGGCAGGAGTCAGCTGTCAGCTCTAGGCTCTTCCCAGTTGGGAAGGCCCCTCTGGGGGGCAGCCAATAAGGATTTCCGTGGCATTGGGGGCTCAGTGGGGGGCTCCCAGGCTCCAGCTGGCCACAAAGAGGGAGCATGGCTTCCCCTGAGCAAGCACCGTGGCATGATGTGGTCGTTCGATCCTGGAACTGGGGATCTGGGGCAGATCCCAGGTCTCACAAGGTGCGTGTGTGTTCGCATGTACAAGCGTGTGAGAGGATATTCATGGGGGCGAGAGGGAACCAGAACAGGGGTGTTTGGGGTCTTTGCAAATGGCCACGGATGGCAGACATCGCCCTGACTGGCTGCTAGAATGGGGAGTGCTGTCTTCCCCTGCGACCAGATCGGCTGCCACCCGAGACCTGGCTGCTGCCCCTGCTGGACCAAGTGGGCATAGGCTGAAGGAAGACACCCCGTGGTCCCAGAGTCTTCGGACTGGGGGAAGGGCTGCTAGCTTGCTCCCGGCGCCCTGGCTGTAGAGTGCCCAGACCCCAAGGGGCGCCGGTTTGAGGTTTTGGCTTGCTCCTACGGAAATGGAAAGAAAGAGGATGAGGGACGAGGATACAGAGGAAGAAGAGGAGACACAGGTGGCATGAGAGGGGATCTGGAATGCTTTTGTGTTAGGAAGCCTCTGCCGCCACTGTCTGTGCCTGCAGGGCCTGGGACTCCTTAGGCTGTGGGTCCACTTTGGAGAAGTTCATCTCCAGGATGTGCAGCTGTAAGTGCCACACCTACTCTTCCTGGATAGAGAGGGGGCCCTGGAATTTCATTTCGCAGAACTTGCATTTGAGGACAAGTGTAGATGTTGCCCACGAACTTGACAAGTGATGTCAGGGTCACCAGGGAGGGGACCGGCCGGACTCAGGGTGGGGTTGCCTCACCTCCTCCAGCTTCTGCTGTAGGTCATCGGTCTCCTCACCTCCCCCGGCTGTGGAGGCATCTGGAGGACGTGCTTGTCGGCATTCGAATTTGTTGATGTTCTGCCGCTGGTGCGCTTCAGCCTTTACGGTGTCCAGCGGCCTGGCTGCCAGAGGCTGCTCACCACTGTGGGCTGCCCGGCCAGCCTCAGGCTCTGGTTCCCAGGCCCCCAGCACTGCAGCCTACCACGGCCAGGCGCCTGGGTGCAGCTCAGGGACGGCCGCTTGTCACTGTCATGGCCATGGCTGGCACTGCGGTACTTCTTGGTGAAGGGGCAGCTGCCCTGGATGTATAACTGCGGTAGGCGCCCACCTTTTGGGATTGGTGCTTGATCCACTCGCTCAGTGTCTCGATGGGCGAACCACTGATGCGCCACTCGGTCACGTTGAACTGCCACAGGTGTTCCCGTGCGTGGCTGGCCAGAGCCTTGCGGTTTTCAAAGTAAAGTCCACACAGCTCGCAGCAGGCCTCGGTGGAGGAGTGGGAGGTCTTCTTGTGAATGGTCTTTGTCTTGAAGGGCGGTTCAGTCTGGATGTAGGTCTTGGCTTTGACCTCTGCTGGGGAGGAGGCGGTCCTCCTGCAGGGGCAGCTTGGCTGCCACTGAGCCCAGGTAGCCAGTGGCTCAGGGCTTGGCCCCAGAGATGGGAGTCAGGCTGAGCTCACAAGGAAACCTGGGCCGGCCCTGTGCCTGGTTTGCCTGACCGGCCAGACGATAGCAGCAGTGGGGACTGCACGGGCCCAGGGGCCACAGTGGGAGGCCCATTCTCAGCCAAGGCAGGGACCAGGTCTCCAGCCAGTGATTGATTCCTTCCTGATGAGGCACGGCTTGGACTTCTAGAGGATCTCTCGCAGTGTCAATGGACGAACCATGGACTGACCACTCGGTCACACCCATCTGCAGCAGGTGGGAGCATGCGTGACTAGATAGGCCCTTGCGCTTCTCAAAGAACCCGCCGCAGAACTTATAGCGATGTCGCGCACCGGCTCTGCCCGGGAAGACAGGTTCAGAGGTATCATGTCTTCCCGTGGCGCCTCCCAGGGACCCTCAGACAGGTGTAGCTCCCCATGAAAGGCCCCCGGCAGCATCTCCTGCTTGATCACCCGTATTTGTTCAGACTTCAGCTTCTTGGGCAGGGAGGGTGCAGTCAGACCTGGGAACATCTTCCGGGCCGTGGGAGGAGTAGAGGCAGTTGGTGAGTAGCCCAGGGGGCTGCCATGGTGGCGGTGGCAACTTCTTGGCCAAGGGTGAGATGTGAAGGTCCGAGGGGCTGTGGGTTTCCGGTGAGCTGCCAGGACCTGTGCCGCCCATCATCTTGGCCAGAGCTTTTGGACTTGGCCCTGGCTGGTTGGGAGGTCTGCCAGGGCGAGACTGGGTCTCTCTCTTCAGGATCTCCCGCAGCCTGTCGATGGGCGAGCCGTTGACATACCCTTCAGTCACGCCCATTTGCCTCAGGTGGGAGCCCGTGTGGCTCCAGTAGCCCTTGCGGTTCTAGAAGAACTCACCACAGAACTCACAGCAGCGGACGTCTGGTGCTGGCTCTGGGCCTGAGGTGAGGTTCAAGGGCCTCGGACTGAGGTCACTGTGCCTTTTGGGAGGCCAGCTCAGGGACAGTTCGGGGCTCTTGTCCTCAGGATTCTTAGGGGTAGAGGAGCCCGCCAGGGCCAGTGGTGTCTTTTTGAGGAGCGGAGAGCTGGGGAGGTGGGGGCGGCCCAGGCCCTTGGTCGAGAAGCCGAGATGCAACTTAATGGCTTTGTTGACAGCAGGGGCATCCAAGGAGTTGGCCAGGGTAAGTAAGCCGGGACGGGGTCCCCGGAGACCACCTCCTTCAGCCAGCTGGACTTCTTAGCCAGGCCCGGGGTCAGCCCAAGGTGGGCGTCCGGCAGGCCCTTCTGCTTCATAAGCTCCTAGAGGAGGTTGATGGGTGCAACGCGCCTCTCGGACTCTGCCACTACCAGCTACTGCAGGCGGGGTCGTGCGTGGCTGGACAGGCCCTTTCAGGTCTCAAAGCAGGCGCCGCAGACCTCGCCGGTGGTCAGGCTCTGGGATCTGAGGTCCTGCAGCTCCTGTTTGCTGCCATGAGGAACCTCCAGAGCCACGTTGCTGCTCAGCCAACTGGTCACCTGCTCCAGGGCCCCAGGGACAGGCAGGGTCTTCTTAGAGAGCGAGGGAGAACTCAGGTCCATGGCCACTACTGCGTTTTCCTCAGAACCCAGGCCCAGCGCGGACAAGGGCCCGGGCCCTGGCTCCCGCCCGGCCTTCGGCCAGTCCCTGGGCTCGTCCCGCGGCGGCGGTGGCGGTGGCGGTGGCGGTGGTGGTGGCGGCGGTGGCGGTGGCGGCGGCGGCGGCGGCGGCGCGGGCGGTGCTGCAGTGCCGGGGCTGGGGAGCCCTGCGGCGGGGCGCCCAGGCCGGCGCGCGCTCCCGGACAACTCCGCGCGCGGCCCCGCCGACTTGCTCCCCGCTTTTTTCCCTGGGCACTGGGTGGTGGAGGTGGCCATCTTGGCTCCGTCTTCCTTTTCTTTGAGCATCTCTGAGAGTGTTTTTTGTTCGTTTAATTTTTGTTTTTGTAGAAATAGGTAAATAATATGAGGCCAGCCAATTATTAAGGTAGAAGAAAAATAATAGAGGGGAGTTGGGTGTTCTTCGTAACTAATTAGATTTTGTTTTAAAAATGTGAAACTCGCTGCTAATTATTGTTCACACTAGAACAGAGGCATTAATACAATGATTTTCTTCTTTTCTTTTTAGTTTTTATTTTTTTTTCTTTTTGAAAAGAGGCAAGCTTTAGAGTTTTGTTCAATGTTAGCTTTGCTCAGGGGAAGGCCACTTTAAAAGGAATTACAATGATGAAAGGGGAAAACCGAGAACTTGACCCAGTATTTCAAAATCTTCAGCAGACAGAGGGGCAGTTGATCCCAAAGTAATTAATGTCTGCGTAATTGACAATTTTTTTTTTCTTTAATTAAAGTAACCAGTAACCATTTTCTTTTTAGATTTAAGAATTTTGAAATTATATTTATAAACTATCAGGAAGTCAAAGGAGAAAGGCAGTCAGCATTGAGAACAAAAATAAGTTACCAATTTTCTTTTAAAAAATCGATAAACACAAGTATTACATATTGGATTTTTTATTAGGCTCTACCTAATAGATGAGATAGGCATAGATTTTTTATAAGTCTATGCTATGACAGCAAACATTCTTCCATGATGGGATTTCTTAAAATCCGATTAGTTCATGTTGCAAAATTCTAAGTCATTCTATTAAGGTAAAATATATAGCCCTTCATTAATTCAATAAATTATTATTTAGTGGTTACTATGTACCAAATCATTAACAAAACAATCTGCCTATTGTCATAGTGCTTAAATTATAGTGTGCAATAAAATTTTCAAAAATGCATGTTAAGTATCATAAATAGTAATAAGAGCTAAGGGGAAAAATAGAGCAGGGAAGAGGGGTGGGTGTGTTGCCGTAAGACTTCTAAGTTTAAGCAGGTAATTGGGAAGGCCACAAGTAAGTAGTAAGGACCTGAAGGATGTGAGGGATGAAGTTATGTAAGTATCTGTAAGATATTATTCTCGGCAGATTGAACCCTTCAAGGCAAAGACCCCGAAGCAGGAGTTTGTCTGATGATGTATAAAGGATTCCAGTGTCAGCAGAAAGAATGAGTTGAAGGGAATGCAGGAGGAGAAAATTCAGAGGAATAGTAATGAAGCCAGATCAGTGAGTCTTATAAATCATGTAATGATTTTAACTTGAACTTTAAGGGAGGAGGAAGGCACTGAAAGGTTTAAGTGAAGTGATAATATGCTGTCACATTTTAACCGAATGACTCTGGCTACTATGTACGGAATAGGTTTTGGAGGCAAAATTGAACCAGGAAACCCAGTTAAGAGGCTATTATAATTTCTAAGGCAAGAATCTTGGTGATTTGAACTAATGAGGTGTTGGAGATGGTGAAAGTATTGAAATACACATAGATTTTAAAGGTAGAGATGGTAGAATTCAGTCAAAGACACAATTTTAGGTCTGAATAAGAGGTATTAAGAATGACTCCAAGATTCTGACCTGAGCAACAGAAAGAACACAATTACAATTAACTGTATGAAGAAGTCATATAGTCATGTAGGAGGGGCAAAATTAAGATGGAAGAAATGTCAGTAACTGAGTATTGAATATGCTAGTTTTGAGAGACCTAATAGTCATCCAAGAAGTGCATAAGCAATTCTACATGTGGGTCTGGAATTCAGGAAATAGAACTGAGCTTGAGATATATATTCATCAGTAGATATTATATGAGATGACCTATAAACAAAATGACAGAAGAATATGAGAAAAGGTAGAATACCAAATAATATATGATGTGAAAGCACTTTTACATGGTAAGCATTTCTGCCAAACATATTATGGATATTTCTTTGATATTGAACATCAACTTGAGATTCTTGTTTATAAAAAAGCACAAATCAGAAGAAAAGCTTACAAAGAAAATAAAAATAAACTGCATACATTGCCAGTCTCTTCAATTCTCCCTTTCATTTCTAAGCTCGTTGCTTATGAGTAAACTAAGACTCTAACAAGTCAAGTTACATCAAGTATCAATAAACCTCAATTTGCACTCACCATGAAGCCATTTGGTGGTTACTCTTACGTGCACCAAGCTGACTCCAGCAGCTAAGCTTGTTTCCAGTTCTATAATCAGATACTTAACCCTTTTTTTATTGGCCTTTTAAAAATAGAGATAATTTGTTTCTTGGCTCATCTCATGGAGCTGGTGTTACTGCCTGTGAGATCATGACTAAAAAGCAATTTGAATGTGTCTCTCTCACACACAAAATGTGGTATGTTTTCAAAGCAAGTTGCTAAATTTTATGGCTCAGAGTCTAAAGACAAAACTCATGACAGTCGGAGAAAAGGGAAAATATTTTCTTACCTAGAAAAGGGAGTTAAATAAACTATGGTTGCATAATGGTTGAACATTATGAACCATTTTACACCCCACATTAGATAACCTAAAAGAAATTGATAAATTTCTACACACATGCAATCTACCCAATTGAGCTATGAAGAAATGAAAAACCTAAACAAACCAATAATGAATAAGAAGCTTGAATCAGTAATAAAAATTCTGGTTGCACAAAGAGAGTGCTAGGCTTCTCTTAGAGAATTCTTTATGATAGAGAATGATTTCTTAAGTATTTTCTAGGCACATGCATTTCTTAATAATGCAGACAAAATACTTAAGGACATAAAGGTTGTGGTCATTGGACTGTCACTCACCAAGAGGTCGAACCCACCTGTTATGCAGGTAATAGCATCCAGAATAGTCACACTCAGGAAATCAGAGGATAGAATGGTAGTTGCCAAGAATTGGGAGAAGAGAAAAGTAGAGAGTTGCTAATCAACAGGTACAAAGTTTCAGTTGTGGAAGATGAATAAATTCTGCCATATGACATTCCAATTACAATTAACAACACTGTATTATTTACTTAGAAATTGTTAAGAGGGTGGAACTCATGTTTGGTGTTCTTAACACAATAAAACAAATAGGACAGGCAGGTTTAGAATGGACTATAGTAATCCCCCACCCCACCATCCCCAACCCCTCCTCAACACATTGAAAGAACAATTTTCAACTCATTTAGTTCCTTTTTTCTTGCTAGCTACTTCCATATTTCTAAATAATATGTGTACTACCATTACTCATTTTTAAAATTTAGACATTATGCATTCACTTCCTAGTGTGTTAAATGAAGATTTACCTTTCTTATATACCTTTCCTCATGACCATCCTAAGCCCCCTGAACATTTTTCTCTCTCTTTTCTGGTGTACCAATTTCATAATTTTTCATCATTATTTAATGTTTCCATTACTGTAGATAAGTATATGTTATTTACATGTATATGTTATTACAGCTGAGCTACATAGAAATGTTTGATTATATTTCCTTTTCTGCTTAACTTCTGTACTACATGGAATTATTTATTTTGCTTCTTTTGATATTTAAAAATTTCCTTAGTTTTTACGTACTATGTCAAATGCTTTAAAAAATTTTTAATTGTTTTTAAAATTGTATGTGGGTACATAGTAGGTGTATATACTTATGAGGTACATGAGATGTTTTGATACAGCCATACAATGTGAAATAAGCACATCATGGATAATAGTGTATCCATCCCCTCAAGCATTTATCCTTTGAGTTATGAACAATCCAATTATATTCTTTAAGTTATTTCCAAATAGACAAAATACATCCCAAAGCGTCTGAAACATAGTGTCTGCTTGTAATGAAATAAGATTTTTGAATCTCGCTTTATCATCTATAAAACATTTTATGCATTTTATCACATTTGTAGTTCACAATAGAGACACAATTTTGTAGAGCCAATTTATTTCATAGATAAGGTAACTAATCCGTAGATGGATTAAGGCAAATTGTCCAAGGTCCGTAATGAGCAAGTGACAGAAACAGTTCTGACACTGGAGTTCCTGAGGACAATTTCTTTCTCATATCCACTGTAACAAAGCAGATTCTCAGCATGGTATTTTCCCTCTTCTGTAAGATTTTCTCATTAGCTACAAGTATCTGCAGTGGTCTCTAAGGCATCTTATCATTTGCACTTAATACATTGGGGAATTCATGTTATGCACCGAATAATTTTCTGTGTATGATTCTGTGGGCAACATAAGAGGATCAGTGAATAGCTCTACGTTGATGATTGAACATACACCTTACACCCTGGAAATTGCAATGGACAACTTGATTGGAATGGTTTTGAACTGTAATGAGTCTCACTAAATAAAATGCGTTCCCTGGGAATAGAAAGATTATTCATGAAGAGCAAGAGCTTTAGTGACTTTACACTGTTCCATGAAATACTGAGAGAGCTGAATACAATTGGAAATAGTGAATAAAAATAATTAAAGAAGCTACTGATAACTATCAAGTTTTTTTCTCCTTTAGAATTTGCATACCTTAGCTTAGTGGGAAGGGCAGAATTTTGCCTTTGTCAAAGAGGAAACTAGGTATGCTGGAATTGGCTTGTTCAGCTCTGAATATTCTTGCTGTCACCATGGCGTGAATGTGTTCCCCAAATGAGCTTGTTCACATCTGTCTATTTAAATCTAGTCTATCCTTCAAGAACCAGTGCTTGTTCCCAATCCACTTTGTAGACTTAGTCAACCACAAGCGATAAAGGCTATGAAACTTAATAGATTAAGCCATATTAAACTACTCATAGTAAACTTTCTTTAACCTTAAACCCAGAAATTTCATATGTTTTAAATCAATATGTTTCTCTGAATTCAAAATCAATTATTCTTTCTAAACTTTTGGGATCTAGGAGATTGGAGAATATTTTGGAAATCAATTCAATAACCATCCTCTAATCTCTAACGTATAACACATGCATAAAATGAACTAAAAATGTGTGTATGTATACACACATACATATATGTTTGTCTATATAAACATACATTATAGATATGAGTATATATATGCATATATGCATTCTCTGGAGTCTGTGAAATATTATAAATTAATGGGAATGTAAAGAAAATTTGCACTTATGTACCAAGCCCCATCTTAAGGGCTCTATATATTCTTTCATTTCAGTCCCACAGCCTTGAGAGTTAGGCATCACTTCATCTATTATAGAGAAAAACTATAAGTTCAGAAAAGCCAAAAAACTTGATCAAATGAATGTAAATAATAAACAGTTTAACTAGGTCTTAGCTCTTAGTTTATCTCTCTCCAAAAATTCCTGCTGTATATTTATTCTTGACCACTACTTAATTTACACTTCTTAAATTTATTTTCACATATAAACTCAATGGTTATTCAGGACAGATAATTTATCACATACCTATTTCACAGGACAGGTAATTTATCATACACCTATTTGCATTTCTTGCATGGAAAAAAAATTGTGTATATAGTTAGGTCAAAACAATGCAGTTCCCCATACCTAGCATCAACGTGAAACCTGTGAGATTAGCTATGCTATGCAAACTGTGAAACAAGTCATAGTTCTGTTTATTTTATGAAATTGTGAACCCTATAATATCTGGCACAGATAAAACTGAAAACAAAATATAATTTTTATCTAGTGTTAAGGTCCTCAATAATTATTCCAGATTATGCCATTCCAATGATAATGCCTCTGCCTATGATGTACAGGTGTCTGTGTCCATGTGGCTGGGGATGTTTGTATCGCAGGGGAGTAACCTCTTGGCTTTCCACATATAGGATCTTTGTGGCTAGCAGCTGTTCAAAGAAAATTTATAATTTTAATCTTTAATCTTTTCTACTGTTCAGAATTGTTGCTCTAATTTTTTAATCCAAGTATGAGGAAATGTAGATTAAGTACTTTAGACCTGCAAGAAGCCAGAGAAGCAATCACCTAGCCCAGTATAGATGATGCTAAGTTGTAGTTCAGAGACTGGAGGCTTCTAACAAATTCAGTAACTGCATCTTGGGCCTTCTTGATTATGCTCATCTTAGTAGTTAGTGGTACTACAGCCGTGGAAGGGGGGATTTCAGAGTTATGAAGGGCTTTTGATGCTCCTAGGACCCTAATGCTATATGCCCTGCTGCTCAAATTGAATTGCCTTGGTTGTAAACAGGGTTCTGACAACAATAATGAAAATAGTAACTGCTACAGCGTATTAAGTCCTCACTATAGTTTGTGTGCAATACGTCTTTTCTTCTCAGCACAATAGTATAATATTACTGTTATCTCTAATTTTTAAATAAGAAAAATGAGACCTAGTGTACCTAAGTAGCCTGCCTAAGATCACAATAAGTTACCAGTAACAGAGCCAGAGTTCATATCTCTATCTGTTGACTTCAGTGACTTGGCCATTAATCACTATATTATCCTGACCTCTTAAAGTATTTGGGGAAATCAACAATTTGCAAGTACACATTTTTAATATGATACTTCATTTAAATATATGTACACAAAGAAAAACTTTTACATGTCATAAAAATTATGGAAAATGATGAGAAATAAAAAGAAGAAAATAAGAAATACTGTCAAATCCCACCCACCGAGAAACAGCTGCTTCTAATACCTTTATAATACACCTTTCGTTCTCTTTTATATACCTGGAAATACACCTGGGGAGGCAAACTATGGTCTACTAATGTTCATTCTGTTTTCCCAACTTTTTAGGGAAAACTAGTATCAGCAGTGTAGCCTGTCTGGCTTAATTCATAGGAGGCCAACATCTAACTTTTCCCCTTTATTTTTATTTAATATATTTCTTTATTTCTTTCATCTTTAAAAATTAGCTCATAAATTAATAGGAGGGCTCTAAAACTCAACTAATTAAATAGTATAGTATTATAATTGAAACAAAAATCATTACTTACTAATTAAACAACTTGCTATAAAGTATGCTAATATTCTACATTGAAATTATTTGAGGCTAGAATGTTGTATTAAATATTTAAACTAGCTGTAGGCTACATTTGATGCCTTGGTATAGCTGTGACTAACCTTTAGGGATGAACTAAATAGAGAAATCTAGTCCAGACAAGATGATGTAGGCTCATCTCTCCATATTACCCCCTCACAAAGCACAACTCTTAATGTGAGAAATAAACTAAGAAATCAACAAAAGGCAATTCTGAGAAGTGAAGAAAAAAAGTAACTCCAGGAGTAGAGAAACACTATAGCACTATGGCATCCTACAATGCCCCATCCAAAATACAAAAGCAATCCAGACCCAGTAATTCCTGATTTTACATTGATATTAAAAGACCACCTAGGTAGGTTCTTTCTTCCCTGGGGTTGAACAAGAGTCCACCTGAAAACACTAGGTTGAAGCAGCAAGAGAGATAGACATATATATAATCTCAGCAATGAAATACAATTATTAAAAAATGAACCAGGGACTTTCAGTTTCTGATTCTGCATATAAGGAGCTTAGAAGTTGCCACTTTAGTTCAAAACAAGTATAAAGCTAAAGAAAATTAAAAATTAACAATTCCTCTTGGATCTCTAAGAGAGGTGAGGATATAGGGCAAACCACTGCCCCCAAGACTGGAGAGGAAAAAAAAAGGTGAATATAGGGAGTCACAGCTTATCACAGCAGAAAAGCAGAGACTAACAAGTAAAAATCAACCTGGGAACTAGTGCTTGAGTAGAAAAATCTGAATTCTAGTTGATGAATTGCCTGAGGCTCAGTGTGGACAGGATTGAAAGTTAAAAACTCCAGAAGTACTCAGCGATGGGTGGGGAGAAAATATTATGAAATTTATCTCCAGGTTTTCACAGTAAATATTAGAGTAAAATCCCCTTCTGCTTCTGGCGGGGAGAGGGAAAAAGGAACCATTTTGAAATATGTCAGAGTAATGAGTTCATAACAAGGCCTGCCCTCAAGAAATGAGATCTTAACCTTCTGGGATATTATCAGAACCTAACTGACTGGGAGGAAGAAAAACACCCGACTCTAGCTAGCTCCAGCCTTCCATATGGGAGAAAGGAAATACCGAACTATAGACCACTCTAGTCCTCCTGTCAAACCTAAGGCAGGAGAAAACTACCGAGAAACAATTGTGAACTTCACATCCCAGAAGTGTAGGCTCACTAAAAGACTGAGGCCTCATTGTAAGACTGGAGAATGCCTCTCCTCCCCTAACACCTTACCACTATTACTAGAGACCTATTGGCAGCAGTTTATTTTACCTGTGCATCATATCTGGCTATCAAGAAATGAATTACATGGCATACGCAAAGCCAAAACACACAATTTGAAAAGACAGAGCAACTATGAGAAACAGAAATTGAAGAGATGTTGGAACTAAAAGACCAGAAATTGCAAACAACTACAATTAATATGCTTTAAAAATCTCTTTAATGGAGTAGATAACATGCAAAACAGGTGGGTAATGTAATCAGATATAAATACCAAAAAATAAATGCTAGAGATAAAAAACACTGTAATAGAAATATAGAGTGCCTTTGATGAGATTATTAGTAGAATACACAGAGCTGAAGAAAGAACTTCTGAGTTTGAGAATATGTAAACAAAAACTTCAAAAACTGAAAGGTGAAAAAAACAAAGAATGAAAAAAACAAAAAACAGAACAGAACATCCAAGGACTGGAGAACTACAAAAGGTATAACATAGACACATTGAGAATACCAGAGGGAAGAAAGTCTCTTCTCACCACATCTCAACATCATACTGGAAGTCTTAGCTATTGCAATAAGACAGTGAAGAAAAGAAAAGTCATTATAATTGGGAAGAAAGAAAAAAGATGTATTTGTTCACAGATGGCATAATCTATCTATGTAGAATATCTGAAAGAATCAACAAAAGTCTCCAGGAACTAATCAGAACTTATTGCAAGGTTACAGTATACAAAGCTAATATACAAAAGTAAATTGCTTTCCTATAAATCAGCAATGAACAAGTGAAATCTGAAATTAAAAATGAAGTATCATTTACATTAGCACCCCCTAAAATGAAATGTTTAGGTATAAATCTAACAAGATAAGTACTATGTGTGTGTGTGTATATATATGTGCAGAAACTCTGATGAAATGACTCAGAGGAGTGAAATAAATGTAAAAATATTCTTTGTTAATGGAAAGACTCAATATTATCAAGATGTCAGTTTCAAATTGTTCTATAGATTCAGTGTAACCCCAATCAAATTTGTAGCAGATTACTTTGTGGATATCACAAAACTGATTCCAAAGTTTATATGAGGAGGTAAACCAAACTATCCAAAATAATATTGAAGGAAAAGATCAAAGTTACAACACTGTCACCACCTGACTTCAAGACTTACTGCAAAGCTACAGCAATCAAGAGAGTATGGCACTGGCTAAAGAATAGCCATATAGAAAAATTGAATAGAATAGGGAACCCAGAAATAAAACCAATAAATATAATCAACTAATATCTGACAAAGGAGTAAAGATAGTGCAATGGAGCAAAAATGAACATTTCAACCAATGGTGCTGGCACCATTGGACATTCATAGGCAAAATAATAATACCAATAATAATAATAATAAATCTAGACAAAGGCCTTAGACCCTTCAAAAAATTAACTCAAAGTGGATCAGAGATTGCAATGTAAAACACAAAACTATAAAACTCCTAGAAGTTAACATAGGAGAAAACTTAGATGACCTTTGGTGTGGCAATGACTTTTAGGTACAATAGCAAAGGCATGATCTATACAAAAATTGATTAGCTGGACTTCATTAAAATTAAAAACTTCTGCTTTGCAAAATGCAATATCAAGAGAAAGAGAAGACAAGCTGCAGACTGGGAAAACATTTTTAAAAACATATTCGATAAAAAATTATTATCCAATATTTGTTAAAAAAAAAAAAATAAAAGAAGAAAAGAAAAAGAAAAAGAAAAACTCTTCAAACTCAACAATAAAACTAACAGCCTGATTTTAAAATGGGCCAAATAACAGACATTTCACAAGGCAAGATATATAGATGGCAAATAAGCATGAGAAAAGGTGCTACATCAGAAATACATAAATTAAAGCAATATGATCCACTATGCACTTATTAGAATGGCCAAAATACAGAACACTGACAACACCAAATGCGGTGAAAATGTGGATAAATAGGAACTCTCATCTTGCAAATGCACAATGGTACAGCCACCATGTTAGTTTTCTTACAAAACTAAATCTATTCTTTTCACGTAATAAAGCATCATAGTCCTCAGCACTTACTGGAAGAAGCTGAAAACATGTGTCCACACAAAAACCCGCACAGAAATGTTTATAGAAGTTTTGTTCATAACTGCCAAAATTTGGAAGCTACCAAGAGACTCTTAAGTAGGTGAATGAATAAATAAATTATATTATGCCCAGACAATAAAATAGTATTCAGTGCTAAAAAGAAATGAGCTACTGAACCAAGAAATTCATTGAGAAACCTTAAATGTATATTTCTAAGTGAAATTAGTCATACATATATTCCTTCCTACAGTCTCTAGCCAATCTTTGAAAAGGCTACATACTCTGTGATTACAACTATATGAAATTCTAGAAATGTGCAATTATAGAAACACCAAAAAGATCACGGGTTGCCAGAATTTTGTGGAGTAGGAGGGAGGAATAGGTTGAAGCACAGAAAATGTTTAAGTCTATAAATCTGTAATCTATGTCATTATAAAGGTGGATACATGTCATTATACCTTTATCCAAACCCATAGGATGTGCAACACCAAAAGTAAACCCTAATATAAACTATTGATTTAAGTGATGATGATGTGTCAATTTGGTTCAGCAGTTGTAACAAATGTACCACTCTGGTGGGAAATGTTGACAATGGGAGAGGCTGTGCATGTTTGTAGGCAGGGTGTATATATAGAAGAACTTTGTATCTTACATTTAATTTTGCTGTGAACATAAAACTGTTCCAAAACATTTTTAAATAAAATTAAATAAAATTCTAGGTCGGGCATGGTGGCTCACGCCTGTAATCCCAGCACTTTGGAAGCCCAAGGTGGGTGGTTCACTTGAGGTCAGGAGTTTGAGACCAACCTGGTTTCACCATGTGGTGAAACCCCATCTCTACTAAAAATACAAAAATTAGCTGGGAGTGGTGGTGGGTGCCTATAATTCCAGCTACTAGGGAGGGTGAGGCAGGAGAATTGCTTAAGCCCAGGAGGCAGAGGTTGCAGTGAGCCAAGACTGCATCACCTCACTCCAGCCTGGGTGGCAGAGTGAGACTCCATCTCAATAAAATAAAATAAAATAAGAATAAAATAAAACAAAATAAAATAAAATAAAATAAAAAATTCTAATAAGTTGTATAGATAGAAAATGGAAATAATTAAAGGCAAAAAAACCTACATAAATGAGATTACAGAATGAAAAATACAATAGCAGAAATAAAAATCTTGTTTTATGACCTCAGTAGTAGAATGAAGATGACAGAATATAGAATCAGTGAATGTGAGAACAGAGCAATACAATTTACTCAATCTGACCAACAGAGAGAAAAGAGACTGAAAAACAAAATGAATTGAGCCTCAGGGACCTATGGGACATCAATAAACTAAAATAAAATAAAAAGTCCAGTATGTGTATATTTCCAGTTCCAGAAAAAGAGGAGAGTGTTGGGCTGAAAGATATTTAAAATAAATAATAGTTGAAAATTTCCAAATTTGATGAAAGGTCTAAACCTACAAATTCAAAAGCTAAGTGAACTTGAAGTAGGATAAACCTAAATAAATCCATATCAATGCACTATAATTAAACTTCAAAGAACTAAAGACAGAAAAAAGTGAAAGTATGTATTTTTTATATTCTCTATTCCCCTTCATTAATGTGTCTTTCCCTACACAAATACCACAGCCTTGATTTCTATAGATATAAAATGCATCTTGAAATTATAGACTGATTTCTTTTCTTAAAATTTAGGATTATTTTAGATATTCTAGGGGTTGTGCCTTTCCATAGGAAATACACCCATAATATAGAATTTGGCAAAAATGCAACAGCACTTCAATGGAAGGAGGATGCTCTTTTTAACAAATGTTGCAGAGCAGTTGGACAACATCAGGGAAGGGCAGAGATGGGAAGATAAAACCTTGGCCACTTAAACCTCATATCATACACAATAATTTCTAAAAGTGTTTATACTATATTGTTTTACACATATATTTTTTCAATGTTTTATGTTCATATTGTTTTACAGCCATATTTAGAATATTTGAAAGCATATTCTATTTCTTAAAAGCTTTGTTTTATATTTCCTGAATCTTTTATATAAATATTTTACTTTTGCAGTCTTGACATTTTTATTTTGTTAATCCCTGCCTAATTGAAGTATATCTTGAACAATCATTTCAAAAAGGTAAATTGTTTCCTAAAATAAATGTCAGAAAATGACTTATTAACTAAAAATAAATTACAAACTTAAATGCACAATATAAAGTATAAATACTTAGAAAAATTCATAGGAATAGGTTTTCTGGATCTAGAGTTAGGAGAAAAGTTTTTAAAACTGACATCACAAGCACAATTCACAAAATAAAAATTGATAAGTTAAAACTTATCTATTAAAACTTTTGTTCAAAGAAAACCCATATGAGTAGTATGAAAAGACAAACTATCAACTGAGAGAGAATATTTGAAAACCATGTTTTGGACAAAGAGTTTTTATCTAGAAAATATAAAGGACTCAGACTCGCCAGTAAGAAACAATCCAATTAAAAATGGATGAGAAAATATTTGAACAGATAATTCATCAAAGAGGATAAATAAGAGAGGACAAATAAGCACACAAAAAAGTTGTTCGATATAATTAGTTATTTGACCATTAGGGAAACGCAAATTGAAACTATAAAAGGCTATTACTGCATACCTGTCAGAAGGGCTAAAATATAAAATAATGACAATGTCAAATACAAGAGAGAGTATGGAAAACCAAATCGTGCATATGTTGTTAGTGAGAATGTAAAATCATCGTCTCTCTGGAAAATAGTTTGGCATTTAAAATAAAATAAAAACTAAACATAAAACAACACACATCCCAGAAATTACTCTCAGACATTTATTCAGGGAAATAAAACCATATGTTCACAATATGAGAAAAGTTCATATAAGAATGTTCATAGCAGCTTTATTTGTGATAGCCCCAAATAGAAACAACTCAGAGAAGGTGAATGGTTCAACAAGCTGGGATAGACCATGGAATACCATTGAGCAACAAAAAGAAAGAAACTATTGATACATTCAACAACTTGCATGAATCTCCAAGAAATGTTGCTGAGCCAAAAAAGACAATCCCAAAAGGTTATATACCATGTGATCTATTTTCTGTAATATTCTTGTAATGACAAAATCATAGAAATGGAGAACGGAATAATGGTCATCAGGAATGGGAGATGGAAGTGGGCATGTTTATAAAAGGAAATCTATGGTGTTGGGAAAGTTCCATATCCATATTGTATGTATCAATGTCAATATACTGGTTCTGATAGCATACCGTAGTTCTGCAAAATGGGGAAAACTGATAAAGGGTATAAAGAATCTGTCTGCATTATGTCTTACAAATATGCATAAAAGTACATGTATCTCAATAATTTTATAAAACTAATTTAAATTAAACATTTACATATTCTGGTAACAATGACACAAACACTTAGCAATTTTGTTTTTATTTTAATGCAGTTTTTAATATTGCTATTACCCATAACCTGGAGTGGTGTCTTAGAATAAGCTAGCTATAGAAATACTGCATTGTGATTCATTTGGCTTAAAGGATAGGGAAAACTAATCGGATCTCTTCAGAAGTTTCTAAAAAGGACAGTTCCAGAGTTGTTTAGTCCAGTGGCCCATAAATGTCATCAAGGACCCAGGGCTTTTTCATCTTTCTTTTCTCCCATCTTCACTTTGTTAGCTTGGTCCTCCTCTTGGTCACAATATGTTTGTAATATACTAGACATCACAAGCATAGATAACTTCTCAGTAAAATAAATTTGCTTCTTTCATTGTTTCTCTTTAATTGGTGAGGACACAGCCCAATAGTATCTTCTAAAAATATTTCTGCCACATCACAGGAAAAAAAAGGATTACATATTTTCTTGAACTAATTGGTATTTCCCTGCATCTCTTTGGACAGGAGAGACACAAACAGTATATAGCAGTGTCTGCTACAGTTGAATAAAACTAACAGCAGGAGTTGTTCTAGTACAGGATCAATATCAAAATCTCTGCATGACTTTGGCTATATCTTGTACCTACTCTGCCCTTCAGTTTTATCATAATTAAAATGAAGAAACTGGATGTATCACCTTTCCAGCTGTGATTTATTCTGTGCTAGTGCTTCAGTTTTGCTTTTTATACTTAGTAACCTTAAACACACCATATGGGACCCAGTTGGAATTCATCATGTAATGTTACGATCCCAGTGACCAGCACAGACAAAGTTGTTGTCTTAAGCCTCTATTGTGTGACTTATCATACTGGAGTGTGACTTAGATATTATACATTTTTTGTCTTCCTGCAATAGGGAATTATTTTAAGAAAAGAACACATCTTATTCATTTTATACTCTCAGTGCCCAGACTTTTGCCTGGTAGAGATTAGGCAGCCAACAAAACATGGTAATTTGGGTTATCTGCTAGTGCACCATCATCAGACCACTTGCTCTGATCCTGTTAATAACATCACTACTGATAAATAATTATGAGATTTGAACATAAGTCATTAGGAAAATAATAAATGCTCCATAAAAAATTAGATCCTTTGTGAAATGTTTTCTCAAGGCATAGTGGTAAATATCACAGAATCTTAAATCTCCAAAACCAACTTTTTTCTTTAGCTTTGGACCAACTGTTAATTTAGGAAGATCTATCTACTAAACACAACCTTTGCACAACCTTTGCCCAGAAACTGTATTACAGCCACTGGGAAATATGTCATATATTGAACTGAATTAAATTTTGCTTATAAACAAAAAAAATGACAAGACTGCATAATAAAATGTGCCAACTACATCAATTCCTGCTTTAACCTTATTGTATTCGTCCATTTTCACACTGCTATAAAGACATACCTAAGACTGGGTAATTTATAAAGAAAACAGGTTTAATTGACTCACAGTTCTGCATGGCAGGGGAAGATTCGGGAAAGTTACAATCATGGCACATCTTACATGGTGAGAGATGAGAGAGTTAGCAAAAGCAGGGAAAACTGCCTTATAAAACCATCGGACCTCATGAGAACTCATTCACTATCACGAGAACAGCATGGGGAAAAACGACCCCATGAGTCAATCACTTCCCACCTGGTCCCTCCCTCAACACGTGGGGATTATGGGGATTACAATTCGAGATAAGATTTGGGTGGGGACACGGAGCCAAACCATATCAATTATCATTACTGATTGTCCAAGTGAATTGTTGCCCAAAAAATCACCAAAAAGACACTACCATTCTTTTTCCCCTTTTGTAGCTAGTGTAAATGGGATTACTGTCCTGATTTCTTTTTTAGTTAGTTCATTGCTGGTGTATAAAAATGCTATTAAGTTTTGTATATTGATTTTGCATCCTACAACTTTATCGAATTTGTCTATCAGTTCTAAGAGGTTTTTTTAAAGTGTCTTTAGGCTTCTCTACATGTAAGATCATGTCATCTGCAAAGAGGGATAATTTGACTTTCTCTTTTCCAGTTTGGGTACCTTTTATTTCTTTTTCTTGTCTGATTGCTCTGACTAGGACCTTCAGTACTATGTTGAAGAAGAGTGGTGAATATATGCATCCTTGTCTTGTTCCAGTTTTTAGGAAAGGCTTAGGGTTTTCATAATTTCATATGATATTAGCTGTGGGTTTGTCACATAGAGCCTTTATTATGTTGTGGTATATTCCTTCTATGCCTAATTTCTTGGGAGTTTTTATCATAAAGCGACGTTGAATTTTATCAAATGTTTGTTCTGTATCTATTAAGATGATTGTATGCTTTTGCCCATCACGCTGTTAATGTGATGTATCACATTTATTGATTTACCTACACTGAACCATCCTTGCATCCCTCAGGTAAATCAAACTTGATCATGGTTTATTATCTTTTTGATGTACTTTGGATTCAGTTTGTTGAGGATTTTTACATCTGCGTTCATCAGAGGTATTGGCATGTAAATGTCTCTCTCTTTCTCTTTCTCTCTCTCTCTTTCTCTCTCTCTTTCTTTCTCTCTCCCTTCCTTCCCTCCCTCCTTCCTTCCTTCCTTCCTTCCTTCCTTCCTTCCTTCCTTCTTTCCTTCCTCCTTCCTTCCTTCCTTCCTTCTCTCTCTCTCTCTCTCTCTCTCTCTTTCTTTCTTTCTTTTCCTTGTCTGGTTTGGGTACCAGGATAATGCTGGCCTCATAGAATGAGATAGGAAAAATTCAGTCCAAAAAGAATTTTTAAAAACAGTTTGAAAAGAATTGTTAGTTCTGTGTAAATTGGTAGAATTAAGTAGCAAACCCATCCAGTTCTACTTTGGGCTTTTCTTCATTTGGAGACAATTTATTACTGACGCAATCTCTCTATTTCTTATTGGCCTGTTCAGCTTTTCTGTTTCTTCTTGGTTCAATCTTGGTATGTTGTGTGTGTCCAGGCATTTTCCTCTAGATTTTCTAATTTGTTAGTATATGCTTGTTCATAATAATCTCTAATGATTCTTTGTATTTCTTTCTAAGGTCTTTTTTGGAATTCTGATTTTATTTGAGTCTGTTTTTTCCCTTGGATAGTCTAGCTAACAGTTTATTGATTTTGTCTTTTTAAAAAATCAACATTTTGTTTTGACGTTTCCTTTTTTACATGTTTTTTATTTTATTTGAAGTTCTGGAATACATGTGCATGATGTGCAGGTTTGTTACATAGGTAAACATGTGCCATGGTGGTTTGCTGCACCTGTCAACTCATCACCTAGGTATTAAGCCCAGCATGAATGAGTTATTTTTCCTGATGTTCTCCCTCCCCTTCCCCCACCCCTGACAGGCCACAGTATGTGTTGTACCCCTCCCTGTGTCCATGTTTTCTCATTGTTCCGCTTGCAGTTATAAGTGAGAACGTGTGGTATTTGTTTTCTGTTCCTGTTTTGGTTTGTTGAGGATGATGGCTTTCAGCTCCATCCAACTCCCTGCAAAGGATAAGATCTCATTCCTTTTTATGGCTGAATAGTAGTCCATGGTGTATATGTACTATATTTTCTTTGTCTAGTCTATCATTGATGGGCATTTGGGTTGATTTCATGTCTTTGTTACTGTGAATAGTGCTACAATGAACATACACGTTCATGTGTCTTTATAATAGAATGATTTATATTCCTTAGGTATATACCCAGTAATGGGATTGCTCGGTCAAATGGCATTTCTGGTTCTAGGTCTTTGAGGAGTTGCCACACTGTCTTCCACAATGGTTGAACTAATTTACATTCCTACCAACAGTGTAAAAGTGTTCCTATTTCTCCACAGCCTTGCCAGCATCTGTTGATTCTTGACTTTTTAACCATCATTCTGACTGGTATGAGATGGTATCTCATTGTGGTTTTGACTTGCATTTCTGTAATGACCAGTGATGTTGAGCATTTTTCATATGTTTATTGGCTGCGTAAATGTCTTCTTTTGGGAAGTATTTGTTCATGTTATTTGCCCACTTTTTAATTGGGTTGTTCGTTTTTGTCCTGTGAATTTGTTTAAGTTACTTGTAGATTGTGGATATTAGACCTTTGTCAGATGGATAGATTGCAAATTTTTTTTCCTATTCTGTAGGTTGTCTGTTCACTGTGATGATAATTTCTTTTGCTGTGCCGAAGTTCTTTAGTTTAATTAGATCCCATTTGTCAATTTTTGCTTTTGTTGCAATTGCCTTTGGCGTTTTTGTCATGAAATCTTTGCCTGAGCATATGTCCTGAATGGTATCGCCTAAATTTTCTCCTAGGGTTTTTATAGTTTGGGGTTTTACATTTAAGTCTTTAATTCATCTTGAGTTAACTTTTATATGAGGACACTACCAATTTTTAATGACTACTTCTAGATTTTACAACAAGATGACAAACTTGCTCACAACAAGGTGAACAATCATCAAAAATGTAGTAAACATTAATTCTGAATCTATCTTTTTCCATATTTCTAAACTGAAGGCTACTGTGTCTCAGCATTTAATCTCATGGCATTTAATATGTTATTATATCTGTAAGTCTAATAATTGCTTTTTGAAAGAAATTTATTTGGAATGGAGTAACATGATAATTAAAGAAAAAATACAAATAAAATGTGAACTGTATTTTTATATTTTGTATTTCTCTTTGATGATAGTTTATTTTAATGTAAAATAAAGTTACACAGTAGAAAACTAGTATAGGATTATAGTATATATATGATATATGTTTTAAAACAAGCTACCAGTTGTCTAATAAATAATACCTTATAAGAAACATATCTTCTAACTTTGTTCACTTTAACAAGTGAATACATAAATAAATATTCAGTCTCAGAACCTGGCTTCCTATATCTCGAAACAGCATTTGTAATATTGCAGCAAATTATTACATTCAAGGAAAACTTATTTTGTTTAAGGAACTGTGCTGGTTTCTGGATTTTTACTATTTAAAAGGAGGAAACTTTGAGATTTGGGTGGGGACACAGAGCCAAACCATATCAATTATCATTACTGATTATCCAAGTGAATTGGACAAGAACTGTTGCTTTTCATACATGCACTCAGAAACGTAACTTGTATTTCAGAGGGAAATATTTTATGTTAAATTAATTATTTAATCACAATTAGAATAATAAGTAAAATTTAAAATATGTATACATACAGTATACCAGGTGCTATTCAACGAACCTGGGATGCAGCAGTGATCAAAACCTTGAAAGATTTCTGCTGTCATTAGATTACATCCTAGAGGAGAAGGACAAATCGTAAGTACATTTGAAGGAAGAGAGAAATGAATAAAATAATTGTTTTGAAGAGAGTAGCAAAATTAAGTTAATGGGCTATCATGTAGGATTGTTGGGCAATATTGAGTATCTATTTTAGAGGAATGGTTGTGAATGTGAAGTGAAGCCAGTCTGTAAGCTTGGAAGTTTTTCTAGAGAAAATCTTCAAAGAAAAACCTCTAAAGAAAAAACCTGTTTATGTTCTCAGTGCAACATAGGTATAGTCAGGTGTGATGGTTAATACGGATTGTCAACTTGACTGTATTGAAGGATGCAAAGTATTGATTCTGGGTATGTCTGTGAGGGTGTTGCCAAAAGAGATTAACATTTGAGTTAGCGACCTGTGAAACACAGACCCACCCTTAATCGGAGTGGGCACCATCTATTCAGCTGCTAGTGTGGGTAGAATAAAAGCAGGCAGAAAAACGAGAAGATGAGACTGGCCTAGCCTTCCTGCCTACATCTTTCTCCTGTGCTGGATGTTTCCTGCCCTGGAACATCACACTGCAAGTTCTTCAGTTTTGGGACTTGGACAGGCTCTCCTTGCTCCTCAGGTTACAGATGTCCTATTGTGGGACCTTGTGATCATGTGAGTTAATACTTAATACACTCCCCTTTATATACATATCTATTCTATTAGTTCTGTCCCTCTAGAGAACCATAATACATGGGGTAATTAGATTTTATTAGTATGGCATGTAGATTTAGTCCAAACACACTTTCATACTCAAGTCAAAGAAATATAAATTCACACTTTTTAATAACTTCATTGTAGAAAGAATTTGTTTATTCATCTTTTGAGACTTTGGGCCTGGCCATGTGACTTTGTGCAATGAGATAGCATATATGATGCGATCAAATGTACATTGTGTTTTCATGATTAGTCTTGCTCTTTTGTTCTTCTGCCTTTTCTCATAGAATGAATACAATTTGGTTAACTGCTGGTTCAAGGAGGGTTAGAGGTGCACAGAACAAATGTGGGCAGAATCTATGATTGAGAACCAAATCTAGATTCGCCTGGTCTATATCCATGAAATGGCTATGGAGAGGCAATTATAAAGGTAGACCATGAAATTTACACTAAGAAAAAAGTGTATGAATATTAGTTGGTATAAGTTAAGTCATTCAACAAATAATTTTTAATACCTGCAATCCCAATGGACATCACTAGATATTTTTAGAAGCCTTATACTTAACACATTCTTCTTCTTCTCAAAGTGTAAAGAGAAAAACATGTGTGTGTGTATGTGTGTATATATATATATATATGTATTAAAATATCTATAAATGTCTTTCTAGGTAAGTATAAATGAAAAACAAACAAACAAAATATAGTAAGCACAAAGAGAAAGATATCATTGAGATACAGAATGATTAGCAGTAGCTTTCCGTAGGAAGGAGTCTTGAACTAGGCAGAATTCAGAAGCACACGCTCTCTGTCCCCTTCCTGGTTTGTTCAGTGCACTAATCAACATTTCTGATGGCTCAAATCAAAGTCATTTCCTCTTCTTCGCCCTCATTTCAAAAAAGAGAAGTATTTGAACCTATTTCGAAGTCCTTGAGGGCACTGAGTTTCCTCAATTCCTAACACAGTTCTTAGCATATAACTACAGCATAGTATCTTTTATTAAATTAATCAATAATTAATAAATGAGAAAAAATAAAAGCTCTGCTACATTTATTCAGTTGTATTTCTGAAAGCATGCTTTAGTTTAATTTAAAATAATTTATATGCCTTGATAATTATCACAGATGTGAAATAATTTTTAAACCAAAAAACAGTTCAAACAATAAAAACAATTAGAGAAATAAATAGATTTCTCCTACTGACATGCTGAAATAAAAATAAATTTTACTAAGGTACTATACAAAATATTTTACTAAGGTACCTATACAAAATATTTAAATAGTGAGAAATTGTTTTTCTCTCTGCTTAACCATTCTATGTTATAAATATAATTTTAACTAACTTTTATGTTACCCAAATAATTTGCAAACTTAACAGCAATAAAATGCTGAAGAACTGCCAGCCATCCAATTCCGTTTAAACCATAAAATAATCCATCAACTGTCAAGGACAGCCATCCTCCATGTGAAAAATTGGGACAAGGTCATAATAATTAATTTCTCAAGTTGTGTCAGAATGTAGTATTAAAACTGTCTCTTTACAACTTGATGAGAAAGAATGTTTCCAAGCTGACGAAAGCAGTTTCTTTTCAATGACAGAAAAGCTTAGGAGTTGTGGAAAATGAGACATAAAGAGAGACAGGGATAAGAGGCATTTAAAAAGCACTTACTGAAAAAAACGCTATAAAATGAGAAGTTGTACAGTTAATTAAGTAGATTTATTTGGGGAGATATCATTTAGCTACTTTGATTTTCATTATCCTTACAGTGTAAGAAACAGGGATTGGAGAGATGATTCCCAGTGTCCCTTGAAGTTCTAAGATTATACAATTCTCTGATCAATTTCCAGAATTATAACTAAGTAAAGGCAGTGAGAAGCTCTTGCTGTCAAGGTCAAGCTAGGCAAAGTAGATGGTTCTAATTTAAAGGCAGTTGTCTTTTAAAACATTGAAGAAGTCAGAGAATATCCAGAGGGTTTGATTTTTAATGAAGATCACATTGTGATTTATATATGAAAGAGACACAGAAAATCCTTATTGCAATGGTATCATTTGCACTAAAAAGAAATCAATCTTTTGGCAAAAGTCACTTTTGATCACAAAAGCAAAATGTTTATACTTTAAAAATGTCTCTTTAATAAAAATAATATAATTTAATAAAGATAGAAAAAGGAAAGAATGTGCATTTGTAACAGAGCATTAGAAGTCATTGTGCCTTATAATCTTCCCAAGCTTTGAATGAGGAAAGTTGGCAGATTTCAGAGAGAAAAGAAGCGTAGGACACTTATAAATAAATATTGCCATCAGCTGAGGACTGGCGCGAAGGTGCAGATAGGAAAAATGATTGTGAGGAGGCACCTTCACCACAGCTTACTGTGGATTTTGCAAATAATTCCAACAATGCCAAAGACATAGACAGCACTGCCCAGCTCCAAGACCTCAGCCTGCAGGACACTGCCCTGGGTGCTGCTCATCCCATACCTCTAGGGGCACAGTCCACTGTGGTGTTGCAGCTCCCACCCTGCTGCATCTGTGTTATGGATAAGGATGACTACAGTAACTTTGTAAGTCTACATCATGCCCACAGCCTTATGAGGGAGTGTCAACAGAAACAGGAGATTGGTTTGAAGCAGTTACTTTTTCAAAGTTTGTCTAGTGAGGGTGATATAAAATATGAGACCATAATTGAAAGTGAAGATAAGATGTTTTAAAAATTCACTAGATAACTGCTGCTTTTTATTGAGTAGGTTTTGAGGTATTTCTGGAGTGTAGAGACACTCTTTTTAAAATTTTCAATTTTTGTACATACATAGTAGGTGTGTATGTTTATGGTATACATGAGATATTTTGGTACAGGCATGCAACATGTAATAGTCATATTAATCTAAATGGGGCATTCATCACCTCAAGTATTTATCCTTTCTTTTAGTTACAAACAATCCAATTATACTCTTTCAGTTATTTTTAAATGTAAAATTAAATTATTGTTGATAATAGTTACCCTGTTTGCTATCAAATACTTGGTCTTATTCATTCAAGCAATTTTTTTTTTTTTTTTTTTTTTTGAGATGGAGTCTTGCTCTGTTACCCAGGCTGCAGTGCAGTGGCATGATGTCAGCTCACTGCAACCTCCGCCTCCCAGGTTCAAGCGATTCTCCTGCCTCAGCCTCCTGAGTAGCTGTGACTACAGGTGCATGCCACTACGCCCGGCTAATTTTTTGTATTTTTAGTAGAGACGGTGTTTCACCATGTTAGCCAGGATGGTCTCAATCTCCTGACCTCCTGATCCACCTGCCTCAGCCTCTCAAAGCGCTGGGATTACAGGTGAGCCACCGTGCCTGGCCCTTTTTCACTTGTTAATCAGCCTTATTTCCACCCTCCACACCCTACTACCCTTACCAGTCTCTACTAACCGTGCTTCTACTCTTTATCTCCATGAGTTCAATTGCTTTAAGTTTTAGCTACTACAAATAATGAGAACATGTAAAGTTTCACTTTATGTGTCTGACTTATTTCACTTAACATAATGACTCCAGTTTTATCCATGTTGTTGCAAATTACAGGATCTCATTATTTTTTATGTCTGAGTAGTACTTTATTGTATATGTGTGTATATATACATATTACATTTTATTTATCCATTCATCTGTTGATGGACACTTAGGTTGCTTCCAAATCTTGGCTATTGTAAACAGTCTTTCAACAAAGATGTGAGTGCAGGTATCAATTCCATAGACTGGTTTTCTTCCTTTTGGGTATACACCTAGCAGTGAGATTGCTGGATCTTTTGGTTGCTCTATTTTTAGTTTTTTGAGGAACCTCCAAGCTGTTATCCATAGTGGCTGTACTAATTTTCATTCCCACCAAGAGTTTTCGAGGGTTTCCTTTTCTCTGCATCTTCTCCAGCATTTGTGATTGCCTGTCTTTTGGATAAAAGCCATTTTAACTGGGGTGAGATGATATCTTATTGTCATTTAGATTTGCATTTTTCTGATAATCAATAATATTGAGTGCCTTTTCACATACCTGTTTGCTATTTGTATGACTTCTTTTGAGAAATATCTATTCAGATATTTGGCCCATTTTTTAATTTGATTATTTGATTTTTTTTGGTAGAGTTATTCAAGCTCCTTGTATATTCTGGTCATTAATCCTTTGTCAGATGGATAGTTTGCAAAAATTTTCTCCCATTTTGTGGGTTCTTAGTTGATTGTTTCCTTTGCTATGGAAAAGCTTTTTAACTTAATGTGATCCCATTTGTCCATTTTTGCTTTGGTTGCCTGTGGGGTATTACTCAGGAAATTTTTGCTTAGTTCAGTGTCCTGGAGAGTCTCACCAATGTTTTATTTTAGTAGTATCATAGTTCGAGGTTTTAGTTTTAAGTATCTAATTCATGTCGTACTTCATTTTTTTTGTATATGGTAAGACATAAGGATCTAGTTTCATTCTTTTACACATTGATATCCAGTTTTCCCAGCACCATTTATTGAAGGTATTGTTCTTTCCCCAAAATATGTTCTTGGCATCTTTTTTGAGAATAAGTTCACTGTAGATGTTTGAATTTGCCCCTAGGGTTTTATTCTGTTCCCTTGGTCTATGTGTCTGTTTTTATGCCAGTACCATGTTGTTTTGGTTACTATTGTGATTCCTCCAGTATTATTCTTTTTGCTCAAGATAGCTTTGGCTATTCTAGGTCTTTTATGATTACATATAAATTTTGGAATTTCTTTTCTACTTTTGTGAGAAGGTCATTGGTAATTTGATAGGAACTGCATTGAATTTGTAGACTGCTTTTGGTAGTATGAACATTTTAACAATACTGATACTTCCAATGAATGATCTTATTAATGTGTTGTTGAATTTATCTTTTTGATGTGTTTTTGCCTGGTTTTGGTATCAAGGTAATACTGGCCTTGTAGAATGAGTTTGGATGTATTCCTTCCTCCTTTATTTTTTGGAATAGTTTGAGTAGGATTGATATTAGTTATTCTTTAAATGTTTGGTAGAATTCAGCAGTGAAGCATCAGATCCCAAGTTTCTCTTTGCTAGGAGACTTGATTATGGCTTTGATCTTGTTACTTGTTATTTGTCTCTTCAGGTTTTGAATTTCTTCATGGTTCGTTCTTGGTAGATTGTATGTGTCTAGGAATTTCTCTATTTCTTCTTGATTTTTCAATTTATTTGCATATAGTTGCTCATAGTTGCACTAATGATCCTTTGAATTTCTGTGGCATTCATTCTAATATCTCTTTTTTCACCTCTGATTTTATTTATTTGAGCCTTCTTTCATTTTTTCAGTGAGTCTGGCTAAAGACTTGTGACTTTTGTGTGTATTTTCAATAAACCAACTTTTTATTTTGCTGATCTTTGTAATATTTTCTTCATTTCAATTTTATTTATTTATGTTTAATTTTTATTATTTCTTTTCTCCTACTAATTTTGAGTTTGGTTTACTCCTGCTATTCCAGTTCTTTAAGATACATCGTTAGGCTAGTTATTAGAAATATTTCTTCTTTTTTGATGTAGGCACTTATAGCTGTAAATTTCCCTCTTAGCACTGCTTTTGTTGTGTCTTATACGTTTCAGTGTATTGTAACTCTTCTTCTTAATTTCTTCATTGACCCATTGGTCATTCAGGAGCATATGGTTCAATTTCCATGTGTTTGTATAGTTTCAAAAATTCCTCTTATTATTGATTTCTACTTTTATTCCATTGTGGAAAGAGAAAATGCTTGATAAAATTTCAATTGTTTTGAATATTTTGACTCCTTTTGTGGCCTAAGAAATGGTCTATTCTTGAGAGTGATCTATGTGCTGAGGAAATAAATGTGTATTCCATACTCTTAGATAAAATGTTCTATAAATATCAATTGGGTTCATTTGGTCTATAGTGCAGATTATGTCTCATGTTTCTTTGTTGATTTTCTGTTTGGATGATCTGTCCAATGCTGAAAGTGGGGTGTTGAAATCCCCAGCTGTTATTGTATGGGGGTTTTTCTCCTTTGTTTTAGCTCTAATAATATTTGTTTTATATGTATGTGTGCACCAGTGTTAGAGGTGCATATTTATTTAAAATTGTTATATCCTTTTGCTGAATTGACTTATTTATCATTATATAGTGACCCTCTTTGTCTCTTCTTACATTTTTTTATCTTGAAATCTATTTTGTCTGATTTAACTGTAGCTACTTCTGATCAATTTTAGTTTCCCTTGACATGGAATATTTTTTTCCATCCCTTTATTGTCAGTGTATGAGTGTCCTTACAGGTGAAGTGTGTTTCTTTCTTTCTTTTTTTTTTTGTCTTGCTCTGTTGCCAGGCTGGAGTGCAGTGATATGATCCCGGCTCATTACAACCTCCACCTCCTAGGTTCAAGTTATTCTCCTGCCTCATCTTCCCAAGTAGCTGGGACTATAGGTGTGCACCACCATGTCTAGCTATTTTTTTTTTTTTTTGTATTTTTACTAGAGACAGGGTTTCACTATGTTGACCAGGATGTTCTCAGTCTCCGGACCTCGTGATCTACCTGCCTTGGCCTCCCAAAGTGCTGAGGTTACAGGCATGGGCCACCGTACTTGGCCAATTTTTCTTTCTTTCTTTAATTTTTTTTATTTTTTATTTTTATTTTGAGACTGAATCTTGCTCTATCACCCAGGCTGGAGTGCAGTGGCACAATCTCAGCTCACTGCGACTTCCGCCTCCCAGATTCAAAGGAATATTGTGCCTCAGCCTCCTGAGTAGCTGGGACTACAGGTGTGTGCCACTATGGCTGGCTAATTTTTTTGTATTTTTAGTAGAGACTGTGTTTCTCCATGTTGCCCAGGCTGGTCTCAAACTCCTGAGCTCAGACAATCCACCTGCACTGGCCTCCCAAAGTGCTGGGATTACAGGAATGACCCACCATGACAGGCCCATTCTATGTCTTTTTATTGAAGAGTTTAGTCTGTTTATGTTCAATGTTATTATTGGTAAGTAAGAACTTACTCCTGCTATTTTGTTATTGGTTTTCTGGTTGTTTTTTCCCCTTCTCTTTCTTCTTCTCATTCTTCTTGTCTTCTATTTAATGAAGGTGATTTTGTTTGATGGTATAATTTAATTTATTGCTTTTTAGTTTTTGTGTATCTGTTGTACGTTTTTTGATTTGAGGTTACCATGATGTTTGCAAATGCTATCTTATAACCCATTATTTTAAAAAATGACAATTTAACATCTATTGACTAAACAAAAAGAAAACTAATAAAATCTCTACACTTTAGCCTCATCCCCCCGCTTTTAAATTTTTTGTTGTTTCTATTTATATCTTATTGTACTGTCGATATCTTGAAAAACTGTTTTTGTTATTATTTTTGTTAGTTCATATTTTATTCTTTCTACTTAAGAGTAAACACCACAATTGCAGTGTTACAATGTTCTGTGTTTTTCTGTGTACTTACTATTGCCAGTGAGTTTTGTACCTTTACATGACTACTCATTGCTCATTAACATCCTTTTCTTTCTAATTGAAGAGGTTTCTTTGTCATTGCTTATCGTACAGGTCTGGTGTTGATGAAATCCCTCAGGTTTTGTTTGTCTGGGAAATTCTTCATTCCTCCTTCATGTCTGAAGAATATTTCACTGTACATTCTATTCTAAGGTAAAAGATTTTTCTCCTTCAGTACTTTAAAAATGTCATGCTACTGTCTCCTAGCCTCTATGGTTTCCACTGAGAAGTCTGCTGCCAAATGTATTGGAGCTCAATTTTATGTCATTTGTTTCTGTACACTTGCTCCTTTTAGAATTTTTTCTTCAACCTTGACCTTTGGGAGTTTGATTATTAAAGGCCTTAAAGTAGCCTTCTCTGAGTTAAATCTGCTCGGTATTCTATAACCGTCTTATACTTGAATATTGGTATTTTTCTCTAGGTTTGGGAAGTTCTTTGTTATTATCCCTTCGAATAAATTTTCTACACTCACTTCTCTCTCTACTTCCTTTTTAAAGACAATAAATCTTAGATTTGCCTGTTTATGGATATGTTCTAGATCTTATAGGAGTGCTTCATTGTTTTTTGTTCTTTTTACTTTTGTCTCCTCTGTGTATTTACAAATAGCCCATCTTCAAGCTCATTAATTCTTTCTTCTACTTGATCAATTCTGTTATTAAAAGTCTCTGATGTGTTTTTCAGTCCATCGATTGCATTTTTCAGCTCCAAATTTTCGGCTACTCTTTTTAATTATTTTAATCTCTTTGTTAAATTTATCTGATAGAATTATTAATTCCTTTTCTGCATTATCTTGAATTTCCTTAAGAGTTTCCTCAAATTCTCTTTCTGAAAGGTCACATATTTCTGTTTCTTAGGCATTAATTCCTGGTGCTTCATTTAGTTTATTGAGTGATGTTATGTTTTCCTGTGTGGTCTTGATGATTGTGGCCATTTGTCACTATCTGTCAGTATTGAAGAGTGAATTATTTATTGTAGTCTTTGCAGTCTGTGCTTTTTTGTATCCATTATTCTTGGAAAGGCTTTCTAGGTATTCTAAAACTTGTATTTAGTGATCTAAGCTGTATGTGCATTAGGAGCCACTCCCAGACCTGTAATGCTGTGGTTCTTGCAGAATCATAGGTACTGCCTTGGTGTTCTTGGATAAGATCCAGAATTATCTGGATTACCGGGTAGAGACTCGTGTTCTCTTCCCTTGCTTTCTGGGAAACAGTGTCTCTCTGTCTATCTCTGTGCTGAGTCACCTGGAACTAGGTGTGTGGTGATGCAAGCACCCCTGTGGTCACCACCACTGGGATTGCGCCGGGTCTGACATGAAGCCACACAGCACTGAGTCTTGCCCAAGGCTTGTGGCAACCACTCCTTGATTACTACCTATATTTACTCAAGGCCCTGAGGCTCTACAATATGCAGGTATTGGAGCCAGTCAGGCTGTATTCTTCTCTTCAGGGTGGCAAGTTACCCTGTTCCCCAGATAGGTCCTGAGATGCCATCTGGAGTCAGACACTGGAGTCAAAACGCTTAGAAATCTTCCTGGTGCTCTATTATACTATGGTTAAGCTGTTATTCAAATGAGGAGACAAAGTCCTTCTCACTCTTCCCTTCCCTTTCCACAGACAAATGAGCATCCCTCCATGGCCACTACCATTACGGCCCATGGAAAATACTTCCAGGCTGCTGCTGATGTTACCTTAAGTCCCAAGGGCTCTTCAGTCAGCTTGTGATGAATGCTGCCAGGCCTGAGACTCACCCTTCAGGACAATGGACTCCCATCTGACCCAGGGCTAATCCAGAAATGCCATCTAAGAGCCATGGCATTGAACTGGGGACCCCAAAAGCCCTCTTACTGCTCTATCTCATTGTGGCTGAGCTGGAACCTGATTTTTGGTTCTTATGAGGGTGCTTTTTTGGTGTATATAGTTGTTAAATTTGGTGTTTCTGTTGGGAGGATGATCAGTTTAGACTTCTATTCAGCTGTCTTGCTCCATGCCAGCCATCAGAGACACTAGTTTTTCCTGCCCCTAATCAGAAGTCACTGAGCTTTCAACCTGCATCAGCTGCAGAGGCTGAGGAACATTTGTGTTTCAATTTATGCCAGCTCTGGTCAGCATGCTCACAAGTGCTGATTTAGATCTTTTTAAGAAATTTAAATAATTCTAGTTCACACATGTGAGAAGAATTGCTGACCTAAAAATCATCATTTAGTTACACAATAAGATCCAGGTGAATTATTATTTAAGAAGAGCATTTTATTTTATTTATATATATTCAAATAAATTTTAATGTACAAAACATTTTTGAGTGTTTTGATTTTATTTCCAATTTGATTTTAAAGTTATACCTCCTATGAATATTTAATAGTATATTTCTATGGCAATATTTAGGAAAGACTAGACAAAAGGAAGAGAGTGTCTGTTAATTGAGTGCCACTACGTTGCAGGTGAACCTGGATTATTTAATTTTTACAAAAGCCTTCCCAAGATACTATTATTATATTTATTTTACAAACAGAAATATGAAAGTCAGATAAGTTAAATGACTTTTTCAAACTTTTTTTTATTATTATACCTTAAGTTCTAGGGTACATGTGCACAACATGCAAATTTGTTACATATGTATACATGTGCCACTTTGGTGTGCTGCACCCATTAACTCATCATTTACATTAGGTATATCCCCTAATGCTGTCCCTCCCCCCTACCCCTCCCCACAATAGGCCCCAGTGTGTGATATTCCCCTTTCTGTGTCCAAGTGATCTCATTGTTCAGTTCCCACCTATGAGTGAGAACATGCGGTATTTGGTTTTCTGTTCTTGCAATAGTTTGCTGAGAATGATGGTTTCCGGCTGCATCCATGTCCATACAAAGGACACGAACTCATCCTTTTTATGGCTGCATATTATTCCATGGTGTATATGTGCCACATTTTCTTAATCCAGTCTGTCACTGATGGACATTTGGGTTGATTCCAAGCCTTTGTTATTGTGAATAGTGCCGCAATAAACATACGTGTGCATGTGTCTTTATAGCAGCATGACTTATAATCCTTTGGGTAAATCCCCAGTAATGGGATGGCTGGGTCAAATGGTATTTCTAGTTCTAGATCCTTGAGGAATCACCACACGGTTTTCCACAATGGTTGAACTAATTTACAGTCCAAACTTATTCAGAAGTAAATTGAGAACGCTGAACTCAAACTCTGCACTTTCTAATTCTCATTTAATGTGCATTATAAAGCATGATTTTTCATTAAGGCTGAGACATAACAAAAGGTGCAATATGTTCTTCATGACCTTGGCATAGATAAGCTGTATGGAAAGGATTATAAAACATTAATTGAGAGCTTTATTGTCTTATGTACTCTACTAAAACAATATGAAATTATCTCACTTAATATTCACTGTAATCTTGTAAGATTTGTGCTATCATCACGTCCATTTTGCACACGAGGAAACTGAGACTTAGAAAACTGAAGTGACTACCTCAAGATCATAGAATAGGAGAGTTTTGAAAAGAAGATTCAAAGCCAGGCAGTCTCACTTGAGAGCAAAAGTTTTATGACTATGCTATACTGCATCCCTGATCTGAAAGAAAACAAGTGAACTTACAGCTTTGTTGATAATTATAGGAAGTTATTTCATTACACACAGTTGTACACCACTGTTAAAAAAATAATGCTCTTCTAAAAAATATAAGCCAAGAATTTATCAGACAATTGCCTTTCTTATCTATTCAATTAATTCTGTTAATATAATCTACACTCAGCTTGCTAAGTGAGATATGTTAAAAGTGCTAGTTTCGTATACAAGGATTTTCTTTCTCTTTTATTCTTCTCTTATAGGAAAACCCTGATTACATCTTGCTTCACACATCATGAGGTCACTGCTGGGTAATGCTCTATTTAAAATTATGTAATTGCAAATCTTCCTACTATAATAAAGAATTTAGAGAAGGCAAATGCAATCAGTTATGTCAGATTTGAATCAAATTATTTAAGTATTATTTAATTAAGCACACAGATTCTCTAAAGCAGTGCTTCTCAAGCTTTTTGTAACTCTTCATTTTTCACTCAAAACATTTCTCTGAGCAAGGTATTCAGATTTTTCTTTCTTTATGTTTCTCATATATAAAATTATATTATAATCTCAAACGTGTTTTCAAATCCATCCATATCTCCACTTCTGAATTCCTGTCAGTCTTCCATGTATCATTTTTATCCCCTACTCCTCAACTTGATAATCCCTGCTATAACAGCTGGGCAGTTTTTGTTTGTTTGTTTGTTAGTTTGAGACAGGGTCACACTCCCATCTCCCATGTTGGAGTGCAGTGCTGCCAACACAGCTCACTGCAGCCTCCATTTATGGGGCTCAGGTTATCCTCCCACCTCAGTCTCTTGAGCAGCTGGAACTACAAGTATGAACCATTATTCCAAGCTAATTTTTTGTATTTTTAATGGAGACAGTGTTTCATCATGTTGTTCAGGCTTGTCTCAAAGTCCTAGGATCAAGTGATCACCCCACCTGGGCCTCCCAAAGTGCTAGGATTACAGGCATGAGCTACTGTGCCTGGCCGCAATTCTTTCCATAGTCTTACTGCCCCCTGACTCCTCTCCATATCACCTTTATTCTTCTCTGTTGTCTCTCAGCTATGCCCACTATACCTCCTCATCTGGATATAAGGATATTTTAGAATCTGCCAGAATTTGAGCAAATGTTGCCTCAATTTTATTCTGTCCTTTAATGGATGAAATAGTTAATATATTTGTTAAAGGATAAATAAAAATAAAAAATACAAACAAGAACAACAAAGCTCAAATATTAAAACCCCACGAACCCTATTTTGTTTGCTATTCTTTTGCAAAGGAAATTGGCAACATTTCTGCTGAGGCTTGTTAATTCTGAACAGACTCAAGTGCACCTCAATAGGCTATAAGAAAAAAAAAAGGAAAAACAATTCTGTAAAAGAAACTCAATACCTTAGTACCTTTGTTTGCCTTTGCAGAAAATAGACTTTTCATTTTTTCATGCATTGTTTTTGTTCGAATAATAAATAAGCTTGTAGAATATCTTCTTATGGGTGCTGAGATAAACATTTGTAAGGCAGGCCAAAGAGTCCTAGGTGTAAATTTCATGGCTGAGATATATGAGAAAGACCCAGAATGTGATGAAGTCACATTCTCTTAGGAGATAGAAGAAAATGAAAATAAGAAGGTATCCTGTGGAGTGGAGTGGGAAATTCTGCCACAGTGAAAAGGCAAATGATCAATATGAAGAGAAAAGGCCTCAGCAGAGGTCTGGAAGTGATAGCCCATCTGGGTGGGGAAATGCTTCTTAGAATGAAAGGGCTGGAAATGGGGACCACCAGAGAAAGGAAATAAATCCTACCGCTTCTGCTAAGAAAGTTTTTCTGCTCACACTGGCATGTGAATCCTGGGATTTCAGAATAAGCTGGACATTAGTCGCATTATATAATTAAAAGGCAGTTTTTGCTGGGAGTTCAAGCACAGCTCTGTTCACTTACTGGTTGTGTGTTTCAGTTTAGGTTGTTCTTTTATCCTCCCTAATTCAGGTTTATTTGTTTTTATCTGTTCTACCTAATTTACAGGATTGCTATGAGGATTAAAGTAGGTCATATGTAGATATTTCATAGCACTGAAACTAGTATATGGATATTTATAATTAAGTAATGATCTTTAAATTATTAAACAAAAATTTTGCCTTAAGAAGGTGACCACAACTGCTATTGTTTGAATGTGCGTCCCTCTAAAATGCATGGAACCTAACCTCTACTGTGATGGTATTAAAAAGTGGCCTTTTTTAGAGGTGATTAAGTCATGAGAACTCCATCTTCATGAATCAGATAAGTCCCTTAAAAAAAGAAGTTGAAGGGAGCTGTCTTGGCCCTTCTGTCAAGTAAGGACACAGAAGGAACCATCTGTGAGGAATAGACCCCTCACCAGACATTGAATCTACTGGCACCTTGATATTGAACTCCCAAGCCTACAGGAATGTGACCAATAAATTCCTGTTGTTTATAAATTACCCAGTCTATAATATTTTAATATGAGAGCGCAAATGTTCTAAGACATTAACATAACTGTCATGGCCATGGCACATAAAAGTATAGAAAATAAAGAATCTGGGTATTAGACCTAAGAAAATGAGAAAAACTAATATTGAATATTAGACTTTGCTTATATTCATCATGTATTAAAGCACAGGTACTCATGAGATAAAACATTGACTTATAGTGGCAATTCATCACTGCTAACATTTTAGAAGTATATGCCATGTGACAGACACTATTCTCAATAGTTTTAGGCTTAGACACATTTTACCATATTACATGGTTTGGCTCTGTATCCCCTCCCAAATCTCATCTTGAATTCTACTCTCATAATTTCCCTGCGTTGTGGGAAGGACCTGGTGAGAGGTAACTGAATCATGGGGTCGGTTTCCTCCATACCGTTCTTGTGATAGTGAGTAAGTCTCACAAGATCTGATGGTTTGATCAGAGGTTTCTGCTTCTGTGTCTTCTTCATTCTTTCTTTACCTGCTGCCATCCACCTAAGGTGGGACTTACTTCTTGCCTTCCATCATGATTGTGAGGCTTCCCCAGCCATGTCGAACTATAAATCCAATTAAATCTCCTTTTTTTGTAAATTACTCAGTCTCGGGTATGTCTTTATGAGCAGCATGATAACGGACTAATACAGTAAATTGGTACAGGTAGAGAGGAGTATTGCTGAAAAGGTTTGACTTTCGGTGGAAGTGACTTTGGAACTGGGTAGCAAGCAAAGGTTGAAACAGCTTGGAGGGCTCAGAAGAAGACAGAAAAATGTGGGAAACTTTGGAACTCCCTAGAGACTTGTTGAATGGCTTTGGCCAAAATGCTGATAGTGATATGGACAGTAAGGTTTAGGCTGAGGTGGTCTTGGATGGAGATGAGAAACTTGTTGGGAACTGGAGCAAAGGTGACTCCTGTTGTTTTAGCAAAGGGACTGGTGGCATTTTTGCCGTGCCTTAGAGATTTGTGGAACTTTGAATTTGAGAGAAATTATTTAGGGTATCTGGTGGAAGAAATTTCTATGCAGCAAAGCATTCAAGAGATAACTTGGGTGCTGTTAAAAGCATTCATTTTAAAAGGGAAACAGAGCATAAAACTTTGAAAAATTTGCAGCCTGACAGTGTGAGATAGAAAAGAAAATTCAATTTTCTGAGGAGAACTTCAAGCCTCCTGCAGAAATTTGCATAAATAATGAGGAGCCAAATGTTAATCCCCAAGGCAATGGGGAAAATGTCTTCAGGGCATGTCAGAGGTTTTCAGGGCAGCCTCTCCCATCACAGGCCCAGAGGCTATGAGGAAAAAGTGGTTTTGTGGACCAGGCCCACAGTCCTAGTCCTGTGTGCAGTCTAGGGACTTGGTGCCCTGTGTCCCAGCTATTCTAACTGTGGCTTAAAGGGATAAACTGTGGCTTAAAGGCAGCTTCCATGTGGTATTGAGCCTGTGGGTACACCAAAATCAAGAATTGAGGTTTGGAAACCTCCGCCTAGATTTCAGAAGATGTAAGGAAATGCCTGGATGCACAGGCAGAAGTTTGCTGTAGAGGTGGGGCTCTCAGGGAGAACCTCTGCTAGGGCAGAGTGGAAGGGAAATGTGGGATCAAAGCCCCCACACAGAGTCCCTACTGGGGCACCACCTAGTGGAGCTGTGAGAAGAGGACCACCATCCTCCAGATCCCAGAATGATAGATCCACTGAAAGCTTGGGCCCTGTGCCTGAAAAAACCACAGACACTCAACGCCACCCCCATGAAAGCAGCCAGGAAGGAGGTTGTACCCTGAAAAGCCACAGGGGCAGAGCAGCCCAAGACCAAAGGAACCCACCACTTGCCTCAGCATGACCTACATGTGAGACATAGAGTCAAAGGAGATAATTTTGGAGCTATAAGATTTGATGGCCCTGCTGGATTTTGGACTTGCATAGGCCCTGTAGCCCTTTTGTTTTGGCCAATTTCTGCCATTTGAAATTGTTATATTTATTCAATGTCTGTGTACCCCCATTGTATCTAAGAAACAACTAGCTTGCTTTTGATTTTATAGGCTCACAGGTGGAAAGGACTTGCTTTGTGTCAGGTGAGACTTCGGACTGTGGACTTTTGAGTCAATGCTGAAATGAGTTAAGACTTTTGGGGTGTTGGGAAGGCATGATTGGTTTTGAAATGTGAAGACATTAGATTTGGCAGGGGCCAGGTACGGAATGATATGGTTTGGCTCTGTGTCCCCCACAGATCTCATCTTGAATTCTACTCTCATAATTCTCATGTGTTGTGGGAGGGACCTGGTGGGAGATAATTGAATCATGGGGGTGGTTTCCCCCATACTGTTCTCGTGGTAGTGAACAAGTCTCACAAGGTCTGATGGTTTGATCAGGGGTTTCTGCTTTTGCATCTCCCTCATCCTCTCTTTGCCTGCTGCCATCCATGTAAGATGAGACTTGTTCCTCCTTGCCTTTCATCATGACTGTGAGGCTTCCCCAGCCACATGGAACTGTAAGTCCAATTAAACTTCTTTCTTGTGTAAATTGCCCAGTCTTGGGTATGTCTTTATCAGCAGCGTGAAAAAGAAGTAACATACCATACGATGAGAGGTAGATTCTATAATTATTTTGATTTTACAGAAGAAAAATCTAAGATTTGAACTCTAATGTCCTAATTTACTAGCTGTTTACCCATGGGTTATTCATAAAATATCTCTAATCCTCAGCTTTTTGTGTATATAAAGTGAAAATAATTCTATCATTTGGCCTTCTCATAGAATAAATTAAAAGATGGACAAACTCACTCATAGCCTTTTCTGGAGCCACTTAGAAGATACAGATGGAAATATAATTTGTTTATTCAATACATATTATAGAGCTCCCATTATGTTCTAAACATGATCTAGTTACTTAGATTACTTCAATGAATAAAATAAAGATTCCAATTTTTATGGATTGTATAGTCTAGTTGAAGTATAGAGAATATAATACTTTTAAAAAGTAAATCATATCCTATATTGGATGGCAAAGAATATAACGGCAAAGAAAAACAAACAAAAAACATAGAAGAGGGTAAAGAATAGTGGAGTTGCTCCAGTGGAACACCTCTTATAATAATAAATATAGTGGTTATCATGAATAGCATTTGAATCAGGTAAAGGATGTAGCACAGATATTTGAAAGCAGAGGTGGTAGAAATAACTAGAGCAAAAGCCCTAAAGTGAAGTATTAATAACACGCAATTTTCAACCATGATATTTTAGACTTAAGTGATGGTATTTGTCTTCAGATATTTTGTGAAAATAGGCTGAAAATTTTGTGGAACAAAAATTTTCCAGTATGTAGTCTATGGTAGATCTGCTAACAGATTTATGTATCTATCTATCTATCTATCTATATATATATATATGTGTGTGTTGTTTTCCAACAATTAAGTAGAATAATTTTCCTGTTTTTACAATGGAGTTACCAAATGTGAAAATAAAGATTTTTATTTTAATAGCTTCATAACAAATGTAAACTGAGTTTCCTAAAGGCCTTTAAGACTATGAAAGTATAAATTGTCATTTGATCAGGTAGGAAATTTTACCTTCACATAATTTAGAGAAAAGAACAATAAATATCACAAGTTTCATGTATAAAGAACCCCACCTGGGTTATGGAGTAGAAGAAAATCTGTGCTAGAGTTGCTCCTGCATGGAGTTAATGTGGGGAATAGACTGAGAAATGCAAGTTGGTAGGAACTGTGTGGCCAGTGAGAGGTAGCATTTTCAGGTTTCTTTAAGTTTGAAGTTATCTTTATGTGTCAATTACAACATGACAAAGTTGGATGGGACATTACTTTGATAACCAACTCTTCACCCAATTAGGGAGAAAGGAATTCCCATAGAGTAATGGAAGTTCCCTGGCTTGGACAGATGAAATTGATAGCACTTTGTTAGCCACATGTACTCATAGCTCGGGGAGGAGGGCATCACATAACATGCAGGGCCATAGTGTGGTTGCTTTTGGAAGAAAATAAGAGTAATAAGCAGGGAGTGTGGTAAGTAGCACCAAGAGTGAAGAGACACCTCATTCTCACATGAGGATGAGACTGGCTTGTTTGAATTATTTTGCAGTTGGCTGAGGCTGAAACCCATTACTAAGGAATAAGTATAAACTGCTCTTGGTTCCCTTGGTTAAGATAATTGTTTTGCTGAGGGGCCTTATCTGTGGGAACAGAGTATAGAGGGAAACTTGTAATGAGGCCATTCAAGGAACTCCCAGGTTTTGCAGATATAAAGGCAGCACATAATATTGGGCCTTCACATTAGACCTTAGAGGGTGGGTGTGGTGACTCACACCTGTAATCCCAGCACTTCGGGGGCCAAGGCAGGTGGATCACTTAAGGTCAGGAGTTCGAGACCAGCCTGGTCAAAACAGCGAAACCCCATCTCTACTGAAAACTCAATTTTTACCCAGGCATTGTGGTGGGCACCTGTAATCCCAGCTACTTGGGAGGCTGAGGCAGGAGAATCACATGAACCCAGGAGGTGGAGGCTGCAGTGAGCCAAGATCATGCCACTGCACTCCAGCCTGGGCAACAGCATAAGACTCCAGCCCAAAACAAACAAACAAACAAACAAAAAATTAGACCTTATACTACTGAGTTGAGGAACCTGGAGCCCAGGGAGATTGAATAATAAACTAACGTTACACAACAAGTAAGTGGCAAAGCTGTGTTTTGAGGCATCTGATTTCCAGGCCTATCTGTGTATTCATTTGTAATGTATGTACTACTTGCTTTCTGAAAGAACTTAGAGTGGCATACCATAAAATGTGCATGGGAAATAAGAGGATTAAAACAGAAATTGAGTGCTGGCATTCAAGAAATTACATGGTATGGATTTTCTTCATACATTATTCATTGCTTAAGGTAATACTCTGCTTTCAGATTTCTCAGACTTTTAGAGTGAAGCTTCAGAGCTTATCTTCCAAAATATTGGATAGCTTGGAGGAAACAGGATATGATTAAGGTTTATGTGCAGAATATGCCCCTTTCTTACCCACCTTAGGTTTTATCTGTTGACAAAATTTAGCTAACTAGCTAAAACAAATGAGTACAATCAATTCTTTATGCATGAAATGTCTCTTTAAAATCACACACACACACACACACACACACACACACACACACACATGTTTACTGTTTTGCTTTTGGTTAGACCAAGTTAAATTGAATTAAAAAAAATAGTATGATGAAAGATAGAATTGAAACCATGAAAGTCTTGAGTCGTTGCAAATTACATCAGGGGACTAGGGAGATTATGACCTAGGGACTTCTTTCATTTGTTTATGATACTCCTGTGAATATGAATTCAGCAAGCATTGTTCATGTGAGTCATACTGCAGCTGTGCTCCACTCAGACCTTGGACCTCACTTGTCTCTTTGATCACTAATACTTGTATGATCTATATTTTATGCACATTCTTCTTTGACATTAGGAGAAATGTATCCTTTGCTCTGACTTCTCATCCCATTTGCTTCTCTTAATAATTTAAATATAATAAAATATTGATTTTTAGCACTATAAGGATCTGAAGTGAATACATTGCATTTATTATCCAGTTGATCTCCTTTAAAGACTTATGACTGCTTTCAACCCATTCTAGCTCTCCTTTCATTAGTGTCCTTTGCTTTCCTTTCTGTCTTAACCTGCTTTAAATCACTTAGCTTACCTTTAACTACAGTCCCTCTCTCTCCTCCCTATTTGACCTGTAGCCTTCTTTTATCATCGTGCAGATTCTCTTAAAGTAAAATGTCACATTTACTTCTATCCAAGACTTGAAAGGTTCACAAGGTAGAAAGAAGAGTAGCCACATTTCTCATTAAGTACCACATGCATCTTCTTCAAAATTACCATTGAGATTGTCCCAAGTAAGTGAATACTCTTCTATAAAAGAATGAGCAAAAAGTCAAAATGAGCACCCAAGTTAATTTTTTAGGAGTCTAAATGGAGACATTTATAATGTGAAACATAAAGAATATGTTTCCATTCCACCTGTAATTTCTCCTTATATATTAAATTACAGATGAATGTTCACATATTCTTATGTTTCACAGGAGACTGTAATCATCAGGAGAAACGATAATAGATCTTGGAACCAGGCAGTTCTTAGTTCAAACTTTAGCTTCAGCATTCATCTACTAGTATCTTGAACAAGTTATTTAAATGCTCTACGCCTTAATATTTTTCACTGTAAAATGTGATAATATTACTTATTTAAGTTTGTTGGAGGCCTTAAAAATATACTTAAATAATTTCTAAGAGTATCAGCTGGCTGAGAAAGAAGAATGAAAGAAAAGTAACCTATTTTGGTTGCTTTTAAGCACGTTTTTCTTCTTTCTTATCATCTTAACTCTCCATTATTAGTCTTCTTAAAAGAACTCATACCTCATTCTAAATTTATATTCTTAATCAGGCATTTTCTTCAGCAGGAAACTAACTTTTACTTCATAATTTCTTCATAAGAGTAGTAGTAATGGTCAGAAATGCCAAAGAATATCTTTAGGACAACTTGCATTCACTAAAATAATTTAGCTGCATATACTATTTTAGAAAAGTGTAACTGTTGATGAATAGGTGAATTACTTGAATTTGATAACCAGGAACTCATTAAAATTAAAATAAAGATAGATATAGTTCATTCATGTATTCAATCATGCCGAAGTCCCTTTGGAAGATCTATTCTACACTACACTTAAAGTAGGCATCTAGGACAGCAACAAGCATGAATCCCTGATCTAATGAAGCTTATGCTCAAAGTCCAGCCTGATTTCAAATATATGCTCCAGCAGTATAGGTCAAGAGGAGGTATTGTATATGGAAGCATTTTCATTATAAAACTGAGGGCTATAGTTTGAATGTTTGTCTCCTCCAAATTATATTAAAAATTCTCAATGTGGCAGTATTGAGATGTGGGACCTTTACGAGGTGCCCTCATAAATGGATTAATCCATTCATGGATTCATGGATGAATGGGTTAATGGTTTAAAAGGTTATCATGGTAGTGGTACTGGTTGCTTTCTAAGAAGAGAAAGAGAGACCTGAACTAGCACACTCAGCCCCTTCACCAGATGATGCTCTCTTCCACCTCAGGACTTTGCAGAGTTCCCACCAGCAAGAAGGCCCTCACCAAATGCAGCCCTCATCCTTGGACTTCTCAGCCTCCATAACTGTAAGAAAAAAAATTCGTTTTTCTTTATAAATTACCCACTTTTAGGTATTCTATTAGAAGCAACAGAAAATAAGCTAGGATACTAATGAAGCAAAGTTCCAGAGACCCTCACTTACACAGAACTTTCCTAAAGTCCTAAAATGTGCTCTAAAGAAAATGTGTTCACATAGTCACATATTTTTGTTAAATTTGAAAAAAAAAAACCCATTTTAACTAAAATTAGTTATGACAACTTTCTATTTCCACTCCAACTTCCCTTATGCCATCCTATTTGTAGTTATTGTGGGCAATTTTGAGACTCAGCCAAGGGAAGACTGAATCTAGAGATACATTTTGTTCAGGTTTAGTAGGTATTCTGTACCTGTATACATATTCATGTATAATCACATTAACTATCCCAGTCTAAAAATGGCTCCTAGGACTTTTCTTACTGCTCACTGTGCCAATAAATCTTGCAAAGTACATCAAGGTGAAGAGTTTAAAGTTGCATTGCAGTATGAATATGCTCTATAGTGTGTGACATGTGTAAACACAGTAGATGCAGAGTTTGAAATATGTAGGGCCAGAACTTCAGAAAAGGAAACAAACAAAAATACCTGTATCCATTTCTCAAAATCCCCACTTATTAATTACAGTTTGTCTGTATGTTACATACTCAGAAAATATTTTTAACATTAAAATGCCAGTATATAAGACCAATTATATTATATGCAATTCCCTCTGAATCAAAGTCCTTCCATGACTCCAAATTGGCTACTAAATTAAGTGCAAACTTCTCACCTTAAAGGTGAAGCCTCTGAACAAGTCTGTTCCTGCTTTGCCTCCCATGCCTTATTTCTCACTCCTCCTTCTCATGCAAACTATGCATCAGCCAAATGTTTCTAAATAAATGTAAAGTGTCCCACATTACTGCATTTGTTTTTATTGGTTCCACTTTCTGGAATTACCTTCCATCTTTCCACAGGCCTTCTCCTACCACCAGTTTGTTCAGGTTAATTTCTATTCCATCCTTAAAAAAGTAACAAAACTATATCTTTCCTGAAATTGTTCTCAACTGAACCCCTAATCTGCCTATAAACACAATCTCCTTTATATTATATGGGTTTTATTCCATTTTTATATGTGAAATATATATTAATACTAATATGTACTTAAACTAGATAAAATTATATTCAAAAATTTTTTTTAAATTTGGAAAGTTTACCTGCTACGGTGGGTTAAGTTATACTCCAGAAACATCCTGAATGTCAGTAAGTGACTAATTAAAAAATGCATATTTCTTTCTTATGTTACAAGAGAGAAAGATAAATCATAGTAGTGAAAAGACTAAGGCATTTGAAGCTCAAACTCTGCCTGTGCTACTTAATAACTGTGACTTTGCAGTTGCATTATTGGACCATTTCTGGACCCAGTTTTTGTGTCTATAAAATGAAGATTGTAAATCTTCATTTTATTGATTGTTGTGAGGATTTAAACTAATCTATAAAATGAACTTAATACTTTTGCCAGGCATATCTGTTAAATGACTGAAACATGCTATTATTGTTATTAATCATTCTTACCAGTTTCCTCATCTTAATTTCTTCATGGAATCATTTCAAATGCACACAAGTTTTTAGACATTTTAGATATGTCTTATAGGCATCTTTCTCATATATTTTGTAAAACAAATTTATACGATCAAAATAAATTCAACCTATATATCACTTTATAACACAAAAAAGCTTCCATATATATTTGTCAAGTTTATTAAGCCTTAAAACCAACATGTTCAAACATATTATTAAAATCTTTTCTAGAGAAAAAGAAAGAAGGGCATTATGGTAGGCAGAATATTAGTCTCTCAAAGATATCTATGTTCTAATCTATGGAATCTGTGAATATGTCAGGTTACATGGCAAGGAAAAATAAAGATTGTACAATGAAGTAAGGTTGATAATAAGCTGATCTTAAAATAGATTGGCAAGCTCTGTGGCTCGTGTTTGTAATCCCAGTACTTTGGGTTGCCGAGGCTGACAGATCACTCGAGCCTAGGAGTTTGAGACCAACTTGGAATGGTCTCATAGCAAAACCCTCTTTCTACAAAAAATACAAAATATTAGCTGGGTTTAGTGGCATGCACCAGTAGTCCTAGGTACTTGGGAGGCTGAGGTGGAAGAAATGCTTGCATCCAGGAGGTCGAGATGGCAGTAAATGGTAATTCAGTCATTGTACTCCAGCCTGGATGACAGGGTGAGACCCTATGTGAAAAAAAAAAAAAAAAAAAAAAAAAAAGAGAGAGAGAGAGAGATCATCCTATTCAGGTATGCCTGTTATGGTTTGAATGTTCATGTCCCACAAAATTAATACCTTGCATCTTAATCACCAAAGTGATCACATCAGAAGATAGAACCTTTGACAGGTGATCAGGTATGAGGGCCCCATCCTCATGAATGAGTTTATAAAAGAGGCTCCAGAGAGCTACTTTACCCTTCTACCATGTGAGGATACAATAATAAGTAAACAGAAGAGGGTCCTCATAGAACCTGACCATGCTGGCACCCTCATCCTGGACTTCCCAGCCTCTAGAACTGTAAGAAATAAATTTCTGTTGCTTAAAAACTATGAAGTCTAAGGTATTTTGTTATTGCAAGTTGGGCCAAATAAGATAGCACCGAAAGTCATCACAAGAATTCTTAAAAATGGGAAAAGTAGTCAAAAAATAGAACCAGAGATGGCAGGAGTCAGCCCAATATTTCTGGCTTTGAAGATGGAGGAAGGGGCTCAAGAGCCAAGGAAAGTGGGTGGCATCTAAGCTGGAAGAGAGAAGACTCTTTTTAGAGCCTCCAAAAGCCCTATTTACAACTTATTTTAGTGAAATCCATGTGAGATTTCTGATCTTTGAAATTGTAAAATAATAAATATATATGCTTTATGTCATGAAGTGATAATATAGCAAAAATAGAAAAGTAATGCCGGTTTTGTTACCTCGAAGTGATGTGATTCTATCACAAATATCTAAAAATGCAGGAGTGGCTTTGTGTTTGAGCAGTGAACAAAGGCTGGAAGAACTTCAAAAACATCATAGAAAAATCGTAAGTTTCCTTTTAATATACTATTAGTAGGAACATGGATACACATAATTTTCTATTAAGGGCTCAGGAGAAAATGAGGGACATGGGAGAGAAAACATATGTATAATCTTAGAGAATGACATAATTGTCATGAAAAGAAAGTGGGTAAAAATATGCAAATTTGCTAGGCATGCTGGCTCATGCCTCTAATCTCAACACATTTAGAGGCTGAGTTGGGAAGATCACTTGAGCCCAGGAGTATGAGACCAAACAGGGCAAAATGTCTGTAAGAAATTTTTTAAAATTAGCCAGGTGTGGTGGGATACGCCTGTAGTTCCAGCTACTTGGGAGGCTGCAGTTGGAGGATCACTTGAACCTGGGAGGTAAAGGCTGCAGTGAGCCATGATCATGCAACTGCACTCCAGCCTAGGTGATAAAAAGAGACTGTCTCAAAAAATAATTCCTTAGATGAAAAGAGAAATATGTTTTTGAAAACAGAAGGAAAGGAACTCTTATGCATAGCTGCAAAAAGCATAGCTGAAATGTTTTCTATAGATATGTGAAAAGCAAAACATAAATTAAGAATTTTAAAGAGATTTCCAAGCAATGTTTTAAATATGTAGCCTAATTTTTTCTTGCTGCTTATAGCAAAATGCAAGACGAAAATAAACAATTGGAGAAAGAACTATTAAGCAAAAAATGAATCAGGATTTGATGACTTTGAAAATTCTCAGCTTACTTGGATTGCAAAAGATGCTAATATTACAAATTTACTGTCAGGAAAGTCTTATTTAGAGAAAAAAACCCTGAAAGTATGGCTGGACAGTCTTTTTTTTTTAATACCTCAGAAATAAGAAGTGGTTTCATTCGCTATCTCAGTAAAAGCTAAAAGTAAAGATGAGATTATCTAAGAAAAATCTGTTGAGGAGCCTCTTGTCTAATACACAAGACATTCTTAAGGTTCTTGAAAATGTTATATCAGCAGAAGCATCACTAGATGGACTGAAGAGAGCAGGAAACTATGTTAAAGCAGGTTGACAGACCCCCAAAATTCAACAAGCAAGAAATGTGCCAATCAAACTACTCAACTACAACCAGGTTCTACTATTGATGAAGTAAGGATTATTTAACAGTGGAGCCACACTACCCAAAAATGGGGCCAAGTCTAAAAAGAATTTTTCCCAGGTTCTGAAAGATAATGAAGAGTTTGGGCTAGAATATTCAAGTAGGCCAAGTGTAATAAAAATAATCATTAAAGTAGAAAGGGGAGGCAGAGAAAAGGGGATCAAAGAAATGAATGTGAGAAAAGGAAAACTGGCCAAAGAGATGCTATGTTACTGACTTAGAAAAGAGAAGGGATCCATTAGCTAATAAAAGTTGGTAACTTACAAAGCTGAAATAGGCAAGATTCTTTCTCAAGTATATTAGTTTTACTTATGCTGCCATAACAAAATGCCTTAGACTGAATAGTTTTTAAAGAACAGAAATTTTTTTTCTTACAATTCTGGAGGCTGGGAAGTTCAAGATCAAAGCACTGGCAAGTTTGTTTTCTGGTGAGACAGCTCTCTGTTTTCAGGATGGTGCCTCATTGCTACATCTTCTAGAGGTGACAAATGCTATATTCTCACAAAGCAGAAGGAATGAAGGGGTAAATTCAATCCCTCAAGCACTACTCTGTTCATGAGCACAAAGACCTCATGACCTAATCACCTTTAAAAGGCCCCATTGCTTAACACTATTGCACTGGAGATTAAATTTCAATGTAAATTTTGAAGAAACTCAAATATTCATGTTTTTCTTGCATTGAAGATACATTCATTTTATTAAAATATTCCCCAAAGTTTTAAATTGCTCCAAAATCAACTCAAAGTTTTAAAGTCCCGAATCTTATCTAAATATCATCTAGATCTGATTGTGACACTTAAGGTACAATTAATCCTATGGCAAATTTCTCTCTAATTGTGAGCATGTGAAAACAAATAAGTTATGTGCTTCCAAAACACAAATGTGGGACAAGCATAAGACAGACATTTCCATTCCAAAAAGGAAGGAAGAGGTATTAGGTCTTAAAGAAGTCTAAAACTCAACAAAGCAAGCATTAAATTTTGAGGTTGAAAATAATTATCAAGGAATAATCCTTCTTTGACTCTATGGCCTTCCTTCAGAACACACTGAGAAAAGGGTTTGGCCCCTAAGGTGCTAGTCTGCCCCACCCTCACAGCTTTGCTGAGCACAGCCCACACTGTTCCTTTAATGGATTGCTATCTTGTGCCTGTGGATTTCCCAGGCTGGCATTGCACACTGGTGTCTTTACAGATTTGGAGTACCTTAGAAACCCTGATCCAATGGTTCCAATAAGTTTTGTCATATTGGAGGCTTTCTTCCTGGCCCCATTCCCTAGCTATGGTGGGCATGGCCCTATGGAGCTCTCTCTGACCCACCTGCCCCCATGGCTCCACTAAACATTGACCTAATGGGGACTCTCTGCAGTGGCTTCAACCCCATCGCTTCACTAGTCATTGCCCCACATCCCTAGTGGGGATTTTCTGTGGTAGTCCTCCTCCTGTAGAGTTCTTTGCCTGGGCCCCAAAGCTCTCCAATGTACCATTTGAAATCTAGGGGTTGGTTTTGAAATCTAGGAGTTGATAGCTATGCCTCCACAACTCCTGCACTCTATGCACCTTAAGAGTTGATACCATGTGGATTTTGCCAAAGTTTACAGCTTGTGACCCCAAGCAGCAGTCTGAACCACAGCTAGGGCTGCTTGAACCACAGCTGGGTCAGCTAAGGAGAGCTGCACTGTGATTTTAGAGCAGAGATTTTAGGCAGCTCTGAGTAGCAAGATCTAAGTTTCCTTAGGTACACTTGGTCTCTTCTTTTAAATTGTTCTGTCCACAAGGCCCTGGCACTCTGGGCCTGTAATGCGAGTGGCAGGACCAATAATTTCTGAAATGCTTTAAGGGTCTTTCTTTTATTGTCTTGATGGATAGCATCTGACTTCCTTCTATTCATATTAATCTTCTTATCAAAACGTCACTTGGCCACACCTTGGTATTCTTCCCAAACACAGCTTTTGATTCTTTAAAATCTGGTCAGGCTGATAATTTTCCAAATCTTGAAGCACTGCTTCTCTTTTAGTTAAAAATTATGTCTTTAACTCTCCATTCTCAACTTTTACTATAAGTTGCCAAGAGAAGCCATGCAGCACCTTGAACACATTGCTTAGAGATGTCTTCTGTCAAATATACTAGTTTGTTGCTCTTAAATTCTGCTTTCCAAAAAGCAATAAAATATGGACATAATCTAGCCAAGATATTTGCCACTTCATAAGAAATATTGCCTTTTGTCTAGCTTCCAATAACATATTTCACATTTCCATCTAAGACTTCAACAAAATGGCCTTTGCAGTCCATATTTCTGGCAGAATTCAGATTAAAATCACTTAAGTAATCTCTAAGAGTATTTAGGCTCTCCCTATAACTCTCCTCTTCTGAGCTCTCACCAGGATAGTCCTTTACTGTACAGCTTTATCTTTTTCCCAGTTTGCAAAACTGCACCAACATTTTTAGACATTAATTAGAGGAACACTCCATTTCTCCATACCAATATTTGTCTTAGTGTCATTTCATTGCTATAACAAAATACCTTAGGCTGTGTAATTTATAAAGATCAAAAATTTAATTTTGAAAGCTGGGAAGTCCAAGATCAAGGCATCAACAGGTTTGATGTTGGATGAGGGCTACTTTCTGCTTCCAAAATGGTGCCTTGTTGCTGAAAACTCTTCAGGAGATGAATACTGTATCCTCACATGACAGGGGAATGAAGGAGTAGGCTTATTCCCCTCAAATCACTTTATAAAGCATTAAGTTATCATGAACACAGAGCCCTCCTGGCCCAATTGGCTCCTAATGACCCCATTTCTCAATATTTTGCATTGGGAATTAAATTTCAACATGAATTTTGGAGGGTCACAATATTTACACAATAATATAGAACCCCAGAGGGAAAAAAAAAAAAAAAAACTTTCTTCTGGCACCTTAATTTTAGGACTTTAATTTTAGTTTTATGTCAGACTTCCAGTCTTCAGAGCTGAAAGATAGTAAGTTTGTATTATTTAAACATGTAAGTTTATTAATTTATTACAATAGCAAGAAAAATCAACAAGGAACAAACAGTGACTAAGTTGCACAAAAATGTACACTGGAAGGCAGAACTAAATCTAAATCTAAGATTTTCCACCTTAATCAAAGAGTCCTTCCATTTTACCAGTATTAACTCTTTATAAATGTATATTTGTATTGTTTTTACCATTGTCATCTTTTAAACAAGATAGTGAGTTGAATTAAAACTTTTTCTATTGGCGTAATAGTATCCATTTATTGTTGTTTTTAAGACAATGTAATAAATCCTAAGGTTTCTAAGGAATATTTGTGAGATCCATCAGGTTTCGTACTTGAAGTGGTCATAGATGAGAATAAATACAAGCTGTTATTTCTTTACCATCGCCCATATTTTATCTTCCAATGAGCTTAATAGCCACTCTACATTTACAGATTTTATTTGCTTGAACTTCTAGGTTAGGTTTCTTTTAAATATGAAGTTATTTATATAAAGATAAGAGTTAGGGCTGGGTGCGGTGTCTCCCATCTGGAATCCTAGCACTTTGGGAGGCAAAGGTGGGTGGTTCATCTGAGCTCAGGAGTTCAAGACCACCCAGAGCAACATGATGAAACTCCATGTATTTTGCAAAAATACAAAAAATTATCTGGGTGTGGTGGTGCATGCCTGTTGTCCCAGCTACTTTGGAGGCTAAGGCAGGAGAATCACTTGAGCCCTAGAGGCAGAGGTTGCAGTGAGCCAAGATTGCACCACTGCACTCCAGCTTGGGCTACAGGGTGAGGCTCCGTCTCAAACAAAAAAAAAAAAAAGAGAGAAAGAGAGAGAAATATTGAATTATTGAATGGAGCTATTGCTCTGTATCTTTTCAACATTGTTATAAATGGTCGCCTGTCTACTGGCCTCCACGAGATATTTTTCTAGTCATACTTTTCCTACCTTCGATTTTTGAGCTGGTATGGGCAAGGAAATGATGATGACCACACACAATGCCTGTGAGTCAAAGTTCAACTGAGAGGCCACAGAAAGAAGAGATGCCAAAAAAAATCTCTGAATGTATTATTGAACTGAGCTTATAAAAAAGAGGTATGCTCAGTTCAATGATATATTTGGAGATTTTTTTTCATGCACACAGGTCAAAAAATTCAATAATCATTTTTGTAATTATTTATTTAGTGTAGCTGTACCATGGAAGTAGGGAAAGTATAGTTCTTATTTGGTATTGTAGATCCTTTGCCTGGCACAGACAGAATAAATAAACATTTTGTTGGCTTAGAGTTTTCAGAGGGTTGTTATAGCTGAAATAGCAATTGTGAAATTTATTCTTGATGTACTTCTATTAGTTTCTGTGTGTATCTATATATACTCCACATGAGTAATATAAGTTTCACAAGTGTTTTTCTTATCCTAGTAATGCTGTTTTGGTTCACATTTTAGGACATTTCTTTTGGGTTTGTTTTTGAAGTTGAAGCATAGTCTTAAGATTTTCCCCAGCTGTGACATATCTTTGTTTTCTGAGTATAGATGCAATATTAGGATTGAGTGATTAGGATAGTAGTGCATTAAAAATGAGCAAGAAATATAGTAAGACACAGTATTTTTTTCTGGTTCTCTATAACTTTGTGTTTGAATCATTCCTGTAACAAGAAATAAGTGAAAAATAAGCATACGACCTTCCAGTGTGGACTACTGGATGTAGGCAGTATTTATGAAGATGTTAGTTACACAATCTTGGCTAATAAAATCTAATTTAGAGGTTTCCATGCATAATCTGAATTTGTGTGACATCCATAGATTTGCAGTCCCTAGTTGCCATGTTGAATATTTTAGATTACATTCCTTCTAAATATGGAAAATTCTCCTTTAACAGTATATCAAGCATATAGTCAAAAGGGATTTGAAAATTTCAGGAAGGGGAACATCACACACCGGGGCCTATCATGGGGAGAGGGGAGGGGGGAGGGATTGCATTGGGAGTTATACCTGATGTAAATGACGAGTTGATGGGTGCAGCACAGCAACATGGCACAAGTATACATATGTAACAAACCTGCACGTTATGCACATGTACCCTACAACTTAAAGTATAATAATAATAAATAAATTAAAAAAAAAAAAAAGAAAAGAAAATTTCTTTATTTTGACAAGATGATATATTTTAGGGAAGGCTGAATTACTTATAGATATTAAAAAGTTATTATCAATTCAGTGGCAGGAATATAATGCATAGCGTGTAATAAGTTATACAACTTTGACATTTCATTATGATATTTATAAACATAGTAAAATTATCTTTTAATGTGAAACTTCTTTGGAGTGCCTTAGGTATACTTTGGATAAAGTACTAGATAAAACACTCTTTAGGCTCAACGTTTTTCTTCTCAAGGTTAGGCATTTGTTTTTCATAATCTACTAAATGTATGTGGTCATGGTTTAAATGCAGAGTAAGCTCTAAAATATAATGGAGAAAAAGATATCATGCAGTAAGTTCTAAAATATAATGGAGAAAAAGATATCATGTGAGGAGGATGAGAAATTCCTACTTGTAATGTTAGTCTCTCTTATGTATTGGAATTTCAATATTAGATGAAGTTGTTATTGATTCTAAAACCCTACAGTTAATATATTACTCAACCTAAATATTTATCCAGTGCCAACCCTGATATATATTCAAGATATATATATATATAAAATCTTGAATGTTGCTCTCCGTCTCACCTGAGACAACCTTCTACCATTACCTTGTCTAGAGTTCTTTGTTCTTTAATTGATAACTCACATATAAAACAGTATTTACTGCCTGATTTCATAAGAAGCTCTAAAATAGGCAAGTCTAATCTATGTTGATAGACATTCAAGCAAATCTTACCTGAGAAGGTTGATGAGGATTTACTGGGAAGGGGCTCAACATAACTTTCTGGAGTGAAGGAGATGTCCTATAACTATAGGAATGTAGGGTTGCATAGAAAAACACATTTGTCAAAACTCACTAAACTATGTATGTTTAAAATGTGAGTATTTCTAGATGGGTAAATTATACCTCAAAAATGTTTAATTTTTAAAGAAAGATAGACATAAAACAAAATCAAAATGCAACTGAAGTATTACAAACAGAGCCAGGTTGAATAGATAATTGAAGAAATCTTCATAATAGAAATAAATTTTGAACTAGTCACTAAAGGGAAAGATGGAAAGAAATTAAGATAGATATGAATGATAGATAAAACAGTAAGAACACAATATGATTTATAGAAAATGCAGATAATCCTCAGGAAATAGGAAGTTTGTTTTTGTTAGACAGTGGGATAAATATTTGGGCACAGGAATAATTTGGAAAAATTTCAATGAACCCTCTAAACACTAATCTCAGCAGTGTGTAGAAACATGGGACATTTGTATGCAGCAAGCCTTTACCTGAGAATCTCTTGGCATGCATTGGTACATTGAACATACCAAATTAATGATTAATAAAAGAATAGGAATTTAACTAAAAAAGAACAAACAAGCTGCAAATTCATGTTCATGGCTGTGACTGTGTAAGTGTATGTTTGTGTGTGGGCCTGCAGTGTCCAGAAGCAAAACAAATATTTGCATAGCAAGTTTTCCGTGCTGGGTTCTGTTCAAAATAGTTTACATTTATTTAATGGTTTAAGAAGAAACAGAATTCACTTGAATAAGAATGAAAAATGAAAGGGAAAATCTGGAGAAATTTTGTTTGGGGCTCTTCTGAAATCAGTGGGTAGACACAAGGACTCCAGTACTTCCTCAAGAGGTGTTCTGTTATGGAACTTTAGGCATAGCAACATTGCAAACAGGTCTCATATCTCTATTTATTCTGAGAAGTGGGATACAGAGGGAAGTAAGGAATAATTCACTACCAAGATATGCCCTTTACTGAGTTTTTGAAAAGGGTGGATATGCATATATTGGCGATATTTTTAGCCTTGTGAAATTTGCTCACCGCTCCCAGGCCTAAGAGAAATAAGTGAAATTGAAAGGGCTCTGGGAGAAGAGCACCCCTAGGTACCATTACAAAGAGCTTAAACATATATTGTGTTAGTATTGTGTTTTGTGTAGCTTTAGAAGGAGTAGATGGAAAGCTATTGAGTGTAGTCACAGCTGGTGAACCTTTTTAAGTTACCCTTTACTTTATCTCAAGGTCACTGCTTTCAACTAGAAGGTAAGAAACTAACTGCTTTTGAGTGAATCCTTAAGAGTTCTGAGAGTAACATGAAGTTTTCAAAAACAGTCAAATGCACTATCCACATATTTATTTTTTACATTTAGTGAAGTAGGAAGTCATGTAGCAATCTCAAATGCATTACATTATCATATAAATAGATATATTTCATTCTATGTGTATTCTAATATGTCTGCAAACATCCTTCTAAAAATATACGGACACACAAAGGCAGAAAACTTAATATTGACATCTGAAATCTCTTCTGGAATCAGTAGTCATAATTCCCATAAAAAGGGAAAACTTCTGATAAATTTGGAGAGACAGTTAAAGGTATTAGAAAGTCAGAGAATATATCTATTTTATTAGTCTCTATGAAATGCACATTAATTACAATGAAAATTTGATACAGTACTGTGATTTTAGGTATTATGAAAATAAATCTTGAATTGAAATTATTTGGGAGATGAGTCTGACAAATGCTTGATGAGAGGCTTTCTTTAAAATCTTCCAAAATATCTGTGTTAGAGAATTCTGAGCTATTGAAGTTTCAGTTTTAAAAACTTTAATGCATCTGGGGTATTCAAAAATGTTGCTTATCTACATCGTTTATGTTATACCATAAAAGTGTTAGTCTCCTTTTAAAAGTTAATGATTCTAATTTGTTTATAGATTCTTCTTCTGCATATCAAATCATTTTTTTGAAATGCTAAGTTTAATTGAACTTGGTTTCAAAATAAATCTATGGAGGTAACCAGACAGAAAGTAGTGAAGGCAATAGATTGTTGTACTTATTAGCTCTGAATCTTTAGCAAATTAAGAGGCCCTACTGCATTTGCTTCATCATCAACAAATGTACCATGTTTGCCTTGCAGGATTGTCTTGTAATATGAATGTATTTTGAATACTAAATATGTGCTGGATACAATTCTAGGTACTGGATATACAGAGTGATGAGGACAAACACAATTTCCTGACCTTATGGTTTGTACATTCCAATAAAAAAGAGGCAAAATTAAAAATAAAAAATAAAAATAAACACAAAAAACATCAGATAGCATGGAAGAAATAAAGTAGGGCAAGAGAATGGATTGTGAGGTGATTCAGAAAGGTCTTGAGAAAATGACATCTTTAATAGAGTAAAATATTTGATATTTGTAAACATAAAATATTTCGTAATTATAAACATTTCATATGCACAGACAATAAGACTGCACTCAATTTAGCTGAGAAATAATGAGAGCAAAAGAAATTCAATCTTAAGCTCAATCAGCTAAGATACACTGAAGAGATGCTGAATAATAACTCACAATATAGTATCCAGAAATTATTAAGATAAAGTCAAAATTTAGCTCAGGGGATGTTTAGAAAAATGTTATTATTTAAATTTGAAAAATTTCGTAGATTATGTAAATTAACATGGCTTCTCTCCAAATTATTCTCCTGTGTCTGAGAAACCACAGTTACCCCAAGAGGAATGGCGCTATGTTGTGATTCCACAGGCCAGTCCTGACAGCCTGAGGCAGCACATCCATCAGGGGAAGAAATGTGTCACTATCGAAAATGATTTTTTTTCCAAGATGGTGGATTGCAGGCATTGCTAACATGCCTTTCCCACTTGGAAAGACAAACCAGTGTATATAGATTCATGCTGTGAACATTTGTCCAAGAAGCAACACAGGAACTTGACAGGAAAACTGAAAGAAACCACAAATCCTTTGAAAGAAGTGGTGAACTGCAACCTACACTGTGAGCCAAGGGGAAAACCGCAATTCCCCCAAGTGTGAAAGGGGGACAAACTGCCTCTGGGACATACACTTTCCCTGGGAAACCTGGCAATCCAGGCTACAGGGCCAGGCCTTAACCCCATCCAGCACTAGAGCTGATTTAGTCAGCAGTGGGAAATATTTGAGAAGCAGCAGTATCAGAACATGATTTGAGTGCACTCCCAGACCCAAGCAAAAACAGAGGAAGTCATTCCTGATCCTATCTCACAGGTGACATTGTGAAAGTCCGACAGCTAACTCAGGGGGTGGTTACAGGTGGAGAGAAGCTCCCAGCTGAGATTTCCAATATAATATCAAGTGGTGACAAACCCCACTGGCCAGAACGAAGGGGTAAGTGGGAAGTATGCTGTAACCGTGGGCACCCCTGTTTCATGGGCAGACCAGAGAGGACAAGGCCTGAAAGCTGTGGTTTCTGTCTCTGTGGAGAAGGCTTATGGTCTGGGGAAGTTTTGAGTTCTGAGCATAGACTGCTTGAAACCTAGCTAGCTGCTGCTAGTATAACACAGCAGGTGTGAGACCTGCCTTGCCAAGTGTGTGGGAGTTGGGTGGCGCCTACTGCCACCTGCTACTCCCTGCTCTCTAAGTGGATTCTTCGGTGCTGCAGAGGCAGCAGTGCTCCTGCTTAGAACATTACCCCAGTGACCAGAGAACTGCCCTCCAATCCCCACCGAGGCTGCTGGTTGCACGTGCACATGGAAAGCCAGAGTGCAGGCTTGCCTGACCCCGCCCTCACCTGGTTTTGCTCATTCACCCACCCTGGTAACTTAACACAGAAGGCAAGCACAAATTTCACTACCATGGCAGCTGGTGCTACTGGCTGGAGGCCAACTGGCTCCACCTACTGTCTGGAGGCTAACTGACACAGTCCATTACAGCATCTGCAGGGAGAATAACACAGCACCTAGGAAGGAGAAAACTTGTGTGTGATCTCAGCTATCACCATGGCTTGCATCACCGTGGCTAACCAGGAGATCCTGAATCTGTCTATGTGACCAGTTCATTACTGCTACAACTGGCATGTAAGAAAGCCAGTACACTAAGGCTGTTAATAAACAAATAATCTCACAGAATCTTTGTCACTCCCCTCCCACCCTGATCAGAGCTGATGCTAGTATCTGCTACTGGGAGTCTTGAGGACAGATCATATCACTGGACAGCTTGCAGGTATTCTCCAGCACCAGCCTGGAGTGTGGCAGGAGCATGATTGGGGGGCAGATTGCTTTACTACTGGCTTGGCAGGGGTGCTGGGGTGGCTTCCTCCCTTCCCTCTGAAAAGACCTCAGTGAATTTTACTAAGTGCCCCCCAGCTGACACTGTCAAGGCTGAGATGTCTGCCCAACACTGGGTATTACATTTACCCACCAGCTTTAGCCACAGCAAGATTTTACCCATGGACATCTCCCCTACTGGCTGGAAGCCTGAACCGTTCAACTCGGTGAATAATAAACTGAGGGATTTAAATAAATAACTGAAAGTGCACACACTGGGAATGAGATAAGCTGTAAAAGACCTCTGCAATTCCAACCATGTAGGAGACAGTGGACCTGCTCACACACCAAACACATTGCTACTGCAACCAGCATCTGAGAAAGCTAACACACGAAGACTTTCTGTACCAAGGAACTCACACAGAGTTGTCAACCCTGAAAACACCCAAAGTCTAATTAAGTTATACTCAACTATAATGACTAACGTCACATTCTCATGGGGCAAACAAGAAATTTTTTAAAATATGGTTGAATAAAACACAAATAAATAAATAATTAGAAGAAATAGTCTACCCAAATGAGAAAGAACCAGAAAAATAATTCTGACAGTATGATAAAACAAGATTATATTATACCCCCAAAAGATCAAACTAGTTTTCCAGCAATGGCTCCAAGCCAAGATGAAATGTTTGAAATGCCAAATAAAGAATTCAAAAGCTTGGTTATTAAGTTATTCAAGGAGATACAAGAAAAAGGTGAAAAATAACACAATAATTTTTTTAAAAAATCAGGTTATAAATGAAATATTTTCCAAGAGATTGACATTTTAAAGAAAAACAAATAAACACTCCTGGAAATGAAAGACACATTTAGGGAATTATGAAATGCAGTGAAAAGTTTTAACAATACACTAGACCAAGGGGAAGGAAGGATTGCAGAGCTTGAAGACAAGGCTTTCAAATTAACTTAATCCGACAAAAATAAAGAAAAAAGAATGAAAAGAAATGAACAAAGTCTCCAATAAATATGGAATTACATAGAATGACCAAACCTAAGAATCACTGGTGTTCCTGAGAGACAAGAAAAATCTAAAAGTCTGGGAAATGTATTTGAGAGTATAGTTGAGGAAAACTTCCCTGGACTTGCTAGATATTTAGGCATCCAAATACAAGAAGCACAAAGGATTCCTGGGAGAGTCATTGCAAAAAAGGACATCACCAAGATAAATAGTCATCAGGTTATCTAAAGTCAGTATGAAGGAAAGAATTCTAAGAGCAGTGAGACAAATGCATCAGATAACCTAAAAATGAAATAATAATATTTTACAAACTTCTCAGCAGAAACCTTACAAGTTAGCAGTGATTGAGGTCTAATCTTAAGCCACCTTAAACAGAATAGCTGTCCATCAATAATTTTGTATTTAGCAAAACTAACTTTCATAAATGAGTGAGAAGTAAAGCCTTTATTCAGACAGGAAAATGCTGATGAAATTGTCATTATGAGATCAACCCTACAAGAAATGCTTTAAAAAATTATAAACCTTGAAACAAAAGGTAAGTATGCACCAGAATATAACCTCTTGAAAGAATAATTCTCACAGGGCCTATAAAACAAGAACACAACAATGAAAATGAAATATCTAGGTAACAATTAACGTGATGACTGAAACAGTATGTCACATATCAGTAGTTATGTTGAATGTAAATGGTCTACATTCTACAGTTAAAAGGTATAGATTGGAAGAATGGATACAAAAGATTACAAATCAAACACCTGCTATCTTCAAGAGGCTTACCTGCCATATAAAGACTCATATAGACTCAGGGGAAAGGAGTGGAAAAAAGGCATTCCATGCAAATGGAAACCAAAAACAAGCAGAAGTGGCTATTCTTATATCAGATGAAATAGACTTAAAACAAAAATAGTAAAAAAAAAAAAAAAAAAAGCCATTTTGTAATAATAAAAGGATCAATTCAGCAAGAAGACATTATAATCCTAAGTATATTTGCACCTAACTCTGGAGTTCCCAGATTGATAAAATAATTACTACTAAAACTAAGAAAAGGGGTTGGCAGAAACAAAATTATAGTGCAGGATTTCAACACTCTACTTACAGCACTAGGTAGATCATCAAGGTATAAAGTAAAAAAAAAAAGAAACATTGGACTTAAACTACACTATAGAATACATGAACCCTCCATGCCCCATATTGAGCGCCAAAAAAACAACACATGAACCCAACAAATATTTATATGACATTCTACACAAGAACTGCAGAATATGCATCCCTCTCATCAGCACATGAGAGATTCTCCAAGATAGACAATACAATAGGCCACAAAATGAGTCTCAATATTTTTGTTTGTCTTTTTGACATGGAATTGCACTGTTGTTGCCCAGGCCAGAGTGCAATGGCACGATCTTGGCTCACTGCAACCTCCACCTCCTGGGTTCAAGCAATTCTCCTGCCTCGGCCTCCCAAGTAGCTGGTATTATAGGGATGTGCCATCATGCCTGACTAATTTTGTATTTTTAATAGAGATAGGATTTCACCATGTTGGTCAGGCTGGTCTTGAATTCCTGACCTCAGGTGATCCACCCACCTCAGCCTCCCAAACTGCTGGGATTACAGGTGTGAGCCACCATGCCCGACTCAATAATTTTTTAAAACTGAAATTGTAACAAGTATTTTTTCAGGCCACAGTGGAATAAAACCAGAGATCAACTCCAAAAGGAACCCTAGAAATAATAAATATACATGCTAATTATACAATCTGCCCCAGAATGATTTTTGGGTTAACAATAAAACCATGATGAAAATTTAAAAATTCTTCTAAATAAATAATAATAGTGACAAAAAGTTATTAAATCCATGGGATACCTCAAAAGCAGTGCTAAGGGAAAAGATTACAGTGCTAAATTTCTACATCAAAAAGTCTGAAAGATCACAGATTGATAACCTAATGTCACACCTCAAGAAACTAGAGAAACAAGGACAAATTAAACACAAAGCTAGTACAGGAAAAGAAATAATAAAGATCAAAGCAGAACTAAATGAAATTGAAGCAAACTAACCCAAAAGATTATTGAAACAAAAAGTTGGTTCTTTGGAAAGATAAAGAAAATTGACAGACCATTAGCTAGTTTAACCAGGAATACAGAATATTCGAATAAGCTTAAATAGAAATTAAAATGGAGAAATTACAACTGTCACCACAGAAATACAAAAGAAAACCTGAGACTACTGACACTTCTCTACACACAAGCTAGAAAATCTAGAAGTGGGTAAATGTCTGAAAACATACAACCCTCCCAGCTTTAATTGGGAAAAAAAATAGAAATCCCGAACAGACCAATAACCAGCAGTGAGACTGAATCATTAATTTTTTTAAAAAATGACAACAAATAAAAACCAAGGGTTAGACAGATTCACAGCCAAATTCTACCACATATCCAAACAAGAATTAATACCAATCCTACTGAAGCAATTCCTAAAGATTGAAAATGAGGGAATCCTCCCTAAATCATTCTATGAAACCAGTATTATTCTGATCCCTAAACCAAGACAGAACATAACAACAACAAGAAAGAAAACTATAGACCAATATTCCTGATGAACGTACATGCAAAAATCCTCAAGAAGAAAAAAAAAAAACTTGCAAATGCAACAGCACATGAACAAGATTATTCACCATGATCAAGTGGGTTTCATCCCAGGGATGCAAGGATGGCTCAACATACACGAGTCAACAAATGTGATTCATCACATAAATAGAATTAAAGTTAAAAACCATATGATCATATCAATAGATGCAGAAAAAGCATTCCATAAAATCCAGCATCCCTTTCTGATAAAAACCCGCAACAATCTAGGCATCGAAGGTACAGACTTCAAAATAATGAAAGGCATATATGACATACCCATAGCTAATATCATACTGAATGGGGAAATGTTAAAAGCATTTCCACTAAGAACTGGAAAAAGACAAGGATGCCAACAAATAATTTCCCTCATTGCTACTGACGTTGAGCATTTTTTTCATATGTATATCTTCTTTTGAGAAGTGTCTATATTCATGTCATTTGTCCACTAATAATTAGAGAAATGCAAATAAAAACCACAATAAGATACCACCTCACCCCAGCCAGAATGGCCATTATTAAAAAGTCAAAAACCAATAGATGTTAGCATGGATATGGTGAAAACAGAATGCTTATAAACTGCTGGTGGGAATGTAAATTAGTACAACTTTTATGAAAAACCATATGGAGATTTCTCAAAGAAATAAAAGTAGATCTACATTTGATCTAGAAATCCCGCTACTGAGTATCTACCCAAAGGAAAAGAAGTCACTATATTTAAAAAGACACCTGCATGCACATGTTTATTGCAGCACAATTTACAATTGCAAAGATATGGAACTAACATAAGTGCCCATCAACCAATGAGGAGATTAAAAAAATGTGATATGATATACAACATGGAATACTACTCAGCCATAATAAAATAACAAAATAATTTTCTTTGTAGCAACTTGGATGGAGCTGGAGGCCATTATCCTAAATGATATATTTCAGGAATGGAAAACCAAGTACCTGCATATTCTCACTTATAAGTGGAAGCTAAGTATTGGGTATGCAAACACATACAGTATGGCATGATGGACATTGGAGACTCAGAAATGGGGAGGGAGGGAGAGGGGTTAGGGATCAAAAACTACCTATTGGGTGCAATATACACCACTCAGGTGATGGGCACATTAAAATTTGAGAATTTACCACTATACAATTTATCCATGTCACCAAAACCCACTTGTATCCAAAAGTTATTGAAATACAAGATAAATAAATAAAATAAAATAGAATAATGATGTCTATCTTTGGTGTGGGGTGAAGACTAGAAGCCTTTTGGGGTCTTCTCTGCTTTCTAAAATAATCCACCTATGCTTCTTCTCAAGAATCAACTAAATCTTGAGGCTTTTTTCCCCAAAATTTCCAAAAATATTTTAAACAACATTGTTTATTGAATAAGCAACATTTCTATCTCTCCTAATCACTACTTTTTTCCTCTCCTATGAAAAAACCACTTCCCCTTTCATCCTGCTTTTTACTGACCCAGCAAAACCTCTTTTTGTGACAGAAATAGAATAGATAATCACACCATCTTAATGGGACCAAATGGCATCCTTCAGTAACTGTTGGTCATGCAGCTTTGATAAGTATATTTCAATATTTGGCTTCTTCCCAGACATGCACTAGTTTCTAAGGGTAAGCAACACCAGATAACTTTTTTTTTTTGAGACAAGTTTTGTTCTGTGGCCCAGGCACAGAGTTCCTAAATTAGTAAGATATTAGCTGAAAGTTGTCACTGACCATGTTTACCACATATTGTCAAAACTACCTCAAGGATGAAGTCACCACAGTGGAAAGGCTGTAATATAAAGAAGAGTCAGCAGTCTCCAATATAATCACAAGTTTGTTTATTTTATTAATTTTTAATAGGGAGAAATGGCAGAAGAGTCAGTGTCAGAGTGATTCAATGCAAAAAAGAGACCAGTCATTGCCGACTTTGAAGATGGAAATAGGACATGAGCCAATGAATGCTGACCAGCTCTAGAAGCTGTAAAATACAAGGAATGGATTCACCCATAAACCCTCCAGAAAGGAACCAGCACTGCTGTCTCTTTGATTTTATCCCAGTGATAACCATATGCAATTCTAAAATCTGTAAGAAAATAAATATGTGTTTCTTTAAGTCATTCTTTGAGGTAGTTTGTTATAGCAGCAATAACAAACTAATACAGTAATCCATTTTAAAACAACAGGCCCAAGTACATTTGTAATACTTTTGGGAAGTATTTTATAAAAGAAAAATGAATATATTATAGGTATGAAGCTTGATTAATTTTAATAAATTAAACACCACTCTACAACCAGCTCCTAGATCAGTAGAATATTACCAGTAAAATAGCCCTGTTTTTAGCCCAGTGATATTTCTGACGTCTGGAAATATAAGGTAATATATTTGTATTATTTTAAGCCACTACTAAATTTGTGATAATTTGTATTGCAGCTACAGGAAACTAATACAAGTGTCATGATACATGTATAATGTCCATAACCATTTACTTCCAGAGCATAACCCTAGCAATGCACTATCACACTATATTGAAATTGTGCTGTTTTAAATTATCTTCTATAACATTTTAAGCTCCTGGAAAGCCATAACTATTGCTTCACTACTATTGTAATCCAGTGCCAATCATATCATCTGGTACATAGTAGGTGTGCAATAAGTATTATAGAGTAAATAAAGAAACTAATAATTGATTAATTGAATAAAAAATAATTTATAGGGCAGCTGAAGTTTTACCTATTGATGGGAAAACAGTAACCAGTTTTCCAGGACTTTGTTAGCCTTACTTGGTTCCAATTCTTGAGTGTTCTGAAGGATGGGAAAATGTTCCCATGATCAATCTTAAGATCACAGTTTTTCCAGAGGGGCTGAAGTTGTCTTTGATATCACCATGAGTTCAAGACTTATTGCAATCATACTTAAGTTTATTGTATTTTTTATCAGGTACTACTGTGTGGAGTTGATGTTCTTCATGTGTTGAAAAAAAAATCATAGTTGTAAAAGGTAGGGTAAGCAGACATGGGAAAAGTAACTGGAGTTAGGCCACCAATGAATTGGTGACTATATCACTTTGAAGGGACATAGTTAACAGTATTGTTTTATCCAGTCTGGATGTGTGGTGTGAAAGTCTGTGCTGGAAAACAGAGTCATTCTTACAATACTCCTCATGCTTGACCTGTTCCACAGAGTGTACCAGAGGTCATTTTTGAGAGCTTAAAGTTTACCCAAACAAAACAATAACAACAGAAAACAGAACTCACATTTAAAAGTGTTTAAAATGCTTTGTTGTTTCTATTCTCTCTGCTTTTACTATTACATTTTATATATATATATATATATATATATTTTTTTTTTTTTTTTTTTTTTTTTTGAGATGCATTCTTGCTCTATGGCCCAGGCTGGAGTGCAGTGGTGTGATCTCGGCTCACTGCAACCTCCATCTCCCAGGTTCAAGCGATTCTCCTGCCTCAGCCTCCCAACTAGCAGGGATTACAGGTGCGTGCCACCACACTTGGCTAATTTTTGTATTTTTATTAGAGATGGAGTTTCACCACGTTGGTAGGGCTGCTCTCGAACTCCTGACCTCATGATCTGCCCGCCTTGGCCTCCTGAAGTGCTGGGATTACAGGCATGAGCCACCACACCTGGCCTACTATTATATAATTTTATTATTGATATCTTAGTCCAACAAACTTCAAGGGTCCTGCAGATGCTCTGGTGGTGAAGTGAGTGGTCAAGAAAATTAGAAAATACAATGAATTAAAAAATGAATTATTAATTAATAAATATAGTAATATTCTTTTTTTATTTTTTGAGATGGAGTCTCGCTCTGTCACCAGGCTGGAGTGTAGTGGCATGATCTCGGCTCACTGCAACCTCCGCTTTCCGGGTTCAACTGATTCTCCTGCCTCAGCCTCCAGAGTAGCTGGAACTGCAGGCACGCACCACCATGCCCAGCTAATTTTTGTATTTTTAGTAGAGATGGGTTTCACCATGTTGGCCAGATGGTCTTGATCTTCTGACCTCGTGATCCACCTGCCTCAGCCTCACAAAGTGCTGGGATTTCAGGCATGAACCACTGATAGTTTTTATAGTTATTACATTTAAAATTTTAAAATTCCCATTAAGTCTTTGTTGTGCTTTATCTTTTGGAAAATCTTACGGTGAAAACAATACTGAAGAAATTAATTAGTCTAATTAAAAACAGTTGCATTCTTAAATGAATAATTTCAATCTATTTGTTAATATTTTAAAATAGTTTCTCTTAATGCAGGTGTTACCTGACTTAGAATGGTTCAACTTACAGTTTCCAAACTTTATAATGATAGAAAAGCAATGAGCATTCCGCATATTTCTCAATATGCCATGGGTTATGTTCACATAAATGCATCATAAATTAAAAGAACTGGAAGCCAAAATACACTTTTAACTTATGACATTCAGTTTATGATGAATTTATCAGGATGTAACTCTATCATAAGACAAGGAGCATCTGTACATTTTAATATTTCTAATTCATATATTGTAAGATTTAATTAGCTCACAGGCATGTTTTATTACATTTGGGAGGAAGTGGTAAGCAATAGGATATTACTACCATGTTGTTCTCTTTTTGAAAATAATTCAGTAGCAAGTATTGTAATCCCCTGACTAGCATGATTTCTCCTACCTGACAGAAGATGGCAGGTTAGTAAGCTCAAAAACCAATTTAATGCTTAAATCACAAAACCTCTGCTACTACTGTGTTTCTTTCTTTTTATGTTTTGTTCAAAATTTTCTATTGTATTAAACATTTAGTAATGTTTTAAAATTTTTAGAGGAGAAATAAATATATTTAATAAATAGTCACTGAATAGTAAATGTTCTCAACATAATCTAGTCAGTCAAATTTCTAGAATAGCCCCATTATGGTCTATGTAGACATTAACTCAGAGATCAGAAAAGATACTTCTCACTGGGCATGGTGGCTCATGCCTGAAATCTCAGCACTTTGAGAGGCAGAGTAGGAAGGATAGTTTCATATCAAAAGCTGGAGAACAGCAAATTAGTTGGGTGTGGTGGCCCATGCCTGTAATCCTGTCTACATGGAGGCTGAAGCAGGAGGTTTGCTTGAGCCCCATAATTAGAGACTGCAGTGAGCTATGATTACATTACTGTTACTGTACTCCAACCTGACCAATGGAGCAAATTGGTTTCCAAAAAACATAAAATAAAATAAAACATACTGTTTCCAAAAAATAAAATAAAAGGAAAAATACTTCTCTTAGTTATGACATTTAAAAATATGCATTTGTTTTTACTTGATGTGGCTAAAATGTATTTTGTTGAACTCTTCTGCTTTCGATATGAAGTTGTAAAAATGCAATCACAAAGTAACTAATACATTTTCAATTCTTAGCAGATTATACTAAGAGGATATAGAAAACACTAGATCATTTCTGTCTTTAAATAGGACTCAGATGGTTAATGTTTAATGTTTAGTAAATCTCTGCATTTACCATCAAAGTAATATAATTTAAGTTGAGCACTTCAGGATATACTTGACTTTTTGTGTACAGTTAATTGAAAAGAGATATAATGAACACAACTACAGAGTATGATTTTTTAAAGAACTGTGAAAAATTAATAAGGTGTTTGACTTTATAAAGCCAATTCTGCTAACACAGGTCTGAAAGCTTAAAAGGAAGCTCAATTATTACAAAAATGAAAACTGATACTTTAGATATTATATCAAAACTAAAAAGTGGATTTAGAAATAAGATCAATAATTATATTCTGTTCTTTAGTTATGCTCAGAGGTATGTCTCCTTAAGGAAGACACACTTTAGCTCATTCTTAAGTAAGGAGAAAAAGTTAACCACTAAAGATAACATTCCAGGTATAGTAGACACCAAGAAATAGGCGTCTTTACTCAACAAATATTTCACTGTACTGTAGAAATCAGCACGGAGGTTATTTTGAAATTGACTCATTTTGGAGCAAGTGATTGAAAACATCACTATGAAACGTTAGGTGTGAAAAGTCAAATTCAATAGAATGTAGCTCTGAAAAGCAAGAGTGCCAGAAAATAAATAGCAACATTTAAAAGAATAATTCATATGATAAGAAAAACCTATGTTCTGTGATATTCAGCAGAAGTTATTGCCTCCTTTAAATAGATAATAGATAGATAAATAGAGGCATATACATAGATAGATAGATAATAGACTGATAAAATGGAACCTTACTGAATGTTACAGTAAATAATAAAGATATACATTTTAAAAGCACCTGATTAGGATACATTTACAATAGAAGAAAAGTAAGCTTGGAATATATGTTAAAGTTTATTTTCACTAAATTTTATAACCCAATGTAATCTTTAAAATCTTGAAAAATTATTGTAATTTAGCCTATCTTTGATGTCATCAATTTTGGATGTGTCTCCTTTCAGTTCCAGGTTGAGCATTCTGAACCTCTAGGAATATAGATCTAATATCCCCAACTCCTGCAGAGGACAACCACCACTGACGTATCTTGGCTCAGTGGTGGTTGTCCTCTGCAGGAGAACAAGGAAAGATAAGTTTCCATGGAGTTCTCCTTGGTAATATCAAGAAGGACAAAGCCAAAGGGGAAGTGGGAAGGAAACTGGGAGCAAAGGTGGGGCTTTGATCTACAAGGATCTATTGTACTGGTCATTTAATTTTCTTCTTTGCTTCTACTTCCTATATCTTGAATCTTTTTGTTCTATTTTCTGGAATACTTTTTCAATCTATTTTTACAACACTTGTATTGGGTTTTCATTTCTGTGTTATGTATTTTTTCAATTTTCACATGCTCTTTGGTGTGATGGAAATATTATTTAGAGCAATCCATTCACACTCATGAATGCATTATATTTGCTTATTTCTTTGAGGATAATTATTTTATAAAGATGCTCTAATTTATATTTAAGAACCTGGATCATGGTCCATTTAATTTGAATTTCAGATTTATAGTCTAGAGCTGTATGATAGAGGTTGGGAGAGTCATCTAACCTTGAGTCTCACTTTTCTCACCTGGATATTTAGTAACAGTAATGCTACCAATGTTTATTAAACTAAACAAAGGGCATGGTGGCTTGAATATACCTGGCACAAGCACGAGTTCAATGTGTATGTGTGTATGTTTGAAGACTAAAGGATTTGGAGAGAATTTGGAGGTGAAGGTAGAATAGGCAGTAAACAAAGTAACCATTAATGAGAAACAAATACAATAAAATATTGTAAAATAAAAAGTAACAAATACAATAAAATATTGGTAAGTGAAATTTGGTATTTTATTGTGTTGCTATTCCTATTATTCCCAACAGTTGCCCAAACGAGATCTTTACTTTCTGGCCAAAATAGAATATAAAATCCAATTCTGGGGGGGAAATTTTTTATTAAATAAAAAGAAAGGGGTCATGCTAGAATATTTCTTAAGTGCCAAATGAACATAGCACATTTTCCTTCCTTTTATTTTCCAAATGGACAAACAGATTATGCTAAACCCTGAGCACATGGACTCTAGAAGGGATCTCTGCTGAGAATCGCCTCATAAAATAATACCTTCAGTGTGTTCAAATCTTTTACAAGAATCAGAAATTTATATTTTATTATTTCCTTTATTGTTTCTTGTATTATTAAAATCAAAAATGTGTATTTTATTTCCGATAGTCCTATAATATGTAGGAAACATATTATTCCCTATATGCCTTTTTCCCTTTTATTTTTGCTGTCCCTGTTCTCTCAAGGGAAGTCTAACTTTTTTGCATGCTGAACACAAACTACCTTTTGCCTAAGCATGCTTTTAACTAAATAATTTTAATGGTCAAAACACTGTACTGATTTTATATTAAATATAAATATTTTCCATTAATGGAACTCCATGATAAAACTAATAAAAATTATTTTATTTATTTATTTATTTTTGAGACAGAGTCTCGCTCAGTCGCCTAGGCTGGAGTGCAGTGGCACGATCTGGGCTCGCTGCAAGCTCTGCCTCCTGGGTTCATGCCATTCTCCTGCCTCAACCTCCCGAGTAGCTGGGACTACAGGCCCCTGCCACCACACTCGGCTAATTTTTTTGTATTTTTAGTAGAGATGGGGTTTCACCATGTTGGCCAGGATGGTCTCGATCTCCTGACCTCATGATCCGCCCATCTCGGTTTCCCAAAGTGCTGGGATTACAGGCGTGAGCCACCGCGCCCAGCCAAAAGTTATTTTTTAAAAGTTTGTTATGACCATATATATGATTGTTAGTCCATAGTTTAGTTTTGGTTCAGAATTGGCTACTCCTGCAAGAAATCAATTAGTTTATTCAAGATTTCTTACTGAATTTGTTCTTAAAAATTCAATTCCTATTTTTTATATAGAACTAACAGGACGAACTAACATGTATGAATGCCTGCTAGAATACAGATATTACTACAGGCCCTTTAGCGAATCCATTTCATGTAGATCTTATGTTCCTTTTGCTTTTTTTCCTTTCCATAATATATGCCTGAGGACAGTAATTGCCAAAAAAAATCTTTTTTAATAGTGAAAGTACTGATTTTTGATTTGTTATTCACTTTTTAGGAATGCTTATGAGCTACTTTTCCATTTTGTGAAGTAAATTTTATTCTCATTGGTTTGGCTCAAATTTGTAGTATCTATCATGAGACTCTATGCTTTAAAAGCAAACAACTCTGAAATCACATAGGACTGACATAACAAAAATTTACTTCTTAAAGTCTATTTGTCTAATATTAGTGTGGCCACTTCCATGTTATTTAGTGAATAATTTTCATGATATGAGTGTGTGTGTGTGTGTGTGTGTGTGTGTATTTTTTGTTTTGTTTTGTTTTTGTTTTCGCAGGGGGGAAGGATTTTTGCTCTTGTCTCCCAGGCTGGAGTGCAATGGCACGATCTCGGTTCACTGCAACCTCCACCTCCTTGGTTCAAGTGGTCCTCCTGTCTCAGCTTCCCGAGTAGATGGGATTACAGGCAACCACCGCCATGTCCGCCTAATTTTTGTATTTTTAGTGGAGACGGGTTTCACCATGTTGGCCAAGCTAATCTCAAACTCCTGACCTCAGGTGATCCACTCGTCTCGGCCACCCATAGTGCTGAGGTTGCTGCCGTGAGCCACCATGCTGGCTGATGTATATTTTTTTATACTTTGTTTGTTTCTTCGTCTTTTAACAACTTTATTTATTTATTTTTATTGATTTTTTTTTTTTTTTTTGAGATGGAGTTTCCCTCTTGTTGCCCAGGCTGGAGTGCAATGGCGCGATCTTGGCTCACTGCAACCTCCACCTCCCAGGTTCAAGCGATTCTCCTGCCTCAGCCTCCCGAGTAGCTGGGATTACAGACATGTGACACCATGCCTGACTAATTCTGTATTTTAGTAGAGATGGAGTTTCTCCATGTTGGTCAGGCTGGTCTCGAACTTCTGACCTCAGGGGATACAACTGCCTCGGCCTCCCAAAGTGCTGAGATTACAGGCATGAGCCACAGTACCTGGCCAACAATTTTATTTTTAAAGAGCAAGTTTAGGTTCACAGCAAATTGAGAAGAAGTTGTAAAGACATTCCTTGTATCCAATGCTCTCAAACATACAAAACCTCCTCCATTATTAACATCCCCTATCAGAATGATGTGTTTATTACAATCAATGAACTTACATTGGCATACCATTATTACCCAAAGTTCATAGGTTACGTTAGGGTTCATTCTTGATGTTGTCTGGATGAATGTATAAAGATATGTATTCACAACTGTAGTAGCATACAGACTAGTTGCACTGTCTTAATAATCCTCTGTACTATATCTATTTGTTTTCTTTCTCAGCCCTAACTCCTGGCAACCACTGATCATTTTACTGTTTCCCTAATTTTGCCACTTCCAGGATGTCATATAGTTGAAATCATACAGTGTGTATCTTTTTCAGATTGTCTTCTTTTATTTAGTAATATGCATTTAAGTTTCTTCCCTGTCTTTGCATAGCTCAATTCTTTTTAGCACTGAATAATATGCCTTTGGATATACCACAATTCATTTATTCATTCACCAAATGAAGTCCATCTTGGTTGCTTCCAACTGTAGGTAATTATGAAGAAAGCTGCTATAAATATCTATGTGCAGGTTTTCGGGTGGACATAAGTTTTCAACTCCTTTTAGTATATAGCAACGAGTGTGATTGCTGGGTTGTATGGTAAGAGTATGTTTACTTTTATAAAAAACCAGGAGCTTGCAAAGTGGCTATAATGCTTTCATTCCCACCAATGATAAATGAGAATTCCACTTGTTCCACATCCATGTCAGCATTTGGTGTTGTCAGTGTTCTGAAATTTGGCCAGTCTATGTATCTGGTGGTATCTCCTTGTTTTAATCTGCATTTTCCTGATGCCATCTGATGCACAGCATCTTTTCATGTGCTTATTTTATATTCATATGTGTATCTTCTTTGGTAAGATATCTTTTCAGGTCATTTGCCTATTTATAATTCAGTTGTTCACTTTGTTATTGTTGACTTTTAAGAGCTCTTTGTACATTTCAAAAATTAGTCTTTTAGCAGATATATCCTTTGCAAATATTTTCCCTTAGTCTGTGGCTTGTCTTCTCATTCTTTTGACAATGTCTTTCACACACAGTATCTTGACAATATGTCACAGACTAGAGCAGAAGTTTCTAATTTTAAGAAAGTTCAGCTATTAATTATTTATTTTATAGAGCATGTTTTTTATTTTATATACAAAAAGCTATCACTAACCCAAAGTCATCTAGGTTTTCACCTTGTTATCTACTGGAAGTTTTTATAGTTTTGCATTCTAAATTTAGATCAATGATCTATTATGAGTTAATTTCAATTATGGTCTGTGCCTAGACTCATGATTTTGTATGTGAATGTCCTGTTGTCACAGAATCATTTGTTGAAAAGACTGTTTTTGCTCCAGGGTACTGGTTTTACTCCTTTGTCAAGGAACAGTTAGCCATATTTATGTGGACCTATATATAGGTTCTTTATTCTTTCTGTTGTTCCATTTGCCTATTGTTTCAACAATAAAATACTGTCTTGCTTACTGTATCATAAGTCTTTAAATTAGGTTGTGACCATCTTCCTACTTCTTTCTTCTTTAGTATTGTGTTGGCTATTCTGGGCCTTTTCCCTTTTCTTTTAAACTTTAGAATCAGTTTGTCAATAGCCACAAAATAGCTTGCTGGAATTTTGATTGGTGTTGCATTGAATGTATAGATCAAATTGGAAAGAACTGACATGTTGGCACTCTTGAGTCTTCCTATCCACTAATGTGCAATAGCTCTTCATTTATTTCATTCTTTGATTTTTTTAACGGTGTTTTGGTTTTCTTCTCAGATATCTGATATTTACTTTGTTGGATTTATAGCTAATTATTTTATTTTTTGTAAATGTGTTTTCAATTTCAATTTCCATATACAGCTAGTATATAGGAAAGTAGTAGATTTTTGTGTATTTAACCTTGTATCTTGCAACATTGCTGTAATTGGTTAGTAGTTCTAGAATTTTTGCCTTTTTTTGTTTTTTTGCATTTTGTTAATTCTTTTTAGATTTTCTACATAGATTATCATGTCCTCTGCAAACAAAGACAATATTATTTTTTCTTTCCCAAAAGTATATAGTCTATTGACTTTTATATTGCATTAGATAGAACTTCAAATGATATTCAAAAGGAATTATGAGAAAGAACATCCTTGCTTTCTTCCTAATTTTATCAGGAAAGCTCCTGCTTTATAAGAAAGTTTTAACTATTTTATTAAGTGTAGGTGTTTTTGTAGATCTTTATCAAGTTGAGGAAATTTCTCTCTATTCCTAGTTTGCCGAATTGTTGTTTTTCAAAAAATTCTGTATTGATATTCTCTGTTTATGAGACATAAATTTTATAATTACTTGTAATCTGTAATCAGGTTACCTTTATTTTTTATTATTATTTAAAAAAAAATTTTTTTTTTTTTTTTGAGACGCAGTCTCGCCCTGGAGCCCAGACTGGAGTGCAGTGGCCGGATCTCAGCTCACTGCAAGCTCCGCCTCCCGGGTTCACGCCATTCTCCTGCCTCAGCCTCCTGAGTAGCTGGGACTACAGGCGCCCGCCACCTCGCCCGGCTAATTTTTTTTGTATTTTTTAGTAGAGACGGAGTTTCACCATGTTAGCCGGATGGTCTCGATCTCCTGACCTCGTGATCCGCCCGTCTCGGCCTCCCAAAGTGCTGGGATTACAGGCTTGAGCCACCGCGCCCAGCGGGTTACCTTTAACTTTTAGCATGTTTATAACAGTAATTTAGAGTGTCTTTCTAGTAATCTCAACATCTATGCTCTCTCAGTGACAGCTTCTATTGACTGCTTTTTACTCTGTGTATAGGTCATAGTTTTCTATTTTCTTTGCTTTTTTTTTTTTTTTTTTTTTTTTTGTCAAAAACTGAACGTTTTTAGCCTAGCAATATAGTGAGAGAGTGTTTCTACACATTACTTTTTTAATTAGCTGGGCATGGTGGCATATGCCTGTAGTCCCAGCCACTTGGGAACCTGAACTGAGGTAAGAGGATCACCTGAGCCCAGGAGCTTGAAATTGCAGTGAGCTATTATTGTGTCACTGCATTCCAACTGGGTGACAGAGTTAGACGCTGTCTGGACAAAAAAAAAAGAAAAAAGAAAAGAAAAGAAAAGAAAAGAAAAGAAAAGAAAAAATCATTTTAGATAAAATAATGTGGCAACTATGCAATCACATCATGACTCCATGATTGATTGTTTTTGTTTTCCTTACTGTGTTTTTAATAACTTTACATAACTAATTTTGTAGTATTTTCTGTAGGGTGTGGCTACTGGGGCCTCTGCTCACTTAGCTCGGTGATCAGCTAATAATGTTTTAGTAATTTATTTTAATGCTTTAAACCAATAAGTATTCCACCCTTTGCTAAGGGCTTCTGAATATATATTGGTAAAGGCATTTAATACTTGAGCAGTTTTCCTACCTGCCTTAATCTCTAGTTCCTCCTTGCACAAGGCATCAAGGTCAACCAGAAATGACAGATTAGAAAACTCTCAAATATTCCTTGGCATGTGGATAGCTCTGCATTTGAAGGTGGTCTTTTACATCTCATTAATACGTCAAAGCTTTCCAGAACACTCTATGGTCATATCGTATTACAATTTTTAAAAGTTTGTCTGGGATTTTGCTTCCCCCAACTGGTATTTTAGTCTTACACAGCTGTACTGCAAACAAAAGCAGCTGATTGCAGCCTTGGGGATAAATTTTTTTTTTTCTGGAGAGGGAGTTTTAAATCAGGTTCAATAATAATAATACTCTGTAAATAGGGCTTTTTCTGGGAACTGCATACATAACATGTCCAATTCTTTGGGGACGAGACTTTTGAGGATTTCCATATGCAGTGTGCCCACTTGTAGTGACTGCAAAACTGTTGGTTTTCTCTGCTGGTATGGCCCTGAATCTGCTGAATTTCAAGACTATCGTGAAGCTGGAGAAAGAGGAAAGGTAGTAAGCCAAGTTAAAGCACAGCAAAATTGTTTTCACTGAGGTTCATTCTTATTTTTTTGGAATAATTGATCCTCAGCATGTTGCAAGGCATTGCTAATTTTTAGAATTCTGAAATAGGATATTGTATTTATCTTTTCAATATTGCCATTGCTTTTATGGGGAAATGGATGTAGGAATATCCTTATTCTACATTTTGGAAGTCCTACCAAAATGTCATTTCTTCCTCATGCTACATAAGCACCAAGGATTGGCAGAATGTGGGCTGAGGGAAGTTCATCTCAATCTGCACTTCCAAAATCACCTAACAAAGGAAAAAATGTAGCAAGGACTCTTAAAGCTCCTGCCCTGAAAGTGACACACATCAAGTATTCCAGTATTTCCATATGTTATTGCCCTAGGAAAGTAACACAGCTTTGCCTAACTTCAAAGAAGGACAAGAAACACAAGCCTACATGTCCTCTCTATGGTAAAAGTTAGAAATATATGGTGAATAGCAATATTAACTACCATATTTATCAGGCTTATTTTATCAGTAGTTGTAGCCTAAATTGTTTACAAATTTCTAAATTTAGCTGCTTATAATTGCATTAGTTTCCTCTAGCAGCTGTAACAAATTCCCACAAACTTAGTTGTATGAAACAATACAAAATTATAATCTTACAGTCCTGGAGATTAAAAGTGTAAAATGATTTTTGCTGCACTAACATCAAGGTATCAGCAGAATTGTGTTTCTTAAGGAGGTTCCATTCTGTGCCTTTTTTAGCCTGTAGTTTACATTGAATCCACATAGACAATTCAATACAATTTCTCCATGTTAACATCCTTACCTTAATCCATCTGAAAAGTTTATTTTGTCATGTAAGGTAACATATTCAGAAGTTTTATAAGTTAGGAAGTGGATATCTTTAGGGGGCTACTTTTCTGGTGATCAAAACAATCATATCAAAGGTAACATTATCTCCCCAAATGATCCAAAAGTTTGTATCTAAATTCATTTTATAAAGAATTATATGATAGATCAAAAACACCACCCTAAAAAATTAGGTGTCAGACTGAAGTCTCAATATTTTCGTTTTCTCATTATACAAGTTAATATTATTAGACATGGATCAGATTCCTATTAAAAATTTAGTAACACTTATATTTCTCAATATGTGCTTATTATTGAATTTTATTGGTAATATTAGTCTCTCAAGCCATAAATATTTCATCAAATGCTAAGCCATTAAAATTAGTTTAATATTTACAAGGAAGTCTGGAGTTGGTGAAAGGAGGTGGAAAGAAACTCGAAATTGAATAAATAATGGAAAAATGTACTGAAGCATGAAAGCGCAGCTATTTCCATGAAGTAGCTTATGGTCATTAGTGTCTAGGGAATAGGGTACATGGGAGTTCAAAAACTAGAGTAGCATTGATTCCTCTTTTGCTTTCCTTCTCTACGTTTGGAACAAAGATTTTGTTTTATTTTGTTCCTTATCATTTTTTTCTTGTATCTTGAGGTTAAAGTTGTGTGAACTGTTATTTGTAAGTTACAGTTTTCTATCTCACTAGGCTTGGAGACTTCTATTTCTCTTTGAGACAAACTGCCTTTGATTTAAGTCACCTTGTTTAATGCACTCTTTAAACATGTAAAAGGCAAAGTAAGTGCCTAGCCATGGCTCTGTGGGAAACTGAGAAGCATGATGTTGTGTCCTGTTTACATAGTATTCTTTTTTCTCTAAGTATTCTTGGCTTTATATGACTTCATAAGACATTGGACATAAACGAGTTCCTGTGAAGCCCAGAAAGAAAGTTGGAGAGTCAGATATCAAGACAGACTTTGACTATAGAGAGAACTCTGGTCACCCTGTTTTGAGAGACAGAAGGAGGCAAAGATGATGAACTTCAAGTTTTTATTCTTGATTCATTTCCAACTTAGTTCGTATAATTGTCCTATGCATAAGTATTAATATTGCATCACAACAAAGTCATTGAAAAGTTTCAGGGTATGGCAATGGAGGCTGAATTCTGAATTTAAAGAAACTAAAAACAATTTAAGTGGAAAGAGGCAACTTTTGTATTTTGAATAATGCCAAGAATCATTGAGTCTTAGATAATTTATGGATCAGCTTCATGTGCAACAAATCATGCTGATGATATCAATGTGATGATGACACAAGTCTGGGTATAAATAAAAACTAAGATTTCATTGTTGAAGTGGTCGGTTGGTGTGGGTGATGACAGAATATTTATAAATAAACAAGGCCAAGAGAGGTAGATAGTGGTAAAAGCAGAGGGCAAAAGGTTTCTATTTGTTTTGATTTTGATTTTGCCTATCTTCAAAAATTAGTATACCGTCATAGCCAGAAAGCAGTGAACAGTAACCTGATAATTATCGTTTATGCCTCTACAGTTTTAAATGTGTGCATTATGGGAGAGGAAACTGCTTTTACTTATGGAGGCACTTGAAGAGTGATGTCCCCAGAGACAATCCAGGTTGCAGTGAAAACAGACAAATAGAGATTCCTTTGTATTAAGAGATGCAAATGTAGAATGCTGTATTTAAAAAGTTAGAATGTACTGAGACATTTCAGAGTGTATGGTGAGAAGTATTGAATTAGAGATTGCAATAAAAGAAAAAAATAGATGATAGTGGGGATAAGATCACATGGGAATTGGCCAGAGGGGACTGCATTTGTTTGGTGACCAAGAATGACAGAGATGATTCACTGAAATGGGACTCCCTTAAAGGTTATAGATGTCATTAAACACTAGAGATTTGGGGCCTAGGTAGAATCAGTTACCTGGGGAAGTTAGCAGACTGTAGTCTTTGCTTAATGACCTGTGTGAATGCTGCTGCATTGTCCCAGCATCTCTTAAAGGAACATCTTTTCATAAATTGTTAGCAGTGATTATTATTTGACTTCTTGAATTCTCAACTCGTTATTGCAATTGTCTATGGAGTCCAGGAGTCCCAAGACTTCCTGTAGTGAAACTTGGAAGCCTCAGATATAATCCCCAAAGTGATGGGTTCCAGATCAGTCAAATCTGGCATTTTCAGATCTATACTCGGAACAGTTCATCCTCATTCATCTATCCAATAATTTAATGAGAGTTTAATCAGTATCTTCTATGTTTGAATATTAGAGTAGTTTTTGGAGATTCAAAAGATACAATCTCTCCCAGCATGAGCTTGCAGTCAATTAATTGTTTTATTAATTAATGTCACGATAAATACTACCAAGAAAAATTTACAATTGGTATTGTAAATAATAGAAAAAGTAGCCCTATGCAGAGTAAAGGTAGTGATTAGCTTGTTAAAGGGTGGAGAATGGCAGAAAGAATTTTTATCATCTATAATAAAATAAAGGTTCAGATGAGAATTGAAGATGACTGTAGGAAAATAAGAGAGGGAAAGAGAATAAAGAAAGTGCTTTCTAGGTAAAGGAAATCATATGTAATAGAAGGCCCTTTGGTGAAGAACTGGTGGAAAGAATGCCTAGAACGTAGTGAACTAGCATGACACTAATGTAACAAGTTCTAATGCAATGCCCTTCTCTTTCCCAAAATGCAAATTCATGTGTTCTCTAAAGGGAAATTCAAATTATCTTCTTAACAATTATATGTTCTATAAACTTTCTAATCTAACAATTTTCTGTTCTTTGAATTTTTCTCAGCATCATTCATTCTGCAACACTCATAAAAACAGACTTGTATTTTCACTAAGCAGACGATCTTAACTATATCTCTTTTCCCACTCAGACAGCCCCAGATATTTCAGATTATGTCTTATATTTTAATCTATTGATTTGATATCTGGCATGCACTGTGATTTGAAAACACTGGATTTTCAACTAATACTGACCACACTTGCAGATTGTCATGAAGAAATGAGCCTTGAGGATACACATAATCCATTCTTTCCATAAGAAATATTGCAAAGAGTCCAGGAGGCCCAAGACTATTTTTATTGAGCACTCACTCTGTGTTAGGTACTATGCTAAGCACTGGGAATGCATTAATAAATTCTGTACTCATCAGGCAAATATTCAGCATCATGATTATAAATGATCAATGAAAAGAATTATAAATATGTTTACCTGACTGTGAAGGAAAAGCAGATAGACAAGGAAGCAATGACAGACTACAAATGGCTGAGCTGGTTTTAAGTTGGACAAATGCATTCTCATTTCTCATGGAGGCACACCTGAGTTCAGTGATCAGTATGGGTATGGTTTACACAGAGTAAGGAACCAGCAGGCAGGAGGAGCAAAGTAACCATTGGACTCACTGCTTTTTCCCTCATTTGTTAGAGGGGATACAGCAACACAATTCTTTATCTTTCAACATGTGCACATTTTGTGCCAGATACTATCTGAAGAAATGAGGATGAAATAGGAAACAAAAAAGACGAAAATTCCTCCCACAATGAGCTTGCCCTATAGGGGTGGAGACACTTGTTAGTGTGCCAGTGTTACACGGGTTTGTATCTTATTAATTATTGTGTCATTAAGGCTGTTGCAGGTGGCTAATAATAAATCCTCAGAAATGTATTGACTATCCCTAATGATTTTCAAGAACCGGGATTCGACATAGTGTGTCATTCTCAACAACTCTAAATATGGTCGTGTAGATCACATCCTCCCTCAGGAAAGCAGAGGATAGAAAGGAAGACATGACTTTATTTATTTTATATTTTTTTATTTTTTTAAATTTTTTTTAATTTAATTTAATTTTATTTTTTATTATTATACTTTGAGTTCTAGGGTACATGTGCATAACGTGCAGGTTTGTTACATATGTATACTTGTTCCATGTTGGTGTGCTGCAATCATCAACTCGTCAGCACCCATCAACTCGTTATTTACATCAGGTATAACTCCCAATGCAATCCTTCCCCCCTCCCCCCTCCCCATGATAGGCCCCAGTGTGTGATGTTCCCCTTCCCGAGTCCAAGTGATCTCATTGTTCAGTTCCCACCTATGAGTGAGAACATGCAGTGTTTGGTTTTCTGTTCTTGTGATAGTTTGCTAAGAATGATGGTTTCCAGCTGCATCCATGTCCCTACAAAGGACACAAACTCATCCTTTTTGATGGCTGCAGAGTATTCCATGGTGTATATGTGCCACATTTTCTTAATCCAGTCTGTCACTGATGGACATTTGGGTTGATTCCAAGTCTTTGCTATTGTGAATAGTGCTGCAATAAACATACGTGTGCATGTGTCTTTATAGCAGCATAATTTATAATCCTTTGGGTATATACCCAGTAATGGGATGGCTGGGTCATATGGTACATCTAGTTCTAGATCCTTGAGGAATCGCCATACTGTTTTCCATAATGGTTGAACTAGTTTACAATCCCACCAACAGTGTAAAAGCGTTCCTATTTCTCCACATCCTCTCCAGCACCTGTTGTTTCCTGACTTTTGAATGATTGCCATTCTAACTGGTGTGAGATGGTATCTCATTGTGGTTTTGATTTGCATTTCTCTGATGGCCAGTGATGATGAGCATTTTTTCATGTGCCTGTAGGCTGTATGAATGTCTTCTTTTGAGAAATGTCTGTTCATATCCTTTGCCCACTTTTTGATGGGGTTGTTTGTTTTTTTCTTGTAAATTTGTTTGAGTTCTTTGTAGGTTCTGGATATGAGCCCTTTGTCAGATGAGTAGATTGCAAACATTTTCTCCCATTCCGTAGGTTGCCTGTTCACTCTGATAGTACTTTCTTTTGCTGTGCAGAAGCTCTTTAGTTTAATGAGATCCCATTTGTCAATTTTGGCTTTTGCTGCCATTGCTTTTGGAGTTTTAGACATGAAGTCTTTTCCCATGCCTATGTCCTGAATGGTACTACCTAGGTTTTCCTCTAGGATTTTTATGGTATTAGGTCTAACATTTAAGTCTCTAATCCATCTTGAATTAATTTTCGTATAAGGAGTAAGGAAAGGATCCAGTTTCAGCTTTCTACTTATGGCTAGCCAATTTTCCCAACACCATTTATTAAATAGGGAATCTTTTCCCCATTTCTTGTTTCTCTCAGGTTTGTCAAAGATCAGATGGCTGTAGATGTGTGGTATTATTTCTGAGGACTCTGTTCTGTTCCATTGGTCTATATCTCTGTTTTGGTACCAGTACCATGCTGTTTTGGTTACTGTAGCCTTGTAGTATAGTTTGAAGTCAGGTAGCGTGATGCCTCCAGCTTTGTTCTTTTGACTCAGGATTGTCTTGGAGATGCAGGCTCTTTTTTGGTTCCATATGAACATTAAAGCAGTTTTTTCCAATTCTGTGAAGAAACTCATTGGTAGCTTGATGGGGATGGCATTGAATCTATAAATTACCTTGGGCAGTATGGCCATTTTCACGATATTGATTCTTCCTATCCATGAGCATGGAATGTTCTTCCATTTGTTTGTGTCCTCTTTTATTTCACTGAGCAGTGGTTTGTAGTTCTCCTTGAAGAGGTCCTTTACATCCCTTGTAAGTTGGATTCCTAGGCATTTGATTCTCTTTGAAGCAATTGTGAATGGAAGGAAGTTCATTCCTGATTTGGCTCTCTGTTTGTCTGTTACTGGTGTATAAGAATGCTTGTGATTTTTGCACATTAATTTTGTATCCTGAGACTTTGCTGAAGTTGCTTATCAGCTTAAGGAGATTTGGGGCTGAGACAATGGGGTTTTCTAAATATACAATCATGTCATCTGCAAACAGGGACAATTTGACTTCTTCTTTTCCTAACTGAATACCCTTGATTTCTTTCTCTTGCCTGACTGCCCTAGCCAGAACTTCCAACACTATGTTGAATAGGAGTGGTGAGAGAGGGCATCCCTGTCTTGTGCCAGTTTTCAAAGGGAATTTTTCCAGTTTTTGCCCATTCAGTATGATATTGGCTATGGGTTTGTCATAAATAGCTGTTATTATTTTGAGGTACGTTCCATCAATACCGAATTTATTGAGCATTTTTAGCATGAAGGGCTGTTGAATTTTGTCAAAGCCTTTTCTGCATCTATTGAGATAATCATGTGGTTCTTGTCTTTGGTTCTGTTTATATGCTGGATTATGTTTATTGATTTGCGAATGTTGAACCAGCCTTGCATCCCAGGGATGAAGCCCACTTGATCATGGTGGATAAGCTTTTTGATGTGTTGCTGAATCCGGTTTGCCAGTATTTTATTGAGGACTTTTGCATCGATGTTCATCAGGGATATTGGTCTAAAATTCTCTTTTTTTGTTGTGTCTCTGCCAGGCTTTGGTATCAGGATGATGTTGGCTTAATAAAATGAGTTAGGGAGGATTCCCTCTTTTCCTATTGATTGGAATAGTTTCAGAAGGAATGGTACCAGCTCCTCCTTGTACCTCTGGTAGAATTCAGCTGTGAATCCATCTGGTCCTGGACTTTTTTTGGTTGGTAGGCTATTAATTATTGCCTCAATTTCAGAGCCTGCTATTGGTCTATTCAGGGATTCAACTTCTTCCTGGTTTAGTCTTGGAAGAGTGTAAGTGTCCAGGAAATTATCCATTTCTTGTAGATTTTCCAGTTTATTTGCGTAGAGGTGTTTATAGTATTCTCTGATGGTAGTTTGTATTTCTGTGGGGTCAGTGGTGATATCCCCTTTATCATTTTTAATTGCGTCGATTTGATTCTTCTCTCTTTTCTTCTTTATTAGTCTTGCTAGTGGTCTGTCAATTTTGTTGATCTTTTCAAAAAACCAACTCCTGGATTCATTGATTTTCTGGAGGGTTTTTTGTGTCTCTATCTCCTTCAGTTCTGCTCTGATCTTAGTTATTTCTTGCCTTCTGCTAGCTTTTGAATGTGTTTGCTCTTGCTTCTCTAGTTCTTTTAATTGCGATGTTAGAGTGTCAATTTTAGATCTTTCCTGCTTTCTCTTGTGGGCATTTAGTGCTATAAATTTCCCTCTACACACTGCTTTAAATGTGTCCCAGAGATTCTGGTATGTTGTATCTTTGTTCTCATTGGTTTCAAAGAACATCTTTATTTCTGCCTTCATTTCGTTATGTACCCAGTAGTCATTCAGGAGCAGGTTGTTCAGTTTCCATGTAGTTGAGTGGTTTTGATTGAGTTTCTTAGTCCTGAGTTCTAGTTTGATTGCACTGTGGTCTGAGAGACAGTTTGTTATAATTTCTGTTCTTGTGCATTTGCTGAAGAGTGCTTTACTTCCAATTATGTGGTCAATTTTGGAGTAAGTGCGATGTGGTGCTGAGAAGAATGTATATTCTGTTGATTTGGGGTGGAGAGTTCTATAGATGTCTATTAGGTCTGCTTGCTGCAGAGATGAGTTCAATTCCTGGATATCCTTGTTAACTTTCTGTCTCGTTGATCTGTCTAATGTTGACAGTGGAGTGTTGAAGTCTCCCATTATTATTGTATGGGAGTCTAAGTCTCTTTGTAAGTCTCTAAGGACTTGCTTGATGAATCTGGGTGCTCCTGTATTGGGTGCATATATATTTAGGATAGTTAGCTCTTCCTGTTGAATTGATCCCTTTACCATTATGTAATGGCCTTCTTTGTCTCTTTTGATCTTTGATGGTTTAAAGTCTGTTTTATCAGAGAATAGGATTGCAACCCCTGCTTTTTTTGTTCTCCATTTGCTTGGTAAATCTTCCTCCATCCCTTTATTTTGAGCCTATGTATGTCTCTGCGTGTGAGATGGGTCTCCTGAATACAGCAGACTTATTGGTCTTGATTCTTTATCCAGTTTGCCAGTCTGTGTATTTTAATTGGAGCATTTAGTCCATTTACATTTAAGGTTAAGATTGTTATGTGTGAACTTGATCCTGCCATTATGATATTAACTGGTTATTTTGCTTGTTAGTTGATGCAGTTTCTTCCTAGCCTCGATGGTCTTTACATTTGGGCATGTTTTTGCAATGGCTGGTACCGGTTGTTCCTTTCCATGTTGAGTGCTTCCTTCAGGGTCTCTTGTAAGGCAGGCCTAGTGGTGACAAAATCTCTAAGCATTTGCTTATCTGTAAAGGATTTTATTTCTCCTTCACTTATGAAACTTAGTTTGGCTGGATATGAAATTCTGGGTTGAAAATTCTTTTTTTTAAGAATGTTGAATATTGGCCCCCACTCTCTTCTGGCTTGTAGAGTTTCTGCCGGGAGATCTGCTGTTAGTCTGATGGGCTTCCCTTTGTGGGTGACCCGACCTTTCTCTCTGGCTGCCCTTAAGATTTTTTCCTTCATTTCAACTTTGGTGAATCTGGCAATTATGTGTCTTGGAGTTGCTCTTCTCGAGGAGTATCTTTGTGGCGTTCTCTGTATTTCCTGGATTTGAATGTTGTCCTGCCCTACAAGGTTGGGGAAGTTCTCCTGGATGATATCCTGAAGAGTGTTTTCCAACTTGGTTCCATTTTCCCCTTCACTTTCAGGCACCCCAATCAGACGTAGATTTGGTCTTTTTACATAATCCCATACTTCTTGCAGGCTTTGTTCATTTCTTTTTCTTCTTTTTTCTTTTGGTTTCTCTTCTCGCTTCATTTCGTTCATTTGATCCTCAATCGCTGATACTCTTTCTTCCAGTTGATCGAGTCGGTTACTGAAGCTTGTGCATGAAGACACGACTTTAAATGTTCTCAGGTATCAACCTCGAAATGTCACAGTGCCTAGACTTGGGAATGCAAACCCATCCTTTAAGGTCATGACTGCAGTTGTATGTCTCTCAAGAAAAGATTTTCTGTCCTCTTAAAGAGGATTGTCATTTACAGACTTTTACAATATTTCTAAACAGAAATTTCAGAAAGGTTATGGTGGCAAATTGCTAGTCTTGTGTTCTGTGAAAAAAAGTATTTTCTTACATTTTGTTTCTTTTTTTAATGTTGACACCATTTTATGTGCAAAACATGACCTCCCTCCTCAGTGTAAAAAAAGTATCCCTCATTCTAAAAACTATATTCCAATTAATTTCAATCTGCGATAATTATAGAACTTTTTAAGAAAACTGTGTTCTAGATATCAAAAGCTAAACATGTGAAGAAAACTATACAAATAGAATCATAAACTCCAGTATATGTGCTGTATTCATATTTGTATTCTTTATCTGAATTTTGCTTTTGTTTTTCTTCAACATTCTTATCCTTATGAGTGTTGACATTATTACTTAGGACAACCCATAACACATTTTATAATCAATAAGAAACCATTTTAAAAAATATTGTCATGATGAGCTTGCAACTTCTCAGTTCTTCAATTTTACTACTGAAGTATTACATTTTGGCTAACAGATGCCAAAGTAGGAAAAGGCATTTAAAGAAATTGAGGAATATATGAAAATGTGAAATTATTGTTTAGTAAAACAAGATAGGAATCATAATGTTCCTACTTGTAATTATGGTCAAAATGCTTATTTTGAAACAGATGCTTAATATGATACTTTTTTTTTAATCAAAATAAACAGTTGTGTTTATTAAAGTACATTATCAACAGAATGAAAAGGTAACCCAAGGAATGGGAGAAAATACTTGCAAGTCACATATCTGAAATGGGATAATTATATGAATTATATTTTAAAAAATTCTCCAATTCAACAACAAAAAACAATGTAATTAAAATATGAGCAATGGACTTGAAAAGACATTTCTTCAAAACAGATATACAAATGAAATTAAGAATATGAAAAGATTTTCAACATTTCTAATCACCTAGGGAAATGCAAATCAAAACTACAATAAGATACCACTTCACATCACTTCATATTTTAGGATGGACAGTATATATTAAGAATACAGAAAATAACAAGTGTTGGTAAGAATGTAGAGAAATCAGAAGACTGTGCACTGTTGATGGGAATAAAAAACGGTACAGCCATTATGGAAAACTGTATTGCAGTTCCTCAAAAAAATTAAAAATAGAATTACCATATGATTCAGTAACTCTACTTCTGGGTATATACCTAAAAGAATTAAAAGCAGGGCCTCAGAGATATTTGCACACCCATACTCACTGCAGCATTTTTCTTTTATTTATTTATTTATTTATTATTATTATTATACTTTAAGTTGTAGGGTACATGTGCATAACGTGCAGGTTTGTTACATATGTATACTTGTGCCATGTTGGTGTGCTGCACCCATCAACTCATCATTTACATCAGGTATAACTCCCAATGCAATCCCTCCCCCCTCCCCCCTCCCCATGATACGCCCCGGTGTGTGATGTTCCCCTTCCTGAGTCCAAGTGATCTCATTGTTCAGTTCCCACCTATGAGTGAGAACATGCGGTGTTTGGTTTTCTGTTCTTCTGATAGTTTGCTAAGAATGATGGTTTCCAGCTGCATCCATGTCCCTACAAAGGACACAAACTCATCCTTTTTGATGGCTGCATAGTATTCCATGGTGTATATGTGCCACATTTTCTTAATCCAGTCTGTCACTGATGGACATTTGGGTTGATTCCAAGTCTTTGCTATTGTGAATAGTGCTGCAATAAACATACGTGTGCATGTGTCTTTATAGCAGCATAATTTATAATCCTTTGGGTATATACCCAGTAATGGGATGGCTGGGTCATATGGTACATCTAGTTCTAGATCCTTGAGGAATCGTCATACTGTTTTCCATAATGGTTGAACTAGTTTACAATCCCACCAACAGTGTAAAAGCGTTCCTATTTCTCCACATCCTCTCCAGCACCTGTTGTTTCCTGACTTTTGAATGATTGCCATTCTAACTGGTGTGAGATGGTATCTCATTGTGGTTTTGATTTGCATTTCTCTGATGGCCAGTGATGATGAGCATTTTTTCATGTGCCTGTAGGCTGTATGAATGTCTTCTTTTGAGAAATGTCTGTTCATATCCTTTGCCCACTTTTTGATGGGGTTGTTTGTTTTTTTCTTGTAAATTTGTTTGAGTTCTTTGTAGGTTCTGGATATTAGCCCTTTGTCAGATGAGTAGATTGCAAACATTTTCTCCCATTCCGTAGGTTGCCTGTTCACTCTGATGGTAGTTTCTTTTGCTGTGCAGAAGCTCTTTAGTTTAATGAGATCCCATTTGTCAATTTTGGCTTTTGCTGCCATTGCTTTTGGTGTTTTAGACATGAAGTCTTTTCCCATGCCTATGTCCTGAATGGTACTACCTAGGTTTTCCTCTAGGATTTTTATGGTATTAGGTCTAACATTTAAGTCTCTAATCCATCTTGAATTAATTTTCGTATAAGGAGTAAGGAAAGGATCCAGTTTCAGCTTTCTACTTATGGCTAGCCAATTTTCCCAGCACCATTTATTAAATAGGGAATCCTTTCTCCATTTCTTGTTTTTGTCAGGTTGGCAAAATTAATGTGCAAAAATCACAAGCATTCATATACACCAGTAACAGACAAACAGAGAGCCAAATCAGGAATGAACTTCCATTCACAATTGCTTCAAAGAGAATCAAATGCCTAGGAATCCAACTTACAAGGGATGTAAAGGACCTCTTCAAGGAGAACTCCAAACCACTGCTCAGTGAAATAAAAGAGGACACAAACAAATGGAAGAACATACCATGCTCATGGATAGGAAGAATCAATATCGTGAAAATGGCCATACTGCCCAAGGTTATTTATAGATTCAATGCCATCCCCATCAAGCTACCAATGAGTTTCTTCACAGAATTGGAAAAAACTGCTTTAAAGTTCATATGGAACCAAAAAAGAGCCCGCATCTCCAAGACAATCCTAAGTCAAAAGAACAAAGCTGGAGGCATCACGCTACCTGACTTCAAACTATACTACAAGGCTACAGTAACCAAAACAGCATGGTACTGGTACCAAAACAGAGATATAGACCAATGGAACAGAACAGAGAACTCAGAAATAATACCACACATCTACAGCCATCTGATCTTTGACAAACCTGACAATATGATACTTTTAATATGAATATTGATTTGTTATTTACAAAAATCTTCATATAGTTGGTATATTTAGATATCATTTGTTTTCTTTTACTAAGAATTTAAATATTCTATTTGTAATTCAACTGCTACACTTCTATATAGAAATACACGTATAACTCACACACAAAACAGCACATGCAGAGTGTTGACCATTACTATTGCTGGGGAGGTATTGTCAGAGAAAGAGGAATTTATTTATTTATTTATTTATTTATTTATTTATTTATTTATTTTGAGATGAGTTTTGCTCTTGTCACCCAGCCTGGAGTGCAGTGGCGCGATCTCTGCTCACCACTACCTCTGCCTCCCGGGTTCAAGCAATTCTCCTGCCTTAGCCTCCCGAGTAGCTGGGATTACAGGCATGTGCCACCGCACCCGGCTAGTTTTACATTTTTAGTAGAGATGGTATTTCACCATGTTGGTCAGGCGGGGCTCGAACTCCTGACCTCAGGTGATCCACCTGCCTCAGCCTCCCAAAGTTCTGGGATTACAGGCATGAGCCACCATGCCTGGCCAGAAAGAGGAATTTAGGAAGATGTGGTTCTGTATTTTGATCATACAGAATGTTTCACTATGTCTAAGATAATACAGAATTTCCTCTGTGTGGCATTTTAGGTGACATTCCTAAACAGTGGAACTCAACGGAACAGATTTGTCTGACATAAAGATAATACACTACACTTAAAACATGCAGTGCCCAAATTAATCCAAATGTCTTTGTTTACCAAGGCTAGTTGTAGATTATCACACCTGCATTACGAAAAATACTCTAGTTTATACTCAAAGTGCTATATTAGTTAACTTATTATCAGTTTATGCCATTCATCAAGATGCTTGATTAAACTTAACCAACTGGAACTTTTCCATGATCTCAAAGTATTGTCTAATATAAATCTATGTGATTATGATGAAATCTGGTAATTATTCTAAGTTTTTATTTTCTCATGTAAAATAACTATCTCTACCTCATAGGTATTTTCTGAGGTTTAACAAAGTTAGTACATATGAAAAACTCTGCTATATTTATAGCAGGTTATAAATAACATGTTTTCTATTGTTATAGTTGACATATTTCAAAGGCATTCTACATTTTTAAACAAGCATCCTCTTAGGTATGACTGACACCTATTCAAAATAAATCCTTCTTTCTCATATGTTTGGTTTATCTTATTTGTGTGTACTCAAACCAAGTAAAATGCTGTAACTTTCTTACTCTTAATAATGTATCAATTTTCCCATTTTAACAACTTCTGATATTTTGAGTTGTTAAATAATGAAAAGCTTTCCAACCACGTCAACATAATTTTATTTTTAATAAAAAATTTATATCATTTTAATAATGTTTCAGAGTTTTTAACAGTTGAAGTAGTATTTGAACACTGACAACCTCTGTAAGCTTCAATTAATTAATACTTGCATTGTATGTATTTAATAATATTTATTTATATAAAATGTTGGGCATATCACTGGCTGGTCAAAAGTGTCTGAAGAGGGTAGACATCATACCTCTCTCACCTTCATCATGAATCATACAGGGAGTATGATTACCACAGCAGTGATCATCAAGATAGCTACAGGGAAGTCTTTTCCTTTGATTGAATCTGAAACATGATAGACTTTTTAAATTTAAAGTGTTATTTTTTACAATATTTATACTAGGGTAGAATATGTGTATTCTATTTACCTTTATGAATATTATTATAGTATTGCTCATGGCTGGCCTATAAAATATAGTAGTGGCTGGATGTGGTAGCTCACGCCTGTAATCCCAACACTTTGGGAGGCTGAGGCTGATGGATCACGAGGTCAGGAGTTCAAAACCAGCCTGGCCGATATGTTGAAACCCCATCTCTACTAAAAACACAAACATTAGCCAGGCGTGGTGGTGCGCACCTGTAATCCCAGATACTTGGAAGGTTGAGGCAGAAGAATTGTTTGAACCCGGGAGGCAGAAGCTGCAGTGAGCCAAGATCACGCCACTGTACTCCTGCCTGGGCGACAAAGCGAGACTCCGAAAAAAAAAAAAGTAGTAATAGTAATGGTATTATTTGGCATTAGATATTCTTCAATAGACTATAACTGAATATGCTATTACTTATTGATGTGATACATCTTTCAGGGTTTTTTAGTCAAATTATGATTTAGAGAGAAAATCTGTAAGGAATTATTTTTTAATATGAAGCAATGATATTTCTAAAAATTAAAGGACAATTGAACATCAGCTAAGATAATCAACTTAAAACAGGACTCTGTAGGTGTGAACCATTTAGAAAATCACTCGTTCAAAATGTCATTTTTTGAGCATAAAGAAAATCAATTTTAAGTAATTATAGTAATAAACAGAAATAACTTATTTTACAGAAATTTTTTGGAGTTAAGAAAGTGATATTTTTCCACTTAGTTGATATAAGGGTACAAATAATTAAAAAATAGTATTGATGATAAAATAAGCAAGTATTCCAAAATGTAGTTGTTTAGCTAGCAGCTCTTTACATTGTCATTTCTTTAATAAATATTCAACACTTCTCTCTTAGTAATTGCTAGAATTATAAATACAATTATAACATTCTGAAAAAGTCCCTTTTATAGCAATACTATTAAACATAATGAAACAAAAGCAGAAAGCAAATAAAATATTTTAGAAAATGATTCTTTTATTGAACTGTGAAAACTCAATTATATATATTTTTAATTGCTATTTTGTTATATGATCTGCCTGATTTCAATTTCTTGCCCCTTAATTTAAGCTTGGATAAGATCTATATATTACCAGTCTTAATAATTAAAACATTCAGTCTGATTTATTTCCTCTTATTTACTCTAACTTTTTAATTTGAGGAATCTCAAACATATAAAAGTTTGAAAGAATATTACAAGGACCACCCTTATAGTCTATATTTAAATTCATCAGTTCCTAAAATGTTTCTATATTTGCTTGGTTTCTCTTTTTCTCAAATGCAGATAAATATCCTTCACTTTGTCTCTGTCTCTTTCAGTCTCTCTGTATGTCTGTGTGTGTGTGTGTGTGTGTGTGTGTGTGTGTGTGTGTAGGTATCTACACACACACACGTATAAATTAATATATGACATACTTTTTCTAGAATCATTTAAAGGCTACAGTAAAACGTATCATCCTAAGTAGTTTATATCTTCTTAAAACAAGAACATCCCCCTATAAACATAATAAAATTTCACAACCAAGGAACCTACCATTATCCGCAATATAGATTTTAATATTATCCAAGATTATATTTTATTTTTAAATTTTCCAAATTCTTCCAAAGAAAATCATTTATAGAGTTCTAAAAATATTTGGGACCCAGTTGACTAATTTAAGATGGCTAGCTCGGCCGCAGTGGCTCACGCCTGTAATCCCAGCACTCTGGAAGTCTGAGGTGGTCGAATCACGAGGTCAGGAGATCGAGACCATCCTGGCTAACACGGTGAAACCCCGTCTCTACTAAAAATACAAAAAATTAGCCGGGCGTGGTGGCAGGCGCCTGTAGTCCCAGCTACTCAGGAGGCTGAGGCAGGAGAATGGCGTGAACCCGGGAGGCAGAGCTTGCAGTGAGCCCAGATAGCGCCACTGCAGTCCAGCCTGGGTGAAAGCACGAGACTGTCTCAAAAAAAGAAAAAAAAAAAGATGGCTGGCTCATGGCATTTCATACTCACTTCCTTCGCTAGAAGAATCAAAACAGCAAGCAAGTAGATAGTCGCATTTCAAATAGATCATTCAAAAAGGAACACTGGAATTCAACAGAGAGTGACAGGCAATACCTAAAGCAAGAAAGGAGTAGGAATTGAGCCAGACTGTTTGGCCAGAATTGGCTTGTTGCTGCGACTACCCTCCCAATATGGGGAAAGGGCAAGTGAGAGACCCTCAATGATTTACATACTCACCATAGAGTCCTGCAATTCTAGCCACAGGAGAGCCCTTGGATCCTTGCAGGACCTGAAACTAACATAATGACCTTCCAGAAGGTTGTGTGATGGCACTGCCCCAGAGAAGCTCATGCTAGGTCCCATACATTTCCTGAGTCCTCAGTAGCTACAGGAAGGTGGTATTTTAGAACTCCCACAATAGACTGCACACTGTCCGGGAGCCTAGCATTGTTGGGAATGAGGTGTAAGAGAAGCATGGACTGCTGCCCCAAGGCTTAGACATGAACAACCATGAGCTACCACACCCAAGGCCAAGGCACAACCCAATAGTGGACTGCCACTTTTCAGATGAGGCAAGAGAGAGGCACCATTCTAGAATCCAGCTCCCAACAGAATGTGCACTGTCCTGGAGCCTGTCTGTGCCGTGGTTAATGTGCAAGAGAAGTTACAACTACTGCAAGAGGGACTGTGGGCTACAGGCCTCGGGCTGAGGAATGAGTGGCACATTTGCTTTTTACCTGCAGTCCTAGGATGCAGAGACTGAAAGTGGCACCCTCCTCCCCCAGTGGCAAGGCCAGCCACTGCTGCTCCCTATTCAAGCATTCCACCAGTGGCCTAGTGATTACCCAACATGTGACTACCATGACAGTTGCCTATACACATAATCAGGGGGCCCGAGGACTAGCCAGCCTGGCTTGGCTTTGTTTGTCTCCACTCCATGCCAGAGCACAGCACCCACAGGCCAGAGAATTGCTCAACTTTGCCCATTATCAATAGCAACACTACTCCCAGGGACCTGATGTTGGGCCTACTCACCTAGCTGCTACTACCATAGCTAGGACCTACCTGTATGTGCCAACTGTGGGCCTGATGACTGGTCTGTCCAGCCCATTGCAGCTACTACCGATGACAGTAAATGCTTCTTGGGACTCAGAGGCTCATCGCACCACTGCCATTGCAATTGCCTATTCCACACTGGCTGGCCAGGGCTCTGAGAACCCACCTACCTGCCAGTCCCACTGGTGATACTACTGGATTACAAGTAAGCCATGTGGAGGTCCAAGAATGAGTCCACCTGGATTAACTAACACTGGTATAGTGTATGCCCACCATCCCCCAAGAATAGGCATGCTTAGCTCATTGCTGCCACCACTTGGGCCTGAGTACTGCTGTACCTGGTGTCCCAGTCCCCAGCAAACCTGTACCACAGACTCCACTAATAACTACACCCCAAGCTACCGAATAAATCTCAGATACTACTAACACTGTTTATGTCCAAAGAAAACATGCAGATACTACACTACCGCATGCACTCAGAATCAAAGCCAAAGTGCCATCCCTACCCAACGCTATCGATTCATCCTCAGGAAAAATGTCCTCTCTACAAAAGCAAATTTAAAAAAAGAAAAAGAAAAAGGAAGAAGCAATTGATACACTGGATACATAGATATCAACATAAGGACACAAGAAACAGAAAAAAAGCAAAGAGATAAAATACCTCCAAAGGAACACAATAATTCTCTGGAAAGAGATCCCAACCACAAAGAAATCCATGAAATACCAAAAATAAAATTCAAATTATTGATTTTAAAGAAGCTTGAAGAGATATAAGAGACTATTGAAAAACAATACAAAAAAAAAAAAAAAAAACCAAACAGAAAAACAATTCAGGGTATTAATGAAAAACGTACAAAAGAGATAGGTATTATAAAAAAAGAACCAAACAGAAATTCTAGAACTGAAGAACTCATTGATTAAAATACAAAAGACATTCAAAAGCTTCAACAATAGACCAGATCAAGCAAAAGAGAAAATTTCAGAAGTTGGAGACAGATCTTTTGAAATAATCTGGTCAGATAAAAGTAAAAAAGTGAGGAAGAAAGAACTTTTAAAAAATGTACAAAGCCTTTGTGATACATGTGACACCATAAAGTGACCAAATATATGTGTTGTCGATATCTTAGAAGGTGATAAGAGAATAAAAACTTTCAAAAACCTATTTAATGAAATAATAGATGAAAACTTCTCACCTCTAGCAAAAGATATAGACATCCAGAGACAGGAAGCCCAGCAATCCCTAAAATGATACAATGGAAAAAGATCTTCTCCATCCCCCATTATAGTCAAAACGTTTCAAGTGAATGACAAAAAGAAAATTCTAAAAACAGCAAAATAAAATTATCTAGTCACCTATAAAGAAAATTCCAACAGACTAACAGTGAATATTTCAGCAGAAACCTTACAGGCCAAAAGAGAATTGATGACATATTCAAATTTCATAAAGAATAAGAAAATATCAGTGAAGGGTACTATATCCCATAAAACTATCCTTTATAAATGAAGGAGAAATAAAATATTTCCTAGACAAGCAAATGCTGAAGGAATTTCTGACCACTAGACCACATGACCTTTCACTTCCAGGTTTAGGACCCCCTTGAGCATTTCCCCCAAGAAAATAGTCTGATTTTCATCTTTTTTGTTGTTGTTGTTGTCATTTACTGGAAATGTTTAGGCTAAACCTGGAAGTAGAAGAATGCCAATTACCATAATTAAAACAATAAAAAATACAAAACTCATTAGTAAATCCAATACTCAAATGAAGAAAACATTTAAATGGTACTACTAAAGAAAATCAGCAATTTAAAAGGACACAATCCTAAAAGTCATATAGAACCAAGAAGCCAGAATAGCCAAAAAAAATTCTGATCAAAAAGAACAAAACTGGAGGGATCACACTACATAATTTCCAAATATAAGTCTGTAGTAACCAAAACAGCATGATATTGGTATAAAAATACACACACAGATACATGGAAGAGAATAAAGAACTCATAAACATATTCACGTATTTATAGTCAACCAGTTTTTAGCGAGTCTCCAAGAACATGTACTTGAAAATGGACACTTTCTTCAGTAAATAGTTCTGGGGAAATTGGATATCCATATGCAGAAGAAATAAACTGAATCCCTATATCTCATCACACACAAAAATCAACTCAAGATGGATTACAGACTTAAACATAAGACTCAAAACTATAAAAATACCAGAGGAAAACATAGGGCAAACACTTTAGGACATTAGTCTAGGCAAATATATTATGGCTAAGACCTTAAAAGCACAGACAACTAAAACAAAAATAGACAAATGAAACTACAATAAACTTAAAAAACAAACAAAACAAAACAAAACAAAAAAAACCTGCTTCCAAAGGAAAGAGTGAAGAGACAAATTGTTGAGTGGGAGAAAATATTTAAAAACTATATATCTGACAAACGACTAGTATTCAGAATATATGAGGAACTCAACCCAACAGTAAAGAGTAATTTCATTAAAAAGTAGTCAAAGGACATGACTACACAAAAAAGGCATGAAAATGGCCAACAGGTATATGAAAAATGCTCAACGTCACTAATTACTAGTGAAATGCAATCAAAACAATGAGATAATACAGTATTCCAGTTAGAATGGCGAATATTATAAAAACAAAACATAGCCATTGCTGGAGAGGACGCGGAGAAATAGAAACTCTTATACACTGTGGGTGGGAGTTTAAATTAGTACAACCACTATGGAAAACAGAATGGTGATTTCTCAAAAACTAAAAACAGAACTACAAGTGATCCAGCAATCACACTACTCAATGTCTATCTAAAATATAGGAAATATACTACAATGTTTATCACAGAATTATTCACAATAACAAAAATAAGGAAACAAAGGTTCTATCAACAGATGATTGAGTCAAGAAATCATACACACACACACACACACACACACAAAATGAAATACTATTTGGCCATTTAAAAAATGAATTTGTGTCATTTGCAGCAACATAAATGGAACTGGAAGTCATTGTTTTAAGTAAAATAACCTAGGCACAGAAAGACAAATACTGCATGTTCCCACTCATATGTTGAAGCTAAAAATTTGATCTCATAAAGGTAGAGAGTGGAATGATGAGTAATAGAGGCTGGGAAGGGTAGGTGAGTGGGAGAAGAGGGATAACTAGAGGAAGGTTAATGGGTAAAAACATACAGAACAACAAAATGTATATGTTTTATCATTTGACAGCAGAGTAGAGTGTCTATATTTAACAGCAATGTATGTATATTTCAAAGCAGCTAAAAGACAGGCACAGTGGCTCATGCCTGTAATTCCAGCACTTTGGGAGGTTGTTGTGGGCGAATTTCTTGAGCTCAGGAGCTCAAGACCAGCCTGTGAAACAAGGTGAAACCCCATCTCTACTAAAAAAAAAAAACAAAAAACTAAATTAAGTAGCTAAAAAAGAGGACTTGCATAGTATCCAACATATAGAATCAAAAAATAATTCAAGTAATTTTCACCTCAAATATCCTGAGTTGATCATTAAATAGTCTATGCATGAAACAGAATAACACACATACCTCATAAATATGTAAAATATTGTGTATCAAATTAAAAAATAAAAAATTCAGAATTCAAATAAATGTATATGTTGATCAATATTTTAAAATAATTAAAATAAACAAAATAATTACTTATAACTCAAAGCTCTAATTTTTAAATAATGGGGATGGAATGTAATATGAGTGGATTTAAGTCTAGAATCTGTGGCTGTAACTTGGATGCTATTTATAATATATCTGAAATCCATGTACTAATTAATTCATAAAGCTGTTAGTACATTTTATTTACAAGAATATGCAGAATCTCAAGCATGTTTATTATGTTCTTAGGAAAGAAAAAAGAAGCTCTGTTTAAAAGAACATATAACCCTGTTTAATAAACATCAATCTGGAACCACAAATCAAGAAAGAATTCTTTATTTGTAAAGAAAAAAATGTTTATTAACATTCCAGGTTTGGGAAAAAAATCTATATGTATTTTATATATATAGCTATATATGTATTACCATATCCTAGTTTTCTAAACTAATTTTCATAGATTCAGAAACTAAAGTTCATAGATCGAAAGGTTTTTTTGGTTTGTTTTTTGGTTGGGTACAGTGGCTCATGCCTATAATACCAGTATTTCAGGAGGACAAGTCAGGAAGATTGCTTGAGGTCAAGAGTTCAAGACTAGTCAGGGTAAAAAGACCTTGTCTCTACAAAATATTTTTTAAAAATAGCTGAACGTGGTGGTATTCATCTGTAGCCCTAGCTACTCAGGAGGCTGAAACAGCAGGCTAGCTCGAGCCCAGGAATTTGAGGCTGCAGTGAGCTCTAATTGAGCTACTTGCCCGCCACCCTGTCTGAGTGACAGAGTGAGACCTTGCCTCAAAAAAAAAAAAAAATGTTTTTAGCATTTTTATTTTGAAATTATTATAGATTCACAAAAAGCTGTAGAAATAGTATAAAGAAATTCTGTGTACCCTTCACCCAAGTTGCTTCATTAATTATATCTTCTATAAATATAGTCCTATATCAAATCTAGGGAATTAACATTGGTATAAACTATGTGTATGGTTCTGTGTCACTGTTCTCATATGTGGAGATTTATATAACAACAACTGTATTGAAGATACACAACTATTCCATCACAACAAAGATCTCTCTTCTGCTACGTACTTCTTTACAGTGACTCCACCTCTTCCCTACCATTTTAAACTTCTTTTTGCCCTGTACTTGAATATAATATATACCTATATTTTATAATTTTTAATAAGTTTAATTATCCAACAATGAAAACTAGCACTTTCTGTTTTCTTACAGCATGCTCAGTTAAAAAAATAAAGTTCATTATGAACTGCTTTACAATAATGTTAGGACTGCAAATATATGCAAACCTTATATTGACAAATTGATATTTTTTTAATACTTTAAGTTCAACGGTACATGTGCAAAACGTGCCAGTTTGTTACATATGTATACATGTGCCATGTTGGTGTGCTGCACCCATTAACTCGTCATTTACATTAGGTATATCTCCTAATGCTATCCTTCCCCCTCTCCCCTCCGATGACCCCATAACATGCCCCAGTATGTAATGTTCCCCATCCTGTGTCCAAGTGTTCTCATTGCTCAATTCCCAACTGTGAGTGAGAACATGCGGTGTTTGATTTTCTGTCCTTTTGATAGTTTGCTCAGAATGATGGTTCCTAGCTTCATCCACGTCCCTAAAAGGACACGAACTCATCATTTTTTATGGCTGCGTAGTATTCCATGGTGTATATGTGCCACATTTTCTTAATCCAGTCTATCATTGATGGACATTTGGGTTGGTCCCAAGTCTTTGCTATTGTGAATAGTGCCACAATAAACATACATGTTCATGTGTCTTTATAGCAGCATGATTTATAATCCTTTGGGTATATACCCAGTAATGGGATGGCTAGGTCAAATGGTATTTCTAGTTCTAGACCCTAGAGGAATTGTGACACTGTCTTCCACAATGGTTGAACTAGTTTACAATCCCACCAACAGTGTAAAAGTGTTCCTATTTCTCCACATCCTCTCCAGCACCTGTTGTTTCCTGACTTTTTAATGATTGCCATTCTAACTGGTGTGAGATGGTATGTCATTGTGGTTTTGATTTGCATTTCTCTGATGGCCAGCGATGATGAGCATTTTTTCATGTGTCTGTTGGCTGCATAAATGTCTTCTTTTGAGAAGTGTCTGTTCATATTATTCACCCACTTTTTGATGGGGTTGTTTGATTTTTTCTTGTAAATTTGTTTAAGTTCTTTGTAGATTCTGGATATTAGCCCTTTGTCAAATAGGTATATTGTAAAAATTTTCTCCCATTCTGTAGGATGCCTGTTCACTCTGATGGTAGTTTCTTTTGCTGTGCAGAAGCTCTTTGGTTTAATTAGATCCCATTTGTCTTATTTCTTTCTCCTGCCTGATTGCCCTGGCCAGAAATTCCAAAGCTATGTTGAATAGGAGTGGTGAGACAGGGCATCCCTGTCTTGTGCCAGTTTTTAAAGGAAATGCTTCCAGTTTTGCCCATTCAGTATGATATTGGCTGTAGGTTTGTCATAAATAGCTCTTATTATTTTGAGATACGTCCCATCAATACCTAGTTTATTCAGAGTTTAGAGCATGAAGGGCTGTTGAATTTTGTCGAATGCCTTTCCTGCATCTATTGAGATAATCATGTGGTTTTTGTCTTTGTTTCTGTTCATATGATGGATTATGTTTATTGATTTGCATATGTTGAACCAGTCTTGCATCCCAGGGATGGAGCCAACTTGATCGTGGTGGATAAGCTTTTTGATGTGCTGCTGGATTTGGTTGGCCATTATTTTATTGAGGATTTTTGCAGCTATGTTCATCAGGGATATTGGTCTAAAATTCTCTTTTTTTGTTGTGTCTTTGCGAAGCTTTGGTGTCAGGATGATGTTGGCTTCATAAAATGAGTTAAGGAGGATTCCCTCTTTTTCTGTTGATTGGAATAGTTTCAGGGAATGGTACCAGCTCAGCTTTGTATCTATGGTAGAATTCAGCTGTGAATCCGTCTGATCCTGGACTTTTTTGATTGGTAGGCTATTAATTATTGCCTCAATTTCAGAGCTTGCTATTGGTCTATTCAGGGATTCAACTTCTTCCTGATTTAGTCTCTGGAGGGTGTACGCATTCAGGAATTTAACCATTTCTTCTGGATTTTCTAGTTTATTTGCATAGAAGTGTTTATAGATTCTCTGATGGTAGTTTGTATTTCTGTAGGATTGGTGGTGATAGCCCCTTTATCATTTTTTATTGTGTCTATTTGATTCTTTTCTCTTTTCTTCTTCATTAGTCTTGCTAGCGGATTATCAATTTTGTTGATCTTTTCAAAAAACCAGCTCCTGGATTCATTGATTTTTTGAAGGGTTTTTTGTGTCTCTATCTCCTTCATTTCTGTTCTGATCTTAGTTATTTCTTGCCTTCTGCTAGCTTTTGAATGTGTTTGCTCTTGCTTCTCTAGTTCTTTTAATTGTGATGTTAGGGTGTCAATTTTACAGCTTCCCTGCTTTCTCTTGTGGGCATTTGGTGCTATAAATTTCCCTCTACAGACTGTTTTAATTGTGTCTCAGAGATTCTGGTATGTTGTATGTTTGTTCTCATTGGTTTCAAAGAACATCTTTATTTCTGCCTTCATTTCGTTATGTACCCAGTAGTCATTCAGGAGCAGGTGGTTCAGTTTCCATGTAGTTGAGTGGTTTTGAGTGAGTTTTCTTAATCCTGAGTTCTAGTTTGATTGCACTGTGGTCTGACAGACAGTTTGTTATAATTTCTCTTCTTTTACATTTGGTGAGGAGTGTTTTACTTCCAACTATGTGGACAATTTTGGAATAAGTGCGATGTGGTGCTGAGAAGAATGTATATTCTGTTGACTTGGGGTGGAGAGTTCTGTAGATGTCTGTTAGGTCCTTTTGGTGCAGAGCTGAGTTCCATTCCTGGATATCCTTGTTAACTGTCTGTCTTCTTGATCTGTCTAATGTTGACAATAGGGTGTTAAGGTCTCCCATTATTATTGTGTGGGAGTCTAAGTCTCTTTGTAGGTCTCTAAGGATTTGCTTTATGAATCTAGGTGCTCCTATATTGTGTGCATATATATTTAGGATAGTTAGCTCTTCTTGTTGAATGGATCCCTTTACCATTGTGTAATGGCCTTCTTTGTCTCTTTTGATCTTTGTTGGTTTAAAGTCTGTTTTATCAGAGAGAGGGATTTCAACCCCTGCTTTTTTTTTGTTTTACATTTGCTTGGTAGGTCTTCCTCTATCCCTTTATTTTGAGCTTATGTGTGTCTCTGCAGGTGAGATTGGTCTCCTGAATACAGCACACTGATGGGTCTTGACTTTTTATCCAATTTGCCAGTCTGTGTATTTTAACTGGAGTATTTAGTACATTTATATTTAAGGTTAATATTGTTATGTGTGAATTTGATCCTGTCATTATGATGTTAGCTGTTTATTTTGCTCATTCGTTGATGCAGTTTCTTCCTAGCATCAAAGGTCCTTACAATTTGTCATGTTTTTTGCAGTGGCTGGTACCGGTTGTTCCTTTCCATGTTTAGTGCTTCCTTCAGGAGCTCTTGTAAGGCAGGCCCGGGGTTGACAAAATCTCTCAGTATTTGCTTGTCTGTAAAGGATTTTATTTTCCGTCACTTATTAAGCTTAATTTGGCTGGTTATGAAATTCTGGGTTGAAAATTATTTTCTTCAAGAATGTTGAATATTGACCCCTACTCTCTTCTGACTTGTAGTGTTTCTGCTGAGAGATCCACTGTAAGTCTGTTGGGCTTCCCTTTATGGGTAACCTGAGCTTTCTCTCTCACTGCCCTTAACATTTTTTCTTCATTTCAACTTTGATGAATCTGACAATTATGTGTCTTGGAGTTGCTGTTCTCGAGGAGTATCTTTGTGGTGTTCTTTGTATTTCCTGAATTTGAATGTTGGCCTGCCTTGCTAGGTTGGGGAAGTTCCCTGGATAATATCCTGAAGAGTGTTTTCCAACTTGGTTCCACTCTCCCCATCACTTTCAGGTACACCAATCAAATGTAGATTTGGTCTTTTCATATAGTATCATATTTTTTGGAGGCTTTGTTCATTTCCTTTTTCTGTTTTTTCTCTAAACTTCTTTTCTCACTTTATTTCATTCATTTGTTCTACAACCACTGATACCCTTTCTTCCACTTGATGAAATCAGCTACTGAAGCTTGTGTATGCATCACATAGTTCTTGTGCCATGATTTTCAGCTCCATCAGGTCATTGAAGGTCTTCTCTATGCTGTTTATTCTAGTTAGCCATTTGTCTAATCTTTTTGCAAAGTTTTTAGCTCCTTTGTGATGGGTTCGAATATCCTCCTTTAGCTTGGAGAAGTTTGTTATTGCCAATCGTCTGAAGCCTTCGCTCTACCTGTAAAAGTCATTCTCCATCCAGCTTTGTTTTGTTACTGGCAAGGAGCTGCGTTCCTTTGGAGGAGAAGCAGCACTCTGATTTTTAGAATTTTCAGCTTTTCTGCTCTGGTTTCTCCCCATCTTTGTGGTTTTATCTACCTTTGGTCTTTGATGATGGTGACGTACAGATGGGGTTTTGGTGTGGATGTCCTTTCTGTTTGTTAGTTTCCCTTCTAACAGTCAGGACCCTCAGCTGCAGTTTTGTTGGAGTTTGCAGGAGGTCCACTCCAGACCCTGTTTGCCTGGGTATCACCAGCAGAGGCTGCAGAACAGGAAATAATGCAGAACAGCAAATGTTGCTGCCTTCCTCTGGAAGCTTTGGCTCAGAGGGGCACCTGGCCATATGAGGTGTCAGTCGGCCCCTACTGGGAGGTGCCTCCCAGTTAGGCTACTCAGAGGTCAGGGACCCACTTGAGGAGGCAGTCTGTCTATTCTCAGATCTCAAACTCTGTGCTGGGAGAACCACTACTCTCTTCAAAGCTGTCAGACAGGGAAGTTTAAGTCTGCAGAGTTTTCCACTACCTTTTGTTCAGCTATGCCCTTCCCCCAGAGGTGGAGTCTACAAAGGCAGGAAGGCCTCCTTGAGCTGCGGTGGGCTCCACCCAGTTGGAGCTTCTCTGCCACTTTGTTTATCTACTCAAGCCTCAGCAATGGTGGACACCCCTCCCCCAGCCTCACTGCCACCTTGCAGTTCTATCTCAGACTGCTGTGCTACCAGTGAGCCAGGCTCTGTGGGCATGGGACCCTCCGAGCCAGGCATGGGATATAATCTCCTGGTGCGTCATTTGCTAAGGCCATTGGAAAAGCACAGTATTAGGGTGGGAGTGTCCCAATTTTCCAGGTACCATCTGTTACAGCTTCCCTTGGCTAAGAAAGGGAATTCCCTGACCCCTTTCACTTCCCGGGTGTGGTGATGCCCTCTCCTGCTTTGGAGCGTGCTCCGTGGGCTGCACCCACTGTCTGACAAGCCACAGTGGGATGAACCAAGTACCTCAGTTGGAAATGCAGAAATCACTCGTCTTCTGCATTGCTCACACTGGGAGTTGTAGACTGGAGGTGTTCCTATTTGGCCATCTTAGAACCCACCGACAAATTGATTTTATAAAGCCATAAAGTCCTAAATTATCTTAAGCAATTTTCATGTAAATAGATGTTTTTCTACTATAGTGAATAACTTTTTAATTCAGGCAATAAAGTCATCAGATTTCAAGATGCCAGAATTATAAAACAATTTCATACATCACTAATTGTGTAATATAAATATTATACAAATTTTAATTTATATGACCCAGTACTTCTCTTTCTTAGCTTCTCAGTCTTATTTACATGTAAATGCTATCAAATAAGCAATGATGCTATTGAAATCAAACCAGCACCTGTCCAAAAAGCATCTCTCTTTTATAAACTTACAAACACGGTTTAACTCATTTAAACTCATGCAAGCATAGAATACAAAAACATAATTATCCTATGAAATTGTTAGTGGCAGCAAATCCATTTGCATCTGTTACAATGTCAGTTCTTTCCTCCTCAGAAGAAATAATTCTGTGAGGGGCATTAGGCAGAAGAGAGTTGAGGCAAGTTTTAGAAAAGGCATGAAAGTTTATTAGAAAGCTTTAGAGCAGGTTTGAAAGGAAGTATACTTGGAAGAGGGCCAAGCAGTCAACTCGAGAGATCAAGAGCATGGTTTGATCTTTTTGAGTTGAGGTTTTATATGTTGGCATGCTTCCAAGGTCCTGCATTCCTTCTCCCCCAAATCATCCCTTGGGGTGGACTGTCCACATATGCAGTGGCCTGCTAGCACTTGGGAGTGGAGCCTATGCAGTGTGTTTACTGGAATTGCATACATGCTAATTTGAGGTGTTCTTCGTCTACCAATCAAATGTCCCTAGAAGGTCATATACCAGTTAAACTCCACCATTTTGCCTTGTAATGTGCATGCTTGAACCCACTGGCCCAACTCCTGAGATCTTATCAGGAGGCTGCTGATCATTTCAGGTGTTCCTGTTTATTGGAAGACTGCCTTCCCTGGTGCTGGCTGTGACCAATTATTACTTTAGAGAGACAATTAACAACCACTTGACCATCACCTGATGGTTGCCTGGCATTGGAGTAGGGGTATGGGGGTAGAACCCTCTACTGCTGTACTTCATATATGACTAGCTACTTACTGTAACAAAATCAGTTACAAAATTTGCAGTTAAAGCTCTAGAGGATATCTGCAAAATGTTATAATTAACAGCAAAGACTCAAATGTGCCACACAGTTGCAAAATTGTTCATTTCCACAATAGCATACATAAAATATTTGTTTCAAAATAGTGCAGCCCACAAAGAGAAAATTGTATGCTTTTTAAGCAACAAGAATTGAAACCCCTTCAGGTGATATAAAAATAACACAAATCCAGATAACTATTAGATTTAAATTTGGGTTGCATATTAAGATATCTATACTTATTTAGTATTAGTTAAAATTCCTGAAAAGAAACACTTGAAATAATTTACATGTTCTAAAAAACAAACCCACAAACCCCGAGAACAACATGACAATAGTAATAAAATATTCAAAGTGATAGGTGGCAAGAGATTAATTAGAAACAAGTAAAATATAATTGGAATCTTTCATAAGTATGCAGTTTTTGTAATTAACAGCTAAACCCAAAATGTGTATTGATAGAGTTCCTGAAATAACAAAAATATGTCTTTTCACTTTCATTCTGAAATCCTGTGGCTTGTTCACAGCTAGTTGTTCATATATAAAATTTGTCCTGTAAATGTGAACTATACATGAAATGATGTGGTAAGCAGAATTTCGACATGGCCTTCAATGAGGCATGCTCTTATATAATCCCCTCCTCTTGACTGTCCGTGAAACCTATAAAGATGAATGCCATGATAATTATTTCATGCTCTATGACAGAAGGGATTTTGCAGATGTTATTAAGGTCCAAATCAGTTGATTTGTTGTATTATTTATTTATTTTTTAGATATGGGGTCTTACTAGATTGCCCAGACTGGTCTCAAACTCCTGAGCTCAAGCCATTCTCCCTCATCAGCCTCGTGGGTAGCTGAGACTACAGGTGCATGCCACCACATCTGGCTCAGTTGACTTTAAAGTAAGATTAGCTGGTATGGGCCACACCTAATCACACAAATCCTTTAAATTTAAGTCTAGAGGTTAGAGACAGAGGAACTAAGAAATTCAAAATGCATTTATTTGCACTTGACAAGGACTTGGCATGTCATTGCTTGTTTGACAATGGAGAGGACCATGGAACAAGGAATGGAGGAATCCTCTAGGAAATGAGTAGCCTCCAGCTGACAGTCAGCAAAGAAGCAGGGATCTCAGCCCTATAATCTGAAGACATTAATTTCTGTCAATAAGAATGATCCAAAGTGAATTTTTCTCTGGCGTTTCTGGAATTTCTCTGGAGATTATGAGTAATGCAAAACTGATGTCTACATTGACAGTGTAAATAATGTGTCATTTTAAAGAAAGCTTTCAATGCATCAATTGTTTGTGTTAGTATTTAAATTTTAAAAGTAAAAGTAAAAAAGTTGAGTGTATTAGTCAAAGTGTCTCTAGGTAAGAATCTTTGATAACTGAAGAGAAACCTTTGATAACTCCAGAGAAAAATTCAGCTTGAATGAAACCTTGATTTCAGTCTTGTGATACTTGGAGGAGAGAACTCTCCTATGCTATGCCAACATACTTCCTTAATTTATTCTATTGAAATAAATTTCATTGCATTAATAGGAGGTATGCATGCAAAATATACACAAGCAACCTGGAACATTTCACAAAGAACAGGTTGAAGAGACAGGCTGTACGTTGGAGCTTCACCTCTGGCAATTTTATTTTGAATTGTAAAGTAAAATGAATAATTACATATTTTTCAATTTTTTTCATATATTTATTATTCATGTTTTATATTTTTATGTTCACTGAAGATAAAAAGTGGCACCCATGAAGAGATTCATTCTTTCCCTCCTCCTGACGCAGTCACTGGGTTGGCAATAATTTGAGTTAGTATCACTCTTTACATGATTTAAATGTGCTGCCAATAAAATATGTCTTTCAATGGAAATTCAATCTGAGTTTAAAAACCAAGCTAAATGTGAAGTAACATGTGTGTTTAATAATCCTGAACACACAGTTTTCAAAACTCATATTTCACATAATTTATATACTGGGTTTCTTCCCAGCCCAACATCTAAATGTAAAAATAAAATAACCCCAACAGAAACTAGACAAAAACTTAAAGAAGTAGAGTACAATACAGAAAATGGTAAGTAGCAAGAAATAAGAGTAAGTGGAAAAAGGAAATAAATACAAGACATACATTAAAATAATTAATAGGTAAAGATTATGAGTAATGCAAAACTGATGTCTACATTGACAGTGTAGATAATGTGTCATTTTAAAGAAAGCTTTCAATGCCTCAATTGTTTGTGTTAGTATTTAAATTTTAAAAGTGAAAGTAAAATTAAAGTTGAGTATATTAGTCAAAGTATCTCTAGGTAAGAATCTTTGATAACTTAAGAGAAATTTATATGATTATTCAAACTATATTAAGAAATTAATTCTGATGTCTGTCTGCATAAAAATGAAATTGCTTCTATTTACCCACTGATGACATCAATTTTAAAATAGCTAAATGAATTTTTACCAATCTGAATTTATTTAGGATAGCCTGGTTTAAAAGATAGCCTGGTGGAATATCAGGAAATTAATCTGAGATAAAACAGTGCGGGAGCTTTCTTGTGGCCACTTGAGAGGGATTTTCTGCAGCACTAACAAGTCTTTGCAGTAACTCTGGGACTTAGGAACATCTTAAAGGGATAGACTAACATCAGTCTAAGTGACTATGAGTAAGGTACAATAAAGAGGTCCACGAGACTACTGATGTGTCATTGAATTGATATGCCATGTGTAGAGAAAACAATGGTGGATCTTAATATACATGCAAGATGTTTTATCACAAAGTAGATGCCTAGAATCACAGACATCTATTTACAATCAAATGCTGAAGTGTGTGGTATCAAGGTGGTGAAAGAGCCTCCCCAGTAATGCCAAAAGATCCACCCAGTTGGTCCAGAAAGCTCTGTTGGAGGGTCAGCTGCTTCTCATTATGCATGATGACATGACCTTTTCTGGAAACTCTGAAAATAAAATATTCAGAATCTGACTGACCCTGTTTTATGTTATAATTTATTTATTTTGCTTTCAAAATGTATTGTTTCTTGAAAAATAAATAAAATACATTAATTTTTTTTAATGTTTTTAATGTGATTCCTAAAAAATGCTTAATTACATATATAGCTTGCATAATATTTTTAACAGATGGTACTGCTTTTCAACCAACATAGTTTTATTTTTTTCTTATTAGAGAGTCCAAAATTTTGCTCACATTTAAGGGCTTATTAAGTACTGTTCTATTAATAATTGTGCAGAAGTATATGTATGAATTTGTGTGTTTTCATAATAGTTTATTAAATTGTATTCTGTTTATCCAACTTTCAAAGTACAGATAGAATAAAAGGCAACACTGCATCCAACGTGATATTTTAACCTATCTATTTACTGCCTTCTTAATTACATTAAAAAAATTAGTAGCCTTTGACATTCTTTTTAGCTAGTGGAACAAATAATAATGCAATCTGTGTAAGAAAACATGCCCCTCATATTTATGATTTGTCTTCAAGGGTCCATGATGGGACATAAGGGATGGAAAGGAAGGGTGACAACAACCATTGTCAAATATTTCCCATCCGCCTTGGTTACATAGACACATTTCCTGAATAGATCAGTCTGCCGAGGAAAATATATTTTCAGACATATTCTGGGACGATTTAAACTGTCAATTTATTTCTAAAGTCCATCTAACCATTTAACTATAAACAAGGGCCTGAATTTTTAGGCCCTTGAAACAAAACTAATTCAGAAGAAAGTTTACCTGCAGATGGAAATCTAGGCGAGCCCAGTAAAATATGTACTCTAATATATTCATAGTTACCTCTCACAAATGTCTCTGAAGAATTCCCTGACACATAATTGTACTGTTTCTTATTTTTCTATTATTGTCATGTTTTCTTATTCATCAACCCTTCTGGTCTCAGGAAATGCAAACTAACCAACAGAATTGCTCCAACAATATCCTCATGGCCCTTGAAAACAGACTACATTTAATAGACTAATTCCTATTTCTGAACCAACTTTTCCCTAATGTGTTGAGATAACATCAGAGAAGTAGGAAATGAACAAAGCGGGAAAAAAATGTGCTCTTGTATTCCCTAGAGGAAATACTACTCTAATTTACAAGCTTGAAGTCGAGATGTGGCTGTTAATCCGGTATAAAAATTTACTACCTGCATCAACCAAAAGTAATGGAAAATTTTCAGCCTTCATTTCTTCCCTGGGCCTGGATCACAGTCAAAATTAATCTAATAAGCATAGCCATAAAATTGAATCATCTAATACTAGATCCTCCCCATAATATTCTTCAATATTTATTACACATTAATTTCTCCAGAAATTATGCTCTGATAAGAATGATTTGATTTATAGAAAATAGCTCTAACTGTAATATTTTAAAATAAATCACACTTAGTGATTATTAAAATATGATTGTAAAACAATTGGTAGTCAGTAGAACTTAGAAATAAATGAACTATTTGTGTTATTATCTCATCCCATAATTTGAGATTGTAATAGAACACTGATCATATACCTAAAGTACATCCGTCATAGGTAAAATTTTAAGGTGATCACAAATAATCTACACCATTAAATAAGCTCCTTTCCTTGAGTGTGGGTGAGACCTGTGAATACAGTAAGATATTACTCCTATGGTTATTTTATGTTATATGACTAAAATGAAGGAATTTTTCAGATATAATTAAGGTCTCCAATCAGTTAAATTTAGTTCATCAAAAGGACATTATAAGTTGATTAATAGGTAAAAATTACAGTTAGAAGGAATAAGTTATAGGGTTCTACAGCACAGTAGAGTGACTATAGTTAACAACAATGTATTGCATGTTTCAAAATAGCCAGAAAAGAATCCCAACACAAAAAAATAATAAATGTTTGAAGTGGTAGGTATTCTAATTAACCCATTTTGATCATTACACATTGCAGTCATATATCAAAACATCACACGTACTTCATAAATATGTACAATTATGTCATATCAATTTAAAAGGGGAGATTGCCTTGTATGAGCCTGACCTAATTAGGCCCTTTGAAAAAAGACTTTGGACTTTTCTGAGCTCAGAGTTTGGAAGCAACAGAAACTCTCTCTTTTTCTGTTGCTAGCTTTAAAGAAATAAACCACGAAGAAGTCCGTTGCTGCAAGGAAATGAATTCTGCAAACAACCACGAGCACCCGGAAGAAGATCTTAGGCCTTAAACGAGACCACAGCCCCAGCAGACACCTTGATTACCGTATTAGGAGACCCTGAGCAGAGACCCAGCAAGACCATACCTAGACTTCTAAACCATATGTGAGAGAATACATTTATATTTTTAAACCATTAGGTTTGTCATGATTTGTTACATAGCAATAGAAAACCAAAACAGGATCAAAATACTTTTTCTTTTAAAGCAATCTCCTTAAACCTGGAAATAAAACACAAATATTCTACCTAATTTTTTCCTGATAATCCTTTCTAAATATATTGTGTATTTGTTCCAAATCTCTGTATTTTCTGAGACTTAAAGACACAGGAGTTAGAAGTAGCTTTTTCCTTAGATTCTCCACAAGCAAGGCTCTCAAAGGTAAAGATCTCAAAAACCCATTTGATACTAGTGAGGTTGCCTAGCAACCATCTCACTCCACCACCCTGGAGCTGTTGAGCACATCAATTTCAAGGGCAACTAAATCTCAGATCAATAATTAAGACAGAAAATGAAGATAAAAGTAGAAAATGTTTGTGGAGTACCCCATGGGTAAATAGGATACAGATATTAAAACACAAAATTACTGCATAGGGCCTCTTACTTATTTTCTTTACTGAAACACATTATGCAAAAAACTTCAAAGAAAAAAATTCATCATTAGCAACCTCACGGATATTTTTAAGCTAACCATGAAAAATGGTGACCCAGGAGAAGCTATGTGTTGATACAGGACTGAAAATAGCCTAAAAAATCATCTAGCTCATCCTATGCCCATTTTTAATGTACGAAAATAAGAAAAATAATAAATAAAGCAAAGGCGAGAAGCAAATAAAAAAGTTTAGAAAATGTAAAACCAAAAATAGTAAATGACTTATTCAAGATGCAACAAGGGTTAGGAACTTAGTTGTTAACTAGAACCCACAACTTCAGATGACAGCCTTATACTCAAGTATTACGCTACGGTTGAATAAACATGGGATTTAGAGAGGATAAATTGAGTGGGCCTCCCAGCCCTACCACTTCCTGATGGTATCATCTGGAAAAAGTTTCCTGTTGATTTTAAAGTTTAATTTACTCATCAATAAAAATCTGGATAATCTCTTAAGCAATTATAGTTATCATTAGCCAATTTGTACAAATAAAATGAACGCCTGAAACACGTTAAATACTTATTATTTTCGTCTTTTTTTAACTTTGAGAATTGAGATGTTCTTTAGATAGTTTTTTGCTTTGTTTGCTTTTTTTTTTTTTTTTTCTCCCACTGTTGAAGTCAGTTGAGCAGAATGAATTCTAGGTAAGTACTTCCTAGGGTAGTATAGATAGTCAGTGAAAGAATAATCATGTATCAAGTGCCATTTACCATTTGGGGAATTTTTGCTTAATCCATAAAATAATTTGAGCATGTCAAAATAATATAATATAAAATGTTAAACTGAATGAGACTCTAACTTTTCTCAGAAATAAAGTTTTAAAAAATCTTATTAAAAATAATATCACAGGGCTAAGCATGGTGACTCATGCCTGTAATCTCAACACTTTGAGAGGCCAAGACTCGAGAGTCATTTGAACTCAAGAGTTTGAGAACAGCCTGAGCAACATGATGAAACCTCGTCTCTACCAAGAATACAAAAGATTAGCTGGGCACGGTGCCACGTACCTGTGGCCCCAGCTACTTGGGAGACTGAGGTGGGAGGATCGCGTGAGCCTAGGAGGCGTACGTTGCAGTGAGACTGAGTTTGTACCACTACCCTCCATCCTGGGCAACACAGTGAGATCCCATCTCAAAAATAAAAAAATAAAAAAAAATCACAGGCAGTTTGCAGTGGCTCGCGTCTGTTAGGTCCCAGCATTTTGGGAGGCTGAGGCAGGTGGATCATTTGAGCCTAGGAGGCAGAGGTTGCAGTGAGCCAAGATTGCACCATTGCACTCCATCCTGAGCAACAGATTGCAAATCTGTCTTAAATAATAATAATAATAATAATATCACTGACTTCATTTACTACTTAATTTAAATGCTCATCAAATATATTTAAATAATGTATTTTACCTAGCAATGACACATTAGAAAGAAATCTTTAGAGGCATAATTAGCAATACTATTTTAATGAGAAACCCATAGAACATTTTACAAATTTACATTATCAAGTAAACCAAAACCCTTCATTTGCATATGGGATGTAAACACACTTTGAATCTTAGCTCAAATTTGCATACTGTTTGCAAAAGAAACAATTTAGATAAATTGATAACCAACATCAATTTAAAACACAACCATTCATATTTTCACTCCTTATGAGATGCAAACTCCTCCCAAAATAAGCACACCATGTTTGCCAAGACCAAAAATTGAAACTAACATAAATAGCATCATGAGAACCTCATTAAATTAATGAGATTAAAAGGACAACATTCATGTCATATAAAACAGAAGAGCTTTTCATATAAGGGCATGGTAAAAATCAAAGTTTAATTAATTAGTTAATTTCTAGCTTGAACCATTAAACAAAATTATTTAAAAGTGTTTACTGTTCAATTTATTATTGTCTTACCTTTTAATAATTTTTATTGTTCTTTTTCTTTCACTGGATCTTTCCCTTCAATATTTCGAATACTTTTGTCTTCACCATATTAAATACCACAGACACGCACACAAAACATTCCTCTCTCGACCCTATACTTTTTAGCTGCAGCTTTATCTCTGCTCCATTGAAGAACTGGAAAAAAATGTCTACAGTTACTCATTTCTATTTCCTATCCCCCTTATTGGTGCCTCAACATGTTTCAATCTGCTTAATGTCCATCAATTCTGTGTATTTACCCCAATCATCTTTCATTACTGCATAGTATTATTGGTCTATTAGAAGATATTTTTTGAAACACTTTCTTATTGTGGACCCCTTAGCTCAATACACTGTTGTGTTCTCTCTATTTTAGTTATCTTTTTCTTCTGCATCTTTGCCTTTCTCTCTTGTGATAAAACGTTACCCAAAAATTATTCATAGACTTTCTTTTTTCTTGTTCTTATATTATCTCTTCCTAGGTAATCTCATTCTAGTTCATAGCTTTGATTACCATACATAAACAGATTACACATACATTTCTATTTTGAGGGCTAAAGTCTGAGTTCTAGACTCAATCATTCAACATTCTATTTGATATCTCCACCTGGGTGCTGCAAAGTGGCATAGGTAAATTATACATTAAACAAAATCCCCACCTGCCAAACCTGGCTCATTTATTATCCCCTACTGCACCACTGGCACTGCACAAATCAGGAATGTAGCAGTCAACTTTGAAACTTCCCGTATCTAATCACTATCAAGGCTTACTGATTTTAACTCCTAATCCGAGCACACATCACATAGCTGCTAGAACTCTGTAATAGCCTAGTAACTTATATATTGAAACCTACTAGAATGTTTTTCACACTGCTGTCAGAGTAATCATTTACATCATTTTTCTAAATAAATTCTTAAATTCTTTATTGAATAAACATGTCTAATTTTACTCTCATACATAAATATGGTTTCATATATGTTTTTGCTTTATACTGATTTGCTTTTCTTTTCCTTCTTTCCTAATCTCATCTGCATACATATCTCATTTGGTCTCTACCCCAAGTAACCCACGTATTTTTGTATGATCCGTGTGTGTGTGTGTGTATATATATATGTACACACACACATATATATACACACACGTATATACACACATAAATATATGCATACTTATATACACACACGTAGAGGTAGTCATTGTTTTAAAGAAACATTATATTTTTTAAGTTTTTATGTTGCTTTCTCCCTAAAGAAAAAATTAAGTATTCCTACAAATCTATTTTTAAAAATTTGTTATTTTCGGTGGCTTTGTAATATTGTATGGTTTGGATGTACAATAATTTATTCAGTTTCTTCATTTATGGGCAAATTTTTTAAATTTATTTTTCCAAAAAGTGATCTTGTCATTCCTTATCATGTCTACACATACATCACAGCACAAGAAAAACTTTAAAGTTCCTAAAGCCTTGTGTTTTGTCTTTTACCTACATCTAACCCCACTGACTACCATTCTCTTTTAATTTTTTTGAGTTCTAGCCATAGTCTTTCTTACAGTTTCTTGAAAGCACACTCTCCCTACCATTACAGGATCATGATACATGCTTTGTTCAATGCCTAGAATTTTCATGTATATGCACACACACACACACATATTACACACATGCACACTCATAGGCATACACATAGGCAAACTCATACATATACCCTTATACAAATATGCATACAGGAACATACACATAAACAGACACACACACACATACACACATGCACACACCCCTCTGTGTTTAGAATGGAGTTTGGTTATTTTTTTAAGTATTCCTTCCTTAACGTCTCTGAGGAGACATTCCCAGAGAAAGATGCATGTATCATTTGCATTTATTGTTATTGTAGTCAGAGATTTGCAGAACCATCCTCAAGCTCAATTATTTAATAAAAGTACTTGCAGAACCCAGAAAAGCTGTTACACTCAAAGATACTGTTTATTTCAATGAAAGAATACATATTAAAATCTTTCTTTCAATGAAAGAATCATATTAAAATGAGAACAGGTTCGTAGAGCAGAGCCTAAAATAAGTTAGTCACCAGCTTTCAGTTGTCTATTGCCACTAGAGTCATACTGACAATGCTTTATTCTCCTAGCAATGATGTGTGACAACAAACACAAAATATTGCACAGAGTTTTAAAAGACTTCTTACTAGTCAATTAGGCTGAAAAACAAGATGCAAAGGACAATGTATTCTGAATAAGAATGAAAAGGTAGGGAAAAAACAAGATGTGGAGGGCAATAAATGACAGGCTGAATATTTAAAGTTGACATTTTTGCCCAGAGCCAGCTCTGGGCTTACATATTTAAACACAGTAGAACAACATATCTAAAGAAGAACTGAGAAGAAGTTACTTTTGACTCAGTCAGAGCTATCCAGTTCTTGTTAAATGATTGAGCTGTTTTTGAACATATATTTTCACGGTCTTGCAATGTGATAACAAGAGTTTTGTACAAGCATGTTTGTGATACTGCCAAATTTAAATTCCTTCAGTGCCTTAGAAAAGTGTTATACAGAGAAAGCATTTAAAATATTATTGAGAGAAGGGAAAAATGTAATATAATTCTGAAAAGAATTCTACTTTCAATTTTATAAAATGAAAGTCAATATAAACAAAATGAGGTGTGGATGCAAACTATCCAACAAATGTTTTTAGTAAAATCTATTAAAATAAACGATGTATGGTCCATTTCTTTACTGAAATGACCACAGGCTGCATCACTTTACCCTACCCTGACCCCATGAAGTCACACACTCCCAAATAATGGCAGCTGTGGACATAGCGCCAAATAATAGTCCAAATACTGGCAGTTGTGGACATAGCATCAAACACAGAAATTGTGAGAGAAACTGAGTAACTCGGTTCTGTGTCTTTTTAATTGAAAAATGAAGTCAGTGATCTGAACTAACTGAAAGCAAAGAAAGAAACCTGAAGCTTTTGACATACAACTTGTATTGTCTATGGTTTATTTATGTAACAAATGCATTTGTACTGCTTTTTCTATGTTGGGAACTATTCTAAATTAGATTTATAAATATAAATAACCCCTTGAGAAAGCTTATATTATTTTCTCTATTATACAAATGAGTAAATTGAAGAAAAGAAAGTCTGAGTAATCTATGCAATGTGACCATAGTTAATGGCAAAACCAGGTTTCAACCCCTTAAGTCTGGTCTCCCATTTTCAAATTTCTAACTACTACCTTATATATTCTCTAATGTTTCTTCCAAGTTCTTTTTTCTTTTTTTTTTTTCTGAGATGGAGTTTCGCTCTTATTGCCCAGGCTGGAGAGAAATGGCAGTGATCTCAGCTCGCTGCAACCTCTGCCTCAGGTTCAAGTGATTCTCCTGCCTCAGCTTCCCAAGTAGTTGGGATTACAGGCACCTACCACCATGCCTGGCTAATTTTTATATTTTCAGTAGAGATGGGGTTTCACCATGTTGGCCAGGCTGGTCTCAAACTCCTGACCTTAGGTGATCCGCCCGCCTTGGCCTCTCAAAGTGCTAGGATTACAGGCATGAACCACTGCGCCCGGCCTCTTCTCAGTTCTTTTTTAAAAGACATCCAATATGCTTTCATTCAGTTATTCAACAAAGATTCGGGTCTTTGCTTTGTGTCAGTCACTGTTCCAAGTGGAGAAATACAGCAGCAAATTAAAGGCAGTTGAAAAAAATCACTGCCCTCGTGGAACTCACGCTCTTGTTGGATTAAAAAAGGAATTAATCAGTAAATAAGCCAATTAATAAACCAGATCAGTTTGCAGCAGCATGAGCTCCATGAAGGTCATAACACAGGGTCAAGTATAATGGGGATGGATCCCTTCATAGCCCTTGAGCAGGAAGAGTCTCTGTAAGTAGGTGACAAATTTTGTTGAGACAAAAAATAATGAGGAGAAGACCAACATTTGAAGAGTCAGTAGAAGGACCTTTAGAGAGAAGGAACAGCAGATGCAAAGACATTTAGAGGGAATTAACTTAGTGGGTTCAAGTAACCTTAGAATACAGAGTGGGATGGAGATTGTAGTGAGATGAGTTTGGAGATAAAAGCAGACAACAGACCATGTTGAAGTCTGTAAGCAATGACAAAGCAGTTAGGATCATACTGTAAAGGCATAGGCAAACCATTAGGAAGGTTTTAAGTAGGAAATCTTCCCTATGTAAACTGAGGAAATTTGTTACTTTCTTGTCTATTGATGAGAGTTAAAAGTCAAGAAGTCAGCAAAGTTACCAGAATTAAAGGTATGGCATTCAAACCCCACCACTATTAACTTTTAAGATGTTATTTAAATGATTTACAGTGTCATAATGACAGCTTAATGAAATATGGAGGAATAGTGACTACAGGAATATCTATATCAGTATCCAGTGGTGCAGTGCAAACTGAGTCTGATCTGTACAGTTCATAGAAATGCTGGTTCAATTTACCGAGTGCACTTCTCTGTTCTAGAGAGGTAGTATGTACCGTAGGTTACAAGTCCCTGCTTTGGGAGAGAAAACTTTAGTTCAAACCTCAACTCCACCATAGTATTTCCGTTTCCATGGGTAATTTACTTAACCTATTTAAGCATCAATTTCTTAATCATTATAGAGGAATTATAGTAACACCTTTTCAGGATATTCTTATGAAGATGAAAACACATGCATGCTTAACACAGTACCTGACATGTAAAAGGACCAAATTGGAGATTACAATTTCACCATGGCTTGACAACCTTCCCAGTTAGCATAAGAAAGACAATAGCTATTCAGGTCATTTTGGGAATGTTTGTAGTGATTGTGTTTCTATTTGTCATCTATAAAACCACATTTCTGATTCTATTCTATGAATTCACTATTGGGCTATCTTGCCTTCTCAACGATACTGTTTTTGTTCATCAACTTTCTTCCACTGGACTTTCCCTTAATCTCTTCATTCTTAAAACTATTATTATAGCCGTTAATTTGCAAAACAAAAATTTTGAAATCATACTGTTATACTGGGTAGCTAGTCAGACACAAACAGGGAAGGAGAGGGTTCCCACACCCCACCAAAAAAGTCAGGCGACCATCAGATGATTGTCAGGCAGATGTCACACTGCTTCTTAATAAAAGGTCTCAACCAACTCCAGGGAAATGCAGTCTCCTTATAGATAGGAAGCACCTGAAACCGGTGATCAGCAGCTTCTGGATAAGATTTCTGGAGTTGGGTGAGTAGACTCAAACATGAACATTAAGATGCCAAATGGCAGAGTTGAATGTGTGTGATCTTCTGGGGGCATTCCACTGGTAAAGGGAAGAATGCCTCAGGTGAACATGCCTACAACTCCAGTAAACACACCGGACATGCTCACCTCCCAAGTACTAGCAGGTCACCACACATGCGGGCAGCTCACATCAAGGTAAGAGTCAAGGGAAAAGGGACAGAAGATGCCAGAAGAATGCCAGCATATAAAACCCTAGGCCCAAGGTCAAATGCAAATGGGGCACCTTAGCTCCAAGATGCCTGCTTGTGCCTCTTCCAAGTATACTTTATTTTCTTTTTATTCCTTCTTTATAGCATTTTAATAAATGTTCACTCCTGCTCTAAATCTTGCCTTGCTCTCTTCCTCTGCCTTATGATGCTCAGTCAAATTCTTTCTTCTGAGAAGGCAAGAGTTGAGGTTGCTGCAGACTGGTAAGGATTTGCCACAGGTAGCAACAGTACTTTGTTGTTGTTGTTTTTGAGAGGGAGTCTTGCTCTGTTGCCCAGGCTGGAGTGCAGTGGTGTGATCTCGGCTCACTGCAAGCTCTGCCTCCCGGGTTCATGCCATTCTCCTGCCTCAGCCTCCCAAGTAGCTGGGACAACAGGCGACCGCCACCACGCTTGGCTACTTTGTATTTTTAGTAGAGATGGGGTTTCACCGTGTTAGCCAGGATGGTCTTGATCTCCTGACCTCATGATCTGCCCACCTCGCCCTCCAAAAGTGCTGGGATTATAGGCTTGAGCCACCGCACCCAGTCAGGTAACAACAGTATTTTAGCAGTGTAGGGGTTTCTTTCTTATTTATTTATGGTATAATGTGGTCAGGTGGCCCTCCTCTGTCTTGTAGAAATACCATCTGGAAAATGTGGGCTCTGAAATTGCTGATACTGCAGGGAAAGAGAGATCTAGAGGTTTGTACGATGTATCGAGGAGCCAGGCCTGGAAATGGTCAATACTTTTTTCTACATTTCCGTTTGTCAAAATACAATCACATGACCCATCTGCAAGGGACAGGGGAAAAGAAAAGGAATACTAATAGTCTCTGCAACAATCACAAACAAAAATCTGTGGGGTGTGTGGTGCATGCACGTCTGTGTGTGTGTGTGTGTGTGTGTGTGTGTATACAGTCATGTATTGCTTAATGATTGGGATACATCCTAAGAAATCCATTATTAGGCTATTTTGTCATTGTGCAAATGTCATGAAGTATACGTACACAAACCTAGATGCCAAAGCCTACTGCACACTTAGGATCTATGGTCTGACTTACTGATCCAAAGCTACAAACCTGTACAGCATGTTACTATATTGAATACTGTAGGCAACTGTAATATAATGGTAAGTATTTGTATATTTAAACATATCTAAACATAAGCAAGGTATTGTAAAAATATGACATGAAAGATAAAAAATGGTACACCTATGTGGGACACTTACCATGAATAGAGCTTGCAGGACTGGAGGGTGCTCTGGGTGAGTTAGTGAGTGAGTGGTCCGTAAATATGAAGGTCTGGGACATTACTGTGCACTTTACACACACTGTACACAGGCAACACAAAATTGATTAAATTTTTTTCTTTCTTCGGTATTAAATTAACCCTACCTTACTATAGTGTTTTTACTTTATCAACTTTTTATTAAATTTATAAAACTTCTTGGCTCTTTTATAATAAGATTTGGCATAAAACACAAACACACTATACAGCTGTACCAAAAATGTTTCTTATCTTTATGTCTTTATTCTATGAGCTTTTTTCCATTTTTTTTTTTTCCCTTTAAAATATTTTTGTTAAAATCTAAGACACAAACACGTACATTAACCTAGACCTACATAGGGTCAGGATCATCAGTATCATTGTTTTCTCACCTCCACATCTTGTCCCACTGGAAGGTCTTCAGGGGCAAAACACATTTGAAACTGCCATCTCTTAAAATAACAGTGCCTTCTGAAATGCCTACTGAAGGAACTACCTAAGGCTTACAGTTAACTTTCTTGTTTAATAAGTGGGTGAAGTGAGATTTAAAATAATGATAAAAAGTATATTATAATAAATACATAAGTTGGTAACATATTCATTTATTCTCATTATTAAGCATTATGTATTATATATAATTATATCATCCAATACTTTTGTGTGCATGACAATACAGTAGGTTTGTTTATATCAACATCATCACATTGAGTCATGTGCTGCACTATCAACAGCTACATCATCACTGATAGATGGAAATTTTTTAGCTCCACTATAATCTTATAATGGTCATTGAGCAAAATGTTGTTACATGGTATAAGACCATATACATATGTCGGTACTGGCAAAGTCTTAATGACCATTTTGCTTTTATTGAATAGTTATCTACTATTCAAAAAATATGAGCCAGTGTCCTCAAAGTTAAAGTGAGATGATGTTATATTGTGCTTTACTTTTTACTCAGTTTTAAAGTCCTTTTATTGCTTTTGAAATACAACACTGAAATTTCAATATTTTTTTAAGTTAGCTTTCAACTATGTTTTCCCATGTTTTTCTAGAGCAAATAGGCAACTTACAAGATATGCTAATGCAGAATAAAAAACATTTGGAGGTTAGTTATACTTTATTCAAGAACAGAAATATCCTACAATTTACCAACTCTAAATATAAAACAAGTAACATATCCGTTAACTAACCAAATCAAGAACATGCTAAAAATAACATAATTCCAGATGCATGCAAATGAAGTAATTAAAATGCAAAATAAAATGAAAAGGTAATTCTGAAATTATGTTAATGTTCATATGTTTATACATTGGGTTTTTTTTTGAAATCTACATATAGTTTTGCTTTCCCCCTCCCTACCCATGCATTTTCCAAACCACTTTCAAAATGTAGTACTTGGTGAACATATGTAAAAGATATACAAAAGAAACAGAGAGCATAATTTTCCCTTTCAGTAAAGACTTGGTTCCTCTGCACTTGGGAACTCTCTGTAATTATATTGTTGTAATTTAAGAAAGACATGGTTGAGATTGAAATGGTGACTAAACCCTCTAATTAGAAGGGTCAGCGGGTTGACCAATTCCTATTTGAAACAAATTCCAGGTTTGGAGAGTAAAGGAGGTCATTGAGTCAAAGTCTCATTATGTCTAACAGAACAAAATTATAATTTTAGCTTTCTACTTCATCACATCTGTGTTTTGGGGTAGAACTCTCTTTTTCTCACTTGTCTCTTAAAAATATTTTTGACAAAAAAACTATCTTATAACATTTAAAACACCCATAACTATTTGTATTTAAAAATAGCCTATAGAATACATGTAAAGTATGAAAATAAGTAGAAAAATAATAAGTGAGTAAGGTAGGTGTTAATGTTATCAGTTATTTAGGCATCTGGCAAAGTATCCTTTGGTGTATATTAATTTATATGCAGAAAAAAATGGATTAATTATAAAGATACCTCAGAATGTTTTGTATTTCCCTATACAGCATAGAATTTAATAGTTTAAAATAGAAATTACAGAACAAACTCTCAGTTGAAGAAGAGTACATATTTTTTAATCTTAAATGATATAATTGAAGAAAATTTTAATTTAGAAGACAAGTATTAAATTCAAATCCATGCCCCATTACTAACCATGTCATATTTCACAATTTAGGGTTACTTGAAACCTTCCTTCCATTACTGAAACTCTCCACCTTCAGATTCTTGACATTTTACTTGCCTTTTTATCTGGCCACTTACAACCCCCAAATAGCTCCAGATGTACAGCCACCTACCCTACACAGATTCTGTTATTTTGGTTACGGCAATTCTTCAGTCAGTGCTCTCGGTGAGGCCCCTTTCAACTTGACACAAGTTCAGCTCCTTTTTACTGGACTTGTAAAGACCAAGGTCCACATTTGACTGACAAAAAATGAGCTAGTGATAATGATTATTGCCTGATGAATTTGGAGGGATGGCTAGAGGGCAGAGAAGGCAATGTCTGCAAGCCATGTTACAATATTTTGTCTACTTTCCATTAGTAAATGTATTGGAAGTAAAGAGAATTGGATGAATTTGAAAGATAGGAAGTACAATTATCAGGAGCTGGTGATAAGTTGGATTTAATGTTGAGAGATAATCAAATGTCAGGAACTTTATCATTAATGCATTGCTATTTATACTATAATACTGAATTTTAATGTGAATGTCATTATACAGTTTAACATAGAAATTATCTACATCTTAAAAGATTTTACCTGTAAAATTTTAGTAGGAGTTTTGACAAATTTGTAAGTTTCTTCCATGATTTTAATCTAATTTAATTTTCTAAACCTCACTGAGTTTTCATAGAGATTTATAGATTTCACACAGATGTGCAAATTTGTTAGCATCGAGTATTATAATATACTATCTGATTATAATTTTTAAAAATTACTTTGTATTTGTTTCCACTTCCTTCTCTTCATTACACAAAATGCGAATTAGTGGTTTCCTTTCTGCTTTTTAAACTATGCTATCTATTGCCTGACTTTTTACTGGTCTTTTCAATAACATCATATTTGAATCTTTGTAAGTTTTTATATACATTTATGGGGTATTGTGTAATTTTGTTACATGGGTATATTGCATTGTGGAAAACTCAAGACTTTAGATATATATATCAACAGAATAATGTACATTGTACCAATTAATTATTTTTTCATCTTTCAAACCCCTCTGACTTCCCACCCTTTCAAGTCATTCCACACCATATGTCCATGTGTACACATTAGCTAACTCTCACTTACAAGTGAGAACATACGGTGTTTGTCTTTGTGTGTCTGAGTTGTTTCACTTAAGATAATGTCCTCCAGTTCCATTCATGTTGCTGCAAAAGACAATTGCTTTTCTTAATGGCTCAATGGTATTCTATTGTGTATATATGGCATTTTCTCTAGCCAGTCAGCTATTGATGGACATTTAGGTCATTCCATATCTTCATTATTGTGAATAGTGCCATAATAAAATGTTAAGTGTATGTATCCTTTTGATGTTGATTTTTTCTCTTGGGGTAGATATACAGTAGAGGGATTGCTGGATCAAACAAACGGTGGTTCTATTTTTAGTTATTTGATAAATCTCCATGCTGCTTTCCATAGAAGTTGTACAAATTTACATTTCCATCAACAGTGTATAATCGTGACTTTTTCTCTGTATCCTCCCCAACATCTGTTAATTTTGTTTTTCTTTTTAATAATAGCCATTCTGATTTCTGTTTGATAAGGTTTGGATCTGTGTCCCCATAAAATCTCACATTGAATTGTAATCCCCAATGTTAGAGGTGGGGCCTAGTGGGAGGTGATTAGATCATGGGGCAGAGTTCTCATGAATGGTTTAGCATCACCCTCACTATATAGTGAGTGAGTTCTCCTGAGATGTGGTTGTTTAAAAGTGTGCAACACCTCCCCATTCTGTTTCTTGCTCCTGCTCTGGCCATGTGATATGTGCTCTCCTCCTTCACCTTTTGCCATGATTGTACATTTCCTGAAGCCTCCCCAGAGGCCAAGCAGATGCCAGGATCATGCTTCCTATAAAGCGTACAGAACTATTAGCCAATTAAACATCTTTTCTTTACAAATTACCCAGTCTCAGGTATTTGTTTATACCAATGAGAGAATGAACTAATACAGTATGCAATGCTATCTCATTAAGAATTTAATTAGCATTTCTATGATGATAGTAATGAGCATTTTTTCATATGCTTTTTGGCGATTTGTATGCTGTTTTTTAATAAATGTCTATTCATATCCTTTGCCTACTTTTTAATGGGATTATGTGTGTGTGTGTGTGTGTGTGTGTGTGTATTTTTGTTGTTGTTGAATGTTTGATTTCCTTGTAAATTCTGGATATTAGTTTCTATCAGATGTACAGTTTGCAAATATTTTCTCCCATTCTGCAGGTTGTCTGTTTACTCAGCCAATAGGTTCTTTGGCTGTGCAGAAGCTTTTTAGTTTAATTAAGTCCCCTTTGTCTATTTTGTTTTTGTTCCCTGTGACTTTGAGGCCTTAATCATGAATTATTTGTCTAGCCCAATTTCCAGAAGAATTTTTCTTAGGTTTTCTTCTGGTATTGTTATAATTTCGAGTCTTCTTTTTAATTCTTTAATCCATCTTGAGTTGGTATTTGTATATGGTGAGAGATAGGAGTTCCATTTCATTCTTTTGCCTGTGACACTCCAATTTTACCAGCACCATTTATTGAAAAGGTGTCTTTTCACCTGTGTGTGTTCTTGTTAACTTTATCAAAGATCAGTTGGTTGCAATTTTGTGGCTCTATTTCTGGGTTCTCTCTTCTGTTCTCTTGATATATGTGTCTGTTTTTTATAACAGTACCATGCTGTCTTGATTATTATATCTTTGTAGTATAATTTAAAGTCAAGTAATGTGATGCCTCCAGCTTCGTTCTTTTTGATTTTGATTGCTTTGGCTATTTGGACATTTTTTGGTTCATATTAGTTTTAGGATGCTCACTTTCACCACTCCTATTCAGCATTGTACCAGAAGTCCTAGCCAGAGCAATCAGGCAAGAGATGGAAATAAAAGGCATCCAAATTGGAAAAGAGGAGGTCAAATTTTCCCTTTTTGCTGATGGTATGATCTTATATCTAGAAAATCCCAAAGATTCCTTCAAAACATCTCTTAAATATGATGAATGAATTCAGTAAAGTTTCAAGATACAAAATCAATGTACAAAAATCAGTAGCCTTTCTATACAGCGATAACTATCTGTCTGAGAGCCAAGTCAAGAAGGTAATCCCATTTACAATAGCTTCAAAAAAACAATAAAATAACTAAGAATGTAGTTAACCAAGAAGATGAATGATCTGTACAAGGAAAACTGTAAAACACAGATGTAAGTAATTATAAATGACACAAACAAATGGAAACAACATCCCATGTTCATGGATCAGAAGAATTAATATCATTAAAATGGCCATTGTACCTAAAGCAATCTACAAATTCAGTGAAATCCTGTCAAAATATAACTTTTATCTAAACATTTATATGTATTATTTTCTGTATTTATAACATATGTAAGTTTTTTATTCTTTTGACTTTATCATTGGTTCTGGTTTGATTTTGTTTTCATTGTTTTCTCATTTTATTTTATTGGACAGAACACGGGGTTCAATAATTTTTATTTCTCAATTGTTTAGAAAAATGTATTTCTTAAGAAATAATTTTACTAATTTTATTTTTTGAGACATTGCTGCCTTCTTGAAATGTTTAGAAATTGGAAATGAGATTATCTCCAATTTTTATTTAAGGTGTGTTTATTTTCTACCCAGTATATTAAAGAATTTTCATTTTAATTTCTTCTTTGAACATCCTGCCTTTACCTAGCATTAACAACCTTCACTAGTGTTCTAATGTTTGCTAAATAAAAGTCGTGCCTACAAAACTGACGATCAACCTGTAACATCCTGGAAACTTATGGTCCCAAATAATATCTGGCCAGAATATTTGGTGTCTTCTATGGGCAGTAGTTCCACATCTAGCTAAGGCCCCTAAAGGATTATGCTTTTGTGAAGACTCTGAAACTAAAACTTTTGCTTCTCCTAAGGCCTAATATTTACAGTCCTGCCTCTAAAGAAACAGTCACCTACATGTAAAGTAAAGTGGTTTAAACTGCAATTGTCTTTAAAACATATCATGTAAATTAAGATTGAAAGTACTTTTCCATGCTGCAAGTATTGAAAACCAACTAATTGCATATGTGAAAGCATAGTTACTTTGGAAATACAGACTTCACATTACCAACAGAAAAATCTCTGCTTGGTTAAGAACCAAAAGGTTAAATCTACCTGCCCAGCTATTCCAGAATACTTAATTTTTATTAGTTTGTTCTTCAGTTTTCACTTATTTCTTAATTTGTTGGTTTCTTTGACTTATACTCCTCAAACTGAAAGCTACTTCACCACCACCACCATCCCATAGGTGCAGAAAGTTATTTAAATTGAATGACATGCAGGAGAGCAAACTCACACTTATACTCATTTCTGGAGTCAGTTCAAAGGAAAGATAGAGGCCTGTGTGCTTCCAGTTTCTTCTCCCAAACTCACTAATCAGATAAGTCTTTTTTGACACAGATTGTAGAGGAAAGTGAGAGAACTAAGAATTATTATGCTAATGGATACTATTTAAGTTAGGAAACATGGGAAGAAATTTCCCTCCTGAGCAAAATAAAACAACTTTATTTAAAGAAGCTTTATTCCATCTAAAGGATGAAATATTAAAAAGGCATTAAAATAATAGTAACACTTTCTAACAGTATGTAAATGTTCAATATATTGAGTGTCAAAAGCAGAATCTACTCAGTCATTCTCTAATATGCGTTGTTTTACTTCTTTGTGGCCCTTTTCCCTAACAGAGTTTCAAATAGAATGTTATTTAAGGAGGATCCACAGACAATATAGTTTTGAGTATGTTATTCAGTTGAGAATGTCTATTTGTTGCCTCCATATGTGATCATAAACAGAGAAAAGAAAAAAACGATGAGATACAAATATACAAGAATTATGTTCAAAGATAATGAAGAAAATGTCCTAAAGAGAAGAAACACATTTTTTCAGATCAAAGGGACCAACAAAGGCTGAACAGACGAATAGAAAAATTCCTCAGCATCCAGGTACAGTCCCACGATACTTCAGAATGCCAAGACCAAGAGAGATTCTAAAAGGTTTTACAGAGACCGGAACCTAAATGGTTTTAGAGAGATTCAAAATAATAAAAACTAAATTGACCAGATTTTTTACCAGCAATACCACATGCTAGACAACAAGGAAGCAATAGTTTTCAGAATTTGATGGAATATGTCTGGAACCCAGACTCAATGTCCATATGGTATTGACAATCCATATTTATTCAATGCTCACAATGGGCCAGATCTTGTTTTAATAACTCTACATGTACTTACTTACTTGATCCTGTGTGTTAGACACAACTAAAATCCAATCTCTCAGATTAAGAATTAAAAGCAGAGAGAGGATAAGTAAATTTCCCAAGGTCATATGTCAGTGCTGATATTGGAGAATAAGACATCTGACTTCAGAGTTATTACATCAAATAATTTTCCCATGGACTTCATATTATCTCTATCAAACGTGAGGCATAGAGATTGCTTCACTACACAAGAACCCAGAGTTTACTTTTTATATATTAATTTTGGAAAAAAGAATAAACAGGACGGGCATGGTGGCTCACACCTGTAATCCCAGCACTTTGGGTGGCCGAGATGGGTGGATCACAAGGTCAGGAGTTCGAGACCAGTCTGCCCAATATGGTGAAATCCCATCTCCCATCTCTACTAAAAAATACCAAAAAAAAAAAAAAAAGAAAAAAAATTAGCCGGGCGTGGTGGTATGTGCCTGTAGCCCCAGCTCCTCAGGAGCTGAGGCAGGAGAATTGTTTGAATCCAGGAGGCTGAGGTTGCAGTAAGTCGAGATGGCACCACTGCACTCCAGCCCGGGCGACAGAGCAAGACTCCGTCTCAAAAAAAAAAAAAAAAAAAGGAATGACCAAATACTACAACCAACCAAGCAACCAACCAAACACACAAATGCAAAGGCAAAAATAAATGCATTACTTTCCAGAAATAGTGCTTTCAATGTATAAGTGTACGAAGAAGCATCTCATAATTTTAATTATGGAAATGGCATGAAGATCAGCTGGGCTAGTTGAGCTTGAAGTCAGACAGTCCTGGGAAGAATAATTTTGAAATAAAGGAGTTGTAATATAATAAGTAATACTACATGTAGGAGAAATAAATCTTAGATTTATGAGAAAGTCATTTGTTATTTTAAAAAGAAAGGCAAACAGAAAGATAAGAAACTCCAGGAGAAATTTAAAAAATCTATGTAAGAAAATCAAATATTAAAAAAACTAAAACGTGTTATAATTTAAAATAATTAACAATGTTTATAACTTACAGTAATTGTTCTTAGTCTTAAATGAACCATAGTTGTAATAACAGGGCAGGAAATGCTACTTTGTGCTTTTTCAATTTTTAGAATCATTGTATAACAAAATAGAGAAAAATGTAATTATTGTTACAAAGCAATATGAATTATGTGTCAATAATATTAAAGCAATATTATAACTGATAGAAGTTTGGAAATAAGGTGGGTAAGAGATACATTAAATTGTAAATACAAATTTCTTCATTTTATATTGGTTATAATAAAGACATACCATTATATTTGATAAAGAAAAAAAGCTATGGTTTTAATTTTTTCAAGTTTTAAATATAACTAATAGAAAAAAGAAAAAAACTATCTTTTAGGACTTGAGAAAAAAAGTGTGAGAAAGTATGTCAATGTAGTTTGAATTTGATAAACCAAGAAATGGAAACATACTAATATTATTTAAGGTAATGAAGTTAGTCATAAGGAAAACTTAAAACTGAAAAGGATTAATAATCCATGTAGGGCTTAGGGTTTGGATAAGAGTTGCTAAAAATGATAGCTTATGTTGTTAAATTATTTTCTACCATGCATACCTTTTAAATAATAAATAATTTTAAAGTTTTTGACTGAATAAATTGATTTTATTATGTTATAAAGTCATTTACTTTTTATAAAAGTTTTCCTCCTGTTACTGGCAGGAAAGTGATGTAGGATTGATTAGATTATGAAAGCAATCTTCAGTTTTCTTATATTTTTAAGAAATGTAGGCCACAGTGCATACATATTAAGATTATATCTACCTTTAAAACCAACAAACCAACCAACCAAACAAGCAAACAATAACTCAATGCATACATTAGGAATAAAATTTCCTGTATCATACCTGCCAAAATCATTTCCCTACCACAGCCATTTCATTGAAAACAATTTTATCCATTGACTAATCAACACAATGTGTTTAAGCTCTTCAGACATTGGAAAGCACCATTAATATTTGAAACATATGCTTCTTTCTTTTGTTTACTTATTTCAATTTTTTATTGCAGTAAAGAGTTTAATTCACACAAGGCCAGTCATGTCGAAGCAGTTATTACTCAAATCAATCTCCCTGAAGGTATGGAGATTAGAAGTTTTCAAGGATAGTTTGGTGAGCAGGGAACTAGGAAACGGGTAATGTTGATTTATTGGAGATGAAATCATAGGGGTGTGGAAAACCATCCTCCTGAAGAGTCAGCCTCTGAGTAGAGGTCACAAAACTGGTTCAGTTACGAATCATGGGTCAAGCTGGAGTCAGCTTACGATCTCAAAGTCTGAAAAATAATCTGTAAAGACCAATGTTAGGTTCTACAATAGTGATGTTATCTATAGGAGTAATTGAGGAAGTTACAAATATTGTGACTTCTGGAACAATGGTTGGTTATTCTTTTTTTTTTTTTTTTTTTTTGCCTTTGAGATTTTTTGTTTTTTTTTTTTATTTTACTTCTATTTTAAGTTCAGGGGCACATGTGCAGGTTTGTTACATAGGTAAACTTGTGTCACAGGGTTTTGTCGTACAGATTATTTTGGCACCCAGGTATTAAACCCAGTACCCAATAATTATTTTTTCTGCTCCTCTCCCTCTTCTCACCCTCCATCCTCAGGTAGGCCCCAGTGTCTATTGTTCCCTTCTTTGTGTTCATGAGTTCTCATCATTTATCTCTCACTCACAAATGAGAACATGTGGTTCTGTTCCTGTGTTACTTTCCTAAGGATAATAGCCTCCAGTGCCATCCATGTTCCCCCCAAAAGACATTACCTCATTCTTTTTTATGTCTGCATGGTATGCCATGATGTATATGTCCCATATTTTCTTTATCTAATCTGTTACTGATGGGCATTTAGGTTGATTTCATGTCTTTGCAATTGTGAAAAGTGCTGCAATGAGCATTCACTTGTATGTGTCTCTATGGTAGAATGACATCTATTCCTCTGGGTATATACCTGGTAATGGGATTGCTGAATCAAATGGTAGTTCCGGTTTTAGCTCTTTGAGGATTCTGCTTTCTATAATGGTTGAGCTAATTTACACTCCTACCAACAGTGTATAAGTGTTACCATTTCTTCGCAACCATGCCAGCATCAGTTATTTTTTGACTTTTTAATAACAGCCATTCTGACTGTTGTGAGATGGAATCTCACTGTGGTTTTGATTTGCATTTCTCTAATGATCAGTGTTTTTTCATATGCTTATTGGCCGCATATATGTCTTTTCTTGAAAAGTGTCTGTTCAGGTCCTTTGCCCACTTTTAAATGTTTTTTTTTTTTCTTGTAAACTTATTTAAATTCCTAGTATAATATATGCTGGATATTAGACCTTTTCAGATGCATAGTTTGCAAATATTTTCTCTCATTTTGTAGATTATTTGTTTATGATGCTTTCTTTTGTTGTGAAGAAGCTCTTAAGTTTAATTAGATCTCATTTGTCAATTTTTGATTTTGCTGTGATTGTTTTTGGCATCTTCATCACGAAATCTTTGCTTGTTCCTATGTCCAGAATTTATTGCCTAAATTACCTTTCAGGGTTTTTATAATTTTGAGTTTTACATTTAAGTCTTTAATTCATCTTGAGTTAATTTTTGTATATGGTTATCCTTACACAAAAGCTGATATAACTGTGGCTACATCTTGGCAGAATTCAGGCGCATCTCATAATCCTGGTCTTGTGGGCTTTCATTAGTTTTATAAAGCCAGTTTAGTTTTGGGAAGGGCTGTTATTATCCTTGCTTTAAGGTTAAACTATAAACTAAATTCCTCCCAAAGTAAGGTTGGCCTACTTCTAGGAATGAGCAAAGACAGCCAACCTATGAGGCTAGAAGCAAAATGGAGTCAACTATGTCAGATTTCTCTTACTGTCACAATTTTGCAAAGGCAGTTCCCACCTCATCCTGGATTGTGTGAGCCTACCAAGTTAGGAAAAGGCCAATGACCACTCCACCTTCTTCCTACTGACAAGGGGCATAGTTGGAGTAGGGGTTGCCCCCAGGGTAACAGAAGTGAAATTGTTTTGCAGTTGTCTGTATGTATTCACAAGTGGTGCCTGGTTGAAATTCTAGGGTCTACATGATAAAGACACTAGAACTCTTATCCACAGCTTTAGTACAGCACTTAAGTGAACAAGGGACTATAAGATAAATAATGAGCCCTAACATAAGAAATGAAAGTCATGGCCGGGCGCTGTGGCTCAAGCCTGTAATCCCAGCACTTTGGGAGGCCGAGACGGGCGGATCACGAGGTCAGGAGATCGAGACCATCCTGGCTAACACGGTGAAACCCCGTCTCTACTAAAAAATACAAAAAAACTAGCCGGGCGAGGTGGTGGGCGCCTGTAGTCCCAGCTACTTGGGAGGCTGAGGCAGGAGAATGGCGTAAACCCGGAAGGCGGAGCTTGCAGTGAGCTGAGATCCGGCCACTGCACTCCAGCCCGGGTGACAGAGTGAAATTCTGTCTCAGGGAAAAAAAAAAAAGAAATGAAAGTCATAGATTTAGGAGTTCCCGTAGAACTGTATGTCTTCTTTTTAGACAATTGATATTATTTGGTCCACATAACCACTAGCATTTCCTCATCTCTAAATTTCTTATATATTTAGCATATGTTATTCTCATTTAATATGTCATCCTTCTTTCAATTCCTAAGTGATTCTTTTCTGGAAATAATTTCATTGTATAACTCACTGTTGACAAGATAGCATAAATTCTCCTGAAAACCTGAAGCTGGCATTTATCCCTCTCTGGAGTCCCAAGCTGACATGTTGATTAAAATTAGCCATATTTGATTTTGAAGTAGTTAATTACTGACAAGTCCAACTTGCTTTGTACTTTCCTAAACACTTTCTGAAATGCCAAATTATCTTTGAGGTCTTTGAAATATCCAGTATGCATTTCTATTCATTATAGGTTCTTAAAAGAGAGTTAGTAGCCTATTGAAGCATTCCTACAAATAGAATTTAGACATTGAAGTTTAAATATCTCTAAGAACTGTACTTTAACATTCTTTTATCAAGAAAACACATACCAAATAAGCAGCATCTATAGATTTCACAGGTGTTGAGTGCAGATGCTGATAAATAGGTGCACTTCTGTAATGCACAGTTTGTCACCTATTATGCTGAGCTAAAATAAAGCAAAATATAAATGAACTCTACTGGTCACTGGATAGCAAAATAACATGAATTGGCTATTTCAATGATGAATGGCCTCATTTAAGCATAAGGTATAAGAGTTCTAGCCACTTTTTAAATAGAAGAGATGATTTAGCAAGTGCTGGGAAATTGCTACTAGGTCTCAAAGTAGAACACTGAGTAGCTCCACCTAAGTGACAAATGTAAAGTTAACTTAGCTTTGTAAAGAATTGTGCAAAACTGTTAAGCCATTACATTATTTTTTCCAGCATGGCCTTGGACTACATAGTCTTATAATTAATTCTATTGCTGCTTTCTCCTCCTTCTTGTTACACTATCAATAATAACATGAACTTATAGCAAATACACGGAAAATTCATGAGAAGGCAAACAAAGGACAAAGGAAAAGAGATGCAAAGCAAGTTACATTTAGTTTGCTTATTCCATTGTGCATCTCATTTTGGTTACAAAACTAATTTGTTTCACATATGAAATTTAGGGAAAAAAGTTCAAGTGGACTACAGTGACATCTGGGAACAACCTCTAAATAAACCATTGGTAAAAGTAATGACTCACAAAATCCCCTGTCAATAGCATAACAAAAATAGATTTGAAAACAACCCGGTACAGTTAATCCTCAGAAATACTCAGGAAGTTGGCAGCTCTGGTAATTGGATCTTTTTGGTAGGAACTTTAGTGCTAACGCATTCTAAAATGACTTTATAGGAAAACTATGCAAATAAAAAAACTTAAATCTCCCATCCAAGGTTCAGGGTATTGCATTATTTGAGGCATTTTACCAAGCAGATTCCTAATCTGTTTGTCCTTTCAGATACTTACTTGCTTTATGTCCTGAACACCACATAACTATAGACATATATTTACTGAAATGATTTAACCCCATGTTTGTGTCTTCTGTAAGACTGGAAGGTTCTTCATAACAGTAATAATGCCTTTATTACTTATAATCATAGCATCTACCATTGAGTAGCTGGTAAACCTGTTTGCACCATGTCATTTTACCTATGGCTTGTTTGTTAGCTTCTCTCATGGACTTTGTCTACATATATTCTCTAATATTTGTAATAATCCAGAGAAGAAGCTAATATACCATTCTTATTTTCTGAACAAGGTAACTGAGAATAAAGAAGTTTTACTATTTCCTATTTAGGGCCCTGTGAAGTAGAGATTTTGAACAGTCTCTCTGACTGCAATGTTCCTGTGATTTATCGTAAAGGATAGCATTTGCATTACAAGTTATCACAAATTTTGCAGTTTAAAGGAAAACCCATTTATTAGCTCATCTTTATGTTATTTCAGAAGTCTGAAACAGAATGGATAGGCTTCCTGATCAGGGTAACAGAAAACTGAAATCAGTGTCTGCCAGACTGAGTTCTCATTTGGAGGCTTTGAAGAAAAACCCACTTCTGAGTTTTTCTTGTTAGAATTCAGTTGTAGGACTGAGGTATCAATATCTTCACTGGCTGTGAGTTAGGGTCCTCTTTCATTTCCTAGAGGCCACCAGAATTTCTTACCCCATATTTCTTCCAACTTCAAGCCAGCATTCATTTCTGCTTGAAATTTGTGACATCCCTCTCTCTGTCTTTTAAACCAAGATTTAAAAGGCTTATGTAATTAAGTCAGGCTTGCCAAGGTAATCTTCTGACATTAAAGCCAACAGACTTGAACCTTAATTACATCCACAATATTCCTCCACAGAAACATGTGTGTTAGAATTTTGATTGAATAACTGGGAGAAAGTGTGCAGGACTAGACATCTCTGGGACCATCTTAAAATTCTGCCTGCAAATTTCCCTGCTCTTGCATTCTTGGCACATCATAGCATGATGCCTAATGTATTATGCATTGAAAAATTTTATATTACAAAATCCTATGCTATGTATGTGTAGGATGACAATAACTATTATTATCCGAGATCTTCCAATAATCATCATGGGAAAAGATAGAAATAATAAATTCAAAGCAGTTTATAGCTTATAGTATCACAGCAAGATTCCAAGGAAGAGTAAGGTTAGATTCTGATATTTTCTCACAGGAGTACCTTTTGGGCTAAATTTACACTAATAATCAAACTATCTAGAATATAAAGTGGAAGAGAGTGTTTAATTATGACCATCTCAGAATTCTGGGAGCTCAAACAAGAAATTAACTAGAAAAATCACAGATTTTCTTTTACTTTTACTTGATTTATCATTATATTGTATAGTATAATGGAGAATGGGAGGACAGTCCTCTTTCACAAGACTGTTAAGGAGACTGAATTCTTTACCTAGGCAACTCATAACAGGGTAACTTGTAACAGGGCATCTCACATAATGTGTTATGTTTTAGCTAACTTTATATGCCTCATGAAGATTTCTTCTTTTAAACTTAAATCATAATAGCATCTTAAGTATTTTCTCCAGTAAAAAGCTCAGAGTTATCAGGAAATAGAACTCAAATGTGCTAATCTTAAGACATCAATGGGAAGAATATTTTATTTTATTTTTTCTTAATTAAAGTTTGTTATTTCACGTTTTTTTCTTTCTCCTGCTTGTGGAGTATTGCTCACTCTATCATTTTCATCTCATTAATACTAACAAATAATAACTTGCTAATAGATAATTTGATTGGATAGGATATGTTTAATGGCTCCTTTAAGGGTTTTTCACCTTTATTTTGTTTTTTTTCCTTTTTTGCCCCGTAATATGGTTATTTTAATTAACATTTCTAACTTTTAAAATTCTGTAATTCTTTTTTTTAAATAAACTCCATCTCCCTGGGGAAAGAAAATTGTTCAAATGTAATTTGCTTCTTAAAATATTATTTGATTTTGTGTGTGTGTGTGTTTTTTTAAAGCAGTAAGCAGTCAAATAAATGAATTAAGTTGCCTGATAATATTTCTCAAGGGGGTTTCTTCCACTCTGAAATTGTAACTTCTATTGTCTGTTCATTTTAGTTACTAATTAAAAATGTTATTTCTTACATAATTGCTTGCACTTTTAAAACATTACTAGTTACATTATAATAAATTATGTCTTGCTTACTCATAATTAGATAATACCTGAATGCACACAGTCTGTTTTTATATTATCAAAAGTGCCTAGAACAGTGCTTAGAAGAAACATAAAGATATTTCATTTTGATTTTAATGTTTCTCCACTATGTTCTCAACTCATTCATTTTAAAGGTCTAATCCAAGTAAAATCTCCACTTTTCTAGTGAAACTCACTAGGTTGTTTTAAAATAACTCGGCGTTATTGACTTTTTTGTTTGTTTGTTTGTTTGTTTGGCAAGAACAAATTAAAAACAGTCAGTCAGTTGTCTTCAGCTCTTCCACATAGCTTGAGTACTTTTAGAGCTGTTCCCAAAGTAGAAGTGCTGACTGGATGCTCAGTTATTAATGAAGTTCAACAGTTTTCTCTCTTTTGGGGAGATGTAATCTTCCTACCTCATCGCTTATTTTAAGATAAACCACAACAGTCCATCTTTGTTTGAAATTGTATATTGCATTGTAAATGCAATTTCTATTTCTCCTGTTTTTATTTTACTGTTTAAAGCAAGCAAATTAATTTAACTGTAAATGGATGTAAACAGATTTACAAAGTTCAAATTATTGTAATACTTAATAATGATAATGCCCTTCTTCCATAATAGCTGTGTCTCTCTGCACAAAGGCTTTAGTTTCACAAAAGAAATGATCAATTTTATTTATTTATTTATTTATTTATTTATTTATTGAGATGGAGTTTTGCTCTGTCACCCAGGTTGGAGTGCAATGGCGCAATCTTGGCTCACTGCAACCTCTGCCTCCAAGGTTCAAGCAATTCTCCCGCCTCAGCCTCCCGAGTAGCTGGTATTACAGGCGCCTGCCATGCTCGGCTAATTTTTCTTAATTTTAGTAGAGACGGGGTTTCACCATGTTGGTCAGGCTGGTCTTGAACTCCTGACCTCAAGTAAACCACCCGCCTTGGCCTCCCAAAGTGCTGGGATTACAGATGGGAGCCACTGCGCCCAGCTGATCAAAATTCTTAAATAATTTATGTAAAAATTATGATCATAAAAAATGAAAGAGAAATACTCCCAGATAATATATAATTTGGTTTTATCTTAGAATTAGTGAGAAAAGGCTCGTTACATTTATAGCTGCCACTCATTTTAGATTAGAATCCTGTTACTATTCAGTTGATCACCATTAGAACAAAGATGCAATTTATGAGGGAAAGGCCTAGCTGAAACATTGAAATATATATTTAAGTGACTACTTTTAGGGAATAAAAGGAAGTTAGAATTACATGAGTGTATGTAAGATTACAGAGGATAAAAGCACTGTTGGTCACCTTTGCCAAACCACAAAGTCAAGAAAGGTGTGAACAAAAAAAGATATACATGCACATGCTTATTGCCATTTCATAAACATACACTGTAGTGTTTCACCTGGACTTATGAAGCCAATGATTAAATGTTTCATAAAATTCATTGACGCCAGAAGAAATGATCCACTGGAATATAGCATGAACATTTCAGAGGCTACACCCATGTTAAGGGTGGGCTGTGAATATTGATTTGATTCCAGTTCTGTGTTAAGTAATAAGCATGTAGACCTGCTAACTGCAGTAACTGCAGTAACTCTGTGTTACAAGGGCACCCAGGGGAAAAGTAAGTGTTACATACTAGAATTATACGTATTTCCACCAATAGTTATGAAAAGAACCATAATACCCATAGGTTAATATGACTTTTCTTAGAGATTTCCCAGAATGAAATAGCAATGTGTCATGGTAAACCACTGACTTTAGGTAAGAATTCAGAGTTGGGAGTAGCACCAGCTTCTCCAATGACATGAGAATGAAACAGGATCCAAGCCCTGTAGTTGTGGCCAGGACTGGATCCTTAGGAACTGGCCTCTTATCATAAAGCATTACAAAAAGCCAATCTATTTTCTGTGAGGTCCAGCTTTATGGAATTAGACTCTTAAAATTTTGAATTTACATCTCAACTCATGAATACCTATTGCAATGATCTTAATAGTTCAAACACTTTTCATATGAACTTAAAATTAATGTTTAAATTAGTATAAAACAATTATTTGGCAATTTTAGTGCAATAGTTGCTAGATGAAGGTTTTAAGAACCATTCCTAATGATGACAAATGAGAAATGCACGCCTGAAAACAAGCAGAGTCTTTCCATGTTTGCTCCATTATTTTTGCACCAGGCCTTTTTTATAACTAATGCTACAACCACACTGAGGACCACACTCACATTCTGCCCTTCCTCACTTACAAAGTAGTGGTAGTAAGATTTACCTCTTGAGATTACTCTGAAAATTATATCATGTATACAATGCCTTACAGATCTAGCACAGTGCTCGACAGTGCCCAAATACATACTGAGAAAGCGTTATTGCTTTCTTTGTGTTTTTCTTAAGAAATATACAATATAAACCTAGAGGATTAGTACTTTTTCTGATGAATGTAGGAATATGGTCACTGAGAAATCCATAAAATTACTGAGAATTTTGAATTTAGACGTACCAAGAATGACTCTTTTTCTAAGTAGAATGCAACAAGTAACAGTATATATGGAATGTTTCTATAGTATTAGAGATTTGGTTAAAATATTTCATCTGTAGCCAATTCTAAACATATCAAAATAAGCATATCCAAGATTTAAATTCATCTTCACTATATGTAATATTTCATACAGTATAATGTAATGTTTCATATACAATTTTCTAAAATTGAATTATTCATGGCCAGTGTATGAATGTGTGAATGAATGTATGCCATATTCATCTTTGTTCCCTGAGTACATCTTCTAGGAGGAATAAATCATAACACATCAAGGTTTTCATTGGAAATGGAATCCATCAATGGAAAATTGATGGTCTCTACCTAGTCTCTTCTGCTGAAATTTTTGAGAACTATTTGTTAAAATCATTTTTTCTTCTGCATAAACAATTCCATTTCCCTTAAACCTTAGTTTTATACCACCTGATCAGTTTTGAATCTCTGAGTTGTTCATGCCACTAATAAGGTAAAGAGGGCTTAAATGGTCAAGATATTCAAGAAGGATATAACTTTAAATTTCCTGACCATTTTCTGATACATGCATGTTAATTAATTATTATTTAATTGGGATACTGCAAATTATTCCTCTCCTTTCTCTCCGAATCTTAAAAAATATTTTATAACATTTGTGAAAATAATATACATTCAATCAATAATTTAAAAATTCCAAACACTGAAGTACTCTAGTTGACAATCTTTTAAAGTTTGTTTTCCCTGATAGTACTTTAAAGTAGAGGCACAGAATACATTAGAGACACAGTTTCTGCATTTGTCCCTGGGGCATTCATTGTCCTCATGTCATTTTGCCAGGACAACGCTCATATTAACCTCCTATACCAAAGGCTTTCTTTGGGAAAAACATAGTTCTCCAACTGTGATGAAACCAATCAGATGGACAACTGCAGAAAATCTTTAATATGAATGATAACAGTAAGAAAGTTAAGCCCAGCACAAGAAAACCAGATCAGTGGCAGAACAGGAGTTGCTCACTCGGAGCAGAGCAAACCTGAAACAGGAGCAAAGAAACTTAGGATGGTAAGGGAGGTTCAACATCTAGTAAAGAGAAGTTTCCTTCTTTGTGAATGTAATTTGCTCATTTTACAGCTTCTTCTCATAACATTGTCTTTTGCTTCAAGACCTAGACTAGATTCAGTTTTAAGATAGCATTTATCGATCATAAATCATAGCATTCTATGATCTTAATATTCTGTCTCCTTCCTATCTTTTCGCTACAGCCTCAAACACTCACCAGTATCCTGTCTACTAAGGTTACATTACATGAACTGTCGTTACCTGAACTTATTCACATCCCTGCCTTGGTTGACTCTTTCAAATATCCTTCCACATGGAAGAATCTTCCAACTTTGATCTGTGCCTATCAAAGGCCTTCTGAAATACTTCCTATTTATAAATAGTTGCCCAATTCAGAGAGCTAGAACGGAACTTCAGCTTCATATAAAAATGCAGATATATAAATACAATTTTATTCTTTAAAAAGCACCCGATATTCAATTTCAAAAATATATAAATACAAAGGAAAAAATATTTTTAGGATACCTATAGAGCAAACTATCTAGAACATAGTCATTCACTCATTTATTCCACAAACATTTACTGAGCTCTGAATATGTATCTATGACTATGACAAGCACTTTATATACATTATCTCACTTAACATGATAATAAACACCTTCTGAAGTGATGACTTCAGAAGCCAGGTTCTATTATCATTCCCAGAGTGCCAAAATCAAACAGTTATTAAGAGGTAGAAGCAGGATTTAAAGCTACCTAAGAATTATTTCTGAAACTGTTCTTATCCATAATGTAAAACTGCAAATCTGCATATATATGTTTGTGTACACATATATTACAAATATACATGCACATATACATGTAGATTGAAATAGATGGACAGATTTATTGATAGAGATATTTTAATTTATATCATGTTACTAATGCTATAGACTATTTTCCCTTACTTTTATCCATTTTTTTTTTGTTCTTTCTCAGAGCTATTAATTATACATCAGTTGTGGTATTTGATACTTTCTTCCTTCACCTTGGAGAAGAAATGTTGTAGGAAAATTGAAAGTGCAACTCTGGAATCAGATAGTGTGGCTCTAGTGTACTTACGAGCACTAAAATCATGGATTACCTACTTAAATCTCAAATTCCTCATCTATAAAATGATGCCAATGTGCTGTGTTCATAACATTACACAATGCACCCTGAAAGATGGTGATAGGAGTAGCCTGACACATTGTAAGTACATAATGTAGATTAATTTATTACTTGGTAAATATGTTATTTACAATGCACAGAAAAGGTACAGAACTTGAGGATGAATTTATGTCTCATTGAATTTCACTGACAGCATGTAGACCTTTGCCTTGTACATAACCATGTTTTCAATAGATGGATAAGAAATTGAATTTATTGTTGATTCAAAAAAATAACTCCTATTCTGATAGCCAGATTATGCTACTAATAAAATAATTCAGGGGAAAAAAAAAATTGTGTTGGGGAAGAGGAAAGATTCAAAGCAGACCCAGAGTTGCCTACCAAGCAAGTTGAGAGCAGCTCAAAGAAAAACCAAGGATAAACATGTGTGAGGTGCTTGTTGTGGAAGGGACTTTGTGGTTTTGAGCAGCATATTGTCTATTGAAGAAAAATAGTATGCAAAGAGATACAATAGAGTATCATGTGCTAAGTGCTATAATTGGCATACGATAAATCAAATTTTAAAAAGAGAGTATAAGAACACAATGAAAGAATGAAAATATTTGCCTAGAATCATAATGAAGGCAAGACAGAATATAAGAACAGGATATATTGGAAAGAGTCATTAAGTCAGTCTGTTTTGCAGATGAGAAACTCAATTTCAAAGAGTTGAAAGTTGTTAGAGATTACAGAGTCCAAAAGATAATTTATAGCGCTTTCATTTGAAGTAATACATGTAAATGTTTAAGGTAATGTGAAGCTTATTGAAAGCAATCAATAAATATCATTTATTATCATTTTCATTGTTCTTTATGGTTACAGAGTTGATTTGCAAATCCTTGCATCAATTTCCAAGCCATTACTTAAATCAGTCTTGTTATTCTGAAATGTCCTTGCTTACAAGAATTCAATGTTTTAAATATTTGATTTATATAAAAGCTAACAAAGTTAATCCATTCCTTAAAATGTATAATTTTCTTTAAAAAATAAATATTTGACTATAAATGCTAATTTCATCCTTTGGAAAACTACTGTTGTGTACATGTCAATAAATGCAGTATAAAAATTATCTAGGCTATCAAAAGCAAAGTATAAAAAGTTTATAATTTTATTTCATAATCTATATTTGTAATTTTATAAATTATAAAGGAGTTATTATTTTGGGAATAATGAACATTTCTATGTTTTGACAATTATTTTCCTTAACATAGAGCAGAGCTTAGAAAATGTTAAATGTTAGCATGCTTACATTTTAAATTTTCAACATTTTTCCACGTAATAAACAGCCTAAATTATTTATTTATAGAACCATTTTTTTCTGTTTTATAGCATGATAATCTTTCTATTAATATATATTAAATTTTACCTTTCAAATTTATGCTAACTAAAAAATTGGGATTCTGGTCTAAAGAAAGGTGACACAACATCTGTTAGAGAAGAAAATATGGCCAAATCTATCAACAACCATCTCTCTCTTAGATCCTCCTACCTCAGCTGATAGAGTAAAAACTAAATCATCCATTAATTTAAACTCAGACTATGAACCTAGAATGGCTTAGAGAAGCTATGCTTCCTCCTCCTCAATTTCTCTGCTATTGACAATATAGCTACCTTTTACGGCCCAGTTCACTTGTTTCAGTTGAATTGCTATTAAAAACAGAAAACAAAAATAAAACCCTCATATTTAGTTGACACCTGCTCTGGCAGATAATGCAAAAAAAAAAATTCTAATTTGTTCTTATTTATTCTCAAAATCCTTTTGAAATGAAATCATTATTCTTCACATGGAGAAAATGAAGCTATGGAATGTGAAGTGTTCTTGCATATTAATAAATAGTGGAACTGAAATTCAAACTCAGTGTAACAAGTTAAATTGGGTCCCCTAGCAAAAATTCCTGTTTCAGCCCTATCATCCTCTTTCTCAAAATGTGGTCTTATTTGGAAATAGGGTGTTTATAGATGTAATTAGTTAAGAGAAGTCATACGGGAGTAGGGTGGGCCTTTAGTCCATTACATTTGGTATCTGAACAAAGGGGAAGTTTAGACATAGAGAGAGATTGACATGTGGATGAAATATGATGTGAAGAGACATAAGGAGAATGCCATGTGAACGTGATGATAGACATTGGGGTGTTGTGCCTATAGGCCAAGGAATGAAAAAGATTGCCTGCAAATCACCAGAAGCCAAGAGAGATGTAGAACAGATTATCCCTACAGTCCTCACAAGAAAACAATCACATGGACAACTTGATCTCCAACTTCCAGTCTCCAGATAACAAGAAGACAAATTTCTTCAATTTAGGCCACTCAGTTTATGGATTGTTTGTTTGTTTTTGTTATAGTAGACCAAGCAAACTAATAAACTCTGGTCTTTTAAAGTTCATGGTTTTCCTCATGTTTAATTATTTGCTCTCAAAATGCTTCTGTATTAAACCTGCTTTGTACCATAGATAAAATGTTATATAGAAGTCATCCAACACTGTAATTGTGTCCTAAATATATCTAGCTCCACAGAGAGTCAATAATTATTTATTCTTGAATGATTCTTAGATGAGAGAAGTTTGGAGCAAAATTTGGTATTAAGGACAGCATAAAAGATACTGTCCTTAATACCAAAGAAGAGAGCTGTGTCAGATTTTTCCATGTTCTGGATCATTCCTATCTCTTTAGGGTAGTTCCTTGTATAACAGGGACTGGAAGCCTGGGAATTACATTGTCTAGAATTTCCCTATGCAGAATTTTAGCATAAAGTTTACCAACAAAGGAGAAACACACAAGATTTGGATTGCTGAAGGGAAAGCAGAAGATTTTCTGATGTGGCAATGGTAGATAGCCATAGATTTTATCAAGCCCACTGCAGCTTTTTGCATCACCTTCTGGGTCATCTGCATGAATCTCACCTTTCTCACTACTACAGGTCCTTCTAAACTAGACTTCCATGATCTGGTTGGGAGTAGCAACATTCCGATTCTATTACAGAGACTGACAGTGGAGCGCCTTCCTGACCACTCCACTAGCCCTTCTAATGTAATGTTTTTTTCGTTGTTGTTTGTTTGTTCTGTTTTTGTTTTTGTTTTTAGACAGACTCGCATTCTTGTCACCCAGGCTGGAGTGCAATGGCGCGATCTCGGCTCACTGAAACCTCCAGCTCCCAGGTTCAAGAGATTCTCCTGCCTCAGTCTCTCCAGTAGCTGCGATTACAGGTTTGCGCAACCAAGCCTGGCTAATTTTTGCATTTTTAGTAGAGATGGGTTTTCGCCATGTTGACCAGGCTGGTCTCAAACTCCTGTCCTCAGGTGATCTGCCCGTATCGACCTCCCAAAGTGCTGGGATTACAGGCCTGAGCCACCGCTCCTGGCCTCTTTTTATTTGAACATTCTACATGGATTTTTCTTTTCCCGACTGAATCCTGACTGTTAGGGAAGACGAGGGCAGAATACAATGTTTGTTTGTTTGTTTTTCTGTTTAACTTTCACTTGGAAAATCTCATCACTCCACATCAAGAAATAGTAGTTTTGAGTGATGGAAATGCATTTTTTATATTCTGTGCATTTTCATCGAGCAAGATTCCACTTGAGCATACAGAAAGAAGTGAGTGAATCTCAACCTCACCTCCTGCTTGAGAGAATAAAAAAAAAATTCTGATCATAATGACTTCATGATAGTATAATGAATCCAGGCAGTACATTCTAAACTCGATGCATAAGCACCTTATGTATAATTCATGGCTCCATCCTCCTAGCATGGCAAATGTATTTTGCTAAAACTCATGTTACCTCTCTACAGGATGTCTTGTAAATATATATACACATTTTTAAATATCCTTGTCCCTTTTATTTTTCCTATGCCCAGTTCCCTGTTATCAATTAATGTCTTATACTTGCCAGCCAATATAATAAAACACGTGTCTGAAGCAAAATCTAGAGATCCATTAAATAACAAGTTGAAAATATCAACTTAGTTAATATCACATTAAAATGGAACCAAGCACTTAAATGATTCTAAAACACAGCTTTCGATAACTTTTTTAAAGTGTTTGACACAATCATTGTTGTAAGGAGGGGACTTATTATTAACCTATTTAATTAATATAACTTACTTTTAAGTTCAAAACACTTTAGTATTACAATATACTTTATTTTGTGATTTATGAAACTCTTAGTGAACCATTTTCTATTAAGCATTTCATTTAAATTATTTTGTAAATTTCTGTTCTCCTTTTCCTTCCCTGACTTGAGAAAAAGACTTGTATTTTTTAAAAAGTAAATCTAATCACCTCTACACAGTTTGGGAAAAGAGTTAGTTTGCACCAAAGGATTTTGATAAGTTTTCCTTTCTATCCAAATAGCCTTGTACAGTTGATGGAACTAACTTAAGAGTGAACTGACAGGATTTGTCCAGAAAGTTTGTAATATTTGGGTCATGGAGGTAAAACTCTAAAATTAAACTAACTTCACTAATAGGTTACCAATCTTGCAATAGATTAGAATTATGTAATTAGTTTTAAAAAATTCAGATAACTTGGCTCAACCTTAGATCCATTCAATTCAAATGTGTAGGGAGTATGATCCAGGATTACAGATTGATAAAAACTCCCCCATATGATTCTGATCTATCTGGTGTGTAAGCAGCATTTGGGAACGTCTGTTCTGTATCAATTTTTCTTAATTATAAAATGTCATATTGTTAAAATCAATACAGAAAATAAGTTTATTTGTTCACAATTGACTTATTATTGATGAGTGAGGCGTTTTGAATATTAGCCTTTAGGGAAAACAAACTATTTCAGTTCATGCTCCAATTGCATTTTTATTTATATAGCCAATGAAAATTTATTGAGCACCTAGTATTTCCCAGGCACTTTTTTCCTTCAACTCTCTGACATCCTAGATTAATTGATCTTCAAATTCTTTGTTATATTCTCAGAATTCCTAAAGTTTTTGTGCACTCAGTACATGAAAAGTGGAATACTTAAATGATTCTTCCAACCACAAATTATATTTTCAGCCATGTAATAAATATGAGCAAGGAGGATAACTTACACAAAGGTAGAAGCATTGTCTTTCTGGGTACATGTCTAAGCATGGCCTGCAACCTGGGCCCTACCCGGATTATCACACACTTCCTATCCTTCTAGAACCACACAGCAGACAGCAACACAGAAACAGTAGACACTCTCAGCCCTGCCTCAGTACTGCATTTACTTCACCTTAATAAGCCTGTGAAAATCATTTCTGGATTTTTTACAACTAAGGATGGTTATGAGGAAAATATTGAATAGTGCCAAGCACTGATGGTGTCAAGCACTCCAAAATGCTAAATGGAGTGAAAGAACATTGGCAATGGTGGTGTAGTTTTGGAGAGGAAAACATTTCAGTCTCAGAGCATGAGGTTAAATGTAACATAACATGTAACTCAGTAAATAGAATAAGTAACTGCTCATTCAGTCATTTATGTCACAACTTGCTTAGTACAAATCCCTCATTAACAAGGAAATTTGCTCCATTTGCAAAGGGCTGATCTTACGAGGCTGGTATTTATGCTGCCTTGTCTGTCTAAGTCTCATCTGTTATTTACTCAACTACAAGCAAATTGAAAACAGGAGAATCAAGAGTAAAAACGTTTTGTTACCAAATTGTTTTCCTCAATGATTTTAAGAAGAAGCACTTTGCTTTCTGAGCAGACTTTTCTAAACACCTGCAATAAAAACATACCATCGTTGGCAAACAGACTTCAGCTCACATGCCAACACTGAATAATTGGTAGCAGCAGCTTGGAGGACAATGTTGTGAAGGACTGTGAGGTCCTGTCCAGATGTATAAGGAACAGAACAAGTTTCCAGCATGGTCACTGATGTCTGATATAGGCCAGGGAAAAGGCTGGATTTATGTTAAACCTGACTGAAGATAACATTATCATATTATATATTTTTTTCTTTATATGTCTGTCACTCCATTAGTATAAGCTACTTCAGGGGAGGCATTGTATTTTGTTTTTGTATCATCAATAGCTAACACATAACCACGGTATACAGTTACCCACAGCTGAAATTTAACAGCCATTTGCTGATGACTGGAAGAAAGGAACCCAGTGGTGATCTGGCCAGATTTCTGTTCCTTCCCAAGGCAAGATTTAACATCTTTATATGTAGCAACAAAACTACAACTTGCTCTTTCCACTCAATGTAGCCTTCTGTCCCAAAGGGAACAGGAGCTATTTTGATTCTTCAATCAATCCTATTTTTTCCTAAATAACATTTTTTTGTATTTCTAATTTAAGTATTTATTATATCTTAAGTATTATTTTAATACTTTTAAATATAGTAACTATTTATTATATTTTATCATTTGTCACTTCTTGCTTTCTATTATCTTATAAATACTTCCTTCTTTTCCTAATTTCAAAAGCTGTTCAACCTTCAAAGTATCAATATTTTAATGACTATGTTAATTGTTTTGAAGTAAAGACACACACACATGACACATATACCTTAAAAACATATATTTGAAAGAACAAAGAATCAAGGCATCTCAGTTTTGTAAACTATTTCCTGTATACTTAATTATATAATTCAGAAAATCAGATAATTTAGAGGTGACTACTCTTTTGGTAAATAAACCAGATTTTTTTTCATTCACCAAATAACTCTTCACAATTTTTTTGCAAACATATACATATTTTATTTTTTTTAGATTTAGTCTCACTCTGTTGCCCAGGTTGGAGTGCAGTGGAGCGATCTTGGCTCACTGCAACCTCCACCTCCCAGGTTCAAGCAATTTTCTCTAGGCCTCTCAAGTAGCTGGGACTACAGGCACATGCCACCATGTCTAACTTATTTTTTGTATTTTTAGTAGAGACGGGGTTTCAGCATATTGATCAGGCTTCTTCCGACCTCAGGTGATCCACCTACCTCGGCCTCCCAAAGTGCTGGGATTACAGGTGTGAGCCACAGTGCCCAGCCACAAATGTTATTTTTAAGAAAAAAAAAAAAAAGTAATTACTATATGGTTACTTTCAGCCTGTTAATAATTCCAGAAAAACATGAATAAAATAGAGTATATACAGATGTGAGATTCTTTAGAGGTTTGTTAAAATAACTCTCATAACCATGGATGTGAGTAATTTATTGAGATTCGCTCATTTTCAATGAAATTGAAATAATTAACTGAGAGCACAGAGGACACCTGGTCTCTGGATAGCCGGAGAACTCACTTGCCCCCCAGGAACTTATTAATTGATCACTTGACTGAGCATATATTTTAAAAAGAGCATTTGGAGGATATTTATAAATCTATGGTATAGCCTATCTTCACATGGAACTTACAGACTACCGAGGAAAGTACATTGCACAGAGAAAAGGAGGTAATATGAAATTATAAAATAGGAGTTACCATCTAACATGTGACTCAGTTTATAAATCTGGAGTCGTCCTTGACATTGTCCTGTCAGGACACAGGCATGAGCAAAGATTTCATGACAAAATCACCCAAAGTGATTGCAATAAAAGCCAAAATTGACAAATGGGATGTAATTAAACTAAAGAACTTCTGCAAAGCAAAAGAAAATCTCATCAGAGTGAACAGGAAACCTACAGAGAGGGAGAAAACTTTTGCAACCTATCCATCTGACAAAACTCTAATATCCAGAATCTATGAGGAACTTAAAGTTTTAAAAAATCTCATTAAAAATAGGGCAAAGGACATACACAGGCACTTCTCAAAAGAAGACATTCATGCAGTCAACAAACATATGAGAAAAGTTCAACCTCACTGATCATTAGAGAAATGCAAATCAAAACCACAGTGAGATACCACCTCATGCCAGTCAGAATGGCAATTACTAAAAGGACAAGAACCAACAGATGCTGGCAAGGTTGCAGAGAAATAGGAATGCTTTTGCATTGTTAGTGGGAATATAAATTAGTTCAACCGTTGTGAAAGACAGTGTGGCGGTTCCTGAGAAATCTAGAACCAGGAATACCATTTGACCCAGCAAACTCATCACTGGATAAATACCCAAAAGGATATAAATCATTCTATTACAAAGATACATACACACATATGTTCATCACAGCACTATTCACAATAACAAAGTTATGGAATCAACCCAAATGCCCATCAATGATAGACTGGAGAAAGAACATGTAGTACATATACACCATGGAATACCATGCAGCTGTAAAAAGAAATGAGATCATGTTCTTTGCAGGGACATGGATGGAACTGGAAGCCATTATCCTTAGCAAATGCAGGAACAGAAAACCAAACACCACATGTTCTCACTTACAAGTGGGAGCTGAACAATAAGAACACATAGACACAGGGAGGGGAACAACACATACTAGGGCCTGTCAGTGGGTGGGATGGTGGGAGGGAGAGCATTAGAAAAAATAGCTAATGCATGCTGAGCTTAATACCTAGTTGATGGGTTGATAGGTGCAGCAAACTCCCATGGCCTATGCTTACTTATGTAAGAAAACTGCATATCCCGTACTTGTACCCCAGAATTTAATATAAAAATAAAATTTAAAAAAATTTTTTCTATTGTATTGACTTTGATAATGTGATGACTATGTGCCTTGGGAATGGGCATCTTTTGTAGTAGCTGACTGGGGTTCTCTGTATTTCTTAAATTTCCATGCCAACCTCTCTAGTGAGAATAGGAAAAATTTTGTGGATTATGTCCTCCAATATAATTTGGAAGTGCTTATTCTGTGTCCTACTCTCTCAATAATGCCAGTGTGTCATAGATTTGATGTCTTCATATCATCAGTATTTTTAGCGGTTTTATTCATTTTGCTTAGTTCTTTTTCTTTTTGTCTGAGTTGACTCAAAGAAATGGTCTTCATGCTCTTAGATGCCTTCCTCAGCTTGGTTAATATTCCCAATTGAACATGACTTTCTTGTAGTGAATTTTTCTGCTCAAGAAGTTCAGTTTGGGTGTTTGTAAAAATGATTATTTTGTCTTTCAGCTCTTGAATAATTTTACTGGATTGTTTGGCTTCCCTGAAATGAGTTTCAACTTTCTACTGGATCTCAATGAATTTCCTTGCTATCCAGATTCTGAGTTTCATGTCTGTCCTTTCGGATATTTCAGACTGGTTAAGAACCATTGCTGGGGATCTAGTGGGCTCCTTTGGAGGTAAAGGGACACACTCTGGCTTTTTCAATGGCCAGAGGTTTTGCACTGATTTTTTCTCATCTGAGAGGACTGGTATTTCTTTAACTGTGGTGTGAGTTGAGTATAGTCAATTGGCTTTGTTTCTGGAAGTTTTCCAAGGGCTAGGACTCTGTACTTGGCCATCGCTTGTTGTGAATCTTGCTTTTGGGTTCAAAGGGTAGAAAATTAGCAGTGTTTTGGTGTTGTGGTGTTGGCTGTGAAGCAGTATTGGGCAGCTGAGAGCCATGAGTGGGAGATAGGCTTTTAGCCATATGGCTTCTTTGTGTATCCTTGCATTTTCAGCTGTGCTCTGTCATGAGAGGGGGAGAGAGGTAACCCTTTCACCCAGGTTTGCTCTTGGGCCTTGGGAGAGCCACCTCTGATCATTGGCACTGTGCCCATGATTTTTTGTTGTTGTTTTTAGGTTTTTTGAACCACAAGGCTCCCTTGGGCAGAGGTCTGGTAGGGAGCTAGGCTATCCTTTTTCCAAACCAGCCCTGTAGAGGGAGGCAGCCTAGGTACCACATAAGCCCACAAACCTGTGTGACTAACCTCTCTCAGTTTTCTGGGAGTGTGAACTCCTTCCCCACTCAAGTGCCAGGCACAGATACTGGCTCTGCATACCTGAGCCACGGACTGCAGCCCTGGGGTGCCAGGATCTGCTTGTAGCTTCCTCCGCTGGACCCTTGGGGTTGGGCTCTGGGTGTGCTGGGGAACCCAAAGGGCTCCCAGGCTGCTGGAATGCATTCCGATGGAGCAAAGCAAGCAGGCTGAGCAGCAGAAGCTACACTTTGTACACTCCCTTGTGGAGGGGTTAGGCAGGAACTCTGTCTGCAGCTGGCAGGCAGCCAGGCCTGTAGGATGGACATGCCCCAGTCCCTTGGGGAAGCTGGTTCTGCTTTCTCCCCGGTAGTTATCTGGGGCCAGAGCTTGTCAGAGGGAGACAGGCAGCCCTGGGCAATGAGTGCTTACGGTCAGACTCTGCTGGGGCTGTCCTGCATACAATGATTCCTGACATCTTGCCTGCTTGCAGCTCTATCTCTGTCTAACCTGTAAGGAGATCCCCCTCTCAGCTCACACATTCATTGTGGTGGGCGGGGGTAAGGGTTGGAGGGCAGGGGTGGGGGGTAAGGTCACCTTCAGCTAGAATTTTAGAGGTCTGCAGCAAGAGTAGGTAGCCCCCTAGTTCATTCATTCACTCCTTAACTAGGAACTGTTCAGAGTGGGAACCAGCCCTGGCATTCAGGCACCTCATGCAAGGTTCAGTTCCCAGCTTCGTCACTTTTCAGCCTCAGCATCTGTGTCTTATCTTCATCCACATGCAGCATTTTCTCTCTAAAGATCTGTTCAAATTATGTTGGTTTGGTCAAAATTCTGGTCCCTCTCCATGGGAGCAGCCCTTCCCAGTTGCATCCAGTTAGTCATCTTGCCACTTCTCCAGACTTTACTTTTTTGAACAGTTTTAGATTCACAGCAAAATTGGGGGAATAATGCAGAGATATCTCATATTTCCTCCTGCCCCAGTACATGCATAGCCTTTCCATTTTATTCATTTTCAAATGTGAGCCAGCCTTGCCTACCTGCAATAAATTCCGCTTGCACACACTATTGTAATTCTTTCATACACTGGTGTATTTAGTTTGCTGAAATATTTTGAGGATTTTTGTCTCTACATTCATGAGAGATATCAGTCTGTAGTTTTCTTGTCTTGTACTATCTATCTTTGTCTGGTTTTGGTTTTAGGGTAATGTTGGTCTCACAAAATGAGTTAGAAAATATCCTCTCTGCTTCTCTCTTCTGAAAGAGATTGTAGAGTATTGGTATAACATATTCTTTAAACATTTGTAGAATTCAATAATGAACTCATCTGGGCCTGTTGCTTTTTGTTTTAGAAGGTTATTGATTTTCCGTGTCCTTAATAGATACCATCTATTTAGATTATATCTTTCTTTTGTGTTAGTTTTGACAAATTGCATTTCTTAAGGAATTGATACATTTGATCTAGGTTATGAAATTTGTAAGAATAGTGTTGTTTGTAGTATTTCTTTATTATTTTCATGTCCATGAAATCTATAGTTATGCCTCCTCTATCATTTCTTATATTAGTAATTTGTGGTCCTCTTTAGCATTTTTCTTAGTTAGCCTGGCTAGAGGCTCATTGATTTTATTCATATTTTCATGAACCACTTTTGGTTTTGATTTTCTCTATTTGTTTTTCAGTTTCATTGATTTTTGCTCTAAACCTCATTATTTATTTTCTTCTGCTTACTCTGCTTATAAATTGGTCAACTCTTTTTTAGTTTCCTAAATTGGAAGCTTAGATGATACTTTTAGATCTTTCTTCCTTTCTAATGTAAGCATTCAATGTTACAATTTTCTAAGTTCTGTTTTTGCTGCATCCCACAAATTTTGGTGCTGTGCTTCATTTTTACTTAGTTCAAAATATTTTTAAAATTCTCTCAAAGTTCCTTCTTTGATCCAGGTGTTACTTAAAAGTATGTGGTTTAATTTTGTATTTTAGTATCTTCAAGTTATCTTTCTATTTTTGATTTCTAGCTTAATTTGATTGTAGTCTATGAACAGACATTGTATAGTTTCTATTATTTTTAATTTGTAAAGTGTTTTTTTTTTTTTTTCTGAGACGGAGTCTCGCTCTGTCACCCAAGCTGGAGTGCAGTGGCCGGATCTCAGCTCACTGCAAGCTCCGCCTCCCGGATTCACGCCATTCTCCTGCCTCAGCCTCCCAAGTAGTTGGGACTACAGGCGCCCGCCACCTCATCTGACTAGATTTTAGTATTTTTCAGTAGAGACAGGGTTTCACCGTGTTAGCCAGGATGGTCTCGATCTCCTGACCTCGTGATCCGCCCGTCTCGGCCTCCCAAAGTGCTGGCATTACAGGCTTGAGCCACCGCGCCCAGCCTAAAGTGTGTTTTATGGTCCATAATGTGGTCTGTCTTAGTGACTCTTCCATGTGAGCTTGAGAAGGATGTATTATGCTCTTGTTTGATTCAGTCATCTACAGATGTTGATTATAATCGGTTGATTGATGATGTTGTTGAGTTCAACTAAGTTCTTTTTTATTTTTCTGCCGCTAAAATTGTCCTTTTTTAATAAAGTAATGTTGAAGTCTCCAATTCTAATAGTAAATTTGCATCTTTCTCCTTGTAGTTCTATTAGTTTCTGTCTAATGTATCTTGATGTGCTGTTGTTAGATGCATATATATTAAGGATTGTTATGTCTTCTTGTAGAATTGACACCTTTATCATCATTTTGCTGTATCAAACAAATTTTGATAAGCTGTGTTTCATTTTCATTCAGTTCAAAATATTCTAAAATTCTCTTGATATTTCTTCTTTGATCCATGTGTTTATAAGTGTGGTGCTTAGTCTTCTTGTGTTTTGGTATCTTTCAGTTATTTTTCTATTATCAAATTCTTTTTATATCTAAAAACTTTCTTATAGCTTACTTTTTTCTTTTTAAATTATTAATAATATTACCAGTGTGTCATTATTGTAGTTATAATTTAAATGCCTCAATTGTGATGTGATGAAATGAACATGAATAACATAATAAAAATTATTTATAAAAGATGTCTTTCTTTTGTTTATTAACAACTTCTGGTTATTGGAATGTCTCTTTAATTTTAGTAACAGCTTTTACTTGTTTAAATTTTTCCGGCTTACAGTGAGTTGTCAAAGTTCACAATTATGTCTAATGCATTAGACATATTTGTATAATGTATTAGGCATCTAAAGTACCTGACACATGAAAGTTTCCTGCAAACAGTTTACTAGAGCATGAGGTTGTTCATTGTTCACTGAGTGGCAGCAGACTGCCTAAATGTAAATCCTGCTGTGCCACTTACTGGCTATTAAACATTAATTTCTAAACATCTTGTTTTCTTATTCTCTAAGAAGAAGGTATTATTATAATAATATATACCTTTTAGGGCTCTCTTGCCCAGAGCAGAGAAAGTACTTAATAAAACTTAAAGGCCACATGAAATAAATTTGCATCATAACCCTTATTGTGTACCCATCTCCAGCACAGAATATGATATCTAATCTTCAGTCCAATGTTTACTTATTGACAAAATAAGTGAAATAGAAAGAGAAATTATGTGATTGAGTCAGGAAATAATTTGTAGTTCCGGAAGCTTTTAAAAATTGTGGTGCCTAGACAAAGAATACAACCTGTAAATTAAAAAAAAAATACGTACAAGAATTAATGCTTCAATAGATGCATTTAATTAATAAATAAAAAATATAAAATATTTATAACAATAAATTTATTGTTATAAATATTTTTATTATAAAATTAATTAAATAGTAAATATAAAATAATATAAAAATATTTTATATTATTTCTCAGATTTTTATTAATAATTTTCAGCTTTTATTGATAAATTAATAATAAATAATTATTTATTTAAAAATAATTAAGTTCATAAATGCTGAAATATAATATAAAAATCACAAAAGCTAATGTAAGTCTTTATTATCAAAATAGCCTGACACACTTCTGTAATAAGTTTTTCTTTTTTTTTTTTTTGCTGTATAAATTTTGATCACCTGATTGCAAAACAACAATTTTATATTTTTAAAGAGAAAATAGAATATATATTTTAAAAATATATTTAAAATAAAGAAAATAGAAAATAGATTTTAAAGAGAAAGGAGAAAGATAATTCATCCTCCAGCACTACTCAAGTAGTGCTTCTTGCTGGAGACAAGTCCAAGGGAAATGCCAACCATCTTATCTCATCTGATGTGGTCCCATTCAGCTCATCCAGGTCCTATCTGTACCCTCTGTACACTCCATGGTTTCTGATATATGGGAAGTGCAGAGGAAATGATCATGAACCTGCTGTCTCTGTGATTCCAAAACAAGGAGTAGAGATTTATTTTTTCTAGCTTACTCCTCGTGTTCAAAGATAGAATCCAAAAGTTTGATGAGATTCACCTGGGATAGGAGGTCACGTGGAGTTGGAAGGAGGCAGAGGGTTTTCGAGGTATAGGCAGCCTTAAGTTTTACCCATAGCCATAGGATCACCACCAGAGGTAAAAGTGACCCCAGACTCTAGCCTATAACTGGAGTTGTTGCTATTCTCATGTAGCTAGAACAGAATTTGTAAACCCTTGCAATCAACCCTGGCAAAAAAGGGGCTTTAAAGCTAAAACTTTGCTAACTGTATTTCTGTATTCTGTAGCTTTAATTATGGAGCACTAGTTCCCATGGCTAATGCAAAGAGTAGAGTACAATATAATTTCTATCTTGGGAAGCTGATATTTGCATTGGCAAAATCCAACTTGTACATTTACCACTTGCATATATAATCATGAAATTTGATTTTGCCTAGGAAGCAAATCATAAATGCTAAATAAATGTCACAAACAATCAATGTTGTTGGGGGGAAGGAACAATCAATTCACTTTACATTGGGTAGTGAGAGAGAGCTTCATGGGGGATATGAAGCTTTAATAAGGCATTGAACCACAAACAGAATTTATGTAAATGTAGACAGGTAAAAAATATTGGAACCATAAAGAACAATGTGAAAAACAATGTAAAAGCAGGACGCCAAATTGCAAAGTAATGTTCTAAGTAACTACATGACAGCCATTAACAAAAATGGTGAAGTGTATGTTGCCAGTATTTGTAAAAAAATAGTCTTGTATTCTACAGTCTATTGCGTAAAATGGAGTCTGTTAAAATTTTATTTTCAGGCCAAGTAGAAACATCAAAAGAATGATTTTCTCTCCTCAATAGTAGATCAAACAGACACTGTGATTTATAGAAGCAGAAGAAGCACAAAATCAAGCATCCCTGTAATAAATACACCTATATATGTTGGTTTAAAAGTTTTCAGTTTTTCTGGTGGGTGGGATTTGCAGTCTCAATACCCTACAACATCCTGCAAAAGAGAGAAAGTCTACATATCTCTTATGGAACCTAAAGAATAATGAAGCAGGGGAAAAATAGGTCTACTCCCTGGATACCTAGCTGGATCACAAAATAAAATCTTGGTACTGCATTAACCATGTTATCTCCATTTTCAAGCTGTTCACAAACAGTGAGCTGACTGATTTGGATTTGCACATATAGTGCAATCATACTGAAACAGGAATAGTTAGCTATTTAGGTAGTGACAACTTTTCCTTAAACATAATTTTACAGTAGAGAACAAGAGAATGTAAGGTTTTGGAAAAGAAATAGCAGAGTTAATTATAATATAAGCTTTGTTCTCCAAACACAATATTCTAGCATTTAAATTCAATCACATTATGCACAACTTCATTATCAAGACTGATTTTCTTTCTCCATGCATAAAATTTAAATCTGTGAAATCTTATGTAGAAAATGATTTATCTCACATAAAAATAATATTGTGTTTATCTTATTAAGCACTCTAAAAATTTTCCTGGAGAACTACTAAAACATCCAGATGGAACTGCTTCTCAGGCCAATGTATTAAATCATATGTGAATTAAATAATGGTTACTATTTTGGTCTTTTACTTCTCTCCATTCATTGCCACTAGCTCAGCCTCAAAAAAGAGGTCAGCACACGTTACTAAAATGCCCCACTAAACTTTGACTTTCAAGTACAAATGAAAACCTCAGTACTAAAAATTAACATATTTACTTTTTTATGGTCATTTTCTCTTAAATACACACGTGTACCTCTTGCATAAGTTTTCTTCTTATAAAAATTTTAGCTAACTGTCTTTGAGTGTTTGTCATGTCACATACATTGTTAAGTGTTTTACATGGGTTATCCTGTTTAGCATCATAACAATCTGATGAGCTAGATGTTATACCTATCTGCATTTTATAGGTAAGCTGAGATGCAGAGTTTTAGGGAAACAAACCCAATGCAACGACAGGAATTGCGTTCTTTACCACTAAGACTGCATTTCTTAATGTGTGGAGGAAGGACATTCATGGAATAACAAGAAATCTTAATTAAACTGAAATGATAGGGTAGCTAAGAACTCCTTTACTCAAGGGGATCTATTACTAAACTGAAAATAAGAAAAAAATATACAATTATAACCATAGCCTCCTCCCCACAATTCACTTTTCCAGGTGAAACATAGGACTAGCTGGATTTCCTTGGCTGACCAAGAATCCCTAAGCCTAGCTGGGAAGGTGACCGCATCCATCTTTAAACAGGGGGCTTGCACTTAGCTCACACCCGACCAATCAGGTAGTAAAGAGAGCTCAGTAAACTTCTAATTAGGAAAAGAAAAAAAAAAAAAAAAAAAGGAGGTAAAGAAATAGCCAATCATCTATTGCCTGAGAGCATAGGGGAAGGGACAATGATTGGGATATAAACCCAGGAATTGGAGTAGGCAACAGGGCAACCCCCTTTGGGTCCCCTCCCATTTTATGGGAGCTCTATTTTCACTTTATTAAATCTTGCAACTGCACACTCTTCTCTGGTTTATATTTGTTACGGCTGGAGCTGAGCTTTCGCTCGCCGTCCACCACCGCTGTTTGCCATTGTCACAGACCCGCCACTGACTTCCACCCCTCCAGATCTGGCACGGGGTCTGCTGTGCTCCTGATCCAGCAAGGCCCCACTGCCACTCCCAATCAGTCTAAAGGCTCGCCATTGTTCCTGCAGGGCTAAATGCCAAGGTTTGTCCTAATCAAGCTGAACACTAGTCGCTGGGTTCCATGGTTCTCTTCCGTGACTCACGGCTTCTAATAGAGCTATAATGCTCACCACATGGCCCAAGATTCCATTCCTTGGAATCCCTGAAGCCAAGAACCCCAGGTCAGAGAACAAGAGGCTTGCTACCATCTTGAAAGCTCCCACCACCATCTTGGGAGCTCTAAGAACAAGATCCACGGGTAACACAAGGAACATTAAGATTAATCTGTATTTACTGAATGCCTAAGATGTGCAGATCATCTGGTATTGAGGAATGAATCATGGATTTCATCTTGTAAGAATAAACAGGCCAGGGATACCAAAGACATGTTATGAGTGAGTCCTGAGAAGGACAGGATCTCCCTGAAATTATTTGTGAAATTTTGAATGTATGTTGGATGCACATGCTTTTCAAAGTCTAAGCTTCATATCTTTCATCACATTTTTCAATGCTCAGTGAAAACCCAAAGAGCTAATCCCCACTATCCTTGAAGAAATAAACCAAAGATGTCTGCTTTTGGACCAGGACACCTTACATACCTCAAAGAGCTCATTAAAACCCAGGGTTCACATGGCAGTCAATGATTCATATTCTGTCATGCTGAGAACTGTAAGTTTTCTCAGTGTTCACGTTGTATAAACAAGGATACCAAAACCTGCATCCGGCCATCTTTATGACTTTTCCCCAATTAACTTCAAAGAAGGTTAACTCTCATGAAGACCCAATTAACCCTAAATCCAATTCCCAGGAATATGGAATGACAGAAAAACCAATGACATCTGACATTTGCAGTGATTAATTTTTTTTCTTTTCTTTTGTTTTAACCTTTCTGTCAGAAATCAGTTCAGGGTCCAATTATTCCTTTCTGGATGGTCACTAGCCTACTATGTGTGTTCTTTAAAATTAAATTTATTTTTAACCTTTAGGGACAGAGCAAAATATGTCTAAAATTTTTCTATATTAAGTCAAAATTATTTCTTCATTCATCATTGTTCTTATATTTATTTAGCATGTTGGTCACAGTATAAGTAAATAATTTTTCAGAGAAAAATTGCCTGGGGATTAGTGCATAGTTTCAACTAGTATCCTTAGCGGATGGATGGGAACAAATGGATGATACTGTTTCAAGCCAGGGTGCCTAGATTCTACTTCCTTCTCCTGTCTCTTTACATCAAAGTGAACATAGAGTTTCAGGAGTAGTAGTATGAAGTTTAGTATAGAAATATTCAAATTTCTTCAGAAGTAAATCTATTACTCTCATTGTTGTGGTTTCTCAGCAGGAGGATTAAATCCAAAGCTTGGAAGCATTATGTGGAATACTTAAAAGACAGAAAATTACACATGACAAATGGTCATGAACAGATTTTTGATAGCTTGCCAATTCTAATTATATCTATCATGCAACACTTTAATAAATGAAGCCTTTTGAAGTGGTTTGACAATACACAGTATCGCATTTCCTTGAAAGGAAAAGAATCCCAACTTTGTCTGTCTTTCATAATTTATAGCTATGTGAAAAAGTAAAACTGTATATATAACAGTTACCATATAAAAGTCTACAATGCTTCTTGTAAATCTGCAGGAAATTGTTCAAACTCATAACTAACATATAAGGCCCTAGTTCCCATGCTTTAGAAGGTTCTATAACAACTCTACTTTGACTATATCCTTACCCAGGATGAGGACACTCAGATCATGCTCAGGATCCCTGAGTTCATCTAATTCCTTGACTTAATGGCCCTGAACTTGCTTAGGACCTGTTTGTGACCTCTTCTGAAGATTTCTGCTCCTAAGAGAGAAACGTGTCACCAATGTGTGTATCTTTAGTTCCAACAAATGTACAAGGGGTTCCAATTCATAAAGATGTGGCACAGTTATAGGCTGTGATGTTCCTATGTAAGAGCAACAGCCCCCATTCTAGGGCTTGTTGAAGACAGATATGGAAAGAAAAGAGGGCCGGGCACGGTGTCTCACGCAGGTAATCCCAGCACTTTGGGAGGGATCACGAGGTCAGGAGATTGAGACCATCCTGGCTAACATGGTGAAACCCCATCTCTACTAAAAAATACAAAAAATTAGCCGGGCGTGGGTGGCGGGTGCCTGTAGTCCCAGGTACTCGGGAGGCTGAGGCAGGAGAATGGCGTGAACCTGGGAGCGGAGTTTGCAGTGAGCTGAGATCACACTGATGCACTCCAGCCTGGGCAACAGAGAGAGAGAGAGATAGAGAGAGAGAGAGAGAGAAAGAAAGAAGGAAGGAAGGAAGGAAGGAAGGAAGGAGGGAGGGAGGGAGGGAGGGAGGGAGGGAGGGAGGGAGGGAGGGAGGGAGGAAGGAAGGAAGGAAGGAAGGAAGGAAGGAAGGAGAGAGAGAGAAAGAAGAAAGAGAAAGAGAGAGGGAGGGAGGGAGGGAGGAAAGAAGGGAGGGAGGGAGGGAGGGAGGGGGATTAAATTGTGGAGGATCAGGTCTTTTCTTCTTGAGTCATTCCAATGGAGAAGTCCATGAATCCAACATTTCTAGATTAGAACTTGGCCTTCCAGGGCATTTTGAAGGTACCGGTGCCATATAGAAAGATAAATGTTTAATTAAGCAATTATCTTGATTTAGAACTTGTAAAATTTTAGAAGCATAATATATGAGCCTCCATGTGTGCTCTTTCCCTGGCTCACATTTAAGAACAGACCTACTACCTGATTGAGCCCTGGCTTTCCCCTCAGAACTATTTATTTTCAACATAGTCACCTCTATTGAAAAGTGAACTTGAAACATATTTAACTGAAGATAATTTCTCCAACACAGCATTCTATTTTCATGCTGCTCAACCTTTTCCTTGCTCTTAGTGAGTGGTATTTACTGGTTTTCCCATGTCTCAAGATTCCATTCCACTTTGTCTAATAGGTAAATACGTCTTTCATCAGGCAGTTCTCACTTATGTTTTTGATTAATGCTTTGTTAATGCCCTATCGCTCCTGCTTACACTATTAAAGTTGTACTTAGGTGCTTCTTCCTCTCCATTGACAATTGCTCAATAGTCTCATCTATGTGGCACAACTGCAGTTAATAGATGTTGAAAATAGCTGTTTTATTCTTTTATTTTTAACGTTTTGATTTTTAATTTTTATGGATACATGAGAGTTGTATATATTAATGGAATACATTGGATTTTCTGATACTTTCATAAAATGTGTAATGTTCAAATTTGGGTAATTGGGATAACCATTACATCAAACATTTATCATTGTTTTGAGTTGAGAACATTTCAGCCCTTTATTTCCAGCTATTTTTATACATACAATAAATTATTGTTAACTGTAGTTGCCGTATTATGCTATTGAACACTATTTTGCAGTATTCTTCTAATGTCAAATCTCTCTAAAATAACTGTTTATTGAATGAATCTATAAAAGGACTCAGAAAACAATAAGAGCCACCCAAGGCTGGACATCACTGGGAATGGGGATGCTGGAGACTCCTTGAAGGTAATACTAATAGCCTATCAGCCTAAACTTCAGACAGTGTTTCATAAGGGAGACATAAGCAAAATAAACACTATCATATATTATGAAACTTTTGGATTCTAAATGTAATTACTGTCTTCTTTTTATACTCCTACTTTCATGGGCACATAGACCATATTTATCAAACATAATTCATACTCGTTAGTAATCTTAATAGGTCACAGAGAAATGTATTACTATACTCACAGTAGAAAAAAACAGAATTGAATTAAGGGAAGACATATTTATAAATCTGTATGTCAATGTCTATCTGTATCTGTCTTATCTACTATCTATCTGATATAATGTTATTTTTTCTTTTTCTTCTATTTTTAAAACAATGTAGTTTTCTTAAAGAAAAAAATTATGAATTTTAGAAGGCTTTATTGTTGAAACTTTCACTATTACTCTTGAGAAAACCTTTGTTGAAATGTTAGCATACTTGATGGCCTTATAACATAGAAACATATCTATTTTGCTGCCTTTCTTTACATTCTATAAATTTACATTTTACAAACTAGAGAATAAAGCCCTGAATAGATTAACTAACTAGTTCAAAACCCAATACCTGAAATTGACAGGCCAAGATTTGAACCCTGGCCAGTTGTCTCCAGAACGTGCTCTTTGAACATCCATCTTCACATGACCTTCATTCCTGTGTCCTCCCCTATCATGTGAATGCTGGCCATTGGATTTAGATCCCGCTCTGAATCCAGGATAATTTCATCTAGAGATCTTTAACTACATATGCAAGAACCCAGTACCCAAATACGATCACATTCCAAGATTCCAAATAAATGTGACTATTTGGAGACACTGTTTGACCAACTACAGCTCCTATTTCAACCAAAGTCTTTAGGTAGAGATCAAAGTGCAGAGTCAATAAACATTAAGTTTCACTTGATCTCTTGATTTCCTCATCTAATAAATGGGGATTATAAAAGCATACCCTTTCAGGGTTATTGTGAGGAGAAAAGGGTTAATTCCTTTTTAGTACTTTTACAGTCTCTATGCAATAAATAATAAATTACTGAAATTATTTATTGTGTAGAGTCTGAATTGAGATTTTCATAGGTAGCAAAAATATCAGAAGCCCTGAATATGTGTCCATGTTCTGTTTCTACTATCTACATTTTAGTAAGTTAAAGAATTTCTGAGCTTTAGGTTGCTTACCTGAAAAGTGGGCATAATAAAGCTTACCTTGTCCCCCTTTTAGAATTGATATAACAGAAAATGAAATGATATATGAACTAAGTATAAATGCATAATATAATTTGAAGGTGAAATTATTTTATTTTAAAACACCTAATTGACAATAAAAATTATATATTCAAGATCTATAATGTGATTATTTGGTTTACATATATAGTGTATAATTATTACCATAGTCAATTAAAACATCATGCTATACATTAAATCCCCAGAGCATGTTCATCTTATAAAGTATGTCCTCATTGACCAAGACCTTTTCATTTGGCAACCACTATCCTACTGTCTGCTTCTGACTTCAATTTATTTAAATTCTACATACAAGTGAGAAAACAATTGTGAATATATATGCACTCAACATTGGAGCACCTAAATATGCAAAGTAAATATTAACAAAACTAAAGAATAAGATAGACAGCAATATAATAATAGTGGGGGACTGTAATACCTCACTTTCAACAATGGAAAGATCATTTAGACAGAAAATCAATAAGAGTTCAGTGGATTTAAATAACACTGTAGAGCAAATGAACCTACCAGACACATACAGAACATTCCATCCGACAACAGCAGGATAAACATTCTTCTCAAGTGCACATCATACATTCTCAAGGTAGATCATATGTTGGGTCAAAAAACAAGTTTTAAAAATATCTAAGATTAAAATCATATCAAGTATCTTCTCTTAACGCAATGGCATAAAAGTTAAAAATTAATAACAGGAGACATTTTGAAAAATTCACAAATATGTAGAAACAGAAAAGTACTCCTGAAAATCAATAAACCAAATAAGAAATCAAAGGGAATCAAAAAGTATATTGAGGCAAACAAAAATGGAAACATGGCATATCAAAACTTATAGAATGCAGCAAAAGCAGTGTTAATAAGAAAGCTGATAGCAATAAATGCCAACATTTTAAAAAGAGAGCTCTTAAGTAATTTAACTTGAAAAATCAAGAAACTAGGGGAAAAAAGCAAAGTAAGCAAAAGTTCAGCATTACCTATTGTAAATGAGATTACTTTCTTGGTATCTTTTTCAGATTGTTTTCTGTTGGTATATAGCAATGCTGCTGATTTCTACATGTTGATTTTGTATTCTGAAACTACTACATTTGTTTCTCAATTCTAACAGTTTTTTGGCAGAGTCCCTTGAGGTCAAAATCTATGCCCCATTGTTTTGTCAGTCAACAAAATGCCCTTTGCAGTGTCATTTTACATAGTAAGTGCTCGACAGATATTTTAAAAATGGTTATATTTGTTTATACATTAAAAACACAAATAGCAGTACTCATGCTCAAGTTGGAAGTCTGAAAAAAAATCCCATTGCTGAAAAATAATGTATGTGCCAGCATATTAACATTGGTTGTTATACTCTTCAGATGTCAATAGTATTTTGAAAAGAGACATATGAGTAAAGATATTCTGGAAAATGTAAACTAATGAAAAAAGTATTTCCCCAAGTATCATGTCTATTTTTCTAATCAAATTCTATGTGTGCAGACTTCTCTGACACCACAAAGTGGATTTAACTTATTTTGCTTTTATATTCATGTTTGTTTTTGTTATTAGAGGTGGTTATGGAGCATCTGCTCTACTTTACTTAAACAGCTCACTGTGTCTGAGAACATTGTATATTATTTTAGAAACTAGCAACAATTTTAAAAATCCATTAGTGTAACTTCTGCTCCTAGGCCATTAACCTTGGGCTGCCTTGTCCACCAGTTCATAACAGTGAGCTGTTAATGACCACAGCGACTTCTGAACTATCTCCCTACTCCAATATTAACAAGAATGTGCTTTAGTTCTATGTTCTACATTCACAACTCTGGTTCTTGTCATTTTTAAAATTTAACAATAATAAATCTTAAAAATATCTGTTGTAAATTCATAACTATTTAAACAAAATAAAAAGAAAAGGCTGTAAAAACAAAATATAAAGAAAGGGCTATAAAAACAAAATAAAAAGAAAAGGCTGTAAAAGAATCTACAGTAGGTGTGTTTTGTTTTGTTTTCACAACGTTACTTTTCTGCATTTACTTGGAGTCTGAAAAACTGAGATTTGGCTGACAAAAGCACACCTATCTGAAAAAATACAAGAACTTATGTTATCTCCATTTATAAGAAAGGCTCTTCAAGGGTTTTCACACATTTTAGTTCTTCATTTAAAAGTAGAGATGATTATTTATATACTTCCAAATATTTTTAAAATATTTATTTTCTTGTAACCTTCATAGCAGAATTTATTTTCTTCCTCAGAATCATATGCTATTTATTTTCTTTCCAATTTTGTTTCTTTTTAAAAGGCAAATCATGTTAAATATAAACTGTCATCATCCTGACATGCTCAGACTTTGTTGTAAAAATTTAAAAATACACCTTACATGGTAAAGTACAAATTATTATTGAAGCTATGCTTTTTAAAATCCTCCATGATGTTAATACACATGTAAAAATATAAAGGAATGAAAGTGTTATGGAAAAGCTCCAGCAAAACAGTATTTCTATGGAAAATATCATCTAGGAGAGATTATTCTTCTTCCTTTTTCAGTTCTGAGCTTGCAGAAGTGCCCTACTCGTTGCCGGATTAGTATTCCCTTCTTACTTGAAGACTATGTAGAGGATACTCTCCAACACAAAAGCGTAAGTCCCAACTCCATTATTGATCACTAGTCTAAAAACTTGGATTTAGTTACAACCCAGCCAGGGATATACTGGACCCAACAGAGGAGGAAAGAGACTACACTCTAAAGGAGCTGCAGGATTTACCCGGTAAACACCAGCCAGAGGAGACAGAGTATACCAAGTGTTGTGCTTTATTCTCAGGGTACATGTTCAAGATGAGAGGAGTATAAAGTGGGCTAAGGGAAGTCTATCAATTTGGGGTCATTCTTCCATGAGTTTACTACCCTGGCAAGCACCAGGAAGAGTTTGTTCACATGTTGCTAAGATAACCCCTAGAAGGAAGAAGAGAGGTCAAAATACAAGAGTAGTGATGGCAGATAGTGAAAGAAGAAATTAGAATCTTGGAGAAGTTGGTGTGCTAGAGTGGATCTATATAATTCCTATTCCATCACTAGCTCAAATGTGATTTTGGATAATTCTCATTGTGTTCCAATAACACGCATGCAACTGTCAGCATTCCACACCACCGTTCACCACAGCACACTTTGATTATTGGTTTGTTTGCAGTCTTACACACTAGGTAGGTACACTCTTGTGGCTAGGAACTCTGATTTATGGCTTTCTGTCTCCAACACAAAGCGATGTTTGACACATGATAAATAGCTAGGATGAGGATAAGAATAAGAAAAGCTAATATTAATAGAGCATTTACTATTTACCAGTCATTGGATGAAATACTAGAAAATCATATCTTAGTCCTTAAAGTCCTTCCTATAAGGTAGATGTAATGTTTTCTCTAGTATATATATATGAGGAAATAGAGACTTAAAGGGGAAAATCAATCTGCCTATGGTTTTACTGCTACTATATTTCAGGACAGACATTTAAACTAGGCAACCTGTTTTCAGAGAGAGGTGTGTTGCCTAGCTAATTGATATTTAGTCATTCCTCACTGAATGTAACAGCTCATATGAATCATTACATATTAAATATGAAAATCACATTCCTGTGATCAAATGAGAATCACTTTGTTTATAAAAGACAACCATCGCCAAGCAATACATGGACCCATCACTGGCTTTTTAAATGAATATACTTCAGTTTAAATGTGAATGATTTTTTAATTAGATATAATGGTTAAAAAAATACTTTTTTAATTTTTTTAATTTATTTTATTTCTAAATGATGAATAACAATTTAATATATGCAGGTTTTAATATGATCTTTGGCATATGTTTACATTGTGGAATTAGTAAATCAAGGTATCAACAAATCCATCACCTCTTTAGAAATCATAAAATAAAACATAAATATTTCACCCATAGTTGGGAAAATTTTGGAATTAGAAAACTTAAAAATACACCTCAAAAACTAACATGCAGTCCACATGTTTTTATCTGGGAGCATGTATGTGCTTAAAGTTTAAGAAAAAAGTGAAGTTTTACAAATTCTCGGAGACACATTTTATGTCTTTCTATCTTGAGACTATAATTAATGAGGTTTTGTTTTTATATCACACATGCTTTCTTGCCTTAAAATATATTAATAAAAATTGTGCTCATCTTCTCATTTTAAAGGCCATCTTACCCCCTTCCCCTCAACTGGATAAAGGCAAGTGAATAAATTATAATTAAAACATTGAGTTTACAAGTTAATTTATATACCTAATTTCTAAATTTCTGAGTTTATTAAAAAATAATCCTTTTTAATTAAATTTAAAGAGTACAAAATTCTTTTATCAATGAAAGGTTTTCCATATTAGAATAAGTAAAGGTGCTAAAAGTCTTCAGAGACTTTCAAATCTTTAGAGATTTTTTTTTTTTTTTTTTTTTTTGCTTAAAAGCTTACTCTAGTTCATACGTAAACTTGGCCAACTCTTCTCTGACTTCAAAAGGACAATAAATGATGATCAATTCTTTTTGTTTTTTGTTTTGTTCTGTTTTGTTTTGTTTTGTTTTGTTTTGAGACAGGGTCTCGCTCTGTCACCCAGGCTGGAGTTCAGTGGCACAATCTCGGCTCACTGCAACCTCAGTTTCCTGGGTTCGAGTGATTCTCCTGCCTCAGCCCCCAGAGAAGCTGGGACTACTGGCGTGCACCACCACACCAGTTAATTTTCGTATTTTTAGCCATGTTTTTCGCCATGTTGGCCAGGCTGGTCTCAGACTCCTGACCTCAGGTGATCAGCCTGCCTCAGCCTCCCAAAGTACTGGGATTACAGGCATGAGAAACCACACCTGACCCAAATTATGATCAATTCTTTTTGAGGAGGATAAGAAAGTAATCTGTTACTTTGACTGAAGGCTGCATGTTTAAGTCTCACTTAGTTCCTTGGTAACAGCAGAAATAATTCACTAATATACATAAACACACTGCTTCTATTTGGAAAACGATTATGTCAAGCTTTCATTTTTTTCCAACTAGATGTCGAACTTCAAACAGGCCATATAATAAAATAATGAAGATTCGTGTTTAAACATTCAGAAAAATTTAAAAAGAAATTAAAAATGGATTTTGGCCCGAAATTTAAGATATACTTTTGACTAGAGAAATTAAATTCTCGTTAGTCTTTGTTCTCCTTCTTTAAAAATCAAAATTATATCAAGCATCTTCTCAGATCATAATGGACTAAAGCTGGAAATCAATAATAAAAAGAACTTCAGAAGCTCTACAAATGCATACAAAGTAAACAACATGCTCCTGAACAACCACTGGGTCAATGAATAAGAGGGGAAAAATTTTAAGTAAATGAAAATTGAAACACAGTGTACCAAAACCTATGACATACGACACAAACAATGCTAAGTGTTAAGTTTATAGCAATAAATACCTACATCAAAAAAGTAGAAATATTTAAAATAAATAACCTAATGATACACCTCAAGGAAATAAAAATGCACAAACAAACCAAGCACAGTATTAGTAGGAGGAAAGAAATAATAAAAATCACAGCAAAAATGAATGAAATTGAAGCTAAAATAATACAAAATATTAACAAAATGAAAAGTCAGTTTTCTGAAAAGATAAACAAAATCAATAAACCTCTAGCAAGACTAGCCAAGAAAAAAAGAGAAGACTGAGATAAATAACATCAGTAATGAAAAAGGAGACATCAAAATTGATACCACAGAGACACAAATGACTGTTGGAGACTATTATGAACAATTATACTCTAACAAAATGGAAAACCTAGAGAAAATTGATAAATTCCTGGACACATGAAACCTGCCAAGATTATAATAGGAAGAAATAGAAAACCCAAACAGACCAAAAACTAACAACAAGATTGAATCAGTAAGAATAAATTTCCCAGCAAAAAAAACTGAGGAAGTGTACGGCTTTACTCCTGTATTCCATCAAACTTATAAAGAACAACTAACACCAATTCTTCTCAAAGTATTCCAAAAAAACTGAGGAGGAGGGAACCCTTCCTGACTCACTGTACTAGACCAGCCTTACCCTAATACCAACCAGATAAAGATAGAAAAAAGGAAGGAAGGAAGGAAGGAAGGAAGGAAGGAAGGAAGGAAGGAAGGAAGGAAGGAAGGAAGGAAGGAAGGAAGGAAGGAAGGAAGGAAGGAAAGAGAAAGAGAGAGAGAGAGAGAGAGAGAAAGAAAGAAAGAAAGAAAGAAAGAAAGAAAGAAAGAAAGAAAGAAAGAAAGAAAGAAAGAAAGAAAGAAAGAAAGAAAGAAAGAAAGAAAACTACAGGCCAGGATTGCTGTGGAACATAAATGCAGAATTTATCAAGAAAACAGTAGCAAACTGAATCCCACAACATATCAAAACAAACAAACAAAAAAATACGCAATGATCAAGTGGGATTTATCACAGGGATGCAAGCATGTTTCAATATATGCAAGTCAATAAGTGTGATACATCACATCAACAGAATGAAGGACAAAAGTCATATCTATTGATATGATTATCTCAATAGACTCAGAAATAAGTTTTGATAAAATTATACATATCTTCATGATAAAAACTCTCAAAAAATTAGTCATAGAAGGAATGTACATGAATATAATAAAGACTATATATTACGAACCTGCAAATAACATAACATGGAATAGGGAAAAACTGAAAGCTCTTCCTCTAAGAACTGGAACCAGACAATGATTCCCGCATTCATCACTGTTATTCAATAAAGTACTGGAAATCCTAGCCAGAGGCATCAGTGAAAAGAAAGAGAAAGAAAAAGAAAAGAAAGGAAAAGAAGGAAAGGAAGGAAGGAAGGAAATCCAAATTGAAAAAGAGGAAGTTAAATGGTCCCTTTTTGTAGATGATGTAATCTTATATAGAGTAAAAGCTACAGACTCCAGCATAAAATTCATAGAATTGATTTAAAAATTCAGTAAAATTGCAGGGTACAAAATCAACATAGAAAAATCAATAGTGACTCTATACACAAATTACAAACTAGCTGAAAAATAAGAAAGCAATCTTGTTTATAATAGCTGCAAAAAAAACCACACCTAGGATTCCATTTTACCAATGAGGTGAAAGACCTCAACAACACAAACAGCAAAGCACTGATAAAATAAATAAATTAAAGAGGACACAGATAGGAAGACCTCTTATGCTCATGAATCAAAATAATTAATATCACTAAAATGATCATACCTCTCAAAGCAATTTACAGATTCTATAGAATTTCTATCAAAATATCAATGACATTCTTCACAGAAATAAAAAAGGCAATCCTAAAATTCGTATGGAACCACAAAAGAGTTCGAGTCACCAAAGCAATTCTGAGCAAACAAAACAAAGCTGGAGACATCATAGCTTTTGTAATATACAAAACTATAGTAACCAAAACCAATGGTACTCGTATAGAAACAGACACATAGATGAGTGAAACAAAATAGAGAACCCAGAAATACAGTCACATATTTACAGCAAACTGATTGAATGATTGATTTGAGAAGGAGTCTTGCTCTGTACCCCAGGGTGGAGTAGAGTGGCACAATCATAGTTCACTGCAGCCTCAAATTCCTGGGCTCAAGCAATCCTCCCACCTCAACTCTCTGAGTAGCTGGGACTACAGACACATACGACCACACCAGGATCAAACAAATTTTTGATAAAGGCAACAGTATATGAACATGAAATCAACCTACTATTTAGCCAAAAAAAAAAAAAAAATCCTGTCTGCAGCAACATGAATGTACAACATGAATGAAATTGGACATCATTATGCTAAGTGAAATAAGAAGGGTACAGAAAGCCAGATACCGCATACTCTCATTCGTATGTCAGATGTTTAAAAGGTGATCTCATGGTGGTCAAGAGTAAAATGATAGTTACCAGAGACTTGGAAGGGTGGAGAGTGGAGAGATAAAGAACAATTGTTTAATGGGTGGGGAGATAATGAGAAATTGGTTAATGGATACAAACATACAGTTGAATAGAAGGAATAAGCGTTAGTATTGGATAACACAGTAGGGTGACTATTATTAACAATAATTTATTATATATTTTTAAATAGCTAGCAAAGATAATTTGGAATGATCCCAACACAAAGAAATGTAAATGTTTGAGGTGATGGATGTCCCAATTAACCTGATGTGATCATTAAATATTGTAAGCTTGTATTAAAATATCATATGTCCTCCCTAAATATTTAAAATCATGTATCAACAAAAATAAGGAACCAAGGGATTTGAAAATAAATGACATTGAGTCAACTGAATATATTTTACACAAATATGAACTTATATCAAATTTTGTCTTTAAACTGTAAACAAAATACTTTTTAAAAAGTCATAGATTCTTAGATTTAAATAGGATTATAAAAATAATCAAGTCCACCTTCTCATTTCAGAAGTGAAGAAATCAAACTTCAAATTACCAAAACCTTTGTTTTTCCCTGAACTGCCTCTGTGTTATCCCACCCACCTCAATTTTTTACTCACTTCTAGGACTCCAGTAGCTTGTCAGAATATCTGTGCAAATTAAAAAAGGAAAAATGTCTCCTCGGAGTAGGTGAATTAGAAAACCCCTACCCACATACACCCATGCAATCACTTCAGGAGCAAATTGCATGTTAAGAAAATACCTCCCTTTCTCCTCATTGACCCAGGTTTGCCCCTGGCACATGGCTTGGTCAGTAGAACATAGGCAAGATTTCATTTGCCTCTTTGTGCAGTGTGCCAGATGCCCAGCCATCCAAGATGACTGTACTCTCATTGTTAACTATATTGTCTTTCTTTAATTTTGTTTTCATTAGAGTTCGATACAATTGATCTACTTGTCTGCTTGCATTTCTGATAATGGTGACTTTGCCCTTAGAAGAATCTTTGTTCCCCTTGTATCCATTCTCATGACACCAAGTGGTTCTGCTACTAAACATGCACCAATCATTTATATCGTAGTGGGTATCCTCTGCTATAAATATAAAATTCAATTATAATGAAAAATGAAGTTACTTCCCTATAGTGAAACTAAAAGTTAGCAATCAATCACATTTTTTGACCAAATCTTTGCTATCACCATTTTCATTCATCTCAATTTAATTAACTTTTAAGTTGTCACAATTGAATCATGCACTAATAGAGCTTGGATATTTCCTTGTCCCCACCCAAATCTCATGCTGAAATATAATCTCCAATGTTGGAGGTAGAGCCCTGTGGGAGGTGTTTTGATTATGGGGTCAGATCCATTATAAATGTCTTGGGCCATCCCCTTGGTGTTAAGTGAGCTCTCAATCTCAGTTCATACAGATCTGGTTGTTCAAAAGTGTGTGACACCTCCCTCCCACCACTCTCTCACACTTGCTCCTGCCCTGGCCATGTAATATGCCTGCTCCCCTTTTTGTACCCCATAATTGTAAGTTTCTGAGGCCTCCTCAGAAGCTGAGCAAATGCCACCATCATGCTTCCTGTAAAGCCTGAAGAACTGGAAGCCAATTAAACCTCTTTTCTTTATAAATTACTCAGTCTCAAATATTTATGTATAGCAATGTGAGAGCAGCCTAATACAGAACATGGGATATAACTTTCATTGTCAATTATTATTCTATTCACTTGTTTGTAGTCAGGAAACATGTCAAGCCATTTTAGAATAGCTTGTAAACTAAAGAACTGATTTTATGTAATAGGAGTTTGTAACTTTAAAATCATCTTCTAATTTCCTGTAATGTGTCTGCTCTGCTATCCTTAAAAGTAAAGGAAAATAAAAATACCCCTCTAAAATATAGCTGCATTACAATTCTTAGTATTCCTTGTACTTTGCTGTGGCCATGACTGAGTTGTAGCAAATGGAATACGAGGAGAAAGAAGTGAGCCATTTTCAGACAAAGTATATAAAAATCTTCCTCATCATTCTTGATACCCTTTCTCTTGCACCGATACCATGCAAACTCAAACTGTGAATTTGGAGGCTATTTAAAGAAAGTAGAATGCAGAAACACAAGCTGGAAGAATCCTGATGTCCTGAACAGACTCCCATTGTATAAAATCAATTCTTCATTTTACAGTACTGGGTCACAGAATCCCACACTAACAGTCAGAAAACCACCAGCCTATCAGGAACTCCTGTTTGGGATTTTATGTGAAGAAGAAGGCAATTTCAACCATGTTTGATAAACTATTTACTTTGAACTTGGTTTATTAAAGAATCTATCATTAACTTAACAAACAACTTTCACTTAAACGGAGAACAGAAGATAAGTATCTTACCAGAAAATAAACTGAAACTTACTAACTATACATACAGAATTCTGTATGTCTCAAGGAGACTTCATTTGAGAACTTTTTTTGCCATAGATATCAAATTTTTATAATTCTATAATTTTAAATGTTTCGAGAGGGAGAAAAAAAAGAGAACAAAGAGAAAGAGAAATGGAGAGAGAGGCAGACAAGCCATCAAACACTTTAAAAAAGTAGATGTAGATTATTGCAAACAAAATAAGCAGTTGCAGAGGGAGTGCAAGGACTTGGTCTGAATATTTTACTGGGCACTATAGTAGGTTTAGGGTCTTATTTGAAACTATTATATTTCATTTAAAAATATATATTTTGAGAAAATATTTTTACTCTAAATGTGTAAATGAGAGCAGTGATGCTTAGCATATTTTTACGCTAAGAATGTGTTGCCACATTTTTTCTTAATTTTATTCAAATCAGAAATGCCATGAAACACAAATCTGACATTTGAAAAAATGTTTTAAAATTTGAAAACGCTAAAATGTTTAAACTAAAATGTATACACTTATACTTTTAAAAAAATTAACTAAAAGGTTGACTTTTCATGGAGTATATGATCAAGATTCGAGTCAATACTTGATTGTAAGAAACAGACTCTGTCTCAAATGTATCTTTACCACCTTTAGAGAACCTCATATCTCTAAATGTGATGCATTCACCATTTGACTGATGACTCTCAAAATAATTTGGAGTTTAGTAGGAAATCTATATATATTTTATAATTTGGGCATAACAGTTTTTCTGAAAGCCTTTAAACTGAATAATCTAATAACATTTTGTATTTAAAGGCAAGCTCAAGTTTTTATAAATGTGCAATAAATATTAATGTTTTCTCAAACCTTAGTAATAACCTAGTGTTAAATCATTTAAACATGTTAGCACCCATTGCACTTCTAAGTAATTCAATCCCAAAATTTAGCTTTTAAGCAAAAAAATTAAGTGTTTGCACTACGTTGTATCTCTAATGAATTATGAATGAATTTTACTTTTAAGATGTCAATAATCTAAATACAGTATTTCCAAGCCTTCATACAGCTTTATAGATCATTTCCTGAGGATGCCCATTCATTTCAGTGTAAATGGACAATGATGGAAACTTTAAGGAGACAGATTATTATTTTCCATTAACTAAATTCAAGAATGGAGTCTACTATTTCTTGACATCAAAGAACCTTAAAAGCTACCTTTATGTTTTTATTTTTAAGCAAAAAATAAAAATAAAAATAAAAACTGGAGAAAAGATCATTGTCAGCTTTTATGTTCATGCCTAAGGCAATTTCCAAAAAGAACACATTGAATATATACTTTCGTTTACTATTTTCACCTTTTGTACACCATTTTTGTGAATATAAATTTAATTCATCATGTATCTGTCATTCTAGGTAAAAGATTGCTTCTGAGAGAAACAAAGTGACTTCATGCAGTTGACTGATGATATCTTATTAGCCTCTGTGTTAGCTATGAAGTTAACTGCCGAGCACTTTTATGTCATTAAACTATGTAACAAAAATGGATTCATTTACAATGGCAAATATGAGACAAGAATTTCTAATTTCTCAAATTAGTGGTCATTAAAAACAATAAAATGTATTAAAAGGGTAATACTTACTTCTTCAAACTTGCAAAACCAAGACAAGCTTGCCTATAGCATTACTGTCAAAAAAATGTACTAAAGAAGAGCAAAAATATAAAAATTCTCTAATTTTTAGTTTTATTATATGTATGTCTACAGTTACATTATGCTTACTTCTTTACACTCTATTATTATTTAATAATATGATATACTTTCTTTGTAACACACATGGGGATAGCACTTTTTAGGCACTATTTATTTTGTGCAACACTTCATGATGAAAATGTTATGAAAATCCCAATTTTTACAAACAAGGAAACTATCCTACTTCTTTAACAAGCACCTATTAAGTGTTTCCTATATGCCAAGCACTTTACTATGCACTTCATAAATATCACTTAATGTTTACTCGCTTAATTTTCCAAGTAATCAAGTTAGGTATTATTCTTGTCTTCACTTAAAGATAAAGAAACTGAGGGAAAGAGAAATTAAATAATATTCCCAAAGTCACACAGCTACTCAGTGGTGAAACTGGCATTCGAATCCAGGCACTCTGCCTCTATACTAAAGAAAACACAACTTTTTGTTTGGACAAAAAAGGTTCAAACACAAGTTATCTATCTCCAATACCACCTGAAAACTAGGCAAGTGTGGTCCCCGGTCTGGAGGACTCACTTCAGAAAATCAACATTCTCCTGCCAGGCACTGCTCCATGGGGCAAAGGTCCATGGGGTCAATGAATGAACATATCTAGAAACTCATCTCCGCTCTCCCTCAGATATGCACACACTCCCAATGTGGGCAACATAAACATAAGAAGTGGTCAAAAGCAGCTTTGCAGGAATCTGAACTGAGCATGGATGTGCAGGCTAAAATAGCCACTCAGGCCTCTCCTTGTATAGGACAGAGAAGAGAATTTGGAAAGAAGGTGGTGGATTGCAGCCAAGGGGCCAAGATCAAGGAGTGAATGCCCAGGTCTCTCCATAGTGCCATATTTTTATGCAGAATTCTATGATGGTTTTTTTTTTTTTTTTTTTTTTTTGAGATGGAGTCTCTCTCTGTCGCCCAGGCTGGAGTACAGTGGCGCAATCATGACTCACTGCAACCTCTGCCTCCCAGGTTCAAGCGATTCACCTACCTCAGCCTCCTGAGTATCTGGGATTACAGGCGCGTGCCACCATGCCCGGCTAATTTTTTGTATTTTTAATAGAGATGGGGTTCCACCACGTTGGTCAGGCTGGTCTCGAACTCATGACCTGATGATCCACCAGCCTCAGTCCCAAAGTGCTGGGATTACAGGCGTGAGCCACTGCTCCTGACCAGTGATCAAACATTTTAAATAAGAACCTGAGTTTCTTCACAGGTCACTCTGAATGTATATTTGTCAAAAGCAAAGTAAATATTTTATTTAATAATTTATTACTCATAACAATTTTATAGCTTATCACTTTCAAATATTTAGACATATTTTATTTGTACTTCCATTGGTTCCACTTACCAAGGACTTTACAAATTTAGGGGGTACACCTGTTTATCTATTTCCCAAGAAATGTATATTACTAATACTTATGCTATGCTCCTTGTTTCTGAGGGCGGTTGTTTGTTTGAAGATGATAGAGAAAGTGTGGATTAAAATGGAAGAGCACATAATTCTAGTATCTTTGAGGTGAAAGGAAGAAATACTTTTCCTCAACTGCATTACATTTTATTTTTAATTTGGCAAGTCTTTATAAATTAGAGTTACACAATGAATGCTTATAGAAGTGACAAAATGCAGGGGAATCTTTAAGGTTAAGAATGGAGATCCAACAATTGTATGTAAAGAAATATTTGGCACTCACGATATCAATTAATAGACAATACATCAAAAAAGTGGTACCTTAGGAATTAACTCCAGAATTTCTGACCTTTCTTCTGCTACCATCATTTTTAATACTTCATTAAAGATAAATAAACTTCTTAAAACATAATAGGCACAAAATGTGCAGTTATCTCACTGGTTTTAAAGTGCTGATGTGAAATTTTAACAGTTGAATTGCCCTTTCCTTACATTTTTCTTTTACTAGAATCAAATGTATTATAAACTTTCCTAGATATTTCAGCATGCTAACAATTCATCTCATTCAAAGTCTCACAGTTAAAAAATAGCCTATCATTTGCTCTGAAAAATGCTTGTACTTTCCAATAAAACATAACCTTAGAAAAAAATCAATATTACATTAGTTTTGAGGTTAATAGAAACATATAAAGAATAGAAGAAACACATATCAAGAATAGCCAGCATGAATAAAAAAGAAAAAAAATATTCCAAGGTCATTTAAAATTTTTTTTTGCCAAAGTAAAACCCAAACTAGAAAGAATTAATCTTTTCATTAAATGTTAATGCATTTTTGTTTTGAAAAATGAATTTTGAAAAGCCTAGTCACACATGAATAAAACTATTGAACTATTATAGGTAGCCAAACAAATAAATGAGAGCCATAATATTTGTGACAGAGTTAATATAGAGAAAGTTAAGAAACTTTTAATATCTCTTGAAAATTTTTTATCTGATCATTTTAATGGCCTTTATTTTAGAAGATTATTATTTTATGAAGTTGAAATGAAAATCTGATCAGATCTCTCTTTCATAAAAACATTCTCATTTCTATATAGGAAGAAGCCAAATGGAATGCTTAATCAGATTTTCTGCCCTTAAAATATGCATTATCAGCATATCAATATTACATGTACAGTTCAACTGTATAGCGACCTCTGCATGTACACGAAGAACATCTTCCCTCTTAAATCTCACCCTTTTATCAATTATCCTTTTGTACTATGTCAGAAAATATTTCTTTAAGAATAATTAACAATGAATATGTATTGTCATTTAACACCAAAATTTAAGGGGAAAAGAAAATCAACAAAGCTGCCTGCAAAAATGTATCAACAAAAATCATCTGTTTGGGGAAGGAGAAAATGCAATTCATCATGTGAGTGGCTTGCCATGCTATCTTCATTCTACAGTCTGAATGTGTCCTCTAAAATTAATGTGTTGAAAAGTTACTCTTCAATGTAACAGTGTTGAGAGTTGTCACCTTTTAGGAGATGTTTAGGTCATGAAGGCTCTCCCTCCCTCATGAATGGACTAATTCTACTATAAAAAGAGCTTGTAAGAGTGGGGTCACTTTCTTTTGCACTTCTGCCATGTCAGTGTACAGTGTCTATTCCTTTTTCTGCCCTTCCGCCTTTTGCCACGTGAGAACTCAGAAACCAAGCCCTTACCAAATGCCAGCACCTTGATCTTGAACTTCCCAGCCTCCAGATCTGTGAAAACAAAAGCAGCACAAAGCAGATTAAGACACAGATAATCTGGATAGTTAGATAATTGTTAGATAGGATGAATTTTCAAGTGGATAATATGTAAATATGGACCAAGGCTAAAAGAAAATCCAGGTGTGTTCCTCAGTGTGAAAAAAGAATAATAGATTACTAATGAGTTCTCAATTAAATTGCATGTTGTGGTTAAGTTTATCTTAACAATATTCAAAATTTTCTCAAGATATAAAACTAGTACTCTAGATGTTATTAAATACTACAATGTGAAAAAAGACCAGTAACCTCAGGACTTTACTATATGACAGAATAAGACCTCAATTGACCTGACAGGTACACATTTAGTTAGCCAGACTTCTATAAAAATGTCTTTCTGTAAAAGTTATTTACAGCAAAATCACTAAGAGATGATAGTGAATATTCAGAATAGCATAATGTATCAGAAGAACACCTTGCTAAAAACATTTTTTTCCTATGCTTGTGAGTCTCTCCACATATAAAACAAATAAAAGCAATCATTTCTAAAACTTCTTCAAAAACCTCTAAAACTTGGCTGGGGGTGGTGACAGATGTCTGTAATCCCAGCAATTTGGGAAGGCAAGGTGGATAGATCACATGAGGTCAGGAGTTTGAGACCAACCTGGCCAGCATGGCAAAACCAGTCTCTACTAAAAACATAAAAATTAGCTATCCGTGGTGGTGGGCACCTGTAATTCCAGCTACTTGGGAGGCTGAGGCAGGAGAATCGCTTGAACCAAGGGGACGGAAGTTGCAGTGAGCTGAGAATTTGCCACTGCACTCCCGCCTGAATGACAGAGACGATGTCTTAAAAAAAAAGAAATCCTCTAAAACTTGATTTCTTGATTATTGTTTTAATAATGAAATTAAATATTAAAGTAAATGAAAATTAGAATGTTAATATTCTGATTCAAAGACAAATATTTTTGGGGTTTCCACATATGCTGACAGTGGACACACTTCCACATTGTATTTTCAAGCAATATTTTTTGTATACTGTTGACACCTCCAAAATCATATAATTTTTAAAATAACTTTTTAAAATTTATACAACCTTTTTAGAAAAAAATTGTAAAAAATATACAGCAAGAACAACATACGAATTTATAATTGTCAGCCTTCTAGCTTTCCTGTTAGGAATTCATCATGGAGAAATAATTGAACAGAAACTACACACGCAGAAACAGATGTGTACAAAGTCACATAATAAGATAACCTCTAATAGTTCAAAATATAAAGAGAAATATAGATAGTAGATAGCAGATGCTGTGGTCTGAGTATGTCCATCAAATTCTTATGTTGAAACTTAATTGCCAATGTGATAATACTAGGAGGTAGAAACTATAGGAGATAATCAAGTAGAGGGCTCCACCCTCATAAATGGGGTTAAAGGCCTATAAAACAGGCTTCACACAGTGTTTGCCCTTTTTGCCCTTCCATCTTCCACCATGTGAGGACACAACATTCATAGTGCCATCTTGGAAACAGAGATTAGGCCCGCTCCAGTCACTGAACCTGATGGTTCTTTGATCTTGGACTTCCAAGCCTTCATCACTGTGAGCAATCAATGTATGTTCTTTATTAATTACCCAGTCTGAAATATTGTGTTACAGCAACAGGAATGGACTGAGATAGCAGATGAATAAGAAACAGTACAAATTTTAAAAGAGGAAATGACTTAGTAAATTATGGGATATCAACCAAGAATAAGATTGGCATTCAAATTATGAAGACTCTCAAAAGAAGGAAAATTGTTTATAACATGATTTTAAAATTAGAAAAGCCATGTGCATAAAGAATACAACTATGTGGAATATATACGCATGTAAATAGCTAAACGAAGTATATATGTGATAATAAAAGTAATTTTATTTGGATGGAAAAAGTTCCTTATTTTTTGTCTCTAAACATCTCTCATATACTGTATCTATTTTTAATAATAAAAGAAAATACCCCATCAAACAAATGTTAAAAATTGATGTGTCAGTTAAAGGCGCACACACACACACACACACACACACACACACACAGAGGAAGAGAGAGGAAGAAAGAATGAATACACTATTGACCAAGAAGTACACAAGAGATTATTTCTACATTGGTGGAATTGTTACTATCTTGGTAACAATTCATATTTAAATAAATCTGCAAGAATTATTTAATAGGAGCCCAGCATGTAAAGCATAAGCTTATTAATAAAATTAATAGATTAGAATGAGGCTGGGTGTGGCAGCTAACACCTGTAATTACAACATTTTGGGAGGCCAAGGCAGGTGAATCTCTTGAGCCCAGGAGTTCAAGACCAGCCTGGGCAACATGATGAAACCTCGTCTCCACAAAAAAATACAAAAATTAGCTGAGTGTGGTGGTGTGCACCTATAGTGCCAGCTACTCAGGAGGCTAAGGCAGGAGGATCACTTGAACCTGGAATGTCAAGGCTGCAGTGAGCCGCGATTGTACCACTGCACTCCAGCCTGGGCAACAGACGGAGGTTCTGTCTCAAAACATATATATAGAGAGAGAGATTGGAATGATAGGATTTATAAAAATTTAACTTAACATACAATTTCCTACAATGGCACACAGCCAACAGTGTGACAGCAAAATAACATATACCGTAAAATTTTAGCTAGCTAAAGACATTAAAAGCAATCCTAGCTACTTTTTATCCATATTCTGTTACATCATTCCACAAACTGAGAGGAATATTAAGTAATATTCTCTCAGGGAACTTCATGAAGCAGCTCTTATGTATGCAGAAGTGGAATATACTGTTTGGTAATCACTCAAGCTTTCTGAAATAAAAAAAGATTAAAATTCAGAGAAGGAGAAAAATGCAATTAAATACTTGTACAACTGCATAAAGAAAGCATCTGAGATCTCAATAGAGGCTCAGAATCCTCTCTAAATACTAGTTATACTCAATTATTTTCTCCCCCTTTACCATTTCTGCAGTTGCTGAAGAAACAGCTTATCCCCATGGTTCTAGCAACTGTGTCTTAATCATTTACATTCCCTGAGGTTGCACCAATCACACAAACAAGGAAATTCTGGAGTTTTGAAAGGAATTAGGTCACAAATGTAAACAGATCTATAATCTAAATCTGCTAAGCTAAAGCCCCCTATTAAATGAGAAAGCTGAAGACAAAGAAAGATAAATATTGTTCTCTGCATTTTTTATTCATGTCAGCATTAATCCTGTCATAAAAGAGAGAAGGGAAATTATTATTAAGCATTCACTAGAATCCTTTCTACCTCACTGTTTTTCCATTTCATAAGCAGAAAACAGAGCTCAAATATTAAACTTGCCATGGTTGCTTTAGGTAGAATTGTACACATCTTTCCTAGTTATGTCACTCTCCCTCTCCCATCTTTTTTTATCTCTCTTTGCCTTAAATATGCATGGATAAGAATACATAAAATCAATATAATTAATGCAATAAGACTATCAAATAAGTCTTCTATTACTATGAAGAATTTGTGAGAAGAAAGCCAATAAATAAATTTCCTGCAAAGCTGAGTTTTTAGAGGACAAGGCCAAAATGGTAGCATCTTTTTAATACATTGGCAGCCAATTGCATACAGAGGCATGAGACAGAATATGTGTTGCAACGTGTTCCTTCTGTGGTAATTGCATATTTTAACTGTGGAATGTAGTTATGTGTGCAGGAAGAAAGCAAAATGAAATATAAAATATTTTTAAAATTATAGAATATCATTTTTCTCTTTTATGCCCCAGGTTATTCCCAGCAGATAAATATAGCCACTGAGTTCACAATATACTCCATCTGTGTACATTCAATAAATTGTTGCCAAAGGTAGCATAATTATCCCTTTTTAAATCACTGATCATTTAACATTTGCAAAATATGTGTGTTTCTTATTATTGTAGAAATGGGAGAAATTACATAATTATGAACATTCATATTTTATCAATTAGACTCATAATACTGGAATGACACGTAGGTCAATTAGTTCGACTCCTTTGTAAACAGAAAAGCAAAAGCCCGCAATATTTTGGTCACCATCTGGTCAAAAATAATTAAATACCTACATTAACTATTCATTGAGCTTGAGACATTGAAAAGAATTGTTATAATGAGAACATTTCCTAGGAGGCATAATGTGTGTCTATTAATACCTTAGCATAAAATAATCAAACGAGCTACAGTCAAGCAGAAAAATGTAAATGGAAGGAACGTGAAATGTAAGCATTCTGATGAGAAAAGCAAAGAAAACAAATATCTGGAATATGTGTTACTGACAAGAGGGTTTTCCTGAGAAGGCTATCCTCATATGTATTGCTTGCTATAGTGGAAAGATTTCCAAGCTCTTAAGGAACATCACTCAGATGAGAGAATGGACAGAATGGACAGTGAAGGTATGGTTTGCAATCGCTACATGGGGATAAGAAAAATTTGGGGTAAGACAATTTCCATATTGTTAGTGTGTCTTAGACTCTTGTAAACTCTCTTGTTTTCTTTGACATTTTTATATAAAACAAAGGCTTTTAAAGAGTTAGCATAAGGCTGAACCCAAAAGACATTTCCAGTGCTATGCTTGTTTGTTTGTTTGTCTGTTGTTAGTAATGGCCATCACTGAAACTGGTGAGGAACCTTGAGTCATGATTCAGCTTATGACTTCTGATACTCAGAAAATTGTATAGAACCTACTTCTCCCTGTGTGTCATCGCTAAGCACCACTATAAACCCTGAAAACAATGTGAGACAGAAGCAAAGGAGAGCTCTGAAGGATGATAAGAAGAAGACAATCTGGATGGACCTCCAGTATTTAAGAGCACAGTGGAAGAGCAGCTTATGTCCCCACCTCCACAGCATAGAAGCATCTCAAAGTGGGTGTTTTCCACCACCCAAATCTGGTAACAGAAAAAAATAATTACATTTTATTTTCCTTCCCCACCAGAGCAAATGGGAATCACCAATAATATGGAGCCAGGGAAAGCACTCTTTTTCTCTACTATGCCTGGAATCCCCATGCCTGCTTAGAGGTACAAAAGTGAGGAGTGGAACCAGGGAAAGAAAACAAGCCACAGCAAAAAATAACTAAAGAATTTGTCACCGGTGGACGTACTCTGAATGACTGGCTAAATTAAGCTTTTTTGAATATCAAATGATGTTTCAATCATCTGTTTCAATCAGGAAATAGGGTTAGTAAAATTCATAAGGAAAAAGCATAGTGATTACATGTAGCCCTCTTTGGGCTTTGCTGTTTCTTCTTCTTTCCTAATGCTGCAATCAATATGCTTTTTCCTTATGAGTTCTATTAACCCTACTTGATATTCAAAAAAGGACATTTTAAAAGTGGAGGAGATAAAATGACCTAAATGGATGTGAGATTTTTTATACTTGTGAAAAAGTTTGCTATAAGTACACTGTTATAAGCCACAAATACATATTTAATACTCAGAGCAACCAGTATGAAAAGGATACAAGAGATACACTCAAAAACATAGTAAGCCAATAAAGATGGAATCCAGAAAAAAACCTTTCAAGTGACCCACAGAAACACAAGAGAAGCAGAGAAACAGTGGAATGAGAAGCAGAGAAACAGTGGAATGAGAACCAGGAGAAACTAAAAGAAAACAAGTTATAAAATGGCATACTTGAGCACTAACATATCAGCAATTAACTAATATGCAAATGACCTAAATATATCAACAAGAGACAGATTGGCAGAGCGAGTAAAACACGCACACACACACACACACACACATAACCTAACTATATGTTGCTCACAAGAAACTAACTTGAAATTTAACAACACAGATAAGATGAAATAAAGAGTTTTCATTAACTGAGCTCATAGTGCAGGAAAAAAGATCCTTCCATAGGGTCTGCTCTTTGATAAGTTTGCTATTTTTTTAGTTAATTCCACAATATTTTCCTTATAATTTCATTATTTCATTGAGGGCATATATCAATAACTTCAGAATAAAGCTCAGCAAAGACTTGAACTTGTCTCATAAGTTTGGATTAGGGTTTGTTCAAGGGCACAACAATTCTATAAAATAAGTTATAAATTTCTATGTCATCTAATTCAAGCCCACTGAATTTCCCTAAAAATTATTTACTATCCCCCTAAACTTATGCACACTTCCTCATATCCCTTTCTCCTAAGAAGAAGGGTATATACCATCTATATTCTATTGTGTGGTGGGGCAATCACTGTGAGTTTCCCTCCATGCATGCTAATACATTTGTATGCCTTTTCTGCTATAAATCTGCCTTTTGAGTATTGATTTTTTAGCAAACCTTCAGAGGGAAAAGGGAAGTTTTCCCTTGACTCTATAACTGCATAACTATTAAGCCAGGATTTGAAAGTAGGCAGAAAACGCTCAGAGCTCACACACATAGACAACGCTTTATATTGTTTTCTTTCAATTCGTCCAAATATTTTTTTTCCCTTCCCTGATGTCATTAGTAAGCAATTTCATCATTTACTTTAACATGACCTAGAAAAGTATATATCCTGCAAGCAAAATAACTGAAAGATGAATGTCCAGGAGCAAATGGTGAGAAATTCAAAGAGCTCACATGCCTATAGAGCATTCCCGTTTACAAACACGAGCACAGGCTATGAAGCCAGACACATCTGTGTTCAAATCTTCACCATTCTCGGTAACTGTATAATCTGCATTAGTAAGGACTATTTATTTTGTGTTTAGAAACTTAACTTTTTAATAAAGGGGTTTTATTAGAAACATACTGATGCTTCACAGAAACCAGGAGGCAAAGATACTAGGCAGACTCCGGCATATCAGGGACTAGAATAGGGGATTTGATATCATTAGGATGCTCTTTTCTCTCCATCTTTTATTCCTTTTCCTCTTTCTCTTCAATCCATCATGTGGCATGGAAAAAGTCTCCAGTAGTTCTGAGGCTTAGAATTAATGAAATTGAAAACACAGGGGACACATTCTTCTTACCTCCAACAAACATAGCCGGTGAAATGATTTCAAATGTCCATCCTTTTCCATCCGAACAGTCAACTTGTGTGAGCAAAGGAGTCTACTAGCATTTTTCAAAAGGGGAAATCTATCATCTGAAGGATGGGAATAGTGGAAATTTGCCAAGGAGACAAACACAATATCTACCAAGATGTCTATTGTTTTAAAAATTTAAAGATATTTAGTTTTATGTCATATATTAAATTGTACATAAAGCAACTAGCACACTAAAATGCTGAACAACTACTAGATTTTCATGCCCCTTCCCCATTTCTCAGAAGGCCAAGACAGCTTTCAACAAAGTAGAGGAAATCACTAGGTGAGAATGGAGTAAAAGAGGTGGATTTGCATGCTTTTTCCTGCTCTTCCAAGGCTTGCACTAAGCTTCGTGTACCAAGAAATGGACCAAGAAGCCACCATTCTGTGAAGCTTTTCTTTGAGCCTTCTGTCTGAGTTTTTACAGCATTTTATATGTGGACAATTGGAGTTCCATCATACTTATTACAGTTATTAATTTGCATGTCTTTCTCCCTTGATAAAAAGTGAACGTCTGAAAGGCTGAAAGCGTGATTTATTTATTCCTGCATCCTTCATAGCTGTGACTGGCACATGAGAGGTGCTCTATAAAATAAGTAAATGAATTAGTTCAGGTGCCATGAATTTATGACTGTGGTTCAGTGTTTATTGAACTGAATAGAGACAAATGATATTGAGACTTTATGATTTGTCAGGCATTGTCTTAAGTGCTTTGTATCTATCATCTCATTGGATTGCTATAAGAATACTTCAAAATATTTTTCATTCTTCTCTTCCTCTCGCCTCTGTGCTTTATAGAAAAAGAAATTGAGGGTCAAGTGACAGTTTCCCAAAATGATCCAATTTAAGTGAGGATTCTGGTCTCTTGTTCAGTATGTTATTTATCTCAATGGCACCCACTTCATAGAGAGAAATATATACTGTACGTGTGTGGGTGTGTGCATGTGGAGTGGGTGGATGTACGTGTGGGGCAGTACATGCAGCCACAGACTTTGATGTTGAACACTATGTGCATTTTATTGATCTGAGAGCAGCTGTCCAGATTAGGTAATATTTTTTCTCCCTGGCAGGGGGCTGCTGGCTATCCGAGGACTTCCAGGTAGTTGTCATGCTATTGCTATTCCTCTCAGTTGTTATCTTGTGATGTTTTACTGAAATGCATGTCTGTATTGAAGGTTATCTTCTTCCTATGAGGGACATATAAACTTGTGCCAGATAGGATGTCTTGTAGCATTTAGCTGATGATCCTTGCCACCCAACAGTCAGTTACCTCAGCTGTGGAGGAGGAAATGCCAACCTGAAGAGCAGAATCTGCTGGTCACTGTGAAATAGAAAGTCTCTTCTGCTCAAAAGCTGGGATGTTCTTGTTCCCTCAGAGACCTTCTATCTCTTGGTGACAGACCTTCATAAATTAATTGCAGAAGAGAGAGACAGACAAACCTAGACTCCACATATGTATATTTGTAATGTGAAATATTCCTTTTTAATAATGAGGATGTTTGAGTCCCTCATTCAAGACACTCCTTTCCAGATGCTAGACACCAGGATAGGCAAATTGTCCATGAGAAGATTACTTGGTAAGCATAGACTCAGAATGGATTAAAGGTAATATTTCCCTAAAGTCAAAGAGCACCACTCATCTCCTACTAAACTGTCACAGAGAACGTCACTCTAGAGAATGTTCTTTAATTTACTTTGTTATTGTGTTGATTTCCCAATGTATTCTACCCTTCATAGTACTGGATATACTGACAAAATGTCTTCTTCACACTCCATTTTTCTAGATGTTAACTGCCCTTCTTTTCACGTGTTTCTTCTCAAATCAGGCAATGGCATGCTATTCTAGAGTGGAAGTCACATTAGCTTTTAAATGACTCTCTCTCTATATATATATATATATGACTATATAAATGACTATATCTATACACACATCTAATATAAATATAAATACACAGACACATATATAATATATATAATAATCAACTAGCCTAGACATGTTCTTATGATACATTCGAAACAGGATCTTATTTTGTCACCCAGGCTGGAGGGCAAAACATATATATGTGTTTTGTAGAGAAAGAGTTCCACTATGTTACCCAGGCTGGTCTTGAACTCCTGGGCTTAAGTGATCCTCCTGCCTCAGACTCTCAAAGTGCTGCGATTACAAACATGAGCCATGGGCAAAATTGGCAAACATATGCTTTTCACAATATTGCAAATTAATAATTGCTAGAATCTCTCTATTTCATTTATTTGTGTTTGCCAGCAAGCTGTTTGCCTGAGCTCATCAATTTCTTGTAATACATTGACATACACAATAAACACTACCCCTGTTATTTTTATTTCAGTCTATTCACTGGAGCTCCAAGTTCATCAGGCATGGGGTCTAACTTCTAAGTTTTACAAAATGTGAGACTCATTTTCATTACGGCTTTGGGTTATAATAAAATTTTAACAATGCAATACTCATGGAATATATGCAGTTAAGTACTTTAACTGTAAAACCAACAGAGCCTTTAATATTTCTCCCCTAAAATTATATTGAAATCTGCCACACAACATAAAAGGCAGAATGACTTTGAGCTTTAAAGTCAATCAGATCCACATTTAGAGATCTGCTAAATATTAATTGTTATTTAGGCTTTATGCCTTTCAGGTTTCTTAGGCAAAACTGATATCAACCAAAAATAATCAAAATGGTCAGAATCTAATTAAAAGACAGTTTATTCAAGTGCAAAATATAACAATGGACCACCTGAAAATACCAACTCCGAAGGAATAGAGCCAGCATTCCAAAGTAGGGAATTTTAAGATTTCATTTATGTGGGCAGAGAGAGAGGAGTTTTTAGCAGGATTACAACATTTTTCACATGAGATTGGTGCATAGTTATAGCAATTTGATTGGTTATAAGCAGTGTTTCTTCTGGGAAGGGTACATTTAGCATTTTTTACAGAGGGTGCAGTAGTCATGGATTTTCTGTCATCTGTGTCTAAGAACAGCAGGTCAACAAAGAGAAAGTTAATTCATAACAAGGATAATTAATTAAGGAGGCAGAAGATTTTTGTCCCTGACATCTTCTAATTTTCTCTGGTCATTGTATAGAACAAGAAAACAATTTCTCTTTTATGAGAAACAGAAATTGCAACCACATGTGACTCGAATTACAGTCACATCACTCTCAAGGCTTTAAGTGTTTTGGGGGTTCCAACAGCTTTTAAATTGTAGTTTTCACCCTGGTTATAATGATTTTTACTTTTCAGTGCTATGGGGAGCTTGATTGAATTAATCTATTCTTAGTTTCAACACAGAGCCTGACCAAACTAAGTACACAGAAAATAACAGTTGTTTACTTTAGCACATTATCTGTCTAATGGCATTTACATTCCAAGTCTTAGTTTACAAGGCTATTTGCAATGTGGCCTACTTCATGTTATTCTTCTATATACACTGATATTTCACCATAGCTTTTTCATGCAGCATAATTTCTCCCACAGTGTTCTTGCCATCCCTACCTCATGTGTATTTTATCAGTTAGTCTTACCAAGTAGCAAAGCATTCTAAAAATGTGGCCTAGAACAATAGTCACTAATTATTATAATTCAAGAGTCTGTAGATTGCCTGAGAATTGGCTGGTCTATGGACTCACTCATGTATCGGTGGTCAACTGGGAGTTGTTCTGTTCTATATTTGTCACATGGTCACCCAGTGACCAGTGAGCTAGTCTAGACATGCTCTTATGATAATAGGAAAGGCAAGAGCATAAGCAGAAACATACATGGACTCCTAAGGCCTGAGTTCTAGTGGAAAATGCATATTCAGATCCTGGGTAAAGAAAGATGTTAAAATATATATTCCATTGCTTTTGAAGGCAACTGTAGAGTTATATTGCCCCTGAGATGGCCTTTATGTTTTCCTCAACTTGACTAACTCCCTTTTCCTAGAGCATTTGCTTTAGAAAACTGGCCATTTTAAACCTTTCTCTGCCCATTTGAGATGTAAATCTTTTTATAAACCTTCTACTGATATTACAAACTGGGAATGTCTTTTTCAAAAACTAGTAACCACCTCTTTGAAATGTAATCAAGGAGGATAGAATTCCTATCTTCCAGTTTCTGTAGGAGGGTAAGAGCCTCACTTACGGGAAGAGGGAATAAAAACTGATGCCTTGCACCAAGTTATACACTTACCTCATGTCATGAAAATAAGAGACAATTTTCGATTTCCTTTGGGTAAGGCAAACAAATGGCTTATAATTCCCTCTCTTCCCGTAGCTCTTAAAACTGTTCAGCCTTTTGTTTCAGTGGAATTGAGCTCAGTTGAGTTCTAGCCTCTCTCCTCCTATTGGAATAGTTTTCAATAAAGTCTTCCTTGCTTGTCTCATTTTGTTCAGTGCAATTTAAGTCGCGACAATCGCAAGTGTATGAATTTCGGGAGTGTTGAAGAATAGGAGCCAATAATGCATCTAATCATACCACAGGTGGTTTCAGGTAGTTACCAGAATTCTTTCTAAGGTTAATGAGAGAAAATCAATTTAGAGAGAACCTTCTTCTGGAGGTCCTTTTATTCTTTCTAGTTTAAGGAAAAAGAGAATTTTGCTTCAATAAATGTTTAAAGACTTGAATTATAGCTTAGAAGTAAGTACATTCATTTCACGTAGGCAAAGTTATTGGAAAGCATTATGGAAAACACAGAATCTTCAGTTTATTTGTATGTAAATTAGGGGAACCTCTAAGTTTTTTAAGCGGCCTGACAGCTGGAATTCTTTTGTATCTAAAATGGCAAAGTTTGGACATCTGGAACAAGGGTTGTTGTGGTTATTAACATCATAAGAGCAGGTAAGGATGACCAAAGTTGAATCACTCTAAATATGAATCAAATGTGGCATGAATTTTCAATTGGGTTCTATAAGATGGATCACTTTTGAATTTCTTACTTTAAAATGAACCAGATTTTACTGAATGAAAATTTATCTATGCAAATATTTTGAAAGCAAATAACATGAAGCAACTTAACCCAAAATCTCTAGATCTAAATTTCCAAACAAGGATGTAATGTAATAAAGCTGATGCAAGTGTTTCTTAGTACAGAGGGGAGTTTGAGAGAGATATTATGAAGGATCAAATTATGGAATTTCTGGGATGTATTCATGATGACTTGGAATAAAAGGCCAAAAAAAAAAAAAAAAAACAAAGTTGAATTATAATAAAAAAAAATCCAAAACATTTAATAGTAGTAATTCTAGAAAAAGTATAAAAAGAGTAGTGGCAAAATTCCATTTTATAATTTGAGAATTATTTTATATCATATTGAAAAAAATGTGTATTTTGAATTTTTAAATACATGTATACACAAAATGTATTTCTCAAACATCAGAAATCATTGCTGCAATACCAATATTACAAACAATTTTTGAGGGTTGCTTTAACAGTGTCTGAAGGGACTAATTTGGGAACTGTATTGGTTGGGCAGAGGAACTGGGTTCTATTGTACTGAATGTGAAGCCATCGAAACTTTAGAGTAGAAACAAAACAAATGTGAACTCCTGACATTCATCTCCCATCAAAGTTTGGACCTAACGGCCTTATTTTGGGATAATTTTGAAACAGAGGGGCTCCATAGGAATTTTCCTCAGTGTGCTTTGCACATTAAGGTAAAATTAAGCTTAATTGTTAGAAACTTACATTTACCAGGCTGATTTGTATTTCAAGATGTATAAAACCTTTAGTCAGTAGTTCTTAGTGAGGCAAAACAAGCACTTCACCAAGATGTTCAGAATGTGTTTTTGGACATGAAATTCTTTAAAAACTACAAACTCAGATTTATAAAATTTGAATTTATTTAAAAATCTGAATTTATAAAATTCAGACTCCCCTGGATATATCATCCTTTTTCATTCACTCAAATACCTCAACCCTTGTCTGATCTAGTGCAACCACAGCTAAATAGCTGAAAGTGTATGCCCAATTCAGATAGGAAACTTAGCCAAAGGAAGTGGAAGGAAGGAAGGAAGGAAGGAAGGAAGGAAGGAAGGAAGGAAGGAAGGAAGGAAGGAAGGAAGGAAGGAGAAAGAAGGAAAGAAAGAAAGAAAGAAAGAAAGAAAGAAAGAAAGAAAGAAAGAAAGAAAGAAAGAAAGAAAGAAAGAAAGAAAGAAAGAGAAAGAAAGAAAGAGGGAGAGAAAGAAAGAGAAAGAAAGAGAGAGAGAGAAAAAGAGAGAGAGAAAGAGGGAAGGAGGCAAGGAAGAAAGGAGGGAAGGAAGTCAGACAGGCAGGCAGAAAAGCAGGGAGGGAAGGAAAAGAAAAAAGAAAAGAAAAGAAAGAAGAGAAGAGGAAGTGAGGGAGGGAGAAAGGATGGAAAAAGAGGGAGTGTGACATGGGAATCAGATAATGGAAACATAATACCTTATATTAAAATTCAGCCAAAAATAATGATAAAATGTGTGGGGTTGAGGTTCCTCAAAAATGACTTAGCACAGTGCAACGTGTGATTGGCAAATTCATACTGGAATATGAATATATATTCATATATATATAACATATATCTTTAAAATAATATGTATTAAATAATACATAAATATTATATATGTTAAAAGAAAACTTCAGACAAATTAAATTTGACAAAGTTTAATTGAGCAAGAAAAAAAGAACTAATTCATGAATCAAGCAGCCTCTAGAATCACAACAGATTCAGAGAGACTCCAGGGGTGCCTTGTGGCCAGAAAAAATTTATAGACAAAAAAGGAAAGAAATCAGAAGTGAGGTACAGCAACAGCTGAATTGGTGACAGGTTGGCATTTGACTTATTTGAACATAGTTTGAACACTCAGCAGGGTATGAGTAGTTGAAATATGGCTGCTGGAATTGACCAAGACTCAGGTATTGTTACAGGCACATACTCCTAAGTTAGGTTTTCAATACTGGCTTCCTATTAAGTTAGGTTACAGTTCATCAACAAGAACTCAAATATAGGACTCAAATAACTCCTTCTCAGACCATTTTTAGTTTGTATTAACACATATAATATATACTATCTATAATTCATATATTATGCACATATTACACAACATACACATAATATATATATGTTTATTTCATACATAGTGAATGCATATATAACACATATCAGTCTCTCAAGCTTCACAATCAGTCTCTGTATCCATGGGTTTTGTGTCCATGAATTCAACCAACTGCAGATGAAAAGTATATTTTTTAAATTCTGCAAAGTTCCAAAGAGCAAAATTGAATTTGTTATGCACTGAGTACTATGTTGAATTCGTGTAAATATAGTGATGTGTAGGCATTGCACTAGGTATTATAAGTAATCTGGCAATGGTGTAGTATACCAAAGGATGTGCAAATACTATGCTATTTTATGTAAGGGTCTTGAGCATCTGCAGATTTTGGTATTTACAGGTGGTCCTGGAACCAGTCCCTTGCAGATACTGAGGGGCAACTATACTTCTTTATCTTTCCCTGTTTTGCCCTAAATCCTAATTCAGATGTACCTTTGATTTACTTATCTATGTATCACTACTTAGATTTGACATCTTTTCATTGACTTGATTCTCAAAAGTCTGTGGTAGCTTTATTTTTATAATTCCAATTCTTCCTGATATTTTCAGTCAGATGTGATGAATCTTGATTTTGTGATTGGTGTATTTCTCACCCCTTAGGCTCCTCTCTTTGCACTGGTGTTCACATATTTAGGGAACAGCACAAAGTCATACTCTGCCTTTACCTTGGCTCCTTTAATCTGCATGTGAGGTGAATTATGGCCTCAACTGTCTACTTTACTTGATCGTTTTGTCCAGTCTTGCATGGCTATTTCATGGTTTTTCTTCTACATAGGAGCAAGTATGCATTTGACCAACCTCAATGAATCATTCTGTCATTTATTCAAACAACCGACCTGAGCTTTAAGTGGTATTTTAACCTGGAAAGTATCTGAAGGAGCTTGTTTTCAGCTGAGCTCCGTGAGACTGACTGGCAGGAGGTTAAGGTCCTGCATATTTCTGCTCCTTAATTAGGACATAAGGAACATTTGGGAATTTTGTCACCATCTTCAACACCTAATTTAAATGAAAAAAGGCTGCAAGTCTTGTACTACAAAGAATAACAATAAAAATAAACAAAAGATACACTGTTAAACTCAAACTTCAATCACCTCATCCTCTCATAACATTTGCCGTCTATTGTGTCTAAGGGTAGATCCCTATAAGAAAGACTTCACCTACATAATAATAACCTTGATCTCCACAATCCCTAATCTTAACCCACACACTCCTTTCTGTGGATTCCAAGTCTTTAGATAATACTAACTCTTTCAACCAATTTCCACTCAGAAAATCTTTGAATCCACCTATGACTTGTAAGCTGACTATCCTCCTTCACTTTAAGTTGCCTCACCTGTCTGAATCAAACCAGTGTACACATCACATTTATTGATTGACTTCTTCTGTCTTCCTAAAACAAATAAAGCCAAGCTATAACCCAACCACCCTGAGCACATGTTCTCAGCACTTCTTGAGACTGTCCCTTGGGTCATGGTCCCTCATAAAGGCTTAGAATAAACTTCTTTAAATATTTTACAGTTTGACTTTTTCGTCCACATTGCAAACATGTGTTCTATTTTATTATGTTCTAAGACTTTGTGCTTTGTTAAAATCCTATAAATGATGTTGATATTTTTGTTTTATCAGGTGATCAACTTGCTTGTGTTCAGCCACAAATTCCAACCAGCATTTTGTGGTTGTGGATACAAATATCAGTGATATTGGAATTTGTCTTCCATGTGTGCCAGTCTTGAGCCTGAAGTGTGGTATAACCCATGGTTCTGTTCTTAAAGTCTATATTATACTTTAAAGGGTTAGACTCACAGATGCACAGCTTAGAGGTGAGCATATAAATCAAGAAATCAAAATTTTCTAAACCCATAATAACAGAGTTAGGAGTTGGAATAAATTAGCACTAAGGAGAAAATATTCACTACTTGGTAATTAACTGGATGCAGGAGGAGTGGGTGTAAATAGGAATAACGGACAACTCTTAGGTTTATAACTTAAATGAGTTGACAGAAGTGCCAGTACTTGCAGAAGAAAACCAAAAAAGAAGAAAGTGATACTGAGTTTGACTGGGCGTAGTCAAAACCATAGAAATCATAAGCTCACCTGGATGGAGAAAGAAAAATCTAGACTATTAAAAGGAGTAAGCTAACGATCAAATCTCAGAGTTCACCAGAGTTTAATAGATGAAGGAAGAAGAAAAATCTTGAAAGCAGACCAGAACATTTCATTAAAAGAGAAACAAAAACACAGGGATTTTCACCCTGGTGTGACTGGTTATCCAAGTCTGACCTTCCTATTGTAAACCTAGAGGCTCAAATGTAATTGATTTTTTTATCTGAATCAACTCCCAGTACTTAACGCATTGGTTGGTATATAGAAGCTTAATAAGAAATTATTACATGATTTAAAAAAAAAAAACGATTGGGTAGAAATTTGATATACTCAAAATAATAGGCTTTAGATAATATCAACTAAGTTCAACTTCAATTATAAGATGGATTCAGCTATGACTGAATTCGAAGTTCACAGTGTAGGTTATTTTCAGTAAATGCATCCTTATTCTATTTAGCCTGTATTGCCTCAAATCTCAGATTTTATAATGGATGGGCTTAGAGGGGACTGCCTGGATTTTTCTGATATTCTTTAGGCTGGGGTGAGGCTGCAGCAAACACTTCTCCCTCAACCTACCAGGGACTCAGCATAAGGCAGTACTGTAGGATAAGTGAGGCTGCTGTCTGCACTGCTTGATCACTGCAATTTATGTACCCATACTCTGAAGCCATAAAAATAATTCTGCATTTAAATTTTCTTGTGACCGTAAAACAGAATGTCACAGGCAATGAAGACTTACAGTCCTGCAATTTCACAGGAAGAAAAACAACTTTTGAGAGGTAGATTGGTATGGTAATTCAGGATATAATACAATCCTGCAGCTATTCAATCTGCAGTTGTTTCCAAAATCTCACTTAGGCTCACCTTCCAGGATGGGCATCGCTGATTCACTCAACCCATGTTAAGTTAACATATTTTCCTGCTTGCAGAAAATATATAATAGGGCCAGGCACAGTGGCTCATGCCTGAAATCCCAGCACTTTGGGAAGCCAACATGGGCAGATTGCTTGATTAGGAGATCAAGGCCAGCCTGGGCAACATGGCAAAACCCTGTCTCCACAACAAAATACAAAAATTAGTTGGGTATAGTGGCACTCACCTGTAGTCCCAGCTACTCAGGAGTCTGAGGTGGGAGGATCGTTTGAGCCTGGGAGACAGAGGCTGCAGTGAGCCAAGATTGCACCACTGCACTTCAGCCTGGGTGACATAGTGAGATCCTGTTTCCTCCCCTCCACCCCACACCAAAAAAGGAAATATATAACAGGCCAATTATCCATGGAGTTATTTACGGGAGCTTGATACTCCAGCAAAACAGAATTGTTAAACACAGCTAAAACAGTTGTTAAGCACAGTGTAAACATAGTCTAAAAGTCAGTCTGTTGATTATTTTTCTTAGTTGAAAAACTGGAAGGTTGGTTGTTACTTAATGCTGGTATATCTAATAGAAATGATGCACTTTGAGTTGTGAAATATCTTTCTTTATTTAGGTATTTTAAAAAAGAATAATATACTATAAAAAAAAGATCTTTCCCTGTACAGTGTTCCTCAAGAAAGCGTAAGTTTTAGAGTGAGACTAATGCAGACCGAATGTGAATTCCATCTCCACTGTATTAGTTACAGAGTGATCTTTAGCAAGTTACCTAGCCTCCCTGAGCCTCTCCTCAACTTCTAAATAAGAGAATAATAAAAATAACTAGCGCACTTGGCTTCTCAATGGGGATATGAGATGATAAGTACTATCTTAATATGCAAAAAAAAGGTGTTCTAAAAATGTGAATGTCATTTCCTAGCAATTATTTTTCTTATAACCACGAATCCATATGTCCTTGTTGCACATGCAGCTTAAAACATCATCTTCCAAACTGAGCAGTGTTGTTAGAAAACCCCATTAAGAGCAAACTGAAAAATACTTCCCACTCTGTTTTGGGGTGAGAGTTCTGTTTTAGCAAAGCATGATGTCATTTCTTTTTCCTCCAAATGACATGCACTTCCCAAGTGTGTTGACTTTTATATGCCTAGTTTTATTTGCTGTCAGTTTTACTATTGCTAAAGGGACTGGTATCTAGCTCACACAAGCTTCTATTAATTGAATTTTAATAACATAGAATATTAAAGCAGTATTTTTTGTCCCATACAAATATCTGACATTTCAATTTATTAAGAACAGAAACTTTAAGGATTGGTTTTAAAATGCATATCATTTGTATAATAAAGGTCACAAATATTTTTTCTCCTACAAATAATATTTTTAAAAAATTTTAGAATACAAGGGACATGGTTCTTAAAATTACTTTATAAATATCTTGCCCCTAAGATGAAGAATATAAGCTGAACTCTACAAACAGGAATTTCCAGAGATCAGCTTGGTTTTGACCTTCATTTCTTCTATTCACTCCAAGTTTCACTGAACTGCAATTTTGTGCCAAGCCCTGGACTAGATGAAACGTTTTCAGCAGAAGGGCTGATGATTCAGGACAGCCAGAAATCTGTTATTTTTTTTTTCCTCTGCTAATCAACCACAAATATTGATGAGGCTTGGTTTTCTCATATCTACAACAGTTAATACGATTAATCCCTAATTCACTGGGCTGAGTGTTATGAGGAACCAATGAAATAATGTGTGAGGACCTGATTTACAAACATGAATTTACCCTGAATATTTTGTCAGAATCCCCAAATAGACCACATCTTACAGTTCCTAGGTTGTACATTTCAGTAGGTGAAGGTGGTTCTAGTTTCTAGAATTATGTAAAACATTGTGAGAAAAAAATGCCATTTTATTTGTATAAGATATTTTTCAAATTACAGTTGGTTGGGTTCTTCATTCCCAAGAAAAATTTAGGGAAAAAAAAAAAAAGACAAACAAAGTCCTCCCCCTTCCAATCCCACCACTCTCAGTTAATTACTGTTATCCCGATGAGTAATTTCTCTTTATTTAGGTCTCCCTACTGAGTGTCACCCTGAGGAAAAGGACCCTTGTAGATAGATAAACTCCACTTTCCAACTTCAATCACCTGGCAGAGGCTGGTGGGAGCAGAGATTGAAGTCAGAGAAAGATCAAGAATCTTCAAAACAGCAGAAGTTTGTATCATTTTTAATCTTTTTTTCTAGTCCATGTTTACTGGTCAAGAAGCTTGCAATGGCATTAGAGATTCAAGGTTCATTTCTAGATGCTGCTTACTCCTGCTGTGCTTCCACTCTCATATTAGGGGGCTGATTATGCATTTCTAATTAGAATACTATTTTGTTTATTTAATTATACTTTAAGTTCTAGGGTACATGTGCACAACATGTGGGTTTCTTACATATGTATACATGTGCCATGTTGGTGTGCTGCACCTGTTAACTCGTCATTTACATTAGGTATATCTCCTAATGCTATCCCTCCCCCACTACCCTCCATGACAAGCCCCAGTATGTGATGTTCCCCCTGCTGTGTCTAAGTGTTCTCATTGTTCAATTCCCAACTATCAGTGAGAATATGTGGTGTTTGGTTTTCTGTCCTTGCGACAGTTTGCTCAGAATGCTAGTTTCTAGCTTCATCCATGTCCACACAAAGGGCATGAATTCATCCTTTTTTATGGCTGCACAGAATTCCACGGTGTATATGTGCCACATTTTCTTCATCCAGTCGATCATTGATGGACATTTGGGTTGGTTCCAAGTCTTTGCTATTGTGAATGGTGCCGCAACAAACATACTTGTGCATATGTCTTTATAGCAGCATGATTTATAATCCTTTGGGTATATGCCCAGCAATGGGATGGCTGGGTCAAATGGTATTTCTAATTCTAGATCCTTGAGGAATTGCCACACTATCTTCCACAATGGTTGAACTAGTTTGCAGTTCCACTAACAGTGTAAAAGTGTTCCTATTTCTTCACATCCCCTCCAGCACCTGTTGTTTCCTGACTTTTAATGATCGCCATTCTAACTGCTGTGAGAACCATCTCCTGGCGGTTTTGATTTGCATTTCTCTGATGGCCAGTGATGATGAGCATTTTTTCAAGTGTCTGTTGGCTGCATAAATGTCTTCTTTTGAGAAGAGTCTGTTCATATCCTTTGCCCACATTTTGATGGGATTGTTTGATTTTTTCTTGTAAATTTATTTAAGTTCTTTGTAGATTCTGGATATTAGCCCTTTGTCAGATGGATAGCTTGTAAAAATGTTCTCCCATTCTGTAGGTTGCCTGTTCACTCTGATGGTAGTTTCTTTTGCTGTGCAGAAGCTCTTTAGTTTAATTAGATCCCATTTGTCAATTTTGGCTTTTGTTGCCATTGCTTTTGGTGTTTTAGTCAAGAAGTCTTTGCCCATGCCTATGGCCTGAATGGTATTGCCTAGGTTATCTTCTAGGGTTTTTATGGTTTTAAGTATAACATTTAAGTCTTTAATCCATCTTGAATTAATTTTTGTATAAGGTGTAAGGAAGGGATCTAGTTTCAGCTTTCTACATATGGTTAGCCATTTTTTCCTGGCATCATTTATTAAATAGGGAATCCTTTCCCCATTTCTTGTTTTTGTCAGGTTTGTCAAAGATCAGATGGTTATAGATATGTAGTATTATTTCCGAGTGCTCTGTTCTGTTCCATGGGTATATATCTCTGTTTTTGTACAAATACCACGCTGTTTTGGTTACTGTAGTCTTGTAGTATAGTTTGAAGTCAGGTATCGTGATGCCTCCAAATTTGTTCTTTTGGCTTAGGATTGTCTTGGCAATGCAGGCTCTTTTTTGGTTCCATATGAACTTTAAAGTAGTTTTTTTTTCCAATTCTGTGAAGAAAGTCATTGGTAGCTTGATGGGGATAGCATTGAATCTATAAATTACTGAAGGCAGTATGGCCATTTTCACAATATTGATTCTTCCTACCCATGAGCAGGCCTTTTCTGCATCTCTTGAGATAATCATGTGGTTTTTGTCTTTGGTTCTGTTTATATGCTGGATTACATTTATTGATTTCCATATGTTGAGCCAGCCTTGCATCCCGGGGATGAAGCCCACTTGATCGTGGTGGGTAAGCTTTTTGATGTGCTGCTGGATTCGGTTTGCCAGTATTTTATTGAGGATTTTTGCATCAATGTTCATCAGGGATATTGGTCTAAAATTCTCTTTTTTTGTTGTGTCTCTGCCAGGCTTTGGTATCAGGGTGATGTTGGCCTCATAAAATGAGTTAAGGAGGATTCTCTCTTTTTCTATTGATTGGAATAGTTTCAGAAGAATGGTACCAGCTCCTTTTTGTACCTCTGGCAGAATTCAACTATGAATCCGTCTGGTTCTGTACTTTTTTTGGTTGGTAGGCTATTAATTATTGCCTCAATTTCAGAACCTGTTATTGATCTATTCAGGGATCAACTTTTTCCTGGTTTAGTCTTGGAAAGGTATATATGTCCAGGAATTTATCCATTTCTTCTAGATTTTCTAGTTTATTTGCATACAGGTGTTTATAGTATTCTCTGATGGTAGTTTGCATTTCTGTGGGATCAGTGGTGATATCCCCTTTATCATTTTTTATTGCATCTATTTGGTTGTTCTCTCTTTTCTTCTTTATTAGTCATGCTAGTGGTCTATCAGTTTTGTTGATCTTTTCAAAAAACCAACTCCTGGATTCATTGATTTTTTTAAGGGTTTTTTGTGTCTCTATCTCCTTCAGTTCTGCTCTGATCTTAGTTATGTCTTGCTTTCTGCTAGCTTTTGAATGTGTTTGCTCTTGCTTCTCTAGTTCTTTTAATTGTGATGTTACAGTGTCAATTTTAGATCTTTCCTTCTTTCTCTTGTGGGCATTTAGTGGTATAAGTTTCCCTCTACACACTGCTTTAAATGTGTCCCAGAGATTCTGGTACATTCTCTCCTTGTTCTCATTGGTTTCGAAGAATATCTTTATTTCTGCCTTCATTTCATTATGTGTCCAGTAGTCATTGAGGAGCAGGTTGTTCAGTTTCCATGTAGTTGAGCAGTTTTGAGTGACTTTCTTAATCCTGAGTTCTAGTTTGATTGCACTGTGGTCTGAGAGACAGTTTGTTACAATTTCTGTTCTTTTACATTTGCTGAGGAGTGCTTTACTTCCAACTATGTGGTCAATTTTGGAATAAGTGTGATGTGGTGCTGAGAAGAATGTATATTCTGTTGATTTGGGGTGGTGAGTTCTGTAGATGTCTATTAGGTCCACTTGGTGCTGAGCTCAGTTCAGTTCCTGGATATCCTTGTTAACTTTCTGTCTTGTTGATCTGTCTAATGTTGACAGTGGGGTGTTAAAGTCTCCCATTATTATTGTGTGAGAGTCTAAGTCTCTTTGTAAGTCTCTAAGGACTTCCTTTATAAATCTGGGTGCTCCTGTATTGGGTGTATATATATTTAGACTAGTTAGCTCTTCTTGTTGAATTGATCCTTTTATCATTATGTAATGGCCTTCTTTGTCTCTTTTGATCTTTGTTGGTTTAAAGTCTGTTTTTATCAGAGACTAGGATTGCAACCCCTGCTTTTGTTTTGTTTTCCATTTGCTTGGTAGATCTTCCTCCATCCCTTTGTTTTGAGCCTATGTGTATCTCTGCACGTGAGATGGGTCTCCTGAATACAGCACACTGATGGGTCTTGACTCTTTATCCAATTTGCCAGTCTGTGTCTTTTAGTTGGAGAATTTAGCCCACTTACATTTGAGGTTGATATTGCTATGTGTGAATTTGATCCTGTCATTATGATGTTAGCTGTTTATTTTGCTCGTTAGTTGATGCAGTTTCTTCCTAGCATTGATGGTCTTTAAAATTTGGCATGTTTTTGCAGTGGTTGGTACCGGTTGTTCCTTTCCATGTTTAGTGCTTCCTCAGGAGCTCTTATAAGGCAGGCCTGGTGGTGACAAAATCTTTCAACATTTATTTGTCTTTAAATGATTTTATTTCTCCTTCACTTATGAAGCTTAATTTGGCTGGATATGAAATTCTGGGTTGAAAATTCTTTTCTTTAAGAATGTTGAAGATTGACCCCTACTCTTTTCTGGCTTGTAGAGTTTCTGCCAAGAAATTCGTTGTTAGTCTGATGGGCTTCCCTTTGTGAGTAACCTGACCTTTCTCTCTGGCTGCCCTTAATATTTTTTCTTTCATTTCAACTTTGGTGAATCTGACAATTACATGTCTTGGAGTATCTCTGCTCGAGAAGTATCTTTATGGTGTTCTCTGTATTTCCTAAATTTGAATGTTGGCCTGACTTGCTAGGTTGAGGAAGTTCTCCTGGATAATATCCTGCAGAGTGTTTTCCAACTTGGTTCCATTCTACCCATCACTTTCAGGTATACCAGTCAGACATAGATTTGGTCTTTTCACATGGTCCCATATTTCTTGGAGGCTTTGTTCATTTCTTTTTACTCTTTTTTCTCTAAACTTCTCTTCTCACTTGATTTCATTCATTTGATCGTCAATCAATGATACCCTTTCTTCCACTTGATGAAATCAGCTACTGAAGCTGTGCATGCAGCACGTAGTTCTCGTGCCATGGTTTTCAGCTCAATCAGGTCATTTAAGGACTTCTCTACACTGTCTCTTCTAGTTAGCCATTTGTCTAATCTTTTTTCAAAGTTTTTAGCTTCTTTGCGATGGGTTTGAACATTCTCCTTTAGCTTGGAGAAGTTTGCTATTACCGATCATCTGAAGCCTTCTTCTCTCAACTCATCATAGTCATTCTCCTTCCAGCCTTGTTCCATTGCTGGCAAGGGGCTGCATTCCTTTGGAGGAGAAGAAGTGCTCTGATTTTCAGAATTTTCAGCTTTTCTGCTCTGGTTTCTCCCCATCTTTTTGGTTTTATTTACCTTTGGTCTTTGGTGATGGTGACGTACAGATGGGGTTTTGGTGTGGATGTCCTTTCTGTTTGTTAGTTTTCCTTCTAACAGTCAGGACCCTCCACTGCAGGTCTGTTGGAGTTTGCTGGGGGTCCACTCCAGACCCTGTTTGCCTGGGTATCACCAGCGGAGGCTGCAGAACAGCAAATACTGCAGAATGGCAGATGCTGCTGCCTGATCCTTCCTCTGGAAGCTTTGTCTCAGAGGGGCACCCAGCCGTATGATGTGTCAGTCAGTCCCTACTGGGAGGTATCTCCCAGTTAGGCTGCTTGGGGGTCAGGGACCCACTTGAGGAGGCAGTCTGTCCCTTCTCAGATCTCAAACTCTGTGCTGGGAGAACCACTACTCTCTTCAAAGCTGTCAGACAGGGACGTTTAAGTCTGCAGAAGTTTCTACTGCCTTTTGTTCAGCTATGCCATGCCCCCAGAAGTGTAGTCTACAGAGGGAGGCAGGCCTCCTTGAGCTGCGGTAGACTCCACCCAGTTCAAACTTCCTGGCCACTTTGTTTACCTACTCAAGCCTCAGCAATGGTGGACGCCCCTCCCCCAGCCTCCCTGCTGCCTTGCAGTTGGATCTCAGACTGCTGTGCTATCAGTGAGCAAGGCTCTGTGGGGGTAGGCGTGGGACACTCTGAGCCAGGCACGGGATATAACCTCCTGGTGTGCCATTTGCTAAGGCCGTTGGAAAAGCGCAGTATTAAGGTGGGAGTGTTCCGATTTTCCAGGTACCGTTTGTCACAGCTTCCCTGTGCTAGGAAAGGGAATTCCCTGACCCTTGTGCTTCTTGGGTGAGGCGATGCCCCCCCACCTCCATGATCCACTGGATGTACCTTCTGTCTAACAAGCCCCTGTGAGATGGACCTGGCACCTCAGTTGGAAATGCGGAAGTCACCCATCTTCTGCATCGCTCACTCTGGGAGCTGTAGACTGGAGCTGTTCCTATTCGGCCATCTTGGAACCTCCTTTAGAATACTATTTTAAACCTCCTCTCCAGAGCACCTTTCTTCCTCAGGGCTCAGGAGCAGTGGCACTCCCAGACAGGGTCCCAGACAGTACTCACCAGACAGGATACCCTGCTCCTAAAGCTACTTTCCGTGCCCAACCTTTGCAAGGCACCTGCTGATTAGTCCACTTCTGCCTGCAGGTCTTAGGAGAGGACTCTCAGCCAGCAATGACAGAACCAGACACAGAGGAGAGGGAGAGACAGAACCCCCAGGAGAGCATGAAGGCAGTGAAGGAAGGAGGGCCTGGCAGGCAGCAGCATGAAAATCAGCCCAGCGCACTACTTGCTGCCTCTCCTGCCCGGGCTGATCCTCATCACCAGGTGAGTCCAGGAGCAGGAGTGACCTGAGCCCAGGAGTGCTGCCAGGAAGAGGTTGGTCCTACCATGGGCCACCAGTGGAGGCCAAGGACTAGCGTTTTAATTGCATGCATCTCCTGAGACCTGGACCTTGGTAAAACAGGGACAGTTTTTTTTTGTCCCAGCTCCTTGTGGGAAATTTCAGAACCCCTCCAGTCAGAGACCAAACCTTTTTTATTTCAAAGGTACTTTGCCCTACAGCCCTAGTCATAGTGAGGAGATCACAGAGGTACAAAATAAAGAGGAAATGGGCAAGGAGGGAATTGTCACCAAGCATTGTCCTCACAATAAAGCTGTGTCAATCACAGTGATGCTTCATCCTCAGTGTCCTCTGTCTCAAGTGAAGGATTTTGGGATACTTGGAGCCAGAGAAAACCAATTGGCCTGGGGGATGCTGACAGCATAAAAACGTCCTTGGGCTCCAGTGATCACTACTTTAATGTCTCACTTTGGTGAGGGAAAGTAAGCATTTCCATCTCGGTGTCTTCCAAGCTGAGGTCATTAAACAGCACACAAAGTGATTAAAAGTTAGAAGACAATTTCACAATGCTGATGTCGATGCCTGGAGTTAGAAACAATTAAAATATTGATTTTTTTCTTATTGGATGGGAATTTACTGAGGATTAATTTATGTACAATTAAATGTGTAAATTTTATGTGTACAGTTAGTTGAGATTTGACAAGTGAATACACCATGTAAACATCAACTCAGTCAAAATTGACTGCATTTTCATCTTCTCCAGAAAGTTTCTTAGTAGTTCTTTTTAGTTAACTCTCCTCTTCCAAAATAAAAACAGAAAAAGTGAAAAGTTTACTCTCCATAATAGATTTGCTTTGTCTGTTCTAGAACTTCCTGTAAATAGATTTATGGAATATGTAGTTTTTTTATATCTGACATCTTTCCATAACATGTTTTTAAATGTACTCAAATGTTAAATAAATCAGTAGTTTGTTCCAATTTATAACAGAAAAAATACTCCAATGTATTAATATACCACAATTTATTTATTCACTCACTGAAGAATATTTGGTTGTTTATAATTATTGCCTATTATGAATAAAGTTACTATGAACTAATTTTTTTAAGTTTTTTTTTGAGGATTCGGGTATTTAATTCCTTTATGTAAATGGGTCAGGGTGTAGTTCCTGGGTTATAGGATAGGTATTTGTGAAATTTTATTAGAAACTGTCAAACTATTTTTCAGTGGTTGTACCATTTTTCACTCCAGATCAAACTGTTCCACATCCGCTACAATGCTAGACCTTTCTCTTATACCTTGTCCCCCAAGACACAACAGTTCTATTAAGTGCAAGGAGTGAATCTTCTCATTATGACTTTGCCCTCATGACAGATGATACTGAGCATTTATTATGTGTTTACAGATTTTGCTTATATCCATCTCTTAAATTTCATATTCAAGTCTTTTCCCAATGGTGTTAAATTGTTTGTCTTTTAATTATTGAATGGTTAAAGTTCTTTATATATTGTAGATACAAGTCATTTATCAGATATATGATTTCTAAATATCTTCTATTGCTTCAGGATGACTTTTAAAAAGCAGAAGTTTTTAATTATGAATAAATCCAAATCTCTTTTCATGGTTAAAGCTGTTTGTTCCTTTTTTACTTTCTAAAAAACAGTATCTACTGTAAGTCACAAAGATATTCTTCTATGCTTTCTTCTGAAAACTTCAGCCATTTAGCCTTTACTTTCAGGTTTATGAGTCATCTCAAATTAATTTTTGGGAGTGATTTCATTATGGATCCATGCTAATTTTTTTTCCTGTATGTATATCAGTTTGTTTCATCATCATATACTGAAAAGACTAACATTACCCTATTGATTTATTGTACTACTTAATAGAAAATTAATTTGCATAGTGTGTGGGCACATTTCTGGAATATGGATTCTGTTCTATTGATCTATTTGTCTATTATCATGGTAAGACCATAAATTGTCTTGCTTAATGAAAATTTACAGTAAATCTTGGCTGGAGTATAGTACCATGATCTTGGCTCACTGCAACCTCCACCTCCTGGGCTCAAGCAATCCTCCCACCTTAGCCTCCCAAGTAGCTGGGACTACAGGCATGCATCACCATGCTTGGCTAATTTTTGTATATTTTTGGCAGAGACAGGATTTTGCCATGTTGTTCAGGATGGTCTCAAATGCCTGGGCTCAAGCAATCTACCTGCCTCAGCCTCCCAAAGTGCTGAGATTAGAGATGTGAGGAACCATGCTTGGCCAGTAAGTCATGGGATCAGAAAATGTAAATCCTTCTGCTTTGTTCTTCCTCTTTAAGATTATTTTGGCTGGCTAAGTATTTGGATTTCCATATAAATCTTAGAAGCAACTTCTTAATTTCTATAAAATATTACTCTTGGATTTTTATTTGAATGGTATTGAATATATGCATAAACATGAGGGAACTGACAACCTAACAATTTTGAACCTTCCAATCAATTGACAGCTAACAATTTTGAACCTTTCAATCAATAGTTAGTCCAGTTTTTTGTGAAGGTGTCCTGGTGGCACAGTGCCTGGAAGGTGTTGTGCACTTGATACTCTCCATTAAGAAAGACTGGTTTAACGTTTTGCTTACTATTTGTTTTCTACTTTTTCACTAGTTGGTAACTATTACAACATACTGAATGTTTAGAAAAATTAAGAAAAGACTACAATTGAGATTTTAAAATTTCAATATGGAACAATGTTTAAGGATACTGGTATAACAGAAATGGACTCTGGGAGTCTGGAAAAGACTTTAACCTTCATAATTGCTGAGTCCTCTCTACACAAGGGAATGGAGAGGTGTCAGCAATTATTGAGGTTAAAGTCTTTTAGTACCTAAATTTATGGTACCTAAAATTTCATGACTATGGAATATTTTTTCTTTAAGATTCTCCCTTTTAATATTCTAAAATTTGCTACCGAGCTTAGAAAGTTATCATCTTAGGGAAAAGATGAAAAATGAAAGAAAGCAAGACAATATATGAAAAATAGAGTTTATAAGCATCTGGGAAAAGTGAAACTTAGGAGGTGTATTTCCAGAAGTGCGCTAATCTGGGAAATAAGTAAGTGACAAAGTCACATGTCATCTTCATGATTGTCTTAAGTACCAGCTTTGCATTTATGTGTTTAACACAGATATATTATACATTTATATATGCATAACCATATATACATGCATCTAGATATGCACATATAAGCATGTTTTCCTGATTACGTGGAGTTCAGAATAATATAGTAATTATAAACACATGTCCCTCAAAATTCAATCCTACTGACATCATATTTAGTAATATTCTGATTCTTTATGAGCATATTGTGAAGTAGATACCATCTGTATTTAATAATTCAACTGTTTAATAAATCCTGAAATGAATGGATAAAAGTAAATTTTCCATGTAATTGACAATTTTCAGTTTTTTAATTTTTATATTGTTTTAATGAATTACTTAACCTTTTACAGTAAAAAAATAGAAAATTGGAGTTGTTTGTTCTTTCATTTAAAACCTTTTTGTTCCTCCACCATTGGTCATTTTAGACTGCTAATAAAACATCAAAACTATATTCAGGAAAAATAAAGACCTTGGATACTGGCACCAAGCCTCTGTATATTCTACAAAATCAGAAGGAGAAAACCTGGAATGATGGCTTCCACCTGGAGCGACCTCAGAATCACCTAGGGATCATTAAAAGTAAATACGCTTATGCAGATATCAACTGTGAATTACAAAATATAAAAATAACTTGTGGAGCTTAGTTATATATATATATATATATATACACACACACACACACACACACACACAATTTATTTTATTTTATTTTTATGTATGTATGTATGTATGTATGTATTTATTTATTTATTTCTGAGACGGGATCTTGCTCTGTCACCCAGGCTGGAGTGCAGTGGCCAGATCTCAGCTCACTGCAAGCTCCACCTCCCAGGTTCACGCCATTCTCCTGCCTCAGCCTCCCGAGTAGCTGGGACTACAGGCACCTGGCACCACGCCGCCTAATTTTTTGTAATTTTAGTAGAGACAAGGTTTCACCGTGTTAGCCAGGATGGTCTCAATCTCCTGATTGATCCATCAGGATCAATCCACCCACCATTTCTTAAGATTATCCTCACTGAGTGACAATTATGCTAAGTCATTTTTGGAAAGCAACATTTTAGACATTTTTTAAAATCTCAATTGATGTGCATACTTCTGTTTCATAAATTATTTACTTGTGTGTATGGAGACACTCAAATACACACCTGCTACCTGACAAATGTCAGGTAATAAATTTAGGGCCTAGTGGGTCATAAAGCAGGGTATAACTGCTAAGAGGAAATAAGAAGCACAGTACCCTGTTAAGTCTGTATCACAAAGCAAACATGTTTGCCGGAACATGAAAGAATATTGCTTAATGAGTATGTGAGGGAGTGGGATATGGAGAGCAAAGAATTCTACACTGACATAAGCTGAAGGTCATCCCAATGAACAATGTATTCATTGTGAATATTTTCATAAACACTAGGAGACATCATTATACTCTAAGTACAGATTGCATTGTAATTATGTCTGACTTGTTCAATGTGCTTATGAGTGCTTTATCCTCAAATGTACAGCTTAAAATTTTTATTGGGAAGTATATTGTGAATACGAGGTATCATTCTGGTTTTATGGGTCAGAAAATAGAGGTCCAGACTGAGATTTGTCCAAGGCCATAGAGGAAAAACAGAACTAATTTTTCACAGTGCTCTTTATGTTCTACCATGGGATCATTCTGTATAACATTACTCTTCTGTAATCAAAAATATGTATGTAGTTGGAAAATATAATATATTTAGAGTTATTCTCATCACTGTGGCATACGGTGTAATTTTGAAACAAATTATCTGACTTTACAGAATACCTACATAAAATAAAGCTAAGAGTTAACTTTCATTTGTTGCTTTCTATTTAGTTGGTCCATGAAACCTCAGCTGGCCTAAAAATCATTCCAGGTCATTTTAGAAACCCAAACTAGAAAGGCATTAATAAATTGTCACCATTACAGCTGTTTTATTTCCAACAGTACAGCTATAATGACTCTTGCTGACAGTTTAGTTGGAGTGCAAAATGATATTTTTGGTACATTTAAGAGCTATTTACCAAAATTATTTCTTGTGACATAGTTCACAGATTTTTGCTTATATTCCTGACCTGTAAAATCCATGTTGCCATTGTGTGAGATTGTTCAACAGGCAGCCTACTATCTGACAAAGCTGATGGTAATAAACACATTCATGTTCAGTTTTAATACAAGGGTTTATTGGAGTTTACATGTTTGTGCTTACTTCTCTTTAGGCAGAGAGATGCTGTTATAAGAAAAGGGTGAGGTGAAAGGATTGGATCTCTCAACAACTTGACAAGATTGGAGGACTAGCTTGTGGTGGCGTCATGGAATTTTTGACATCTGCTTCTCTTCTCATGATTTCTATTCATCTCCAGGGTTGTGCTTGTGAATGTGTTACCTTACAAGACAAAAGGAACTTTATAGATGGAATTAATTTTGGTAACTCCAAATTTTAAGAGAGAGATTTTCCTAGATTTGCCAAAAAAATCCAAGTGCAAGAATAATTCAGAGAAATGAAAAGAGATAAGAAAGAAGAGATGCTTCAGAGAGGTAAGGCAGGAGTCAGATTTGAAGTGTGTGAGGGATTTGACTTGATGTTGCTAGACTTGAATGGTTCCATTCTTGTCTAGGATTTGGAGAGATTTCCTGCTGACAGCCAGCAAGAAAACAGAGACCTCAATCCTACAACTATATGGAACTGAATTCTGACAAGAACTTGAAATAAGCCTGGAAACAGATTCTTCTCTCAAGCCTTCATCAGCCCTACTGATGTTGAGTTCAGCCCAGTGAAACCCAGAGCAGAGAATCTCAAGTGAGCTACATGGTGCCTGGACTTGTTACCCCTAGCACTGTGAGATGATACATTTTTGTTACATTAAGTCACTCAATTTGTGGTAATTGGTTACAGCAATAATAGAAAATTATGAGGATCTTACACATTTCTTTTTAGAATGTGAATATTTCAGATGTTGGAGAAACTTTATCTCCTACACCAGGAGTCAGAAAACTACAACCTACTGACCAAATCCAATCTACTACCTGTTTCTGTACAGATGGAAGCTAAGAATTATTTTACATTTTAAAATGGTTTTAACAATCAAAAGAAACAATATTTGTGAAACATAGAAATTGCATGAAATACAAATGTATGAATCCATGAAGTTTTATTCAAAAACAGTCACATCCATGTATCAAGAAGTCTACAACTGCTTTTCAGATACAATGGATGGGATAAGTAGGTGTGACCAGGATCACATGGCCCACAAAGGTTAAAATACCACCAGAGCAGCTTTACCATGGTTCTCCCTACTCTTCCGTAAAAGTGCTTGGACATCTACAGAGGAAAGTTCACAACAGAGTGTAATTCATCTGTATCTACAGTCCTGAAAGGCTTTCATCCTACTTAGAACTTTTAGACATTTGCTTTAAAAATTTTAGCTGAATTCTTGTTATCACTTTATATGGCATGACAGCGTTTACCTCAGGTAAGAAAATGCTCAGGGCATGTGTCTTCTTTTAGGCTCTGCCACTTCCCAGATTTTGAGTTAGAGGGTAGCCCTCTGACTTCAGCTTTATGTTGAGTTCAAGAAAATCATTCATTTACAGTTTTTAAGTGTGGAAGTGATGCTCTTTCCAGCTCTCTACATCTCTGAACTGACACTAGACCCATCTTCAAAGAATGTTTATAGTTCAACCAAACTTTAGTAAGCACAGACATGAGAAGTATTTATTATTAATATTATTTATCATTGACAAATAATAATCATATACATTAATGGGGCAAAATATGATGTTTTGATATACGTATTTTCACAATGAAATACTATTCAGCCTCAAAAAAGGAGAAAATTCTGTCATTTGCAACAAGTATGAACCTAGAGGACTTTGTGCTAAGTGAAATAAGCTAAACACAGGAAGACCATATAATCTCATTGATATGTGGAGAAGTATTTTCTGTCTGTCTCTAAACTCTAAATAATGATGATATGAGAACATTAATCACAATATGTATTGGGGTCATAACTGATTTAGTAAGAAAATGAATAGCCCTGTAGCTTTAAAACAAAATCCTTAAATTCTAGAATTTCTAATCTGGGTGTGAGGATTTTGACACTTTGTGTATATTATCAGAAAGTGAGCAACTGCAAAGTACACCTGTGAAGAGTTACACCTTACATAACAGTAATCAGTTTTTAAACTCTTTAATGAAAGAAAATGTTTGGAAATAGTACTGCTATCAATTAGAAGGAGAACAGAATTGAGAATGAATAAAAATAATACTCACAACTATGATGGCATCTTATAATGGCTCCAAAGCAGTCCTTGCCAAAACATTTGAGTGGGAATTCTGTTTTCCTGTTTAAGAGAAGCACAGAAATATGAAGGTTTTGAAGGTATTGAACTTGCAGGAAGAATTTCCAAGTAATGACAAATTTTCATAAGCTCATAAATAATGTCACTAAAGATTAATCTTATCACAGAAAAGGGATGAGGGATATATGGTCTTGTCTTCACATAAGCTTTCCTGTTTGTATTGCCAATCATCTCTTTTTTAGAGGGGACATAATAAAAAATATGTGTTTCATCAAGTAATATGAGTAGTGTCCCCCTGTGTTTGAGAAGTGGAAATATTTTGGAGAGAGATTTAATGGATCTATCAGTTAGGAAAGAGATACATCTACTCAAAAGAGATAACTTAAGGCCACATTTTTTTTTTCATATGAGTCACACTCAGTTTGGTGCGGACCTCAAACATTTAGGTCCCAGAAAGTTGATATTGGTTAGAGGGCCCTGAGGTACCTAAGGGTGAGCAGAGAGAAGGATAAGAGTTCTTGCTAACAAAACTCATGAGAATTCACAATATAAATTAGAAGTAAAAGAAGTGAAATTAATCATTGATAAGAAGAGGTGGAAATATGGTATGGATTGGTCAGTGTATTACCTCACAATAGGAAAATTTTCATTGTTACTTTTAGTTAGAAGATCATCATCATTATTCTTTTGAATATATCAAAACATGTTAATATTTTGCATCTAAAGGTTTATTATGCTCTTCACAAGGGTTATTTCTATTGTATTACCAGAAAACTCTCATGAGGTAGATTTCTTGATTTTTGTTTTACAGAAGTGGAAAACAATGCTTAGCAGATAACAATTTTCAGGATGTAACACAGCTGGTTAGTGCATAATCAGCATCATATGTATATAGTCTGAGATCTTTACTAACTCCAGGGTGAATGTTAAATTGAAGAAAGGAGAGTGGGAAGAAATCTCAGGAATTTTTCCCGCACATATTGATATTTAACTATCTGTTATCTTAAATGGGGAACACCTATGTAGTTCTTGGACAATTTATTTCAGGGGTCTCCAACCCTTTTGCCATGGAATGACACTTATACATGGCCTATTCAGAATTAGGCCACACAGCAGGAGATGAGCAGCAGGCAAGCAAGTGAAGCTTCATCTGTACTTACAGCCACTCCCCATCGCTCACATTACCACCTGAGCTCTGTCTCCTGTCAGATCTGCTGTGGCATTAGATTCTCATAGGAATGGGAACCTTATTGTGAACTGCACATGCAAGGAACCCACATTGTCCATACCTTATGAGAATCTAATGCCAGATGATCTGTCACTGTCCCCATCACCCCCAAATGGGGCCATCTAGTTCCAGTAAAACAAGCTCAGGACTCCCACTGATTCTATATTATGGTGAGTTGCATAATTATTTCATTATGTATTACAATGTAATAATAATAGAAATGAAGTGCACAACAAAGGTAATGCACTTGAACCATCCCTAAAGCATCCCCCCTACTGCCTAGTACAAGGAAAAATTGTCTTCGGTGTAACTGGTCCCTGGTGCCAAAAAGGTTGAGGACTGTTGATTTAAACCATATCCCTGCTGAGTAAGGAGAAAGTACTATTCAAAGAAGTTGCATTTAAACTGGACATTTCGAATAAATTTGTTTCTGAAATGAATTAAAAAATAATTGAATATGTTATTCTTAAGAACTATGAGTTTTCTAGGCTTTTAAAATGAAGGAAGTTGATGGTTATAGCTAACCTGTTGCAATTTTTTAACAGTTTTTTTTTTTTTTTTGACAAGGATTGTGATAAAATTGGGAGGATGTGGGACCAGCCCAGCCTAACCCATGGTTGGTGAGATGGTAGAATTTCCAAAAATAGTAAGTATATGTATCAATCCCCTACCTATGCGGGAGTTACTCAGAGAATGACTCAGAATGACAAACAGATTAAATATATTAAACAAATTAAACAGATTAAATATATCTAAGTATTTGTACTTTGATATATTTAATTATTAACAGTACAATTACATATCACAACAATTTTCTACAATAATTTAAGAAGACAAACTCTTCTGCAAAAATATAATTCAACTTGACAAAACCAGATGAATTGAATATATGCATATATATGTATGTGTATAAATATTTTACATCTAAGTATATATCTATAGATATATATTTTTTAAGAGAAACAGGGGCAAATTAGAATCCACAAAGAAACCTGATTCGAATAGCTAATCATTAAGCAAGATCAACCAAGATTTTTCTAACAGGTTGAAAATGGCAGAACTACCCAAGATTTAAAAAAATATGTGAATAACAGAATGTTTATAAAATTTTACTGAAAGTAAAAACATATAAGAAAATGCCATGGGCGAAGCCATTGAACTATTTCTATAACATTACTTAACAGGAAAATTATCTTCGCTACACACATCCTTAAATTCATAACAAATTTTATTTAAACTTATTTAACGTATGTAAAAATTTAAAATTTTATCATGAATAATCATATAATTTTATAAGCTTAATTCCAAAAGCTAGCTATTTATCAGGTTTTTGGTTTCAGATTGCTGAATATTCTTACATTTTTCTAAAAGAAAGAAATTCTGATTCACTTATCTAATTATGTAACATGAAGATACAAATAAAGCTCTGAGGCATATTATTTATATGGGCAATTTCTCAAAAAGTGAACCAGATACAAGCTCCTCAACTAGTCTTAAAGGTCTTTCAGGGTGGGGACAGAGTCTTAGGCTTCTAAATAGTCTGTGCAGTTCATTAATAGCCTGGCACTTGTGTCGATTAGACATATGATTGTAAAAATCTGCCTGATTATTGGCATTCCAATATTACCTCTAATCTCAATACAGCTTGTAAGATGGACTCTCTTTCTTTTATATTATGAACTGTGGGCCATTCAAATAGTGAAGTAGCAATGAAGTAGTAATATGAGTTAAGTAGTATGGGAGCTATGTACATAGAGCTTCATAATCATCCTTTAGACAGTAAGAAGCTCTTTGGGTTTTTCCATTGTATTTACAGACTTGATGCCACTCAGAATAATCATAATAATTTAAACAGAATTATATAGCCAAACTGTCTTAGATTTGTGACTTGGAGGAAGGAATGAAGATATTCAAAGTATGATCTATGCCTATTCCCAATTATTCAAAGAATAGAGTAATTCAGTGTTCAAGAGTTACTCAGATAATGACTCAGAATGACAAACAGATAACCTAAAGATTCAATCTAAGGAAACCTTCCATTATTTAAATTCTCCAATTCTCTCTTTCTCTTTCTCTTTCTTTCTGTCTCTATCTTACACGCACACACACTCACACACACCCACATGCACACTTACTTTCTAGTTTCCTTCAATCATTCAGAAATATTATTCTGAAGGATCTTCCTGCCAACTCCTTTAGTTCATACTCCATCCTTTAATAGAAAATTTATTTCATTGTTTCTAAGATTTTTTGAAAGTTGTTCCATGTTAAATTTTCCTTGATCTAAATATCTATCAGAATCAGAACCTTATAGACAGTGAGAATCTCTCAAGTATACATTGTTTATATTTAACTTGATAATCTCTTTTCAGCTAAAGAAATACAAAGTTTTCAATATTTTATTTTTTTGTACATAACCCTACAATGTCCCATTATTTGAAAGTCAGGACATTAAAAATAAGTCTTTCTTTTTAAAGTAACATATTTTGTTTGCAGAATATTATATTTATGTATAGTAAATTTAGAAAATATAAAAAAGATTTTAGAAAAGAGAGCCTTTTGCAATCTCACCACTCTAAAAGCCTATTAGAAATTATTTTAAGCTGTTCTCCAAAATGGGATCACTTTTAGTAACTCTCAAAATTCTTTGTGAATAAATGAATGTATGTTAATTCGCTTACATATTTGTAAAATTATCAAAATAAGTCAAGTGCTGAAGGTAGATTAAATAAGGGACCATTTGATTGTGAAATGTATAATTCACCTTTAACAGGCTGCCACACTGCAGAGGGTGGTAATGAGACTCAGTCTATCAGATTAGTACATTTGGATTGACAATTTAGTTCCAAATTAGAATCCTGATTGCCAGTAATCTCAGGCAAATGAACCTTAGGGAAAACAACATTATCTTAATTGAGGTTCTACCTAATCTCTCTGGAAAATTTTTCAGTGAACTTAGTTTTCAGTATATGACTACTTCATAACTTTATAATATACTAACATTGACCTTATTTAAATATTTGTAATCATGGAGCTTTGAAACAGTAGGGGATAGAGCCTGAGATCTAAGAGAAAATGTTAGTTATAAGTGTTTTTATTTAAAACATTTCTTCATGTATTCCCATTATGTGAAACTGCCCCCAAAAAGTCATAGGTTACATGAGTCATACAGTAAAGAGCTGCATTTATGTTCCTTACCTTTAATTTCATGAATCAGTCAGAAATTAATTTTACCGAAAACAAGAATGTTCAACAATGCTAGTATGTGATGAGTCTACTTCTCAAATTAATTATCACGAACACTGAAAGTGCTTCAGGAATACAACTACCTAGTTCTATAATTTCCTGGCTACTGATAAAAATGTTCAATGTATTTTATTAGGAAAAGTAATACATTAATATATTTTTAAAGTAAAATATGGTTTTTACTGTCTTGCATATTGCAATTCAAGTCATAACTGCTGGTGTCTCATGAGAGTCAGTCACCTAAGGTAAGATAATGTGATTGATGTAATCAGAATGGTTTGCTTATAAGGATGACATGTCCTCTTGAGAATTTAAGCTTTGGTGAAATATGTTGGCGGTAAGCACTTCCCTTACAGATAAAACCTTTTCTTTAAAAATATTCTAACTGTATAAATTTCTAGTTGAAAAATAGACAAGTTGAAAAGCTTTTCTATTTAGGAAGTTTTTTCTTTCTAATGCCAAGTTTAAATGTATTATCTAAAGCTTTTGCAATTGTAGCTCAAATAGTAAACCATTCTTTCAATTCCACTGTAAACTAAAAATATGATACTTTCATTAAGGAAGGCAACCTATCCTCAAAAACTATGCGTTCTAAATCTATTCTGATAATTTACAAGACTAAAATGCCATATCTGAATGATCTAAAGTTATGTAAGTTATGGGACAGACAAAATTAATAAAACTTCAGGTTCTTCCAAAAGCATGCTCTGGAAAATTCTGTACTTGCTTTTGTGACATAAGTCAGTGAAGAACCAATGAAGTAATGATATGAGTTAACTAGTATCTAATACACATGGCCAGACCTATTTTATCCTACAAATTTGCTTTTGCAATATTCTATAAATACCTTTTTTCCTTTCTATGCATTATTGTAATGAAGCACCAAAACCAAAATTACATGTACATTTCCAAATGCTAAGGGTGAATTACAATATACAACTTTACACAATTCATTTTGATCAGAGGATGAACACAGTTAAATGGAAAAGATCTTTCACTGTTCACATGTTATCTGTTTCTCCTTATGCTTCATAAAGCAAACATTCTACGAAGCACTCTTCTTTCTGCAGGGTTCCAATGCTAATACATTAACACAATTAATCAGTTATACAGCTCTTGACACAAAAGAGAAAAAATACACAAGTATATATTACCTATCTCTCTTATACTAACAAAGCGTTTTAAAGTGAAACCTGAATAAAGTAATTCACTGCCTAGAATTCTATGGTATTTGCACAAACTGTTTATCTGGAAAAATTATTATATATGACAAAAGAAAAAGAGAGTTATCAACTTTATTTATTGGATATATTTTTATCATTTCAAAAGGAAAACATATAAAACTAGAATCAAATTTAAGAAATATCAACTACATCTTTTCCTTATTTTGATGTCTATGTTTCCTCTTTTGACTATGCCCCATTTGAGCTTAATAATGATTTCATGCTTAATGCATTTTTAGTAATTATTTCAACATAGCTAGTTATTACCAGCATTTATAACAGTTATCAACAGTAATTTTAACGTTTAGGAGCTCATAATTAATACTTCACTGCAGTCTTGAACTCATGACCTCAGCTTTCCAAATGCTACTAGGATTACAAGAGCATGCCACCATGCCCTAATTTCACATTCATAACCTGCCAAAATTAAAGTTATTGGGATGTATTTTTATCTTTTTAATTACATGAAGATGCAAATTTCAGAGCATCAAGAGAGTGTCACAGGATCTTTAGGGTGTTGCTTCACAACTGGTAACCTCTAGGGCTGGTGGTGCCTCTGCTTGAGTTTTACTCACACTGGCTGACTTGTTCAGCCCACTCATCCCAGCAGACTGCACTTGGCTCATGCTTCTGGCCTGGATCCCATGTCTGCTAAAGGGCAAGCCAGGCACAGAGCAGCAAAGGGTGTGTGAGCAAACAAGCATGGATCTGGCCACTGTGCTCAGCCAGGAATGCTCGTTTCTGTGGCAGGGGAACAGCTCCAGGCACCAGCACAGGTGCCAGCTCCAGGCAAGGCTGTGGCTGGACCAGACTTGCAACAAGCAGCTTCCACTGCAGGCACCAGCATCTGGATAAAGGGAATGCAGTGGCACTTGAAATCTCAGAGACACCAGGAACCCCAGAGCCCCAAAGAGGGTATTACAGCATGGTACATTCCTGCCTTGGGGAGCCCTGAGGTCTGGGATCCCAGAAAGGTGACAGCTCTTCTCTCCTCAACATTTGCAGCATGGCGAGTGTTGGGACATGTTTCACCCCAGTTGTCTAACAGCTTTTTCAGTCCCACCACACAACTCTGGCCCACAGCTCCTGGGCTGACCTGACCCCACTGTTGCTTCCCATTGCATGGGCCAGTCGCCTGGTGCCAGCAAAGAGTGAGAGGGCTATAGGTTTACAGCAGCTCTGCCTAGGGAAATTCTAAGGTCTGGGCCCCCAAAAGGGTTGCCACTCTTCACTCCCACGGTCTGGAAGCATGTCATCACCTGCAGCTTAGTGAGCTGGCCAGGAACATGATACAGCTCCTTTTGCTCCCATCATTCGGCGGGTCCCAAGTTCTTGTCCCATGTCCAGGAAGAGTGAGGTTACAAAGACAACTGGAGGATGAGCAAGGTGGAGAAGAGCTTTATTGGGTGTCCAAACAGCTATCAGAGGAGAGAAGACCAAAAGTGGATAGCTCCTATCTGCAGGCAGTTAATCACAGGAGCATAGAGGAGACCTGAAATATATAGCTCATATCCTCAGGAAGGTAGTCCCAGTGAGTGCCTGAGTTGGCTGAGTCTGGGGTTTTTACGGGCTCAGAATAGAGGAAGTGTTGGTCCACGGGTGGCCATGGGTGGGCCTAAAAAGGCACCATTTAATTGGCCAAAGTCATAAGGAATTTCTCACTCCAGATTGCTGACTTCACCCAGAACTGGAAGTTCAGCCCGCAGGTTTCAGACCATCTTTGGCTTTAAGGTGGAGGTTCACCAGGTACCCACCCCTTCCCACCCAGGGACCTGTCTGCCTCTTGCCTGCCAACAACATACTGTCTGTGGTGCCCATGCTGCCACAATGAGAGGTTCCTGCAGGCCCATGCTGAGCCACTGTTAGCCCCCTGGCCTCCCTTTTGTACTCATTGGAGCCCAAAGTATGGAGGGGACCCAGGCAGCAAGGGCTGGTGTGTCAGTGCTGCCCCAAGTGCATACATACCCAGCCATGTCATGACAGCACCCAGGCTTGGTCACAGCTTTGCTCTGCACCAGGGTGGGTGTCAGGACAGGTCAGAGAGGAGGAGTAGGCACTTTGAGCTTGTGGAAGCAGGGAACTTCCTGGGCTCCTGAGAGTGCAGGGATACCCAGGTCCAGAGCTGTGGCTGGGCAGTTATAGCTGTGCCCAGGAGCAAGGGGCTCCCACCCCGCCAACTCAGTAAGGATGGTGCTCCCACTTGAATCACCTTTTCCCAGCCCAGTTCCCAGAGCAGGCAGCCCTGGCCATGCCTCCCCTGCTACAGCTGGCATCCTTGCAGCAGCTGCTCCAGATGGGCTGCTACCACCATCAAGAGGACAAACAATGAAAATTTTCCCCTGTCTTTTTGTCCCTCCTTAAATCCAAGTCCAAACAATATTCAACTATTACCTTGGTAATCTCAACCCCCACTTGGTCAACAATTTTATTGACTGCATTTTTCCCTTCCCCAGTGAACGTTAAGCTCCATAAAGGGAGGGACCATAACTGTATGTAGTGCCTATTTATAGCAAGGCTAATATTAGCTTATTTAGTATCAGGAATCCGTTGGCATAGGCTTATAAAAGTATATTTAATTATATACAAATTCCAAAGCTTATTTGCTGGGAATTTATTGCTTTTTCTCACTAAGGTAGCATAATTTTCCACCAAATGAAACAAAACAAGAATAATCTTTATGAAACCAGCCTAGAATAAAAGGTTAGGTGCTCATATTTTAATATATATAGTTTGTTAAAGACGATTTATTAGTAAATAAATCCCATGTACTATTTGGACAAATTTGAAATGTATTCTGTTACCAAAATATACAATGCTTTAGTCATATTATGAACAGGATCTTTTAGCAAACTTCTAGCAAAAATCTCTACTTTTTCTTCATAATTTTTACAATCTCCTAGATATCGTTGGAAAGAGACTAAGTTTTATTTTTATCTTTCTGAGTTTAAAATAAAACATTTTACTTAACAGATTGCATTTTTCTTTTGTTGCTGAAGTCTTTGTATAAATGGTTTAACTATACCTGGAAATTTTACATACATAGTAAAAATAACTTTTTTCTCTCTTCTTTGACTGCAAATTATACATTTGCTAAGGGAAAACTGAAAAGGAATTCCAATTGAGTTTCAAATTTTTCAAGAAATTTATAGTATGCTCTGAAATAGTATAAATGATACTGAATAGACATGAATTAAAATGACACAGATATTATTTTAAAACATAAAACAAGCAGAATAAATCCTCCATAATTTGTTAAGTTATAAGATGAATAAGTTCTGAGGATCTAATGTGAAGCATGGAGACTGTAGTTAATAATATTCTATTATATAATTGAAAATCACTAAAAGAATATATCTTACATGTTCTCACCACTAAAAAGAAAATGAAAAGTTTTTTAAAAGGTTAAACGTATTTTAAAAAGAAAGAATGTTTTCATAATGCATTTAGACTTGCTTTAAATGAACACAAAGGTTCCAGGTCAAGAGTTATGACATGGAAATATTAACCTAACCAGTAATGTCAATATGTGTAAGGGTAAGAATAAGTGGAAAAGGGAAATTTTTCTAGGAGTCTGATATGGTTTGGCTGTGTCACTACCCAAATTTCATCTTGAATTATAACTCCCATAATTCCCACATGTCATGAGAGGAACCCCGTGGTGTGAAAACAGACTAATACTATAAATTAGTACCAGTAGAGTGGGGCACTGCTGAAACAATACCCAGAAATGTGGAAGCAACTTTGGAACTGGGTAACAGCAGAGGTTGGGATCGTTTGGGGGGGCTTCAGAAGAAAACAGGAAAATGTGGGAAAGTTTGCAACTCCCAAGAGACTTGTTAAATGGCTTTGGCCAAAATGCTGGTAATGATATGGACAATGAAATCCAGGCTGAGGTGTCTCAGATAGAGATGAGTAACTTGTTGGGAACTGGAGCAAAGGTGACTCTGATTAAGTTTTAGCAAAGAGACTGGCAGCATTTTGCCCCTGCCCAAGAGATTTTGGAACTTTCAACTTCAGAGACATGATTTAGGGTATCTGGCATAATAAATTTCTAAGCAGCAAAGCACTCAATATGCGACTTGGGTGCTGTTAAGGGCATTCAGTTTTATAAGGGAAACAGAGCATAACCGTTCAGAAAATTCGCAGCCTGAAAATGTGATAGAAAAGAAAATACCATTTCTGAGGAAAAATTCACGGAAGCTGCAGAAATTTGCATAAGTAATGAGGCATCAAATGTTAATCCCCAAGACAATGAAAAAATGCCTCTAGGGCATGTCAGAGGTCTTCATGGCAGCCCCTCCCATAACAGCCCCAGAGGCTTAGAAGGAAAAGACAGTTTCATGGGCAAGGCCCAGGGTCTCCATGCTGTGTGTCCTGCATCCCAGCCACTCCAGCTGTGACTGAGAGGGGCCAACAGGGACCAATGTAGAGCTTGGATTGTGTCCTCAGTTGGTGCCTTGGCAGCTTCCATGTGGTGCTGAGCCTGTGAGTGCACAGAAGTCAATAACTGAGATCTGGAAACCTCTGCCTAGATTTCAGAAGATGTATGGAAACACCTGGATGCCCAGGCAGAAGTTTGTTGTAGGAGTGGGGCCCTCATGGAAAACCTCTGCTAGGGCAGTGCAGAAGGGAAATGTGGGGTTGGAGCCCCCACACAGAGTACCTACTGAGGCAGTGCCTAGTGGAACTGTGAGAAGAGGGCCATCGCCATCCTCCAGACCCCAGAATGGTAGATCCATTGACAGCTTGCACCACTCACCTGGAAAAACCTCTGACACTCAATACCAGCCTGTGAAAGCATCCAGGAGGGAGGCTGTACCCTGCAAATCCATAGGCATGGAGCTGCCCAAGACCATGGGAATCCACCTCTTGCATCAGCATGATCTGGAAGTGAGACATGGAGTCAAAGATAATTTTGGAGCATTAAGATTAAGTTCCACTGGATTTTGGACATTCATAGGGCCTGTAGCCCTTTTGTTTTGGCCAATTTCTTCTATTTGGAATGAGTGTACTTTCCCAATGCCTGTATCCTCATTGTGTCTCAGAAGTAACTAACTTGCCCTTGATTTTACAGGCTCCTAGGTGGAAGGGACTTGCCTTGTCTCAGATGAGACTTTGGATGGTGGACTTTTAAGTTAATGTTGAAATGTGTTAAGAATTTTGGGGACTGTTGAGAAGGCATGATTGGTTTTGAAATGTGAGGAAGTGAAATTTGGGAGGGGCTGGGGCTGAATGATATGGTTTGTCTGTGGCCCCACCCAAATGTCTTCTTGAATTGTAACTCCCACAATTCCCATGTGTTATGGAAGGAACCCAGTGGGAGGTAACTGAATCATGGGGGCAGGTCTATCCCATGCTGTTCTCATGATAGTGAATAAGTCTCACAAAATCTGATGGTTATAAAAATGGAAGTTTCCCTACACAAGCACTGTCTCTTTGTCTGCTGCCATCCATGTAAGATGTGACTTGCTCCTCCTTGTCTTTCACTATGATTGTGATGCTTGCCCAGCCACATGGAACTCTACATCCATTAAAGCTCTTTCTTTTGTAAATTGCCCAGTCTTCAAAGTATCTTTATCAGTAGTATGAAACCAGACTAATACAGAGTCTTTAAAAGGGCAGATCAAATAACAAAAACTGACTAGAATCTCTTTCATAGGATTTTGCTATTGTGACTAATGGCATACTATATACCCATCCACCCATTCATCCATCCATCCATTAAGCAGATATTTATTAAGCATCTTTTATATGCAAAGCACTATTTTAGGACCTGGGGATATATAGGTGAGATACATAGGCCACTTTCTTTCTATTGGACCTAAATATGTAAACAAATAAACATGTAATTACAGATTATGTTAAGTGACATGAGAGAGATAAATAAGGTGGTGAGATAGAGAGTAACTGGAGGAATGTATTTGCAAATATTTGGTAACTAAGGGCTAAAACTGTGGAAGTTGTAGATGTTAAACTTGTGTGATTCAAATTTCTTCTGTCTGGTAGCAAAGATAATCCTGAAGTTTATGGTTTATTTTCTGAAAGATATTAACCTATTTTGTATCTAGAAAACTTAGTCCTGTTTAAAGAAAAACAACATGTAAACCCATTCCTCAAAATGTTCTTGGAGAATAGTTTTATCTTCTTATTGGTTTCCTCATTAATTACTGAGTTGAATAAAATCTTTGACACATTTTTAAATAATTACAAGTAATGTACATGATAATGAATCAACCACATAAGCCAAGAACTACAACTATTTCTCCCAATGAATCACGCAGAATTACTTTTTTGAATGAATTTGACCAAAAAATGGCACAGTACAAAGAGGAAAAATACTTCTAAATACAGTTAATCAAGAAATCAATCATGTAATTTAGTTAATTGCACAGAACAATTATTTGTTAAATTTTAACACTTTGTAACGAATTTTGGGTCTTCTGTGGTTTCTTAGATAGATAAATGAAAGAAAATAACTACTTGAACTTTTATATAACATCAGAAGAAAATGATGGCTTTGATTAAATAAAACTATCCTAAGAGCAATGAATTAATGTATCTGAGAATACATAAGATTTCATACTTTTGATTTTTATTTCTTCAATTTCATAGACTATTTAAAATAACCTCTTAAAATCTCTGATAAAACTACTGTGGTAATTGATTTTTAAGTCATTATTTATTGGAGTAAATGTAATTGATATTTAAATTGGCATCACTTCTGCAGTTACAGAACTTTGTTTAAAAATACTATAACATTATTTATTAATAAGGTTAGAAGGCTGAGATTGTATTAACTAATTTATTTTTCAATTAGCACCCCTCCCCCCCATGAATGCTTCAATACATCTATCTTTAAAACAAACATTTTTCTTTTGGCTGCATTTTGAGGTAGACAGGTATATACATTTAGGGTCCTTCTCAATGCCGTAAATTCAGAGAAAGTTTTAGGGAGAAAATGGAATCTTCTGAGATAATGCACCATATATTCTTCAAAAACCTTCAGAAAAATAAATGTGCCTTATCCATTCTATAACATAGGGCTTGTTGTATTTTTTTGTGTTAAAAATAAACAAAAAATAGCTGTAGGGTTTCATCATTAAGCTAAATTAAAATTATATTATTAAATAGTTGATTGCTGATTTGATCTCTCAGAAGTAGTATACTAAGGGAAACAAATAAAACAAATATAGATAGTGTATTTGCTGACCCCAAAGCTCATATTATTTTCACTGCACATGGCAACATGCATGAACATTGTATTTCCCCCCTTACAATAAATTTCCTCATTACCTACCATCGTCAGACCTGTTATCTAAAGCTTGCCATCATTCACACTTAAGATATTGAATTAATGCAATACACCAAACAATTCTATCTGTGATTCTGTTCTTGATATACACAGTTGAGTGATTAGCCCTATATCATGCTGGAGTATACTTTATACCTTGAAAATTATGGTAGAAAACTTGATTGAATGAGGCAATGGTCTTAATGAGACTTCCTTAATGAACTGGCCATCAAGAAAATACAAATATTATTTGTGAATAACAAGTGATCAGTGACTTTGCAATATTCTATTAAGTACCCAGAGACTGAGTGGATCAAAATAAATAAAAATAATGTAAGCGGCTCCTGATAAGTATCTAGTGATTTTATTTTTTGGAGTATGTACATACTGGCTTAGCAAAAATGGTTGACTATTCTTTCTGCCACTGGAAACAGCAGGTGAGCAGTAATAGACTTCTTCCATCAGAATAGTCTTTCTGTGACCAGGGCAAGTTTGGTCCCTAGAAAGAGTCTAGGTCCCCACTATCAGTTTATCCAAATCTTGTTTGTTATTTAAAAATCATTATATGTCCCTCCCCTAACTTTACTTCTATCTGCAATTGCAATGTTATCGATTACTTGAACTCTGTGAAATTGTTGAATATTGGACATTTTTACCTCGATATAGCAATTTTCTATGGTTCAACCAAATATATTTCCAATGAACTCACCAGCTGTCATCCATTACAGATAATGTTCAAGATGTCTGTTTGAGATTAGTTCAAAAGATCTAAGATTATTTTGGAAAGCTATTAACCATAACAACAACAAAATACATTTCTAGTGTGTGTGTGTGTATGTGCGTGTGTGTGTGTGTGTCTGCATGTGTGGTGGTGTTCTCACAGCATGTAAAATATTGTTAAAAAGTGGGAAGAAGACCACCACCATAAAACATCTGTTAAGTACCACACCCCAGGTTGGGACATTATCCAATTTCTTTTGTTTTAGCTTAATGACCAGATTTTCAGATTATTGCACCTATTATAGAGGGAAAGTATGCTTACAATTAGAATCACTAGATTAAGGCCACTCAGACTACAGGAAATATAGCTAGATTTCACACTCTGTTCCATCTGTCTCCAAATCTTCTGTAATTTCTAACACACTCACTGTGTTTTGTGTCACAAGTTGGATATTATTTTTATACATAAAATTTCCCACGCTCAATTAAAAAGGGGCTTTTTTAGATACTTATTTTGCATATAGCACCAAGCATGCCTGTAGCTTTGTTTAAGTGGCAATACAGCATTTTGCCTTTCCCAAGTCCATCAGGAAATCAGTGAATCAGCTTGGGAAACTGTAAAACATGGATCATATTTCTGTCTACTGTATAACCATATAAAGTCCTGCGATATCTTTCAAAAAAGAACCTAACATCAAGTGTAGGTGTTATATGTGGAGAAATATAGAGTACCTGTGCTGGAATTCGCCACTTAAATTATAGTGCCTCCATGTAGCATGTTTTTGTTTGAGTATCCATGGTGGGCAGGGTGATGGCAGATTATACTAGTAAGGGAAAAGAAAGAATATTGTGGTGTGTATTCTTAAATCTCTACATAGAGAGCTTTCCTGCTTGGTCGCTGATGCCCAACCATTTATGCATTAATCAGTTCTCTTTAATCACTTTCTCCTTCAAGAGTTGTTGCTCTTCTTTTTTTATACAGCTAGAAAAACAAAGAAACAAGGACTTTAGATTCTCAAGAGACCTAACAGAGAAATCAGCCGCTTATGAGAGTTGACAAAGTACATCTCAGAACATTTTTTTTGGTAGAGACTAATGTGCTTCTGAGCACATTAATGATAGGAATTAGAGTCATTACTTCCTCATACCTAAATGCCCTCCTATTTTAGTCTCGCTGTGTTTGAATCTAAACGTGAGTATGACGAACAGAAGTGATACTGGTCATTCTCCTCCAACAACATTACAGGACATTAGCAACAACAAAATAACAAAACAGCAGTTACAATTTCTTGAAGTATTTCTCTGTAGTTTATATGAATTATCTTAGTTATGCTCACCACTTGTTTAGGAGAGATATATCATTCTTATCTTCATTTTATAAATAAAAAACTGAAGAACCAGAGCGGCTAAAAAACTTGCATAAGGTCACAGAGCTAATAGGTGGTAGAGCCAGGAAAGAGATCTGTTTATCTCCAATATCCAAGCTATTAATTTCCAGATTATGCCGACGATTCTGGTTATCTACTGCTGTGCAACTCAGGGAGAAAGGTTCCTCTTTGCAGCATCAAATGGGCCGCTCATCTAGGCTGAGGAATCCACTTTCAAAGTGGCTTATTCACTTGGTTGGTAAAATTCTGTGAGCGGTTTTCTTCTTTTCATTTGAGCATCTCTGCAGGCACATGGGATTTCTCATAACATGCTGACTGAGTTCCAAGAGTGACTTAAGAAATCCAAGAAGCTGCAATGCTTTTCATGACTTAGTCTCATTAAACACTTACCTTAGCTCTTCCATAGTCAGAAATCTACCCCTACTCAACAGACAGAGCATAGACATCATCTCCCTATGAAAGAACTGTCAAAGTCACTTGGTAAGAAGAGTATGCGAATTGAGAGATCCTTGTATTCATTTTTTTTGAAATAAAGTTTACCACATAGACTCATTTGTATGTTTGAAGAATCAACAACCCACTAAGTATATGTGTACGTTATAAATTTTTATATAAGTAAATTTTACTTTTGTATATTACAAAGCAATATACATTACAGAAAATACAGGTATATTAAGAAAAAGAAATTAAGAAGTACTTCCACATCTCACTCACCCAGAGACAATGAGTGTTACACATTTTGGGGCATATTCGTTCAATCTCTTCTCTGTATACTCAGATACATGCCTAGAAGACACAGGGATATATCTATATGATACACACACATGCACACTCATACACACACACACACGCACATGCACACGTGTGCCCTTGCACACATGAGTATCTATTTGAGTCAGGTTCATGATCTTTCATCATTCTTCCTATCTGCCATCAGAGCCAAGCATATGGAATCTACTGGTGTCCAGCATATCCCCTACATTTTAGTTATAGCTATCACAATCCATAAAATTTGTAGGACTTAATTGACCGTGGAAAAAACTAACGCTCTCCATTTACTTATTATTAATGTTCTTCTTATTTTCCTGCCTTTACTGTTAAATTTTTAAATTCACAATTAGCACACATACTGATAGGAGGGACTTTGGACAGTTATACCTTGCTAGTTATGTATGTAATATGTATATAAACCTGAAATAGGTTTAAGAGAGATTGCAGGGAGAACAACTGAAATAAAAATCATAAAGACAAGTTTTTTTAAATGTGAAGAATTTTTTTTTTTTTTTTTTTTTTTTTTTTTTGAGACGGAGTCTCGCTCTGTCGCCCAGGCTCGAGTGCAGTGGCCCAATCTCGGCTCACTGCAAGCTCCGCCTCCTGGGTTCACGCCATTCTCCTGCTTCAGCCTTCCGAGTAGCTGGGACTACAGGCGCCCGCCAACACGTCCGGCTAATTTTGTTTTGTATTTTTTAGTAGAGATGGGGTTTCACAGTGTTAGCCAGGATGGCCTCGATTTCCTGACCTCATGATCCACCCGCCTCGGCCTCCCAAAGTGCTGGGATTACAGACGTGAGCCACTGTGCCCGACCAAGAATTTTTTTAATGAGGTAATGTATTTGATTTCCAATGAGAATGACTCCATAGAGAGTGAAGAACTATGATATGGTAGACAGATGGTAAAAGTAATGGAGAAACGTTCTCAAATAGGGAGAAAAATGGTAGAACACTACACATCTGAAGGGTTTGGCTTTGTGCAGGAGCATAAAAAGCTTATATCTGATGAAAGACAGGCAGAGTATGTTGATACAGACACAACTAAGTGGCTATTCATGCTATAGTTAGCCTACAACAGTTTTCTACTGTATATTTGTATTTTATTAACAATAAGAAACAAGGTCAATATGCACTTATTTGCCATGACTTCAGGGTGACAGGTCGTACTTTCTGACTCTTGAGACATAATATACAGTTATGTGAGATTCTTTGTCCGATGGCACATTAGCAGATTATAATGTGGTGAGCAGAGGTTTGAAATATGCTTGCATAGTTGGTCTTGTTCTTCTGCCTTTAATTATAAAAAGAGCATGCTTCAGTCAGTTTTGGCCTAAGAAGGAAGAAGTGATATGCAGAGAAGATATAGAACTCATCTATAACTTGGAGCTTAGCACACACAGAGTCTAGCTTCAATCAGCAGAACCAGCTGACCTACAGATGCTTTAGGAAGAATAAATTACTGAAGTTCTAAGTCACTGAGCTTTAGAGTTCTTGTAAAGAGCAAATAGTTTGCAAATATATCAGCAAGAAATGTTGAATATCTATCTTCCAACAAAATTTACATCAAAAGTAAAATTTTGCATCAACTGTCTAACAGTGACAATTATTCTCAACATAAACAAATAGTAAAATACCTTTTATTCTCCCCTAACATTCTACCCCATTTTTTTCAACCTTGTCCTCAACATAAAATATCCAACTTAACACTTGATGCTTTAATTTATTTTAGCTATCCCAGAGAGGTTTTGATACCAAGAAGAGGGGATGGCTTAGTCTCAGCCCACAGTGTATCTTTTTCTCATGATAAAGAATACATATAGACACCTAATGCTTTGGTTTTATTTACATCTCTATCTCAGTGCCTAATGCAATGCTTGGGGACATGGCAGATAGTATTTGCTGAATCAATGAATAGATGAACAGATGAATATTTCTTATAAACAAGGATGTGATACATATCATAATAGTGATACAAAGAAGGAAAATAAAGACAAAGAATGGGAGAGATTTGTTTCGATTGATAATTCTGTATGTGAAAATGGAGAAATTGTTTAAGGGAAAAATAATTCTATGGCCCCTAGGAAGATGATGAGTTTTTCACTTCGTATTAAAATCATCTAAGATCTTAATGAAACCCCATGAATTAGTGATCTCTAATGTACATTTTCACACCATTTTAGACTATAATTAACACCATATTTTACTTGCTTCATTTAACATAAAAACTCTAAGGATAAATCTAGCCTCATAATACGGTCAACTTTGAAATTCACTCCAAAAGATGATTTTAGCATTTTTAATTAAATATTTTCACCTGATAATTTGTTATCTGTCATGGTATTGGCAGTAAGCATTTCTTCTCCTATCTAGATTTAATAAGAAATAATGAATTAAGCCTGGGCTTTAGTGTCAAGAGACTTTAGGTCATTTTTTTGTGTTCACATTAATTCTATTACCAAAATAAAGTTATCTAATTATGCTAAATCTCCTTTTTCCCTTGTGTAAAATGAAGTTTTAATTATAATAGTTCCTGTTGTTACTATGCAAGAGGTTTTTTTAAGGACTAAACTAAATTTTTAAAACGTAACTTTTTAAGTTAAAAAAATAGAAAAAATACTAATTATTACAACCAATTTACATAAGCTAACAGTAATAATACCGTTTCTTACAAATGTACAAACTCTAGGCGTTTGCATTCTAAATTGTGTGAAGTGGATGTGTTTATGTGTTCTGAGGTATTTTGGAATGCTAGCATCTCTAAGTGAATCTGGAATAATTAGTATGCTTACCTAATTATTTTCCTTTATTTGTCAACTTTTAATAAGTATTGATTCTTTATGACTTAGACATTATAAGCAGGGCTGGATGTAGGTTATGTGGGGTCTAAAGTTCATACAGCTTGGGGGCTATTTTAAGAAAGAGAATCAAAAATTATAAACAAAATTCAGCATATAAGTTAATATACATTTAGAAAGAAAAAGTAACTTACAGCACATTACAATTTTAAAAAGCAAACTAATAACAGAAACTCAAAAAATAACATTTTATTAATTATCTGTATGTCATACCTCTATAATATAATGTATATTATCTGTATGTTTTTTGATTCCCTTCTGATATGAGTAAAAATTCTGTTTTGTTTCCTGTGGAGATAATAAAAGAAAAATTAATGTTTTATGTAGCATAGTTGGTTGAAATTGTTTTTGTATTTTGATATATATAAAAGCAAGATTCATCTTCTCAAATCATTATATAACTCAAATATTTAGAGTCCCAAAAATTTTGGATATGTTGTCAAATTTGGAAAACCTTTTATAAAAAGTGTCTTAAATATATGAGATATTTGCAAATCCCTGCATATCTGAAAGATCTTTCAAAAAAGAACTCTTGACTCTTTATGTATCAAACCTTGTTTCTGTTCTGCTACACACATAATTCCACTGCGTAGAAAGTGATCATAACAGGCACCTTCATTTTAACCCACCAGCTGAGTTGATCTAGAACAGCAGTGTATTTCTGGACATTCTTACGCCAAAAAATTCCTAACACGTATGGTTATGATTTTGAGCTACATAATTGCATTTCACTAAACTTTATTAAAAGGTATCTTTCATTCACTATCCCTCAGCCAGATCACAAAATTTCTTACAGCTGCTCCATTGGTCCTCAAGAGGAATATGTGGTAAGATGTGATTTGGAGACAGCAGCCTAAACTGCTTATGGTTAAAAATTTTTACAAAAATAATTGGAATACAAAATGGTACAGCCACTTTGGAAAACTGTTTAGCAGTTTCTTATAAAACTAAACATGCAATTACCGTACTACCTAACAATTATACTACTGTCAAGATAGTGCAAGAACTCCAGAGAGATTTACCTAACTCCAGAAGTATATGTTTGCCTTTCAAAGTAAAATAAGAAGCCAGAATTTGTAAACATCTTTAGATCACAAAGCCAGGGACACCAGAGATTTTCTGCCCCTTGGAGAGATGTATTTACATTACAAAGGCTAGAGTGATAACCCAGGAAATTTTCTTAATACTTTATGTACTATTAACTCTTGGGCAAAAATAAACAGGGCATTTTATTTTATGAGACAATCTGGAGGATGAAACGAGAAGAAAGCAGAAGGTGGAGCAGAGAGGAGTGAAGGCTGAAGTTATACAGAAGGAGGGTAAAGCACTCAAAAGAACTGTAGGAAGAACAAGAGCAAAGGGTGATGAAAAAATGTTTGGCAGCTGTCATATATCTTAAAGAAAGCTACAAAAAATAACATCAATTGCAATTTACCAATGACATAAAATTAAGACAGAGCTAAAAAATGAGGCTGAAGTTTTATTCCAACTGCTAGGAAAAGCAGAGAGTAAGGTAGGAACCAAAGCAGAGCACACATTTCCCAAGAGCAAATGAAAGATGTGATTAAAGACAAGATCACACCAGCATCAGTGATCAAAGAGAGGTGAGTCCAAAGAATACCAATGGCCTGGGCAGAGCAGATGTGCAGCATGGCTTATATGTGCACTCTTTGCTAACTTCATGCTCTTAGGGCTTTCAAAACTGGAAGAAAAATGTCCTAAGTGATTATCATCTTCTCTAGTTCCCTATGGTGCTTCTAGAGAAACCGAGATCCCAAAATACAAAGGAATTTATTCAAAGTCACATTTTACTTTCATCTCATAGTCACGACCTTTGTTAAATCAAGTTTACAGTAAAGCTCCCGCCTTACATATGTTAAGTTCAGCTTAAAGGTTTTTCTGTACATTGTGAATTATAACAAGTGAAGTTGTAAACAGTCTATGGCCTACACTTGTGCCAGTCACTGAGTTTTGACCAATCAAATAGAGCCAACTGTTCAAACGGTGTTCAAATAAGGCAAATGCCGAGCTGTAACCAATCCAGTTGTTTCTGTACCTCACTTCCGTTTTCTGTATGTCATTTTCCTTTTTCTGTCCATAAATCTTCTTTCATCCTATGGCTCCACTGGAGTCTCTGAGCCTCCCCTGGCTCAGAAGGCTGCCAGATTAACAAAAATTGTTCATTGCTCAATTAAACTTCTTTAAATTTACTTTGGCTGAAGTTTTCTTTTATCATCTTGTATTGTTCCAGCATTACCTTTTTCAATTACGGCATAATGTTTTCTATTTTTAATTCAGATTTGAAGTAGGAATAGTTAAAACTATATACACAGATGCCCTCTCTCTCTCTCTCACACACATACACACACACACACACACACACACACACAGACGCACACACACAGGAAAAGGAAGAAAGGACATTTCATTTATAGAAAATGGCTCTTTGCAGTTTGTCATGGTAAGTTAGCATGTCACTTTAGGCAAAGATGTGAAAGGATGTGGTGAATACTGTGCATTAACCTCAAACACCCTCCACCTTCTCAGAGCTATTCAATCCTTTGGAGAAAGACCTCTATAACCTTATACCAACAGTCTAAGATACACTTGGAAGTATTAAGTTGGTGTCACATAGAATATGAAGTATCAATGGCTAAAATGTTCTAGACCATGTAGTTCCTCAAATGGAATTCCTCTATTCTATTTTAACATTTATTTTGGGCTGGGCGTGGTGGCTCACGCCTGTAATCCCAGCACTTTGGGAGGCCGAGGTGGGCGGATCAAGAGGTCAGGAGGTGGAGACCATCCTAGCTAACACGGTGAAACCCCGTCTCTACTAAAAATACAAAAAATGAGCCCGGCATGGTGGCGGGTGCCTGTAGTCCCAGCTACTCAGAGGCTTAGGCGGGAGAATTGCATGAACCCAGGAGGCAGAGGTTGCAGTGAGCCGAGATTGGGCCACTGCACTCCAGCCTGGGCGAGAGAGAGAGACTCTGTCTCAAAAAAAAAAAAAAAAAAAAAAAAAAAAAAATCATTTATTTTGTTAATGGATGTTTTATTGACTGTCACTCCATATCCTTTTGTAAAGAAGTGCAATGTGTGTTCTCACTCATAGGTGGGAGTTGAACAATGAGAACACATGGTCACAGGGCAGGGAACATCACACACCGGGGCCTGTCGGGGGTTGGGAGCTAGGGGAGGGATAGCATTAGGAGAAATACCTAATGTAAATGATGAGTTGATGGGTGCAGCAAACCAACATGGCACATGTATACCTATGTAACAAACCTGCACGTTGTATGCAGGTACTCTAGAACTTAATGTATAATTTAAAAAATAAATAAAAAGAAAGAAGTGCAATGTAATTTATGGATGAATACACAAAAATAGCAATAGAAAGGCTTTCAGAGCAGAAGTCAGGGACTTTTCCTATTACTTGCTATGTAACATTGAATTGCTTCTTAATGTCTATGGGATCCAAGTTAAAAAAAAATCAGGATAGTGAAATAGATATCCAAGATCTCTACCTATGTCTATATCTATATCACATTCTGTTACCTAGATTTTAAAAAAGCACCTTGGTAACCTGTATATTTACGGCAAGCTTGTAGCTCCTCTTATAACCCTCTCTCTACCCAGCCTCTTCTTTCTACCATCTCTTCTCTTCTTTCCTCCAACCTTCATTTCTCCATCCTCCCCAGCTCCTTCAAGGTGGGGAAAGGGGGAGCAAAAACAACATTGACTTTCTTTTACTATATGGCCAGAAATTGGTCCTTTGTGAAGGAAACTTGTAATAATCGTTTGTATTTGGCCCTTTCGTTAATAGCTTTTTAGGTCAGTGAGAAGATGGATCACAATTTTTACCTAGCCAAATAGCACTCTATGTTTTCACATCAGCCTTAAAGGGCTTTAGGGAAATCTCTTTCCATTTACTGAAGCTATTTTAATAAAAGCCCTTTCTAACGTTTGACAACTCTGGCACAACAACAGGAAAATATTTTGTATCTAAACCCTGGGAAATAATAGATTAAAAACTTAGGGAACCATAAATGATATTTATTGTTAGTAGTATCCAGGGCAATTTTGTTTCTCCACAAACATCAGACTGTTTTATCTAAAAAAAAAGAAAAACTGAAAATTAGATCTTACCATCACTGCTTATAAGATGAAGTAGAAAGTTGCATCATTCCTTTACTACAGATTTATTGATTCAGTAAAAGTTGCAGTAATAAGAAAGCTTCAGACACAGTGCTTTGTGACAGAGCCTGCCTAGTAATGAAGCCAACATGTTGCAGAACAAGCTAAGAATGGCAAAAGACTGAGTCCTCCTATGTCATTCAAAGATTCAGATAGGCTTTTCTTAAAGCCTAAAATATCCTTGGACCCTTCAGTTGTGTATATCAAACAATTCCCATTTTTGTTTGGCCAACTTGAGTGATTCATATTATTTGCAATTTTTTAAAGTGCTAAAATAAATCAAGGGTATAATGTGATCAGGTTTATATTTTATAGAGAGAGCACTGTCACTCTGATGCCAGAACAGAAACAGATTGGAGTGGAGAGAATAGGAGAAGGGATACCAAGAAAAAACTAGTTTACAGGAGAAGTCTAATGAGGGTCTAAACTAAAAGCATCTTCTCTGGGAGGAAGGGAAGTTTAATGAAATTAGGGTTTTCTTATTTTATTTCAGTTAGCCCTTCGCCCCCAGAGCTTGGCACATAGATTTATTAATGAATTAATAAACTCAGAGACATATTTAAAAAATAAAAGTTGATGATGGAAGAGGTAGAGATGGTGAAGGTTGGTGAGGAAGTTGTTGAGTAGAATGCTTATGAAGTACTGAAGGTAGCTGGCTGGGTAATATTGGTATTATTGAGTTTGAGAAGGAAGAGTGGTTGATGGTTAGTGAATAGGGCTATATAGAATAGCAAATTAAAAATTCAGCTTTCCACACTGTGAAGGCCTTGATTTATGACTTTTGATGTCTTTCATTACTCTTCTATGTCTTCAACTTAAAGCATAATAAAGCAGAATCCCGTATTCACCTATTTAAAATCTTACCTAATCTTCCAGAATTCTTACAAAATGTCCTCATGGGCCAGTAGAATTTTAACAGGTAGTTATGAAAACTTTGGCTACTTTTGTTTAAGCAGATTCCCTCTTATCCTAATTCAAATGAAAGCTCATATCTTTTTCATGGTGTTCTCTAATAACCTATTTCTCACATCCTATGAATTGCATGCCTTAGTAGCTTTTCTTCCCTGCCAAATTAGGAGCCTAGATCACTCATGTATTCCTTTTGATGTCCTAAGACAATGCTTGGGACCTTTTGGATTTCAGCAAATATTTATTTAGAAAATTAAACAGAAATTTTAAAGTTCTCTCGAATTTCCTCGTTTTGGTCAAACGTACATAGCTCGCCTTTCTTCTTCTTCGTTGTATGAATAGACTCTAGCTTTACAAATATATCTACAGCCAAACACCTATCAGCACCTACAGGGCTACCAACCTTCTACAAGACAACATCATCTTTTTTGGGGTTTGTTGCATTAGCTCCCCAACCGTTCTCTTGCACTCTTGCCATTCTCAGTCCACAGTCAACACACAGTCCAAAGTGACCATTATAATTTTTAGTTGGCTCAACCAGTGATGTTCTCAACTCACTGCACTATCTTCCCATTAACTCAATGTAGATCCTAAGTCCTTGCAATAGATTACAAAGCACCAAGTGATCTGGTCCACAATTACTTTTCTGACTTTTACTTCCTATCAGTCTCTTTCATAGCTTCCAATACATAGCTTTTGTATCATCTTACTCCTATCTTCAGGAATATTCTTCCAACTTATATCTAGGTGGCTGACTCTCTCACCTACTTTAGTTTTGTTGTTGTTGCTGTTCTTCTCAACTGTTGTCTTCTGAGTGAGTCCAAATTTAAAATTGCAACTCTCTCTCCATTATATACACAAACTACTTATCTTCTTTCTCTGATCTATTTTTCTCCATTGCATGTACCACCTTGTAAAATACTACAGCATCTTTTTTTTTTTTTTTTTTTTTGGTGAGATGGAGTCTTGCTCTGTCGCCCATGCTGGAGTGCAGAGGCACGGTATCAGCTCACTGCAACCTCTGCCTCCTGGGTTCAAGTAATTCTCCTACCTCAGCCTCCTGAGTAGCTGAGATTATAGGTGCCCACCACCATGCCCAGCTAATTTGTTGTGTTTTTAGTAGAGATTGGGTTTCACCATGGTGGCCAGGCTGGTCTTGAACTCCTGACCTCAAGTGATACACTCACCGTGGCCTCTCAAAGTGCTGGGATTACAGGCATGAGCCACTGCACTCTGCAAAATGCTACAACACTTTTGTGTTCAACCAAAAACCCTCCCTCAAACTTCAAACTCACATATCTAACTATTTACTCTACCCATCCCCTTGGATGTCTAACAGACATCTGAAACTGAACTCCTTATCTTCTCTTGAAAATGTATACCCTCTCACAGTTATTGCAACTGTTGCCAACATCTCTGAAAAGATGTTTGGGCCAGAACTTGGAAGTCATTCTTGACTTCTCTCTCTTGTGCAAACCACAAATACAATTTACAAGAAATAGTATTGGCCCTGCTACAAATCTATTCAGAATTCTACAACTCCGCAACTCCAGTATACCCACTCTGGCCCGGACACTATCACAACTGACTTGGATGATTTCTATCATGTCTTCTTTTCTTCTATCATTGACTTTCTATAGCCTGTGCTCAATGTAGCAGTCGAAGTGTGTTGTAAAATATGTCAGATCGTATCACTATCAATGAGCCCACTTCATTTAGAATAAAATCCAAAATCTCTATATAGGTTTACAAGGCTATGACCTGGCCTCCTAATGCCACACTGACTTCACCGCTTAGCACTTCTCCCCTCCTAATTCCATAACACTGGTCTTTCTATTTGCTGTTTCCAGAGCCTGCCAGGCACACTCCATTATTAGGGACTTTGTTTTATCTTCCCCCAGATATCTACTTGGCAAATTCTATTATGTTCTTCAAGTCTTTGTTCAAATATCTAACCTGACCATATATTTAATATTGCAAACTTCCCTCACTTAAGCCACACTATGTATTCTTTCTTATAGAACTAATTATGTTCTAATATTAATATTTAACTGGATGGAAGCCCTGTGAACAACAGGATCTTTGTTGGTCTTGTTCATTGATATAACCCAATTTCCTAGAAGAGTACTTCACACAAAATATCCATATCGTTGTCTACTGACCATTTGCTTGCTTATTAACAAGGTTGGCACGTTGTGTGACAATCAGGAGAGCTATTCAAATGTATTAGGATTGTGCAGTGAATAGCCTATTGGCCTATTTAGCCTATTGGGCTAAATGCAGAACCCCCCACCCACTTACCCTCACAAAAATGCAGTCTTTATGAGAGTAAGAATTTTTGTCCATTTTCTTCATTTCTATGTCCTCATGTCCTAGAGCAGTTTTCAACACAGAGAAGGTGCTTGATAAGTAATTGTTGGGTAAATAGATAATGGAACAAATGCTCCATTATAAATTATTAGAAGAAAAAAACTGCTCTGAGGTTGATAGCATAGACTTTTTAAATATAATACTGCCAATCACTAATATAGTGAAACAGATACCAGTTATATCTCCCCCATCGCAATCAGTACAGCTCTTTTAAGGAGTTTATGATTCACATTAAGGAGTGAAAATCTAAACCATTGAGCCTTAAATTTATTTCTTCACACTCCAATTTACCTCTTATCGCCATAGGAGAAGAAAAAGAAAAGAAAGATCAAAAATCAAAATGCTTACAGCTGAGCACAAATAGGAATAGGAACAAGAGATAGTCCATGAATTAGGGCCAGAAAAAAAAAGGATAAAGTGGAGAGACGTTGTATGCTGGTTCTTTTATATATGCTGGTGTTTGCAAAGAAGATTGTGGATTACATTGTGATTTCCTCTCAAAAGTAAAACCTAAACATAGTAAACATCTAGAAATGACAAGAAAAATCTTTTGCAAAATGAAAAAGGAATTCAGTATACAGCACACACACAGAGAAGAGTTACTTGCAACCTATTATTGTAACTGAATTTCAAAACTTTGAAAAGAAATGGGATCTGCAAGATCTGCTGGTGCTTATTCATGAGCAGGCTTTACTCAGTGAGCAACAACAGGGGCTGCAGGTTTTTGTTTGCATCCATTGATGGGAGTCTGTAAAAAAGTGTGCTTCCAGGATCCTATTCTACACCATCAAGTGTTCAGGCATGCTGCTGTTCCATACTAATCTCTACTAACACCCTGTTTTTAGAAAAACTTTATGGAGGCACAAGTTACACTATATAACATATCAACTATTATATTTATCTAATAATTTATCCCACTCTTAGGCTACTAGTCAATGATGCTTAGTAAATTTACTGCATTGTGCAACCATCACAGCACTCCTGTTTTTCAACATTGTTATTACCCTGATAAGACCCTTCATGCCAGTTTACAGTTAATCCTCATTTCCACTCTCATCCATAGGAATTCATGATCTACTTTTGTCTCTGTATATTATGTTATTCTGAACATTGAATATAAATGTAATCATATAACGTGTGGTCTTTTTTGGTCTGACTTCTTTCACTTAGCATAAGACTTTTGAAATTATCCGTGTTGTAGCATGTGTCAGTATTTCATTGTTTTGTTGTTGTTGTTGTTGCCAGATGGTATTCCATTGTATTAACAGACCATATTTTGTTCAATGACAAGTTGATCTACACCTGGGTGGTTTGTACTTTTTGGCTATTGTGAATAATGCTTCTGTGAACACTTGGATGAAGAACATGGACAAAGTTTCTACCCAAACATGCTGGTGGTGAGGAGGAGACAGGCATTTAGATAAATAAAAGTAAAATGCATGATAGAAAATGATAAGTGCTATGAGGAAAAAGAAAAAAGCAGAACAGGGTTAGAGAAGACAATAGTTTGCAGGTGGAATGGAGAGGCAGGTTGCACTAATAAATAACCTGATGTGGTAAAAACCTGGAGTAGAGGTTAAAGGCTTCAAATAAGTTTTCTGGGGAAGGAACAGAAATTGAGAATGTATATGGAATATCAAGAAAAAACAGAAGGTGAGAATATATCTGGCATAAGATCAGTATAAACTGTTAACATTTAGGTCAGTAACAGAGACTGGCTATTATTTTTCTAATTTCAGATCTGCCTCAATTAATGTTAAGACCCTGCACAGATTATTTTGTTTTTTAATATTACTATTTTCTGAACCTTACAATGAGAAATATTGACTAAGATTGTTCAGTTTCTGATATAGTTTGACTGTGGCCCCACCTAAACCTCATCTGAAACTGTAGTTCCCATAATCCCCATGTGTTGTGGGAGGGATCAGGTGGAGATAACTGAACCATGAAGGTGGTTTTTCCCATTCTATTCTCATGATACTGAGTTAGTTCTCAAGAGATCTGATGGTTTTATAAGTGGCTTTTCCCCTACTTCATTCTCACTTCTCTTTCTACCACCATGTGAAGAAGGACATATTTGCTTCCCCTTCCACCATGATTGTAAGTTTCCTGAAGTCTCTACAGCCATACTGAACTGTGAGTCAATTAGACTCTTTATGAATTACCTTTCCTTTATGAATTACCCAGTCTCAGGTGTGTCTTTATTAGCAGCCTGAGAACGGACTAATACAGTTCCCTTTCAACTAATATATGGATTAGTAATAAAATATTTTTAAGATTTCTTTTTTTTTTTTTTTAATTTATTTATTATTATTATACTTTAAGTTGTAGGGTACATGTGCATAACGTGCAGGTTTGTTACATATGTATACTTGTGCCATGTTGCTGTGCTGCACCCATCAACTCGTCATTTACATCAGGTATAACTCCCAATGCAATCCCTCCCCCCTCCCCCCTCCCCATGATAGGCCCCGGTGTGTGATGTTCCCCCTTCCTGAGTCCGAGTGATCTCATTGTTCAGTTCCCACCTATGAGTGAGAACATGCGGTGTTTGGTTTTCTGTTCTTGTGATAGTTTGCTAAGAATGATGGATTCCAGCTGCATCCAAGTCCCTACAAAGGACTCAAACTCATCCTTTTTGATGGCTGCATAGTATTCCATGGTGTATATGTGCCACATTTTCTTAATCCAATCTGTCACTGATGGACATTTGGGTTGATTCCAAGTCTTTGCTATTGTGAATAGTGCTGCAATAAACATACGTGTGCATGTGTCTTTATAGCAGCATAATTTATAATCCTTTGGGTATATACCCAGTAATGGGATGGCTGGGTCATATGGTACATCTAGTTCTAGATCCTTGAGGAATCGCCATACTGTTTTCCATAATGGTTGAACTAGTTTACAATCCCACCAACAGTGTAAAAGTGTTCCTATTTCTCCACATCCTCTCCAGCACCTGTTGTTTCCTGACTTTTGAATGATTGCCGTTCTAACTGGTGTGAGATGGTATCTCATTGTGGTTTTGATTTGCATTTATCACTGGCCATCAGAGAAATGCAAATCAAAATATTTTTAAAATACCATTGAATATGATATTTGTCTTGAAAAACAGCTATTTCTTTAAAGAATGAATGTGAGCAAATATCCAGTATCTACTTCCCCAAACAACAGGATGGAAAGAGAAAATGAGAACTCAAGAGAGCTGGAAGGAAAATTTAAGATGGTTTCTAACAATTATTAAAAAGCAATTAAATGGTAAGCAGACAAAAGGGAATCCTGTGTCTAAGAAAGAAATCTGGATTACTAGAAATTGCCTGCATTCAGGAAGGCAAGTAGAAGCAGACAATTACTGACTCCTACCTCTTAGATATAAAAATGCTTGAGATATGAAAAAATGAGCTTTGGAAATTTTAATTAATCCACGTTTCCTGGCACAGATATGAAGCAATACTGTGAAATGGTTAAGATAAAGGGCCTTAAATGCAGATAAAATTGTTTCAGCCTACAAGTCCATCAGGTACTAGCTGAGTGTTTGGGAGTAAATTGTAAAAGAGATTGAAGCCTCCGTTTTTGTGCCTATAAAATGAAAATGATAATATCAACTTCATAAGATTGTGAGGATTATGTTAAATGCAACATATTCAACATGCCATGAAAAGACACTGGCAAAATCCTGGAACAGAATGCACAATAAACTGTAGAGATTGTTACTGCTATTAATGAGAGAAGTACCCTTGAGAGCATGAGATGCTTCTTGATTCTTCCCCAAAATAGGATTAGTCAGCTTTAGGTTTGTCCCTATTACCTCCAAACCAAAGAAAATTTGAAGATAAAAGGACAATTTGAGCTGCTACATAATCCCCTTCAGCAAATCTCAACTCGTTAATAACAAACACATGAACAGAGTCCCAAGTCCCTCAGTGTACTTTATCTCTTCTAAGGCTATATTGAAAGGAAGGAAGGAAGGAAGGAAGGAAGGAAGGAAGGAAGGAAGGAAGGAAGGAAGGAAGGAAGGAAGGAAGGAAGGAAGGAAGGAAGGAAGGAAGGGAACACAACAGTCTTTGTCTGCCATCTATTCTAGTTCTGTATTTTTTCCTAATCCCCAATTACTTCTTTAGTCTAATTAAGTCTGTAAAGGGCTTTGGAGACAGTGGAGCAAAAAGAAATATTCATTTTTGAAGCAAAGCAATTTTTGTTCTCCTTTTCAAAGCACTAAAGTACCTCTCTAAATTCGAGGCTAATGCTGAGTACTTCTCACTGCTGAAGCCAAATCAAGGCATGCCTACAGCTGATCCTGAGTAAATCTCTCATTTTTAAACAGATCAAACTTCAAGGAGCATGGTAGGCTTCAAATATACAGACTAGCATTCTATTTTTAATTCTCAATGAATCCAATGCCCATTTGATTGATAGTTAAATCTTTTTCTATTTCAATGTTTGTCACTCACATGAGCAATTAACAGCATCTTAACATTTGCTACTATTTTATTGGTACATCCCTATGAGAATTCTCAGAGTAATTTTGTAATGACATTTTATTTGTTTTACTTCAAATTACATGGTTATGAGAGTTCTTTTCAGGGTAATGACATTTAGCATGAAAGGTGAATGACAATGAAGGCAAGAATAATGCGAAGTTCAGGCTTGAAGGTGGAAATGAACTTTTTTTCAAGTAACCTAAAAAAGCCAGTGTCGACAAAATGTAGGGGGTAAGAGGAAGAGAGGTAGAAAGGGGTATAGAGGGAGGTAGAGGTTAGATTATTAGTGCTGCTGTGAAGGGAATGAACTTTATCAGGGAGACCAGTTGGGAAGACATTACACTTGTGAGCATGAGAGTTTGGTGGTGGTTTTGTCTAAGGTGGAAGTAGTGGAGAGGAAGAAAAATATATTGATTGGGGTATGATCCCAGATAGAATTATTAGGGTTATTAATGGATTGGAATAGGGAAAGTGAGATAAAACGAGAATTTAAGGATGACTCCTAGATTTGGGAGTCAGCAAATTGTTTGACAGTGATGCCATTTACTGAGATACAGAAGACTGATTTAGAAGCAGATTTAAAAATTGCAGAGTGGCCATATTCATCCTGCTACCTCCCAGCATTTTAAAGGATAACTGAAGTGTAATTAGGCTATCGACATTATGAATTCACACATTTAACTAATGTAAAACAACATTAATTCACTGGTTTGAGTTTGTAACTATGAAATACACTTATCCCTGTATCGCCACCCTGAGAGGCATGATTTCAAGATGATTAAAATGGTCCTTGTACTAGGCTTCCTTCTTTTCCAGCTTTGCTATGCTTATCTCGATGACCCTGAACTAATTCTTAGTCTATTCATTCCTCAATTTTTTCACCTATAAAATAAAAATGTTAATAGACTGTGCTTCACCAGGTAAGATTAAACATGTTAATACCTGATACCTCAGAACAGTGCCTGGCCCAAAGGATATGCTTAAAAATATTTTTATTGTAAATAAGAAATCCCTCATCATGAGTATCTATTAACTGCCATATGGCAGGAAATGGAATAATGTTCTTGTGGATTTGTCCTCTGTTTGCTCAGGTGGTAGTACCTAAGGGCTTTACTCACTGCTCGGTCCCTGCTCGGCCTATGACAGATATACTATGGTAATGTTTTCTAGATAACATCCTTGTTTAATTATAAAAATATCCTGCACTGAATGATTAATTCCCATATGCTGGTAAGGAATGTTTATACATAATTTAATTTATCTCAAGAATTCCATGAAACAAGTTTTGTAAGCCCCTTTTCACAAATAAACTGAAGCTTAGAGAGGATAAAAAAATTGACACAAGCAGACACAACCAGTAACTGACTAGGCTTGGTACTGTATTCAAAACTATATAAATGTGAAATTGTGCTTTAATCATTTCCTGACCATCTCCAGTTAATTCTGAAATCCCAGTTCTCACGTAGCAGTAGACAATTTATAATGTTGTTAGAGGGGTGATAGTATTCATTTCTTCTCTCTATTAAAATGACCACACCCCCCTCTGAGACATTTCCTCCCAAATACCTGTCATTTCTGGACCTCTGCTGAGGCACTTTCTCTCAATCAGCTCACTCACCACTTACCCTATGGCAGAATTTCCCACAGTGTCTGTGATATCTCACAGGTTGACCTTCTTATCACTGTTTCCTTCTTCCTTGAAAGAAGCATATGGCTTCACTTCATTCTGAGTCTTTTTCATACATCCCAGCTCTAAGACTAGTGTTCAAGACCCCTCGAACTGTGTTGGAGATGGTCTTCCTAGTACCCATGCATCCACATTCCAGAATAATCAACAGAGCCTTTTAAATCTGCAAAGTTACAAAAGCTCATGTGTTCAGGACAGAAAACTGAGGTCTAGAAAAACTATTTTCTGCAAAGGCAGACAGGGGAGCCTAGTTCTCTGTTCTTTATTCCCTTTTTTTTTTTTATTTTTTATTTTTTGTTACTTTTTGGAAACATAGTATTCAAGTTCAGTAGATTGCATTTAGAATCAATTAGCCTAATTACTAATTTTCTCAAAGTGTAGCAAAGTGGATAGAGCTTGAATGCTTACACTTTGTTGTCCTTCCTTCCCACCCGCCACACACCTCTAAAGAAAATGAATTTTTTCAGTGTTACCTATCAGAAGACAGAATAAAATCATAGAGATATAAATCTCTACTTTTAGGAGCAAAATGCTTAAATACTGAAGCACTATTTAAAAATTCATGATATAGGGAGCAGATGGAAAGGGCAGAGTTGGGGAAAGACTGAATATGGCTCTGGGAGGTAAGAATGGAGTTAGAAGAAGAATGTGTCAGCCTTAAAATGAATGTTTTGGTGTTGCAACAGGGATTCTCAAAGACAGGATGAAAAAGTAAAGGATAGTGGGAGTTCTGAGATGTGGTAGGATAGAGTGACTTATATGCATTTTTAAGATCATATGCAATATTAGAATATCATTGTATAACTTAAAAATTATAATGCTCAAAATACAAATTACAGAATGTAGAGCTTAGAGAATTCTTGGCTGATGATGCATGGTTTAAATAAAGATTGAGAAATATTGCTTTAGAAATTCGATGTACTCAGCTAATTAAACGAATATATAAATAAATCATTTGGTTAAAAGTTGTCATAGAGTACATTTTTCTGCTCATAATAGGAAATGTTATAAATTGCTCAGCAGTATCCTTTTGAGAAATTATGACTCTTAAAAGAGAAGGAATAAAGAAAAAAGTAAAGGCATAAGTCTTTAAAATCCTTTTATCCTAAACTACTGCCCCACGCTGCTTGCACTTAGTATGATAAATGATTGCTGATTATGTGAATAAAGTCAATTGAACAGAAAAGGAAGGCAATTGTGTCATACATGCTTGGAATATGTCTTATGAAACAGCTTGGTTTTTGACAATGACGGTATCTATTGAGATAATTTTCTGCGATTATCAATAGATCTGAAAGTTCAATTCTGTTTTTCAGTTTTAAGGCCTGGTGAGCTACATAGCACATTATTAAGACGCTAAATACTTCACTTGAGACTCTCAGGGTGAATTCTGGTTCTTCAACTTGCCTGCTCTGTGATCTTGGTGAATTTACTTCAGCTTCTAACCCTGAGTTTCTGATACACAATATGCAGAGTGATAGCAACAACCTTATAAACTGGTAGTAAGATGAATGGAACTAATGCAAGTAAGGTATTTACCACAGTGACTATACAAAGAAAATTCTCAAAAATGCTAACAGTTTTTACCATCTACTTGCTTTTCTCCTTCACATGTACCTTGCTTATTCCAATAACATGGAGAAAATATTGTGGCTCATGTATTTTTGTCTTCCTGTAAAAGCAGCATTATCTTGTGATAAGTGTACCACTTGAAGTTAGAATATCTAGTGTTTAAATTCTGGGTCCACAATTTACTAATTGGATGAGAATGGGAGAGCCATTTAACTTTTGTGAGTCTTGATTTTTTCATTTGTACAGGATTTATTGAGAATTAACTGACCTGTAAATTACTGGCAAATGCCAAGGAGATTTCTTTCTCCTTTTATTTAGTCTTTCTTCCCTAAATATCGTTGTTATTACAATATAAATAATTGCTCTAAAGGTTTAATATTTTAAAATTTGGAACTCATAAAATTCCAAAGGAACTAACCTTTTTTTATTCCAATGCAGAAGTTGTAACATTCTGAGTTGCTGTAACATTCTGAGTTGCTGCAACAAGAACACAGAATAATATGCAATATTACGTAAGGATAACATCAGTGATTATACCAAATAAGCCCCCCAAAGTCAATGATTTACATAACAAAAATTTATTTTCTCACTCAAAATACAATTAGCGTTCCCAACCAGTGGAAAGACTCTTCTAACAGGGATTTCAGGGAGTTACACTCATTTCATCTTCGGGCCGCTGACATATTCTCACGTTGCCATGCTCATCTGCATCTAGAAAAAAAAAAAAAAGGAAAAGTAAAGTATAAGAGAACTATGTAGAGATTATTTTTTGTGAGTCAAGCTAGAACTTAGTCATATAGTCATAACTAAGTAGGGGAGCGATAGAACATCCATTTCACCTGGGTTTCAGATAACACTTTTTAACATTTTATATTGAGTTACAAGAGTCTATGATGTATTCAGGATACGTCCTTGTTTAAGCATATGAATTGCAAATGTTTTTTCCCTATGGTTTGACTTTTCTTCGTCTTTATAGTGAAGTTTGACGTAGGGAAGATCTTAATTTTTATGGATTCCTATTTATCAATTTTTTGGTCTATGCCATTTTTATATTCATTCTAAAATATTTGGTTACCATAGATCGTGTAGTTATTTTTCTATATTTTCTATGGGAAGTTTTATAGTTTAAGCATTTACGTTCAAGTCTATCTTATCTGTTAATGTGAAGAAGGATTTGGGGTACTTTTTTATATTTAATTTTGCACCACTGTATTTGTCCATTTTCACTCTGCTGATAAAGACATACCTGAGACTGGGTAATTTACAAAGGAAAAGGTTTAATGGACTCACAGTTTCACATGGCTGGGGAGGCCTCACAAACGTGGTGGAAGATGAATGGCATGTCTTACAATGACAACAGATGAGAGAAAAGAGAGCCAAGTGAAAGGATAAACCCCTTATAAAATCATAAGATTTCATGAAACTTATTCACTACCACGAGAACAGTATGGGGAAACTGCCCCCATGATTCAATTATCTCCCACCAGGTCCCTCCCACAAAACGGGAATTATGAGAGCTAAGACTCAAGATACAATTTGGATGAGGACACAGTGAAACCACAATCAATCACCATTTATTGATGGTTGTTGAACCACCAATTATTGAAAAGTATCCATTTTCTATAAAGTTAACATGATAATTGTTGACAATCAATTGACTCTAAATACCAGTTATCACATTACCCCAAAGTTTACCCCAAAGGTTAATGGCAGCTGTGGTCTCAATGTGTCTCCAAAATTCATGTATTGAAAGTTTAATCCCCAATGCAACAGTGTTGAGAGATGGGGACTTTTGGAGGTGTTTAGTCATGAAATCTCTCATGAATCAATTAAAAAGGGTTTGTAGGAGTGAGTGTCTTTACCTGGTCCTTCCACCTTCTACCGTGTGAGGACACACTGTTCCTCCTCTCTGGAGGAAGCAGCAACAAGGTATGCCATCTTGGAACCAGAGAGCAAACGTGCTGACTCCTTAATCATGGACTTCCTAGCCTCCAGACTGTGATATTCTGTGATAGCACAAAACAAACCAAAACGGTGGCTTAAAAAAGCAAATATTGATAATGTCACAGTTTTTTGGGGGTCAAGATCTGGGAGCAGCCTGCTTGGATTACTCTGCCTTGAGGTCTCCCATAAAATTGCAGTCAAACTACTGGCTGGGCTCTTCTTATGGCAAGATTTTCTGGGATTGCAGTATCTGTTTCCAAACTGAGGTGGAAATTTACATGTGTGCCTTCCTATCTCCCCTCCTCTAAGGAACATGGCATGCCCCAAGTATATGTTAGTAGTCATAAATCAAAGACTTTGATTCCTTTCTTTTTTTTATTTATTTATTATTATTATTATACTTTAAGTTCTAGGGTACATGTGCATAACGTGCAGGTTTGTTACATATGTATACTTGTGCCATGTTGCTGTGCTGCACCCATCAACTCGTCAGCACCCATCAACTCGTCATTTACGAGTTGATTACGAGTTGGTATAACTCCCAATGCAATCCCTCCCCCCTTCCCCCTCCCCATGATAGGCCCCGGTGTGTGATGTTCCCCTTCCCGAGTCCAAGTGATCTCATTGTTCAGTTCCCACCTATGAGTGAGAACATGCGGTGTTTGGTTTTCTGTTCTTGTGATAGTTTGCTGAGAATGATGGTTTCCAGCTGCATCCATGTCTCTACAAAGGACATAAACTCATCCTTTTTTATGGCTGCATAGTATTCCATGGTGTATATGTGCCACATTTTCTTAATCCAGTCTGTCACTGATGGACATTTGGGTTGATTCCAAGTCTTTGCTATTGTGAATAGTGCCGCAATAAACATACGTGTGCATGTGTCTTTATAGCAGCATGATTTAGAATCCTTTGGGTATATACCCAGTAATGGGATGGCTGGTTCATATGGTACATCTAGTTCTAGATCCTTGAGGAATCGCCCTACTGTTTTCCATAATGGTTGAACTAGTTTACAATCCCACCAACAGTGTAAAAGTGTTCCTATTTCTCCACATCCTCTCCAGCACCTGATAAAGTCAGACTTTGATTCCTTTCAACCACATTTCCCTGTCCCTCTTTTACCTTCATAAGAGTAGCGTTGAATTTATGGGTTTCTTTTGTTTAACTTCCAGATATGGTTTATTTTGAAGAATGAATTTCATTCATGAAGATAAAAGTTTGAAGAACAGAGACTATTGAGCTAAGATACATGTATATGTCTATAGACTTTTTAATTTTATTTTCTTTCTTGCTGTCAGTTATTCCTTATCACTTCTTCTATTATTAGATGTCTGACTCTATCAGAGCTTTTCTTTCCATATTGCTTCTAGTTTGCAAATTCTGAACTGCTGTGAGACAGAAAATCATATATATGTGCTACTGATTAGAATTCAAACATCCGAGAAAATTCCTTAAAAAGAAAAGGCAAAGATTTAAGAGCTTTTAAAAATACTCAGAGATATGCACAAATAATTACAATGATTATAATGATTTTTTTGTAATTATGCCTGTGCATTATGGTTTTCCTCCTAAGCATTAAGCTCAATGTGAATAGATACTATGTCTGCTATTTTTTTAAATTGTAGATCTTGTGCTTGGCACACACAAAAAATCAATGTTTCTGTTAGACTGGATTCTATAGAGTTGAGATTATTTTAAAAATTCAGTAAAGACTTGCCTCATTTCTGTAAGTTTTCAAAATATTGAGACACATATCAGAATAAGTAAATGTCACATTGGCAGACTTTGTTTTTATTCCAGTGATGTTCCTATTGTTGACAACATTTTTAGAATAATTCCTCAGTTGTGGAAAATCTTTATTATATGATTGTAGATTTGCTATTAAGATTAGGCAAACATCATTCTCTACTCAATGCTAGAGACTATAGTGAATACTAAAATTGGATAAACCATTAAAATGAGGTTTGAGGTATGACAATAAAGATTTTGATATTTACAGGTTTCTATAACTTTACTTTGACTTAAAAATAACCCCAGATGTTACTAAACAAAAAAGGACTGTATGAGTTTGCAAGCTGGGTTACTTAGATAAATGTATTCAAAATCTACTTGGATATATAAGTGATAGATAGAAGTTATGTTTTAAATAATCTGACTACTATGTAAATTCTCAGTTATACTCTGAAATTGTCTCCAAAGGTTTAGATTACAAGTTACCAAATTTAAATATTTTATATAAATAGAGAAAATCTCCTTGTATTAGGGTTCTCTAGAGGGACAGAACTAATGGGATATATATACATATATATATATCCTTTTGATATATATATCAGATATATATATACTTCTGATATATATAACTGATATATATAATAACTGATATATAACATATATAATAACTGATACATATATATATGAGTTTATTAAGTAGTATTAACTCACACAATCACAAGGTGCCACAGTCGGCCGTCTGCAAGCTGAGGAGCAAGGAAGCCAGTCCGTCCCAAAGCTCCAAACTCCCAAAGAGTTTGGAGTCTGATGTTTGAGGTCAGGAAGCATCCAGCACAGGAGAAAGATGCAGGCTGGAGGCTAAACCAGTCTAGCATTTATTTATGTATGTATGCATGTATGTATTTATTTATATTTTACTATAAATTCTGGGATACATGTGCTGAAAGTGCAGCTTTATTACTTAGGTATACATGTGCCATTGTGGTTTGCTGTGCCTATCAACGCATCTAGGTTTTAAGCTCCGCATGCATTAGGTATTTGTCCTAATGCTATCCCTCCACTTGTTCCTCAACCCCCGACAGGCCCCAGTGTGTGATGTTCCCCTACCTGTGTCCATGTGTTCTCATTGTTCAACTCCCACTTATGAGTGAGAACATGCAGTGTTTGCTTTTCTGTTCCTGTGTTAGTTTGTTGAGGATGATGGTTTCCAGCTTCACCCATGTCCCTGCAAAGAACATGAATTCATTCCTTTTGATAATTGCATAGTATTCCATGGTGTATCTGTGCCACATTTTCTTTAGTCTACCATTGATGGGCATTTAGATTGGTTCCAAGTCTTTGCTATTGTAAATAGTGCTGCAATAAACATACATGTACGTGTGTCTTTATAGTAGAATGATTTACAGTCCTTTGGGTATCTACCCAGTAATGGGATTGCTGGGTCAAATGGTATTTCTGGTTCTAGATCCTTGAGGAATCACTGTCTTCCACAATGACTGAACTAATTTACACTCCCACCAACAGTGTAAAAGTGTTCCCAGTTCTCCCAACAGTTTAGCCTTTTCATGTTTTTCTGCTTGCTTTATATTCTACCTGCACTGGCAGCTGATTAGATGGTGCCCACCCAGATTAAGGGTGGGTCTGCCTTTCCCACCCCAATGACTCGAATGTTAATCTCCATTGGCAACATGCTCACAGACATACCCAGAATCAATACTTTGCATCCTTGAATCCAATCAAGTTGACACTCCAATCAACTTGCCAATGATTGACAACTTGCCAATGATTAACAATCCAATCAAGTTGACACTCAGTAGTAACCATCACATACTTCTTCAGCAATATGCCCAAGATATAAACAAGAAAGATATGACATTTTTTCTTTTTATTAAAATTTTATACTTTGGCAAGGGCTAAATTACTTAGGTATATTAAACAGATATTACTAATACAATAGTAGCAAGATATGCATAAAATGTGCTAAGTTATGCAAGGTTGAAATACTTATGTTCTGTATATACTGTATAAGTAACTAGATGTGAAGCTAGCTCCCTTGGAGTGCTTTAGGCAGTTATTTAAAGAAAAACCAGATAAACTGCTGTCTGGGCCCAGGCTATTTTGTCTTGATGTAGGGTTGCCAGATTTATCAAATAAAAATATAAGACACCCAGTTCAATCTGAATTTGAGATAAACAATGGGTAATTATTTATAAAATAAACATTTTATTTATAAATGTAATATAGTTTTATAATATATAATATTTGGGATATATTTATGCTAGTCATTCACTATGTATCTCAAAATCATATTTAACTGAGCACACTACATTTTATCTGACAATCATATTTTTTAAGTTTTACTGAGACATAATTCACAAAAAATTAATCCATTTTTACTATATAATTCAATGGTTTTTAGTATATTCAGAATTTTAAAACCATCACCACAATTAATTTTAGAACACTTTGTCACCATAAAAATAACTCTATACTCATTAGCTGTCAATCCTCCTCCTCACACATGTCCCCATTAGTGGTGGCCCCAGGCAATCACAAATCTACATTCTATTTCTAGATTTGCTTATTGTGGGTATTTTAAATAAACAGAATAATAAAATATGTAATCTTTTATAACTGTATCTTTTTATTTACCATAATATTATCAAGGATTTTTTTCTTTTAAAACATGTAGCAGTATATTAGTACTTTATTCACTTTATTGTTAAATAATATTCTACCATATGGATTAACCACATTTTATCCATTAATCAGTAGATGGACATTTGAACTGTTTCCATTTTTCCTATTACAAATAATGCTGTCATAAATTTTATGTAAAATTTTTTGTTAAGAGTGGAAATTCTGGTTCACATGATAACTCTATTTTTAATTTTTTGAAGAACTGACAAGGTTTTTTCCAAAGTAACGGCACCATTTTAAGATTTTAAGTCCCCACTGGTAAGCGTAATTATTATAATTTCTTCATATCCTCACAAACACTTATTATCTATTTGATTATAGTCATTCTATTGATTGTGAAGTGGTATTTTATGTCAATTTCTATTTTGTCTGATACTATGATAACTACTCTAACTGTTTTAGAGTTGTTTACATGATAGTGTTTTTCCATCTTTTAACTTTCAATCTATTTATATATTTGATTCTTTTTCCTATAGACAACATATTGTTGGATCTTGGTTTTTTACGCACTGTGCTGATCTCATTCATTAATGATTACAGGCACACACTGCCAAGCCCAGCTAATTTTTGTATTTTTGTAGCAATGAGGTTTTGCCATGTTGACCCGGCTGTTTTTGAACCCCTAACATCAGGTGATCCACCAGCCTTGGCCTCCTAAAGTGCTAGAATTACAGGTGTGAGCCACCATGCCAGGCCTATAATTGCTATTTCTTTATTGATATTCTCTATTTGATGAGACCATGTCATTATATATTCCTTTACTTCTGTAAACATGGTCTACTTTAATTCTTCAGCTATATCTTTAAATAGCTGCTTTGGCTAGGTCTAACAACTGTGCCCTCTTTCATACAGATTCTGTCACCTTTTTTCCTGGCATATAAGGAAAACTTTACTACTTCTTTGCAGGTCTCATAATTTTTTGTTGAAAACTGGACTTCTAGGAAAAAGTGTTCCAGCAACTCTGGATACTTATCTCCCTCTCTGAGGTTTGGTTTTGTTGTTGGTTCCTTGTTTGCTTGTCTGTTAGTTTAGCGACTTGACTGGACTATTTCAGTTAAGTCTATTTCATATGTAGGGTAAAGCCTCCATTTATTCTCCTCAGAGAAGGAGTGGGTCATGCACAGCAGCATTCCATCATGAAATGGAAGCAGTATATATGTGATCGGGCTCAAGCAGGTCCTGAAGGCACAAGTAGGTTATATGAGGAAGTGGCTCAAATGCCCATAGTCTCCACTCCTGCCACCCTGCCTTCTCTCCCTAGCCTGTACTGATGGCCTCATGGGGAGTTCCCTATGATCAGTTGACAGAAGAAGAGAAGACTAAGGCCTGGTTCACAGATATTTTTGCATGATATGCAGGCACCACCTGAGAGTGGACAGCTGTAGCACTACAGTCCCTTTCTAGGACATCCCTGAAGGACGGTTGTGAAGGGAAACCTTGCCAGTGGGCAGAACTTCAAACAGTTCACCTAGTCGTCTACTTTGCATGGAAGGAGACATGGCCGGATGTGTGATTATATACCGATTCATGGGCTGTAGCCAATGGTTTGGCTGGATGGTCAGAGACTGGGAAGAAGCATGATTGGAAAATTGGTAACAAAGAAATTTGGGGAAGAGGTATGTGGATGAATCTCTCTGAGTGGTCAAAAACTGTAAAGATATTTATATCCCATATGAGTGCTCATCAGTGTGTGACCTCAGCGGAGCAGGAGTTTAATAATCAAGTGGATAGAATGACCTGTTCTCAGTCTCTTTCCCCAACCACGCCTGTCATCGCTCAATGCCCCATGAACAACGTGGCCATGGAGGCAGGGATAGAAGTTACACATGGGCTCAGCAACATGGACTCCCACTCACCAAAGATGACTTGGATAAGCCCACTGCTGAGTGCCCAATTTGCCAGTAGCAGAGACCAATACTGAGCCCTCAATATGGCACCATTTCTCAGCATGATCAGCTAGCTACCTGGTGGTAGGTTGATTATATTGGACCTCATCCATCATGGAAAGAGCAGAGGTTTGTCCACACTGGAAGAGACACTTACCCCGGATATGGGTTTGCCTATCCTGCATGCAGTGCTTTTGCGAAGACTACCATTCATCGACTCACGGAGTGCCTTATCCACCGTCATGGTTTTCCACACAGCATTGCCTCTGACCAAGGCATTCACATTACGGCTAAAGAAGTGCAGCAGTGGGCTCATGTCCATGGAATTCACTGGTCTTACCATGTTCCCAATTATCCTGAAGCAGCTAGATTGATAGAATGGTGGAATGGCCTTTTGAAGTCACAATTACACCACCAACTAGGTGACAATACCTTGCAGGGCTGGGACAAAGTCCTCCAGAAGGCCATGTATGCTCTGAATTAGCATTCAATATATGGTACTGTTTCTCCCATAGTCAGGATTCATGGGTCCAGGAATCAAGGGGTGGAAGTGGAAGTGGCGCCACTTACCATTTCCCACAGTGACCCACTAACAAAATTTTTGCTTCCTCTCCCCACAATATTACGTTCTGCTAGCCTAGAAGTCTTAGTTCCAGAGGAAGGAATGCTGCCACCAGAAATCACAACAGTGATTCTATTAAACTGATAGTTAAGACTGCCATTTGGACACTTTGGGCTCCTCCTACCTTTAAGTCAAAAGGCTAAGAAGGGAGTTACAGCGTTGACTGGTGTGATCAACCCAGACTATCAAGACGAAATCATTCTACTACTCGACAACAGAGGTAAGGAAGAGTACACATGGAATACAGGAGATCCATTAGGACATCTCTTAGTATTACCATGCCCTGTGGTTGAGGTCAATGAGAAACTACAACAGCCCAATCCAAGCAGGCCTAAAAATGACCCAGACCCTTCAGGAGCAAAGGTTTGGGTGACTCCACAAGGAAAAAAAAACACACTAAACCATGACCTGCTGAGGTGCTTGCTGAAGGCAAAAAGAATACAGAATGGGTAGTAGAAGAAGGTAGTCATCAATACCAGCTACGACGTGACCAGCTTCAGAAATGAGGACTATAATTGTCATGATTCTTTCTCCCTTTTGTTAAAAACTTGTTTGTGCATGTATACACTTGAACTAAGAAAATATCTTCATTTTATTTCCTTTATCTTTTGTCATGTGACATAAGATTTATTGACTTCATGTCGGCATCTAAGTATTGTTAACATTGTGTAATAGTATTTGTGTTGAAGACTGTTGTTTTCAGCTGTACCAAGGATAGTTGTATTATGTGAGTTGTAATTAGGACATTATTGTCTTTATTATTTGAAGATTATGATCTCAGGAGATGTGTGTGGATTCAATTTGACAAGGGGGGAACTTGTGATGGTTAATACTGACTGTCGACTTGATTGGATTGAATGATACAAAGTATTGATCCTGGGTGTATCTATGAGGGTATTGCCAAAAGAGATTAACATTTGAGTCAGTGGGCTGGGAAAGGGAGACTCACACTTTTTTTTTTTCTTTTTTTTTTTTAATTTATTTATTATTATTATACTTTAAGTTGTAGGGTACATGTGCATAACGTGCAGGTTTGTTACATATGTATACTTGTGCCTTGTTGGTGTGCTGCACCCATCAACTCGTCATTTACATCAGGTATAACTCCCAATGCAATCCCTCCACCCTTCCCCCTCCCCATGATAGGCCCCGGTGTGTGATGTTCCCCTTCCCGAGTCCAAGTGATCTCATTGTTCAGTTCCCACCTATGAGTGAGAACATGCGGTGTTTGGTTTTCTGTTCTTGTGATAGTTTGCTAAGAATGATGGTTTCCAGCTGCATCCATGTCCCTACAAAGGACACAAACTCATCCTTTTTTATGGCTGCATAGTATTCCATGGTGTATATGTGCCACATTTTCTTAATCCAGTCTGTCACTGATGGACATTTGGGTTGATTCCAAGTCTTTGCTATTGTGAATAGTGCCGCAATAAACATACGTGTGCATGTGTCTTTATAGCAGCATAATTTACAATCCTTTGGGTATATACCCAGTAATGGGATGGCTAGGTCATATGGTACATCTAGTTCTAGATCCTTGAGGAATCGCCATACTGTTTTCCATAATGGTTGAACTAGTTTACAATCCCACCAACAGTGTAAAAGTGTTCCTATTTCTCCACATCCTCTCCAGCACCTGTTGTTTCCTGACTTTTTAATGATCGCCATTCTAACTGGTGTGAGATGGTATCTCATTGTGGTTTTGATTTGCATTTCTCTGATGGCCAGTGATGATGAGCATTTTTTCATGTGTCTGTTGGCTGTATGAATGTCTTCTTTTGAGAAATGTCTGTTCATATCCTTTGCCCACTTTTTGATGCAGTTGTTTGTTTTTTTCTTGTAAATTTGTTTGAGTTCTTTGTAGGTTCTGGATATTAGCCCTTTGTCAGACGAGTAGATTGCAAAAATTTTCTCCCATTCTGTAGGTTGCCTGTTCACTCTGATGGTAGTTTCTTTTGCTGTGCAGAAGCTCTTTAATTTAATGGGATCCCATTTGTCAATTTTGGCTTTTGCTGCCGTTGCTTTTGATGTTTTAGACATGAAGTCTTTGCCCATGCCTATGTCCTGAATGGTACTACCTAGGTTTTCCTCTAGGGTTTTTATGGTATTAGGTCTAACATTTAAGTCTCTAATCCATCTTGAATTAATTTTCGTATAAGGAGTAAGGAAAGGATCCAGTTTCAGCTTTCTACTTATGGCTAGCCAATTTTCCCAGCACCATTTATTAAATAGGGAATCCTTTCCCCATTTCTTGTTTCTCTCAGGTTTGTCAAAGATCAGATGGCTGTAGATGTGTGGTATTATTTCTGAGGACTCTGTTCTGTTCCATTGGTCTATATCTCTGTTTTGGTACCAGTACCATGCTGTTTTGGTTACTGTAGCCTTGTAGTATACTTTGAAGTCAGGTAGCGTGATGCCTCCAGCTTTGTTCTTTTGACTTAGGATTGTCTTGGAGATGCGGGCTCTTTTTTGGTTCCATATGAACTTTAAAGCAGTCTTTTCCAATTCTGTGAAGAAACTCATTGGCAGCTTGATGGGGATGGCATTGAATCTATAAATTACCTTGGGCAGTATGGCCATTTTGACGATATTGATTCTTCCTATCCATGAGCATGGTATGTTCTTCCATTTGTTTGTGTCCTCTTTTATTTCACTGAGCAGTGGTTTGTAGTTCTCCTTGAAGAGGTCCTTTACATCCCTTGTAAGTTGGATTCCTAGGTATTTTATTCTCTTTGAAGCAATTGTGAATGGAAGTTCATTCCTGATTTGGCTCTCTGTTTGTCTGTTACTGGTGTATACGAATGCTTGTGATTTTTGCACATTAATTTTTTGTATCCTGAGACTTTGCTGAAGTTGCTTATCAGCTTAAGGAGATTTTGGGCTGAGACAATGGGGTTTTCTAAATATACAATCATGTCATCTGCAAACAGGGACAGTTTGACTTCTTCTTTTCCTAACTGAATACCCTTGATTTCTTTCTCTTGCCTAATTGCCCTAGCCAGAACTTCCAACACTATGTTGAATAGGAGTGGTGAGAGATGGCATCCCTGTCTTGTGCCAGTTTTCAAAGGGAATTTTTCCAGTTTTTGCCCATTCAGTATGATATTGGCTGTGGGTTTGTCATAAATAGCTGTTATTATTTTGAGGTACGGTCCATCAATACCGAATTTATTGAGCGTTTTTAGCATGAAGGGCTGTTGAATTTTGTCAAAAGCCTTTTCTGCATCTATTGAGATAATCATGTGGTTCTTGTCTTTGGTTCTGTTTATATGCTGGATTATGTTTATTGATTTGCGAATGTTGAACCAGCCTTGCATCCCAGGGATGAAGCCCACTTGATCATGGTGGATAAGCTTTTTGATGTGTTGCTGAATCCGGTTTGCCAGTACTTTATTGAGGATTTTTGCATCGATGTTCATCAGGGATATTGGTCTAAAATTCTCTTTTTTTGTTGTGTCTCTGCCAGGCTTTGGTATCAGGATGATGTTGGCCTCATAAAATGAGTTAGGGAGGATTCCCTCTTTTTCTATTGATTGGAATAGTTTCAGAAGGAATGGTACCAACTGCTCCTTGTACCTCTGGTAGAATTCAGCTGTGAATCCATCTGGTCCTGGACTTTTTTTGGTTGGTAGGCTATTAATTATTGCCTCAATTTCAGAGCCTGCTATTGGTCTATTCAGGGATTCAACTTCTTTCTGGTTTAGTCTTGGAAGAGTGTAAGTGTCCAGGAAATTATCCATTTCTTGTAGATTTTCCAGTTTATTTGCGTAGAGGTGTTTATAGTATTCTCTGATGGTAGTTTGTATTTCTGTGGGGTCGGTGGTGATATCCCCTTTATCATTTTTAATTGCGTCGATTTGATTCTTCTCTCTTTTCTTCTTTATTAGTCTTGCTAGTGGTCTGTCAATTTTGTTGACCTTTTCAAAAAACCAACTCCTGGATTCATTGATTTTTTGGAGGGTTTTTTGTGTGTCTATCTCCTTCAGTTCTGCTCTGATCTTAGTTATTTCTTGCCTTCTGCTAGCTTTCGAATGTGTTTGCTCTTGCTTCTCTAGTTCTTTTAATTGTGATGTTAGAGTGTCAATTTTAGATCTTTCCTGCTTTCTCTTGTGGGCATTTAGTGCTATAAATTTCCCTCTACACACTGCTTTAAATGTGTCCCAGAGATTCTGGTATGTTGTATCTTTGTTCTCATTGGTTTCAAAGAACATCTTTATTTCTGCCTTCATTTCGTTATGTACCCAGTAGTCATTCAGGAGCAGGTTGTTCAGTTTCCATGTAGTTGAGTGGTTTTGATTGAGTTTCTTAGTCCTGAGTTCTTGTTTGATTGCACTGTGGTCTGAGAGACAGTTTGTTATAATTTCTGTTCTTGTACATTTGCTGAGGAGTGCTTTACTTCCAATTACATGGTCAATTTTGGAGTAAGTACCATGTGGTGCTGAGAAGAATGTATATTCTGTTGATTTGGGGTAGAAAGTTCTATAGATGTCTATTAGGTCTGCTTGCTGCAGAGATGAGTTCAATTCCTGGATATCCTTGTTAACCTTCTGTCTCGTTGATCTGTCTAATGTTGACAGTGGAGTGTTGAAGTCTCCCATGATTATTGTATGGGAGTCTAAGTCTCTTTGTAAGTCTCTAAGGACTTGCTTGATGAATCTGGGTGCTCCTGTATTGGGTGCATATATATTTAGGATAGTTAGCTCTTCCTGTTGAATTGATCCCTTTACCATTATGTAATGGCCTTCTTTGTCTCTTTTGATCTTTGATGGTTTAAAGTCTGTTTTATCAGAGACTAGGATTGCAACCCCCATTTTTTTTTGTTCTCCATTTGCTTGGTAAATCTTCCTCCATCCCTTTATTTTGAGCCTATGTATGTCTCTGCGTGTGAGATGGGTCTCCTGAATACAGCAGACTGATGGGTCTTGACTCTTTATCCAGTTTGCCAGTCTGTGTCTTTTAATTGGAGCATTTAGTCCATTTACATTTAAGGTTAAGATTGTTATGTGTGAACTTGATCCTGCCATTATGATATTAACTGGTTATTTTGCTCGTTAGTTGATGCAGTTTCTTCCTTGCCTCGATGGTCTTTACATTTGGGCATGTTTTTGCAATGGCTGGTACCGGTTGTTCCTTTCCATGTTTAGTGCTTCCTTCAGGGTCTCTTGTAAGGCAGGCCTAGTGGTGACAAAATCTCTAAGCATTTGCTTATCTGTAAAGGATTTTATTTCTCCTTCACTTATGAAACTTAGTTTGGCTGGATATGAAATTTTGGGTTTAAAATTCTTTTCTTTAAGAATGTTGAATATTGGCCCCCACTCTCTTCTGGCTTGGAGAGTTTCTGCCGAGAGATCTGCTGTTAGTCTGATGGGCTTCCCTTTGTGGGTAACACGACCTTTCTCTCTGGCTGCCCTTAAGATTTTTTCCTTCATTTCAACTTTGGTGAATCTGGCAATTATGTGTCTTGGAGTTGCTCTTCTTGAGGAGTATCTTTGTGGCGTTCTCTGTATTTCCTGGATTTGAATGTTGGCCTTCCCTACTAGGTTGGGGAAGTTCTCCTGGATGATATCCTGAAGAGTGTTTTCCAACTTGGTTCCATTTTCCCCCTCACTTTCAGGCACCCCAATCAGACGTAGATTTGGTCTTTTTACATAATCCCATACTTCTTGCAGGCTTTGTTCATTTCTTTTTCTTCTTTTTTCTTTTGGTTTCTCTTCTCGCTTCATTTCATTCATTTGATCCTCAATCGCTGATACTCTTTCTTCCAGTTGATCGAGTCGGTTACTGAAGCTTGTGCATTTGTCACGTATTTCTCATGTCATGGTTTTCATCTCTTTCATTTCGTTTATGACCTTCTCTGCATTAATTACTCTAGCCATCAATTCTTCCACTTTTTTTTCAAGATTTTTAGTTTCTTTGCACTGGGTACGTAATTCCTCCTTTAGCTCTGAGAAATTTGATGGACTGAAGCCTTCTTCTCTCATCTCGTCAAAGTCATTCTCCGTCCAGCTTTGATCCGTTGCTGACGATGAGCTGCGCTCCTTTGCCGGGGGAGATGCGCTCTTATTTTTTGAATTTCCAGCTTTTCTGCCCTGCTTTTTCCCCATCTTTGTGGTTTTATCTGCCTCTGGTCTTTGATGATGATGGCAATGTACTGATGGGGTTTGGGTGTAGGTGTCCTTCCTGTTTGATAGTTTTCCTTCTAACAGTCAGGACCCTCAGCTGTAGGTCTGTTGGAGATTGCTTGAGGTCCACTCCAGACCCTGTTTGCCTGGGTATCAGCAGCAGAGGCTGCAGAAGATAAAATATTTCTGAACAGCGAGTGTACCTGTCTGATTCTTGCTTTGGAAGCTTCCTCTCAGGGGTGTACTCCACCCTGTGAGGTGTGGGGTGTCAGACTGTCCCTAGTGGGGGATATCTCCCAGTTAGGCTACTCTGGGGTCAGGGACCCACTTGAGCAGGGAGTCTGTCCCTTCTCAGATCTCAGCCTCCGTGTTGGGAGATCCACTGGTTTCTTCAAAGCTGTCAGACAGAGTCATTTGCGTCTGCAGAGTTTTCTGCTGTGTTTGTTATTGTTTATTGTGCCCTGTCCCCAGAGGTGGAGTCTACAGAGACAGGCAGGTTTCCTTGAGCTGCTGTGAGCTCCACCCAGTTCGAGCTTCCCAGAGGCTTTGTTTACCTACTTAAGCCTCAGCAATGGCGGGCGCCCCTCCCCCAGCCTCGCTGCTGCCTTGCCCGTAGATCACAGACTGCTGTGCTAGCAATGAGGGAGGCTCCGTGGGTGTGGGACCCTCCCGACCAGGTGTGGGATATGATCTCCTGGTGTGCCTGTTTGCTTAAAGCGCAGTATTGGGGTGGGAGTTACCCGATTTTCCAGGTGTTGTGTGTCTCAGTTCCCCTGGCTAGGAAAAGGGATTCCCTTCCCCCTTGCGCTTCCCAGGTGAGGCAATGCCTCGCCCTGCTTCAGCTCTCGCTGGTTGGGCTGCAGCAGCTGACCAGCACCAATTGTCCGGCACTCCCTAGTGAGATGAACCCAGTACCTCAGTTGAAAATGCAGAAATCACCGGTCTTCTGTGTCGCTCGCGCTGGGAGTTGGAGACTGGAGCTGTTCCTATTCGGCCATCTTGCTCCGCCCCCCTCACTCTTAATCTGGTGGGCACAACCTAATCAGCTGCCAGTGAAAACAAAGCTGGTAGAAAAACGTAAAAAGGAGATATGGGCCAAGCATCCCAGCCTTCATCTTTCTCCTGTGCTGGATGCTTCCTGCCCTCAAACACCAATTCCAAGTTCTTCAGTTTGGGGAATCGGACTGGCTCTTCTTGCTCCTCAGCTTGTAGACAGCCTATTTTGGGACCCTGTGATCATATAAGTTAATACTTAATAAACTCTATCTATCTATCTATCTATCTATCTATCTATCTATCTATCTATCCTATTAATTCTGTTCCTCTAAGAGAACCCTAATACTGCATTTCCCTTCCTCCCTACTTTGGGAGTCTCCCACTGTCTGTTGTTTTCATCTTTATGTCCATGTGTCCCCCAGTTGTTTAGCTCCCACTTATAAGTGGTGGTTATTTGATTTTCTGTTTCAGAATTATTATTTTGAAAAGTCCATCAGCCTTTTCTCCCTTCAGAGGCATTACCTATAGCCACTTTAACTGTATCCTCTTTTTCTTGTTTGACTTCTGTTTCTCTCTTTTCTACATCACAAATATCTGTTTTTTATTCAAAGCAAGTAAACTATAATTCTGTCTCACCTCATATCACTCAAACTGTAATAACCAACATAATAAATGAGAAGGGTTATTGAAAAGATGACTTTCTTTTTCTAATAAAATGTATATGGTTAACTCTGATAACAGCCACATTTTCTTTTTCTGTTAAGTGGATATTTTCCTTGAGTACTAATAACTATTTATGACTCACTAATATAGTTTATTAAGTGAATGGGAAATTTGAAGTATATTAGAGTGAAGGCAATATGGAAACAAATAAGGCATGGTCCTTACCTTCAAACAACCCACATTGTTAGGAGGGAAATAGTTACATGCACCATTAACTATTAATAAGATAATGTATAAAAATGAGCAATGTAAGGTACTTTTAAAAAGGCTTATTCTAGAGGCTTCTGAATAAGATGTCTTGTTATTATTGTGTGGCCACATTTTAAACTGTATTTTTAGTTCCGATATTCAATAGATACAATTTTAATGTGATGAAAAATGCAAAACATACATCTCCAAGCCCCAAAACCTGAAAATGTGGATGTTCTGGATTCTGGTGCCCCTGTAAAAAAAGCTCCACTTTTGTAGTATGATGGAATATTGGAATATAGATTGCATATGAAGCATATTGCTTGAGAATAGCTGCTGACATGGGTGTTTTAAACCAGAGATTAAGGCTAGCAATATTTCCTCAGTGGCTGAGGAAAACAGTTTCAAAGCCAGGACATTAGCAATTTTGTCTTGTCTTAGTGATTGCAGAACTATATTATAAGATACAAGATAGATATTTCAAGTAGTGATCCTATCAAGACTAGGTAGGATAACTATACATCTCTAGAGTTTTTAACAAGTTTGAGAAGGAGAAGAAAAAGCCAGTAAAGACGAAAATGAGTTATAAACACAATTCCAAAGCATTTTTAAAGCAGAAAATTAAAAAAAAAAATAGACTAAGAAACATAGCTAACAAAATGCAATAGAGACTTTCACTTTCATCCAAGATACAGAAGCAGGGACTCGATTTAGCCTCCTAATCAAAACAATTAAAACACTAGAAAAATATATATGCATGGCTTTCTAGACATTGGCTATCAGGCATTGAAGGATAGTGATCTCTGAGAAATGGAAAATAAAGGCAGTAAGACTGAGGATTGCTCCTATCTACTTTATTTTAAAAGTTTCTAGGAAGCAGCACCAGAAAAGGGAACCCAGGCAGATCCCAGCAGACTCCATTCAGTTGAAGAGACAGAGCAGAGTCTGAGAAGCCAAAGGAACTAGCATTTGCAGAGCATAGTACTACAGAGACACAGCTGCAAGAAGCAATAGTGTTCCAGAGGTCTACTAAAAGACCTCTCTTGACTATTCAGCTAAGTACTTAACAACACATGATGTGAGAGAACTGCTAGAGGTGGAGAAAAAAGAATGCAAAGTGATCAGAGGTTGATATGTGAAACTATTTTTTATGACCTAAGAATCTGTTTACATCGATGCTAACTGAAATCTTTCCTTATCTGTGACATTCAGTGAATTTCCTTATCTGGGAAATTTTGCTGTGTGTTTTTATTAACTGTATAAATTTAAGGGATGTAAGTTCAGTTTTGTTGCATGAATATATTGCACAGTGGTGAAGTCTATTTTAATGTAACCATCCCTTTTATATGTCCATTATGTCCATGAAGTAATTTCTAATCCCTCACCCCCTCCCATCCTTCTGATATCCAGTGTCTGCTATTCCACATTCTATGTCCATGTGTACACGTTATTTAGCTTCTATTTATAAGTGAGAACACGCAATATTTGACTTTCTGTTTCTGAGTTGTCCACTCACCATGCATTAAATCCATGCCATGGGTTTACAGAGTAAGGCCGTAATTCAAGTCAATATAGATGGTAGGCTATCTACAGAGACAGTATTGTCTCTGTTCCTTTCATAATTACATTTTGGATCTCTATTAACTATCTTTCATACCCTTATCCTTCTCTTAAATTACTTCAATGTTTTAGTCCCCTTCTTATATTTCCTGGGTAATTCTCCCAAGTTTCTCCTTCACAGCACCAACTTTATTTTTTCTAAGTTTATTTTTTTCTGCTACTAATGCAATCTTAAATTTTTCTAATAAAATTGTTATGCTATTTTTAAAAATATGTTTTCTAATTTATTTTGATCCTGGTTTATAATATTTTAATTTTACTTGTCTCTAGTTTTATAAAGAACAGGGACTTTAAAAAAATCTTCTGGAATATAAGCAGCTTTTGGATTTCTTTCTTTTGGATGGATTTATTTTCCTTTGGGAAAATATTGTTATAAATTTTGATGAGATTTTTCTGATACTATGTTTATTTATTATATTTGATTGCAAAGTTCTTTGAAAGTTTTTATATTTTTTTTTTGTTTTCACAATCCCAGTTGTTCTGCTACTAACCCAATACCTCTATTTACAAAAGAAGTTACATGAGTCTCTTTTTTCTCCATCTTTTTGTTTACATAGGCAAATTTCTCCTTATAATGTAAACTGTAATAATATTTGAAACACGTAGTTTTATCAATTCTGTTTTACAGCAGCTTGAGAAGAGTGGAGAAGAAAACTCAGAATCTGGTCATTTATAATCAGAATTTTGATCTTCCAAATATTTCATTTATATCTTGTGTTATTTTGTTTGGTTGGTTTATAATGGACTAGGGCCCAGATCTATTGAATTGGACTAGTAAAGTGGGTCATTTTGAGCTGTATATTACCTAATTTAAACTGTTGTTCTAATTCAAAATGAATTGAACTCACTGATGTTTAGAAAATCTATGGTCCACATAAAATTTTTATCTTCATAAGACCAAGCTTCAGTCAGAAGTGTTTTACTGATGGTCATAAAGTACATTCAGATGCACATACAGTGTACTATTCCTTTATTCAGACTTCCAACATTCAATACCTTGCTTCCAAATCCAGGCCATTTTCGCCAGGTTGGTACTTTGAACTTCAAGAAAATAAAAAGGTTATTTGTAAATTTGTGAACCTGACTGTATTAGACTGTTCTCACCCTGCTAATAAAGACATACCCAAGACTGGGTAATTTATAAAGGAAAGAAGTTTAACTGACTCACAGTTCCAAATAGCAGTGGGGGAGGTGGCTCACAATCATCGTGGAAAGCGAATGAGGAGCAAAGTCACATTTTACATGGTCGCAGGCAAGAGTGTGTGCAGGGAAACCCCTCTTTATAAAATCATCAGATCTCATGAGACTTACTCACTCTCACGAGAACAGAATGAGAAAGACTCACTCCCATTATTCAGTTATCTCCCACCGGGTCCCTCCCATGACGTGGAAATTATAGGAGGTACAATTCAAGATGAGATTTAGGTGGGTTCACAGTCGAACCATATCAATGAATTATACAAATTGGCCTGGGATTAGATGCTTAGAGGTTAGAAGCTTAATGGGAAAACGTTCCAGAAAAATAGTTTAATACAATATAAACATACTTCTGTGGTCAACTTTTCTGAAAATATAAAATATAGGTTCAGAACACTGAAAATTACACTGGGAATTCACGTACTGGGTTAGTAGTTATCCAACCTTGAGTATCTGGAATTCTGAAACTTAAAACAAGGTACAAAGTATTGTCCAGAGATAATTAATAGACAGGCTCAAAAAAGAAATAGAAGATCAGAATAAAATCTACATAGAGCATTTTAGAGACTCTTCAATGAAAAAAGGTTCAGATTTTATAATATAAAAACAAGAGCAGGGAGAAGGTATGGAGGATGTTCATTGAAGACATTTAGAAATTTTTAGCTGAAAGAATACCTTAAAATGATGAAGTTGGAAATGAACCAAAAATTGATTAGAACAAATGCCACATCTTCTGTATCTGTGAATACTTTTCACACTTTCATTATGAAGCTTTGGTGTAGTATAACTCACAGAGGGACTTAAAAGGATGATAAGGTGAAAATATTTCAGGCATAGGAAGTAAGTGTGAGGACTGAGAATCACAAACAGAAAAACTAAAGAATTTATCCATGTAACCAGAAACCATAGAGAGAGAGAGAAGGAGAGAGAGAGAGAGAGAGAGAGATGTTATTAAATACACTGAGAAGCAGCCGCAAGAACCCAGTAGAATATCATTTGCTCATATCAAACATTCCATTATTTGCCTTGAAGTACTGTGGGGTAGAATTTTTATCTTTAAAGAAAACTGTAATTCATCTTAGTGATCTCTGTGCATATAGTAGCCATAACACACTATATATGACAGAATGTGGTAGCACACTTTAATGATTTTATCACTAGGTATTTTATCTCTTAATGAGACAACTTGTTTGCAAAACATCAAAAGATAGCATGGAGGCTGGGGAATGTAGAAGAAGGGAGACATAATTTGTTATTTTATTGAAACTGAGTTTAGCTGAATTGTGTGCCTTCATTTCTGGCTGTAGGTATACAGGCTTGTTTTCCATTCTGTCTGAAGCAGTTACTTAGAAGATAGAAATACATCAATTACCTAGTCTATCCTCAAGGAGCTCGTATTTGTTCCAACAAAGACAGACATGTAGATACACAAACATAAAAAGACAGCATAAGATCAAAAAATTATATGGGACAGATCACTTCCAGAAAGCATTGGGGAGTAATTATGGAACCCTCATTAAGGAGTTGATGTTTGAACTAAGGCTTGATGAGTTTTTGACAGACATGGGGAGATATAGGGCAGAGTATCACAGATAGAGAAAAGAGAGTGCATTAAAGCACATGCACAAGAAAGCCCAGAATGGATGAGGACAGGATGAAGAACATTAAGTCCCAGTAAATTAGGTCAACTAGAATTGAGGGTCTGTATAATGCTCTTAGGATAATCACAATGTTATTTTCAAAATGTTCTATTCACATAATTTTGTGGTGTTAAGTATAAACCTCTACAATGCAAAATCCCTATTTTCTCTGCAGTAAAATAAATGTGGTCATCACTCTATTTTTTTTGTCAATTAGTATTGTTTCAAGCTATATTTAAGTTGAAAATGCTACAGTCACATCATTAAAAATTCTATAATTAAAACATACATACTCATATTTTATCATAACTTCATACAAGAAAATTTTGTTAAAATAGTCCTCAAACATAAAATCAATAAGTTCCTAAATGAGCCAAGTGCTGCTAGAAAAAGGTATATATTGAAATTATTTATTGACTGTACTTTACTAAAAAATTTAATTTTCTTGTTACAAATAATTGGGTGATTTGGTTTCACTTTTCAAAGAAGCAATCTACAGATTAATATTTCTCATAAAGCAGGGAAAATATAAATCTATGTCGACAACAACAACAAAAAACACTTAAGAACCAATTACATTGAATTAAATTATGTTGAAAAATTATTAAACGCAAGAAACCTGTGGAAAAGAGAAAGTGAGTTTTGGGTACAATTAATAAAAGAAACACACATTATACCAAGCACACATGCTACCAATTCTAGTTTAGAATTATATTGCATTAAATATGTTGAGCAAATAAAAAATAAATTATTAAAGTGAGAATTATCAACTGGCTTCTTTCAAAAATCAAAAGTAACTCAGGGCAATAGGTTTGAGTACAGGTTTTTTTTGTTTTGTTTTTTGTTTTTTTTGTTTTGTTTTTGGTAAGTTATTAACCAAATGCAACAAATTTGGATTCTTGACAAGGAGAACAGATTGCAGCATATATTAAAATGGGGCAATGTCAACAAAGTAAAGGTAACTAACTTGCTCATTAAACTGGAAACATTTTTACTGTATTCTAAAAACCATATTAAACCTCTAGAGATGCAAAAACGAAAGAAAGCCTATAGTCAGAAATGTATGGAATTTTTTCCTATGCATCTAGCAGCTATAAGTGTACATGGGATTGTTTAACAAAGCTTTGTTGAGTATCTACTTTGTTCCAGGTACCGTGCTGGGCAAAATTAACTTATAAAAACAAAAGAGAATGAGAAAGAAGAGCAGAAGTAGGAGGAAGAAAAAAATCTCCTACTCTCAAGGAACCCCAAATCTATGAGTTCAGGATTTAATACCTTAAATATTTTCAGGACACACCTACAGATTGTTACGCTCCTGCTTCTTTCCAGGGTCCAGCCCAGCCTTGAGCAGACACATCAATATATGAATGAATCATAGCCTGGATTCTTAGCCTTGCACAGTCCTCTGTGAATTTTCTGTTGTAAAGTTGGGTACTATATTAACTCTATTCAAAATAACTACAATTTTTTTAAACTTTCTAAAATAGTTTTATCTGTAAAAGAGTCTCCATGGGTATATTTTCCTGTAGAGGTTGCAAAACCAAGCAATACTTTTGGGGTACTTCAACCACCCCTCCTATAAAACTCTATACCCTTGTCATATTAAAATTGTATGTTATGCCAGACTTCCCTAGTAGAACAAAATCTCTAAATAAAACCTTTTAAATATACAATTTCTTTCAACTCGCCTGCCATACATGCTTAATAATTGCTTAGTGAATACAAGATTAATGCATAAGTGCCTAAGTTACTTCATCTAGTATACCAAATGATAATATCTCATTGGTTTCCCTGAGTATCCTTATTCCACTCACACTCTAAAGAGAAAGTATTAATGATATTCGTCATTAAGTAATTTTTTCTGCATTCAAATCTCACCATTCAAATGATTTTCCAATAGTAGAGTCCCAAAAAGCAGTTTAAATAGTTACATTTGTTATAATTTTTGAAAGAAAAGTTGGGAAAATTTTATTAAGACTCTGAATGTAGCTTTACTGCCAATTCATGAAGAAAGCAATGTAATCCGTAGATACTTCATTCCACCCTTCCCTCCATCATAGTTTATAACTAATTAGGAAATGTTAAAGAGCAGAGCTCCTTACATTATTCCTGAAGTCAGCATTTTATACTTTTTTTTGCTAAGAGCTAGCACCTTTAATTCATCATATAAAGCAGCTAACTTGCTCTACTATCAAGTTATATTTTCTTGCAAATATGGTGATATGTGATGTGTGTCATTCTTCTTAAAAAATCTCCTAACATATCCTCCCTTTAATCAGATACAGTACCCTGTGGGTTCCACTAACCATAGAAATACAAGTAACAATTTATAATTATGTTTTAAAACATTTTATTAAAAATTCTGCTGAGTGTTCTGACATATGTGAGAAATGAACATACATGTAATTTAAAACTTTTTATTTTCTGACTTTTTGAGGAAGGCAGATATTAAACTCTATCATATCTCTGAGCTCAGTAATTTCTCAGTTAATACTTTTCATATACAAATATGCATACCTGTAACATAAATTTCCAGATTATGTACTTAACACTGAAGATAGGTCTCTTTGTTGCATATCATCTCCTCCCAAATGGCAGCTGGAACATCAGGGAAAGTACAATTTTGAAAGGCCAGTGAACACTGGCAATGCTGATTCTTCTACAAGGGTATCTATTAAAGATCCTTCTTGTTATTTCCTTCAGTCTTTAAACACACAGAAACCAAACAATGACAAAAAAATCTGCTTAATGAATTCTCCTATTTGCTCTTTGGCATATGAAATTATTCTCTAATAGCTGATACAAGTACTTTTTTAAACCAAAGAGTCCAGAGGGGAAGCAGAACCAAGTACTGCTGGGAGAGGGAATGGGTGATATCTGCACAATTCAGTAGCTGCAAATTAGAGCTTAGTAATGCTGAATATTGAATATGTGTAGCTTTTCCTACTGATGCACTTTTGCTTTTATGAACCACTTTGAAGGTGAACCTGATTTTTTTAATGCAAGTAATTAGTAGCATCTGCTTTTTTATTCATTAAAAAATGGTACTACCTACCGTCTTACACATTGTACTGGGGGATATTGGTAAGGTAACATTTCTAGGGCTGCCGATTATTGCTTCAAGTGGGCTTACAGTCTCATCTAATAATGAGTTTTTTGGTGCAATTTTTTTATTTTTTATTTATTTTTATTTTTATTTTTATTTTTTTTGAGATGGAGTCTTGCTCTGTCACCCAGGCTGGAGTGCAGTGGCGCAATCTCGGCTCACTGCAACCTCCACCTCCCTGGTTCACGCCATTCTCCTGCCTCAGCCTCCCGAGTAGCTGGGACTACAGGCGCCTGCCACCACGCCCAGCTATTTTTTTGTATTTTTAGTAGAGACGGGGTTTCACCGTGTTAACCAGGATGGTCTCGATCTCCTGACCTCGTGATCCGCCCACCTCGGCCTCCCAAAGTGTTGGGATTACCGGCGTGAGCCACCACACCAGGCCGCAAATTTTTAAAAATAAAACAGAAAGCTTCAGTTGGATCGTATCATTGAATATCTAAAAGACAACAATGTTTTCTTTAGCTGTCATTAGCATATGTATTCTGTGGCCTATGACTGAAAAAGACCTCTACATTGCAAGAGTGATGGAAAAAATGTATTCTTGGATTGGTAGTTCCAAGAACTCTCATGCAGGGATCACACACTCAGAGAGTGAATGGAGATTGTGTTATCTGTGGGCAACCAAAAATATCTGTGGGTCCTACAAACTTACAGAGATTCTGTATTGTGCTTCTAGAGGGACTTGAGTTACGCAACAGAAAGGGGAAGAAAAGCAAATGGAAGCAAGGTAAGAGGCAAACTGTTATCACTGATGAAACTCTCAGAACTCGAGGGTAAATTCGCTGAATGTAAATGAACATACAAACAGTGACAGAAAAAAGGGGGTTCAGCAGGGAAATTGGTGTAAGTAGTGTTGCAGTTTGAATTGTGTCAATGAATAAGATATGTTGAGGTTCCCCATACCTGTGAATGCAACCTTATTTGGAAATAGGATCTTTGCAGATGTAATCAAATTGAATTAAGATTATGGGGAGGAGGAGGCCCTAATCTATTATCACTGGTGTCCTTTTAAAAACAGGAAAATATCATGTGAAGACAGGATATGCAGGGATAATGCCACGTGATGACAGACCCAGAGATTCCAGTGATGCAGCTGTCAGCCAAGAAACTGTAAGTACTGACAACCACCATCAGAAGCTAGGAAGAGGCAAAGAAGGAGTCTTCTCTGCAGGTTTCTGGGGGAGCAGGCAGGGGATGCGTGTAGCCCTGCTGACACCTTGATTTTGGACTTCTAGCCTCCAGAACTGTCAGACAATAATTTTTTGTTTTTCTAAGGCTCCCACTTTGTGCTATTTTGTGCAATAGCCCTAAGACACTAATACAAGTAGCAATAACAAAAAGGAAACAAGTGGAAGAGACAATGACATTTTTTAGACTGCCTAAGCAAACTTAGTCATAATTTTGAACTACCCTGAGTTCTTGTCAGAAGGGTGTTATTGGGCTCCAGATGAAATAATTACTTGTACTTTCTGGTTGATTCAGACTACACTGCAATCTTTGAAATTAGGAAGGAAGCAAATCATGTTTTCATGTGCTTTAAATTGTGTTTCTCCATTTATTAACATATATTTTTGAAAGCCCGCAAACATGCTGATCTCTAGAATTTAAAGGTTAAGCCCAGCACTGTCTCTCAGGAGAGAGCATGTGCCTGACTGTAATTAATTTTATTAATTGATATGTGAAAAAGCACATTCAAGATAGATGGTGGAGGCAGACAGAAAGCAGGACAGAGTGTTTATTTTGGAATTACACAGACCTTGGCTCCAATTCATGCTCATCAAATTACTAGTTCTATATCGTGGCATGAATAATTTAGTTTTTTAATTCTCTATGTCTTCACTTATAAAATAGTTATAGTAATATATGCCTTGTAAAATTAAGGATGCATTAAATGAGGATATATGTAATGCTTTAGAGCAGAGACTGCCATAGACTAAATGCTCAATAAACTGAAGCTTTTATTAATGATACTCATAATATAAAACAAAGCAGAAAAAAATATAGGAAAAGGAGCAGCTATAACTGTCTGAATATATCTGAGAAGGCTTCAGGGGAAAAGTAGTTTTCAAATATTAGCAAAACAGCTAAGTAGAAATTCCTTAGGAAAGCAAGAAGACTAGGTATTTCAGGAAGAAGAAACTTGATGTGCAGAGATATGGAGACAGTTTTGTCTTCCAATGCCTATCCTCACCTGTGTGATGGGCACAGCATAAGCAGTAAGCATTCACCTAACAGTCTATGTGCTGTCCCAGCTTTCCTTGCAATTAAGTTAGGTAAAATGACATTGGGTGCTGACGAATGAATCAGGCAGAGGTGATGCAGGCTACTCCAAGTCCTGCCCCTTGGAAACATCCCCTGTGAAACCTCAGATTGCTTTTTCCTTGTCAGGTTGATCTAGGAGTCTATATTCTGAGATAACTGAGTTACAGGTTGGAGAGAGCCTGTATTCTTGTGTTGCAAAACGGAGGAGACCCTTCACTGACGTGCATTAGGCCCTGCATCAACAATAATTTTGTTGGTGTGTGTGTCACATCACTGAGATTTAGATTGCAGCACCTAACATGAATTACCCTGACAATGACAATAGCCTCTTTATAATCCCTGCTCTTTACCCTCATGTTCAACATGTAACTTTCCCATCCAACAGCTGCAAAGCTACAAAACTATCTTCAATTTGATAGTGATTGCAACCCAGCCAGCAAACCGTATGGTAAGGTAGAAGTAAATGGGCACCTGTATATATCTCCACTCTATCTTTTCACTAGTAGAAAATAATCTAGTCTTTCAATGGCCCACATCAGAAGATTTTTTATCCAACAGTACATTAATTCCTAAGTCTTAATTGCAAGATTTTAACAACACAGATAGATCATGAGTAGTAAATAGGCATAAAGCACAATATATAAATAAGAATTAAATCATTATAGCTTTTGAGAACCCTGAAGCTATTAAAATATAATTTTTAAAAAAGGAGAATGAAACAAGAATATGATTTCACAGGCATAATTCAAAATAGTCTAAGTACTTATTTACTATGTGCAATTAGTTGTAAATACAAATTGAAGGGAGACATGGGAGGGCTAAAGTAAAGTAAAATTAGACTTATGAAGCTTTTCCTAATGCATAAAAATGTCTAGTCACTTAGTTCATTACAATTTTTATAAATCTAGGCCAAACAGGAAAATGAGATCCACTGGAAATAATTCAGAAGGTAAAACTAAATTAAAATAAAAGCTTATGCTAATGACACTTAACAAGGAGATTAAATCATTGTATAAAAGGAGATCCAGCCAAGAAAACAGAAATTCACACAGAAATCATTTAATACTGGTACGTTTCCCAGAGAATCTGCAGATGAATCAGCAGTTGACCAATGTGACTTTTCATGAACTCTTTAGGGGAATGAGACCCAATTTTATTGACTACTGGCACTTTGTCAATGCTTTTTTAAGATTTCCAGCAATTCTATGAATTATACATTATTTTAACATCTTTCTGGTGAAAAAACTGTGAATCAAATAAGTAACTGATATGCTCAGTTCACCAGCTAGTAAGTGAGAAAAATGGGGTTTAAATTGTCTAACTCCTTATAGTATCCCATCTATTTTATCACATGGCATAGGTAAGGGGGAAAACTTCCCCTACCTCTTGGTTTTCATAATAATATGAACAATTACTTTCACAGCATAATCAATTAGTAGCACTCTCCTAGGCAATAATATTGTATCCTTACAAACACAAAGTTCACAAGAAATGAGATTTTTTGTATATATTTTTTTGTATATATATATATATTTTGTGTGTGTGTGTGTATATATATATATATATATATATATGTATAAGGAAAACCCCACATTTTGTTTTTCAGGTTCACATCTGTACTATCAATCTTAGAAATTACAAAATTCTGTTTTCCCAACTGACATTTTCAGATTTTATATTTTACTGGTCTCTTTTCACAACTTGAAGTTGCTAATATCTTCTACAGGAATAACTGGAGAAATTATATTAGTTGTCTGAAATTTCATTTGTTCTTAAGACATTTTTAAGAAAGATTATTTATTCAGCATCCTGACAAGAGAAGATGCTTTGTCAAAGAGAACAAGGAATTTGGAAACCAGAGGCTTATCTACAGGGCATTAAATTAATCCCTTTACCATTATGTAATGGCCTTCTTTATCTCTTTTGATCTTTGTTGGTTGAAAATCTGTTTTATCAGAGACTAGGATTGCAACGCCTGCCTTTTTTGGTTTTCCATTTGCTTGGTAGATCTTCCTCCATCCCTTTATTTTGAGCCTATGTGTGTCTCTGCATGTGAGATGGATCTCCTGAATACAGCACACTGATGGGTCTTGACTCTTAATCCAATTTGCCAGTCTCTGTCTTTTAATTGGAGCATTTAGCCCATTTACATTTAAGGTTAATACTGTTATGTGTGAACTTCATCCTGTCATTATGATGTTAGCTGATTATTTTGCTCATTAGTTGATGGAGTTTCTTCTTAGCATCAATGGTCTTTACATTTTGGCATGTTTTTGCAGTAGCTGGTACCGGTTGTTCCTGTCCATGTTTAGTGTTTCCTTCAGGAGTTCTTGTAGGGCAGGCCTGGTGGTGAGAAAATCTCTCAACATTTGCTTGTCTGTAAGGATTTTATTTCTCCTTCACTTATGAAACTTAGTTTGGCTGGATATGAAATTCTGGGTTGAAAATTCTTTTCTTTAAGAATGTTGAATATTGGCCCCCACTCTCTTCTGGCTCCTGGAGTTTCTGCCGAGAGATCCACTGTTAGTATGATGGGCTTCCTTTGTGGATAACCCGACCTTTCTCTCTGGTTGCCCTTAACATTTTTTCCTTCATTTCAACTTTGGTGAATCTGACAATTACGTGTCTTGGAGTTGCTTTTCTCGAGGAGTATCTTTGTGGTGTTCTCTGTATTTCCTGAATTTGAATGTTGGCCTGCCTTGCTAGGTTGGGGAAGGTTTCCTGGATAATATCCTGCAGAGTGTTTTCCAACTTAGTTCCATTCTCCCGGTCACTATCAGGTACACCAATCAGACGGGATCAAGGCTGGTTCAACATACGCAAATCAATAAATGTAATCAAGCACATAAACAGAACCAAAGACAAAAACCACATGATTATCTCAACAGATGCAGAAAAGGCCTTTGACAAAATTCAACAGCCCTTCATGCTAAAAACTCTCAATAAATTCGGTATTGATGGAACTTATCTCAAAATAATAAGAGCTATTTGTGACAAACCCACAGCCAATATCATACTGAATGGGCAAAAACTGGAAGCATTCTCTTTGAAAACTGGCACAAGACAGGGATGCCTTCTCTCATCACTCCTATTCAACATAGTGTTGGAAGTTCTGGCCAGGGCAATCAGGCAGGAGAAAGAAATAAACGGTATTCAATTAGGAAAAGAGGAAGTCCAATTGTACCTGTTTGCGGATGACATGATTGTAGGTTTAGAAAACCCCATCATCTCAGCCCAAAATCTCCTTAGTCTGATAAGCAACTTCAGCAAAGCCTCAGGATACAAAATCAATGTGCAAAAATCACTAGCATTCTTATACACCAATAACAGAGAGCCAAATCATGAGTGAACTCCCATTCACAATTGCTTCAAAGAGAATAAAATACCTAGGAATCCAACTTGCAAGGGATGTGAAGGACCTCTTCAAGGAGAATTACAAACCACTGCTCAGTGAAATAAAAGAGGACACAAACAAATGGAAGAACATTCCATGCTCATGGATAGGAAGAATCAATATCGTGAAAATGGCCATACTGCCCAAGGTAATTTATAGATTCAAGGCCATCCCCATTAAGCTACCAATGACTTTCTTCACAGAATTGGAAAAAACTACTTTAAAGTTCATATGGAACCAAAATGAGCCCGCATTGCTAAGACAGTCCTAAGTCAAAAGAATAAAGCTGGAGGCATCACACTACCTGACTTCAAGCTATACTACAAGGCTACAGTAACAAAAACAGCATGGTACTGGTACTAAAACAGAGATATAGATCAATGGAATAGAACAGAGCCCTCAGAAATAATACCACACATCTACAACCATCTGATCTTTGACAAACCTGATAAAAACAAGCAATGGGGAAAGGATTCCCTATTTAATAAATGCTGGGAAAACTGGCTAGCCATAAGTAGAAAGCTGAAACTGGATCCCTTCCTTGCTCCTTACACAAAAATTAATTCAAAATGGATTGGAGACTTAAAGGTTAGACCTAAAACCATAAAAACCCTAGAAGAAAACCTAGTTAATACCATTCAGGACATAAGCATGGGCAAGGGCTTCATGTCTAAAACACCAAAAACAATGGCAACAAAATCCAAAATTGAAAAATGGGATCCAATTAAACTAAAGAGCTTCTGCACAGCAAAAGAAACTACCATCAGAGTGAACAGGCAACTTATAGAACAAGAGAAAATGTTTGCAGTCTACTCATCTGAGAAAGGGTCAATATCCAGAACCTACAAAGAACTCAAACAAATTTACAAGAAAAAAACAAACAACCCCATCAAAAAGTGGGCAAAGGATATGAACAGACATTTCTCAAAAGAAGACATGCATACAGCCAACAGACACATGAAAAAATGCTCATCATCACTGGCCATCAGAGAAATGCAAATCAAAACCACAATGAGATACCATCTCACGCCAGTTAGAATGGCGATCATTAAAAAGTCCTGGAGAGAATGTGGAGAAATAGGAACACTTTTACACTGTTGGTGGGACTGTAAACTAGTTCAACCATTGTGGAAGACGGTGTGGTGATTCCTCAAGGATCTAGAACTAGAAATACCATTTGACCCAGCCATATAATTATTGGGTATATGCCCAAAGAATTATAAATCATGCTGCTATAAAGACACATGCACACGTATGTTTATTGCGGCACTACTCACAATAGCAAAGACTTCGAACCAACCCAAATGTCCATCAGTGACAGACTGGATTAAGAAAATGTGGCACATATACACCATGGAATACTATGCAGCCATAAAAAAGGATGAGTTCATGTCCTTTGTAGGGACATGGATGCAGCTGGAAACCATCATTCTCAGCAAACTATCACAAGAACAGAAAACCAAACACTGCATGTTCTCACTCATAGGGTGGAACTGAACAATGAGAACACTTGGACACAGGAAGGGGAACATCACACACCGAGGCCTGTTGTGGGGTCAGGAGAGGGGGGGAGGGATAGCATTAGGAGATATACCTGATGTAAATGACGAGTTGATGGGTGCAGCACACCAACATGGCACATGTATACATATGTAACAAACCTGCACATTGTGCACATGTACCCTAAAACATAAAGTATAATAAAAAAAATTAATACCAGGCTTCACCAATAACCTGATAAGTCCACAGAAATGCTCAGGGCTTTTGTGATGAACTGTCAACCTTTAGGCAAAATCTCTGTTCTTTCCAGAAGTTTTCTGCCAACCACAGGGTGTATAAGGCTGCTCTTTCTTTTGAGCTATTTTGTGGCACTTTTCCCTGCACAAGAAGAAAGTTGTGAAAGCTTCACAGTTATATAAATCTCTTAGTCAATTCCCTTTTCTCTTTCTTCAATTACTACTGATATCGCTTGACTGAAGATCTCAGGAATCATATTTCCATATGTATTTAAATTATTGGAACACAGTAAAGCCATTGATATGAAAGGAGCCACCTTCTTCATTTCATTTCATAGGGAAATGAAAAATGTATAACAATAATTACATTTAGTTTTATAAAATACCTGGCTATTTAGGAATGTGCTTCCAACACCTACTCTAAAGTACTCTTTTAACTATGTCACAATCCCACATTAAGAATTTCGGTCAAACAACTTTAATTAAATGTAACATTAAAAAAAATAAATTTTGTTGTCATTGCTGTTGTTGCCAGATGAATCTCTCTGTTGCTCTATTATATTCTTTGACCTAAGTTTTTCATTGAATTATTGAATTTTATTGTAATGACTCTGCAGTTTGGATTTCCTCCTTTTTTTCATTTTTACTCTCCTCTTTTACCCTTTTCTAATCTCTTTGGCTCCCTTATGATTACTTACACTTTTTAAAATTTACATTGTGTTCAAAGGTTTTTAAACATTGTTTATGAGTACAATGCAAAAGAAATACTGCATTAATTCAAAATGCATGCTTCTATTTCTCCAGTAGATTTGATCTTTGGTATAGGCAAATATCTTTTAAGGTGTTATAATATTTTTTAGGGGGAAGCATGGGCAGGAATGATAGCAAAAAAAGAAAAAAAAAGGTTTTTATTTCTTGTTACATGTCTCACTTCAAAAAGTTTAAAGTTTAAAGCAGCAACATTGAAACATATTTGCAAAAGCTATAAAAATACATACCAGAACTATAACTCACATCTTTTAAAAATAAGTAACTTTTATTCTAACAAGCAGATCTGAAACCTGCAATTCAAAAGTAGTGTGGGTATGTTTTATTCATTTTCCAAATGGCTGTTTTGATGAATTATAGATGTCAGTTTCCTCAAATGCACTAAAGAAACTTCTCACAGGAGTCTTTCAACTGAGACATACACACACACTCTCTCAATAGTTGCCAGTGGACTTGCACACAAATCTAATGGAATGGTGCTTTTGCCCTACGCCTTTGCAGTCAACTCCACCTGGCCAGAATAAAGTGTCAGTGTTACAGCCTTGAGTCTCAAAGGCACGGAAAATCACAAATTGGATCATTTGCAAGTTTGATCTCTCAATAAAATGTGTTTTGATGCAACCATACTGTAAAGGGCTCAAATTATATTTCTCCCCATTTTCTAATTAAGTAATTCCTGAATAAGCGAAACTCCTAGACCACAGACATATACAAGAGTTCACCCTATTTTTAGGACCCCTATCCAATGAAACAGAAAAATGCTCCTTCTTGAATTTTTCAGCACTCCTTGTTTTCATAAACTATTAGTGCAATGTTGTAAAAACAGGTTTAATGACCAGGCAAGAACAGCAACAACTATTAGTTCTGTTACTTGCTTATGATGACTAAAAATGTTTCATAGCAATCAAATTTCTTGCCTGAGTCTGAGAAATGCTCATGAATGCAGAGTCAACACCTTTAGGGTAACTACTCACAAGAACTTGAACTAAACTACAATATTGATGGGTATAGGCTGGAATAAACGGAGTAGTTACCACTGGCAGCCAAACTGCTATAGGCTCAGGGAGAATTTCATTATGATTGAAGTAGAAAGGGAAAAGTCTAAGTTACAGATGGAGAGCTGAGTATCAAATATAAATTATGAATACAACAATAAATGGCAAGAATAGCCAAGAAGGTCACAAGCCAATAAGTTAAAGAACTGGTTAGAGACTGAATAAAAGTTGGATGTGGCACAAACCTGTAGGCCACATATATGTAATTTTGTGGTATAAGAGTGAGTCTGCATGCCTAAAGAGTTCAGTACCAAGGCAGATGGTCCCTCACAATCATTAAAATAGCCCAAGGATTCTTCCCATTGACAAGCACACGGGACCCTGGCACAGCTTTTCTTAGTGTCTTCTCTCCTTGTTGCCACCAAATGTTTAGTCATTGTATATGCAACTAATGATGCTAGAAATGTTCTACAAAAAATAAAGAGAAAAGAACAATATCCCATTTGTAGAATGTTCCACTATTTCTATTACGCATTCTATTTCTATCTCTCATTATTTTTCAGAACTAGTGAGTTCTGGAAACCCGTTTATCCAGCTGAAACTTCTACAACATTATCTAGCTGCTTCATAACCCCCCTTCAGTCGTGCTCTATAATCTCACTGAGTCTCCTCATTTGAAAAATAGGAATTATACCATCTTCTACAAAGAAAAGAGCTCATTTGAGTGGCTGGTGTGTGACAAAATCTCAAAAACATGAATTATTTTGTCCTCTTTTTATGTGGTAATTAATAGGAAACATAAAATTAGACAGAGAGTTAAAAAATTGATAGGGAGAATACAGAAAATGTCAAGGATATTGAAAATGCCAGATAATAAGAATGCACGTGTTAAAATAAATAGAATTAAAGAGAAAAGGAATATAAAATTATTACAAAGAAAATATAGAAACTGAAGAGAAATATACAGGAAAACAGATTGGTAAAGAAATCAGTAAATAGGAAAAGGAGAGGCAAAGAAAAGCAAAGTAAGAGAAATGCAAAACAAAATGCTCTGTTTTATATAAGGGAGCCTTTGCAGAACAGATTTGATCTACTGTATAATCTCTACTAGTTAGATCAAATCCACCTACAAATACATTCTTTTACACTGCAGAAATAAGGTATCTGACAAATCTGTGGAATTAGAAGGGATAAAGGAAAAGAAAACAGAACAAAAATGGGGGGAAGGCGTATTTAGAAATGAACTTTATGATGAAAGTAAATTCTGAAGTTCATGAGCATCACAGCTTCCGGGAAGTTCAAGGAGATGCTTTGTAGATTTGTTTAAGTTCTAAAATCTTTGCAACAATTCTCAAATGGTTGTAAGTATCCAGAAGGAAGTTTTAACAGTTTTCAGATATTCGGTTCTACGGTCTAGTCTCAAAAGTATGTGCTCCATTCTGTTCCATCCTTAATGAAAAATAAACAACCCAACACTGTGTCAACATATCTCTGGCACTGACTGCTTCCGTTTTCTTTTAGCAGTGCATGAATAATGAACTTCAAATACGTATTGCTTTCCATATCACAGCTCAGCAACATGCAAACTTCTGGAGCATTTAAAAAGGATTAAATAGTTTTCCCAAGCCCCGAGAAGCAAAACTAATAGGTATTAGTTTAATACTTTTTGATTTTAAATAAATATGATAACAAAGAGATGGTGAATATAAAGGAAAAAGGATTTGTTCAGGACACTTAATAATAGTTGTCATTAACTAAGCTCTTATGTGCCATGCATCTCCAAAAGTGCTTTACATCCATCACTTAATTTAATACAATAAACCCACAAGAAAGTACTGCTAATCTGCTAATATTTCCTTTTTTTTTTTTTTTGAGACGGAGTTTTGTTCTTGTTGCCCAGGCTGGAGTGCAATGGCGCAATTTGGGCTCACCGTGACATCCGCCTCCCAGGTTCAAGTGATTCTCCTGCCTCAGCCTCCCGAGTAGCTGGGATTACAGGCATGCACCACCACCCCTGGCTAATTTTGTATTTTCAGTAGGGACAGGGTTTCACCATGTTGGTCAGGCTGGCCTCGAACTCCCGACCTCAGGTGATCCACCCGCCTCGACCTCCCAAAGTGCTGAGATTACAGGCATGAGCCACCGCCCCCAGTTAATATTTCCATTTGATAGTGATAACTTGCTCAGTGACTTGGTTTGTCTGTGATTGAGTTGAGGTTTTGACCAAGGTTTGTCCAACTCTGTCAGACTATAATTGGAACCACTATTCTTACAGAAAGAGATGAACTCCTCTAAAAAAATTCACCTCAGAGTCCTAGAAAAGTGGAGCTGTAACAGTTTTCCAGGAAATTGGATTCTCTGGTTTAAATTTTTGCTCTGATTAGTACAAATCTCCAATCTAAACTGAGGACTGATATTCAGCTACTTTGACCAAAATACTGTCATTTTTTTTTTTTTTTTCGTATTTACTGGTCAAGGGAAATTTTGTACAAATGGAAACTGCAAGTTACCTGCATAATGACTTTGAATGGCAGGAGCCATATAGGCAGATAGTGAAGATGAAGGCTGAAAAAGTGATCATATGGAGTGGACTCTGCCTGTAGTTGCTGAGCACAATGAGGCAGCCATGATGACCCTGGGGTGAGAAGAAGAAATACGTAGTAAAATAATTTGCCTTTTGGTTCTCATATTTTCAAGATTAACAAGCAAACCTCATAATTACAATATGCATGCTCTAAAAATTGTGTCTTCCATGGGTGCCACATAAATTTTAGCTATTTCAAATGTTGGTTATAACAGCTCAAACTGACTAAAATAATTTCCCAGGCCTAGGGTGGTGGTGGGGGTGGGGGCAAGCAAGAGAGAAAGAGAGAGAGAAACTCCAATCATTCTTTACGTAGATAGAGAATTACAAATAGCTCTCTAATTTCAAATGGTGCCTTGTCAACAGATGCTTCTTCATTTCTTGTTCTGAGTTTGGTCTCAACCTTAAATCTTTTTTGTTTTGTTTTAACTTTAAGTTCAGGGGTACATGTACATGTTTGCTACAAAGGTTACATGTGTCACAGGGGCTTGTTGTACAGATTATTTGATCACCCAGGGGTTAAACCTAGTAGCCATTAGTTATTTTTCCTGATCCTCTCCCTCCTCCCACCCTCCACCTTCAAGTAGGCACCAGTGTCTGTTATTCCCCTCTGTGTCCATGTGTTCTCATCATTTAGCTCCCACTTATAAGGAGAATATACAGTATTTGGTTTTCTGTTTCTGTGTTAGTTTGCTAAGGATAATGGCCTCCAGCTCCATTGACATCTCTGCAAAGGACATTATCTCATTCTTTTTTATGGTTGCATAGTATTCCATGATGTATATGTACTGCATTTTCTTTATCCAGTCTAGCATTGATGGGCATTTAGGTTAATTTAGTGTCTTTGCTATTGTGAATAGTGCTGCAGTGAACATACATATGCACATGTCTTTATAATAGAACAATTTATATTCCTTTGGGTATATTCTCAGTAACAGGATTGCTGGGTAGAATGGTATTTCTATCTTTAAGTCTTTGAGGAATCACCACACCATCTTCCACAGTGGTTGAACTAATTTACACTCCCACTAGCATTATATAAGCATTCATTTTTCTCCACAACCTCACCAGCATCTGTTATTTTTTGACTTTCTAATAATAGCCATCCTGACTGGTGTGAGATGGTATCTCATTGTGGTTTTGATTTGCATTTCTCTTATGATCAGTGATGTTGAGCTTTTTTTCATATTCGTGTTGGCCACATGTGTGTCTTCTTTTGAAAAGTGTCTGTTCATGCCCTTTTCCCACTATTTAATGGTATTATTTGTTTTATTTCTTGTAAATTTCCAACATTACATCTTAATGAGAGACTCCTCAGGCCTTACAGGACAGGAAGCTAAGTGATCCAAATGAGTGGAAAACATTGCAAATAGCGGAAAAAAGAAAAACAATAGAAGATGATTGATTAAATGAACAGTTGTGGATTCTGAGGAAATCTGTTAAAACCTGGGCAGATGTGGAAGTACCCAATTCAGCTAGGTCTGTTGATCATACCCAGAACACTAACTGCTTAGGCAGCTGCATAGGGTGTCACTAAATAGCAGCTACATTAAGTGACCTTAGATTTTGGCTAAAGGAAGGGCAGTAGTAGAATTAGTAAAGATTGATAATTCTACCTGAACTAGCTGTTCCAACAGAATATAGAACTACAGGAGACATTAGAGGTAATGCATTCAATTTCTCACTGGAGGCAGGAAACTTTATCAAACACATTGGAGAAAAGCCATTCAGTTTTTGCTTGAACATCTTACAAAATTAAATGCTTCCTCCTTTATAAAGAAGTATACTCCTTTCTACTGCTGGATGACTTCATGTTCAAAGATAATCCTTATGTTGAAGTAAAATATACCCCTCTGTACATTCTCCCAGTTTTTCCTTTTGATCTACCTCCTAGAACCTCAGTATATTCCTCTTCCCAAGCTGCTGGGTGAGTATCATGCATAGTCTTTTCTGCAACTTGTATTCCTGAAATGAACATCTCCAAATTCTTTAACCATACCTCGTTTGCCAATTTCCTGAGCTTCATTCTCCTGGTTACCTCCCTCTGAAATCGCTCATTGAGGGCAAACTTATTTTCTTGTTCATTTTCACTCCTATTATCACTTGCATAAAGTGGGAATTTAGTAAATGACTTCTGACATGAAAGACATGTTTAAAATGTGGCACCCAAAATACATTGTAATGTTCAACTTCCTACAAGTAACAGAATACTATATAAAACAGCAATAATTTTTTTTAAATAGCCCTTTCCAGCCAATTCTTTCTTATTTCTGTCCTAAAATCTCTTCTCCTTTACACACTCCTCCTCCCATCTTAAGTACTATGCTCTGTTATCCCTCTCTAGTATGTAGATTTATCCTCAGAGTCAAGCATATCCATTCACATGAATATGTAGAATCTAATGATCTTTTAACTATTGAGTGTGCTTTTGTATTATGTCAGAATCTTAATGAATCAAATTTGAAACAACAGAAAACCAATGAATAGGCTTATTATTAAAATATAGGAGACTAGAGATCCTGATAAATTTGTGAATTCATTCACAATGCTTTTATTGACACTTACTAAGTGCTAGTTCTTTCACTGGGAACTGTTGATGAGCTATGTATAAGATCCATAACATGTGTTTAAAAGGTGCTATGGGAGTATTTGTGGGAAATAATTATTTTCACTGCTAACACAGGATTATTTCTACAGAAGGCTGAATAGGAGTTTTCTAGGCATTTAAATGTTATCCAGTGAAAAATTATCCTTAATGAAAAGTAATAGTATGAACAAGGATGAATTAAATCACTGAGGAATTAAAAATAAAAAACAAACTATTACGGCTAAAAAAATGCTTCAAAAAATGGAGTGAGAGATGATATTACTTTGATACATTGTAAGCAACCTTGAATGCCATGTAGACTAGTTATAGCTTAGCTGCTAAAAAGTTAGGCCCAATATTTAATATTTTCATAAAATAGAAATTGATTTTTTACTTGCATAGCAGTTCTGAGCAGGTATGATTTTGATTAGCAAGGTCATTCTTCATTTGATTGTTCAGAAACACATGACTCCATGAAAACACAGAGCCTTGTCACTCCTACGCACATTCTATCAGTCAGAAGTGAGACAGATGGCCCTGCCTCATTAAAAGGAAGAGTTGGAAATGTAGTCTAGCTGTGTACCAGAGTGCAGGAGAGAATGGATTTATTATGTTAAAGTGCATGTATGGAATTCAATAAGCATTGTGGAGCCAGTGGAGTTAGTTTTCAATATGTGACTGACAGGAAGAAAGTAGGTTCAGAGGGGATGTGTATGTTCTGTACAATGAACTGAAAGAGCTGACAGTGCTTTATGAAAATCTTTTTCTTGGTTGATCAGAATGTAGAAATTTATTGTCAAATGCCAATTGGGTTCTCACTTCTGCCCCTGAACCAGTAACATATTGTGACCATAATACAACCAGCATAACATAACTAGACATTTTACTAAACATCTTTTGACAGTGTTCTTGGGAGGCTAATTTTGGGAACTTTTCCAGTACATGCACAACTGATCTGCTTTTATTTTAGCTTCTAAGTTTCATGTTAAAATGGAAAACAGAGAAATTAGATCTCCTATGTGACACGCCACAGTATATGAGCAGAGAGAAAGTTAATCTTACTGAGCAGTTGACTGGCTTTTTTTTTAACCTGCACAATATTTTGACAATTGCTTCTCTTCTGTAACTGCTGAAAAAAAGGTTAATCTTGCAATATTTTTCAGGATGCTATGTACCTGTCTGTAAATGTTTGGATATACCTCCATGCAGACTCTTAGAAAGCTTTTGCTATTCTTCAAAGATAATTCAATGGAAATTATTTATCCAGAATAATATGGAGAAATTATAGTGGATCATAAAATAATAAAACCTCAGTATAGAATGAACTTTGAAAATAACCTCACCCAGCTCTCCCCTTAACGTAAAATGAGTTCTGTTGGCCCCATTGCTGACAAGTAGATCATATTCACAATGTCAGAAAGTTCAGTGTGAGGGAACCCAGAAACTTTAAGGATTCTCAATGTTATAGTGGTTAGGTTACAATACTATTCACAATATAAGATATAATACTAAAGCAGCAGTAGCAGTAAAAAAGGAACAGGTGTACTTTAAATATTTACATCCCCTTCTCCATTCACTGATAGAGTGAGCATCAAGACTGGATGATTCAAATAATCATAAAACCCCTTAACTGCCTCCTTTGTTTTACATAATTGACAATGTAACTATTACTTTTGTCCTCGGATTTTGGTGTACTCTACTTATTCTGTCCTGCTTGCTGTGCTCTCCCAATTAAGGGTCCAAAATGAATGGATTGGCAACTTGACTAATTCATTCACTCAAGGCTGATAGTAATTTAACTTTTAAGAGAAAAAGTAACTATGAGGTTAATTATGATTGTTGGTTTGTTTATGTGTTAAAAGTGGTTCAGAAAATTCACAACCATGAAGTATAATAATATGGATAACTTAGGTTATTTTGTAGTAATTCAAGAACCTCCAATTCTTATTTCTTACTCAGGCTACGTGTCCATCTCAAGTCAGTTTTGTGTTATAGTTACTCAGGAACCCAGGCTGATGGAACCTCTACAAAGGAACAACAATTGTTATTCTACCATGAAAAAAGGTGAGATCTAGAAATATCACTGAACGCTATAAACAATCACTAGATAAATGGGAAAAAAAAACATTTTAAATTGTGCTTCTAAGTAATCATTTTATTATGTAGAAACGTGTTCATATCAACCCATTTATAAACAGAAGGCATGAAAACCAAGCAAAAAAAGAATTTTTGTCTCTGGTATTTGGATATTTACAATAAAATTGAGACTTAGCTTCTAATAAGACATTTTTCCTGTGTAGAAAAACTAAAAATGAATTTGTCTTCTATAGTTTCCCAGAGTACTTATGAGGGTGCATTTTTAGCTATGTAAAGTATATGGTTCAATAAATACTTATAAATTATTTATGAAAGAGATAAATATGAAAATATTTATATATATAATACTTCAATATTATTATCAATATTATTATGATAAAATAATTACTGTGATTAATATTAAACATTAAGAAAGTTATATCATGAAAAATTAAAAGAGGAGTTGGCAAACTTTTTCTGTAAAAGACCAAAATGTTTAGGCTTTGCAGACCAAGATGCAAAACACAGAATTTTACATAAGTAAGCATTTACATAACAAGAGATAACACTATACACACAAAATTTAATTGGTGAAATGTAAAATATTATAATATTTAACACAATTTTTAATACAGTACTACCATTAAGAATAACATAGGGGGAGTGGCCAAGATGGTTGACTAGAAGCAGCTAGTGTTCATTGACTCTCACAGAGAGAAATGAAAAGGGTGAGTAAATGCAGAGCCTTCAAAGGAAACATTCAGTTACTTGCACTGAAACTAATCAAGGAAACAACTTAACCCACAGAGAACTGAGAAAAGCAAGGCAGGATGATGGCCCACCTGGGAACAACACAGGGTCAAGGAAACCTTGCCTGCCCAGGGAAACAGTGAGTGAGTGTGTGATCCCGGGAACCCATGCTTCTCCCACAGATCTTTGCAACCCTCAGGTCAGGAGATCCCCTCATGAACCCACTCTACCAGCACCTTCAGTCTGGCACACTGAGTGATGTGGGGTCTCAGCATAGCAGCCACTCAAGCATGTGTGGAGACCTAGAAGCTTTAGATACTCTGGTTTTCCAGTCCTCCCAGCAAAAGTAACTGAAACTCTGGCAAAGTGGGAGGTTAGACACCCATACATATCCCGAGGAGAGGAGCTGAATCCAGGGTGAGAAGTAGTGACAGTCTGTAAACCCCCTTCCACAGCACCTGACAGGAAAGGACCCACTGGCTTGGAATTCTAGCCAGCAAATGGTAGCAATGTTGCACCTACCGGGGACAGAACTCCTTGGTGGAGGGGCCGGCTGCCATCTCTGCTGTTTGGGTGACTTAGCCAATCCAGCCTTTGGGCTATGGAGAGTCCAAACTGACCAGAGGCAGAGGGATCCCCCAGCACAATAAAACTGTTGTATCAAAACATGGCCAAACTGCTTCTTTAAGTGGGTCCCCAATCCCATTCCTCTTTACTGGGCAGGACTTCCCAACTGGGGCCTCCAGCCACCCCTGCCAGTGTTCTCTGGCCAGCAGAGATTTGAATACTCCTTGGGACAGAGCTCCCAGAGGGAGGGGCAGGCTGCCATCTTTGCTGTTTGGGAGACTTAGCCATTCCAGTCTTTGCGCTTCAGAGTGTTTGAGGGGATTAGAGGCTGAAACAGACCCCCAGCACATCACAGCTGCTCTGGAAAAATGTGGACAGGCTACTTTTAAAAGTAGGACCCCATTTTTGTTCCTGCTGACTTGGCAGGAAACCCCCAACTGAGGTCTTCAGCCACCTCCTAAAGGTGCATTCAGGCCATCAACAGGCCCATACCTCCCTGGGATGGAGCTCCCAGAGAGAGGCAGACTGCTATCTTTGCTGTTTCACTGGTGATACCTCCAGGTACTGGAAAAAACGAGGTGACTGGGGACTGGAGCAGACCCCTAGCATACGACAGCAGCCATAAAGAAAAGTGTCCAGATTGTTATGTAGGTGCCCATTCCCAAACCTTTTACTGGACAGGTCCTCCAGGCTTAGGCCTCTAGCCACCCCCAACCAGAGCTATCAAGCCAATAGCAACTTGGCAATTCCCTGAACAGAGCCTCTAGAGGCTACTGAAAGCCTCTCTGCAGTGGAACTATACTTACTACCCTCTAACTAACAAAGGTGCAGAGAGACCTTAAGTGCCTTATCCACACCTCCAACAAGCTGCAGTTGGCCCAAGAAGAGGAGGCCAGTTCATCTCCCTTGGGTCCCACATACCCCCTGACTGCTTGTCACCAGACAGGGAACCCCTGGCTTGGACCCACAGTACAGAATCTCCATCCTGGGCTGACTGCAATGAGCGATTGCTGATCTGCATCTCTCTGGGAAGAAGTCCCCAGGATGCAAGCAAAGTAGTGGAGAGACAAGCTAGTTGATGTGGAGCCCAGAGGGTTTGATGCAGAAGCATCTGTGGTGAAGTGTGGCCAGGGACAGCCATCCCTCTAGGCTTGACTTGCCTCCATAAGAAACTTTAGCCCTAGGGGAACTGTTGTGCATGATAGCTTCAAGGTGGTCTTGCACACCAGATGGGGTGGTCCAACCTGAGCACTTCTTGGTCTGTTGACCTCTCCCAGGGCCCCAGCCAGGCCATGCATGCTTCCAGGGTAGTCTTGGGTACACTAGGGGCCCACACCATAGCTTCTGAGCCAATACCATGCCTGACAGGTGGAGAGCTCCAGAGAGGCAGCTGCTACAGACACACTAGCCTACACATTCCCTCCCCATACAGCAGCTTCCCCTGAGGCCATGGCAACTCATCACATCACTTTGCTGGTGTGTGCCCGCATGGGCAGGTTTTGCCTTACTTGCCATTCCAGTAAGTGGGAATGCAGTATACCCCAGGATCCCTGCCTACTACCATTGTAGACACAGCCTTGGCAGGCACAGGACTGGGAAGAATCACCCCTGCCAGCACCCTATGCTTGTGCTAACACATGGAGAATAAGGGATTCTTGCACACACCGAGCAATTACTCCTGCTTGTGGGGCACAGAGAAGGCACCCAGACCTGCCCTGGCCAGCAAGCTGCCCCAAATCAACACCACTTCCAGTACAATAGTGCACACAGTATCCAGAAGGGGTCCCCGAATCCCTCTTTTCAGCTGCCTTGCTTCCACCCTTATGGTGAATGCCCACAGAGAGGCAGGCATCCCTGTATCTGGTAGCATTCTGCTGCAGCTACAGCAACTTGGTCCCCCCATTTCGGGAGACTTCAACCCTCAAGAAGCCAGAGAACAAATTCAGGGATCATACAAGTTCCCTAGAGTTAGACCATGCAATACAGGAGTTGGGGGCTGAATATTGGACCCCTAAAATCTTCCAGAAATGAAGCCAGTTGTCTGAATCCACCTTATACTACAATCAAACCCTCAAGGTCATCATATAGCATAAAATAAAAGAAAAAAAATCCAAAGGTCAGCAACCTCAAAGATTAATGGTAGATAAGCCCAGAAAGATGAGGAAGAATCAGCACAAGAATGCTGAAACCTCAAAACACCAGAGTGCCCTATTTTCTCCAAATGACTGCATTACCTCTCCAGCAAATATTTGGAACCAGACTGAAGCTGAGGTGGCTGAAATGACAGGAGTAGAATTCAGAATATGGATAGGAACAGAGTTCACTGAACTGAACAAGTATGTTGTAACCCAATGCAAGGTAATTAAAAAGCATGATAAAATACTGTCGGAGCTGACTGAAAAATAACCAGTACAAAGAAAAGTGTAACAGATCTGATAGAGCTGAAAAACAAACTATAATAATTTCATAATGCAATCACAACTATTGATAGCAGAATAGACCAAGCAGAGGAAAGAATCTCAGAGTTGGAAGACTTTCTGAAGACAAGAATAAAGAAAAATAATGAAAAGGAATGAATGAAATATCTGAGAAATATGGAATTATGTAAAGAGACCAAATCTATGAATGATTGGTGTACGTGAAAGAGATGAGGAGAATGGAACCAACTTGGAAATCATATTTCAGGATATCATCCATCAGAAATTCCTTAATCCAACTAGAAAGACCTACATTCAAATTCAGGAAATGCAGAGAACCCTAGCAAAATACTCCATGAAAAGATCATCCCCAAGACACATAACCGTCAGATTCTCCAAAGTCAAAATAAAAAAAAGTCAAAGTTCGAAAGAAAGGCGAAGTCACCTATACAGGGAATCCCATCAGACTAACAGTGGACCTCTCAGTTGAAACCTTACAAGACAGAAAAGATTGGGTACCCACATTTAACATTTCTAAAGAAAGGAAATTCTTTTTTTTTTTTTTTTTTTTCATGCCTACAACTCTTTATTATGCCATGCCTACAACTCTTTATTATGCCAGGACCCTGGCTCTTTCCTGAGCTTTCCTCCCATAGGTTGATTTCTACTAAGGTAACGATTTTTCTACTTAGGTAACGATTCTTCCTGCTTAACCAGGAGTGTTTAAATTCCATGTAATATTACATCTGAATTTGAGTACCTAGATACATACCTGCTTAAAATCAAGTTTGAAAACTGAATCTTCTCATCAAAACTTGATTGTGCGGTTGACCCTTGAACAACAGGGGTTTGAACTGGGAGGGTCCGCTTTTGCATGGATTTTCTTCCTCCTCTGCTACCCCTAACACAGCAAGACTAACTCCTCCTCTTCCTCCTCCTCTTCAGCCCACACAATGTCTCTTCCTCCTCCTCTTCAGCCCACTCAATGTGAAGACGATGAGGATGAAAGTCTTTCTGATGATCCACTTCCACTTAATAAACAGTAAGTATATTTTGTCTTCCTTATGATTTTCTTTTTTTTTTAAATTATTTTTTATTATTATACTTTAAGTTCTAGGGTACATGTGCATAACATGCAGGTTTGTTACATATGTATACTTGTGCCATGTTGCTGTGCTGCACCCATCAACTCGTCAGCACCCATCAACTCGTCATTTACATCAGGTATAACTCCCATTGCAATCCCTCCCCCCTCCCCCCTCCCCATGATAGGCCCTGGTGTGTGATGTTCCCCTTCCCGAGTCCAAGTGATCTCATTGTTCAGTTCCCACATATGAGTGAGAACATGCGGTGTTTGGTTTTCTGTTCTTGTGATAGTTTGCTAAGAATGATGGTTTCCAGCTGCATCCATGTCCCTACAAAGGACACAAACTCATCCTTTTTTATGGCTGCATAGTATTCCATGGTGTATATGTGCCACATTTTCTTAATCCAGTCTGTCACTGATGGACATTTGGGTTGATTCCAAGTCTTTGCTATTGTGAATAGTGCCGCAATAAACATACGTGTGCATGTGTCTTTATAGCAGCATGATTTAGAATCCTTTGGGTATATACCCAGTAATGGGATGGCTGGGTCATATGGTACTTCTAGTTCTAGATCCTTGAGGAATCGCCATACTGTTTTCCATAATGGTTGAACTAGTTTACAATCCCACCAACAGTGTAAAAGTGTTCCTATTTCTCCACATCCTCTCCAGCACCTGTTGTTTCCTGACTTTGTAATGATTGCCATTCTAACTGGTGTGAGATGGTATCTCATTGTGGTTTTGATTTGCATTTCTCTGATGGCCAGTGATGATGAGCATTTTTTCATGTGTCTGTTGGCTGTATGAATGTCTTCTTTTGAGAAATGTCTGTTCATATCCTTTGCCCACTTTTTGATGGGGTTGTTTGTTTTTTTCTTGTAAATTTGTTTGAGTTCTTTGTAGGTTCTGGATATTAACCCTTTGTCAGATGAGTAGATTGCAAAAATGTTCTCCCATTCTGTAGGTTGCCTGTTCACTCTGATGGTAGTTTCTTTTGCAGTGCAGAAGCTCTTTAGTTTAATGAGATCCCATTTGTCAATTTTGGCTTTTGCTGCCGTTGCTTTTGGTGTTTTAGACATGAAGTCTTTGCCCATGCCTATGTCCTGAATGGTACTACCTAGGTTTTCCTCTAGGGTTTTTATGGTATTAGGTCTAACATTTAAGTCTCTAATCCATCTTGAATTAATTTTTGTATAAGGAGTAAGGAAAGGATCCAGTTTCAGCTTTCTACTTATGGCTAGCCAGTTTTCCCAGCATTTATTAAATAGGGAATCCTTTCCCCATTGCTTGTTTCTCTCAGGTTTGTCAAAGATCAGATGGCTGTAGATGTGTGGTATTATTTCTGAGGACTCTGTTCTGTTCCATTGGTCTATATCTCTGTTTTGGTACCAGTACCATGCTGTTTTGGTTACTGTAGCCTTGTAGTATACTTTGAAGTCAGGTAGCGTGATGCCTCCAGCTTTGTTCTTTTGACTTAGGACTGTCTTGGAGATGCGGGCTCTTTTTTGGTTCCATATGAACTTTAAAGTAGTTTTTTCCAATTCTGTGAAGAAAGTCATTGGTAGCTTAATGGGGATGGCCTTGAATCTATAAATTACCTTGGGCAGTATGGCCATTTTCACGATATTGATTCTTCCTATCCATGAGCATGGAATGTTCTTCCATTTGTTTGTGTCCTCTTTTATTTCACTGAGCAGTGGTTTGTAATTCTCCTTGAAGAGGTCCTTTAAATCCCTTGCAAGTTGGATTCCTAGGTATTTTATTCTCTTTGAAGCAATTGTGAATGGGAGTTCACTCATGATTTGGCTCTCTGTTTGTCTGTTACTGGTGTATACGAATGCTTGTGATTTTTGCACATTAATTTTGTATCCTGAGACTTTGCTGAAGTTGCTTATCAGCTTAAGGGGATTTTGGGCTGAGACAATGGGGTTTTCTAAATATACAATCATGTCATCTGCAAACAGGGACAGTTTGACTTCTTCTTTTCCTAACTGAATACCCTTGATTTCTTTCTCTTGCCTAATTGCCCTAGCCAGAACTTCCAACACTATGTTGAATAGGAGTGGTGAGAGAGGGCATCCCTGTCTTGTGCCAGTTTTCAAAGGGAATTTTTCCAGTTTTTGCCCATTCAGTATGATATTGGCTGTGGGTTTGTCATAAATAGCTCTTATGATTTTGAGGTACGTTCCATCAATACCAAATTTATTGAGCGTTTTTACCATGAAGGGCTGTTGAATTTTGTCAAAAGCCTTTTCTGCATCTATGGAGATAATCATGTGGTTCTTGTCTTTGGTTCTGTTTATATGCTGGATTATGTTTATTGATTTGCATATGTTGAACCAGCCTTGCATCCCAGGGATGAAGCCCACTTGATCATGGTGGATAAGCTTTTTGATGTGTTGCTGAATCCGGTTTGGCAGTATTTTATTGAGGATTTTTGCATCGATGTTCATCAGGGATATTGGTCTAAAATTCTCTTTTTTTGTTCTGTCTCTGCCAGGCTTTGGTATCAGGATGATGTTGGCCTCATAAAATGAGTTAGGGAGGATTCCCTCTTTTTCTATTGATTGGAATAGTTTCAGAAGGAATGGTACCAGCTCCTCCTTGTACCTCTGGTAGAATTCAGCTGTGAATCCATCTGGTCCTGGACTTTTTTTGGTTGGTAGGCTATTAATTATTACCTCAATTTCAGAGTCTGCTATTGGCCTATTCAGGGATTCAACTTCTTCCTGGTTTAGTCTTGGAAGAGTATATGTGTCCAGGAAATTATCCATTTCTTCTAGATTTTCTAGTTTATTTGCATAGAGGTGTTTATAGTATTCTCTGATGGTAGTTTGTATTTCTGTGGGGTCGGTGGTGATATCCCCTTTATCATTTTTAATTGCGTCGATTTGATTCTTCTCTCTTTTCTTCTTTATTAGTCTTGCTAGCAGTCTATCAATTTTGTTGATCTTCTCAAAAAACCAACTCCTAGATTCATTGATTTTTTGGAGGGTTTTTTGTGTCTCTATCTCCTTCAGTTCTGCTCTGATCTTAGTTATTTCTTGCCTTCTGCTAGGTTTTGAATGTGTTTGCTCTTGCTTCTCTAGTTCTTTTAATTGCGATGTTAGAGTGTCAATTTTAGATCTTTCCTGCTTTCTCTTGTGGGCATTTAGTGCTATAAATTTCCCTCTACACACTGCTTTAAATGTGTCCCAGAGATTCTGGTATGTTGTATCTTTGTTCTCATTGGTTTCAAAGAATTTATTTCTGCCTTCATTTCGTTATGTACCCAGTAGTCATTCAGGAACAGGTTGTTCAGTTTCCATGTAGTTGAGTGGTTTTGATTGAGTTTCTTAGTCCTGAGTTCTAGTTTGATTGCACTGTGGTCTGAGAGACAGTTTGTTACAATTTCTGTTCTTGTACATTTGCTGAGGAGTGCTTTACTTCCAATTATGTGGTCAGTTTTGGAATAAGTGCGATGTGGTGCTGAGAAGAATGTATATTCTGTTGATTATGGTGGAGAGTTCTATAGATGTCTATTAGGTCTGCTTGCTGCAGAGCTGAGTTCAATTCCTGGATATCCTTGTTAACTTTCTGTCTCGTTGATCTGTCTAATGTTGACAGTGGAGTGTTGAAGTCTCCCATGATTATTGTATGGGAGTCTAAGTCTCTTTGTAAGTCTCTAAGGACTTGCTTGATGAATCTGGGTGCTCCTGTATTGGGTGCATATATATTTAGGATAGTTAGCTCTTCCTGTTGAATTGATCCCTTTACCATTATGTAATGGCCTTCTTTGTCTCTTTTGATCTTTGATGGTTTAAAGTCTGTTTTATCAGAGACTAGTATTGCAACCCCCGCTTTTTTTTGTTCTCCATTTGCTTGGTAAATCTTCCTCCATCCCTTTATTTTGAGCCTATGTATGTCTCTGTGTGTGAGATGGGTCTCCTGAATACAGCAGACTGATGGGTCTTGACTCTTTATCCAGTTTGCCAGTCTGTGTCTTTTAATTGGAGCATTTAGTCCATTTACATTTAAGGTTAAGATTGTTATGTGTGAACTTGATCCTGCCATTATGATATTAACTGGTTATTTTGCTCGTTAGTTGATGCAGTTTCTTCCTAGCCTAAATGGTCTTTACATTTTGGCATGTTTTTGCAATGGCTGGTACCGGTTGTTCCTTTCCATGTTTAGTGCTTCCTTCAGGGTCTCTTGTAAGGCAGGCCTAGTGGTGAGAAAATCTCTAAGCATTTGCTTATCTGTAAAGGATTTTATATCTCCTTCACTTATAAAACTTAGTTTGGCTGGATATGAAATTCTGGGTTTAAAATTCTTTTCTTTAAGAATGTTGAATATTGGCCCCCACTCTCTTCTGGCTTGGAGAGTTTCTGCCGAGAGATCTGCTGTTAGTCTGATGGGCTTCCCTTTGTGGGTAACCCAACCTTTCTCTCTGGCTGCCCTTAAGATTTTTTCCTTCATTTCAACTTTGGTGAATCTGGCAATTATGTGTCTTGGAGTTGCTCTTCTCGAGGAGTATCTTTGTGGCATTCTCTGTATTTCCTGGATTTGAATGTTGGCCTGCCCTACTAGGTTGGGGAAGTTCTCCTGGATGATATCCTGAAGAGTGTTTTCAACTTGGTTCCATTTTCCCCCTCACTTTCAGGCACCCCAATCAGACGTAGATTTGGTCTTTTTACATAATCCCATACTTCTTGCAGGCTTTGTTCATTTCTTTTTCTTCTTTTTTCTTTTGGTTTCTCTTCTCGCTTCATTTCATTCATTTGATCCTCAATCACTGATACTCTTTCTTCCAGTTGATCGAGTCGGTTACTGAAGCTTGTGCATTTGTCACGTATTTCTCGTGTCATGGTTTTCATCTCTTTTATTTCGTTTATGACCTTCTCTGCATTAATTACTCTAGCCATCAATTCTTCCACATTTTTTTCAAGATTTTTAGTTTCTTTGCGCTGGGTACGTAATTCCTCCTTTAGCTCTGAGAAATTTGATGGACTGAAGCCTTCTTCTCTCATCTCGTCAAAGTCATTCTCCGTCCAGCTTTGATCCGTTGCTGGCGACGAGCTGCGCTCCTTTGCCGGGGGAGATGCGCTCTTATTTTTTGAATTTCCAGCTTTTCTGCCCTGCTTTTTCCCCATCTTTGTGGTTTTATCTGCCTCTTGTCTTTGATGATGATGGTAATGTACTGATGGGGTTTGGGTGTAGGTGTCCTTCCTGTTTGATAGTTTTCCTTCTAACAGTCAGGACCCTCAGCTGTAGGTCTGTTGGAGATTGCTTGAGGTCCACTCCAGACCCTGTTTGCCTGGGTGTCAGCAGCAGAGGCTGCAGAAGATAGAATATTGCTGAACAGCGAGTGTACCTGTCTGATTCTTGCTTTGGAGGCTTCCTCTCAGGGGTGTACTCCACCCTGTGAGGTGTGGGATGTCAGACTGCCCCTAGTGGGGGATGTCTCCCAGTTAGGCTACTCAGGGGTCAGGGACCCACTTGAGCAGGCAGTCTGTCCCTTCTCAGATCTCAACCTCCGTGTTGGGAGATCCACTGCTCTCTTCGAAGCTGTAGGACAGAGTCGTTTGCGTCTGCAGAGGTTTCCCTGCTTTTGGCTTTTGTTGTTGTTTACTGTGCCCTGTCCCCAGAGGTGGAGTCTACAGAGACAGGCAGGTTTCCTTGAGCTGCTGTGAGCTCCACCCAGTTCGAGCTTCCCAGAGGCTTTGTTTACCTACTTAAGCCTCAGCAATGGCGGGTGCCCCTCCCCCAGCCTCGCTGCTGCCTTGCCGCGAGATCGCAGACTGCTGTGCTAGCAATAAGGGAGGCTCCGTGGGTGTGGGACCCTCCCGGCCAGGTGTGGGATATGATCTCCTGGTGTGCCTGTTTGCTTAAAGCGCAGTATTGGGGTGGGAGTTACCCGATTTTCCAGGTGTTGTGTGTCTCAGTTCCCCTGGCTAGGAAAAGGGATTCCCTTTCCCCTTGCGCTTCCCAGGTGAGGCGATGCCTCACCCTGCTTCAGCTCTTGCTGGTCGGGCTGCAGTGGCTGACCAGCACCGATTGTCCAGCACTCCCTAGTGAGATTAACCCAGTACCTCAGTTGAAAATGCAGAAATCACTGGTCTTCTGTGTCGCTCGCACTGGGAGTTGGAGACTGGAGCTGTTCCTATTCGACCATCTTGCTCCGCCCCAAGAAAGGAAATTCTAACATAGAATTTCCTATCTGATCAAACCAAGCTTCATAAGCAAAGAAAAAATAAGATAATTTTTAGACAAGCAAATTCTGACTGAATTTGTTACCATCAGACCTTACAAGAGTTCCTGAAAGAAGCACAAAATATGTAAAGTAAAAACATTACCAGCCACTACAAAAACACACTAAACTACACAGATCAGTGACACTATAAAGCAACCACATAAACAAGTCTGCAAAATAACCAGCTAACACCATGATGACACAATGAAATCCACACATATCAATACTGACCTTGAATGTAAATGAGCTAAATGACCCGATTAAAAGACACAGAAGGGCAATCTGGATAAATAACCAAGACCCATTAGTATGCTGCCTCTAAGAGACCAATTTCGCATGCAATGACACATGTAGGCTCAAAATAAAGTGATGAAGAAAAATCTACCAAGCAAATGTAAACAGAAAGAAGTAGATGTTGCAATCCTAGTTTCTGACAAAAGAGACTTTAAACCAAAAAAGATTTAAAGAAAGACAAAGAAGGGTATTGCATAATGGTAAAGGGTTCAATTCAACAAGAAAATCTAACTCTTTTAAATATATATACACCTAACACAGTAGCACGCACATTCAGAAAGCAAGTTCTTAGAGACCTTCAAAGAGACTTAGACTCCCACACAACAATAGTGGGAGATTTTAACACCCCACTGATAATGTTAGACAGAGTATATAGACAGAAAATTAACAAAGATATTCAGGACCCTTAATCCAGCGCTGGATCAAATGGACCTGATACCTATAAAACTCTCCACCCAAAAATGACAGAATATATATTATTGTTATCACCACATGGCACATGCCCTAAAATCAATCACATGATTAGAAGTAAAACTCCTCAGCAAATGCAAAAGAACTAAAATTATAACAAAGTATCTCAGACCACAGCACAATCAAATTAGAAATGAAAAGTTAGAAATTAACTAAAAACCATAACACTACATAGAAATTGAATAATCTGCTCCAGAACGACTTTTGAATAAATAATGAAACTAAGGAAGAAATCAAGAAGTTCTTTGAAACTAATGAGAACAAAGATACAGCATACCAAAATCTCTGGCACATAGCTAAGGCAGTGTCAATGGAGAAATTTATAGCACTAATTGCCAACATCAAAAAGGTAGAAAGATCTCAAGTTAACAACCTAGCATCACGAATTAAAGAACTAGAGAAACAAGAGCAGACAAATTCCAAAGCTAACAGAAGACAGGAAATAACCAAAATCAGAGCTGAACTGAAAGAGATAGAGACATGAAAAACCATTCAAAAGATCAGTGAATTCAGGATCTGATTTTCTGGAAAAAAAAAAATAATAAAATAAATAGACCACTAGCTAGTCTAATAAAGAAGAAACAATTCAAATAAACACAATCAGAAACAACAAGGGTGATATTATGACTGACCCCACAAATATACAAAAAATATCTGAGAGTCTTATGAACACCTCTATGCACATAAACTAGAATATCTAGAAGAAATGGATACATTTCTGGACACATACACCCTCCCCAGACTGAACCAGGAGGAAATTGAATCTCTGAACAGACCAATAATGAGCTCTAAAACTGAGGCAGTAATAAATAGCCTACCAACCAAAAAAGGCCATGAATAGACAGATTCATAGATGAATTTTATCAGATGTAGAAAAGAGAGCTGGTACCATTCCTACTAAAACTACTCCAAAAGTTTGAGGAGGACGGACTCCTCTGTAATTCATTCTGTGAGGCCAGCATTATCCTGATACCAAAATCTGGCAAATACAACCAAAAAAGGAAACTTCAGGCCAGTATCCTTTATGCCCATCAATGTTGATCAACAAAATACCAGCAAACTGAATCAATCAGCACATCAAAAACCTTATCCCCCATGATCAAGTAGGCTATATCCCCAGGATGCAAGGTTGGTTCAACATATGCAACGAATAAATGTGTTTCATCACATAAATAGAACCAAAGACAAAAACTACATGATTATCTCAACAGATGCAAAAAAGGTTTTCCATAAAATTCAACACTCATTTATGTTAAAAATTCTCAGTAAAATATGTACTGAAGTAACATACCTCAAAATAATAAGAGCTATTATGACAGACCCACAGTCAACAACATACTGAATAGGCAAAAGCTGGAAGCATTCCTCTTGAAAACCAGCACCAGACAAGAATGCCCTCTCTCACCACTCCTATTCAACATAGTATTGGAACTCCTGGCCAGGGAAGTCAGGCAAGAGAAAGAAAGAAAGGGCATCCAAATAGAGAAGAAGTCAAACTATCCCTGTTTACAAATGACATAATCCTTTATCTAGAAATCCCATAGCCTCAGTCCAAAAGCTTCTTAATCTGGTTAAAAAAAAAAAAAATCAGCAGTCTCAGGATACAAAACCAATGTGCAAAAATCACTAACATTTTCATATACTAACAATCAAGCTGACATCCAAATTGGGAGCAAACTCCCATTCACCACTGCTACAAAAAGCACAAAATATCTAGGAATACAGCTAACTAGGGAGGTCAAAGATCTCTACAAGATGGACTATAAACCACCGCCCAAAAAAATCAGAGATGGCAAAAACACTTGTAAAATGATTTCATGCTCATGGACAGGAAGAATCAATATTTATAAAATGGCAATACTCCCCAAAGCAATTTATAGATTCAATGCTATTCCTATTAAACTTCCATTGGCATTCTTCACAGAACTAGAAAATGTTATTTTTCTAGTTTCATACAGAACTGAAAAAGAGCTCAAATAGCCAAGGCAATGCTAAATAAAAATAATAAAGCTGGAGGCATCACACTACCTAACTTCAAATTATACTACAAGGCTACAGTAACTAAAACAACATGGTACTGGTACAAAAACAGACATGTAGACCAATGGAACAGACTACAAAACCCAGAAAGAAGATAGCATACCTACAACTATCTGATCTTTGACAAACATGACAGAAATAAGCAATAGGGAAATAATCCCTTACTCAATAAATGGTGCTGGGATAACTTCTGCCATATGCAGAAGATTAAAACTGGACAACTTTCTTATACTATATGCAAAAACTAATTCAAGTGGATTAATGACTTAAATGTAAAACCCAAAACTACAAAAACCCTAGAAGAAAATCTAAGCAATACCATTCAGGACATATACACAGGCAAAGATTTCCTGATGAAGATGCCAAAAGCGATTACAATGTACACAAAAATTGACAAATGACATTTAATTTAACTAAAGAGTGTGTTCAAGTGTATCACAAATGAACAACCTAAAGAATAGAAGAAAATATTTGCAAACTATGCATCTAACAAAGGTCTAATATCCAGCATCTATAAGGAACTTATACAAATATACAAGATAAAAACAAACAACCCCATTAAAAAGTTGGCAAAGGGCATGAACAGACACTTTTCATAAAAAGACATACATACAGCCAACAAGCATATGAGGAAAGCTCAATATCATTGATAATTAGAGAAATGCCAATCAAAACCACAAGGAGATACCATCTCACACCAGTCAAAATGGCTGCTATTGAAGAGTCAAAAAATAACAGATGCTGTTGAGGTTGTGGAAAGAAAGGGATACTTATACATTGTTGGTTGGAGTGTAAATTAGTTTAACCATTGTGGAAGATGGTGTGATGATTCCTCAAAGACCTAAAGACAGAAATACCATTCAACCCAGCAATCCCATTACTGAGCATATACCCAAAGTAATGTAAATTATTGTATTATAAAGATACATGCATGAGTATGTTAATTATAACATTATTCACAATAGCAGAGACATCAAATCAACCTAAATGCCAATCAGTGATAGACTGGGCAAAGAAAACATGATACATAATATACACCATGTAATACTACACAGTCATTAAAAGAAGAAGATCACATCTTTTGCAGGAATGGATGAAATTGGAAGCCATTATCCTTAGCAAACTAATGCAGGAAGAGAAAATGAAATACCACATGTTCTCACTATAAGTGGGAACTAAATGATGACAACACATGTACACATAGAGGGGAACAACACACATTGAGACCCATAGGAGGGTGAAGGGTGGGAGGAGGGAAAGGATCAGAAAAAATAACTAATAGGTACTATGCTTAATACCTGGATGATGAAATAATCTGTACAGCAAACTCCCACAACCAAGTTGACCTATGTAAAAAACCTGTGCATGTACCCCTGAACTTAAAATAAAAGTTAAAAAAGAATAATATAATTCCTCTGGGGAGGGATAATATTTTGCTTAATTGGATCCAGAGTCAGTATTCCCTTTTATCAAAATCAGTTACATATGTTCATTGGTTAATGGTGATTTTTAATAATATTATATAGTATCTCATATTTTAAAGTGTGTTTTCACATATATAGGTACTATTCTATCCATCCACAAGCATATGATTTTAATTGAGCACCTTCATTAATTTGAAGACATTTATGTACTTCTTATAGATTAATACTTAACTCTGTCATTTCTTTGAGATAATTACTTCTAATTGAATATTCGGTAGAAATATCCAAATTTCCCTGTTAAATAGATTTTGATATATAAAAATGTCCTTGGCACTTGATTTGAAATCCAAGTAATGCTGCTGGAACTGTAATTTGAGCTCAGTAGAGACTTGATTTAACTTTTGACGTCATAGCAGTTATACAAGACAAATTAACATTTCTTGTAATTCAAATATCGATTGTGTGTTAAGCACACACACATTTTATATATATAATGATTTCACAATGAGTGAGAGCATGAGAGAATATACAAGAGCAAATAAAGTGTACTACTGTCACTATCAGTTCAATAACACATGGTGGAGTCATAGTTTTCCACAAACTACTTCTTGGAGGTGAATTCTCAGTGACTTATTGTTGACTCTCTGAATAAACAACAACTTAGCAATATCAGTCAAGAGACAAGGGAAGCCACAAAAATCATTTGTGTTTTAAAAAATTCACTATGAATGTCAATTACATTATTTTATATGCTCCTCTCAGCAAAAGGCCAACCTTTTCAAAAGTGTATTTCTTTGTTCACATTTCTTCAGCAACTGCTACCAAACACAATTTAGTACCTATCAGCAAATGGTTTTCTTTGCTCAACTAACAATTGAGCTACAAGAAAGATCACTTTACTAGCAGGCGCATTTTGATTTTTTAATTTTTATGAAGAAATTCTGCCCTGATAAACATTTTAAATTTTCTAATATTTCCGACCATTGTTTTCTTGGGAGTTGGGAATATCTGACAAGTGCTTTATCAGGTAATATTAATGTATGATGTATTATTTTAGCACGCCTTTAGTGTTACCACATAAAAACTTCCATGTTCTGCTATCAAATTCAATAACAAAACAAACTATAGTGTACTGTGGCTGATGAGCACATTATTCAAAGTCCACTTTTCTCCTCTTATTTTGTCATGATTGGTATGCACCTGCAAAATAAGATAAGAAGCACTAAACAAGTATAATAACTAAAATGCTGTGGCAAAACAATACTGGAAATGCCGGGCAATTATTACTGTAGTATTGTGATTGTAGTCTGCTACTACTTTGCCATATATCACCTCTGCTGCAATTACTCTTCCATTGCATTGTCAAAGCAGTTATAGATAATATATTAATGAACAAACATATTATTTTCCAATAATACTTTATCCATACTGAAATTGAATTTTAATATAATACTTATGTGTCATAAAATATTACTCTTCTTTTGATATTTTCAGCTACTTAAGTTGTCATTAGTATGTCAAAACTAGTAGGTCACAGGTCATTATTAAACTAGGCAAAGAGCCAGATTTGTACTGCAGGCTTTATTTTGCCAATCCTGGATTTAAAAAAAGACTTATATTCAAAAAAGAAAAATAATGTGGAATATAAAAGTGTTTTTAATTTTTCTACTTTACAAGAAGAGCAGAAAATACATTCCGATATTCTAAGAAATCAAACTACTTCAAACTCCAAAAATTAGAAAAGAGAAGTCCAAAGTAATTTTGCTTCTTGACACCTTAGTATGTGGCCTTTTTGATCACACCCTCTGAAAGGCGTTAGGTTTTTCACATTATTCTCAGTGTTAGGAACATCCACAATGGTATGTTTGCTTCAGTATGATTTTATCCTTTCATATTTTTTTCATCGTTTTGTGAGCCCTTTCAATCTAGAAAGTCAAGTTCTTAAGTCCTAAAATGTTTCTTAAATTATATTGTTAATAATTTTTAACTGATTTGTTTCTGCAATGTATATTTTCCATCTTATTTTTTACATCTTTGTCCTCCACGATTTTGTTTCTATTTCATTTTTTGCATAAACTTCTAGTGGATGCATGACATTTCAAATATATTGTTTCACTGTAAACTAGTTGGCAAGAAGAAACATATGAGAGTTGGAAGAATTCTTAGAATTCAAGAATTTCAACTTTTTTAAAATGTTTGCTAGCTTCTCTCAGGCCCTTGTAAATGGTTACCCAGCCACTTAAAGCACACCCTTAAATCTACAAATTATGGACTGTTATAATTATTATACCAAACCTAACTCCCAGGACATCTACTATTGGATTGATTTACTTATGCTGATTGATTGTGAAAGCCTTTCGAGTATTTAAAGATAGATAGGTTCGCCAATGTTTTTCCAGATAAAACCTAAATATCCACATTTCTTTTTACTATTTTAAAATTTTCATATGTCATGGATTCTAGGGCCTTCACTATCCCCCAAATGAGTCCCTGACTGGCAATATTCATTATTATTTGCTGGCAATTGTCAGTATCAGTCCTCTAGAAATGGGCTGATCTTGGTGTAGAGCACAGGATTATTTGCTTTGCATTGAACATAATACTTAAAAGTATCCAACCCAAGTAACATTAAATTGTATATGAATTCATTGTATTGTTGACTCATTTTGAAAATTATTTTATTTTTTCATATATGCACCTACCATTCCCCCCAACAGTTCTAACAAAATGATATGCTCTCTACTTTATAAGTGAGAAAACTGACAATTGAGGCTGCTCCTAAACATTTCCCACATGTGCCATAACTACTAAGATAGAAGAATTGAAATCTGGTTTGTCTATATATCTTTGCAGTAGAAACTGTCTTACAATTCTTCTTTTCTCTCTTCTTCTCTCCCATTTCATTTTTTATTCATTTATTTAGAACAACTATGGGCATAAATCAGATAGTAACTACTGGCCAGTCAAGTAAAATATGAAGTAACTTTCCAAATTTATAATCTAACAGAGGCCCACCATGGCTGATGTCTGTAGTCACAAAATAAACTCAGAGTATTTCACTCTTGATCTATAGGTTGGCTCACAAATGCACTGAGTGTGATGTTCAGAGACTGATTATTCTTATTTATCAGTGATATTGTTCTTTTCAGTCAACATTCTGTACTATGCCACTTGTCCATATGACCCTGACTAGCCATCTGGGTACTCTTGCATAATCCAGTAAATAAACAAGCTTGGGAAAGTCATACATAATTTAACATTATGAAGTACAGTTGTGTGTCTTCTTGACAGCAAATTAGCACAGCTGGGTTCTTCATTGACATTTCTTGGCTGTCACTGCATTTCTTTATGCATCACTACTCCAATTTCCTGCTTATTTTTTGTTTTTCCTAAAGTGCCCTTTTCTGTTGAGACTCCTTACTACATAAGATAACAACAAACTAGGAATATTTACTGGTCTTTCAATGTTACCTTTATGTTTGATTACCCTTGAAAATACCTCTGGACATGGTTGAACTTTCCCTATCCTGTGAGCAGAGACCATGTGAAGCTATAAAGCATGAGTAAATGGCCATCTATTTTATCTTCCACACCAGAATACTTTGAAGAGTGATAGGGTATTATATTTATATAAAATAGGGCAATAAATGTAAACTGAAAACTGGGGTTTATAGTAACACTTAACATGAACAAAAGAGGTTACATGTTGGTTTCAGACATGGATTTGAATCCTAGGTTTTTCATTTATCAGCTGTGGTACTTCATGAACATTACTTGAATTCTCTAGGACTCAGATTCTTTACCCAAGATTAGAATAATAACCAGGCTCATCATAAATACAAGAATCAAATGAGATAAAATGCTTCAAATAATTGATAGAACAGAAAAAAGAGAGTTATTAAATGCAGTTATCTTGGTTACTGTTATTTGTATTCTGAGTACTTAGAACAGTGTCTGACAGTGGTAGGTTTTCAATTAAGATATTTTACATAAATTAACGAAAGAATAAATGAATGAACAAATACATCAAACTGAATTACTGTTGGAATTAAATAAAAGCACGGCTATCTTTTATGACAATTCTATTAGTCATAGAAGGGCTGGTACTGGCCGGGCGCGGTGGCTCAAGCCTGTAATCCCAGCACTTTGGGAGGCCGAGACGGGCGGATCACGAGGTCAGGAGATCGAGACCATCCTGGCTAACACGGTGAAACCCCGTCTCTATTAAGAAATACAAAAAAAACTAGCCGGGCGAGGTGGCGGGCGCCTGTAGTCCCAGCTACTCGGGAGGCTGAGGCCGGAGAATGGCGTGAACCCGGGAGGCGGAGCTTGCAGTGAGCTGAGATCCGGCCACTGCACTCCAGCCTGGGTGACAGAGCGAGACTCCGTCTCAAAAAAAAAAAAAAAAAAAAAAAAAAAAAAGAAGGGCTGGTACAAATTTAGAATGTACTAAGGAATAATCAATCCAGACATAAAGAAAGTGCAAAATAAATCCAAATTAGTATTTTTCAGCAGAAAATTAATTCATTTAAAAATATATTTCAAAATTAATCTACTTTATTTCTAAATGGATTTAAAACCTCAGGACAATTGTAATTGTGATTTCTATTTATTTAAGCATGTAAAAGAATTTTTCTTCATTTGATTATCAAGTATTTTTGCTTTATCACTTTCATAATTTAAAAGATGTGTTAATCAGGAGAAGCTAACTTATCTTGCTTAAACAAATGAACACATAAAATCATTATGTTAATAAAACAAAGGTTTATTTATCATGCATGTCCAGTGCACAGTGGCCTGGATGACTCAGCAGGGCAATCGTCCCCTGTAAAGTGACTGTGTGACCCAAGGTGCTTACATCCTGTGGCTCCCGTCTCCACAGGAAAATGACTCTCTGATCACTGTGCCAAGGGAAGAAACAGAGCTGGAGAGGTTCACCCCAGGAATCAAATGCTTCAGCATGAAAATGTCCTATGTTGCTTCTATCACAGGCCATTGGACAGAACCAATCAAATGATCCCACCTGGCTGCAAAAGGACGGAGAAGCACAAACTTCTCAAATGTCCATAGGCACAGACAGACTATCAGTATGTTTGAGCACTGGAAGTCTTTACCACAGATGTCTTATCATGGATGTTAAAGAAAAATATAAAGAAAACATTTAATTCTAACATCACATCAAGCTGTTTGTGAATTAATTTCTTTCTTCATTCAGGTGCTAATGGTGCACCATGCATAACATTGTGACAACTAGGTTGTGTGCTTTTTTATTTCTTTAATATTACACCATAATATGCCTATAACCCCTACATTCTTGAGAATTGTAATTCTAAGAGTTATATAATATTACATCCTGTTAAAGAACTAAAGTTTATTAAATATAAATAATAAGCTTGTTTTTAGTTTTAAGCTATTATAGTTTTGGGAAAATATGTGAAATACTTAAGAAAAAATAGAGAATGATAAGAACTGTGTGATTGTGAGAGTGAGGTGAAAAAAAAAAAAAAAAAACAGAAAATCCAACTTGAGTTAAACCAGTAATGAGGAACTTCAATAATTTAATCAAGCAGCAATGGGATACTGAACTATATTCACTAAATTAGTTACTGAAGCAGTAGACTTTATTGAACTTAGCAAATGTTTAAATATCAACAGTCAAAAGCAGAAATAAGTTGAAGACAATTTGGAACTGCTGGGCTTTCATGTCGAGTGATAACATTATTATAGTGAAAGATGTGAGAAAGAGCCAACTGACATTTGATTGTGAACCTACAGGGTTTAGCTTTTCTAATTGACATAAATTGTGTCCATGTGTATGTGTGTGAGCGTGTGTGAGTGTGAGTGTGTGTGTGTGTTTTGGCCAGTCACTGGGTGAATATCTATTCACACGGTTTTCTTTCAGGAATATATTTCTATATTTCTTCCCCACTCTTAGTGATTAGTTTCTAATGAGGATGATGCCATGCACAGCTCTAAAATGAAAGCTCATTTGAGGGAATTAGTACTTTCCTTCCTCTTGCCACAGGGATGAGAGGCCACCTGCAGTCCATGAAGAAGCAGATTCACTTGTCCCACTAGATCTTAGACTTTAAGAAGGCAGGTCACAGCACTTCTAGATCCAGCTTTATGAATTTCATATTTTCATAAATTAAATTCCAGGAAAAATGTGTTTCTATTTACTTTCTAAGATCCAATTTAGACACACCTACAAAATAAGCAACTGAAATTCAGATACAGTTGTCTTTTGAGAGGACAAACTTATTTCTTTCTTTCTCTCTCATGCGTACAAACAAATTTCATTTTTTATTATCTTTAAAATATAACATGTACATAATTTTAAAAAGAAGTATTTAAATAAATAATACGTGTTTTATTTTAAAATTTAAAGTCCTGTACCTTTTCCCATTCCCATTTTCTTTCTTATTTCCATCTCTCTAGAGGCAACATTTTCAGCTTTCTTCTCTGAATTTTGGTTTACAATTTAATTTCATGTCCCTAAATATTTACATTGTATTGTTACTTCTTGATTTTACACCAATAAGTAATGGCTATTGATTTATTACTATAATTAAATAATTATTTTACTATTTTTCTTGTTTCCATTGCTACAAAAAGTACTTTCTTTCCCATCTTTTATATCATAACTTCAGTTAAATAAATGTGCAACCTTTAGATTATTTTGAATATGTGTGTTGGCTCAGACTGCCGTAAGAAAGAGTGACAGAGAGAGTGTGTGTCTGGTGTCTTGTCCTCTCTTTATAAGGGCTCTATCCTTATTGGAATAGAGTCTGTGTAAATCAGTTTTGTGTTGCTATAAAGGAATATCTGAGGCTGAGTAATTCATAAAGAAAAGAGGTTTATTTGGCTCACTGTTCTGCAGGCTGTACAAGAAGTATAGTGTCAGCATCTACTTCTGCTGAGGACTGCAGGAAACTTTCAATCATGGCAGAAGGAATAAAGGGAGCAGACGTGTCACATGGTGAGAGGGGTAGCAAGAGAGAATGAAGGGAGGGGTGCCACCTCTTTTAAACATCCAACTTTTGTATGAATTAATAGAGTGAGAGCTCACTCGTTACCACAGAGAGAGCACAAGGCCATTCCTGAAGGATCCACCCCCATGACCCAAACATCTTTCACTAGGCCTCACCTCCAACATTGGGGATTACACTTCAACATGAGAGTTTGGGGTGAAAAATATCCAAACTATATCAGAGCAACACCCTTAAGGTCTCATTTAAACTTAATTCTCTCCTAAAGGCTCCATCTCCAAATACAGTCATATTGGAGATTACAGCTTCAACATATGCATTTGTTGGGGGGGGGTGGGGAGTGGTATTCAGTCCTTAGTTATATGTAAACAGTGTTCACAAATAGTCATGTGGTAAACTATGATTACTTTTCTCATGAATGTTTCCTTCGCCTTGGATTTTTTATTTGTTCCCTGGTTCATTTTCCTCTGAACTATACTTCAGCTGCAAACTCTTAGCCAATGTTTACATCACCTCTAAAGACACAGACATTGTATCTATTTCATCATTCCTAAGAATTCAGGACATGGATCACCACCTAGATTTAAGACGTGTTTCTGGCAGAGACATCTGAAGGCCAGGTGGTTCTCCATGAAGAAGAATTTCTTCATTCTTGTGGCAGGTGTTTTCTTTACTATTCTTTGGCACTGGAGCCCTTGTTTCCTAAATCCCATGTCTTCCCTTCCTCCTGTTTTTTTTGTTTTGTTTTGTTTTGTTTTGTTTTTTTGCTTTCTACTTCACTTTAGTGAAATATTTTCCAGAAGGAGGGAGCAGGGCAGGGCAGATACAATTTGTAAAATACAGCATGTTGATCCTATTTCACTCTAATACATCACTGATGGTTTCTTCATATATCAGATTCTACTTTGGAAATTACATTAAATCAAAATTTCGGAATTTTGAAGACATAGCACATTTTCTTTTTGCTTTCCATTGCTTGAGATGAGAAGTTTGAAGCCAATCTGATTTCTCATCTTTACTGTGTTGCCTATCCCCAACAGCTCATTTTTTCATCTCTTTCAGCATTCAGGATTTTCCTCTGGTTTTCAGATTGTGAAAATTTAAGTTTATTTTCCTCTCTCTCTCTCTCTCTCTCTTTCTTTCTACATGAAGTCTTGCTCTGTTACCCAGGCTAGAGTACCAGTGGCACGATCTTGGCTCACTGTAGCCTCCACCAATAGGGTTCCAGTGATTCTCCTGCCTCAGCCTCCCCGGTAGCTGCAATTACAGGCACATGCCACCACACCCGGCTAATTATTGTATTTTTAGTAGAGACAGGGTTTCACCATGTTGGCCAAGCTGGCCTCAAATTCCTGACCTCAGGTAATCTGCCCATCACAGCCTCCCAAAGTGCTAGGATTACAGGCATGAGCCACTGTGCCCGGCCAACTTTATTTTCATTGTAAATCCTTTTCACTTAGAAATTCATAATGTTCATTTTTGGGAAATTTCTCCTGGCTCGCTGAGAATGTTTACCATAATTTTCTGAAAGTTTCTTAGAACCAGGTAGTCTCTCTTTCTTTCAAGTGTTTTTCCTTGTGTGTTTGTCTTGATTTTTATCTTTTTAAAAATCATAGGCCAGGCGCAGTGGCTCACGCCTGTAATCCTCAGCCTGTAATGGGAGGCTGAGGAGGGCAGATCACGAGGTCAGGAGATGGAAACCATCCTGGCTAACACGGTGAAACCCCATCTCTACTAAAAATACAAAAAATTAGCCGGGCGTAGTGGCGGGCGCCGGTAGTCCCAACTACTCGGGAGGCTGAGGCAGGAGAATGGCGTGAACCCGGGAGGCGGAGCTTGCAGTGAGCCAAGATTGTACCACTGCACTACAGCCTGGGAGACAGAGTGAGACTCTATCTCAAAAAAAAAAAAAAAAAAAAAAAAAAAGGGCACTTTTCAGGTATATAACAGTCATTGATTGTATAGCCTTTTCAGTGGTTAGAAACAACATGAGATGAAAAACTTTGAGTACAGGAATATACCTGTTCTTAACTGTGCCTGATGTCTTCCAGTTCAAAATCCTCATATTTAACCCTGCCCAGATAATGAACCTACAGAATTTCTGCTGGGGTGGAGAAAGAGCAGTTAATTTTCTCTCTCCCCACATGAAAGATGAGTTCTGAGGCTAAAATAGGTTTTCCACTAGTTCTCCTTTCCTACTATCCCTACCTCTAAATGAACTTGAGGTCACATACTTCTAACTTTCTTGGACATTCTATGGAACCAATGTATATGATATTCAGTTTTCCCAACTGCTGACTGGACTTTATTTTTCTCAAGTTTGTAATATAATTACCATTATTTTCAGGTTCCAAAATTTTGCTTCTATTTTCTCCTCTCTTTCTTCCTGTTCTATATAGGTTTATATTTTAAAAATTACTTTGCTACCAGTACCATGCTATTTTGGTTACTGTAACCTTGTAGTACAGTTTGAAGTCAGGTAGCATGATGCCTCCAGCTTTGTTCTTTTGACTTAGGATTGTCTTGGCAATGCCGGGTTTTTGGTTCCATATGAACTTTAAAGCAGTTTTTTCCAATTCTGTGAAGAAAGTCATTGGTAGCTTAATGGGGATGGCATTGAATCTATAGATTACCTTGGGCAGTATGGCCATTTTCACGATATTGATTCTTCCTATCCATGAGCATTGTGTCCTCCAAAACAGAGATATAGACCAATGGAACAGAACAGAGTCTGCAGAAATAATACCACACATCTACAGCCATCTGATCTTTGACAAACCTGAGAGAAACAAGAAATGGGGAAAGGATTCCCTATTTAATAAATGGTGCTGGGAAAATTGGCTAGCCATAAGTAGAAAGCTGAAACTGGATCCTTTCCTTACTCCTTATAAGAAAATTAATTCAAGATGGATTAGAGACTTAAATGTTAGACCTAAAACCATAAAAACCCTAGAAGAAAACCTAGGTAATACCATTCAGGACATAGGCATGGGCTATTAAGGACTTCATGTCTAAAACACCAAAAGCAATGGCAACAAAAGCCATAATTGACAAATGGGATCTAATTAAACTAAAGAGCTTCTGCACAGCAAAAGAAACTACCATCAGAGTGAACAGGCAACCTACAGAATGGGAGAACATTTTTGCAATCTACTCATCTGACAAAGGGCTAATACCCAGAACCTACAAAGAACTCAGACAAATTTACGAGAATAAAACAAACAACCCCATTAAAAAGTGGGCAAAGGATATGAACAGACATTTCTCAAAAGAAGACATTCATACAGCCAACAGACACATGAAAAAATGCTCATCATCACTGGCCATCAGAGAAATGCAAATCAAAACCACAATGAGATACCATCTCACACCAGTTAGAATGGCAATCAATAAAAAGTCAGGAAAAAACAGGTGCTGGAGAGGATGTGGAGAAATAGGAACACTTTTACACTGTTGGTGGGATTGTAAACTAGTTCAACCATTATGGAAAACAGTATGGCGATTCCTCAAGGATCTAGAACTAGATGTACCATATGACCCAGCCATCCCATTACTGGGTATATACCCAAAGGATTCTAAATCATGCTGCTATAAAGACACATGCACACGTATGTTTATTGCGGCACTATTCACAATAGCAAAGACTTGGAATCAACCCAAATGTCCATCAGTGACAGATTGGATTAAGAAAATGTGGCACATATACACCATGGAATACTATGCAGCCATAAAAAAGGATGAGTTTGTGTCCTTTGTAGGGACATGGATGCAACTGGAAACCATCATTCTCAGCAAACTATCGCAAGAACAGAAAACCAAACACCGCATGTTCTCACTCATAGGTGGGAACTGAACAATGAGATCACTTGGACTCGGGAAGGGGAACATCACACACCGGGGCCTATCATGGGGAGGGGGGAGGGGGGAGGGATTGCATTGGGAGTTATACCTGATGTAAATCACGAGTTGATGGGTGCTGACGAGTTGATGGGTGCAGCACACCAACATGGCACAAGTATACATCTGTAACAAACCTGCACGTTGTGCACGTGTAACCTAGAACTTAAAGTATAATTTTTAAAAAAAATTACTTTGCTGCCATTTTAGTTAGTTTATTAAGAGAGACCAAAAGTAGATATAGATGTTTATTTGATGTTTATGTTTTTTAAAGCCAGGGTTTTGTTCTGACACCAAGGCTAGAGTGCAGTGGCACAAACACGGTTCACTGCAGCGTTGAACTCAGGGCTCAAGTGATTCTCCCACTTAGGCCTCCCAAAGCACTGGGATTACAAGTGTGAGCCACCACACCCAGTTCTGATGTAAATATTTAATTTCCATCTTAACTCAGGTCTGTTCTTTGTAACGACTCTTTCACCTGGACGACAACTTCTTTCCTGAATTGAAAAATTCTGTTGTTTATTATTCTAAACGGTCAATCGTTTGATCAGTTGCCTAACCAGGAAACAGTTATCTTTAACTGAATATTATATTATGAGAAGTATAATATTTCTACTTATATATATATATACACACACACACACACACATACATATCTCTCTCTGTGTATACATATATGTGTGTGTCTGTGTGTGTGTCTATTAGATACATGTATTAATTTAGAGGTTGGAAATGTGGCCAACATGAGGGAAAAAAAGAAAAATAACAAAGTAACTAACATATAGTTACTCTTTAGAGGAAAAGTAATACTAATTTAATTCAAACAGAGATCAAAAACATACTTTAAAAATATATATTGTTTATTTCTACTAAGTCATTTTTCACTGAAACAGGAAATAAAAGGTAAGTAGGCATGACATTCCTTTTTCATGTTTTGTTTTAATAGAAATCTAAGGTTTTGAAAATTCCCTTAGTCTTTTCCTTCAAGTTAAAAATTTGTTTGCATATTACCATTTTAATGGTCTGTAAGAATATCACAAGAATTAACACTTAGAAAAATAATATTTATTTTTTAATATTTGGAAACAAATTATTCAATAAGCACTTCACAGGTGAGAGGTAACTTAATCTTTTGAACTTCAGGTGCATAGAATTGGATTATTATCCTTGATTTTTTGGCTCCTGCATGACCTTCTTTTATTTTGTTTAATAAATAAACATAACTTGATACTACATCACTCTCGATTATTTAAATCGATCTTTTCTTCCTCCTCTCATCCCTCTGCCTTCCCTACAAAATAACTGCATATGTTTATCACTCCCCTGCTTTGTTATTTATCAGTTTTTTTACTTATATATTTAATCTGAAACAATTTTTTTGGCTTAGTGTTTTATTATTGGGTATCGCACTGCATGAAGTAATCTAAGATTTGCTTTTTTTACTCAATGTTATGTTCCTGACATTTATCCACAGTGTTTCCTATACTATAGGCCATTGATTTTGCTGGTTTTAAACATTCTGTTGCATGGCTCTAAGATTATTTATATATTCTCCGCCCATGAGGATTTGGTTCTGGGTCTCTGTGGCTCTGACACTGTATTGCACTAATCCTGACTCCCCAGTTTCATGAACTTGTATCTGGACTGCCCAGGCCCATCTCTGAGTGTCCCCACTTCCAGCCACTGAGCAATTCTTCCCTCACTCTTGAGTATCTAAGAGTCAGGATGTCCTGTCCAGCCTCATAATGCTTGTCTGTTTCTTTCCTGGGAGACAGAGGTAAAATCTCTGGAGAACTTTCTTACATTGTGGGATAATAAAATCACTCAAAGACTATATCCCCCTCAGGGTCTAATAAAGACAGAACAGCTAGTGCCCTCAGTCATCTTAATTAGCCATGATACAGAAGCACAAGCCAGAGTGGCAATTTCATCTAGTAAATATTGCAGGTGAAAATGACCTTTGGAGTGGCGCTAACAATATTACTTACTGCTAACTGTACATAACCTGTAAGAGAGATCATGTGTTCTCCAGAGATTTGTCAGAGAATATAAAGAACATAATCTTGATATTACCTTTCCTAACATTATCACAACTAGGTGCAGAATATAATCATTTGAACTCAGAAGCTGAAATACGTACACAACACTCACAAATATTTCTCAGTGGATGGTCTGGAGACTCCTAGGGGTTTCTGCAATCTTTTCTGTAGGCTTATAATGCCAAAAGCATTTTCAAAGTAATGCTAATATATTATTTGCCCTTTTCTGCTCTCGTAGTCTCTCAAGTATATGGTGGCATTTTTCAGAAGCTATTGAAAGTGTATGTAATATTGAAATGATGAATGCAGGAAAAGATATGAGAATCCAGCCTATAAAATCAGTCATTGAAAGTATTTGCAAAATTGTAAAACACTGCCACTCTTCTCATTAATGTTTTCTTTGGCTTTGGAAATTTTAGTAATTTTCATAAAAATATGTTGCTTATGTTAATAGGTACTTGGTTTACTATTCTTTTTAAATGAATTAGCAAATACACATTTTAATATTTAACAGTTTTTTTTTCTAATGTAGTAAATATAGATAGAAATAACCCATTTAAATAAAGGCTTACCAAAACTCTTAATCCTTTTTAAGAATTTTAAAAGATCCTTGAAAACAGAAAAATATGAGTGTTGCTACTCAAAAAGAGTTTTTTTTTGTTGTTTCTCCTGTCTTCCTTAACTTATTTGGATCATTCATTCATAAATATTTGCTACACGTAAAATTATTTTATTATTATTATTTCTTAACATTTCTGGGTTTTTTTGTTTTATTATTAGTTTTCCAAATTTATTACTTTAAATAAGAGTATGTGAAATTACATGTCCGCAGATTTAATTTGGGGGTATTGAATATCTTCATTAGTAACTGTAACAGGCTTTAGTATCTGTGGTTCTTTTCTTTTTTTTTTTTTTTTTTTTTTTTTGAGAGGGAGTCTCGCTCTGCCGCCCAGGCTGGAGTACAGTGGTGGGATCTCAGCTCACTGCAAGCTCCGCCTCCCGGGTTTACGCCATTCTTCTGCCTCAGCCTCCCAAGTATCTGGGACTATAGGCGCCCGCCACCTCGCCCGGCTAGCTTTTTTTTTTTTTTTTTTTTTTTTTTTTTTTTTTTTTTTCGGTAGAGACGGAGTTTCACCGTGTTAGCCAGGATGGTCTCGATCTCCTGACCTCGTGATCCGCCCGTCTCGGCCTCCCAAAGTCCTGGGATTACAGGCTTGAGCCACCGCGCCCGGCCTAGTATCTGTGGTTCTTAAACATAGCTATACATTACACTCACCTGGATAGCTTTAGAATATATATCTATGCCTGGACCACACCCCCATATTTTCTCACATAACCTACCAAATACATCAAAGAGTGCCAAATTAAATGCTTATACCTACATTTTTATTATTAGGAAACTTTGGTATCAGTGTAGTAGACATTAGTGATCATCAATATATTTCTTCTCTTTTTCCGGGAAGCACAGAATATTACTTTTCCCAATCCTATTTACAGTTGAATAGGTCGAAATGAGTAGATCTGGTGGAAGGGCACAAGGTGAACATGTATAGCTTTTAGATGAACTGTATTAAAATACAAGATTCTTATTTAACATCCTGTTTGTACTTCTGAGCTAAGAGAGAGACACTGTAGTTGGAAAACTATTCCCACCTAGCCTAAAAGGGTCATCCAACAGAGACTTCTAGTTTGGGCACGGAAACCACCCAATTGGACTCTGATATTTTTAACCCACAGGGACTGAACAAATTTGAATTTTTTTTTTTTTTTTTTTAAACAGACAGAGCCTATGCTCTGTCCTCCAGACTGGAATGCAGTGGCATGATCATAGCTCACGGTAACCTCTAACTCTTGAGCTCAATGATTCTCCCACCTCAGCCTCCAGGGTCGCTGGGACCACAGGTGCACACTAACATGTCATCTAATTTTTATTTTTGTAGACAGGGATCTTGCTATGTTGCCCAGGCTGCTCTCAAACTCCTGACCTTAAGCAATTCTCCTGCCTCAGCCTCCTAAAGTGCTGAGATCCCTGACATCAGCCACTGCACCTGGCCTGATTTCTTCATTTGCATAAACTGACCTGTTTGAGGGTAGGGTCATGAACTTCCTTTATTTAATTCAGACCTGCTCTTTTTCTCCAGAGCATGCTTTCCCTTTACATCGGAGGCTACACATCTCCCTGATCTGTAGATTGTTATTTTTTGGAAAATAAAGTGCCCTTTTGTTTTTCCTCCACAGACCTTAAGATCTTGTGTTAACACTCAATATATGAAGGACATAGTCTCAAGATAACATTTATGGCCAGCATGGTAGCTTATACCTATAATCCCAGAAATTTGGGAGGCTGAGGTGGGTAGATCACTTGAGCCCAGGAGTTTGAGACTAGCCTGATTAATGTGACAAAACCCTGTCTCTACAAAAATTACAAAAATCAGTTGTGCATGGTGGTGTGCACCTGTATTACCAGCTACTCAGGAGGCTGAGGGTGGATAATCACCTGAGCCTGGGAAGGTCAAGGCTACAGTGAGACGTGTTCTCACCACTGCACTCCAGCCTGGGCAACAACAGGGTGAGACCCGGTCACAAAATAAATAAAATAAAATAAAATAAAATAAAATAAAATTTACTAATCACACTACTATTAATTACTACATAAAATTGATACTTCTTTTTAGTTGTTTTGTTTTCGTGCTTTTAATGCTGTTAACTAAGGATATACAGTCAAAGGTCTGTTCTGTGAAGTTCCACTCCTTGTGTAGTTACTTTACAAATTGATGTATGATTGGGTTTACTTTGTTTCCCTTCGTGTTTAATTTCAAGAAATGTTGGGTTTTGCATAATAATACACCTAAGGGATCTTTGAGTCAAAATGATATAGACAGGCATACAAAGGTGTTTTATTTGTTTTCATCCCTGTACTCTCCGCTCCGTCCTCTACTTCCATTCCTTATTAGTAAATTTCCCCTGGACCAGCTAGCTCACCTGGCAGGTGAGAAATTAGAGCTCCAGCACAGAAGAGTTTAGGGAAGCTCTCTGGGTTTCTCAGCTCAAGGGTTCCCTCTTCTGTTATGTCTCAGGCAATTTATTTAATTAAAGTTTGTGCTTTAGCCCAAATTTCCCTACCATTTCCTTTTGCTTTCCCAGTTCTCCTGTCCTCATCATTTCATTCTCAAGCTTTGCCACAGCAGTTTCCCGCTCGTGATTGTTAGGTCCAGGTCCACGATTATGCCAAATGCCACGCCCAGGGTTAGGGTCCAGCCCTAGCTGAGGTCCGAGGGGAGTGGATGGATAGCTGTGAACACTCTGGGGCGGGGTCGTAGGCAGGTGAAATGTAGTTTTATTCAGCAGCTTTCTCATCACCGGCTTACTCACCCTAGCCCTCTAACACTTTCCACCTTTATCTCGGCTGTCTGCTCCGGCTCTGCGGCTCCTGCCACCCCACATCTGCAGCTGCACAGCCGGCTCTCCCTTGCCTTCAGGGTCAGCAGCCTAACTCTCTTTCTGGGCACCAGCATGAGCCGTGCTGTTGCTCCCCTCTATCCGTCTGCAAGACAGAGAGCTCTGGTTCTCTCTCTCTCTTTCTCTGGGCGCCAGAGCCATGTCAAGCCATACCTAACAGCCCGTAGTGTCGGCAGGGCAGTTACACTTTCTACGGACAATAGTGGCTCAGAGCCAAGTTTGAGCTTACACAAGCAGGTTATATGACAAGTGCAGTATACACCTGCACCCTAAGCTCGCTGAGTCACGCAGGCCTGGAAGTCTGCCTAGTCCTAATTCTTGACCAAAGCACATCCATGTCCCTTCCAATGGTGCTCTCCCCTCCTGCAGGGCATTCTATTTGCTGGGGTTTCTGAGTTCTGTCACTGCTCATGCTGTGTCTGTCTTTCTTTCACTTCTCAGTACAGCAGTCCTTCTGATCCACTACTGATCTGCTCACAGTTGTGACTTCCACTCTAACTCTGGGGCTGTGAAGGATCTCCTGCCCCTACCTCCCACAGAGGCACTTTTTTTTTTTTTTTTTTTTTTTTTTTGGGAAGAGAGTGAATTTGTGGGTTTTCTCTGCCTGAAGGTATAGATTGTTTTATTATCTGTATTAGTCCTGTAGAAATATTTAAAACATTTTTTGTTGTGTTTTGTGGAATTTTCAAAGAGAAACGTGAGGAAATTGGAGTTAAAGCTGGAGCCATGCTCCTCTGGGAACACAGAACTCTAGAGAATTTCTCAGGCATTTGCCATTAGAGTCCTTTCTCTTCTACTCCTTCTATGTAAATGATGTAGGGGAAATGGGAAATGGAGAAGCCCAAAAGGAGGCCTTGAGAACATCAGCTAGTGAAAAATCATACACACTGCTGTGGCAGAGTCAAGCTGAGAAGCCGAAAACACTCTGATTTTTGTTCAAGTGGTTTCTCCTGAGGGACTCAACTAAAGCAAAGTACCCTCAACTCTGTTAAAGTATGGTAAATATCTGCAAAGCAGGAACAAATACGCTGGGCGCCTAGATGCTTTTAGGGAGTGATGTGTATTTCTAACATCTGAAATGATGTTTTACACTCAGCCCTTAATTCAGTGATCTAAATGAACTCACACCGTTCTCAGGGAATATTTTTATATTTTTAAAAGATATGTACATGCCAAGGTTTCCAATATGTATGTTTTCTCCACATATATAGGAATCCATGTGATATTGAAATGGATCTATCACAACTTTAAAAATAATTACAGTCCTTCCATCTACTTTTTAAGGTGTTTGTTGGTTTCTGACACTGGTTTCCTGAATCATTAAAAAGAAGTACTAGTCCAGCTCTAGCCCAGAAAAGTAGAACATACTGAGATGTGTAGTACATCAGAGGAATTATTGTACCAAGTTTTATTTTTGGGGTTTTCAAACACTAAAGTGATTTTATCCGACAATTTATTACAAGAAGAAAAAGCAAGATGAAACTTTTCCAGAAATATTACCAAAGACAAGGTTGATAGATATTTTTAAAGCAATTTCAGAATCTGTTGTTATTCTGGGTCCTCTGAGAGGCAGATACCAAGACATAATTATATGTGCAAGAGATTTATTAGGGCACTGCCTGTGAGTGTAAATGAGAAAGGAGCCACAGGAAGGAATCAATGCATATTTGATCCATGTGGGAGGGAGAGGGAGGGAAGGGAGTTTGTATAGAAGCATCTCACCCTGCAGAGTGGTTCTAAGAAATTTCATCCAGAATATCACTAAGTCCTTCAGTGAAAATAATCTCCAGAAGCAGTCCTGCTGCAGTCTCCTGCTACACTCAGTCACTGCCTGGGAGCAGCCTGTTGGAAGTTTGATCTTGACATGAACTGGGTGTTGGTGGATTCAGAGTACAGCCTCTGGGACCCTAAGTCAATTACTCTCCCAGCAGTTAGCTCATTTTCACAGCTGCCACTTATCCAAAGTCAAGAAAGTACACTATGTTACCTATCTCAAAGTTACAGCATATTGTCCTACTTTTATGCAAACATCCAAAATTAAATGCAAAAAACACCTACTTAGAGTATGCTTATGTCTACAACAAGACTGAGAGTCACTCCATTCTTCTGTACATTAAAAATGTATCTTTGCTCTAAAAAGCTAGATATATTGAACTATGCCTAGGAATCAAGTTGGCTATGAAAATCATTAACTTTAGAAAATGGAAAAGAATGTGAATAAGTAATCTGATGATAAAAATTTCATTTTTTAAGTGGTATAATGACTGCCCTGGCTATGTAAGAAAAGCGCTTTGAAGGATTGCAGCATTCATGATTTATAGAATTCTTTTTCAGTACTGACCTAATTGACTTGTGCTTTCAGAAAATTCTTGAATTAATTATTAATAAAAAATCACCTTGAACCACGTGGCAGTCTCAGGGCAAATGGCCTGAGTTTCAGAGTCTCAAGGCAGAGAACTGATGCCATTTCACTATTTCCCAACCTCGGTGAGTGTTTTGTTGCTCTTGTTGTTTTAGCCGCAATGGTCTCCTCCACCACTTAGGTGTTCCTTTCATCCCTGAACTTCAAACATACCTCACCAATCCAGCTCTGGATGATTCGCCTTACTGCTGCCTATGGCTGCATCTTACTATGGCCTCTGGTCTCTTACAATACTTTTCTTCAAACGTTTTACAGTTTTTCTGTTAATTCACAAGTATCTGATCTTGTGTTCCACACTGGCATTCACTAGAACTTACTCCTTTTTGTGTATGTGCAGATGCTGTTATTTCGATTGGGATTCATCTATTTATAACAACTCATGTGATGCCCATTTGAGATTTTACTGATTTTACTGAGCTTTACCAGTATGGGATGATTTTGAGCTCCATTCAATCAAGATAAAGAACACATCATGCCAGATGAGAAGGGAAACTCATCTCTTCTTTTTCCAATGCGGAAAGAGTAAGTAAGTAGAAGATGGAAACTCTGTTTCTTAACAGTTTGTTGAAACTCATCCCTTAAAATTGTCACTGGGTGAAATGTCATATCTGATTAACTTGGAATTCAGTAGGAAAAAAAAAGAGAAAAGTGAAAAAGATTAATCAAACAAATGGTATGAAGTGAGAAAGAGGAAAACAACAAAAAGAATAATAAAGAAATCAGAAAATAAAAAGCAATTAATAAATCAGTCAATTAGACAACAACTTAGTAGCTACTATCAGGTCAAAACATAACATAACAATGTAACAAATTACCAAGCACTGATAAAAGCTATGAGAAAATAAAGTAGGTAATGAACTAAGACTGGGCAACTGATTTCCTTAGGATGGTCAAGAAAGTCTCAAAGGAAATAGTGCTTAATTTGAAATCTGGATTATCGAAAGGAAAGTGTTCTGGGCTGGCAGGTCTTCATCTAATATTTCAATATCTCAGGAGATTACATTTTGATTCCACTTATTCCACTTATTTGGTTCTAGAGCTTTTTTTTTTTTTTTTTTTTTTTTTTTTTTGTCATGTGTATTTCCCAGAAACAAGATAGGGTAAGTTGTCCGTATTATTTTCTTACAATTAGTCTTCTTGGTATCTGTACTTATTCCATACTTTTATTTCTAACATTATTTATTTGTTCCATATCTCTTCTTTGTCATACAACAGAAAGTTTACATATTATTATTTTATTATTTTTAAGGTTTCTTTTGTTAACTCTGTTCTTTCATTTTTATTACATTAGTTTCTACTTTTTCTCTATTAATCCCTTCTTATACCTTGAATAGGTTTATTTCCTAACTTGACAGCATAGTTTACTGATTTTTAATCTGTTATTAACAAATGAATTTAAGACTATAAATATTTTCCCTACCTGTCTCAGAGCCTTTGCATTACTTCTGCTTGAAGATGTTGTCTCATTGCCATCTTCCTCCAGTACCCTATTTTCATGTTTTCCTACAAACATTTTTGATTTTGTTTTTATTTTTGGTACAGTTATTGTTTGCCACTGTATCTTAATTTTCTAGATTGTTTTTATTTTTGGTAAAATTACTCTTTGCCACTGTATCTAAGTTTCCTAGTTTGTTTTTTAGTATATCTTCCCTAAGAAAGAGTGGATTATTTTCGTTTAAAAAAAACTCATTCCTCACTTCTAGATTACTCATTGTATTGGCCATTTATGTGTCAAATATGCTCCTCTGAATCTCCTAGTTTGACGTTGGAACTATTGGATGCATCCTCATTGGTTCACAACCTTCCTTTACATCTCCCACCTCCTTCTCTATCTGTGATGCCTTCTGGTTTCACTCTTTAACAAGATCTTCTAAGACCAAATCTACATTTCCTCACAGTCCATTCTGTCCTTTTATTTTCAATTTGAACAACAGTTTTTATTTCTGAGATATCTCCCTTTTTTTTCTCCACTTCTCCAGTTCTCCAGTTCTTGTATTATAATGGTGGTTTATCCCTTTATATAACTCAATCAAGGGTAAAATACAAAGACGTAGAAAGATTCTAGCCACAAAGAAAATAATCAATGTTAGCTACTACAAGTAACATGATTATTATTATTTGAAAGTCTAAATCTGCTTCATCAGTTAACACTTCGCTGATGTTTAGATTTGTCCATATGTTGAGGTTTTCAACTATCTTGGATGTCTTGATCTGTTAGACATCTTGATTGTTTGCTCATCTTTGCAGTGATGTTTCCATTTAGACTATTTTCTGTTTCTGTTTATACAGACTGCTTAGAGAGAGTGAGCAAAATATGTCTTGAATCCTGGCCTAGCTTCAGAGAAAATAAGAAGGTAGTAGCTTGATAGTATGTTCAGTGCTGTACTTTTATACATGGGTCCTCCCTATACCACCCAACTCTGCCATCAACAACACTGTACTGTCTCTTCTGTCTGAGTTCACTCACCCATTGCTCCTGTTTGGAAACAAACACTGGAAATGCACTTGCTTAGCGACTCCTGTTTCGGTCCCTCTGGTTCTATCAGCTCCTAGTACCCACTATCTCCATGTATAAAACAATCTTGGTGCTGTTTTTGCCTGTTTGCCTTTGCCCTATATTTGGTGATTTTCCTGTATTATCTCAGACTGCTCATCTTTTAGATATTTGGCTCCCTTTCATGGTATTAGAATTGTGGAAATGTTCTCTTTCTGCTTATCTTTTAGTTTTCTATTTTTCCTTGTAATTCTTACAAATATGGAGAAGATGAAGAGGATTGCAGCCTCTTCTCAGGCTGCCATCTTAAAAAGGAATTTAGTACAGAATGTTGTAAAGTGAAGTTCCCAGCAACCTTTGGAAAGCTAATAGCTGTAACATTACAATTATTCAGGTTATACAATATTACAAAATTATCTTCACCAAGTTTAATAGCACAAACCTAATTTAGCTTATTACTATACATATAGAATCCCAATGAAAATACAATCATGTAAATCTAGCTTTTAATCATTTTTATGAAAAGAATAGCACACTATAACTAAGTAGTATTTATTCCAAGAATATTGTTATAACTAAAGAATTGTAACAGCATAACCCACTCAACCAATACATTAAAAAGGGAAAAATATATAAATTTTGTAAACAGATGAAAATAGATAAAATCTATGGAGTCTAATAAAAATTTAAATAAAATAGGAATGTTTGGAAGCAAATGATTTTGTAACAGTGTCATACAGCAAAAAAAAAAAAAAAAAAAAAAAGTTATTTCTTTCTCGTTACCTTTATTCAGGACATAGCTTTGGCTCTGCTTGTCTCTGCTCAATTTTGTTTTACGTATCTTCTTCATTTGTGGATCCCGGCTAATGGAGTAATCTTTATCTATAACTCGTTTTTATCATGGCAAATGGAAAAGAAGAATCTTCGTAAAACTATGAGATGGTTCATAAAGCTTCTGTTGGACATTCCATTAAGTGATGGATGCTTACATTCCTTTTACCAAAGCAACTCCTGTGTCAAGCGTGGTTTCAAAGGAAGGGAGAGTACACCCCTTCTACTAATAGGTACTGGAAATCAAAGTGCCATGGAAGGGCTTATAAATTTCTTAAAAATAATACTATTGAATCCCTCTCTCCTAACTGTAGTGTCTTTCATGTATAACACATGGTTGAAATCTTTTGATATGCATGTGAGGAAACTATCATACACAGTTACTAGTTCAAGAAACTAATAAGGATCATTTATTTAAAAATAATTTCAAATATGAGGGGCTGCAAATTACATTGTTATTCACTTCCTAAACATTCTAGGCATTCTTATAAATTCTGTAGTCTGTATGTATTCTAAAGCAGCAGTTCTCAACCATTTTGGCACAAGAGACTGGTTTCATGGAAGACAATTTTTCCACAGATGATGGTGGAGGCTGGTTTCAGGATGAAACTGTTCCACCTCAGATCACAAGACATTAGTTAGATTCCCATAAGAACTGCACAACCTAGATCCCTCACATGCACAGTTCACAATAGGGTTTGCACTCCTGTGAGAATCTAATGCTGCTACTGATCTGACAGGAGGCAGAGCTCAGGTGGTAACGTTTGCTTGCCTCCCCCTCACCTCCTGCTGTGTGGCCCAGTTCCTAACAGGCCATGAGCAGGTACTAGTCCATGGCCTGGGGGTTCGGGACCCCTTTTCTAAAAGGTAATTTTAGAAAAATAAATCCAATGATTGCATTTAATATGTGACATAATTGAGTCAATACATAATATATGACATATAATACTTTGCACCTTGGATCTGCATGTGACATATTTCCAAGTGTAATTAATTGCAGAATGGTTGTCAATTTGAAGATTATTTTAATGTCTTTAAAGGTGTTATATAGCCCTAATAAAGAATCACTTGATGACTGTATTCTCATTGCTTCACCACATGATACTTTTGGCAACGGAAAGAGAAATCAAACAGAATTTTCAATAAATGAATGTACTAACACATGTTAGAATCTAAAGTTCATGTCTTAATTTATCAAATGTTTAATTTGTTATGAGTAAGTATAACTTGTATTGCTACCTGTTAAAACAAGTGGCAAAATATAATTTTAAAAAGATATAAAGCCATGTTTCCCAAAGTAAAATTTCATTTGATATTTAAAGATGGTTTTTAAATATTGTGACAATAAGTCACAATGTTAAATTATTAAACAACTTATCTTTTGTTTTCTGATTTTAAAAAATGTGTCATTATAATTGTCTTCTGGGTTTTTCTCTGTATCATACCATCTTTGTCTTATCTGAATTATAAAGCTTCCATATAATAACATTATTGACAAGTGAACAGATTTCAGCTGTTGCCCAAGAATTTCAGATTTAAATTTATGAGTTCATTGTGCTTTCTAAGATTATAAATGCAATAACAAACCATTTATTGGCTGACTGTCCATCTGTTCTCACTATAATGCAAATTTAGAAGGGAATATAATTTTGATCTGGAAAAGATAACTGTTATCAGGTGCCAAGTCCATATTTTTACTTTTATGCCTTAATCTGGTTATTAATAGCATTTTTACCCAGGGTGACATACTTAGAGAGGAAAAAATAAATCAAAATGTTGAAAAATTTTGTTGTTTGAATGGCCAGTGTAAGGATAGAATTCTTTAAAACATATTAGTTTTTCCAAAGTAGGATGCAAAGACTAATAATGATAATGGAAATAGGGCTTAAAATTTAAGAAACACTTAAACACTAAACTAACTTTCTAAATTACAAACTACTTTAAAATGGCAGGATTGATGATTCATAGAATATTTATAAAATGATCATTCTTGCATTTTTTTTTATATGGTAAGAAAAGTTTTAAGGTTTTTTAATGAAATGAAGTAATTGGCTTTTGTCAGTTCTCGCTAAAATGTGTTTTCTACAGCTGTGCAGGCATCATATTTGGTTTAATAATGAAAAAATTCACAGTATTTTGCTTACTTAAAATTGATAAAATATCATTTATTTGAATTGCACAGTGTATGAAAATAATAATCGGATACACACATTTAACTTCAGATTTCCAGGTTTTTACAAAAGAACACAAAGCTAAAAATGCAAAAAGGTCTTCCACTGGCTCTGCAACCAATTTTTTTCAGTCAGAGTTAATTCACAGAAGCAAACTACTGAAACACGCGCATACAACTGATTACAGTGATTTGATCTTACAATTTAGGAAGCTAATTAAATAGTCCAGGGAAGATTGTTTATTCTCTGTCTGATGCTGTAGCCTAAAGCTACCTGGGAAGGCAGTCAAACAGGAAGGTGGACATAAATTGGGGATATTAAAAACTGAAAGGAAATTGGGAGGATGTGTGAAATCCTCATTTTAAATTTTTTAAGTATTGTCAATTCTCAATATTAGCCCTTTGTCAGATGAATAGATTGCAAAAATTTTCTCCCATTCTATAGAAATACCTAAAATTTTCATTCATGACATATCCATTGAGGTTGTGGAAATAAGTATGACATATTAAAGCAGGTAGCCGACACAGTAATAGAGTTGTAAAAATTTTATATTTTTATGTAAATATCTTCATCAGCACAGAATTGTATATATAATTTTCTTCTTAAAAAATAAATCTCTATTTTCAAGTTTAACTTGAGAATCTGAGACACTTGCTCCCTTTAAGTGGACCGTATCTTATATTCTACTTGTTGCAGGATAAACTGTGCTTCCCCAAAATTCATATATTGAAGTCCTAACCTGTAGTACATCAGAATGTAATCATATTTGGAAACAGTTATTTAAATATATAACTAAGGAAAAATGAGATATTTTGGGTGGGACCTAATTCAATATGACTGTTGTCCTTATAAGACTTTTGGATATACACAGAGATAAGAGACAAATATACAATGCATGAGTTCAACCATATGAGGACATAGCAAGAAGGTGGCAGTCTGCAAGACAAGGTGAGACACCTCATAAGAAACGGAACCTGCCCACACTTTGATCTTATACTTGTAGCCTCTAGTTACAAGTAGAGAAAAAGATTTATGTTGTGAGAAATAGAGAAAGTATTTTTATGTGAGAAAGTAGATTTATGTTGTTTAAGCCACCCAGCCTGTTTTGTTATGGCAGCCTTTGTAGACTAATACACTACATAACTGGTACTGAAATTGTTTATGTGCATGTTTTTTTTTTTCCTCCCCTCAAGGCCATAAACTATTTGGAAACAGTGACTATGTCTCATCATTGCGGCAGCATGTGGGGACACACTAGTTCCTCAATAAACATATGTTAAGTTGATGGTAAAAGGAAAAGAACATTTAGATTGTAATGCAATAAATACTTTAAGTGACAAATATATTAAATAAATATTAGTTTGGGAATAGTATAGCCATTAAAATTTGGAAGTTATTATATGTTTTGGAGTACGCTTATTTTATTTTTTTAATTGACAAAAACAAATGCTGCATGCAAATTAAAAATATATAAAACCTCTTATGCTCAAAACATTTGGGAAAAGTATTTATTGCTGAGAATCAAGTAAATGGTTCTTCTTTATACGTTTGTGCTAGAATCATGAAGCAGTTACACGCCATTCTTTCCTCAGTTTTCAACTTTCTGTCGTCCTTTCAGTCATTCATTCATTTAAGCATTTCCTAAGTGATAACTGTGTGCCAGTTACTAGAACTAGAAAAATAAAAGGATGGCCATTTTTTCCAAGAAATAACTTTTTTTTGACTAAAAATAATTTGTTGAGTTTGCATACATACAAAAAAGGTCTATTGAAACTATTTCAAGGCAAAACCTTACACACAGTAATGGCATCTCAATTGCTTCCTAAATTTGTAATCAAAGACAGCTGAGTTCACTTGAAAGCGTTAGCGTCAGACTGAATTTTCCTCACCTCTTCCTCCAAAAAGATAGGATCCATGTGTTGGAGAAAGGTGGCTAGTAGTGGAGGACAATTACTATACTATTTCCTTTTGAACTGTTCTGCTCCAGCACTATCCAACAATGGTTTGCATGACATTTGACCAAAAATCACAGTTAACATTGCTTTATACAGTGCAACATGCCATCATACTGCATTAGAAAAAGTACATTAAAAATAATGTCTAAGTTCATATTTTCTTCAGAGCCAATGATTCCCATCTTTAAAGCATCTTTCTAATTAATTTGCTCTTTTTAAAATAAAAATGTCACTCTGATTTGGTTGTTTTAACTCCAGAGCTTCATATATGAAGTTCATCATTCATGCCACCAACTGGCTATCTCTCCAAAACACAGATAGGATCATCTCATTTTTCTGCTTAAGTTCTTCCAAATCTTCTCTACAATTCTTCTGCAGGAGGTAGCCTAAACCTCTTGGCAAAGTAAACAAGGCCCTCTGCAAGCTAGAGTTCCAGTTTCTTTCTTTCTTAAATCTCTGTCCTCCTATAGCCTTGTTCTAAATTTTCTGCATCCACCTTGGATTGATTGCCATTGCTAGAAACCACTGTGCTGTCTTGCATTCCTTTTCCTTTGCATACACTCCTCCCTTGCCTGGAACTCCACATGCCCTATCTCATCTGCCTTGGAAACATTTCCTCAACTGAACTTCATTCTGTGAACATTTATTAAACACCAACTACGTCTTAATTACTGTGCTATAAATAAAATACAAAGGAGATTAGATATTTCCTATATTCAAGGGTAGCCCTGGGGAAAACAGTCAAATAAATAATCATAACTTTGTGGAAAACATTAATCTAACAAATAAGATTGAATGATATATGAGAAGAAAAAGAACAATGGAATGTTCAAAGGAAACCACCTTCGAGGTAAAATTTAACATATTAGGTTGGTGCAAAAGTAATTGCCGTCTTCACCATTACTGTTAATTGCAAAAAAAACAGCAATTACTTTTGCACCAACCTAACAATATAAGAGGCACTGCTAGGTGCGGCGGCTCACGCCTGTAATTGGGAGACCGAGGCGGGTGGATCGATCACGAAGTCAACAGATTGAGACCATCTGACCAACACTGTGAAAATCCGTCTCTACTAAAAATACAAAAATCAGCTGGGCGTGGTGGTGCATGCCTGTAATCCCAGCTACTCGGGAAGCAGAGGCAGGAGAATCGCTTGAACCCAGGAGGCGGAGGTTGCAGTGAGCTGAGATAGCGCCACTGCACTCCAACCTGGCGACGGAGTCTCTGTCTCAAAAAAAAAAAAAAAAAAAAAAAAAAAAAAAAAAAAAAAAAGAGACACTGAGGAAAAGTGGAGCTTGGAAAGGGCACTCTAGCCAGAGGAAACTGTGTGTGCAAAGGCTTGGAGGTGAAGGACTGCAGGATATGGGGGAATCTGGCGAGTCTGCACTAAAAGATAAATGTGTAGAAACAGAGGCAGAGTGAATGGTATGCAGACTCAGCTCTGCATTCCAAATGTGTCAAGGCGTAGTTTAAAAAGCACATTCTTGTGAGTACTTCATCAATCTTTCTTTTCTTTTAACCCAGAGCAGCCTTTAGACACATCTGTTAGAGTACTTGTCCTTGTCACTGTATTTCTTTAAATTTCTGTCTTTTCCACTAGGATGGTGAAGTCCTGGAAAAGAGAGATCTTAGCTTATTTCAGTTTTTAAGTACAATATTAATGCCATATCTGGCCAAGAGTAAAACTTTAATAAAAATTCAATAGAAATGGGTTGACTGAATAGTGCGTGAATAAAAATGAAGTTATATGTCAGAGTCTTGCCATCTTAAATCTGATATCAAAGCACTAGTTATTTTCCATCTCTGTTATTTCAACTGTCATTTACAACATGTATAATACAGAAATTTTTATCTTTATAGATTGTTTTAAAATACTATTGAGACATGAAGCCCAAAAAAATCTTCAGAAAAATCTGATACAAAAAATTAAAAATATTTCAGCACATCTCTAATTGCTTTTCTACCTGACCACATCTACTTGCAAGAGTTCAAAAAAAAATGGAAATATTGTATAATGGCTGATTTGAATTGCTAATTATAAACTATTTTATTCCCAGGAGGGCTGACTTTTAAGGGAATTTTATAAAGGCCAACAAGAAAATAGCTCCACTTATTAATTAGAGTTCTTCTGAAATTTGTCCAAAAAAAATGATGCAATTTTGGAAGGACAAAACGAGCGTTCTGTATGAAGGAATTATAATTATGGCTAAACAGTTGACAGGTCATAAAACAATATATTCATTACCTAAAGTTGCACTAAAATTTCAATTTCAGATCCAGCAATCTGTCTTTATGTGGAATATATTTGATTACTTACCAACTGTTCTTGTTAGATGATAAAATGTCTTTTTTTAAAATTTACTAATTTATATTGATAAAGGCTTTCCACTGAAACTTCTAAATCCACAAATCTGATATGCAAATTCCTTACAGCTACTGGATAGAAACAGTAAAAGTCTTTCATATCAGATTCCTAATTTTTCTCACACTTTTGAAAGAACACCTGAAAAACTATTTTTAAAAACAAGAACTGAAATTAAACCCAAGAATTAATGGAAGAACACAACTGTGTGGAAATCAGAAATTGAGGTGTGATTCTTATCTGACTCCATTTAAAACTGATAATTAACTTTCCTTTTGTGTGTCTACGTGTTTTAATCTTCAGTGAATGAGCTGATCACAGACTCTCTCTCCAGACACATATAGCTCTACTTCCCTTTTCACTGAGCATTCACTAGCTACACTGACCTTCCTTTAACACTTTAAGTTCATTGATATTTCTGGTACTTTCTCAACCTGTCTCCTCTGTCCAGAACATTGTCCCTCTTCTTCCCCCTTCTACTAAGTCACTGCTACACAGCTCACCCACCTCAACCTCAGTATTCCTTCCTGACTGACACCTTATCTGGATGAATCTCCTCATTATATTTCTTTCCGCAATAAGTAGTTTGTCCTGCACTTTTTCACATGCTGACAGCATGGCAGAGAGGTTCAGAGTGTAGTTTCTAAAGCTGAAACACAGTTTGAGTTCAGTGTGGTTACTTATAAGCTATGAAAGGGTGACAGGAACATTAATTGAGAAGGTAAATAGCATAGTATTTAAGAGAAAGCTTCTAGAGTCAATATAGGTAGGATCGAAGCTTCAAATTTCATTAATGAACTTTGTAAGATCTTAAGTTATCAATATCTATGGGCCTTGGTTTCAGCAATTGTAAAACAGAGATACTAATAGCACCCAACTTATAGTTTATTTTGTGTATTAAAACAGCACCTGACACATAAATGTTCACTATTGTATCATAGGTAAGAATGTAGCTCAGCACCTGGTACACATTAAGTGGTCAATAACAGATAGATAGATTAGATAGATAGATAGATAGATAGATAGATAGATAGATAGATAGTTGTATTTGTGCTAATATAGTTACGACATTGTAAAGTTAGCATCAGTTGTTCAATGTTTATCCTACACTATACAGAAAGATTCATCCTTGTTGGTCACTGTATCCTCAAGACCTAACCCAATGTCTGGCATATAGAAGTTGCTCAGTAAATATAGTATCCAATGAATGAATCAATCTTTCACTTCAAGTAAAAGTGTAGCAACCTGTTGGAACTTTCGTGGGATTTCAATTAAATAAAATACATTACAAATGTCTGGCACACTGACAGAAATATTGTGAGTGTTCAGTTAATGTCAATTGTTTTTTTTTTTTCTACTCAACTCTGTAAGAAAATCCACTTATCTCTTCAATGAATCACATTTGTGATCTGTGTCTCAATATGTGTCTTTTCTCTGTCCTTGGGACAACTTCCAGAGACATAGAATGGTTGTTCCTTAATAATTTTCACCAATTATTCAAGTTTCACTGGGGAGATAGTTTATGAAATCCCTCATGTCACAATTCAAAAAGTCTATCTTAAACTTATTTTTAAACTTTGTTCTTCCTGCAGCTTTTTGTGCAACTATTGGAAAGTCACACTGAACAGTGGAGTTAGACCAGGTGATCTCTAAATGATCAGACACTACATGCTGCTGGTATTCCCCACTGGGAGGACAGTGAAACCTTAGCAGCCATAAGGAGGACACAAATCCACTCCCTGAAGGAAGCACGGGCAAGCACGCAAACATACATATGCACCCAGCTCTAACTGAACTGACAGGTATGTATTTCTTTACTATGACAACAATAAGAAGGTAATTTAAAATCTTTTGTTGTTGTTGTTGTTGAAATGGAGTCTCACTCTGTCCCCCAAGCTGGAGTGCAGTGGTGTGATCTCAGCTCACTGCAACCTCCACCTGCCAGGTTCAAGCAATTCTCCTGCCTCAGCCTCCCGAGTAGCTGGTACTAAAGCACGTACCACCACACCTGGTTAATTTTTGCATTTTTAGTAGAGACAGGTTTTCCCCATGTTGACCAGGCTGGTCTTGGACTCCTGACCTTAAGTAGTCCACCCTCCTTGGCCTTCCAAAGTGCTGGGATTACAGGCTTGAGCTACTGCAACTTCTATCTCCCATTTCACAGAAATTTCACACTAGTTGATGCTCTAACCAAGACTTCAAAAACTTTCCTTTTCAGGGTATTTATTTTTCATTTTATTTTTTTGGATGGAAGAGAATATGACATTGCATACTTATAAAAGGATTGACAAGACGGATTTGTAGTATTACAGGTTTTTTTCCAAAACCATTTTAAGTCATAAGCCACTTCATGTGGATAGCTGCACTTGTCTCTTTTCACATTTGACATTCAAAGACCACAGAGCTTTGCTAATAAAAAGCAGAGGGGAAGCTTTTTTTTTTTTTTCTAGCATGTTAAATCACAGGTCAGAGAGGAACTTGTTCCACCCAGAACCCATGGGAGGCCCTGAGAGGCTGCCTCATCCATGACCTTTGCTAAAGGAATGATTCCTAGTAGTGAGCATTAGCTCGCCCCTTCCTCTGTGGGTATGCTCTCAATTTAGCTAGCTTCGTAGATTTGCTCACGTACGGACTCTGACACGTCCACTTTTCAATGACTGTTAAAAATCAAGCGGGTTAACATATCCATCACCTCAAATGTGTAACTTTTTTTGTGGTAAGAATATTTGATATTCACTCTCATAGCAATTTCTAAATGTACACCACTCTATTATTAACTATATTCACCATGCTGTGCAACAGAATGAAAAAAAAAAAAAAAAACTTGACTTGCTGTTTAGATCTTTCCTGAACACTATTTGAGGTAGGTCAACAATCTGCTCATATTTAATAACTCTGGCAGTCAGAGGTTCACATAACTGCAGACGTTTCACAGAATTTATCTCTGTCACTTATAATTTACTAGAATGAGATGTGGCTGAAATTTATTAAACAATATTTAATAGGAACTAGATGCTATATTGAGTGACTTGTATTGATGGTGTTTAATTATCATAACCTTGAGCCGTTAGAATTATGATTAAATGAAGGAATTGTTTGTGGTGATCATTACAAAACTCTGTGAATATAATAAAAATAATTGTTGTGTCATTTATTTGAATGAATTGTACATATGTAAATTATATCTCAATAAAACTGTTATGAAATCAGTCTGACTTATTCTTCCTTTTCTACCTCTGCAGGACAGAGAATCCATAAATATTCTAGTGCAATGTTACTCTCGCTGGGCCTTCATACCACACCCCCAAACCCTTCACCCCCCAACTTAAAACAAATACTTTTCCCCCACACCTGCCCCATCTGTTTTTGGATTCTGAGATTGTTTTATCTATTTCTTTCCCTAAATAAAATGTTCTTCTTACACTAATTTACATGAATAAATTATTTAGTCATGGCATAAAAACTGAGAATCTAGTATGTGCCCAGCACTGAACAAGATATCAAAGACACTTTTTAAAATAGATGAGTAACAGAATTTTTAAAATTTATTTTCATGTGACTAGAAATTCTTTTAAAATTCTATAGCACTTTATCAGAGCATTTCTTATAGCCTTTATTATCTTCTACTGTGCCTTATAACTGTTAGTATCTTTTATGAACCTTTCTAGCTATTCCGTGGACTTCTAGTACAGAGACGCACACATGGTATAGAAGTTTATCCATTCTAAGGCCAGGCCCGGTGGCTCACGCCTGTAATCCCAGCACTTGGGAATCTGAGGCAGATGATCAAGAAGTCAGGAGTTCGAGACCAGCCTGGCCAACATGGTGAAACCCTGTCTCTACTAAAAATACAAAAATTAGCTGGGCGTGGTAGTGCACACCCGTAATCCCAGCTACTGGGGAGGCTGAGGCAGAAGAATGGCTTGAACCCAGTAGGCAGAGGTGGTAGTGAGCTGAGATCGTGCCACTGCATTCCAGCCTGGTTAACAGAGCAAGACTCTGTCTCAAAAAAAAAAAAAAAAAAAATCCAGTCTATAAATTAGTGTATATTTCTATGCATTATTATCCTTAATTCAGAAAACAAACGAACAATTTATTCAAAACCTAGAATTGTAGAGGACTACGTGCTCACAAACGAGATGCTCCCAATAAGTCCTGCTCTTGCAAACGAGGCAGGGCGTTCTGATAAGTCCTGCTCCTGCAAACGAAGCAGGATGTTCCTTCCCTGTAAACAGGGAGGACAAAGGAGCCAGCTGCTAACAGCAGACCCTGGGGGCTTGTTTATGTGTAAACATCTTGAAAATCCAGAAAGTCAGGGAAAGGTCAGAAAAACAACAATGTGTCTTGTAACTTGGCAACATTCCACAAACGACTGTATAAAATAAAGCAGAGCCGCCATTGGAGGCGGCCGCCGTGTTTGTCTTGTCTTGTGTTGTCTTGTGTGTTCATTCCTTTGTTTAGGAAACACGCGGACCCCAACATAGAATCTTAGTGGTCCAATTTCATAAACTTTTGGCATAGGCATTCATTCTTTTTTTTTTTTTTTTTTTTTTTTTTTTTTGGTGGGAGGTGGAACGAACTTTCACTCTTGCTGCCTAGGCTGGAGTGCAATGGCACAATCTTGGCTCACAGTAACCTCCACCTCCTGGATTCATGTGATTCTCCTGCCTTAGCCTCCTGAGTAGCTGGAATTATAGGCATGAGCCACCACCGCTAGCTAATTTTTGTATTTTTAGTAGAGACGGGTTTTTTCCATGTTAGCTAGGCTAGTCTCTAACTCCTGATCTCAGGTAATCCACCCACCTTAGCCTCCCAAAGTGCTGAGATTATAGGCATGGGCCATTGCACCTGGCCTTATTCATATTTTTTATTCATATGATAAATAACTTTTGAATACAAACCATGTGATTGGCATTGAATTAAACAATGACAATATAAAGATGAATAAGACCTAATTTTTTACTTAATATCAATTAGTATAAATTGAAATAGAAACAAATCTATATCAAGTAAAAACATTGCCAAAAAGTGAAAGGCAAAATGTAAAAGGCAAAATGGCTTATAAAGGAGATATTGATTTTATTTATGAGAAAAACTTTGAGGAAGAAGGTGACACTGGCAGGGTTAGATGGGGGAGACATTATAGTCAGATGGAAGGAACAGATCCAGAATCAAGGAGAGAGCCTGGTATAATTGGAAACTTTCAGATATATTGTGATATTGAAACACAACTGCAAAAGATGTTTAAGGAAATGGTAGGTGGAGAAGACAAAGAGGCAGTGTCTATGTCATAAAAATCCTATTATTTCACACTAAAGATATTTCAACCTGGGAAGTCAGAGAACTCTTCAATCCTCCAAATCTCATAATGTTTTATATTGATCACTATTAAAAGTGTTTATAATACATTGAAAGCATTCTGGTGGACATTACTAATTTTATATTGTATTCAAGTTTGCAAAAACATTATATTAATTTTCTATATTGTATTGACTTCAAAGCTAATGGGCCAGGCTTCAATCTCAGCTCCTCTATTTACTTAGGTGGGTGACCTTGGGCAAGTTATCTAAATTCTCAGTGTTTCAATTTTGATATTTGTAAACTGGAAGTGACTATGCAATGAACATTTTCCTGGGGAGGAAATTGTATATATATACATATATACACACACACACACAAGTGTGTATATATATAATATATATGTGTGGGTATATATATACACATATATATGTGTGTGGGTATATATAAAGCATATTGAACAGTGCTAAACATGTTGTGAGTGTGATACAATTTCAACATTCTCTGACCATAATGAAAGTGACTCTTTATCTTCTAACATGTTGCTGTAAGGAAAAAACAGTTTTTTATCAGCTTGCTATATATAGCAATACATCATTTAAGCGGGATTATATGCGATTGTTGTCACCTTGGTTTATTGGCTGACATATGTTTCAGAAAGCTTGAAACTTTTCACAGCACATATGTCTTATTTATTATTGATTTAAGTAGATACATATAATCAAGGGAGAGGATTATACCCTTGTCAAGACTGTACTATATCACTTTCTATTTGAAATCTGTTTGGATTAACATCATTTTGATTTACAACCCCTATTTCTAAAACTAGTACCCACTTAGTTAAGAGAACACTTAGTGAAGAGAATAATCTGTTCTCTTAACTGATTTCTCTCTGCTTATTATTATGAATTCCTAGTAGAGCCAATTGAATTCCTCTTGAGTCTTTACTCTCATCTATAATAAAATGGTAAAAAAAAAAAAAAAGTAACATGAATTTAGAAAATTTATTGCAGGATAACTATGTGCCACATACTGTACAAATTGCTGTATATTCCTGTCAAGTTTAACCCTGTAACATTTTTATTGACAAACTACAGTTATAATTTCAATATTATGAAGAAAAAACTGAAATAATGAGAAAGTAAATAACTTGCTCAAACCTACAATATTGTTTTACTTTGTAAGATCTTTCATCTTCTAAAATTTTCCTGTGCACACACAAGCTTATCTAGTCAGGATGTTCTTTCAAGGAGAAGATAGGACATAAGTGAGTGCCCAAAAGAGATTCAGTTATTAATAGTTACAAAGGCAAAGTGGGTACTAACTTTAGAAGTAAGGGCCTAAGTAAAAATTATGTCAGTCTAAATGTCAAGACATATTATAAAATTATTTTAAAATTAGACTAACAAAGAAGAGAGACCAGACATAGACACATAAATACATATTGGTTTCTGATAACAAAGATGTTACAGCAACGCAGAAGGGAAAAGATGGATTTTCAGTAACTAATGCTGAGCAATTGGATATTGTTATATCTTGACCTCTATCTCGTACTATACATGAAAGTATTATCTGAAGTATTTTTAATTTAAATATGAAAGGTTAAAAAAGTAAAGCTTTATAATAAAATACAGGAAACACATAAAATAATTTCCTATATTATATGCAATGTAATTACAGCTAAAGTTGGGTTCATAACTACCATCTTTTTGCTTGTTTTATACCAGCAAACCTGCTTTATGTTAATTTTCCCTTTTTGCCTTCTTTTGAATAATCAAATATTCTCACTTCCATTAATTTTTTTAAGTATAAAATCAGTTTCAGTTTCTATTTTTTATTAGTAGCCTTAAAGATTATAACATAAATCTTTGACTTATAAAACCAATAACAATTTTTACTTTGTCTTGGTAATGCTAAAAAATTATAACCGTTTAGTTTCATTTATTTCTCCTGTATTTTCATTATTGTTGCCAAACATAATAACTGTACATCAATTTTAAAACACACAAGATATTGCTATTGTTTTTATACCTTCAATATCTGATTTAGGTATTTATATTTGCCCACATGTTTGTTTGTACTATCCTATTCCTACTATTTTTCTTCAATCCGTGTTTCTCCTTGGGGATCTCCTTGGGGATCTCCTTGGGGATCTCCGTGAGCGTCTTTCTGTCTCAAGAGCTCCCTTTAATATGTCTTTCAGTGTTGGTTTGCTAGCAATAAATTATCAGGTTTTGGGCTGGATGTGGTGGCTCATGCCTGTAATCCCAGCACTTTGGGAGGTTGAGGCAGGTGGATCATCTGAGGTGAGGAGTTAAAGACCAGCCTCACCAACATGATGAAACCCCGCCTCTACTAAAAAATATAAAAATTAGCTGGACATGGTGGCTGTAATCCCACCTAGTTGGGAGGCTGCGGCAGGAGAATTGTTTGAACCCAGGAGGCGGAGGTTGCAGTGAGACGAGATCGCACCATTGCACTCCAGCCTGGGTGACAGAGCAACACTCCATCTCAAAAAATAAATAAATAATCAGTTTTTGTACATCTGAAACAATTATTTTGGTTTCATTTTTAAAGATTATATTTTCTTGGTATGAAATTTACATTGGCAGTTATTTTCTTTTAAAACTTTCAATATGTAATCCACCTGTCTATCTTCCTGTCCCGATAATTTCTATTGGTGAATCAGCTGTAGCTCTTATTGCTGTTCCTGAAACACGGTGCGTTCCCCCACCCCCAGGTCATTTAAGTATTATGTTTGTCTTTGTTTCTCAACAGTCTCCTATGATGCACCGATGTGTTATATTATTTGTATTTGTTAAGTTTGAGTTTTAAAATGTGAGAAAAATGTTTGGTTATTATCCCTTCAAATATTATTTCTGCTCACTTTTTCTCTTCTGAGGGAACCCCATTTAGACATTTGTTAGACTTTTACACTTTTACCCACAATTCTCTCAAACTTATTTTTATATTTTCTTTTTCATCTTCGTGCTTCAGTATAATATTCTGTATTAATGTATTTTAATTATTCTGTTTTGTGCTGCATTTGATCTCCTGTTAGATCCAAAATGTAACTTATCTTCATTTCAGATGATATGTCTTTTAATTTTAGAATTTTCATTTTATTTCTTGTTTGACATTCCAGTTCTTCATCTTTTATTGTTTACTTCTATTTGTGCCTATGGTCAAGTATATTTCAAATTCATTGCCATCTACTAATAAAATTACATCATTTCATTTGTTGTTTTTGTCTGTTTTTAATATTAGTTTTTATTGAAGTACTCTTATATTTTGTTATGTATGCTAATTCTTGATTGGCAGAAATTCTTGATTGCATATAAAACAATTACAAGGGCTCCCGATGTTATATGCTTCCAGAGAGGGTTTACTATTTCCTCTGCTAGGCTAATAGAGTGGAAAAATTTTGTCACAGTTTGGGAATGTGATCAGTCAAGGATTGTTCATAGCACTGTAAGGTTTAGTTATTTATTCCTAGCCATTTGTAATATTAAGTGATAGTTCAGTGTCCTCTACAGGGCTTCTCCCTATGATAGATCCCCACCTTTAATTGTTGTCTCTTAAGATTATTAACATTTCATTCTGTATATTAGTAGAATTGTGTTTAATTTTTCAGTCTCCACAGAAAAGCCCCAGATTTCAACAAATGTCCTGAGGGTTAATTCAGGCATGTTTTTAAGATAAGGCATATATCTTTAAAAATCTGTTTTTTGTTGTAGGTGGTTTTGTTTATTTATTTATTTATTTATTTTTGTATTTGTTTGTATCCCATTCAACAGCCCTATAAAATTGCAAACCTTGGCTCTCAGCCTCTGCCTGCTGGCAGAATTGGCAAATCCCCAACGGGGAAAAAAATGGCTACCAAATTAAGCATACCTCCCTGAGATTCTTGCCACTTCTGTGAATTGTTCCTTAAGTTTTTATTTTGTCAGCACCTAACCACTGCACTCATATAAATAATTCTCTATTTTATCCATTTTTTTTTCCTGTTGTTTTTGGTGGGAATAGTAGTCTGACACTATTCAGTCCATCCTACTCTCTAAAAACATTATGAACTGAAAATTTTTATTTCTGATGAATTATTCTATTCTCTTTTGAAGAAAACTAAATTATATAGTATGAAATATACCAAAGAGAACACTGAAAATGTGTCCATCTATATAAAAAGACCACAACAATATTAAATAGATACAGTAGTCAGCCCTTATCCTCAAGGGATACATTCTAAGACCCTTCATAAATGTCTGAAACTATATACTAAGCATGAATCTCTTTCTTCCTCCACAATTTCATAAACAGCAGATTTATTCTTACCATAGATCTTAGTACCTTCAGCTTATGACTTTTTCCCTTCCCTTACATTGAGAGCTTTCACCTTTTTACTTAAAGAAAGCACTTTACTGCTTCTCTTTGGAAAATCCAAATTGCCAGCATCACTCCAATTGTGCTTTGGGGCCATTATTAAGTAAAATAAGGATTCCTTGAATATAAGCACTGTAAAACCGTGTCAATCTGATAACTGAAATGGCTATAAAATAAGGATTCCTTGAATATAAGCACTGTAAAACCGTGTCAATCTGATAACTGAAATGGCTACTAAGTGACAAATGGGCGGGTAGCATATATAGTGTGGTTATGCCGGCCAAAGGGTGGTTCATGTCCCAGGCAGGAGAGATTGAGATGGCAGAAGATTTCATCATGTTACTCACAATGACACACAATTTAAAATGTATGAATTGCTTGTTTCTGAAACTTTCCTTTTAGTATGTTCAGACCCTGGTTAACCATGGATAACTGAAACCACAGAAAGCAAAACTGCAAATGAGGGCACTACTGTATTTATATAATTCTTATTGTCAAATCATTTTATTCTGCCTAACTGAAGCATCTATAGGGAAAATACCAATTCATAACTTTTAAGAATGCAAAGGTTCAGAAATTATAATTCCGAAATAATATTTATTTCTACCATACTAAAGTACATTAGCACATTTCCATTTCAATACAATTCAGGAGCTTTGTGTTAATTTGAAAATCTATCTCCACAATCACATAGAAAATATTTTTGAATTTATGTGAAAATAAAGTCCCAAAAGCAGCTTCCTGTATCTGCATAAATTAGAAGTAAAACACAAAATGCAAACTTTGCACAAAAATCTAGCTTTGTAATTATTTGATACCTATTCAAATAAATTAAATAAGAATCCTTTAACAATGAATTATTTTATGTTTATGCACTACTTTATGTTCCTAAGATGTAGATTTATAAAGAATAAAATTCAGAAATAAAGTTTTTATGTGCCCATCATTTTATAAAATCTCTATCATTATTAAAGAATTGAACAGTACAATTAATGTTTTATAAGTACAGGTAATGTTTTTAAACAAAAGGAGAAAATAAATAATTAGCTTTTTATTTTATGGTTTTTGAAGGTGTTTTTATTTTTTAAATTTATTTTATTTTTGATTGACATAATAATTGTACATATTTATGAGGTACGTGGTGATGTTTTGATAAATATAATGTATAGTGATCAGATCAATATGAAATATGCTAAAGAGAAAATATACCCATCTATATAAAAAGGCAACAACAAAATTAAATAGATACAGTAGTCTGCCCTCATACTCAAGGGATACATTCCATAGATACAGATATAATTAGCATATCCATCATCTCGATCACATATAATTTCTTTGTGTTGGTAACATTCAATATCTTCCTTCTAGCTATTTGAAACTACATGCCATTGTTAACTTTACCCATCCAACAATAGTAAAGAACACTAGAACTTATTTCTTCTATCCAACTGTAATATATTTAGAATTTTAATACGAGGATTCTGTGTTTTGCCTGCAGTTCTTCCTCTTTTTTTTTTTTTTAAGGCAGTTGTAAGTTCTGATACTGAATTCATTTTGAAAATAAAAAATAAAAAAACTTCTGTTATTTGTATTTAAACAAACAAAAATTGAATTTTGTAACTTATGAAAGTCTAACTTAAGAAATATGTATATACAAATGAGGCAAGGAAGAAAGTTATTAAATTTCTTAGCAGATAGTCAATAGTTGCAAAACTCTTCTTCACTGTCATACTCATGGCTAATTAAACCTCAGTTTTCTCTTTTACAAAATAGGGATAACTATAGATTATATTTTATTCAATTAATGAGGCAATTTACACAAATATAAAGAAGTAGCACATAGCTTGACTCACAATAAATGTTATAATTCCTGTTGCTATTACTTTTGTTATTACTGTTACTTATCTATTTCAAATTTGGCACAGTGGTTAACTAAAATCTCATTAAAGTATGTAAAACTAAAACTGATGCAATTTATATAAAAAGAAGTAAGAGAAAGTATACTAGGGCAACTGATCAAGTCACAGAAATCAGAGATCTTTTCATTTTATCTGAATCTATTGCTACCTCTATAAGTTGCCTTCTATTTTTAAAGAGTTTCCATAAAGTGCCATAGTTTCATTTTTTTACAATATTTCAAAACTAAGCAATGATAAGTATAGAAAAAAGTATTGATATGCTGGGGGATAAATAATTATGACACTATATGAAATTTATGAAGCATGATCAGATATTATTACATGAATCCCTAAACATCATGGCATACTAGTTTTATTATTATTATTACAGACAAGGAAATAACTACAGAGAGGTTTACTAACTTGCCCAAATTTATATAGCCAGTAAAAATGTAAAGCCTGGATTTTTCTTAGCCCAAGCAATTGTGTTTGCTGCACTGTTTTTTTTTTTTTATTATTTTTTATTTTATTTATTTTTGAGACAGGGTCTCACTCCATTGCCCAGGCTGGTGTGCAATTGTACAATCATGGCTCACTGCAGCCTTGATCTTCTGGGCTCAAGTGATTCTCCCACCTCACTCTCCTGAGTAGCTGGGATTACAGGCATTTGCCACCTCTCCTGGCTATTTTTTTTATTTTTTGTAGCGTTGGGATCTAGTTATGCTGCTCAGGCTGCTCTTGAACTCTTGGGCTCAAGCAATCCTCCATCCTTGGTCTCCCGAAGTGCTGGGATTATAGATATGAGCCACTGTGCCTGGCCTGCTGCACTCTTAATTACGAACTCTCTTCCATTCCCAATACAACTCACTTCTTTGGCTTAGCAACTTTTACATATGTGTTTCACAGTGCATGCGGTTCAAAACCAGAGATGAAAATAATAATATTCAATTATCGACCTTCAAAAACTTAATATTTCATATCATCTAATTTACTTAAGAAGTCAGTCAGACACACCAGTGAGTGCTATTTGAAGAAAATAATTTCATAAACTCACACAAGAATAGGCTTGGGTACTTTTTTGTTTGCTTTTAATGTTACTTCTCTTTCTTTCTTTCTTTCTTTTGAGACAAGGTTGTTGCCCAGGCTGGATTACAGTGGCACGATTACAGTTCACTGAAGCATTGACTTCCTGAGCTTTAGCAAATCTCTGGCCTCAGTCTCCCAAGTAGCTGTGACTACAGGTGCACGATAACACACCTGGCTAATTTTTTATTTTTTATTATTATCATTATTTTTGTAGAGATGGGGTCTTACTATGTTGCCTACATGGGTCTCAAACTCCTGGGCTCAAGGGATCCTCTCACCTCGGGCTCCCAAATGTCTGGAATTACAGATGTGAGCCACCATGCCCAGCCTCATTTAAAAAAAAAAAAAAAAAAAAAAAAAAAAAAAAATTCTGTAGAGACAGGGTCTCACTATGTTGTCCAAGATGGTCTTGAACTCCTGGGCTCAAGCAATCCTTCTACCTATGCCTCTCAAAGTGCTGGTATTATAGGCATGAGCCAGCATTCCTGGCTTGATTATTTTTTAATGTCTCTATATAACATCAATCTTTCTGGAACACCATAGGAAAGCATAACATATGACAAACTTGATTAATCTATTTAATCTTGAAACAATTGAAAGTGCATGACTTTTTCAATTTGCCATATTCAGATTTCATTCAGCATTAAAATACTCCCCATTTAAAAGAAAAACACCCAAGACAATCATAATACTCAAGTTAAAATAATGAAACAAATTGTAAGAGCCTTATATATAGTTTCTTGTTTTTTATTATTTTTTTCTTGGAAATACTGGAAGTATTTATTAACCCCTCACAGAAAACTTAGGAAATGTAGAATAAGTTATAGTCCTCAGAGCACAAAGCCAGATAGAAAGTAAGATGCATTTAGAAATAAGGGGTCACTGAAAAAGAAACTGTCTCTCTATTTTGCCCTATCTTATTAGCCCAAAGTAAAATTGTTTTGAATGTATAGATTTGATAATATTTTGAAATTTAAATATATCATCTTAGAATGTTAGCCCTTAATGTCACTGTTAACTGTTGCTTTACTAACTGAGGGTTTTGTTTTTTTTTTTTTTTTCTGAGACAGTTTCATTTCTGTTGCCCAGGCTGGAATGGAGTGGCGTGATCTTGGCTTACTGCAACCTCCGCCTCCCAGGCTCAAGCAATTCTCCTGCCTCAGCCTCCTGAGTAGCTGGGATTACATGTGCCCGTCACCACACCAGGATAATTTTTTGTATTTTTAGTAGAGACAGGGTTTCTTCATGTTGACCAGACTGGTCTCGAACTCCTGACCTCTAACTCATGCATATTAAGCAAATGGTAAAATTTGAATATATTTTAGCAACTATCATTAGCTATTATACAATGCTATAAAGTGATTTACTAAGGTAAATAATCTTAAGAATTTATAGCAGAAATTTTCTCTATAAATTGAAAAGGAGGAAAAAAAATACACAATTCAAAAATTACATTAAAAGTATGTCGTTTAGTTAGCCAATAATTATTTCGTTGAAAACAAGATTCACACTTCAATTATAGAGAATCATTTGATTTTTAGAGTATACTCAGCCATAAAAAAATGCAGAGGTTAGGGCAACAATTTGTTGCTGTAAAAGACATCCAAACTGATGGATTTTGAAAGCCGACTCTTCCAATTTTATTTATGCCATGGAACTAAAACAAATCTCATTTAAAAAATACAAAACATAAAACTTTATTTCCAATAAATACCTTTATAATAATAAAATTCAAAAGATTCTATTTGTGCCAGCACCTCTTTTACAAGAAATCGATTTTCTCTCCAAAAGGTAAATCTAATGAAAAGTGTGGATTTGAGGTTTTTATGTCACTGTTAGCAACACAGCTAAATGGATTTGACACTTCTGTAATTTAGCTCATGAGAAAACTGAACCCATTCTTTCATTACTTATTTATTTCTGTAAAGAAAAATTATTGGCAGGATAAAGAGTGTGACTTAAAGTCAGCAAACCTTTGTTCTAGCCTTCATTTATGCCAAGAATTACCATGTGTTTGACTTTGTATCCATCACAAATTACAAGTTTTAGTAGTGCTATGGTTTGAATTTGTCCTTCAGATTTGCTGTATTGAAAACATACTCCCAAAATCCATACACTGATTGAAGGTGGGGCTTTGGGGAGTAATTAAGATTAGATGAGATCATCAGGATGAGGCCTTCATGATGGGACTGGTGGTCCCATAAGAAGAGAAAGAGGGGCCTGAGCTCGCATAAACACTCTTGCCTTTTTGCCATGTGATGCCCTTTTGCCCTCTGCCATGTTCTAATACAGAAAGAGGGCCCTCATGGGATACCAGCATCAGGCTCTTGGACCTCTCAGCTGCCAAAACCATGAGCTAAATACATTTCTGTTCATTACAAATTATTCAGTCTATGGTATTCTGATATAGCAACAGGAAATGGACTAGGACAAGTATCCCCTCAGTATAATAGCACAAGGACTTCTGTATCAGAAAAGCTTGAGTTCTAATGTAGACTCTGTCCCACCCTTCTGTGACACTTGGGAAGTAATTTAATAGTGCTAAATGTCAGGTAATTCATCTGTAACTCTATGTAGTAGGGTTCCTGTGAGTATGAAATAAGATAGATTTCCTGACTCTACTTTTCCATAGCATCCTTTGCTTCCCTTTAGGAATACTCGCCACAATTGCAATTAAATGTTTCATGTATCTGAATCTCTAGTCCTTAGAATAGTATCTGAAAAATGAGACATATAATAAAGCAATTATATGCTTTGTTCTATTGATTACGTGTGAAGTATTTAACATAGTTTCTGGCATGTAATAAAAGTTAATTAAATTCAGTTATTATTATTTATTGTTCCTCCATAAATTAGTGTGGTTAGGCAAATTATTCTTCCAGAAATAAAGAATAGTAGTTGAAAATTGTTATTCTAAAATAGGTATTTATTCAAAATTGTTTATTTAGCATCTCCTTTGTACTGAACATTATCCTTGGGATGGAATTTAAAAATACTAATAATACATGTTGTGTATTTTTTTCATTCAATGCAGAAACCATTACCCCTTTTCTGAGAATTACCTATTCTATAAAGACACAGATGAGCCTTTAAACAGTCAGACTCTTACCACATGACTCCACCTCTAATTGTCACAGGAGATTAACAGGGTGGACATCTGATCCTACTAACAAAGAAATGTCTCTCTCGGCCGGGCGCGGTGGCTCAAGCCTGTAATCCCAGCACTTTGGGAGGGCGAGGCGGGTGGATCACGAGGTCAGGAGATCGAGACCATCCTGGCTAACATGGTGAAACCCCGTCTCTACTAAAAATACAAAAAACTAGCCGGGCGAGGTGGCGGGCATCTGTAGTCCCAGCTACTCGGAGGCTGAGGCCGGAGAATGGTGTAAACCCGGGAGGCAGAGCTTGCAGTGAGCCGAGATCACGCCCCTGCACTCCAGCCTGGGTGACACAGGGAGACTCCGTCTCAAAAAAGAAAAAAAAAAAACAAAAAAAAGAACTGTCTCTCTCAAGAGATGATTATTTAGTCTCAGTAGGAAAATAGATGAATCTTTTGAGCCATGGCTGAGATATTTTCTGGCTCTCACAGAAAAAAAAAAAAAAGTTGATAGAAATGGAGAAATGAAAACAGACAATGCAGAATGAAAAGAGACCTGCAAAAGCAAGAGGAGACTAAATAAATTACCGAAATACTTTCAGGTCGGCTTTCAACTCTTTTATGGGACTGACTCATTTCTTACTCTTGGGCTTCCTGAAATACCTTGCATACTTAAAACCTTACAATGAATTCCTATGCCAGTTGCTTAGGATTTGTTCTTTCTAATCAAAAGAGTTACACTTTCAAGCTCATTTATTCATCTTCACAAACACAGGGATCCCATTATAGAAGTGTGAATGTCACAGTCCGTTTTCTCTGGCACCTAAAAATTTTAAAAAATCTAATTTACCATCTGCTAGCATTGTTCTTGTTAGTATGTATGTCCTTAAAATGATAGATAATATTTTTGCTGCTATGATTTCCTTCTAAAATATTAATCATAGATATCATTGGCTTTATTGTAATAAAGTAAGTATGATTTACTAGGTATCATTGGAAAATTCTGAATAACTTCCTAATTCATTTGGACAAATTGTCCAATATTGTCAGTTGAGTGAGAGCCAGTTGAGTGTCAAATGGAAGCATTTTAATCCAACTTATTCTGAATATCAAGAAACGAAGGCTTGAAGAAGTGGAATAATTTCAGTCTGTTCAAAACCCTTTGCACCTCACCATATTCACATTTCCTTTGCATTGTGAATATTTGTAGGCATCTGTTAATCATTACAATAGGGTGAGTCATATTCTCTAAATGTATGTATTTTTTAATCTGCTGGGGATAGTCATTTACACAGAGGTTTCTAGGTTTCAGTGAAAAAATTAGAATGTGGAAACCTTGTGATATTGCATTCAATGTGAATAAAGTTCTTAAACTGCTTTTCTTTCTAATTAGAACCAACTCAGGGGATCAGAAGGAAAAGGAATATTATGTACTATAAAATTCTACTGAAGTAGACTAGTATTTTAATTGTATTCATGAATTATTAAATATTTTTCAGACAGAAAGTCTTCATGGTATAGTCAGTGGAAAATTCACAGGAAAGGAGTTGTGGGCCCCGTGTTTGTCTCCCTTTGCCATTAAGTTGCTAGGTGCTGGGAGGAATTGACACTGAGAAAAGAATACATGATTTCAAAAGTCACTTCTAACTTTGAAAGTTCTTTTTATGATAAAGTTCTAAGATATTTGTACAACCAAATTTTATGTTTATTCATCTCTTGAAAGCACTGCAATTTTACTATTTCGTTTGCCTTTCTCCATTTTTACTTTCAATAACTGTATATTCCCCGAATCAACCTTAAATTAGTCCAAATGGTTTAAAATGACTGATAACCAAATAATCAATTACAGATGGGGCTCCTTTGTATTGGGATTCATTTGCATGACGAATCTGCTACTTATTGATAATATAATAAGAAACTACCAAATAAGCATCGAGATTTGCCAGAATCATGGAATACTATTTAATTTACTCATCGTTCATAGCTGTTGCACCTGTACTTATAGCTAGTATTAGTTGATTTCAGCAGCATTCTTACCATAGCATGTTCTAAATTTAAATTAAGTTTGATATCCCCAGAAGCAGCTGAAGTATATAATGTAAATTTGTTTGTGTTTATATAGTTCAGTTTTTCTTTAATTAATGAGCTCAGGCAATTTCTAAAGGAATCTGTATAAAATGAGCATGTTTCTTGAGATTTCCCTTGTATAATTAGACATAGTTGCTGCAGAAAATTATTTTAGTTCTAAAGTTACCAATTATATCTAGGATTATTATTTTCATTTAATTAAAGTAACATAAGATTTACATTTTAGTGACATTCTCAGTATTGAAAAAAAAGGAATCCTAAAATAAAACTTTGTTAGAAGTTTCTTTAACTTCTCAGAAAATGAAAAAAAAAATGTTTTCCTTATTTAATTACAAAATATCTCAGCTCTTTTTTAAAAAATGGAGTAATGATATACTGGAATAATTTGACAGAAATAATATTTAGCAGTTTAATTTTGTGGCACTTGAATAGTATACAAGGTCATTTTGAATGAAAGATTTTTAGTATAATGGCTACATAAGGGTCCAGGGGAAGAGACTCTTATATCAACATTTTGAGAAAATTAAAACTCTTTTAAATCACTTTCCTCCTGTGCTTTCACATACTTAGCAGAATATAATGAATGGCCTAATAAACCAATGCTCATGTCTATCGGTATTCTGTGTTTATGTGAAGATTGTGGCATATCTCTGTCCTCAATCTTTTTGTTTATTCTTATACTGAAACTATTCGCTAAATAGGCCATCAGCCTTGTCCAGAAAAAATAGGCTGAGTCTGGGTGGAATTTTAACATTTAGAGAATAAGGGTTATTACTAAAAATCCCATTTTCTTTTTTTTTTCCTCCAAGGTATAACTCTCCATTTAATTAAGTGATCTTTAATTTCACTCAGCAATGTTTTATAGTATTAGGTGTACAGATGTTTCATATCTTGTTAAAATCTATAGTATTCAGTGTACAGATGTTTCATATCTATGTCAAATTTCTTTTCTACAATTTTTATTTTAGGTTCAAGGGTACATGTGTGAGTTTGTTATATAGGCAAAGTGTGCCACAGCGGATTGGTGTACAAATTGTCACCCAGGTAATAAGCATATTATCTGATAGGTAGTTTTCAATCTTCACTCTCCTTCTATCCTCCACCCTCAAGTAGACCCCAGTGCCTATTGTTCCATCTTTGTGTCCATATGTACTCAACATTTAGCTCTCACTAAAAAGTGAGAACATGCAGTGTGTGGCTTTCTGATCCTGCAATAGTTCACTTAGGATACGCCGCATCTTTGTTGCTGCAGAGGACACGATCTAATTTTTTTTTTTTTTTTTTTTTTTTATGGCTGCCTGGTATTCAACGATGTATACGCACCACATTTTCTTTATGCAGTCTACTGTTGAGGGGCATTTAGGCTGAAGAATTCCTTTTTCCTGATAATGACATACATTCTCAGAGCCAAAATGATCCTGAGGTAAAATGCATGGGGAACAGCTAAGTATTTTGGCCAACTTGACCCTCTGAAATTCATAATTGTAATATTTTATATTTTAAAATATCTTCCATTTGTATTTCAATTGGTTCATTACAACAAAGCATTGCATTTAAATATGTAGAGATATTATATTTGCTTTTACTTTTATATTTTAAGTTTTATTAATCAAACATTTTGTCATTACTTAAATGAGCTAATTTTCAACATCATTTAACAAAACCTCTTATTTTTTCCTTTATGCAAAGGAAAACATGTGAACCATGTGAAAATACTTTAGTTTTTAATGTTCAACAGAAAACTCAAATGACTTTAATTATACAGTCATACAGGAATCTTCCTCCTGACCAGTCAAGTATATTCAAATGTTTAGTAACATATTCTAGCAATATTAAATACATAATTATGAATTTTTAAAAATTATTTGATTCCATGTATTCTTGAAGGTAGATCACTCAGCTATTTAAGAGTAAAATTCAACTGCATATTTTTATTTACATTCCTTTAGTTTCTCCAAAATAATGTACTTTTGGATGGCCAAGCACAAAAGTGTCTAAAGTTAATGCATTCTATTAGTGTTCTCTTAAAGGGGCAGAACTAGTAGTATATATACACATATATGTATATACTGTATATATACATATATATATACACACACACACATATATATATATAAAGGGGAGTTTATTAAGTATTAACTTCCATGATCACAAGGTCCCACAATAGGCTGACTGCAAGCTGAGGAGCAAGGAGAGCCAGTCCGAGTCCCACAACAGAAGAACTTGGAGTCTGATGTTGGAGGGCAGGAAGCATCCAGCACAGGAGAAAGATGTAGGCTGAGAGGCTAGGCCCATCTCTCCTTTTCATGTTTTTCTGCCTGCTTTATATTTGCTGGCAGCTGATTAGATTGTACCCACCAGATTAAGGCGGATCTCTCTTCCCCAGCCCACAGACTCAAATGTTAATCTCTTTTGGCGATACCCATACAGACACTCTCAGGATTAATACTTTGGATCTCTCACTCCAATCAAGTTGACACTCAGTATTAATCATCACATGCATATTGAGAAATATACTTAATTATGTTCCTCTTCATAAAAAGTCTTTCTCATTACTAACATTTCCTGAAATTTGTACCATGCAGAGATATCAAGTAATTTATTCCATAAAACTTCCCATTAGTACATTTAGAAAACCATGATAATAGTAGAGGGAAAAGTGGTGTTTCTTAAAAGCAACTACCCATTCATGTGAGGTTTCTATATCCTCCTTAAATGCTTGGCCTTAAGAATCTTTAAGGCCAAACTCTTTGCAACTTAGTAAAAGTATTGGAAAGACCATTAGCTGTCCAACAGCCCCTGAACTGTTGTCCGTTAAACACTTTTTCATCTATATTTAAACTGCATAAATATAATCTCAATAAGGCTGCTTAGCTTCATAATTATACAGAAAATATTATGTCATTGAAAGATAATATAAAAGCGAAAGAGCCCCATGGTATATTCTGTGATATTTTCCACCTGATACACATATATCGTACAGTGTACAGACAGAATCCTCATGAGAACTGAGAAGAAACAAAGAAGTCCAGACATGAAAATATAGCACTGGAATGATGTTGATAAAAACATAGTAGCATTGCTGAGAATGGTTTAGCAAAGCAAACTTGAACTTTTTATGCAGTTCAATATAAAATAATAAATTTAAAAATTAAAGTTACATGTGTTGGTCACATCTGGAAGGCACTAGGCTAAGCACTGTATCTTCATTATATTTAGTTTCTTATTTAACAAAATCAGCAGCCATTATAGATACAGCAAACAGTGTACATTATAGAGATATAAACATTGTTCTCTTTTTACAGATCAGAATCTTGAGAAAAGAGAAAGTAAGTAAATAGTCCATGATCATATGATTAGCAAATGTGAGAACACTATTCAGTCTACTTCCACAGCCCATAAGCACCAACTGGATATACTATTTTTCACAAAGTTTTTCTATATATATATCCAAAATCATAAACCCATATAATCTAAAGTTTAGTAAAGTTTTAATGGTCATCAAATACAACCCTCCATTCAGTTGATTGAATTCTATTCTAACACAGCAACATCCATCACTTCTTGTGTTGCTTATTATTTGTCGTTTTATCTTTAGGCAGTTTTTCTCTGATCTTCAATATTATTGAATACTACGCGAAAATGTGCCAGATATTCATCCAAGTCCTAAACATTTAATAATAAGACAAGAGATATGGTTACTGTTCCAATGGAACTTAACTTTCTAATAAAAGAGACAAAGTCAACAAGGTTTTGTGATAGAGATTGGGAGCTATTTTAGATTGGAGGCCAGAGGTCTCTTTAAGGCCATAGACATTGAAACAGTTATGTCAAGAAAAAGCCAACCACATGAAGATAAGGGTAAAAAATCACTCAACAACCCTCCAAATTTTCTAAGGCATATAATTACATTGACTTATTTTAGGAAAAGAAATATGCCTGCATGTCTGGAGCAAGGTGATGAATGATAAATCATCAAGAAATTTTGGAGATGCAAACAAGAAAGAGAAACATATGACCTTATAGAGTCAATTAAAATTTTACACTGTGTCCTAAAAATGAGTATGATGTTTTTAATAGGATCTGTTGTACAAGGGCCATAATAGAAATAGGAAAACCAGTTAGACCTAGTGAGAAATTGTGGTGGTTTAGACTAGGGTCTTGCCAGTGGAGATTAAAAACAAGTGGATGGATGCATTTGTAGGTTAACTCTGAAAGACGCAGCTGTAGATTAGGTATTCAGAGGGAAGGAAGAAAAGCAATCAAGAAGTAATTTTAGGATTTCATTTGATCAAAGTGTGAAGCTGTTTACTGACTGGGATGACTTGGGAGGAATAGAATAGATTGAGGAGAGAATCAAGGATTATATTTTGGTAGAATAAGTGGGAGATGCCTGGGAGACTTAGCAGATGAAATCTATCTCCTTGCCATTTTTAGTTAATTGATTCTAGTTCTGCCTTTACTGTAATATTATAGAAAAAAGAAAAAAAAACTATTTCCTCCACATGGCATTTTTTCAAATAATATTATAAGTCTTTTCCAGTGCTCTTTATAATATACATTTTCATCATCATTTCATTTATTGTCCTTCAAATATGTTGGATTTGCTTACAAATGATCAAAAAGAGGGAATGGGATGTAAATATAATTGGAGCAAATATAAATGTATATATAATGGGAGCATGTATGGAAATGTAAATATAATGGGAGCACATTTAAAATATTTTAAGGAAATATTATTGGTGCTGCTCATTTTTCACCAGGTATATGCCTTCTCACTTTAACAAGTAACACATAAGTGTATTCTTCTGTACACAATTTTATCTTCTCCAACAGAGTTTGCCCAGATAAATTTTATGGATTTACTGCAGTGTGTGGGTTGTAGGAAAGTAGAGAGAGGAGTCATACCCAAGGAGGATATCACAGGATATGAACTAAAAAGACAGACCTAGAGTACTGAAGGATAGGCGTAGTTTTAGGGCTGGGGAGAAGCAGACATTAACAGTGTGGCAAAAACAAAAAAAGAGAGAGAGACAGAGAGAGAGAGAAATGATGTTGTGCCTCAGAAAAGTCAGGTTTATCTAGTGTGAAATAAAGCGGGCCAATACGTGGAGCTGCTACAAAAACAAGATTGAGGGGGTAAACATGAATATGAGTATCCCATTTAGAATTTCATTTTACTCTTTAAGCTAGAAATTATTTCAACCTTTAGTTGAGAAATTAAAAATGCTTTCTTTTAACATTTCCCTTGTTTCAGGAAAAGGTGTGCTTTTCCTTTTTAGTGACTCTCATAGACTTTTTAACTTAGAAATCTCCTTAATGATCATTCTATACATTCTGTCTGCAAAAAAAAAAAAGACCTGGCCGGGCGCGGTGGCTCAAGCCTGTAATCCCAGCACTTTGGGAGGCCCAGACGGGCGGATCACGAGGTCAGGAGATCGAGACCATCCTGGCTAACACGGTGAAACCCCGTCTCTATAAAAAATACAAAAATCTAGCCGGGCGAGGTGGCGGGCGCCTGTAGTCCCAGCTGCTAGGGAGGCTGAGGCAGGAGAATGGCGTAAACCCGGGAGGCGGAGCTTGCAGTGAGCTGAGATCCGGCCACTGCAGTCCAGCCTGGGCAACAGAGCAAGCCTCCGTCTCAAAAAAAAAAAAAGACCTTTGAGTGGAAATGATTGTTGTCTTCTAAAACTGGAAAACATGCTGCCCAGGGGAAAAGAAATGAGACTTGTGTTAAATAGAACCAGAGGGCAGTGCTAAGACCAATATGGGATCTACAAGCAAATTGACTTTATGTTTAATATAAGTAGTAGTTTAGTAATTACAGCTATCCAATCAGTTAATGTGGTATATTGCATGAATGGGAACGTCATCTGTGCAGAAGTTTAACTAAATTAGACAGCCACTTTGAAAAAATGGACACAAGAGAAAGCAAATAGTGAATAGATATTTAGACTAAACAACCTTTAAAGTTTTTTTTTTTTCTAATGTGGAAATGTAACATTTCTAAAACAATAACGTTCTATAAGCTGAATGAGGATTAAGTTTAAGTTGATAACTTGACTTGGTGTTGAAACAGATTTGTTTGGATCCTAATCAGTGCATATTGAATATATCAGTGATGTATTCAGGCAGTGACTTCAAATAGAAGATATAATTAACCCACATCTAAAATCTTTCCGAAATTAATAAAACATGTTTATTTATAAGGAGTTTCATGGTAGCCATTGAGTCTACTCCATTGATGTTTTTATTTTTATTATATTTTTATTTATTTTGGAATATTTTTATATTTATAGAAATGTTGCAAAGATATGCAGACAGTTTACAAATTTCCCTCACCGAGTTTCATTTCCTCCTGTTAACACATTACATTAGTATGATATATGTGTTAATACCAGGAAACCAACATTTGTACATTCTTATAAACTAAGCTGCAGACTTTATTTGGATTTCACCAGTTTTTTGTTAATACCCTATTTCTGTACTAAGATTCAATCAAAAATACCATAAAGCATTTACTCATGACTCCTTATCCTTCTCTAGTCTGTGACTGTTTCCTAATGTTTCCTTGTTTTTCATGACCTTGACAGTTTTGAGGAAGACTAGTCAAGAATTTTGCAAAATGTCCTTCAAATTTGAATTGCCTGATGTTTAAAAAATAATTATTACACTAGGATTACTTGTTTTTGGAAAGACTATCAGAAGTGAACTTCTATTCTTGTAACATCCTGTCAGAGGTTACATGACTTCTCCATGATATCCCTGGGGATATTAACCATAATCATTTGATTAAAGAGTGCTTATCAGGTTTCTCCACTATAAAGTTAATCTATTTCCTTATTTATTATATTCTGTTTTGGGGAGTGAGCTAGTAAGTCTAACCTACATAAAAAAGGGGATAGGGGACTAAGTTACATCTTGGTTGTATCTACATATATTATTTAGATACATTAGCTTTTAAAGACTTCATTTTCATTATTTAGTATTGTTTAAGAAAGGCAATATTTCCCCAAATAGAATTAAGTATTTTTCTCATTTTCTCTAACATTTAAAACATTAGCTCAAAGGTTAAACAATATTAAATATTATCATAAAATTACAAAAAGGCATGAACTCTAAATACATTTTGTGTTTATGAAAACTAGGGGACAAGCTCTTAATATCAGAAGTTCAACTTGTTTATCTTTATGCAAAAACAGAGTTTCAGAATACCAAATCCTTTTATGTTTAAGCAAAAATGCATTCCCATGTAATGAAAGAAGTTGACTGTGAGAACAATTTTACATTGGAAATTGAAACCCAAATTATCCCTAATGTGATATATACACACATGCGTACCCACACAACCTTTCCATTTCATAGCCAATCATGGTCAAGGAACTAATTTGATCATGTAAATATGAGCAAAACTTTGTGTTTAGTTTGCCCTTTAAAACATTTTCTGTTTTTGTGCAGCAAAATAATTTTTGTTCAGTCATAGAAATCCACTAAAACTTTATTCTTTTTGTTACTTCCTGAGTAAGGCTGTAAGTATGTAAAGCTGAGGAAAAATTACTTATAGACATTTCCGTAAGTCTTCTAAAATATGAAAAGTGAATACCAGAATGATATAATCAAACTAAAATGCTTTAAAGGAACATAGCAGAAATTTTATTGATTAGTAAAATCATTATAGAGGTGGAAGTAAAATAGAGCAGGATTATCTAATTAAATGAAAGGGGAAAAACTGTTGTCCTCTCTGGGTATTTATTGTGAAAAGCTTATTTACTGAGTTATCAGGAGAAGGCAAAACAACACACAATAGCAATGAGAACAAAATAAGTTTACATATTTGCTAACAAGATAAGCTATAATAATTCTAAAGGAGAAAGATGTTCACTAAAACAATATACTTTGTTAGAGTTCATTTCAAAATGGTTAATTCTGAATTCAAATCTCACCTTGAATTGTTATAATCCCCATGTGTCAAGCTAAGGAACAAGTGGAGATAATTGAATCATGCAGTCAGTTTTCCCCATACTGTTCTCGTGATAGTGAATAAGTCTCATGAGATCTGATGGTTTTATAAAGGATTACATTTAACACATGTACGATGTTCTCCAGTCATAGTTTGCTGATTTTTTTTGTCATGTTAGATTATGATTATGGGTTTTTTTTTTTTTTTAAGGAAATTGAGATCAATTTTTCCCAATTTTGGTCAAGTTAACTTTTATCACATCAATAAAGTAGGAGGTTTATTCACTGAAATTTTCCTTACATAATTAACCAATGATACGTGGGGAGATATACTAGGAATATTAAAACACCTTATTTCTTATTAAAATTTTACAAACTGGTTGTAGGAAACATTGAATCTTCTTACCTAAATCAATTACTACTATAATGGCTGCAAGTGGTAATTTTCTAGTTCTACCATTTCTTTGTATTTTTAGTTGGTGCTCCCCTATAAGGAGAGCATTTTCCTCTCCTCTAGATTTTATTCATTTTGAATTTTGTGTCATTGGAAGATAATAGAGTATTTTAGTCAGTGAGTGATAATTCACTCCTTTTGCTATTTATTTTATGCTCAAAGTACCCCATATTTTGATTAAATTTGAAGGATAATTCTTTCAAACTTGTTCTTGTGTTATTTGATTTATCTTACCTTTTTGAGCTTTCTTAACATTCTACTACAACAAAGTGTTCTTGGCTCTTCTAGTATAAGGCTGCCACTCTCAATTTAGTATTTCTCCCAGGAACCCCTGGTCCTCTTAGTGGAGAAGGGGAATTAGAAACTAAGACTTTGATTATAGACTCATTGTTACTAGTATGTTATTGCTTTTTCTAGGTCCACTTTGGACAAAAGAAATCAGAATAGATGATTAGATATAGATATATATGAAAGCCAATCATAATCCCAAAAGACACAACCTCAAGCACCATAATCCTGAATGTTGAAATCCCAAAAGAACAAGATCTCAAAAGTCTAAAATACTAAAAATTGGAATCCCAAAAGATCAAAATCACAAAATAACCTCTAAAAAAATAATTTTGCAATTTTCTAAAATATACTTATTTACAATTTTAAAAGATTTATTTGAGGAACACATAAATATGACAGAATACTTCATAGGTAACTTTACACAATAAAATAAGCAATAACAACATATGTATTTTTGCAAGCATAAACACTCAAATATACTAATGAGAGTAAGTATATATAACAGTTATGACCAGATTAACCACATTCATAAAGAAATAGGATAAAAAGGAAATGTATAAATGAATACCACTGTGGCTAGTAATTGTGTGCACTCAGTTTTATACTGTAGTTGCCTGAAATACCATGAAAAACAATCTAAGTCTTTTGAAGAGATCGATCAAAAATTGTGATAGACCACCACAGCATATACATTCATCCAAAGAGCCAAGAACTTGGGAAATTGTATCTTTCACAATTGCAGATGTACAAAAGGATGTCTCTTCACTTATTGAGGAAGTGCCAGCATTTTCACATACGTGTGCAATGCTTATACACAAAGTCAACTTTGTGATAATGCACTTTGGTGGAGTTAAATTTCTGATATTCAAGGCAGTAAAAGAAAGTCTGTATTTGCTCTCAAAGAGAGTCTAGTTTGCCTTCTGTATATGTTCTCTCCAGGAGAGAACCCTGGCTGATTGGAAGTGGAGGCCAACATTGAGGGATGAGCTTCCCCACTTAGTCCACATGGGTTCACACACTAATCACTCTGAAAACAACCTCACAGACACATGCAAAAATAATGTTTCCCAGGTTTCTAGATCATTCTTAATCCAATCAAGCTGACACCTAAAATTACGTCAAGTTCATCTTTGGTCAACTTGGCAAGCATACGCATCTCCTTAAACCATACTTAATTTCAAAATATTAAAAATAACAAGATGATAGTTCCACCAAACACAATGAAACAAACACGATGCCGCTATTCTACATACAACCAAAACCACACTAATTCCTTTCTCAGAATCTGCTTTCAGGATTTCAACATTCAAAATTTTAATCTTTGGGGATTGTGATTTTTGAGATTTTGTTTTATATGTATTTTAGACTTCAGTCATTTAGACTTTATGGGTATTGATCTTTAGAGGTTTTGATCATTTGGGATTTAAATATTCAGGGTTATAGTGTGCAGAATTGTATTTTACAAGATTATGACACAAACCCAATATAGGTACAGATAGATAAACATAGATATATATGTAGATATAGATACAGAGATATGAATGAAAATATATATATGAGTTATCTACACATTCTACAAAATAAAGTGTATGTTATAAATTCATGCGTTGTATAACATAAAGAGCAATATACAAGAAAGGAAAAACTGACTAATTTGGACTTTTCAAAAATTAAAACTTTTTGGGTTTTTTTGCAAAATACACTGCAAAAAGAATGAAATAGCAAACCATAGACTGGAGTAAACGATTTGAAAATTACATATCCAGTAAAAAATATGGGTGTATGCCCATGGAATACTATGCAGGCATGAAAAAAAGGATGAGTTCCTGTCCTTTACAAGGAGATGGATGAAGCTGGAAACCATAATTCTCAGCAAACTATCACAAAGACAGAAAACCAAACACTGCATGTTCTCACTCATGGGTGGGAATTCAACGATGAGAACACTTGGACACAGGGTGGGGAAAATCACACACTGGGAGCTGTCAGTGGGTGGGGGACTGAGGGAGGATAGCATTAGGAGAAGTACCTAATGTAAATGATGAGTTGATGGGTGCAGCAAACCAACATGGCACATGTATACCTAACACTTAAAGTATAATAATAAAAAAGAAATATATATGTTATCACACATTAAAAAAATATGGATGTATGCAGGATATATAAATAATTTTTAAAACATGAAATATGACAATAAGAAATTTAACAACCCAGTTTAAGAAAATCAGACTTGGAATAGACACTTCATGTTTTCGTTTCCTAAAATTATGTACCTTTTGAATAAAACAGACAGAGGAAAACTTAGGCAAAGTCATAATCTTGCTATGTTAAAAGTGATAACTATTTGTTGAATTATAAATGAGTGAAACATAGTGATACAAGGCTGGTTCGACATTCGTATATCAAAGTAATCCACAATATTAGAAGACTAAAGAAGAAAAATTACATGATCATATCAATTGATATAGAAGGAGCATTTGACAAAATTTAACACCCATTCATAATAAAAACTCTCATATAAATAGAAGTAAATGAGAACTTTCTAAACTTGATAAAGAGCATCTACAAGGCAAACCTACCCCTAACTTTATACTTAATGGTAAAAGGCTAAATGTCTTTCCCCAAGATTGATAACATGAGAATGTCTTCTCTCATCACTCTGATTTAACATATTGACTCTCATTCTAGCCAATACAATAGCAACAAAAGGAAATTTAAAAACACCAAAAGGAGATGTAAAATTGTCCCCATTTGATGATGATGATGTGAAATCTATACAGAAAATTCCCAGAAAACTAAAAAACAAACTCAAAACTTATTGAATTAATATTAGTTCAGCATATTTACATGATACAGGAAAGTACACAAAATTAAGCATAGGGCTAATATAAGAGTAATAAACATAATCACTTATGCAAAAACTACAATGTCACTTATAATTGTTCAAGAAATGAAATACTTAATTGTAAATCTGACAAAACATGTACATGACCTGTGTACTAAAAACTATAAAACATCGATGAAAGAAATGAAGCTAAATAAATCAAAAGCCACATTGTTTTCATGGATTTGAAGACACACATTGTAAAGTTGTTAATTCTCCCCACAGTGATATACAGGTTTAATTTAATTCATATAAAAATCACAGAAAAATGTTTTATGTATTTAGATAAAATTCTGATATGCTTTGGCTGTGTCCCCACCCAAATCTCACCTTCAATTGTTATAATCCCCATGTGTCAAGTGCAGGCCCAGGTGGAGATAATTGAATCATAGAGGTGGTTTTCCCCATACTGTTCTCGTGGTAATGAGTAAGTCTCATGAGATCTGATGGTTTTATAAAGGAGAGTTCTGCACACGCTCTCTCATGCCTGCCACCATGTAAGACATCCCTGTCCTCTTCCTTCCTCTTCCACCATGATTGTGAGGCCTCCCCAGCCATGTGGAACTGTGAATCAATTAAACCTCTTTCTTTTAAAAATTACCCAGTCTCAGGTATGTCTTTATAAGCAGCATGAAAACAGGCTAATATAGATTCTCTTAAAATTTATGTGAGGCCGGGCGCGGTGGCTCAAGCCTGTAATCCCAGCACTTTGGGAGGCCGAGACGGGCGGATCACGAGGTCAGGAGATCGAGACCATCCTGGCTAACACGGTGAAACCCCGTCTCTAGTAAAAAAAATACAAAAAAATAGCCGGGCGAGGTGGCGGGTGCCTGTAGTTCCAGCTACTCGGGAGGCTGAGGCAGGAGAATGGCGTAAACCCGGGAGGCGGAGCTTGCAGTGAGCCGAGATCCGGCCACTGCACTCCAGTCTCGGCGACAGAGCAAGACTCCGTCTCAAAAAAAAAAAAAAAAAATTTATGTGAAAAGACAAAGAATGAGAATAACTGAGACAATTTTTAAATGAAAAATAAAGTGGATAGAGTTAATTTACCTAATTTCAGGAATCATTATATAGATGCAGCAATAAAATGGAGCTATAAACCCATAGGTAATAGAATGAAATAGAGAACCCAGAAATAGATCCATGCAAATATGCTCAAGTCATTTTTGACAAAGGTGAAAAGCAATTCAATAGATGAAAGATGGCCTATTCAACAAATGGTACTGAAGAAAGCAAGCATCTATAGGCCAGAAAGAACCTTAACCTTATCCTCATATACAATATATAATAATTAAATCAAAACATTTCATAGACATGAATGTAAGACAATAAAACTCTCAGAAAAAAAAAAAAAGACAAAACTCTTCTGGATCCAAGGCAAGACAAAGAGTTTTTGGGCTTGACAACAAAAGCCCAACCCATAAAAGGAAAAATCAGCAAACTAGACTTCTTCAAATTGAAAACGTTTACCCTGTCAATTACCCTGTTAAGAAGATGAAAAGACAAGCTGTAGACTAGGAGAAGATATATGCAAACCACAGATGCATCTGGCAGAGGCTTCATACAAAGACTATAAAAAGAATCACCAAAACTCAACATTTAAAAAAAATCCAATTGGAGACTGCACTTTTGTGGAGTTAAATTCTGATGTTCAAGGCAGTAGCAGAATGGTTCAGCTCTCAAAGAGAGTCTAGTTTGCCTTCTGTATATGTTCTCTGCAGGAGACAACCCTGGCTGATTGGATGTGGAGGACAACATTGAGGGATGATCTTCCCCACCTAGTCCATATGGGTTCACATACTAATCACCTCTGAAAACAACCTCACAGACACATGCAAAAATAATGCTTTCTTTCACTCTTAATCCAGTCTAGTTTGATGAAGTCCAGTTTATCAATTTTTCCTTTTATGGATTGTGCTTTTGTTTGTTTTCAAACACACATTTCATATATATATGTGTGTGTGTGTGTGTATGTGTGTGTGTGAGTATATATATATATGGCAAGAAAGCACATGAAAAGAAGTTCAAAATCAGTTAGCCATTAGGAAAATAAAAATTAAAACCACAAAGAGATCACTACACACTCATCAGAGTGGCTAAAATAAAAATGATAACAGCAAGTGCAGGTGAAGACGTATAGGAACTAGAGCAATCATGCATTGTTGGTGAGAAGGTAAAATGGTATAGTCACTATGGAAAAGTTTGGCAGTTTCTTAAAAATAGAGCATGTAACCATACAAACAGATAATGTTCACACCTGGACATTTATTCTAGATAAATGAAAACTTATATTCACACAAACCTTATAAACGTATATATAGTAGTTTTATTGGCAATAGCCCCAAACTGGAAATAATACTGTTGTCTCTCAATAGGTGAATAGTTAAACAAACTATGATACATTCATACCATGGAGGACTACTCAGCAATAAAAAAGAATCAACTATAGATAATGAAACAACCTGAATAAATACCCAGCAAATTATGCTGAATGTAATTCATTTTAGAGACAGAGTCTCACTTTGTTGCCCAGACTGGTTTCAAATTCTTGACTTCAATGAATCTTTCCACCTCAACCTCCCAAAGTGCTGAGATTACAGGTATAAAATTACAAAATTATGGAGATGGCCAACCAATTAATGGTTACTAGGGATTAAGGACGGGGTAGGAGTAAGGTGGGAGGGAAGCAGGTGTGGCTATAGAAGTACAACATGAGGGATCCTTGTGATGATAGACATATTCTGGATCTTGACTGTATTTGAGTCAATATCCTGATTGCAACATTGTATTGTCCTTTTGTAAAATGTCACCGTAGAAGCAACTGAGGAGATCTCTTTGCATTATTTCTTAAAACTGCATTTAAATATATAATTATCTCAAAATTGAAAGTTTAATTTTAAACAAGTGATCTAAAAAATGAGTGAAATGGTTAACACAGATGGCATTACTCAAAGACAATCTTTCTAGGTTATAACAATCACAATGGAGATAAAGGAATACCGCGGAGACATGAAATTCTCAGTCATTACATGAATGTTCAAAGTAAAAGACATCTTTCTTTCACCGATAAATATCAAGGCTTATACTATATTAGATAGGAAGTCCCTGAAAGCCTACTCCATCTCTCCAGGCTAGCTGGGGGTAGGAGGAAGTGAGGCAGGGAATTAAATTCAGTTCTATTTCTCCTTGCCTGGACCAGTCTTCAATTGTTGAACTTTAAAATAAAATCTCCTTGCTTGATAAAATAATCCTTGAGAAGGCTCTTCATGTCCAAATCTACATTCTCCCTCATACAGCATTATTTAAATGTTTCCAAAATATTTATATGTGTAATTTTATTTTATATTAGAAAGCACGTATGATTTGCCCAGATTGTAAACATTCCCTTGACTTGGCTGAGGATCTTTAATTAAAGTGTGCACTACTGATTTCTTGCCAAGAAATTTTAGAGACACTACAAATATAGTATAGTTCTTATAGGCTTTTTATTAAGGAAGTCATGTGCAGTGTTTGTAAGATCACTAGGAAAACATCAAAGTACTGATACAGTTTTTCTACATGAGACTTTATAGTGGAGGAAAATTTGTTTATGGGATCTTTGGCTAAAATTGAACAATACTGACTAAATCAATAATGAATTTATAATATACAACATATATGATTTATGGTATACAATCATATACATTATAGCAAATAAATAATAAATTTTAAATAAACTTTAAAAATAAGTTAGAAGATGGATATACTTGTGTCAATAAAAGGATGGTAAACTACATTCAGCAAAATATTGTTATCTTTTAGAGTACATGTAGATATATCTAATTTGATAACACACATAAACTCAACCCATCAAGCCCATTTCTAAGAGCTCATTCTATAAATATGATGTGCTTTGGCTATTTGTCCCCTCTAAATCTCATGTTGAAATGTGATTACCCCAGTGCTAAAGGAAGGGTCTGGTGGGAAGTGTTTGGGTCATGGGGGTGAATATCTCATGAATGCCTTGGTACCCTCCCGGTGGAAATAAGTAAGTTCTTTTTCTATTAGTTCCCTTGAGAGCTTATTGTTTAAAGAGCCTGGGCACCTACTCACCTCACTCATGCTCTCTCCCTCTCTCATTATGTGACATGCTAGCTCCCCCTTTGCCTTACGCCATGACTGTAAGCTTCATGAGCCCTCACCAGAAGCAGATGCTGGCACCATGCTTCTTGTGCAGTCTGCAGAACCATAAGCCAGAATGAACTTTTTTTCTTTATAAATTACCCTGCCTCAGGTATTTCTTCACAGCAATGCAAAACAGACTAATACAGGATAAATGTGTCAAATTATAGGTAAAATGTATTAATTACAATTTTCCTTCATTATAAAACTGGTTCAATAATGTATGTTATATCAATACAATGAAATAATATGAAGCAGCTGGAAAGAATAACTTAGACCTATTTGTGCTAGTAGAAATGGATGTCTATGGTATACTGCTATATGGGTAGAAATGGCAAAGTGTACAACGCTTTTATTATTAATAATAAGTTTATAAAAGGAGGTACTATTTAGAGCTTGAGGTCAAGGATTAAGATTTTTATTTCATTTTATAGCTTTATACTATTTGACATTTTTTCATGGGAGGTACATTATTTTAAAAACGGCATAGTGTGAGGAAACAAAATAGAGTCAAATGTTATGCCAGTAATATACTAAACTCATGATATTTTATGTAAACAAGTTATAAAATAAATAATCAGTGAATGATTCTCTTTATTATAGACTCAGTATAAAGTAACAATAGGCTAAGTTTGCAAAGGTGTTACAAGAAAAAAATGTGGTCTTTCTGGAAATCACAGAGTAGTTTTTTTTATCATTATTGATAACGTAATTACCTTGCTTTATTTGCTTTTAATGTTTTCTAAGGTTTATAACTAAACTTGCTGAAATAGCATAATATTACTGTACAAAAAATTCAGACTACATAAATTATAAATAAAAATATTTTTTTAATATATTGCCTCAAACAGCAGCCAATGAGAGGAACTATGGTAGAATGGTTTATATTCAAAACCAATAAATTAATAAGTTACTATTCAACGTATGGATTTGAAAATCAAGTTTTTGAGAGACTATGTTAAAGTCTAGAAAGTTGGTATATTTCTGTGTATTCTGATTTTAAAGCAAAACACTGCAAGCGCAGATGAATCACAAATATTTGCAAAGGAACTGCATAATGGCTTTTAAATAACTGAGTCTACTATTTCTAATGCAGCTGACTTTCGTTAAGGAAAACATATCGTTATTAACTTATAATTTCTAATGTACCTAGGCCAATAAGCAGCTGCTCAGAAATTATTTACGGATGACATGTAGTCACCTGCTTCTCTTAGCATTTAATTACCTCCTCAAAGCCTAGTTCAATCTCACAATACACAAGCTATAGAAAGTGGAGATCTACTCATTAAACTAAAGAGCTTCTGCACAGCAAAAGAAACTACCATCAGAGTGAACAGGCAACCTACAGAATGGGAGAAAATTTTTGCAATCTACTCATCTGACAAAGGGCTAATATCCAGAACCTACAAAGAACTCAAACAAATTTACAAGAAAAAAACAAACAGCCCCATCAAAAAGTGGGCAAAGGATATGAACAGACATTTCTCAAAAGAAGACATTCATACAGCCAACAGACACATGAAAAAATGCTCATCATCACTGGCCATCAGAGAAATGCAAATCAAAACCACAATGAGATACCATCTCACACCAGTTAGAATGGCGATCATTAAAAAGTCAGGAAACAACAGGTGCTGGAGAGGATGTGGAGAAATAGGAACACTTTTACACTGTTGGTGGGATTGTAAACTAGTTCAACCATTATGGAAAACAGTATGGCGATTCCTCAAGGATCTAGAACTAGAAGTACCATATGACCCAGCCATCCCATTACTGGGAATATACCCAAAGGATTCTAAATCATGCTGCTATAAAGACACATGCACACGTATGTTTATTGCGGCACTATTCACAATAGCAAAGACTTGGAATCAACCCAAATGTCCATCAGTGACAGACTAGATTAAGAAAATGTGGCACATATACACCATGGAATACTATGCAGCCATAAAAAAGGATGAGTTTGTGTCCTTCGTAGGGACATGGATGCAGCTGGAAACCATCATTCTTAGCAAACTATCACAAGAACAGAAAACCAAACACCGCATGCTCTCACTCACAGGTGGGAACTGAACAATGAGATCACTTGGACTCGGGAAGGGGAACATCACACACCGGGGCCTATCATGGGGAGGGGGAAGGGGGGAGGGGGGATGGATTGCATTGGGAGTTATACCTGATGTAAATGACGAGTTGATGGGTGCTGACGAGTTGATGGGTGCAGCACAGCAACATGGCACAAGTATACATCTGTAACAAACCTGCACATTATGCACATGTACCCTAGAACTCAAAGTATAATAATAATAAAAAATAAATTAAAAAAAAAAGAAAGTGGAGATCTAGTATAGTGCATTATGTATGTTTCTACTGATAGTTTTATATTAAAAATATTCATTATATGAATAACACTGTCAGAGCAGAAAGAAAAAGAAAAAATTCACAGTAAGTTCATATTTTGAACAATTAACTTTCACTTTTCTTTGTTCTATTGCAGTTTTATTGGTATGCATCTAGAATTTTTCTTTTTTTTTTTTTTTTTTTTTTTTTTGAGACGGAGTCTCGCTCTGTCGCCCAGGCTGGAGTGCAGTGGCCGGATCTCAGCTCACTGCAAGCTCCGCCTCCCGGGCCCACGCCATTCTCCTGCCTCAGCCTTCCCAGTAGCTGGGACTACAGGCGCCCGCCACCACGCCCGACTAATTTTTTTTTTGTATTTTTTAGTAGATACGGGGTTTCACCGGGTTAGCCAGGATGGTCTCCATCTCCTGACCTCGTAATCTGCCTGTCTCGGCATCCCAAAGTGTGGTATGCATCTAGAATTTTTCTAACAGTGATAGGGTATCGGTTACAATTTTGTATTCTATATGAAAGAATAAATAACAAAACAGACAAAAAATGCACACACACATAGACAATATGATTCTATATCTAGAAAATCCCATAGTCTCTTCCAAAAGGCTCCTTAATCTGATAAACAACTTCAGCAAAGTTTTAGAATAGAAAATCAATGTACAAAAAACAGTAGCATTCCTATACATCAACAACATCCAAGCTGAGAGTCAAATTAAGAATGCAATCCCATTCACAATTGCCACAAAAAGAATAAAATACCTAGAAATACAGCTATCCAAGGAGGTGAAAGATCTCTAGAATGAGAAATAAAAAGCACTGCTCAAAGAAATCAGAGATGACACAAACAAATGGAAAACATTCCATGCTCATGGATAGGAATAATCAGTATTGCTAAAATACCCATATTACCCAAAGCAATTTACAAATTCAATGCTATTCCTGCCAAACTGACAATGACATCCTCCACAGAATTAGAGAAAACTATTTAAAAATTCATATGGAACCAAAACAGAGCCCAAATAGCCAAGGATGACAATGATGGGAATGGAACCTTACAATGAAGGTATTGCATCTTCTATTGTGGGCATTTAGTACATAAGTCTTCCTTCGCACAGATTTGTCATTTTACTTCTTAAAACAGTCATAGTCTTTGGCCTACCAAAGAATTCCCAGAAGGACAAGAAAATTGAAAAAAGTGTAGATAGTTACCTAATTGATTATCAGTTAACAATAATTTATTGATACTTTTAACAGCCATTCACCTTGCATTTTCAAATTTTTAATTATTTATCCGTATGCTTTATCCTCTGAAGAGCTCAGGATGAAGAAATATTTTTAAAAGTCTAATCAGTAATTTAAATAGCATGTCTAATTATTACTTATTTATAGTAGTAAATGACTAAAATATTAAAGTCAAGACCGCAGAGGATAAACCAATGGATTTCATGATGAGAGTGAGAGTGTGAGAGACAGAGAGAGAATGAGGATGAAGAGGTCAAATTAGAAGTTTGAGAACAGCCTGGCCAACATGGTGAAACGCCGTCTCTACTAAAAATACAAAAATTAGCCAGGCGTGGTGGTGCATGCCTGTAGCCCCAGCTACTCAGGAGGCCAAGGCAGAAGAATCACTTGAACCTGGGAGGCGGAGGCTGCAGTGAGCCGAGATCGTGCCACTGTACTCCAGCCTGGGCAACAGAGTGAGATTTCGTCTCAAAAAAAAAAACAAAAATTCAAATCAATCAATGAAACATAGATTTTAAAACTCAGATCACTCAGTTTTGAGTCAGTTGTACCTTTACTTTGAATATGCATAATCTTTTCTTCTCATACCATAGATTTGCTGTGAGTTTCTACTTTGAAATCATAAGATCAGTTGTTAGATGGTAATCACTTGTCATCACATTGGGCTCTGTCACAATAAGAGGATATACGATGCCTCCAATCTGGAAGTCATCTATGAGAGGAACTTTTCTCTCAGAAAAAAAAGTGCGATATTTAGACTTAGTAGTGCCTAGATAGAATGATATGAATGTGTATATGATGGATGGATAAATAAGACAAATAGATAAATAGATGATAGGTAGATAGTTGATGGATATATACATAGATTACAGATAGTGATACAATAGTAGTAATGTTAAGAATATATTTATTATAAACACATATACACCAGCCTAAACTAATGTCATATAGAATGTAAAAGCTCTGACACAGTAAAATCAATACAATACTTGAGGTGTAAAGGATAAGGTGTAAATCCAAGATTTGTGGCTTGTTGGATAGATACACTTCTTTCATCAATTAAGCTCAGAGCCTCAATTTCTTCAAGTCAAAAATAGGCGGAATGCTATATGCCACCTGGATTATTGTGAGGATCAATAGGACTAACATATTTTCGATGTATGTCTTATATTTCCAGTAAAATGAATTGCAAATACCAATAACTCACATTCATTAGATTTCTAAAAAGAAAACATACAAAAATATCTCAAATACTGGAAATTATAAACCTGATACCAGGAGAGATACTACACAGATATAGTGCTGCTCCAAAATATTATAATTCAACTTGCTGCAATCTTAATTAACACATATCTTAATAAATACGTTTACCAAGATCACCAAAGCTAATAAATACATTTTAATTGCTGAAGATACTTTTATACATTCTTCTGACAGTAATCTGTATTTATGCCAGAAAATTTCCTGTAGCATTAAAGATTGTCATTTCACTATTAATTAATGTTCTTTGCTTTTCAAAAACCATCTGTGTAAAGGAGACACAGGCTAATAAATTTTTAGAGCCACAGATGAGGAAAGAACTCTACAGATGTTTAGTTGCCAAAAACATCTTGTTATCTTTGACATCACATTGGTCTCCATCCATATGCATGTACATTGCATTCTTTCTATTAGTAATCTAACACATGAAAGTTTTCTTAGAAGAAACCAAATGCTTTGCTTCTAAATTCTGCTTAAATAGTATTAATTATTTTCTGCATACTCTAACAATGTATAAAGAAATTCTTAGCTTTGATGCAGGCGAATCCTAAAAGTGGGGCTCATCCCAAAAGGGTTCTTGGCTTCATTCAGGAAAGAATTCAAAAAAAAAGAGAGCAGATAGTGCAAGAAAGCAATTTTGTTGGAGCAGCTTTGTACAGCACAGTGGCTGCTCCGTAGACCGAACAGGCCTATCCTATGGCGCAGCACTAGCGGATTTATAGGGACTACTCCTTTTATGTTTATTAAGGGGTAGGTTATTCATCAACTTTGTGGAAGAGGAGCAGGAATTGTTGAAACCATATAAGGCAACTTTCAGGTTGTTGTCATGGCATTTGTAAACTGCCATGGTGCAGGAGGGAGTGTCTTATGCAAATCCATTATAATTCCTAGTCCATGCTGGTTTGGGGCAGTTTCTTCTCAGGGTCATGACCAAAATCAGAAAACAAGTCCTATTGATCTCCTACCTCGGTTGCTTATAGGCAGTATAGGTTGTTGGATTTGATACTAGTTTAATTAATCACTTCGTTTTTTATCATTGGGGTTTACCACTCTTTATGTCACAACATATTTAATATTAGTAAAAACAAATTATCTAAGTACAGATATTTTAACTTCTTGATTTTCCAGAGTTATTTATCCTACATGCATGTATTAAGCTCCGAAAATTTACCAAGTGTGGTGTTTAATTTCATATAGTAGCAAGGAAAATTATACTTAAAACCCAAATATAGTGTAAGGTGATAAGAGCCCCAAATGTCATACAGACAAGATGCAGTGGCAACTTACAGGCAGGAGATGCTATTTGGAAGTAAAAAGGTAAAAAAAAATGCTGGCTTGAATGAAAATAATATCTAGAGATGTTTTCATGAAGAAATTGGCATTGGAATTAAAGAATGTAAAGAAAAATGCTATGGGATTTGACAAGAAAGAGTGGAAAAGTATGCCAATTGAAAACAAGAGCAGGAACACCAGCATTGATTTTCATCACCTCAGACACATGATTTCTTTGTGGTAAGAACATTACAGTTCTTTCTTTTACTTGTTTTGAAATATACAATGTATTATTGTTAACTCTAGACATCTTACTGTGCAATTGAACACTAGAACTTATTTCTTCTATGTAACTGTAACTTTGTACTCATTGACCAATGTCTCCTCCTGGCCTCCCTACTCCCTACTCTTCCCAGCCTCTAGTAACTAATATCCTGTTCTCTATTTGTATGAGATCAAATTATTTAGATATTCACATATAAGTGAAATCATGCAGTATTTGTCATTCTGTGCCGGATTTATTTTACTTAATTTCCTCCAGTCTCATCCATGTCATTGCAAATGACAGTATTTCATTCTTTTAATGCTAATTACACTAATTTGATTAATACACATTGTATATATATGTATCAAAATATCACTGTACCCCATAAATATGTATGGTTATCATGTGTCAAAAATAAATTTAAAGTAATACAAAAAAAAATAAAGCATTGATTTATTTGGGAAATGTCTAGAATCATTTGAAAGGGAAGTTAAAAATATCAGCAAGGAATGGGGAGCTGGAAATAGAATGCACCATCTATTCTGCATTCGGGCTTTGATCGCATTTCTAACACCAATAGATCATTTTAATTTGTGAGGATACAGATATTTTTCAATAAACTATGAGCTCCTTGAAGGTTAGAAACTGTGAGTTATAATTCTTTTTTAAACTTGGCATCTGATTGAGTGTCTATCAGATAATCATATATTATAAATCCATGTTAAATGAATAAATGAATAAAAAACATTTAATGATGAATAGATGCTCTTGAATACCAGGCTCAAGGCAAAACATTGTACTTTATTATTGTAACTACTTTTCTTTTCCCACATGAGTCAGGTTAACAGTGAAAAAAGATCATCAAATAACAGTTACTGTAAAATGAATCTTCTATAATTATCTGCATTTCTAATTATAGACTCAGAGAGGAATGATTCACTTTAATTCTAAGTTTTTCTTAATGTTTACTGAATTGCTAGTAAGAACTAAATTAAATAATTTTTTAAGTCAGGAAAATGCATTTAAGAATAAAAATGGCACACTTTCTTCTGTGGTTGTACTTTAAAAATTGTAACCTCAGCTACCATTCCATTTGAAATGCAATAATATTTTCTAATCTTAATTTATTAAATAGAACAAAATTTTCCACAGCTCCCATCCTTTGAGTAAACCACAGTTTATAATTTGATTAAGCTTTTTAATACTTCATTGCTAATTTCTTAATCTATAAATCATAAACTTAAATTCTTTAGTATTTTTAATTATGCTAGCAAAAGAGGGAATGATACCACATCATATTTTAATATGAATTATATTTTGAAAAATATATCAATAGTAAATATTATATTCTCCTAAGGAGCTTGTATGATTCCTGTTTCTCTTAAAAATAGCAGGCAATGTACAATTTTTCTTTTTTCCCTGGCTGTTAGAAAGTTCATATATACATCTGACACCCTAACCATACAGACTATCCCTTTCTGTTAATTCAGATTTTTCTTAAATTTTTAAAAATCCTTATTTTTAAAAAAAAGATAGAGAAAAGGGGGATATTCCTCAAATAATACTGTGAAAGTATCTATCCAGTTCTAAATTTAGAAGTGAAAACAGAAACTTCAAATAAGTGTTTACAATGTCTAGAAATGTTCGGCTCTTTTATTTGATGTAGCCCTAACATGCTCAACGAAACTCCTCTGCATATAACACAATATTTCAGCTGAAAGGTGTTAGTCTCAAATTTTCATCCTTTGAGATGCTTACAGTGACAGAGCATAGATAGCAAATATTGGATATCTTCTGCCTCTGAATGGACTTAGCTGGGTGTTAATGTTTATGAAATTGCTGAGTTTACCATCCATGAAATATAGTTTAAAGTGAGGACTTCAAGAAGCTCTTGGCTTTTCGTGAGTAGTCAATTTGAAGAAAACGTAATGAACACAACTATGGAGTCCAATTTCTAACAAACCATTAAAAGGGTACCAGGCATTTGTATCTATTAAAGCAATTCTGTTACCTTCAGTCACAAAGCTCAAAGATCAGTGCAATAATTGCAACAAAGGAGAATCAATATCTCAGATATTACTTCAAAACTAAAACGAGGCCAGAAATATATTAACAGTAATGATTTATTAATTATGTGAATAAGGAAACTCTTCCAAGTGAAGGTAACGTCTGATTTAGTTTTTAGATGAGGAGAATAAACCACTTAAAAGACAGGCGAGGACATTCCAGGAAGATTAGACACCATAAGAAAATGCATCATTTGGATTATTTAATTATAGAATAAGCAAAAGCTGTTCTGAACACTTTTCAAAAGCTTTTTGTTCCCTGAAGTAATTTATATTTCATGCTTTTTCTTACTTTTTAAAAGACTAACAAAATATTTAAGGTTAATGCATCCATTAAAAAAGAACAGGATCATGTCCTTTGCAGGGACATGGATGGAGCAGGAGACCATTATCCTTAGCAAACTAACACAGAAACAGAAAACTAAATACTGCATGTTCTCACTTGTAACTGGGAGCTAAATGACGATAACACATGGACACATAGAGGGGAACAGCACACACTGGGGCCTACTGGAGGTGAAGAGTGGGAGGAAAGAAAGGATCAGGAAAAATAACTAATGGGTACTAGGCTTAATACCTCGGTGATGAAATAATCTGCACAACAAACCCCCATGACCACATATACCTATATAACACCTGCACATGTAGCCCTTAACTTGAAATAAAGTTTAAAAAATGTTTTAAGTTAAAATTTCTAGTAGTGTGGTTCCACACAAAGTAAGAGTACTTAAACTGGAGTTAGCAGCTGGGGGTTCTAATTCCAGCTCTGCCCCTAGTCACATGACCTTCGGCAAATCACTCATCACCCCTGCTCCTTTAATTTTCATCTACAAAATTTGAGGTAGTTAAATTTCTAAAGTTTTTCCTAACAATTAACTAATAAAAATATTCTATGGTCATTTAAGTATTGGGTAAAGATATATTAACATTTTACTCTACAGGTCAGATTTAATTTAAGGATAAAAAAGTACTCTAGGTAGTTAAAGATAGAAAACTATCGTAAATATTACCAGAAATAAGCACTATCTTAAGTTGGAATTGTACTATCTGGGAGCATGTGAGCAAAAATGTGAGTGTAAAATTTGTTATATGAATGATTAAACCCACCTCCAAACATCTGCTCTTTGGACAGATTAATCTCTCCCATCTTTGGATAGAACTAAAATGAGGACTCCATTTTTCTTGCTGGTCTCACTTATACAGCCCTAAAGAAGTAGCCCAAAAATAATAGTTTATGCCATATTTCTTTATCACAAGTGTAATTCAAGTCTTTGAGAGTCTTTAGATTCTGTTAAGCCCAATTCATATGGCCTTTGTCCCCAAAAGTGATTTCTCTATATTTTATGCCTATAGCAGAAATGCAGACTTTATTTCTTATGATTTCACCTGAATGAAAGACTTTCATTTTCCATTCAGTACAGTTTGTTGTACCGCATCTCTTTAATGTTATGTCCAGCTTCTTGCCATGTGAACATGAACTTCATTTTGCAAGCTCATATTTTAATTAAAATCTCAAGTTCTCATAGTTGAGATTTTTATACATTATGTTAAATCATGAGTATCATCCATAAAATGGAAATCCATCCCAGAAGTTAACGCCATCTATATCAGGGGAGTTGATGAAGCTAATGAAATTATTGGGAACCCATATATGATGTCTATATTTCTGCTTGTTGGCCCATATTTCAGGTTGCTTCATCATTATTCACTAATGGATGAACACACTTGAACTATTTAATACTTGCAATAGTGTTTTCTGTCCTTAAAAAATATATATTCCTTGTTCACCTACTTTGCAGATCTCTACTAAACATCAGAGTATAATTTCAAATGAAAATAATTTAAAATTTTCAAGAAAACACTGTTTGGTAAATACTATTATTAACACAAAAGAGAATGTATGAACTACATTTATAGAATAGCTCTCAAATCTGTCTCATTCTACTTTAAGGGGCTCTCATAGCATAAGAGAAAGATGATGGATTTGATGCTTTCATTCTAAGTTCATTTTTAATCACAGTTTTTAGTTGGACTCTCTAAGTGTATAAATAAATAGTTGTAGTATGTGGTAAAGAGAGACGAATACTGAAGAGGAACAAAAGTGGTATTGTCATCTTGAAAGATGACAGTGATCACCAAGACTTTATATTATAGATAACATACAGCCACACACAAAATCCATGTGAAATTTCAGTTATACAAAGAGTTTATGACTCAACTGCCAAAATCTTGAGGACTACAGAGGACCTAGTAGAACATGCTGTGAGGAAGGTTGAGATAAATAATTATTTTTAAAAATAAAGTAAAAAAAAAAAATGGGCTATTTGAGTAGCAGCAATGCATATTTGAGGGAAGTTCTCACCAACACTTTAAATAATTTGTATATCAAAAAGTCCAATTTGATTTATATACCAAATACAATTTGATTTGTATATCCAAAAGTCCAATTTGATTAGTTTATCAAATAATTTCAAAATATTTGTCTTTATTTATTTATTTATTGAAATGGAGCCTCATTCCGTTGCCTAAGCTGGAGTGCAGTAGTGAGATCTCGACTCACTGCAACCTCTGCCTCCTGGGTTCAAGTCATTCTCCTGCCTTAGCCTCCCAAATGGCTGGGATTACAGGCACCCACCACCACACCCAGCTTATTTGTGGATTTTTAGTAGAGATGGGGTTTCACCATGATATCCAGGCTGGTTTCGAACTCCTGACCTCAAGGAACCCACCTGCCTTGGCCTCCCAAAGTACTAGGATTACAGGCGTGATCCACCACGCCCAGCCCATTTCTTAATTTTATGGTTCTATAATAGTTGCACATATTTATGAGATACATGTGATACTTTGATACAAGCATACAATGTATAATGATCAAAACAGGGTAATTGGAATATCCGTCAACTTGAATATATATAATTTCTTTTTGTTGGGAACATTCCAAATTTGCTCCACTAGTTATTTTGAAATATGCAATCATTTATTGTTAACTATAATCACCCTATTGTACTACAAAATCCTAGACCTTATAACTTCTATTTAATTGTATTTTTTGTATTCATTAACCAACACTTCTTTATCCCCCATTTTCCACTACCCCTCAAGTAACCATCATGCTACTCTCTAATTCTTTGAGATCATTTTTTTAGCTCCCACATGGGAGAACATGTGATATTTGTCTTTCTGTGCCTGGCTTGTTTAGCTTGACATAATGTCCTCCAGTTCTATCCATATTGTAACAAATGACAGTATTTCATACTTTTTATAGCTGAATAATATTTCATTGAATATATATGCCACATTTATTTTACCAATTCATCTGTTGATGGACACTTAGGTTGATTAATATCTAGACATTAATGTAAGCTATTGTAAATAGTACTGCAATACACATGGGAGTACAAATATATCTACAATGTACTAATTTCCTTTTTCATGATTATATGCCCAGCAGTGGGATTGTTGGATCATATGGTAGCTCTATATTTAGTTTTTGTTGTTGTTGTTGGAAACTTCACACCGTTTTCCATAGAGGCTATACTACTTTACGTTCCCACCAACAGTGCGTGAGTGTTCTCCCTTCTCCAAATCCTCACTAGCGTCTGTTATTTTTTTTTTTATAAGAGCCATTTAGCTGAATTGAGATGATATCTCATTGTGATTTTGATTTGCATTTCTTGATGATTAGTGACGTTGAACATTTTTTCATATACTTGTTTGTCATTTGTGTGTCTTCATTTGAGGGATGTCTATTCAGACCTCTTGCCCATTTTTCAAATTAAATCATTTGGGATTTTAACTACGATTTGGTTGAGTCCCTTATATATTCTGGTTATTAATCACTGATCAGTTGGATAGTTTGAAAATATTTTCTTTCATTATGTAGGTTGTCTCTTCATTATTTTCTTTTCTGTGCAGGAGCTTTTAAGTTTGATGTGTTTTCATTTATCCATTTTTGCTTTGGTTGCCTGTGCTATAAGGTCTTATTCAAGAAATATTTGCCCAAGCCAATGTCTTGAATCATTTCACCTGTTTTCTTTTAATGGTCTCAAAATTTCAGGTTTTACATTTAAGCATTTAATTTAGTTTGATTTGATTATTGCATATGGTAAAAAAATATAGGGATCTATTTTCATTCTTCTGCATATAGATATCTAGTATTCCCAGCAGTATTTGTTGAAAAGGGTGTCTTTTCCCCAATGTATATTCTTGGCACCTTGTTTGAAATTAGTTGGCTGTAAAGGGATGAATTTATTTCTGGGTTCTTTATTCCGTTCCATTGATCTATGTGTCTGCTTTTATGCCAGTACCATGATGTTTTGGTTACTATAACTTTGCAGTATAATTTGAAGTCACGTAATGTAATGCCTCCAGATTTGTTCTTTTTGCTCAGGATGGCTTTGGCTATTCAGGGTCTTTTGTGTTTCATAGAAATTTTAGGACTGTTTTATTTTATATTTCTATAAAGAATGTCATTGATAGTTTGATAGTAATGTATTGAATCAGTACATCACTCTGGGTAGTATGGCTATTTCAACAATATTGATTCTTCCAATCTATGCACCTGGAATAGCTTTCCATTTTTTAAATCCTCTCCAATTTCTTTCATTAATTTTTATAGTTTTCACTGTAGATTCTTTTACTTCTTTGGTTAAGCTTATTTGTAGCCTTCATAGCCGAATTCTACCAAATCTTTAAAGAACTAATACAAATCTTACTCAAAATTTTCCAAAAAGTCAAAGAGGAGATAACTCTTCCACACTCATTTTTTGAGGCCAGCATTACCCTGACACCAAAAACAAAGACACAACGTGTGAAATAAACACAGGCCAACATCTCTGATGAACATAGATGCAAAAAAGAACTCAACAAAATACTAGCAAACTTATTTTCACAACACATTAAAAATATTGTTTATCACGATCAAGTAGAATTCATCCCCCGGATGCTAATATGGTTCGACATACACAAATCAATTAATGTGATACCTTACATCAACAGAATGAGTAACAAATGTTATATGATCATTTCAATAGATGGCAAAAAAGCATTTGATAAAATTCAACATCCCTTAATAATGATTTTTTAAAACTCTCAACAAACTGAGTATAGAAAAAACATTCCTCAACACAATAAAGACTATATATGATGAACCCACAGCTAGTACCATACTGAACAGGGAAAAACTGACAGCCTTTCCTCTAAGGTCTGGGACAAGGCAAGAATACCCACTTTTACCACTTTTATTCAACATAATATTGGAAGTCCTATACAGAGCAACTAGGTAAGGAAATGAAATCAAAGGCATCCACATTGAAAAGAAAGAAGTCAAATTATCCTCATTTGCAGATGTTTGCAGATTATATTCAGAAAAAACTAAAGACTCGACCAAAAGTATTACAACTGATAAATTCAGTAAAGTTGCAGGATACAAATTAATATACAAAAATCAGTAGCATTTCCATATGTCAATAGCAAACAACCTGAGAAAGAAACCAAGAAAGTAATCCCGTTTACAATAGCTATAAAAGCCATAGCAAAATACTATTTTACAGAGTTGGACAAAATAAATCATTGAAGAAACAATAGTGAAACCAAGACTGAGTTTCTTCTGAATCAAATCAATGCCCTTGTATTTGATAAATTATATTGATAAATAGGTTCTATAGATTATTTAATGGAGTCTGATATGTTGCACTTTGAGATTTGAATAGATTAAAAATGCCCTTCATTTAAGCTCAAGAGATATACCAGTTAAGTTTCACCTAAATAGCCATGAATGTCTTCACCATGTAATTCATTGTCCAAACAGAGACACTTCTGAGGGAGAAAAGTGGCATCAATAATGTGAGGATGACAGGCATAAAACAATAATGTTCTCAGTAGACTGGAGATTATGGTCATTCTGGCATGAATCATAATAATATAAAGACTATCCTGTCCTTGAGCTTACCAGCACTGCTATGGAGCACAGCTTCAAGTAACACCATGCCCATATTGCACTGTGCTCCAGACAGCACCAGTCACATAGAAATCATTATGAATGATGCCTCTGGAGTTGTTCAAAGTGGTGATCCTGGTCCTTACTATAAGTTAGGCACTTTTCTAAAGGCTTAATTTCTAGTAACTAACTTACTATTCAGAAACTCTGAAATGCTTATTATTGCCATTTTACAGATGAAGAAACAGAGATAGACTGACTGTATAACCTGCCCACAGTTACACCTCTGAAACTGGTGGAACAAGGATTTGAACTTAGACAGTCCTCCATTCTAATCCTTGTTTTAATTGCCACACTGTTTTCCACTATATTATGTCATTTGTTCTGTATACAATTTTTGTAATAATCAGGACAACACTCTGAGAGTATATAACTTTTAGGATGCATAATATTCCCAGAATGAATTCTATTCAACTAATTTCTGTTGCATTAATATGGAATATGCATGCAAAATATTTACCAATGACTTTGAAACATTTCACAAAGCATATGTTAAGTGACGGACTGTGTAAGTTAAACAGAGTTTTACCTCAGCAGTTTCATTTTGAATTAAAAGCAAAATGAAACCACATCTTTTTAGAATTGTATTCAAGTATTTAAAATGAAGAGGAGGACTCATGAAAAAATTCTTACATTTTCATTTCTGACAGATACTCGGCTGACAATGCTTTGAACTAGTATTTCTTTCCATATAATACAAATGTTCTCCCAATAAAATACTTCCCTAAAGGAGAAATTCTAGATAGTCTCAGTTTTAAAAATCAGATCAAATGTGAATTAAATGTACACATAGTATTTCTGAGCCGACGACATTTGTATACCATGCTTAGTCTCAAACCCACACTTAATTATGCAAATCATCCCCAGACAAAGTGAGTGCATAATAGGAAGACAACTATACTTGGGTGTGTGTAAGGATGAGGGAAGGGTGTTCAAAAACAGCAAGAGGAGAAAGGAAGCCAATGAATGTGTGAAAGTTAAAATATTTCGCATGGAGATGGCTCTTTCATCTTTATTTAGTGGCTAGTTTTTCTACATTGTCAGTCTAAATGTGAAATTGGTGTTATAATTTCAATACTGAATATTAAAAACGTGTTTTATTATTTTTTACAAAAATAGACTTTAGAAAGTCATTATACTATTATTTAGACACAAAGCATAAAAGTAAATTAAAATATCTTTGAATAAAATGTTTTGTAATGAAGAGAACTTCGTGTGACAACTCAAGTTATTTAAGTAAAGTTTCTGTCCATCTCTATAATTAATGTTTCAATTATTTCATTAAGACAGCAAGTGAACAGGGCTAAGTATATTTTCATCAAATCTGAGTATGTTGATAATGGTCTGGTTTAAGATGTGGACTTAATGAAAGAGCAGAAAATCACTTAGGCTCTCGGGGAGAATTTCCACATGGCCTCCACAGAAGATGGTAGCAGAGCTAGTGGTACTTACAGCAGCCCCAGGGCTTTAGGAGCGTCTCAAAGAAATGGACTGTCATCATTCTGAGTGAACCTGAGGGAAGTACAAAAAGAGAGGCCCATGAGATTACTGATTGGGAAATACATAAATCTTTATATCATGGATAGAGTAAGAAGCAGAGGTGCTAAATATGAGTCTCAAATGGATTGGCCCAAGCGTCAATCAACGCTTGGAACTAGCATAGTCGTTTGAAAATAAACTACTTCTTACTTGGGCATCACTGTAAAATGATATCTGAGTTGAACATCATAAAGATGGTTAAAACACTTCCCTGGGGATGCCAACGAAGCCACCTAGACTGCCCATAAAGCTCTGCTGGAGAGCAGAGCTGCTTTCCATGTACACCAGGAGTAGGAAGATAATGCTCCACTGATATGTGAAGGATATGAAATCTAGAAGCCCCTGTTCTAGGTTATAGTAATATTTTCCTGATGTAATAATGTTGCGAAAAGTATAATGTCTATTAGAGAAGTTTTCAAATGACAATGTACACACACATAGGTATGTATGTGTGTGTATGCACATATACATGTGTAGAGTGTGTGTGTGTGTTTGTATCTGAAAATAGAATGCTCAGAAGCATGTTTCACTTAAACAGTCACTCAATTCAGTAACAGCTCTTTCTGACAAAATTGGAGTAATGTAACCACCATTAATATTTTTCAGTATTTTTAATGCGTTCGTTGTTTGCAAAGCTTTCTATGGCTTTTTGTGAAATCATGGGTAAAACTGTAATACGAAAAATTAAGTATTAGCATTCATGAGGTACTGTTCTTAGTGTTTATTAACCTATATGTTCTATGCACAAAAACTACATATTGCATGATTCATTTATATGGCATGCCCATAACAGGCAAACCTTTTAGCTATAAGGTAACTAAAATCACAAAATTTGTGATTCGCTTTAAGTGTAAAAATTTGCATCCGGGTTGAGCAAACCTCTTTGTGAAATGAAGTTTACTAATCTAAATGTGAAATAATGACATTTAGAATAACTCTAATCTCACTAAGGAATTTAGTTTTTTCTTTAGCTCTTTCTGTTTGACAATTCCATCTGAAGAAGAATAGGAAAAGCATATTTTTAAAAAGTTTTACATTTTTTCATCTCATAGGTCATGTATGAATAGCATGAATGTCACTTCCAATTAACACAATTAACTCAGTGTTAATAATATTAAATATATTTATATATGCATGTTCTATATACATCTATATTTATATATGCATGTTTTATATATGTAGCTATATATAGCTATAATGACTATAGCTATATAACACTATAGCAATAGAACATGTAGATACATACTAACTACTACCATTCTTGATGGTGTTTCTAAGAGATCTCTGCAGAAGGATAAGCGATAACCACAGGCTAATTAAGATGCAAAGACTAAAGGTTAGGCAAATGGTAAATTTAAATTTCCTTCTTAAACATGACTATTCATACATACTTATAAAAATTGCTTTTTGAATGTGTAATTACGTGTGTGTACACAGACATTTATTTATCTTTTTAACAGCTTTATTGAGATATAATTCACATACCATACAAGTCTCACATTTAAGTTTATAATTCAAAAGTATCTAGTATATTCACATGGTTGTGAAATCATCACAATTAATTTTATAATATTTTTATTATCTAACAAAAAGCCCTATATTCATGATCATGTCCCCATCACCAAATCCCTAATACCCTCTTCAGCCCTAAGAAACTGCTAATTTACTTTCTGTCTCTGTAAGATTCATCTATTATAAAAATTGCATGGAAATGAGACACACAATATGTATTTTTTGTGACTTGATTCTGTAACTTGCATAGTATTTTCAAGGTTCCTCAATATTGATACATGTATCAGTTCTTCATTCTGTTTTACTGTCAAATAATACTCCATTGTATGCATATACTACAATTTATGTATGCATTTATCAATGGATGAACATTTTGTTTGTTTCTGCTTTGGGGGCTATTATGAATAATGCTGCTATGGACATTGATGTACAATGTTTGTGTTGTATGTCTCCATTTCTTTATATACCCTTCATAGGTATATACCCTAGGTGTGGAATTGTTCCGTCATATGGTAACTCTATGTTAAATATTTATGAGAGGAAGAGAGTAAGTGAATGTATGTGTGTGTGTGTGTGTGTAAACAAGAGGAGATGTGTATATTTTTATATACACATCTATCTATCTATCTATCTCCTGTTCAGGTAGTTTTTTTTTTTTAATTTTCAATGGGAGAGCAATAAAAATAACTTTAAAAATAAATAATACCATAACACCAGTGTTCCAAATTGGAAGCTAAAACTTCAATTTCAATACTTAGCCTAAGCTAACATATACACTATATCTTATCTCTTCTCTAATTTCTGGGAGATATATAAATGATTGGGAGATACATAAATATATATTATTTTATATTATCTCCTCTCTAATTTCCAAACTCGTATTTTTTAATATATCTTAATCTGTTTCATCTACATGCTAGATGCTAAACAATAATTTCATATAGAAAGCTGCTCTTCATCTATCTTAGTATCACCTGCAATATTAATTTGCCAGCTTTAAAGAACATGAGTATCACCTACTTGCCATGTTAGTCACACAATACACACACGCACACACAAATAAAATCATAAAAACCAAAACAGGCATTATTGGGTCACTCTATAGAAATTCTGATTCTGTAGGTCTGGAAAAGGGTCTAGGAATCTGTATTTGAATTATATTCCCCAAGTTACACTGACATGGTCAGTTTGTGCACTTCTTTTACATTGTAAAGTGCTTTTTTTTTTTTTTTTCAGAATAAGCTTGTAGAAAGAGTCAAAAGCATTTCCAGTAGTCAATAGCGTTAATACTCATTTTAGATATGATTTTTTTCACTTCATTCTTGGTTGAGTGAAAAGAAAACCAGGCTAGTTTATATCACACTTTATATCACATCTTTGTAACTTTGGGAGTAACAAAGAAGTTTCGTACTTTTCAGTATACCTTTTCTTTATTTCAGGAACCTTGAACTTTTGAAGAGCATAGTCAACCTCTTTCCTCATTAACGAATGGTTTTAAACAATCCTTATCTCTCCAGAAAGACTTGATTTATTTGGCCATAAAAAAGAATGAGATCCAGACATTTGCAACAACATGGATGGAACTGTTTGTTTTTGAGACAGGGTCTCACTCCATTGCCCTGGCTGGAGTGTGGTAGGACAATCATGGCTAACTGCAGCCTGGACCTCTTGGAGTGAAGCGGTCCTTCCACCTTAGTCTCCCAAGTAGCACTATAGAAACACGCTACCAGCCGGGCGCGGTGGCTCAAGCCTGTAATCCCAGCACTTTGGGAGGCCGAGACGGGCGGATCACGAGGTCAGGAGTTCGAGACCATCCTGGCTAACACGGTGAAACCCCGTCTCTATTAAGAAATACAAAAAACTAGCCGGGCGAGGTGGCGGGCGCCTGTAGTCCCAGCTACTCGGGAGGCTGAGGCCGGAGAATGGCGTAAAAACCCGGGAGGCAGAGCTTGCAGTGAGCTGAGATCCGGCCACTGCACTCCAGCCTGGGAGACACAGCGAGACTCCATCTGAAAAAAAAAAAAAAAAAAAAAAAAAAAAAAAAAAAAAGAAACACGCTACCACACTCAGCTGACTTTTTTAAGTAGAGACAGGGTCTCACTATGTTGCCCAGGCTGTCTTGAACTTCTAAGCTCAAGCAGTCCTTCTACCGCAGCCTCCCAGTGTTGGGATTACAGGCATGAGACACCATGCCTGGCCAGCTACTGTATTTGGTACAATAATATATTGTCTATGTTTGCAGTCTAGAAGCACTAGGCTATACCATACTGCATAAGTGTATAGTAGGCTATACTATCTAGGTTTGTGTAAGTGTATTCTATGATGTTTGCAGAATTAAAAATCGCCTAAGGACTCATTTCTTAGATGGTATCCACATCATTAAGCAACGCATGGCTAAACTTGAAAATTGCTAAGAGTGTAGATTTTAAGTGTTTTCAAAACAAAATATATATGAGTGTGTAAGGTACTGCATATTTTCTTTACCTGATTTGGCCATTCCACAATATATATATATTTCAAAACATCATGTTGTACTTAAAATATATACAAGTTTTACTGTTCAATTAAAAAATACAATATATCTAGAAAACAAAAACAGCAGCACTGCTTTTAAAAATATACGTAGTGATCTCTTTGTATAAAGGAACATTTTAGGCTAAAATAAGATGCATGCTACACTATTTGCTAGTAAATAAAGCAATAGAATAAAATTTGTGTAAATACCTCTGTCTCAGGGAAAATATTTTATCAGTTTCTTATGACTACAGAATATACTATAAAAACATTTTCGGTAAATATTTTCCACAGGAGAATATGAGCAAATTTTGGGGAAACAAAAAAATAACAGGATATTTAATTCTGAAAAATATATGTTTCCTTTTTCTTTTACTCTCATTTTTAAGGGGTCATGTTAGTTCTAACTCAATAGCAGCCATCATTTATAAAAATGAGTTAACCTAATCCACATCTTCTTTCTCACTCACAAAACACATGAGTTAAAAAAAATCGGCTTGGCTGTATGTGGTGGCTCACGCCAGTAATCTCAGCACATTGGGAACCCAGGCGAGCAGATACACCTGCGGTCAGGAGTTCAAGACTAGCCTGGCCAACATGGTGAAACCCCGTCTCTGCTAAAAGTACAAAAATTTGCCAGCGTGGTGGTGTAATTCCAGCTACTCTGGAGGCTCAGGCAAGAGAATCGCTTGAAACCAGGAGGCAGAGGTTTCAGCGAGCTGAGATTGCGCCACTACACTCCAGCCTGGGCTTCAAGAGCAAAGACTGTCTCAAAAAAAAAAAAAAAAAAACAAACAAACAAAACAAAACAAAACAAAACAAAAACAAAGAAAAGAAAAAGAAATCAGGCGGATTTTCTTCTGTGATTTAATTCTGTAACATCTCTAAGATATCCCATCATTTCATGTAAGATTCGCAAGCTGAAAAATCTAAGTTTTTGCAGGTTATCAAAGAACATTCAATGGCTTTGCAAAACCATGTATGTCATTGGGAATTTCCCGTAATTATAGTTGGCATCTTCCTGTATTGTGACAAATATCTTAGATAATATAATAGACAAAATTCCAGGATAATGTTGTCTCAGGCAACACAGACCAATGCAGTTTAATATACAATACACTTTTTTTCCTCACTTGATTGACATTTCTTCTCCAGGAGTATTTTATGTCTTGATTCATTCTATGTACCTCCTACCAAACCTTTGTAGCAGTATCATTATGTGATGCAAAGTGATAGTTTAAATTCTCTTTGATCTAAGCATGAATTAATGAATTTAGTTAGATTTTGCTTTTATTAATTTACCTCTTGAATTCAGTCACTAACGACCCGTCCACTTGAGCACAAAACACTTGATAATTGCTTCAATATCTGATTTTTGATCCAGTTTTTAACAATTCCAGAATGAAAACATTGAAAAGCTTGTTTATCCTCTTTTCTCTCAATGATATAGTGGAGTCAGGGGGAAGAATATATGTGCTGAAGTAAGCTTTTTCATTACAAAATCTCCTACATAGCAAATTCTTTGATGGTTCGGTGAGTGTTACTTTAGGAAAACATAGAAATGCTGCTAGAGGCCACTGCTTTAACAGCACTTGGCTGGTCCTAAAGTAAACCCCTGGGGCTCCTCTATTGCTATGCCTTATTGCCTCAGCAAAATAATCTTAATTTCATTCTGCAAATAGCCTGTTTATTGAGACAATATATTGAATATTCATAAGCCACATAGGGACCAGGCTATGGCAGTGGAAGTATGTCTGAGGATATTAAAAAGGGAGAATTGGCCTGGTGCGGTAGCTCATGTCTGTAATCCCAGCACTTTGGGGGACCAAGACAGATGGATCGCTTGAGGTCAGGAGTTCAAAGACCAGCCTGGCCAACATGGCAAAACACTGTCTCTACAAAAATTAGTTGGGCATATGGCACACATCTGTAATCCCAGGTACTTGGGAGGCTGAGACAAGAGAATCGCTTAAACCCGGAGGCACAGGTTGCAGTGAGCTGAGATTGCACCATTGCACTCCAGCCTGAGTGACAGAGCCAGACTCCACCTCAAAAAAAAAAAAAAAGGCAGGGGAGAATTTATTTAATTTGTAATATCTACTGAAAATGCAGATCCTGAATCCCAATGCATGACCTCCACAGCAGGAGAAATCCACTGACTCACAGGTTAGATTCTATTGAATCCTGAACACTCATATTCTTTCTGGATATTTGTTTATATGTAATTGAGATTTGGGCAATGATTACATGGAGATATTGGAATAATAGCACATTGTACATGAAAATATAGTTGTACTTAGATGTTAAGCAGGATGATTTGTGAGCAAGCCGTGGCAACGAGTAGAAAAGAGCTAGCACCTAGAATGAGGATGAGGAAGTGGGACTTGGAAGCAGGTCTGGACAGGAGTCTAGAAGTTTATTTATAGCATCTGAGGATCACGACCAAGTTCCCTCAAAAAGAGTTTATACCAGCACAATATGAGATTTATGGCTTCCAAGAAATAATGAGGTAGTGAAAACCATATAAGAGCTCCATCTGTGAAGCACCACAAGTACTCAGTGGGATTCAGCAGAGCTCAGTGCCTTTGATCTCTATGAAAACTAAGAGAACTTGAAAGAAAACAGACCTAGCATGTAGTACTGTAATGTTCTCTTGATCATTCTCCCCATAAATGACTCTGACTTTTTCAAATATGTTTTCCATACTGTTTTCATTGGGACCTTTCCTTTTCTCTTTCCTCTAACCTTACCTTCTTTCCACAAGTAAACAGAGAATGTTACTTGGATGCATAAATGTGATGACAGATTCTTTGATGTTTAGTTTACACAAGAAGTATTTATATTTCTTGCTTTACTCTTCTCTTTCTCTTTTCTACAACCTCCTTATATATCATGAAATCTCCATTTGTTATCTCAAAAGAATAATAAATTAGACGTTATTTAGATTGAATCTCCACCCCTCAAACCTGATTCTTTCCAGTATACTCTCTATTACTCAAAATAAGATTCGATACAGCTTATTTCCTATCTATTACAAAGTCACATTGGTTTTATGACCTAAACACCAATCCAGCCTGTCCACTTCTCTCCAACTGACCCATCATGACTGCCTCTACCATGGACTCTTATAATTACCTATTAAATATGACTCTAATATTTTCAAATATGTTTTCACCATTTCCAGAATTGCCTTTTCTTCTTTCTTACCTTACATCATTACTGGCCTCTTCATACATGTGTACATATATGCAATTTTACTTAAATGCATAAATATACTGTTAAAGGTGCTTTTGTTTTGTAGTGGAACCTTTATTTTCCTTTGCTGGTTTTGCTCAATTTTTCTTTTTCAGTCTTATCCCATTTCCATATACATCAAGCCCTTATATCCCCAGATAGTCCATGTTAGCAAATTAGTATAAATCACTTCATACTAGTCTCTGGATTCATATGACCATATATACAAATATGTACAGACACATATATATACACATAGGCATATATAAGTTTTGTTGTCATTGTTTTCTAAGTTATGATCCTCTTATAAATATTTTTCTCACTAAAACCTTGTGTACATTTCTCTTTGGCATACTTTTGGATCTACGTTGATAATGTTTGATGTTATATACTGGTTTTCTATTGCTGCATAACACATCACCACAAACTTGGCAACTTAAAACAACATCCATGTATTAACTTATAGTCTTATAGGGCAGAGGTCTGCACAGGCTTGGCTCTTAAGGTCTCATAAGCTCAAAGTCAAGGTGTCAACTTTTAGCTGGAGGCTCTGTGAAAGCTTCCTAGCTCATTAAGTTGCTGGCTGAATGTATTTCCTTGTAGGACAGAGTTCTTCATTTTCTTGCTAGCTGTGAGCTTGGAACTAGTCTCTGTTCACAGGGTAATTCTATATTCCTTCTCACATGGCCACCTCCATCTTCAAACCAGCTATAGCAGGTGAAGTCCTTCTTATGCTTAGGACCTCTCTGATTTCCTCTTTTGCCATCGGCCAGAAAAAGCTCCCTATTTTTTAGAAATCATATGATTAGGTGAGACCCATCCAGATAATCACCCTATTTTTTTTTCCTTCCAAAAAGGATCACTTTTGTAAAAAGTAATTTCAACTTTTATTTTAGATTCAAAGATTCAGGGGTTACACATGCAGGTTTCTTACACGGGCATATTTCATGATGATGCTGAGGCTTGGGACATGATTGATCCCTTCACTCAGTACTGAGCATAGTACCAAATAGGTAATATTTCAACTCTTGCCCCACTCCCTCCATCTTCTAGTAGCCCCCAGTGTCTATTGTTGTCACATTTATGTCCATGAGTACCCATTGTTTAGCTACCACTTATAAGTGAGAAAATGTGATATGAGGTTTTCTGGTCATGCATTAATTCGCTTAGGATAATTGCCTCCAGCTGCATTCATGCCACTTTGACAGACATGATTTTGTTATTTTTTATAGCTTTGTAGTATCCCATGGTGTATATGTACCACATTTTCTTTACTCAATCCACCATTGTTATGCAGCTAGACTGATTCCATGTCTTTGCTATTGTGAATAGTGCTGTGATGAACATGTGAGTATATGTGTCTTTTGGGTAGAATGATTTATTTTCTTTTGGACCTATACCCTGTAATGAAATTGCTGGGTCATATGGTAGTTCTGTTTTAAGTTCTTTGAGAAATGTCTAAGCTGCTTTCCACAATGGCTGAACTAATTTACATTACCACCAATAGTGTATAAGTGTTCCTTTACACAGGTGCAGCCTTGCCAACATCTATTGTGTTATGACTTTTTAATGATAGCCATCCTGACTGATGTGAGATGCTATGTCATTGTGGTTTGTGATTTGCATTTCTCTGGCAATTCACGATGTTGGACATTTTATCATAAGATTCTTGGCCACTTAGATGTCTTCTTTTGAGAAGTGTCTGTTTATATGTTTTGACCATTTTTTAATGGGGTTATTTGGTTTGGTTGTTCAATTATCTAAGTTCTTTATAGATTCTGGCTATTAGACCTTTCTCTGATGCATAGTTTGCAAATATTTTCGGTTATTTTGTAAGTTGTCTGTTGACTCTGTTGATAGTTTCCATTCTGTAGGCTGTCTGTTTACTCTGTTGATAGTGTCTTTTGCTGTGCAGAAGCTCTTTAGTTTAATTAGGTCCTACTTGTCAATTTTTGTTTCTGTTGCAATTGCTTTTGATGACTTAATCATAAATTCTTTCCCACAGCCAATTTCCTGAATGGCATAGCCTAGATTTTCTTCTAGAATTCTTGTTGCTTGAGGTCTTATATTTAAATCTTTAATTTAAATTAAAGTTAACGTTTGTGTATGATAAGAGATAGGGGTCCAGTTTCATTCTTCTGTATATGCCTAACCAGCTATCCCAGAACCATTTATTGAACAGGGAATCCTTTCCCCATTGCTTATTTTTGTTAACTTTCTCAAAGGTCCTACAAATGTAGGTGTGCAACTTTATTCCTGGGCTCTCTATTCTGTTCCCTTTGTCTATGTTTCTGTTTGGGTACCAGTAGATGCTGTTTTGGTTACTGTGGCTTTATAATACAGTTTGAAACTGAATAATATGATGTCTCCAGTTTTGTTCTTTTTTGCTTAGGATTGCTTTGGCTATGGGCTCTTTTTTGGTTCCATATTAATTTTAGAATAGTTTTTTCTAACTCTGTGAAAAATGACATTGGCAGTTTGATAGGAATAATAAATCTGTAAATTGCTTTGGGCAGTAAGGCAATTTTAACTGTATTGATTCCTCCAATCCATGAGCATGGAATGTTTTTTCATTGGTTTATGTCATCTCTGATTTCTCTCAGTGGTGTTTTGTGGTTCTTTTTGTAGAGATCTTTCACCTACTTGGTTGGGTGTATTCCTAGGAATTGTGTGTTTGTGTGTGTGTGTGTGTAGCTACTGATAATGGAATTGCATTTTTTATTTGACTCTCAGCTTGAACATTACTGGTTTATAGAAATGCTACTGATTTTTGTACATTGATTTTTGTATCCTGAAACTTTTACCAGTTTATTTATCATTCATCATTTATCAGTTCCAGGAGCCTTTTGGTGGAATCTATAGGTTTTTCTAGGTATAGAATCATATCATCAGTGAAGAGAGATAGTTTGGCTCCCCCCTTTTCTATTTGGATTCTTTTTGTTTCTTTCTGTTGCCTCATTGCTCTGGCAAGGACTTCCAGAACTATGTTGAATAGAAGTGGTGAAGGCAAACATCCTTGTCATGTTCCAGTACTCAAGGGGAATGCTTCCAGCTTTTGCTCATTAATATATTGGCTGTGGGTTTGTCATATATGGCTCTTATTATTTTGAGATATGTTCTTTACTGCCTACTTTGTTGAGGGTTTTTATAATGAAGGAATATTGAATTTTATAGAAAGCTTTTCCCACATCTATTGAGATTATCATATGGTTTTTGTTTTTAATTCTGTTTATGTGGAATCACCCTATTTTAAAGTCAACAAAGCTATATAAAAATGTAATAATGGGAGTAATATTTTACCATATTAACAGAGCAATTTTTAGAATTTTGTCTACCAAAGTGTATCAGTATTTTTTTATGTTTTGTGGATGTGTAATATTTAATTGGTAGTGCCATAATGTATCCAATCATTCCTCTATTGATGGATTTTCATTCCTTTCCCTCATTTAATCATGACAACACTTATACCCATCTTCCACTAAAACACTTTAGTAGCCACAAGGCCCTGTGTCTTCCTGCCCCTACCTACCTCTCCATTCCCCTTGACTGACAATCGCATTCCTTTGCATTGTGTGCTTTCAGTCACAGTTCATCTTGTAGTCTTGTGAACTATACCATTTCTTTCTCACCACAAGAATTAGGTAAATGTTTTTCCAATGCCTGAAATGCATCATGCATATATATACACATAACACTCAAATTTGTTTTAATCAATCTTATGTCTTCTATTAGATCTAACTAAGACATCAATTCTCTAGATATATCTTCCTTGGATTTTCTAAGTAGGTCATTTATTCCTCCCATACTTTCATGCATCCACTCCTTATAGTTATTAAATTTTCAAATTCATGTGTGTGATCAAATGTTAGTAACAGTCCCTTTAACTGGACCACAGTTTCAATTGATGCAGGGCTCTTTTTCCCTGGCTTTTTTGTTTTACATTTCTCACTACTATTTGAACCCCTGACATCTACCAGAGTATAAGTATTTAAATGTATTCAACATATATTTGGTGAATAAATAGACAAATTGATGTAAATTGCAATAAACATAATAAAAAGATTAAAATATAAATATGATATAAAATAAAATTAAAATTTGTAATAGGGCTGTAAGAATAAAATTAAAATATGCAGGCTTGAGATTCAACACTTTGCTACAGCTAAATGTGAATTTTATTTTGACACTTCCTGAAGGCAAAGAAAAAAACGGGAAACACAGAAGAAAACATAGACATTCTTCAGAGAAAGCAGCGCTGTCTTTCCTTGCACTTAAATCTAAAAGAATGTTTTCACCTGGGGCTTTGTATAGGATCATAATTTTCCTGAAACTTTTCTCAGCTGTCTTGAATTTTGGGATTAGCTTAATTTGGGTATGATAAGAGTTGTTATCATTATAATTATGATAGCGAAACTTGTACAGCACTGAAACAGGACAGTTCCCTGACCCACCCCCTTACAGGATGAGTGACAGGGGTGTGGCTCGTCTGTTAGGCCACCACCTTGTAAGCTCAACTCCCTTACAGGAGGTGTAGCATGCAGATGGGCAGGTGCAGAAGCCAGAGCAAGTGCTTTTTGGGGGCTCTGACCCCACGGTAGCCTCTAAGGGTGGATGCCTCCATCTCCTGAAGCCCAAGTGGGCGTGTGAGTTACAGTGCACTCTTTTAGTTTTGCCGTCCATGAATGGCTTAAGTGTTAAACAGCTCAGTGGACCCTTGGCTTTTTCCCAAGGGCCGAGGGAAAGCATGACAGCTTTCTAAATCCTGAGCTCTTGTCCAACATTCAGGAAAAATCAGTTCACACATGGACTTGAAGGATAGTGAATGTGGAGGTTTTATTGGGTGATGGAGGTGGCTCTCAGTAGGAGGGATGGGGAGCTGGAAAGAGGACGGAGTATGAAGATAATCTTCCCCTAGAGTTTTGCCATCCAGTGGCCAATCTCCTCTCCAACCATCCCCAATTGAACCCCTCTAGACGTTCGAATGCTCCTTCTCTTCCTTCCTTCTCTGCCACACCATTCTGCCGCTCTTTTGCTCTCCTGTTCCTTTGCTTATCTGCTCATGGAACCTGGGGCTTGGGGTTTATGTGAGTACAGGATAGGGGAGTGTGGCAGGCCAAAAAGCAACATTTGGGTGCAAAAAGAGAAATACCTGTTCCCATTTATTGCCACAGGTTTCCAGGCTTGAAGGTGGGTCCTTTGCCAGGCCACCACCCTCTTCTACCCAGTATTTCCCATTCTCCTGTCCATTTCAGCACCTACTCTATGCCAGGTACTTTTCAAATACTCCATTATTTCATTATTCTTCAGAACAAAAGTCTATCAGGAAGGTGCAATTACTATCTCTTATTTTAACAAGGACTAAATTGAGGCATAGAGAGTTTAAGTAACTTGTCCAACCAATAGCATACAGCTAAAAAGTGGCAGTGTGGTGTCTATTTTTCTTGTCATGTAATGGAATCAAAACAATCATTGGTATTAGTAAAGAAAACAGTTATTACAGTTAAAAATTCTTCAAAGGTTTAATAATCTATTTCTAACCTCCTCACTGCCCAAATATGTTATACTAAATTACATAATAAGCAGTTGAAGAGACTGGTCTACATTTGATTATTTTCTTTGATTTTTCTTCATCTACCCATTTCTTTTTGGAACAAAGCAGTAAAATAAAAAATGCATTAATGCACCAATGTTTTTGTATTCCTAAGAGTCTCCTCTTAGAACCACAACCCATCTCTTTATAATCCAGACTAGCAAAAAAGCACATCTGTAGCTATCACCAGCAGATTCCTGTGGTCAGCTGTTTTGATCACCATGATGTGTAACTATCACCCAACTCCCCTAATCATTACAATGGTGTTACATATTGATTAAAATAAGCAAATATGTTTGGTAGTATCATTGAATTTCTAAATTTTAAATAAAACATTTAAATTAGAAATGAAGACATGTATTACATTAAGAAATACACACAGCAATTTATCAATGGAAAGGAAGAAACTCAATATGAAAGTAAGAAAAAGTTTGGCATGGCAAATGCTGGCCAGAAGACACCAGAAAGGAGTTAAAATATTTGAGAAAAAAGTAGAAGATAAATTACAGCAATCAGACTAAACACTACTTTCACAATATTATTTCATTTCATCCCCAGAAGTTTTATAATTAGTTGGTTTCATTCTCATTTTACAGATGAATATAATGAACACTAGAGGTTAGTTTACCTATGGTAGGAGTATAGGCAATATCTGAACTCAGCTTCAACGCAGATTGATTCCATGGTCAATGCAGAATGATTATGTTTAACAGGCATGCATCAAAAACTCACCTTGGGAACACATTCTACAGCGGCCTGCAGTCCAGAATAACCAAAAAAATTAATTGAGGCCAGGAGCACTCAATTAAATAAATAATCACAGATAAATAAATGGAGAAATTTTGGTTTAAAGAAAATGGTAAAACCTTGATAGAGTTACAAACATGATATAGAGAAGAAAGAGAGGCATATAAAATTCTTGGTTGTATCTCGACAGGCGTCTTGGAGAGTGTGAAATTTGAGTGGGATTCAGAAATATTTGTATTGGATTTATATGGGGAAAAGAACATTCTAGGTAGAGGAAACAGCTTGAGAAAAAAGCCAGAGGCAAGAAAAAGAAATCACAATTGTAAAAAAAAAAAAAAAAAAAAAAAAAAAAGCTTGGTAAGTCAATAAAACTGAAAAAAAAAAAAAAAGAAAAAAAGCAGTGGCATGAAAAATGTAATCAGAGATGATTTTTAAAAGATAGAGAAGGCACAAAATTTGAAGAGTTTTAAAAGGAAGGCTGAGGTTTTGAACTTAACTCTTTTGCCCAGAGCCCGCCCTAGGCTATTTTTTTTTTTTAACCCAGAAGAGATAATGTAACTATGGAAAAACAGGAGGAAGTTTTGACTCATTTAAGGATGTCAACATCTTCTCAAATGTTTGATATGTTTTTGAACGCTGCTTTCCAAGACCTGAAATGTCATGAAAAAGGATTTGACAAGGATGTTCACAACAGTACAAAATCTAAGCTCCTCCAGTGCAAAATTCTTTAGAAAAATGTCATGTGCAGAGAAAGAATTTAAACTACTCTTCAGAGAATGACAAGATGTAATAAAATCCTGAAAATAAAACTTCCTCCAGTTGAAAAAAAAAAAAAAAGTAAGTAAAACACTCCATCTACAAAATATTAAATGTGAGTCCTAGCTACCTAAGGAATGTTGGCTGATCAATAAACATTATAAATAATTTAGAGCACAGATATCTCACAAAATGAAGGATGCATTCCCCTCTCTCCAAACACTGCACCTCAAAATTGCTTTCAATAATGACAGATGTGAGCATAAAATAAAGAAACAGGAAATTTAAAATAAAAGAAATTGACTAAGTACTTTGACCCAACTGTATACTTCTTCATTGAAAGAACTTGTCAGGTAGGGAAGAACTGAAATTGAAAAGGAAAGATACATAAAACGTTGAAATATAATTTGAGTTTTCCACTCTGTTGTTATTTATCCAACAAACACATATAGTACTTACTAGATATAAAGAACTTTTCTAGGCACTTAAAAACTGCAACTTTTAATTTTCATAACAATCTAATGAGGTGAGTATAATTATTATTTTCATTGTATGAATGAGAAAACTAAGGTACAGAAATGTTAAGAATCTTGCAGAAAGTCACAAGTATTGTCGGGGCAGAGCCGGGTCCATGTGCATAACAACTAGACTATGTTCTTGTTCTCTTCTTTTTCTTTGAAGATTGTTTTCCAAGAGGCAATAAAAATGCCATCATTAGATTATGTTAAAAAAGGCTTATTGAGACTTTATTTTAATATCAGGCATTTTTATCTGCTTGGTTTGCAATAGTGAACTAAACACAAGTAATGACTCTGACTCTCTAGACCTCACTTTCTAGTTATAAGAAGCAGGAAATACATCATCAAACCATTAAATAAGCAAGATTATTTCAAAGAGGAATAAATACTATGAAAAAGATAAAAGACTATTTGGTAATAGGAGGATCAAAATATAGAAATGTATACAAAACTGATTTGGAGCATGAGAGACTCAATTGTCTTTCCATCTGACAAAATTAATTTGCATATCTCTAGACAGGAATTATTGCTATTAGTTATCTATTACATTCGTAGTTGTTAAATAGCTCAAAGACATTGAAAGGCACAAATCCTACAGCATCAAATAACCCAGAAAGATATCTGACACTATATGAATTTCTTAAATCATTGGTGTTATATGTTATGTGCTAATAACTTAGAAATGTGTATCCCAAGTCAAACATTTTCTCTGTATTTTGAATCATCTACTATTTACTTGACATCTCCGCTTGGCTGTCTAAAAAACATCTTGACACCGGCTCCACTTCCTCCGCGATTTCTCGGAGCCGTCTAGCTCCTCCTCAGGGACTTTCCTGGGAAGGTCTCTCGGGAGTCCAGACCCCCACCACAAAGGTGTTTCGCGATCCGCCGAGCAGTTGTTGGCCCCAGGAGCATTGCCCTCCGGGCCAAATGGGCAGTGGACGATGCCCCTTCTGACCCAGCAGATCCAAGATGAGGATGATCAGGACAGCCTTGTGGCCAGCCTTGACAACGTTAGGAATCTCTCCACTATCTTGAAAGCTATTGATTTCTGAGAGCATGCCACGTGTTTCGCAACTAAAAATGGTATCAAAGTAACAGTGGAAAATGCAAAGTGTGTGCAAGCAAATGCTTTTACTCAGGGACTTTAACTGCACTTCGGATGTGTTACCAAGGTTATGGTTACCCTTTGAGGCTGTTTCTGGAAGAAGGAGGAGTGGTAACAGTCTGCAAAATCAATACACAGGACCCTGAGGACACCTTGGATTTTGATTTCTGCAGCACCAATGTTATTAATAAAATTATTCTGCAGTCAGAGGGGCTCCGTGAAGCATTTTCTGAATTGGATATGATGAGCGAAGTCCTACAAATTACAATGTCTCTTGACAAGCCTTATTTCAGGTTATCTACTTTTGGAAATGCAGGAAGTTCCCACCTTGACTATCCCAAAGATTCTGATTTGATGGAAGCATTTCATTGTAATCAAATCCAAGTCAACAGATACAAGATTTCTTTACTGAAACCCTCTACAAAGGCATTAGTCCTATCTTGTAAGGTATCTATTCGGACAGATAACAGAGGTTTCCTTTCATCACAGTATATGATTAGAAATGAAGATGGACAAATATGTTTTGTGGAATATTACTGCTGCCCTGATGAAGAAGTTCCTGAGTCTGAGTCTTGAGTATGACAACTCACTGATATTTATGTATACATTTATGACAGATGAAGTTCTTATTCTGAGTACAGTACTCTTTATAATTTCATGTTGAATTTTCTATGAGGAAGAACAATGGGGAAAATAGGAGCAAGGTCGTGTACCTAATAGTTACTATGTTTTCTAAACACATTTTGTAGAGGGCATGTACATAAATGTTTTCATGTAGTCATAGATTATTCAGGACTGTCCTTTAGTTCTGTCTTTTGAACTCACAGTTATGTGAGCCAAGGTAACATTTCAAGAGTCTAAAGGCTTAAAGTTTGATGCAGCTACCTGAAATGTTCTATTTATTTACTATTAGAAAAAGCAAAGACATATGAGCATTGCTTATTAGTTTGAATTCTAGAGACTAGATCGTAGTGGTTCTCAAAGTGTTGTGCCCACACCAACATCAGAACGGCCTGCAAACTTGTAGCAAACTCTGGGGAGGAGGCCAGCATTCTGTATTTTAACAAGCTTCCCTCAGGAGATTCTGATGCATGCTAAATTTTGGGAACCACTGTTTTGAAGGAAACTTTTTTCTTTAATAGGATTTAATTGTATTGAGATAATTGCTTTTACATGTGATTTCCTTGCAAATGTTCTGAAGTTGAGGCATCACCAAACAAGTCTGAATAATTCTTTATGTGATTTATTTTTAAAGTAGACCTTTTAAAGAGATCTGTGAATGGGATATAAAGCAATTTTCAGTGTTACAGGTTTTCTTCTTGTTCTCAAAACTGTTCACTGTAGTAAGTAACAGCAGTCAGTACTTATTACTTTCCATTTGCCTATGAGTTCCTTGACAAATCAAGGTGTAGAAAACCAGTTATTAAGTGATTTTGTACTTTCCTGGTAGTTGTCACTAAAATAATTTTTGTGGCATATAAATATATTTAATAAAATACAATACTAAAAAAAATAAAAACCATCTTGAATGTAACATTAAAAAGAATTGACTTTTTCCTCACTGAATCTATTCCTCTTCCACTTTTCATTAATACAGTAAATGACATCGCTATTCATCCAACAATTCAAATCCAGAAATTTAAGGAGTCATACTTGATTCTCCTTATTCCATTAGTCCCCACATGAAATCCCCTAGCAAATCCTGTTAGCAGTTTTACTTCCAAAATGCATTTTGATTTGTTCATTCTTATCTCTCTCTACTGTCACCACTCTGGCTTGTACCATTCTCATATCTCAATCAACAATTTCAATAACGTTCAGCTTCCCTTTTTCTATTCTTGTTTCTCTTCCTTCCATTCTCCCTATAGCAAGCAGTCAGAATATGCTTCATAAATATAAACCAGATTTCATTATCATGATGCTCAAAACCCTTTGTTCCATTCCCACAAAATAAACAAAACATTCACCATGAACCTGTAAGGCTCTGCATGGACTATACCCTGTCTATCTCTTTAATAACTAACACTCTGATGTCACTCTCCTCAGATAGGTCTTTCTCTTCTCAATTATTTTTTGGTATATTTCCCTGTTAAATTTCTTCAGAGCACCTACATCAAACTTAATTCTTTCACCTAATAATTTATTTATTCTCTGTCTCCCCGCTCCCCAAAAAATAGTTTAGAAAGGCAGAGGCCATGATTCTCTCATTCCTGCACATACTGATGCTCAATAAAAATGATATCTAACTGAATAAATATCATTACTCAGAGGAGTATTTCCCAAAGCACATTTCATGAAATAGTAGAATGTTAATGACACACAAAAATGATGTCATGGGCTCATTGAAATCAGTAAATATTCAGTAAATATTTTGCAAAATATTTACAAAGATTGTTTAGTAGATTTAATGTACCAGTGTGTACTGTGAATTTTCAAGAGAGGGACATAGTGTGCTGTATTGTTATTTTTGTTGTTTTGGATTAAAGACATGTATAAACTGATCCTATAGTAAGGCAATTTGGGAGTTTGTGTATGTTTAATGTGGCTACACTGTAAAATGAAAGAACATGTGTAGGAAATTCAGGTTGTAATTTATTACTAGTCTATTTAGTTATTTTACCATATTTTTGTGACTATTTCTCAGTTGTATATACTTTCTTAGTATTTGGTGACTTTTTTCCGTAAATAGGCAATCATTATACACTTAACTTGAGTGTTATGCCCAAACTGTTTGTTCCCCAAAGAAGACCACCAGAGTCCAGAGTCAAAGCCAAGTGGCAAGGATCTTTACTACAAGTTCGAACCTGGTCCCTCCTTTACACAGTATACAAGAGGGCCCCGAACAATGCGAGTGTTTGCTTTTTATAGCCCGAAAGTTGCAGGGGAACAAAGAAATTCTTTTGGCTCCTGCGCTTTCAGTAACCTTGAATGGCTGTCCCCTTATCGGAGACTTTCCAGGTGGTGTTTGTACTGGGCTCAGGGAGTTTGAGAGATATATGGTGGTGGGATGGGAGGATGGGATGTGTTTGTGCTAGGCTCAGGGAGTTTTGAGCCCGGGGCTGAGGAATGTGCCCAGCTCCTTTCATTCCCCCCTTCTTTTCAGGTATCTTTAGAGCCAATCTTGGGTCTTACAAGTCTGATTCTGTTTCAGCGTTTACAGGTTGGTATTGGGCTCTGAGGACCATGAGTTGTACAGTGTCAAATCTCTCCCTAACAAATTGTAAAATTCTGTTAACAACACAAGGTCCTACGGTAAGCAGAAATAGTAGACTTAGCAGGGGTCCAAGGAAGGGGGCTAACAGAGAAAACATAGAGGAATGCCACCATTGGTCTGCAGCTGAAGCAAACTGCCGTGTTTTTACTTCAGTGCTTAATTTGCGTAACTGTTGGACCCGGTCCTCTACAAGTCCTGATTCATTTATGTAGAAACAACAGTCTTCTTTTAGAAATATACATGTACCACCTTTTTCTGCAGTGAGTAGGTCTAGGGCTCTCCGGTTCTGCAAGGTTACCTGAGCTAGGGACGTGAGCTGCCGCTGAAGGGAGGCAAGGGACTTAGCCGACTCCTCCATAGCAACGGCAAATTGTTGGTACAACTTGTTACTTTCTATGAGGGTGTGACCTAGGGCTCCCCCCGCCAGTCCGGCCGCAATGAAGGATGAGGTGAGGGAGATTCCTGCAATGAGGGGGAGAAATATGGCTCGTGCAGGTCTTGGTCTAGGGTCTGGGTGAATAACAGCACTAGTCCAGTTACCGGTATACCCTAGGAACTCGCCAGCAGTTAGTAGAGTCAACCGGGGAACTAATGTGACAGGGAGACACAGTAGGTTATTAACAGAAGGACTAGGTAGGTTCTTAGATAAGGTTCCATTACACCAGAAGAATATGCCTGATGGAGCCCTTAAGGTGATATTAGGGGGCGTTGCAGTGATGCTGCAGAGGCTGGAATTGGTTCCTGAGAAACAGTAGGGAAACTTCTCCTGACTGGGGTTTAGGTATAGGGGCACGTTCAGGATAGGAGCATATGAGAGGTTTCGGAGGTTGTTAGCTTGGGCAAAGGTAGAGGATCCCCATGGCAGAGGGACAGCGGTTAGCGGTGGACGCCCTAGAGTGGCGCACAGAAAGCAGCCAGACAGGCTATGAAGTCCTGTAAGGTTAGCAAGTTCTAGTCCTTCTTGTAATAACTTCAACCAGGAGAAAGGACGTAAGTCTTGTGTTAGTCTGTTTTCCTGTCGTTGGATATTCCCGTGGACCAGGGGCAGTACTTGCACTAGGCCTCGCCACAGATAGAGGTGACTGCTAGGCCATGTGGAGGAGGGGGAGTAGTATACAGCCCCATGTTGAGGCGTGGTCCAGTGGGAGTTCCAGGGGTCTCTAACTATCCATGTATATGAAAAGTCTCTATCCCGTCTACGATGGAAGGGCCACTTAGGGTCTAACTGTTTTCTCTCTCCCCAATAACGGGGTCTATGGATGTTACAATAGTTATAAGGACAGCCGGCATTTTGGTGCCACCAATAGTGTTTACAATTGTATTTAGTCTGATCAAACTTAAAGCATATTATTGGTGTCATAGGTTTGGCTATTTGAAAACCAGTAAAATTTAGTAGAATTGGGCTGTTGCACCCTGAGGAAGGGCAATCAGCACTGGCCAATAATTTTCCGGGCTTATGAGGTTGCCCAGGGTGGGTTCGGTTTTCATAAAGCCAGAATCTCCAGACAAAGGGATTATGAGCTGGTTTTGTGATTTCTCCAGCGGCCACTAGGGCGACTAACGTTAGGGTAAGACTACCTAACTGCATGTTTGCAGTGAACTATGCTGCCGGCGCAGGGTGAGTTTTAAGGGGTTGTTCCTAGCTCTGTCCATAGTCCACGTGTCTGGTGCTTCAGCCGCCGCCGTGATTGGTCCCAGAAGATCGGAGGTTGGGTCCACTGGCTTGACGTGGGAGTAGTGGATCCACGATGCGATGCCTTCTACCTTTAGGGCGGTGGGTGTGGTTAGGAGTACCTGGAGTGGTCCTTTCCCCCTGGGTTCTAGGGTCTCTTGTCGGTGTTGCTTGACTAGGACCCAGTCTCCCGGCTGGTACGGATGGGGTGTCGGCGGGGGACCGGTCTAGTATAGTTCCTTCAGCTTGGGCCAGATTTCTTGATGAATTTTCTGCAAGGCTGGGGAGGATATCTTCCAGGATTTTCTTTGCTACAACCTGAGCAGTTTCTTTCTTGGTGGGGAATGCTTCAGTCCACCCTGAAAAAGTATCTACAAAGACAAGTAAGTACCGATACCCGTATTTTCCTGGCTTTATCTCAGTAAAATCTACTTCCCAGTAGATACCGGGCCTCGTTCCCCTGAGCCTTGTTCCCGTTGCAGCCTGGGATTGGGAGTAGGCGTTGTTAAGCTGGCAGACTTTGCACCTTGTCACGATGTTGCTGGCCATCTTGGCTGTATGTCTGAATTTGAGCTTAGAGCGTCTGATCAGGTCTATTATCCGCCGAGCACCCAGGTGGGTGGTTTGGTGGATGTGTTCTAACACTTGTTGTCCTAATTTTTCTGGTAGGATGGTTTGGTCATTAGTATCAGTCCACCACCCATTCTGGATCTGTTTCAGGGGAAGCTTGTCAATCCACTGGAGATCTTGTTCTGAATAATCAGGGAAATATGGCAAGTCCCGGGGGCCCGGGTCAGGGAGCTGGAGTGCAAGGAGTTGGCTGGGAGCCTTCGCCACCTTTCTTGCAGTTTGGTCCGCCAGAAAGTTGCCTTGAGCAGTTGGAGTAGTTAGTTTCTGATGCCCTGGGCAATGCACAATGGCTAACTTTTCTGGCCTCCATAGGGCTGTTAGCAGGGCTAGGATTTCTTGCTTGTTTTTTATCTCTTTTCCTTCAGCCGTCAGTAACCCCCGCTCCCTGTAAATGGCCCCATGTATATGCGCTGTTGCAAAAGCATATCGGCTGTCTGTATATACCATCAGCTTTTTCCCCGCCCCTAAGGTAAGAGCTTGGGTGAGCGCTATCAATTCGGCCTTCTGGGCCGATGTCCCCGGGGGCAGGGGTTCCGCCCAGATTACCTCAGTCTCTGAAGTCACTGCCGCTCCAGCGTACCTCTGGCCCTGATGCATGAAGCTGCTCCCATCAGTGAACCAGACGAGGTCGGCGTCAGGAAGTGGGCGGCCCTGCAGGTCTTCTCGAACTCCGTGCACCTGAGCTAGTATCTCGGTGCAGTCGTGGAGTGGGGCGTCCAGGTCCGGGTTGGGCAGTAGCGAGGCAGGGTTTAAGGTCGTTGTTATCCTAGGTCTTCATGGAGGGCCTCATCGAACAGGGTAGGAGAGTTTTTGAATCCTTGCGGCAGTCTGGTCCATGTCAGTTGGCCACTTATGCCTCTATCAGGGTCATTCCACTCGAAGGCGAAGAGCTTTTGGCTCTGAGGGGCTAAAGGCAAACTGAAGAAAGCATCTTTTAAATCTAAAACGGTGTACCATTGATGTTTAGGGTTTAGGGTACTCAGGAGGGTATATGGGTTAGGCACAGTTGGATGTATATCCACAACCCTCTTATTGATTTCTTTTAAGTCTTGTACAGGTCTGTATTCTCCACTATTAGGTTTTCGTACTGGCAACAACGGAGTATTCCAGGGTGAGTGGCATGAGCAAAGGACCCCTTGGTCAAGGAGCCAGCAGATATGTGGGGCAATTCCTTTCTTGGCCTCTAGGAGCATCGGGTATTGGCGTACCCACACGGGGTCTGCCCCAGGTTTAAGTTCAACAAATAAAGCAGGACGGTGTTTTGCTAGTCTTAAGCCCCCCGTTTCCGCCCAAGCTTCTGGATATTGCTGGAGCCAGGTTGCTATGTCCTGGTCAGGGGCCGTTTGCTCCTGGTGGAGCCGGTATTCATTTTCTAGGGTTATAGTCAGGACGGACACGGGTTGATTGTGGGAGTTTGTCACGACGGGCCCCTCAGGGAGGAAATGGATCTGTGCTCCTATTTTAGTTAGCAGGTCTCTCCCTAATAGGGGACAGGGGCTCTCAGGGATGACCAGGAAAGAATGGGTTACATTCTTGGCTCCGAGGTTGCTGTTCTTTGTGTGGTCTATGGGTATTTCTTAACTCCTGTGGCCTCTTGTACCCACAAGGACCTGGAGGATAATTTTCCATTAGTTTTAACTAAGACTGAGTGCTGTGCTCCCGTATCGACCAAGAACTGGATGGGGGACCCCTCCACTTGCAAAGTTACCCTAGGTTCGGGGAGGGGATCTGAACCCTGTCTTCCCTAGTCTTCATCTTGAGTGACTAGTACGGGTGTAGACCTAGGGGGTCCCTGTCCTCGTTGTTTCTTTTTGGGGCAGTCTCTTACCCAGTGGCCAGCCTCCTTGCGGTAGGCACATTGGTCTTTTTTCAGATTATCATGCCTGGGGGGCCACCTGGGTTGGGTGTACTCTGGCTGTAGATGCTCTTTCTGTACTACTGCTGCCAGGACGTTGGTCATTTTTTCAGTGGCCTTAAATTGCCTTTCCTCTGGAGTATCTCTGTTATTGTAAACCCGCTGGGCTATCTGAAGGAGGTCTTGGATCCGCTTTCCTTCTAAGTCTTCTAATTTTTGGAGTTTTCTTTTAATATCTGGGGCTGCCTGATTTACGAAAGACATTACAACAGCTGCCTGACTTCCTGGAGCCTCTGGATCTATGGGGGTGTACTGTCTAAAAGCTTCCATTAATCTTTTTAAGTAGGTGGCTGGGCTCTCTGTCTTTTCTTGCAGAATAGAATATACTTTAGCCAAATTAGTGAGCTTGCGAGCAGCTGCCCGGAGACCTGCCATTAGAGTCTGGCGATAAAGGCGTAGCTGTCCCCTACCTTCTGCCGTGTTGTAGTCCCATGCCGGCCTGGTCAGAGGAAAGGTCGCGTTTATGAGGTCGGGGTTGGCAGTCGGTTGACCGTTGTCCCCCGGGACCAGCTTTCTAGCTTCTACCTGTATTCTCTCTCGCTCTTCCGTGGTAAACAAGATTCGGAGGAGCTGCTGACAATCGTCCTAAGTGGGCTGGTGGGTGAACATGACACTATCCAGTAAAGCCAGTAGATCTTTGGGGTTGTCTGAAAACCGAGCACTCTGAGTTTTCCAGTTATACAGATCACTGGTGGAGAATGGCCAGTACTGGAGCCTGGGGATTCCTGTGTCATCTGGGGGTCCTATTTCCCTGAGGGGTAAAGCCACCGTGGAGTCAGGCGGCTGGGGGGGCTAGTCCGCGAAGTGCGCCCTCGTGTCCGCCCTGCCGGCCCCTCAAAGTTACTTTCCCTTTCAGCAGGCCCGTGAGTGCCGGCTGCCTCCCCTCCGCCTGCTCTCTCCCGCTATTTCATTCACGCGCGCTCTCTTTCTCTCTGTCATTCCGTGTCCTTTCTCCTTCACACTCAGTCTCTTTTTCTTTCTGTCTCTCTCTCTGACTCTCCACGTCTGCCGTTTCCTCCCCTTTCTCTTTCCGATTTCCCTTCTCACTTTCTCCCTCTCCCCAGTCTCACTTTCTGTGTCTCTTCCTGTAAAGGAATGTGGGTTAGAATCCTTATAGAGGAAATCTGATCTGACTTATTAATGATAGCTAGTCGCAGGTGCGCCTCGGCAGCCCGGGGACCGGGGCCGGGAGCGTGGCGCCGGAAGCCGGGGACCGGGGCCGGGAGCGCGGCGCCGGAAGCCGGGAGCCCGGGGACCGGGGCCGGGAGCGCGGCGCCAGAAGCCGGGGGACCGGGTGTGGGAGCGCGGCGCTGGAAGCCGGGGACCCTGGGGACCGGGGCAATTCAGACCGCAAGCACGCACCCGGGGACCGGGGCAATTCAGACCGCAAGCGTGCACCCGGGGACCGGGGCAATTCAGACCGCAAGCGCGCACCCGGGGACCGGGGTCAGTTTCAGCTGTTGCCCGGATCGCAAACGCGCTCTGGCAACTCACATCGCAATTTAAATCAGAAGAGAGCCAGGGGACGTCTCCCACCGGTCTCCACTGGCCGTCCTATAGCGCGTCCGCCAGGACTGTGCCAGCCTCAGTTTCAGACCTCGCGAGTCACAGATTCAGATTCAGAACAGACACACAGACACAGACAGACAAACGGAGACGAGCCAGCTCACCTATCAGTAGATCGATCATAGCAGATCCATTGACCAGGGGTCTGGTGGGCTTGGGGAATCCCGGACGGGCCCCCAGATGTTATGCCCAGACTGTTTGTTCCCCAAAGAAGACCACCAGAGTCCAGAGTCAAAGCCAAGCGGCAAGGATCTTTACTACAAGTTCGAACCTGGTCCCTCCTTTACACAGTATACAAGAGGGCCCCGAACAATGCGAGCGTTTGCTTTTTATAGCCCGAAAGTTGCAGGGGAACAAAGAAATTCTTTTGGCTCCTGCGCTTTCAGTAACCTTGAATGGCTGTCCCCTTATCGGAGACTTTCCAGGTGGTGTTTGTACTGGGCTCAGGGAGTTTGAGAGATATATGGTGGTGGGATGGGAGGATGGGATGTGTTTGTGCTAGGCTCAGGGAGTTTTGAGCCCGGGGCTGAGGAATGTGCCCAGCTCCTTTCAGAGCACCTACATCGAACTTAATTCTTTCACTCAATTATTTATTTTCTCAAAGAATTAGATTAGGACTTAATAATTTTTATTTAAAAAATAGTGCTTTATAAAAATTGCTCTTTTTTTAAAATAGATTGAATGAGAAAATAAAATTAGCCAGTAGTGAAATGTGGTTTGTCAGGCCATACATTTGCAGGTTGGTTAATTAGCACAGAGCATCTTCCAGGGTTTGTTTAAACTGAAGTAATACTAGGTTGGTGCAAAAGCAATTGCAGCTTTTGCCATTAAAAGTAATTATTTTTAATTCAGTCATTCAGACTTTCCTTTCTCCTAAATTTTTCAGTAAAAGCCTAGTCAATATATGTTTGTGTAGTATTTAAAATTTAATAAGTTAGGCAGATTATGGTTGAAAGTTTGCAACATCTTCCTGTTTCCTCTCTTACGGACAATCAACTCATTATAAATGTGCAAATTTGGAGGCACACTTATGCCTCCCAAATGTGGAAAGTACATTAAAAGTAATTACTTTTAATGGTGAAAACTGAAATTACTTTTGCACCAACCTAATAATTCAAAGTCTCAAGTTATCATTCAGCTGACATATATATCTATTCATAGATAGGTAAATAAACTTATTTTTAGTAATAAGTATTTTAATTTTAATATTTCATTCTAGTGGCTTTATAAAGAGATTACATGAACAAATTTATAAATTTTTATTCTTTCTATAACTTAACCAATCCTGCTGGTTATGTCAATCGGGCTTTTTACTTCAGATCATGGAAAGAATTGATATGTCTTTGCCTCTGAATTTGCACATGTATAATGGGCCGATTGCCAACGAGAGAGGAAACAGGAAGAGGTTTCAAACTTTCAACCATAATCTGCCCTAATTTATTAAATTTCACATAGTACACAAACATATATTGACTGGGCCCTTACTGAAAAGTTTAGGAAAAAGGAACGTCTGAGTGGTTGAATTCCTCAGCAATCTGTGGATGCATCATTTGAATCAGAGTGATTTATTATTCTGTTGGTGTTGCTTTTACTGGACACCTTCTCCCAAGTACCAGGGATTTGTAACCCGGGGTCCCCAGATTTTTGGGTATGCACTGTGAAAAAGGACCCACTTATAACTATTGTACCTTGAGCTCTTATTTCAAAAAAGTTCCAGGGAGAAGCTCGGCCCCAGAAAAACAAAAACTGGATCTAGAGATGCCTGAGTTGGAGATGAATTTTGCTTAACTCCCCTCATTACCATACTAAAATCCCCACCCCAGGAGGAGCTTATTTGTCATTTTCCATACATGCTTCTGCATGATCAGCGACTGAGCCTGCACTGACTGTACTCCAACTCTACATAGAATGACTCAGCTAACCAACCCAATAAAAGCCATGTTTTCAATGATGTTTGGGAGCCACTGCTTTGGGAACTATCCTCAGTGTTCTCTTTACTTGTTGCAAGTAATCAAATCCCCTAGTTAAATCCACCTTGGTCATTGGACTGTCAACCCTCAAGTGATAAAGCCCACCTCTTGTGTGAGTAACAATCCTGGTGACCCAGACAGGCTCAAGACCCTGGTTCTGATCCTAACTCCTCAAAGCCTCCCAGTAGGTGAAGTGGTGGGTAGCGGCAGCTCACCCAGGCTAACTTGCTCATATTGCCTAAGAGGGGTGGGTATGATACAGGAGGATCTTTCACCTGGTGACAAGCCCACCAGGCTGTCACTTGGGCCTATCTCAAAGGAGTGCAAGTGGCTGCCTGAACCTTTTTGTTCTGTGATCCCTCACTGCAGGAAGTGGACCTCATACCACTAAAAGTTGACTAAAAGTGTGAATTCTTTGGATCTAGCAATGGGATCTCTAGAGTAAGGGCAGTGTACCTCTGTTTGACTTTCTGTCTTTTTCTGGTTTGTACCCTTGGGGATTGAAAGAAACTCCCATCACAGTAAACAGCAACTAGACCTGGCTAGCCAACAGTGAAATGAACTGTGAGATCAATTTTTCCTGAGATAGCTTTAAGGTCATCAGAGGGGATGCATCTCCCAAAGCAGAAAGGGACCTGTGGAGGCTGGAAGCCCTTGACTTTGACAGCTAGACTGGGAAAACTTCAGCTTAGGAGAGGGGGCCCACACTGATACTTTCCTGATTCACTCGGGTATGTTCTCTTCAGGTAGCAGCTTTTAAAAGAAGGGGAAGCCACTTTGCCTGATGCCTAGGAGGGTCACTGGGCAGCCTGATGAGATTTTTCAGGAAGCACATGGGGCTGTGCTAGGGACCCGCCAGGTCACCCTCACACATTGACTTACTTTTGTTATGTGTGTTAGAGGAGTCTGTCATTATTTGAGAGGAAAAATCAGTCATTTCACATCTGTATAGCTGCTAATTTGTTATTTAAACTTTGAGAAGCTAGGATCGAACCCTAAATAAGAACTCAAGGGTATGGGGAACCTGACCTCTGTATCAGAGCAAAGCCCATTAGGGTTTATTCTCTAAACACTAGAAGATTTTGGGGTATTCAGACAAAGCCTATTAGGGTACATTATCCAACACTAGAAGATTTTTGGGTATTCTCCAATAACTAAAAAGAAGATGATTTTCTTTTGTAACACAGCCTGGCTACGGTGTGTCCTAGGTAGCCAGGAACAATGGCAGAGGGACAGCTCACTTAATTACCATGTCATTCTTCAGCTGGATATTTTCCATAAAAGGCAAGACAAAAGGGATGAGATATCACATGTCCAATGTTTTATGGCCCTTTACCAGAATAGGGACCTATATATAAAGTGTGGATTTTACGCTCTCAAGGTCAGACCACCTGGATCTCCAGCTAAGCCACTGGAGAAAGTGCTGCCAATCCTAGAGAGCCTTGTGGATGAGAAAAACTCCCTTCACCCCATGAAACCCAGGAAAGAAGAGAGTGGAGAGAGGGAGGCTGTCATTCTAACAGATTATCGGGGATGTCCCCTCCCACATAACCACCTGACTTGGCAGATAAAACCCAACTAAAATGCCAGAGACCTCCCCAACTAATGTGTCAGGGGCTTCCTCATCCTCCTCTTGGAATCTAGCCTCCTCTTCCAGATAGCACAATCCCGGAGTGGGAGCTTTTACAATCTGGGAGGCGGGATGTTTCCCCTCAGGCAGGTTTTGGATAGGATATGCGTTTATTTCAAGTACATGTGCCTTTTACCACCTCTGACAACTGTAATTGTGAAATACATACAAAAGGCTTTCAAGCTAACCTGAGGAATTTACTTCCCTTATAGGAGGCATATTTCCCATTTACAACCTGACCTGGGCTGATGCTCAGACCTTGGTGACCACTTTTTTAACTACTGAGGAAATATCCATAGTTTTAGCTGAGGCTGGGGCAGAAGCTGGCAGGCAGTATAATAACCAACCCAATAGCACCATCTAGTGACCAGAAGAGCAATTGGTTCCGAATGCAGAAGCCCATTGGGACCCCAATAACAGAATAGGGAGGGAGAACTTGGAAAACTACCAGAACATATTATTGAAAGGAAGGAAAGAAGTTAGCAAACCTCCTTTTAATTGGAGTAAGCTTAGGGATGTTCGTCAGGGACCTGGTTAGAACCCCTCAGCGTTTCTAGAATGGCTGGGAGAGTGCCTGCAGGACTATACCTCCTGGGACCCTGAGGTACAGGGAAGTCAGATGGTCCTTAGCACCTGTGTATATCTCAGAGTGCCCCAGATATCCACAGAAATATCCAGAAATTGGCCATAGGCTCTGACATTATCCCCTCTCCAGTTAGTAGAGATGACCTTCAAAGGTTTCAATAACAGAGATGTGGTTGAAGAAGGCAGAAAGCAAGACGAAGAAACAAGCAGCTTTCTGGTAGTTGTGCCTCAGTCCATTCCAGACAACCCAGAAAGAAGAAGGGAGCCAGCTTGGGTGACTGATCCCAAGCCCTAATGTGGGATCAGTCTTGGGCCACCGAAAAACTAGGACCTAATCAGTGTGCCTATTTCAAGTTAGTGAGACATTGGGAGAAGGACCATCCCAGCTGTCTCCAAAGACAGAAGGCTAGGGACAAGCTCTCCTCAACCAAAGAAGACTGGCAGGACCCAGGGTCTCCCCAACTGGCTCCTCAAAATAAGATCTCTATCTCCTTAGAAGCAGGGGGAGAGCCGATTGAGTTTCTGCTCAATACGTGAGCCACATTCTCTACACTGGCTAGCAGAAAGGGTACTCAGAGTGTGTAATATTAAGGGGATGTCAGGAAAGGGAGACAGTGAGCAGTTTCTGGAGGCTCTGTGGTTCAAAGACCCTGACCCACTCTTCCCTGTATGCCCCTCAGTGGCTCATCCCCTTGCTAGGGAGGGACATACTGACAAAACTTGAAACCATTGTCTGCCTCAACCAAGTCCACTTAGAAGTAGAGGTGCCAAGAGCTCAAAGAGCTGCCTTCCTGGCCCTTCTTCATGAAGACCTTGATCCTCCAGGAGAAACCCTAGGTGATATTCTAGCACAAGTCAACTCTGAAGTATGGTCACAGGGCCAAATAAGAAGGGTTGTCACAGCAGAACTTACTAGGATACAGTTAAAACCAAACAGCCCAACACCAAGAGTAGGACAATATCCTCTAAAACCTGAAGCACTGCAGGGAATGGAGCCTGTGTTAGAGAGTCTCTTACTCCAAGGACTGATCAAGCCTCATCACTCCCCATATAATACCCGACCCTTGCTGTTAAAAAACCAGAAACAAGAGAGATGGTTAACAGTACTGCTCAGGACATTTACCCCGTAGAGCCTAGTCCTTCTATATTGCTAGCCAGTCTCTCAGGGGACAGCAAATACTTTAGCATGCCAGCTCTCAAAGATGCCTTCTTTTATGTGCCTATAAGCCATGAATCTCAGGAATTATTTGTCTTCGAATGAGAGGATCCTAAGATGTTTCAGAGAAGTATTGCTGGATGGTACTTCTCCAGACTTCAAGAACTCCCCGAACATTTTGCGGGGCCCTAAGCTGAGCTCTATGAGACTTGAAGATATAGTGGATCATTGTCTTGCAATATGTGGATGATATCCTCATAGCCAGCCCCATTGAAGAAGATTCTGGTAAAACTATCCTTCTAGTCCTGAACTTTCTAGCAGAAAGGGACTGTAAAGTGTCAGAAAAAAGCCCAGATTTCAAAGGAGACTGTCCAGTATTTAGAGTATGTTATCCCTCAGGGCCAGTGCAAACTTCCCTATGAGCAGAAAATGCTGTTTACCACCTGGTCCCTCCTAGGAACCATACACAATTGCATGGATTCTTGGGTACAGTGGAATTCTGTTGCATCTAGACCCCAAATTTTTGGCTTATAGCTAAGCAACTTTATGACAAACTCCAAGGGCTAACAACCACCTTTTTCTTTTCTTTTTTCTTTCTTCTTTTTTTTTTAAGACAGTCTCGCTCTATCACCCAGTCTGGAGTACAGTGGCATAATCTCACTGCAACCTCTATCTGCTGGGTTCAAGAGATTCTCCTGCCTCAGCCTCCAAGTAACTGGGATTGTAGGCATGCACCACCATGCCTGGTTAATTTTTATAATTTTAGTAGAGACAGAGTTTCACTACATTGCCCAAGCTGGTCTCAAACTCCTGGCCTCATGCAATCTGTCCACCTTGGCCTCCCAAAGTGCTGGGATTTCAGATGTGAGTCACCGTGCCTGGCCACACCCACCCTTTTGAATGGGATGGGCAATTTGATCAGGCTTTCCAGAAGCTTCAAAAGCTGTTACTTGAGACTATGGCCCTACAGCTCCCCAACATAACTGAGCCTTTTGACATCTACATCCATGAAAGACAGAGAATAGATCTTGGAATGCTGACCCAGATGCTAGGACCCATGAAAAAAGTACTGGACTACTTCTCTAAATAATGTGACAGTGTGACAAGAGGTTGACTCCCCTTGCATAGGGCAGTGGCTGCCATTTGTATGCTTACCCAGGAAGCTGAGAAGGTTACAGAGTCAAGAATTGACTATTCAGATCCTCCACCAAGTGACAAGTGTACTGGAGTCTAATGGAGTTATTGGTTAACAAGTTCCAGAATGCTGCAATATCAGGTCTTGTTGATAGACACCTCTGACAACTGCATGTGTACATGCCAAGCCTTATCCCTGCCCTCCCAATGCCCATCATCCAGGATTCCCTAATCCATTACTGCTCCACCACCATAGAAGAACTATACTCTGGAAGAAAAGATTTGTAGAGTGAACCTCTTCCTAATTTGGAAAATGTATGTTTGTAGATGGCAGTGGCTTCAAGGAAAGAGGCAAAAGAAAGGCAGGTTACGTGGTTGTCTCCCCATGAGAAACCATCAAAGATTAGAGCCTCCCCATAGGAACCTCTACCCACAAGGCTGAGATAATAGCATTAACTTGAGCCTTAATGTTAGGAAAGAACAAGGCCTTGACACTTTATAGATACGTGAGATATGTGTCCTCTGTTTTCCATGCCCGTGGAGCAACCTGGAAGGAAAAGGGACTTCTAAATGCCAAAAACAAGGAAATCCAATACGGAACTGAAATATTGTCACTGCTGTGGGCTGTGGAAATGCCCAGAATGATTGCTGTAGTCCTTTGCCAAGGTCACCAGGAGGGTCTACGAAATAATACAGGAGAACAACCTGGCAGTCACCATGGCCAAAAGGGCTGTGCTGGGTGGGGAGGGGAAGTCCTCCAAACTTCCTTGCTTCCTTTGGTACCTTTTCATGAATATAAGCCAAGATGCTCCCCTGGGGAATTATAGGAAGCCAAGCAAGAGGGATACCAGAGTTCCCTGTCAAGGGAGTGGGCTCAAATTTAAAGAGGTAGAATATGGCTGCTCAAAAACCTAAGTTGTGCTATTACAAAGCATATCCATATTTCCTCACACTACAGCAAGGAGGCTATGCACACCTGGCTCCTTAGGATAGTAAAGACCTCAAGGGTAAAGAAAATTATGAAGTGGCTGACCAGTGTGTCTTGTTTCAGAAAAGCATGCTCAAACCAGACCTCCCATGTCTACTTTGGCCAAGATGGTACAATTCAGGGGAACCATGCCAGGGGAAGACCGGCCAATTGAGTTCATTGTTATGCCTACAGCTCCTGGGGGATTTAAACACCTCCTGGTACTTACAGATATCTTTATCTGTTGGACAGAGGTTTTTCCATGCTGGACTATGAAGACAGGAGAAGTCATAAAGGCTTTATTAAAGGAAGTTATGCCTTGATTCAGTCACCCTGTGTCGGTCCAGACTGATAATGCACCTGCATTTGTTTCTAACATAGTGACAAAAACTTCCCATGCCTTGGGCATATAGTGGAAGTTGCATGCAGCCTGGGGTCCACAGGCTTCAGGGAGAACTGCAAGAGCTAATAGAACTCTCAAGGGTATCCTAGCCAATTTATGCCAGGAGGCCCAAGAGAATTGGTTAAAGGTATTTACCATAGCCTTGGCCCACATATGGGCAGTACTCGGAGGTAAAGTGGGGTTTCACCCCTTTGAAATATTATAAGGAAGGCCTTATCCAGGCAAGCAAAGTCCCCTTTTTTGCCCAGATACAGAGATAGAAAGAACAATAGAGCATATCATTCATCAACAGTCAGCAGTATCCTCTATAAATCATTATGGCAATCACAGCCTCCCAGTCCCCCCTGGGGTAAACCTTCCCACCCATACAACCCAGGAGATAAGGTATACCTTAAGATAGAGAAGACCAAGCCCCACCAGGACCAGCTTTACCCTTTATGGACAGGGACCTACCTAAAGCTTCTAAGCACTCATTCTCCCCTTAAACTTCAGGGAGTAACCCATTGGATCCATCACTCAAGAGTGAAGAAAGCCAAGAAGCTCCCACGTTACCCCCTGTCCAAAATACTTGTGAAGCTATCATGGACTTCAGATTGGTTTTCAGAAGATAAGGTCCAGATAAGTAAAAATGAACTCTCTTTCCTTTATGCTGCCTAGCCCTTTTAGTTCCGATGGCCAGTGGTCTCCAGGAGGCCAAGGTAATAGTAAACTTCCAGTGGGAACAATCTGTCCCAGTGCTGGATATGCCACAGGCATCCCTAGACCTGGGATGGTGGCTGTTGCCTTTCCTTTGAGGGGAGACATTAACATCACAGTGGTGGATGGAGATCCAAAATCTCACCCAAGCCTATAGCTGTCCAAATGGGCCCTTCATGTTCTATGTTTTGTGTGGACCTCACCCATAAGAGCAGTGTCACCAAGAGAATAGTCCCCATTTGTTTAAATTGCCCAAAAGAATAGAAAAAGTGTCAAGAATGTTCAGATCAAGAAGATAATGAAGGCAAGCCTGATATCTACCCCTTTAGCTTTAACCTCACTCACCCTTGCACTCCAAACACTACCCATTTGTGTCCCATCACAAAGGGCTATCAGGCCCCAAAAGATCTTAACACCAGTTATTACCATCAATGTAAAATTTGGCAAGCAATAAACAAAGCCTTTTTCCTCTGTTGGGGCCCTGAGTGGCCACTGTTCTGTTACTTTTCTATCAAAAAAAAAAAAAAAAAAAACAGTACAGGTGACTTTGAAAAGGTACAGTAGGGAGCACCAAGCTTAGACTTGAGGGATCTGCTTAGGCTTTACCTAGGAAGAAACATTTAAAAGCTTCAAGGAATCTCATTATTGAGCCTCATACTATTAAGTAATTTCTTTCTCTGTAAAAGATTTGCCATTATTATTTATAAATATGTTATGAGAGACATGTACATTTATAGATATCGAAATATAAATTTATCATAAATGTATATCATATATATGACATACAAATGATATATACATTAATATATCATACATGTATAAATAAATATGTAAATAGATATATAGGCGTATTTGCTCCTGAATTTCTCCTTAAAATTGTTATTCAAAAGAACTGACAAAGAGGAATGAAAATAATCTCTATTGAATGATAACCCACAAAATATTTCCCACTAACAAGTTATTTGTCTTTTATAAAGAGTAGAAGTCAGAAAGATGTTTAAGGAATATAAACTTATTACTGATTTTGGTATTTACCATGTAGGTTTGTTTCAGTTCTTGTTATCAAATCTTAACAAAATTTTAAACTTTGCATATAGGACAAGAATATGTAAGCAGGCTGATAGTTTATAGTACCATGCTTAGCCTTTATCTATTAAAAAATAAAATTTAGAAAGAAAACTAATAATTCTTTGCTTCCAGGGAGAAAAAATTTGTTTTGAAGGCTCAAAGACATTTATCAGGAGCTTAAAAAGCATCATAATCACTTCCACATTTAAAAACCTTTTGAAAATATATAATCAATTTTTGATAACTTTTTAGAGAAGTGGTGTTTATGTAAGCTTTTGAAAATTTTAGACAGGTGTGTTTTGGCAGCCTAATCTTGGTTTTCAACATCCAGCAAAAACAGAAAAGTCTCCTTACTGTAAAAATTATTAATAATACAGAGTATACTTTTAGTTGCTTTCCGCTTAGTTTTTGACAAATAGTAGTAATTTCAAAAATGGGAATTATTATAATTTGATCAAACATGAATTGAAAAATCTGATTGTAGTACATATACCCAAGACCTTTTAAATAGTGATATGTTTAACATCTTGGTTGACAGACAAAAAATTATACAATAGAACTAATGAATGTATTGTTGATTTAAGTTTCCAGATTCAATTTATTTATGTTAAGGAGTGTTTACTATGTATGACTTCATGATCCACCCACCTCGGCCTCCCAAAGTGCTAGGATTACAGGCGTGAGCCACCAGGACCGGCCTTCTTTTTATCTTTTTAGTATCCTTATTTGTTCCTTATTTACACAAAATTCCACAAGTAGGGATGGAACTTAGAAACAAAGTCAAGTTTTCTGTGTTTTTTTCTCACTTCTCTGCTTCTAAAAATCAGCATCAGCACATAATATTAGAAATAATAATTACAACTGCAACATTTTCATTTACTAAGCGCCCTTCATGAGGCTGTCACTACTGTAAGAACTTTAAATTGATTACCTAGCTTTATACTCACACCCACTCTTGAGGTAGATGCACTTGTAATCTTTGTTTTACACATGGGAAAAGTTAGGTGCAAAATGTGCAAGGCAAGGTCTGGTGTGTTTTGACTTCTCGTGCTTTGATCTTTCTCCAAGACTTTGACTTAAATAGGAATCAAACTTAAGGATCCTAAAACTTGTTTAATCTTCAACCTTAGAGCGAGACATCTTTGTACCTCCAATGCATGTGCTGAATTTTACTTTATAATATTGGATAGTTAACCATTATTATTGAGCAGCTTTATCATGTTATCAGTGACTTTAATTATTAACTCCACAGTGTGTGTATTTCTCACCAGTTCACAGTGCAAGGGCTGTAGCCCGCTTGCTAGGTTCAAATCATGGATATAAATCTTCCTAGCTGTGAATTTGGGCAAGCTCCTAATCTCAAATCACAGATTTTTTTTTTCATCTATAAAACAGAATAATAGAAATTAAAGGAAGGCTGCAAAACAGTCTTTCAGCTATTTCAAAAATCACCATCTATGCATCCCAAAGTTTCACCAAAGGATGAATTTTCAAAGACGCCGCTGAAACTATTTTTAGAAAGCCTTTTGAAATTCATAATTTCAATTTTTTTTTTTACTTTACATTTTGCATGGTGAAATAAAAATAGGAATAATTAAAAGGATACCACTGTCATATTAGTATCTGCAGATAGCTGATCAATCATTAGATACATAGAAAAGGGGTGTGTGTGATTGGTGATTGTTACTGTGTTGCACTATTTCTTAAATTTAAAGATAATTGAGAAGAACTTTACATGATTTATCATTTAGAGGACATTAAATTATATGTGGATGCAATATTTGGCATTTTACTCATATTAGTTTTTTTTGTCTAAGAAACAGATTGACACCCTTTTTTTTATTGCAGAGTATTTTTCAGGAATGTAAAATATCTAAGCATGTAAATTGTCTCTGTTAATGGACCTCTGCGTATTTACTTTGTGTCAGCTAAATATAAGGTTATAACTTGCAGTTTCTCTAAGGAAATGATATAAGGTTGTAGAATAAATGTAGACAACACTCTCTAAATTTATGTAGTTTTAAGCATTATCTTTGGCAGCCATGAAATATACACTACTTAATTCCATTTGGATTGTTTATCCCCAACCTCCATTTTTCATCATTCTCTCAGTACTTTATCTTTCAAACTATCATGAAAGGAATGAAGAACATATATTTTTAACTTCATCAATAATCCTGAAGTAAATTTTAAAAATAAAAATAGCTCTTAGTCACTGAGCTCTGTTTACAGAATGAATTAATACAAAGCTTTCCTTTGATTCATTGCTATGTATTTTCTCTCTCTGGATTTAGTAATTTTATTACCCATGTCTCCACAGTTACTGATGCATAAGAGTTATGTATACAAAATCTAAATATTTCTCAACCTGGGAATATTAAACCAAGAGAGAGACCATATTTAACATTCAAATACATATGATAATATTTATTTGGTCCATTTTTCTAATTCCAAAAATGCTAACCTCACATTAATGGTTTATAGATTCGTTTGATCAGCAGATGTTTTTAAATTATTTCTTCATCATGAGATACTATGATAGACTCTGCTATTAGATGCCTAAAAAATAGTAACTGTCCTCAAGTGACTAACAACTGGAATACAGTTTCATTGATGCCAATATTTCTAATTGAGAATACAGAGGAATAAGTAAATAAGGGCATCTGGGTGACTGGGAGGCAGAGGATAGTGACATAAAGGAAAGAGTCACCAAGGAAGAAATGTTGAAACTGCCTCTTCAATGCGTACCTGGAGGACAAGGCGAAATAGGGTTTGAGGCATGGGACAGTCAGTCTATAGAGAAATAAATCACTCCCACTGGCAGCTGTAAGCATAGATTAAAAACACAATGATGTGTTTAAGAAATTGTTAGTAGTTAAATATGTTCCAAGTGCACATTGCAAGAAAAGAGACAGGGTTGAGAAAAGATAATTTTCAGGAGAAAATTAGGGGCCAGTTCATGAAGTAGGCCTGCCTTTGATGTTCATGAAGCATGAGGGAAGAGTACAAACAAAATGTGCACACCTTGCCTCAAAAATTTTATAACTTATAAATGAAGTTTACATAAGTTCTATTTTTTTACTGTGACTTATAAACCTTGTATAACTTGGAAGGCCAGTTTTTAATTTAAAATTCTAGGACATCTTGGGAATCTATATCAGAATGTGACAGTAAGAGAGAAAGCTGTTTCGGATCCTCTGGCATGCAGTCTGCAATGCCACTTTTCTCGCCCGTCTGCACCCCTTACCTTTCCCTTTAGAGTCCCCAGTGTTTATTATTGCCATCTGTATGTCCATGTGTACCTATTGTTTCACTTTCACTTATAAGTATCAACATGCAGCATTTGATTTTCTGCTTCTGCATTATTTCACTTTAGATAATGGCCTACAGCTGTATCCATATTGCTGCAAAGGACAAAATTTTATTCTTTTTTATGACTGTGTAGTATTCCATGATGTATATGTACCACATTTTCTTTATCCAATCCACCATTGATGAATACGTAGGCTGATGTCATAACTTTGCTATTGTGAATAGTGCTGCAATAAGCATACCAGTGTAGATGTCTTTTTGATAAAATGACTTCTTTACCTTTCAGTAGATAACCAGTAGAAAGACTGCTGGTTCAAAATGGAGTTGTATTTTTAGTTCTTTAGTTCTTTGAGAAATCTCCATACTGTTTTTTATAGAGGTTGAACTAATTTACATTCCCACCAATAGTGTATAAGTATTCCCTTTTCTATGCATTCCATTACAGATTTTTTTTTTTAAGAGATGGAGTCTCGCTCTGTCGCCCAGGCTGGAGTGCAGTGGCACAATCTCAGCTCACTGCAAGCTCTGCCTCCCGGGTTCATGCCATTCTCCTGCCTCAGCCTCCTGAGTAGCTGGGATTACAGGCGCCCGCCAACTCGCCCAGCTAATTTTTTGTTTTTTTTAGTAGAGACGAGGTTTCACCATGTTAGCCAGGATGGTTTCAATCTCCTAACCTCGTGATCTACCTGCCCCAACCTCCCAAAGTGCTGGGATTACAGGCATGAGCCATCACACCCAGCCCAACATCTGTAATTTAAAAAATTTTTAATAATAGCCATTCTGGCTAGTGTGAGATGGTAGCTCATTGTGGGTTTTATTTGCATTTTTTTGATGATTAGTAATATTGAACATTTTTTATCTGTTTGTTGGCCATGTGTATGCCTTATTTTAAGTATCTGTTTATGTCCTTTGCCTACTTTTTAATTAAGTTATTTGTTTATTCTTGTTGATTTGTTTAAATTCCTTATAGATTCTAGATATTATTCTTTTGTAGGATGAATAATTTGCAAATATTTTATCCTGTTCTCTAGGTTGTCTGTTTACTCTGCTCATTGTTTCTTTTCTATGCAGAAACTCTTTAATTTAATTAAGTCCTATTTGTCTTCCTTTGTTTTTGTTGTATTTGCTTTTGAGGTGTTAGTAATTAATATTTTGCCTAAGCCAATGTCAAAAAGAGTTTTCCCTAGGTTTTCTTCTAGGATTTTTATAATTTCAGGTCTTACACTAAAGTTTTTAATCCATCTTGAGTTAATTTTTGTCATGGTAATAGCTAGGGGCAGAGTTTAATTCTTATGCATATGGCTAGCCACTTATCCCAGCACTATTTATTGTTAATCCCCAAAACAAGAGGAAAATGTCTCCAGAGCATATCAGAGGTCTTCACAGCAGCCCCTCCCATCACAGCCCTGGAGGCCTAGGAGAAAATGATTCTGTGGACCAGGTCCAGGGTCCCCGTGCTGTTTGCAGCCTAGGGACTTGGTGCCCTGCATCCCACCTGCTCTGGCTGTGGCTTAAAGGAGCCAAGGTAGAGTTCAGGCCATGACTTCAGAGGGTGCAAGCCACGAGCCTTGGCAGCTTCCACATGCCGTTGAGCCTGCAAGTGCACAGAGGTCAAGAATTGGGGTTCAGAAACCTCTGCCTAGATTTCAGAAGATGTATGGAAACGCCTGGATGCCCAGGCAGAAGTTTGCTGTAGAGATGAAGCACTTAAAGAGAACTTATACTAGGGCAGTGAGGAAGGAAAATGTGGGGTAGGAGCCCCCACACAGAGTCCCCCCTGGGGCACTGCCTAATGGAACTGTGAGATGAGGGCAACCATCTTCCAGAACCCAGAATGGTAGATCCACTGACAGCTTGCACAGTTTACCTGGAAAAGCTGCAGACACTCAATGCCAGTCCATGAAAACAGCTGGGAGGGAGTCTGTACCCTGCAAAGCCAGAGAGACAGAGCTGCCCAAGACCATGGGAACCCACCTCTTTCATCAGCATGACCTGGAGTGAGACCCGGAGTCAGAGGAGATCATTTTGGAGCTTTAAAATTTGACTGTCCCACTGGAATTTGGACATGCATGGGCCCTATAACCTCTCCTTTTTTGTGCCAAGTTCTCCCATTTGGAATGGTTGTGTTTACCCAATATCTGTACCCCCATTGTATCTAGGCAGTAATTAGCTTGCTTCTGGTTTTACAGGCTCATAGGCAGAAGGGACTTGCCTTATCTAAGATGAGACTTTGGACTGTGAACTTTTGAATCAATGCTGAAATGAGTTAAGACATTGGGGGACCGTTGGGAAGGCATGACTGCTTTTGAAATGTGAAGACATGAGATTTGGAGGGGCCAGGGACAGAATGATATGGTTTGGCTACATGCCTACCCAAATCCCATCTTGAATTTTTCTCCTATAATTCCCACATTTGGTGGGAAGAACCTGGTGGGAGATAATTTAAATCATGGGGCAGTTTCCCCCATACTGTTCTTGTGGTAGTGAATAAGTCTCACAAGATATGATTTTATCAGGAGTTTCTGCTTTTGCATCTTCTTCATTTTCTCTTGCCGTTGCCATGTAAGGAGTGCCTTTCACCTCCCACCATGATTTGGAGGCCTCCCCACCCATGTGTAACTGTAAGTCCAATTAAACTTTCTTTCGTAAATTGCTCAGTCCCAGGTATGTCTTTATCAGCAGTGTGAAGATGGACTAACACACCACTCTATGTCTTTTAATTGGAATGTTTAGGCTATTTACATTCAAAGTTAATATTAACATATGAACTACCATTTACCTTGAGAGCTTCACCTTTGTAACTCCTCAGTGGGTGATTCTTGCCTGCTGCCCAGATACAGCCAATATACCAGACAGGGGAATTGTTACAGAGAAAGGGTCTTATACTCATAGAGCTGGCTAAAGGGAAGACTAGAGTTTTATTACTATTCGAATTAGCCTTCTTGAGAACTTGGAGGCTAGGGTTTTACAAAGATATTTTGGGTGAAGGGAGTGGTTAGGCAATGAATGCTGCTGATTGGGCGGGGGTGCAATTATAGGGATGTGGAAAATGGTCCTTCTGCACATTGAGTCGCTTCTGGTTGGGGCCACAGGACCAGTACCAGTTATGTGTCCAGGTGGAGCCATCACTCATCAGAAATGCAACAAAACCCTGAAAAGATATCTCAAAAGGCTAATGTTTCAATAATAATGATGTTATCTGCAGGAATAATTGGGGAAGTTGCAAATCTTCTGACCTGTGGAATAATGACTGATAATCGTTTCATCTACACCTTAGCAGAATTTGGGCTCCTCATCCTCCTAACCTGATGGTCTCTCAGCTTTAAAAGGGTGTTTGAGTTTGGGGGAAGGGCTATTATCATTTAAACTATAAACTATATTTCTCCCAAAGTTAGTTTGGCCCAAACACAGGAATCATTAAGAGCAGTTTGAAGGTTAAAGCTCCACTTTGTCACCAATAGCTGGCCAGACATTACTAAGAAATTACAGAACAAATGTTTCAAATGTGGAAAAATAGGTCACTTTAAAAGACAATGTCTTGAATAGGAAAAGGAAGAAGTCATCCCATATATGGCTTTTGAAGAAGATTAGGGAAGTCAGAGGCTCTATCTTTTATCTTGAGTCCAACTAAGAGCCCTTGATAAATTTAGAAATGGGACCTAAACCTGAGCTTATTACCTTTTTAGTCAATTCAGGAGCAGCTTGCTCCCCAGTTTGTTATCTTCCATCTAGTGTAACTTGTTCACAAGAACTTTTTATCTCCAGGGTAAAAGGAGTAGGGTTTACAGCAAAAATCTTAGAGGAGACAGAAGTAAAATATAAAAACCAATAAGCTGGTATCAAATTTTTGTTAGTTCCAGAAGCAGGCACAAATCTATGAGAAAGAGATTTAATTCTAAAATTAGACTTAGGCCTCCAAATCAATCATGGAAAATTCCTCCCCTCCCTAAACTTGCTCACCACCACAGACAAAGAACACATTCATCCCGAGGAATGATCCAAAGAGAGGAATTAAGGAAAGGTACAGATTCCTCCAATTCATGTCAAATTAAAACCCCCTGGGGAAGTATTAAAGAGAAAGCAATATCTTATTCCTTTAGAAGCCAGGGTAAATTTAAAACATATAATTGAAGTCTTCTTTGTGATGGGCTTCTTGAACCCTGTATGTCTCCCTATAACACTCCAATACTGCCTGTAAAGAAGCCATACAGGTCATACCAGTTAGTGCAAGACCTTAGAACTATTAATTAGATAGTCCAAACTGTACACCCTGTTGTTCCCAATCCTTATACTATTGTCAGTAGGGTCCTACACAGCCACCAGTGGTTTATAGTAATAAATTTAAAAGATGCCTTCTAGCCTTTTCCATTAGCAGAAAACAGCTGGGACCTATTTGCCTTTGAGTGGGAGACCCTCACTCTGGTCGAAAATAGCAATACCGATGGACAGTCTTATCCCAAGGGTTTACAGAGTCTCCAAATGTATTTAGTCAAATATTAGAACAAGTCCTAGAAAAATGTTCCCTGCTCTCGCACATAAACCTCCTTCAGTACATGGATATTCTTCTAATGTCAGGAGGCAATAGAAAAGGAGTTGCAGCCTTCTCAATTCATGTCTTAAATTTTCTATGGGATAAAAGGCTAGGGGTCTTGAAAAACAAACTCCAATTTGTAGAACCTGAAGTAAAATATTTAGGCCATTTAATGAGCAAAGGTAAACAGAAAATTGGGCGTGAATGGATTGAAGGCATCATATCCTTGCCTCTGCCAGAGACTAAATAAGAACTTAGAAAATTTTAGGATTAGTCAGATACTGTCATCTATGGATAGACTCTTATGCTCTAGAAATGAAACCCTTATACAAAAAGTTCATGCAAGACAAGCCAGACCCCCTCATTTGGCAATTACCAGAAATCCAACAGGTGGAAAGGTAAAACATCTATTAGTAACTGCCCCTGTCCTAGCTTTACCCTCCTTAAGAAGCCATTCCATCTTTTTTCAATGTAAACAAAGGCATAGCCTTAGGAATACTTATGCCAAAGCACAAAGGCCACCGGCAACTCGTAGCCTTCCTATCAAAACTCCTTGACCCAATAACCTGTGGATGGACCAAATGCAATCTGTAGTGGCAACTGCTTTGGTAACAGAAGAAAGTAGAAAAGTAACTTTTGGAGGAAACCTCGTTGTAAGCACACCTCACCAGGTCAGAACTATCCTATGTCAGAAGGCAGAAAGGTAGCTTACTGACTCAAGAATTTTAAAATATGAGGCTATCTTGTTAGTAAAAGATGATTTAACCCTAACCACTGATGATTCATTTAACCCTGCTGCCTTCTTAACAGAAAATCCAAACCCAGAAAAACAAAACAAAACAAACAAACAACAACAACAACAACAACAAAACCCACGCCCTAGACCAGAAGAACTTGGGCATAGATGTTTAGATATCATTGCCTATCAGACAAGTTAGACCAGACTTAAACAAAATTCCCTATCAAGCTGGAAGACACTTTTTTGTAGATGGATCCTCTCAAGTAATAAAAGGGAAAAGGCATAACAGGCACTCAATAGTAGATGGAGACACTCTCACAGAAATAGAATCAGGAAGATTTCCTAATAGCTAGTCTGCGCAAACGTGTGTTATTAGCACTAAATCAAGCCTTAAAATTTCTACAAAACCAGGAAGAAACTATTTATACTGACTCCAAGTATGCCTCTGGAGTAGTCCACACCTTTGGGAAAATTTGGGCAGAGTGAGGCCTCATTAACAGTAAAGGCCAAAACTTAGTCCATAGAGACTTAATAATCCAAATACTAAAGAACTTACGCTGCCAGAAGAGATAGCAGTTGTTCATGTTCCAGGTCACTAGAAGAATCTTTCCTCTGAGAACCAAGGGAATAATCTAGCTGACCAAGTAGCCAAACAAGCTGCCTCTTCTCAAACAGCACCCATTTTCCACCTAACTCCTTTTCTTCCCCCTCCAGCTGCAGTCCCTATCTTCTCCCCCATAGAGCAATGAAAGCTAAAAGAAATAGGAGCCAAAGAAAGCCACAAGGGAAAATGGGTACTACCAGACAAGAGAGAAATGCTGCCTAAGCCCCTCATGGGAGATATATTGTTACAGCTATATCAAGGAATTTGCTGGGTCCCCCAAGCTATGTGTGATGCAGTCCTTAGAGTTTATGGATGCATAGGAATTTATACCCTTGCTATATAAGTTACAGATAGTTGCATAGTGTGCAGAAAAACAACAAACAAACCCTAAAGAAAATGGGAATACCACACGCCACAGCATCCGCCCTTATCAGGGAAAGTAGAAAGGTATATTGCCCTGTTGATAGGCTTATCCTCTTATGAGATGCTTTATGGATTGCCTTATCTACATTCTACTACTGATCCTCCTACATTTGAAACAAAAGATCAGTTTCTTGGAAACTATGTATTAGATCTATCTTCTACCCTTTCCTCCCTCAGGATTCAAGGCCTCCTAGCACAAACTCCATGCCTTGAATTCCCAGTTAATCAACATCAGCACGGAGATCACATCCTTATCAGAAGCTGGAAAGAGGGAAACCCACTTGGGAAGGACCTTACCTGGTGCTCCTCACAACTGAGACAGCAGTCCAGACCACTGACAGAGGATGGACCCATCATACCCAAGTCAAAAAGGCTTTACACTCTCCAAAGTCATGGACTGTCATTCCAGGACTTACCCCCACCAAAGGTTAAAAAGAAAAGCTTAATCTGCCTCTTCCTCCTTTTCCTCTTTCCCCCAGCTACCCACATCTTATTATTCATGTTACTAAGTCTAGCTCACCTCGAACTATCACCTTTGATGCTTGTCTTGCTATAACCTGTGGAGATCTGTCAGGTCAAAGAAAACTCTCTACTTCAGAAAAGTATCTTTGTCTTTCCAGGTTCTCCTCAGACTGGAAATCCATTACTGGTATCAGTTGGTCTGGGAAGATTTTAACACAGATTCCGTTAATTGGGAATCTTGCCCTCCTAAAGCAGCGCATCAGCATCTCTGCCGTAGATGGTCTAATGTTCTATGGACCACCAAAAACCAAGGATGGATGACCCCAATGAGTAGTTGTATATTCCTAAAACCATACATTTATTTTACTAAAGGGAGTACTCCTTCCAATTGCCAATATAACCAGTGTAATCCTGTACAAATTTCCATTACTATCCCAGCTTCCCAAGGTTCTTACCCTTCCTTGAGCCGTTTTTACGGTACAGAAGCAGAATTCTCAGGGACAGACCCTATAGACTATTTTGAAATGCACTTCATCACTCCTCCACCTCCTTCACCCACTTCTCCCTCTCCTAAACCCTCCTCTAACCAAACCTTTTCTTGCTTCATACCCAATGATAAAACTAGCCATTGTGGAAGTTAAAGATTTAAAGCAAATTCTAGCTACTGAAATAGGATATCAAGATGCAAAAGCCTGGTTGGAATGGATTAATATTCTATCCACATGCTAAATAAAAGCGACTGTGAAACTTGTGTGACAGATAGGCCAGAAACTCAAATTGTGCCATTCCCACTTGGATGGTCAGCTGACCAATGAGGCATGAGCTGTATGGTAGCTCTCTTCCAGAATCCCACAGCCTGGGGTAATGAGTCATGCAAGACACTTTCACTGCTGTTCTCTGAAGCCAAAGCCCTGTGGGTCTGACCCCAACTGCCATCCAGTCTCCAGTCCCTGATGTTAATTTCCTCTTGTACCTTTCACGGTAGGGGGAAAAGTTAGCATTCCTTGGAGATCTAACAGGGTGCAGTGAAACCAAGCCTTTTCAAGAGCTTACCAATAAGTCTGCCTTTGTTCATTCCCAAGAAGGTGTGTAGTGTTATTGCAGGGGACTATTGCTGGGTACTCTGCCAAGTAACTGGAGTGGCACTTGTGCTCTAATTCAATTGGCTATCCCTTTCACCTTGGCATTTCATCAACCAGGAAAGTTGAAGACAGAATATCGTAAAAAGAGAGATGTCCCTCATGGATCCTTTGATCCTCATGTTTATATAGATGCTATTAGAGTACCATGAGGGGTACCAGATGAATTCAAAGCCCGAAATCAAATAGCTGTAGGATTCAAGTCTATATTGTTCTGGTGGTCAACTATAAACAAGAATACAACTTAGATCAATTATATCTATTATAATCAACAATGCTTTCTTAATTTTACTAAAGATTCAATTAAAGGAATAGCTGAACAATTAGGCCCTACCAGCCAAATGGCTGGAAAATAGAATGGCCCTTGACATAAAATTAGCTGAAACAGGGTTTATGTCATAATTGGAGTCCAATATTGTACTTTTATTCCTAATAACATCGCCCCTGGTGGAGCAATAACAAAAGCCTTATAAGGCCTTACCTCCTTATCAAATGAGCTAGCTAAAAATTCTGGAATAGATGACCCTTTTACAAGCCTCATGGATAAATGGTTCAGGAAATGGAAAGGAATTATGACCTCAATATTCACCTCCCTTATAATCGTTATAGCTGTGCTCATTCTTGTAAGATGCTGTATCATACCCTGTATTCATGGTTTAGTGCAAAGACTTATAGAAACAGCTCTCACCAAAACCTCCCTTAGTTTACCCCTGCCTTATTCAGATAATCTCTTCCTTCCTGACATCCAAGAAGAACAACAGAGCCTAGAAATGTCAAGGTGTTTTAAAGAGGAAAAACTATAAAATCAAGAGGGGGAAATTGTCAGAGATGATAAATTCTTCTCAAAAAGCTTTAGTTCCCTGTTCTTTGTTTCTTAAGACCAATTTCCTTGTACTTCTTTGTCTCCTAGCTACCTGTTCTGTAAACAACCTTCCCACCTTTGCCACTCCCAGACAAGTCCAGATATGCCTTCCCATCTAGTAACAGACAGTCCCTCTTCCTCCTGCCTAATATACCCTATTCAATTTTAAACCTTAGCCAATACGAGTTAGCTTAGATTGTGAGGTCCAACCCCAGCCAATGGGGAAAGGACACAGAAGTGCTAGGAACTGCATTAGGGATAAAATCCCCTGCCATACCCCGCTCGGTGTGCTCTTGCATTTGTGACTGGAGCAAGCTGCACCCTTCTGCAGAAGTAAATTTGCCTTGCTGAGAAATCTTTTGTTTGAGTGCTCGTTTTCTTTATGATTCTAAGCTCTTACTTCTAACACTGTGACCTTTTACCTTCCCATGAGGATCTGGCTAATCCATAATGCTAGTAACAACATTCATTTGGAAGAGGGCATTGCATGACTCAGCTTCCAGGTTAACCTTCCCTTTTGCAAAAGAAGTTTGGCAGTCCTGAGTTTTTGTTTTGCTTTGTTTTTTAATTTTTTTTACAAACCAACATAAGAGATAGAATTAGCAAACTACATAATTAAGGTATATGTTACTATTTGTCAAGTGTAATGCTTTATTATTTTTAAATTCCTTAATAACCACACAAGCTGTAGATTTAATCCTGATAATGTTCACTCTGATCACTGAGAATGACAGATTTTCTTCAATGGAGATTTGCAAATGTCTAGGCTAATCCTCACAGACTTCCTGAGAAGGGACAGGAGAAGGGAAAGAGACATAGTTTTTAAAAAATGGAGACTTAAGAATTGAATCTAGGCCACCTGCTTTTCCAATAGCCCAATCATATTGTTCTACATGTATTCCTTAAATTCACTGATTGAGACTATCTACGAATCCTCCAATAATTATCTTATTAAATATGATTTACCCACATGAGTCATACAATATATAATTATAAGAATGATATTGACTTATAGTAGAATTTAAATCTCAGAAAATGTCACACACTGTAGTGCATGGTGTGGTATGCCAATCCCCACCATCTCTGGAACAAAAACACTTATTTCCTCAAATGCTTGGTGACTGAGTCCCTCTTTAGGAATTGCCCTTTTCTGAAGAGAACCACTTCTTCCAAGGTTATACCTCCTTCCCAGGGGGAGTCAACATAAAATTAGTAAACTTAAGCCTCCTTATAAAGATCCAGCCACTTTGCCTCCATGTATGCAGGGGGCCTTCTCTGCAACAAAGCTGATTACTTAACAATCTCTTCCTTGTGAATCCTGCTTCCATCACTCTCCCAGAAGTGTTGATCCTAAGGATTCCCCATTAAACTCCTTTACATAACTCCTTTACATACATTTCTGTTTCTGAATATACTTTTTGGGTAACAGGACCAGAAACATATACTGAACTCATTATCCCTTAAATTTGTCATCTCAAGGGATGGGAAAAAATATTATAGTTCATATGTGAAGCCAATACCCTCATATTTTCCTTAATATTGTAATTCTGGAAAGGAATTATTTTACCCTTGTAAGTGTAAATTAAATTTTTTTGAAGAAATTTCCCTGATGCCCAAAGTCAAAAAAATCTATTTTCTTCTTCCTTTCTTAGAGCATTTTCTTGAGCTGTAAAATGCCTGCAAAACCTCTCTATCCCTAGGATATGTATGTAAATCTTTTTAAAGGGTGAATAAGCTAGTGTTACAACCCAGGAATGTTTCTCTTAAGAGCCTAGGAGCTATCTCTTTGAAATGTAAATGTCATGGATGCTAGAGTCCCTATCTACCTATCCTCGGAATTTTAGCCTAAAGGCCTTCTCCAAGCTGTAACCATCTACTTGTCAGAAAGATACAGAAGTTTTCCTATTTCTTCAGAGTAAAGCAATTAACTAGCCCAGCTGGCTACTCCGTTACCAGGCAAATATGGGATGAACTATGAAAAAATGTATAACAAGCGATGTTGCAATGTCATCTTCCAAGAAGGCAAATTATCATTATTCTTGAGAACCTGTACATAATGGATTATATATTTTTGATAGTATAAAAAGGATGAGATTTATTTCTGTCTTTATCATCTTGTTAGTAGTAGATATACCTGTGATGTATATCTCAGTCTAATTTAATGTTTATTCAATAATAAAATAATTTTCCTACATTTGTGGAAAGGATTTTCTGAGTCCACAGGGAAATTAATTTTAATTTTTCCACAGTATCTTGAACAAATTTCTATTGCAAGTACAAATATACAATAAAAAAAATGCTATTATTAATCCTAACTCTGCTGATATCACTGGTTCTCCTATCACTTTAGCATTCCTGGGGATGTAGTTTTAAAGCTAGATGAAGCTTCACAGTGGAAAGAGTTAGAGAGGTGCTTGCTTTCCGTCTTTGGAATCCTCATTTGTGCAAAGGGATATGAACAAAGTCACACTTCACAACACTATACAGTTTGAGTCTCCCACCACAGATCGAACACTGGATATGAATAAGCTGGATCTGGACATGTGTTTTGAGAGGACTCTTCTAATCTAGAGCTAAGCGTTCTTGTCCAAAACCCATCTTTCCCGTCTTTTGTATCCAGGACAGTAGTTATTAATTTTTGGGGGGAAGTCATTAATTCTTGGACACTCTAATGCCAGCCTTGAAAAGCACTCAGAAAAGTACACATATCCACTTAAGTTCAAATTTTTGCATGAAAATAAGGAAACTTCTGAAATAACTCAGACTTTTTTTTCCAGTTATCGTAAGAATTAAACATTCCTTAATAGTGTACGATTTGCATCCAGTGGGCACTCAGTGAATATTGGTTAGATAAATCCTGGTGCTACTCAGAGAAGTGAATGATGCCTGTGATTTAATTTACAAACTAAGTATTTTTTCTTGTTTACCTATAAAGAACTAAGTTTCCAGAATAAAAGGGTCCTCAGTCATCTTAGAATTTCAATTCAACTTTATTGGGCTTTTACTAAGAGCTCTGTGCATACTACCATAATATAATATATGAGTGAGGATAATGTAGTATTTAAGAACACAGGCTCTGGAGTCAGATTACCTGGGCTTCAAATAACAAATCTCTCTATTCCTCAGTTCCTTATAAAAAGCAGATAATAGCAGTATCCAGCTCATTTGGTTTTTGTGGATTTTTTTTTGTGAGAATTAACAAAATAATCTATGAACTACATTTAGTAAATATTTGACATAGCAAAGGCCCAATAAGTGATCATAGAAGAAATTTTATATTCAAGAAATACTATTTAAGCATTCTTCTGGCAAAAAGCAACCATTAGAAAAGTTAAGATATAAAATACTGATATTTATATTGTAACAGTACTGACTCTATGTTAGAGAAAAGCTTATTTGCTTGGATATAGTTATTACTTTGATTAAGTTTGTAAATTATTCATTATAAACAGCCTCAGGAAGACAGGACCTTCAATGAAGATAAAAGAAAATATCCTAGCCAGCAACTCTGAGAATGGGCTGACTGGCCTGATAAGAATAAAGAATAGCCTGATAGTGACTGTAGAAGGCCACAAAACAATAACCAAGAAAGCAATGATTAACTGCCAACTTGAGACAGTGCACATTTCACAAGAATGCTTTGATCATCATTTGTACTCTCCTAGTTTTCCTTAAAAACTCCTTAACCAGAGACACAACTTGGAGATGCAATCTCTGAACAGAGATTCCTAGCCCCTCCCCAGGTTGCTGGTTTGCCAAAAAATACTGATATGATTTGACTGTGTCCCCGCCAAATCTCATCTTGAATTGTGACTCCTATAATCCCCACATGTCATGGGAGGAACCTGGTGGGTGGTAATAAAATCATGGGGGCGGGTTTTCCTGTGCTGTTCTCATGAGAGTGAATAAGTCTCATGAGATCTGATGGTTTTATAAAGGGCAGTTTCCCTGCACATGCTCTCCTGCCTGTTGCCAGGTAAGACATGACTTTGCTCCTCCTTTGCCTTCTGTCACGATTGTGAGCCTCCCCAGCCATGTGAAACTGTGAATCCATTAAACCTTTTTTCTTTATAAATTACCCAGCCTCAGGTATTTCTTCATAGCAGTGTGAAAATACACTAATATAGTAAATTGGTACCAGAGAGTTGGGTACTCTTACTAAGGATACCTGAAAATGTGGAAGCAACTTTGGAACTGGATAACATGTAGAGGTTGAAAGAATTTGAAGGGCTCAGAAAAAGACAGAAAAATGTGGGAAAGTTTGAAATTTCCTAGAGGTTTGCTCAGTAGATTTGCCCAAAATGCTGATAGTGATATGGACAATAAAGTCCAGGCTGACGTGGTGTCAGACAGAGATGAGGAACTTGTTGGGAACTTGAGTAAAGGTCACTCTTGCTATGCAAAGAGACTAGTGGCATTTTGCTGCTGCCCTAGGAATTTGTGAAGCTTTGAACTTGAGAGAGATGATTTCGGGTATCTGGTAAAAGAAATTTCTAAGCAGCAAAGTGTTCAAGAGGAAGTAGAGCATGAAAGTTTGAAAAATATGTGGCCTGAAGATGCAGTAGAAAAGAAAAATCCGTTATCTGGGAAGAAATTCAAGCCAGCTGCAGAAAGTTGCATAAGTAATGAGGAGCCAAATGTTAATCACCAAGACAATGGGGAAAAGGTCTTCAGGGGATGTCAGAGAACTTTGTGGCAGCCCCTACCATCACAGGCCCAGAGACTTAGGAGGAAAAAGTGGTTTTATGGATTGGATCAGGGTCTCCCTGCTGTGTGAAGCCCAGTGACTTGGTTCCCTGTGTCTCAGCTGCTCCAGACTTGGCTAAAAGGGGCCAAGGTACACCTTTGACCCTTCAGAGGATGGCTTCAGAGGATGCAAGATCCAACCCTTGGCAGTTTCCATGTGTTGTTGAGCCTGCAGATGCACAGAAGTCAAGAATTGAAGTTTGGAAACCTCCACCTAGACTTCAGAGAATATGTGGAAATGCCTGGATGTCCAGCAGAAGTTTTCTGCAGGGGCAGGGCCCTCATGGAAACCTCTGCTAGGGCAGTGTGGAAGGGACATGTGGGGTGGGAGCCCCACAGAGACTCTCCACTGGGGCACTGCCTAGTGGAGCTATGAGGAGAGGGCCACTGTCCTCCAGACCGTAGAATGGTAGATCCACCGACAGCTTGCACTGTGTGCCTGGAAGTATTGTAGACACCCATCACCAGACCTTGAAAGCAGCTGAGAGGGAGGCTGTACATTGCAAAGCCAAGGGGGTGGAACTGCCCAAGACCATGAGAACCCACGTCTTGCATCAGCATGACCTGGATGTGAGACATGGAGTCAAAGGAGATCACTTTGGCTTTAAGATTTGACTGTCCCACTGGATTTTGGACTGGTATGGGGCCTGTAGCCCCTTCATTTTGACCAGTTTCTCCTATTTGGAATGGGTATATGATATGGTTTGGCTGTGTCCCCACCCAAATCTCATATTGAATTCCCATGTGTTGTGAGAGGGACCTGATTGGGGGTAATCAAATAATGGGGGTAGCCTTTCTTTTCTGTGCTGTTCTTGTGATAGTGAATAAGTCTTATGAGATCTGATGGTTTTAAAAATGGGAGTCTCCCTGCAGAAACTTTCTTCTCTTGTCTGCTGCCATGTGAGACATGCCTTTCACCTTCTGCCATGATTTTGAGGCCTCCCCAGCCATGTGGAAGTGACCAAAAAGCTTCTTTCTTTCATTCAAAACAAAAACAAACAAACAAACAAAAAAACAGAAACAAACCCCACAACCTGTGCAGGTTCTTGCTGAAAGCAAAGGGAATACAGAATGGGTAGTAGAAAAAGGTATTCATATATAGTAGCTATGACCATGTGACTAGTTGCAGAAACAAGGACTATAATTGTCATGAGTATTTCCTCCTTCTTTTGTTAAAAACATATTTGTGCATGTATACACTTGTACTAAGAAAAATCTTCATTTTATTTCCTTTTCATTTTATCATGTGACATAAGATTTATTGACTTCATATCAGCAATTAAGTATTGTTAACTTTGTGTGATAGCATTTTGGTTGGGATTGGTACATTTCCAGTTTTACAAAGGATAGTTGTATCATCTTAGGCATAATTATGACCTTATTATTGTCTTTATTTGAAGATTATGTATGATCTCAGGAGATGTGTATGGGTTCAAGTTGACAAGGGGTGGACTTGTGATGTTTGATACTCAGTGCCAAATTGATTGTATTGAATGATACAAAGTATTGATCCTGGATGTCCCTGTGAGGGTGTTGTCAAAGGTGATTAACATTTGAGTCAGTGAGTTGGGAAAGGTAGACCCACCCCTAATCTGGGTGGGCACCATCTAATCAGCTGCCAGCTCAGCCACAATATAAAGCAGGCAGAAAAATGTGAAAACACTAGACTGGCTTAGCCTCCCAGCCTACATCTTTCTCCCATGCTGGATGCTTCCTGCCTTCAAACATTGGACTCTAAATTCTTCAGCGTTGGTACTCGAACTGGCTTCCTTGCTCCTCAGCTTGCAGATGGTCTATTGTGGGACCTTGTGATTGTGTGAGCTCATACCCCTTAATAAACTCCTATATATATATTAGGATATATATATATATGTGACAGCATTTTGGTTGGAATTGGTGCATTTCCAGTTGTAGATAGTTGTATTATGTTAGGCATAATTGTGGCCTTATAATGATAGGATAATAGGATATATACATAGATAAATATATATATGCATGTAAATATGTATATGTGTATATATGTAATATATATATTATTATTTCTGTCCCTCTAGAGAATCCTGATTAATACAGTATATTTACCCAATGCTTGTACCCCCATTGTATCTAGGAAGTAGCTACCCTGCTTTTGATTTTACAGGCTTTTAGGCAGAAGGGACTTGCATGTCTCAGATGAGACTGTGGACTGTGGACTATGGACATTTGGGTTAATGCTGAAATGAGTTAAGACTTCAGGGGACTGTTGGGAAGGCATGATTGACTCTGAAATGTGAGGACATGAGATTTGGGAGGGCCAGGGGTCAAATGATAAGGTTTCGCTCTGTCCCCACCCAAATCTTACCTTGAATTATAGCTCCCATAATCTCCATGTGTCATGGGAGGGACCTTGTGGGAGGTAATTGAATCATGAGGGTGGGTTTTTTCTGTCCTGTTCTTGTGATAGTAAATGAGTCTCATGAGATCTAATGGCTTTATAAAGGGCAGTTTCCCTGCACATGTTCTCTTGTCTGCCACCATGTGAGACGTGGCTTTCCTCCTCTTTTGCCTTCTGCCATGATTGTGAGGCCTCCCCAGCCATATGAAACAGTGAATCCATTAAACCTCTTTTTCTTTATTAATAACCCAGTCTCGGGTATTTCTTCACAGCAGTATGAAAATGGACTAACACAAATACTAACTTTACTTTTCACCAAAGTTTTTCTCTTGTGTTTTGGCTTTCCAGTGACTAGTGTCCCAGATATGAGTTTGGTTACAATATGTGTACTTGAAAAGCAAAATTGTTAATAAAGTATATAAGAAACATGTACAGACTTCTTTTCTCTTATTCAAGGTATAGGAATAGGAAATAGAGAAGAAGAGAAGAAAAAGTAATAGTAGTCTGATTTTCATAGGTGAGTAAAATTAAGCTGAGAAACAAACCATATTTGAAATTTTCACACAGGGAAAGAAGCTTTAGAAGTTTTAATAGGGCACAGATAAGTTTCTTTCCCTTTGAAACATATTAAATTTCTACTTAAGCATACATAGATTTCAAGCTGATGAATGGGGAACGAGAAGTGAGTCTTTTCTTTTTTTTTAATTTTAGACAGAGTTTCACTCTTGTTGCCCAGACTGGAGTGTAGTGGCACTAATCTTGGCTCACTGCAACCTCCATCTCCTAGATTCAAGTGATTCTCCTGCTTCAGCCTCCCAAGTAGCCAGGATTACAGGACCATGCCACCATGCTCAGCTAGTTTTTTGTATTTTTAGTAGAGATGAGGTTTCATCATGTTGGCCAGACTGGTCTCAAACTCCTGACCTCAGGTGATCCACCTGCCTTGGGTCCCCAGAGTGCTGGGATTACAGGTGTCAGCCACCGTGCCTGATAGAAAAGTGAATCTTGATTATTAGGTTGTAAATCATTTGATAGAATTTGAATAATTTGAAAGAGATTGGGAAACATAGTTATACTGACACTTTCTCTGCTTTTTCTAGCACCTTGCCCAAAAAATTATATAGATTTTTAGTTTTCTGGTGGAAAATTATATTTTGTGAAAACATAGCATTATACACTTCAATAGGTATTATTTCCCTTTTAGTATAATTGTACTAAATGTGAAAATTCATATCATTAGGCTCACTATTTGTGAATTGCATATAAGGAGTTAATGTTCCAGTTTTTATTTTGCAATTTAGCTAGGCAGCCAGAAAGCAAAAGCATTTTTTTTTCTACTTCATTTCCATTGCAGGCCCCAAAAGGGACGTGTCTTTCTTTTGTATAATGTCCTGGGGATAACAGCTACAAATCCTATCCTCCACAAAAGGTAATAACTTTTCATAGCCAAAATAGTCAAGGTAGATTTATTACAGAGGAGCTCCATTTTATTCTTTTTTTCTTCTGCTTCTATAAATTCAGTCTGTTGGATTGACCCTCTGGAAGAGGGAGTCATTCTCTTTGTTTTTATTTGACCTGAAGATGAAAGTTTAATGACCTCTATTTCACATATGATTGTAGGATAGTATACTACTTCTTCATAAACATTGGCAATATCCACAAAGCCAGTATTTTGTGTTGTTGCTTTTATAACTTCCATAAATTATTTGTAGTTATTTAAAATTAATGATGTCTTACACCAGATTCCTGCTTTCATTGTTTTTGCTCACTGTTTATTACACTTCAAATGTTTTTCTCCTACATAAATTTACATAAATTCTATTTGTGGATCTAGACTTTATTAAAGTTCCAAAACTTTTGGGTCCACCCAAATTTGAAATGATATCTTATTTCTTTCTATAGCATTGATTACAATCAATATTTATGATTTGTTGCCTGGACAAAATCGTAATGGGTTATTTTGTGTGTAAATAGACATGTAAATGAATTCTCTGAATGAGATTGTCACTTCTTCCATGGCAGAATCATTGGGTGTGCCACAGGAAATAAGTACTTTATTTTCTATGTTTCAGAACCCACAGGGATATTTACTATGTAGCTAAAGATGCTTAAGATACAGAATAGCTCAGTCACAAAGGCTTCCTTCTCAAGCTCTGAGTGTTCTCTGGGACAAAAAAAAAAAAGAGAAAAGAAGATCCCATCAGGGGTAGAGAGTGAGAGAGATGCCCCAGCCTGGGAAAATTTTCTTTGTTTTGGTGGCAATCCTGGAGCTGCAGATGAGGACGACGGTTGGCAGCATGACTTTTTCACCCATCCCTCCCCACACAGCAACCTGTTCTCATGACCTCCTTGTGCATCTGGACTCCATTTTTGTCTCCAGAAAGGACTGAATGAGCTATTTCTCCACTCCTTGCTTTGGCAGCACGAAAACCCAGGCTTCAGGAATGCTTTGCTCACCATAAAAAAAATGTGATTGGAGTAGGGTGAGAGTGGGGTAGAGAGAGAAACAATGCTGAGGAAATGGATGGGCAGACTAGGGTCTATGCCAAGGCCAGTGTTCCCAACTGATATGGTTTGGCTGTGTCCCTACTCAAATCTCATATTTAATTGTAGCTCCCATAATTCCCACATGTTGTGGGAGGGACCTGGTGAGTGGAAGATAATTGAATCATGGGCAGTTTCCCCCTTACTGTTCTCATGGTAGTGAATAACTCTCATGAGATCTGATGGTTTCATAACAGGAAACCCTTTTCACTTAGCCCTCATTCTCTCTCTTGCCTGCTACCATGTAAAACATGTCTTTCTCCTTCTGCCATGATTGTGAGGCCTCTTCAGCCATGTGCAATTGTGAGTCCATTAAACATCTTTTCTTTGTAAATTACCCAGTCTTGGGTAAGTCTTTATCAGCAATGTAAGAACAGACTAATACACCAACCATGAAGCAGTGCCTGTTTGTAAACACCCAGAAAGAAAATTAAAGACATGACATTATCAGTAAGGGCATGTAAAGGTGGAAGTAGCTTTTCTAACCTAACCTAACCTAACCTATTATTTTAAAAAATCAACTATGATGGAAGCAAGATGGATTCATCTTTCCTTTCCTCTATAGAAAATGGTGTTAAAATATGTTTATCTTATGAAGTGGCAAGCAAGGAACACGAAGTAAAAAAGAATCAAAGAAAAAAGTATTACAGATCTATGGCTGGCAGTTAATTAAAAAAAGCAAAATTGATACAATTTTTCCAGAATAATTTATAATGTTTTTGGTGTTTGTGAACTTTTCAAAAATGTGTATTTTGTTGTGATATTTTTTCTAAGAAAAATAAAATAAGTCTTTCCTTTCGTTGCTAATTTTGTATTCCTTTTTAAAAAGAAAATGCCTAAGATTTAAAATTTGAATCCCAACCCAGATATGACCTACCAGAACCTCATGCTGTCTCAAACCCTCCACCTTCATGTCTCAGATTCATCTCAGACTCAATATGAACTAATCAGCTTTCTCAGCCATAAATCTTTTTCTCATTCTGTGTTTGTTATCTAATTACATGACTTCACCATCACTACCTTCACCCATAGGACCCAGATTGGAAGAAAATTCCTCAAAGGAGAATTCTCCAACTATCTTACTCACCAGCTGAATTATTTCATTTCTGGTGAAGTAGCCCCTAGCGTCTTCATCTAAAAGAGCACTCTTCACTCTTTACCCTGATTGAAACACTTTGGCTTCTAACTGTTTATTGAGTGTCTCTCTAAATGGTTTTTTTTTTGTTTTTTTGTTTTTTTGTTTTTTACAGTAGAGTCTATTAAGTCTTCTCTGTTTAGCATCTTACAATTTAGCACAGGGTTTAACTTCATAGTTGGTAGGAACAGACTAATTATCAAATGGTTAAATAAAATCTTCCTGAACTTCCTGTAAACTTTATTCCTTACTTAATCAAGTCATTGGTACATTTATTTGATAAACAAATTTTGATTAGATATAAGGCACCGGGTATTCTGTTACTGGGGACACATAGTGTTGCATTAAAGATCAGAACCTAGTATCAGGTTACTTTCAAGTTTAGGAGAAAGAAATGTTAAGTTGACTCATAAAAAAAAAAGTTTGATGTTTCCTGGGTACAGAAAAGAACAAAAGATATTGGAAGTACATCAAAGGAGCAGGTATCACAGTTTGGAATTTTCAGAAAACATTTCCCCAAGATATAAAACCAAAACCAAGTCTCAAAAATTAATAAAAGTTGAAACAGGAGAAGGGCGGAGCAAGATGGCCGAATAGGAACAGCTCCAGTCTCCAACTCCCAGCGCCAGCGACACAGAAGACCGGTGATTTCTGCATTTTCAACTGAGGTACTGGGTTCATCTCACTGGGGAGTGCCGGACGATCGGTGCTGGTCAGCTACTGCAGCCCGACCAGCGAGAGCTGAAGCAGGGCGAGGCATTGCCTCACCTGGGAAACGCAAGGGGGAAGGGAATCCCTTTTCCTAGCCAGGGGAACTGAGACACACAACACCTGGAAAATCGGGTATCTCCCACCCCAATACTGCGCTTTAAGCAAAAAGGCACCCACACCTGGCCAGGAGGGTCCCACACCCACGGAGCCTCCCTCATTGCTAGCACAGCAGTCTGTGATCTACCGGCAAGGCAGCAGCGAGGCTGGGGGAGGGGCGCCCACCATTGCTGAGGCTTAAGTAGGTAAACAAAGCTGCTGGGAAGCTCGAACTGGGTGGAGCTCACAGCAGCTCAAGGAAACCTGCCTGTCTCTGTAGACTCCACCTCTGGGGACAGGGCAATAACAAACGCAGCCGAAACCTCTGCAGACGCAAACGACTCTGTCTGACAGCTTTGAAGAGAGCAGTGGATCTCCCAACATGGAGGTTGAGATCTGAGAAGGGACAGACTCCCTGCTCAAGTGGGTCCCTGACCCCTGAGTAGCCTAACTGGGAGACATCCACCACTAGGGGCAGTCTGACACCCCACACCTCACAGGGTGGAGTACACCCCTGAGAGGAAGCTTCCAAAGCAAGAATCAGACAGGTACACTCGCTGTTCAGAAATATTCTATCTTCTGCAGCCTCTGCTGCTGATACCCAGGCAAACAGGGTCTGGAGTGGACCTCAAGCAATCTCCAACAGACCTACAGCTGAGGGTCCTGACTGTTAGAAGGAAAACTATCAAACAGGAAGGACACCTACACCAAAACCCCATCAGTACATCACCATCATCAAAGACCAGAGGCAGATAAAACCACAAAGATGGGGAAAAAGCAGGGCAGAAAAGCTGGAAATTCCAAAAATAAGAGCGCATCTCCCCCGGCAAAGGAGTGTAGCTCATCACCAGCAACGGATCAAAGCTGGATGGAGAATGACTTTGACGAGATGAGAGAAGAAGGCTTCAGTCCATCAAATTTCTCAGAGCTAAAGGAGGAATTACGTACCCAGCGCAAAGAAACTAAAAATCTTGAAAAAAAAGTGGAAGAATTGATGGCTAGAGTAATTAATGCAGAGAAGGTCATAAACGAAATGAAAGAGATGAAAACCATGACATGAGAAATACGTGACAAATGCACAAGCTTCAGTAACCGACTCAATCAACTGGAAGAAAGAGTATCAGCAATTGAGGATCAAATGAACGAAATGAAGCGAGAAGAGAAACCGAAAGAAAAAAGAAGAAAAAGAAATGAACAAAGCCTGCAAGAAGTATGGGATTATGTAAAAAGACCAAATCTACGTCTGATTGGGGTGCCTGAAAGTGAGGGGGAAAATGGAACCAAGTTGGAAAACACTCTTCAGGATATCATCCAGGAGAACTTCCCCAACCTAGTAGGGCAGGCCAACATTCAAATCCAGGAAATACAGAGAACGCCACAAAGATACTCCTCGAGAAGAGCAACTCCAAGACACATAATTGCCAGATTCACCAAAGTTGAAATGAAGGAAAAAATCTTAAGGGCAGCCAGAGAGAAAGGTCGGGTTACACACAAAGGGAAGCCCATCAGACTAACAGCAGATCTCTCGGCAGAAACTCTCCAAGCCAGAAGAGGGTGGGAGCCAATATTCAACATTCTTAAAGAAAAGAATTTTAAACCTAGAATTTCATATCCAGCCAAACTAAGTTTCGTAAGTGAAGGAGAAATAAAATCCTTTACAGATAAGCAAATGCTTAGAGATTTTGTCACCACTAGGCCTGCCTTACAAGAGACCCTGAAGGAAGCACTAAACATGGAAAGGAACAACCAGTACCAGCCATTGCAAAAACATGCCCAAATGTAAAGACCATCGAGGCTAGGAAGAAACTGCATCAACTAACGAGCAAAATAACCAGTTAATATCATAATGGCAGGATCAAGTTCACACATAACAATCTTAACCTTAAATGTAAATGGACTAAATGCTCCAATTAAAAGACACAGACTGGCAAACTGGATAAAGAGTCAAGACCCATCAGTCTGCTGTATTCAGGAGACCCATCTCACACGCAGAGACATACATAGGCTCAAAATAAAGGGATGGAGGAAGATTTACCAAGCAAATGGAGAACAAAAAAAAAGCGGGGGTTGCAATACTAGTCTCTGATAAAACAGACTTTAAACCAACAAAGATCAAAAGAGACAAAGAAGGCCATTACATAATGGTAAAGGGATCAATTCAACAGGAAGAGCTAACTATCCTAAATATATATGCACCCAATACAGGAGCACCAGATTCATAAAGCAAGTCCTTAGAGACTTACAAAGAGACTTAGACTCCCATACAATAATAATGGGAGACTTCAACACTCCACTGTCAACATTAGACAGATCAACGAGACAGAAAGTTAACAAGGATATCCAGGAATTGAACTCATCTCTGCAGCAAGCAGACCTAATAGACATCTATAGAACTCTCCACCCCAAATCAACAGAATATACATTCTTCTCAGCACCACATCGTACTTACTCCTCAAAATCGACCACGTAATTGGAAGTAAAGCACTCCTCAGCAAATGTACAAGAACAGAAATTATAACAAACTGTCTCTCAGACCACAGTGCAATCAAACTAGAACTCAGGACTAAGAAACTGAATCAAAACCGCTCAACTACATGGAAACTGAACAACCTGCTCCTGAATGACTACTGGGTACATAACGAAATGAAGGCAGAAATAAAGATGTTCTTTGAAACCAATGAGAAGAAAGATACAACATACCAAAATCTCTGGGACACATTTAAAGCAGTGTGTAGAGGGAAATTTATAGCACTAAATGCCCACAAGAGAAAGCAGGAAAGATCTAAAATTGACACCCTAACATCGCAATTAAAAGAAGTAGAGAAGCAAGAGCAAACACATTCGAAAGCTAGCAGAAGGCACGAAATAACTAAGATCAAAGCAGAACTGAAGGAGATAGAGACACAAAAAACCCTCCAAAAAATCAATGAATCCAGGAGTTGGTTTTTTGAAAAGAACAACAAAATTGACAGACCACTAGCAAGACTAATAAAGAAGAAAAGAGAGAAGAATCAAATCGACGCAATTAAAAATGATAAAGGGGATATCACCACCGACCCCACAGAAATACAAACTACCATCAGAGAATACTATAAACACCTCTACGCAAATAAACTGGAAAATCTAGAAGAAATGGATAATTTCCTGGACACTTACACTCTCCCAAGGCTAAACCAGGAAGAAGTTGAATCCCTGAATAGACCAATAGCAGGCTCTGAAATTGAGGCAATAATTAATAGCCTACCAACCAAAAAAAGTCCAGGACCAGATGGATTCACAGCTGAATTCTACCAGAGGTACAAGGAGGAGTTGGTACCATTCCTTCTGAAACTATTCCAATCAATAGAAAAAGAGGGAATCCTCCCTAACTCATTTTATGAGGCCAACATCATCCTGATACCAAAGCCTGGCAGAGACACAACAAAAAAAAGAGAATTTTAGACCAATATCTCTGATGAACATCGATGCAAAAATCCTCAATAAAATACTGGCAAACCGGATTCAGCAACACATCAAAAAGCTTATCCACCATGATCAAGTGGGCTTCATCCCTGGGATACAAGGCTGGTTCAACATTCGCAAATCAATAAACATAATCCAGCATATAAACAGAACCAAAGACAAGAACCACATGATTATCTCAATAGATGCAGAAAAGGCTTTTGACAAAATTCAACAGCCCTTCATGGTAAAAACGCTCAATAAATTCGGTATTGATGGAACGTACCTCAAAATAATAAGAGCTATTTATGACAAACCCACAGCCAATATCATACTGAATGGGCAAAAATTGGAAAAATTCCCTTCGAAAACTGGCACAAGACAGGGATGCCCTCTCTCACCACTCCTATTCAACATAGTGTTGGAAGTTCTGGCTAGGGCAATTAGGCAAGAGAAAGAAATCAAGGGTATTCAGTTAGGAAAAGAAGAAGTCAAATTGTCCCTGTTTGCAGATGACATGATTGTATATTTAGAAAACCCCATTGTCTCAGGCCAAAATCTCCTTAAGCTGATAAGCAACTTCAGCAAAGTCTCAGGATACAAAATTCATGTGCAAAAATCACAAGCATTCGTATACACCAGTAACAGACAAACAGAGAGCCAAATCAGGAATGAACTTCCATTCACAATTGCTTCAAAGAGAATAAAATACCTAGGAATCCAACTTACAAGGGATGTAAAGGACCTCTTCAAGGAGATCTACAAACCACTGCTCAGTGAAATAAAAGAGGACACAAACAAATGGAAGAACATACCATGCTCATGGATAGGAAGAATCAATATCGTGAAAATGGCCATACTGCCCAAGGTAATTTATAGATTCAATGCCATCCCCATCAAGCTACCAATGACTTTCTTCACACAATTGGAAAAAACTACTTTAAAGTTCATATGGAACCATAAAAGAGCCCACATCTCCAAGACAATCCTGAGTCAAAAGAACAAAGCTGGAGGCATCACGCTACCTGACTTCAAACTATACTACAAGGCTACAGTAACCAAAACAGCATGGTACTGGTACCAAAACAGAGATATAGACCAATGGAACAGAACAGAGTCCTCAGAAATAATACCACACATCTACAGCCATCTGATCTTTGACAAACCTGAGAGAAACAAGAAATGGGGAAAGGATTCCCTATTTAATAAATGGTGCTGGGAAAATTGGCTAGCCATAAGTAGAAAGCTGAAACTGGATCCTTTCCTTACTCCTTATACGAAAATTAATTCAAGATGGATTAGAGACTTAAATGTTAGACCTAATAGCATCAAAATCCTAGAGGAAAACCTAGGTAGTACCATTCAGGACATAGGCATGGGCAAAGACTTCATGTCTAAAACACCAAAAGCAACGGCAGCAAAAGCCAAAATTGACAAATGGGATCTCATTAAACTAAAGAGCTTCTGCACAGCAAAAGAAACTACCATCAGAGTGAACAGGCAACCTCCAGAATGAGAGAAAATTTTTGCAATCTACTCATCTGACAAAGGGCTCATATCCAGAACCTACAAAGAACTCAAACAAATTTACAAGAAAAAAACAACCCCATCAAAAAGTGGGCAAAGGATATGAACAGACATTTCTCAAAAGAAGACATTCATACAGCCAACAGACACATGAAAAAATGCTCATCATCACTGGCCATCAGAGAAATGCAAATCAAAACCACAATGAGATACCATCTCACACCAGTTAGAATGGCGATCATTCAAAAGTCAGGAAACAACAGGTGCTGGAGAGGATGTGGAGAAATAGGAACACTTTTACACTGTTGGTGGGATTGTAAACTAGTTCAACCATTATGGAAAACAGTATGGCGATTCCTCAAGGATCTAGAACTTGATGTACCATATGACCCAGCCATCCCATTACTGGGTATATACCCAAAGGATTATAAATTATGCTGCTATAAAGACACATGCACACGTATGTTTATTGCAGCACTATTCACAATAGCAAAGACTTGGAATCAACCCAAATGTCCATCAGTGACAGATTGGATTAAGAAAATGTGGCACATATACACCATGGAATACTATGCAGCCATCAAAAAGGATGAGTTTGTGTCCTTTGTAGGGACATGGATGCAGCTGGAAACCATCATTCTTAGCAAACTATCACAAGAACAGAAAACCAAACACCGCATGTTCTCACTCATAGGTGGGAACTGAACAATGAGATCACTTGGACTCAGGAAGGGGAACATCACACACCGGGGCCTATCATGGGGAGGGGGGAGGGGGGAGGGATTGCACTGGGAGTTATACCTGATATAAATGACGAGTTGATGGGTGCAGCACACCAACATGGCACAAGTATACATATGTAACAAACCTGCACGTTATGCACATGTACCCTACAACTTAAAGTATAATAATAATAAATAAATAAAAAAAAAAAAAGTTGAAACAAGTGAAGAAAGTATAAGGAAATAGATCTTCCAAGAAGAAAGAGCAGCTTTTACAAAGGCACGGAGTTTTAAGAGCATGACTTGTTAATGCCACTGTAATTATTTTAGTATGAATTGCACATATAAAGCATGGAACAGAGTGAAAGAGGTACAGTTGCAGAGTCTGGTGTTGTTACCAAATGCTAGGAATTTGATTTAGTCCTGTTGTTCACTGCAGAGAAAGACAATTACTGAGACAAAAAGTATCACAAGGAAAGAAGGCTTTATTATGGGTGATGTCAGCTGTAGAAACAAGAGATAAGCCTCAAATCTGTTCATCGTCCTTCATGCCCAACTAAAGTTAGGAGTTTTTAAAACAGGGGAGGAAAACAGGAAGTGCAAGAAAAAGGGGTTAACTAACAGGAAGCAGGTATGTCTTATTGTACAAGTTTCTCAAGCTTCACTTCTGTGGACATCCAGCTTACTGGAAAAATGGGTGGGTTTCAGGTGGACCCATAGTTTATGATTCCCTCCTCTTACTTAACTCTACCAATGGCATGTTTCTGTTATCAAACTATATTTGTCATACACTCAGTCAATTACTAATCTATTTTTATCTTGATGTTATGACTATATCTTAATCACATTACTTTTTGTAGTTCTTAAATTCTGTCGCTAAAATTATCCCTATAAACTTTATTAAATTAATCAGATAAAAAGGGAGAGGGAGAAAAGATAAACCAAGCTGGCAGCATATTCAGCATTAATCATTAGGTCAGTTGCTCTCTGACCTGCTTCTCAAGTTTGCTGACTATCATGTAGACTCTGTCACAGGATTATAGCAACCCCCGCCCCATCTGCTCTATAGATAACAACTTGAATGTTTTGAAACGTCAAATTTTCTATTTAAGACATTCTTCTAGGTCCTGCATATCGATGAAACTACTGACAGCAGCTGTCTGAAGGACCCCACGAGAAGCTGACTTACCAAAGAATTCAGTTTCCACATCCTGGTGATTTAATACTCCTTACTATGACAAATCAATGACCTTAATTTTGTAGCCCCTTATCCTCCATAATCCCCTTTAAAACCCTAGCTCAAAACTCTTCGGGGAGATGAATTTGAGGGTTTCTTCCTACCTCTTCACTTGGTGTCCTGTAATCATCAAACTCTTTCTCTGCTGCAAACACAACTGTCTAAGTGTATAGATATGTTACTGAGCAATGTGCATACATACCTGTTGGTCCTATCAAAGTGCTGTTTGCAAAAAAAGCTAATGTGCTTTGTACATTTTAGATGCTCAAAAAATGCTGCATTATACATGCATAAAATTGATTTAGCATTTGTTTAAAATCAATATTTGAACTAAAATCTCTAATTTAGTCTAAAATGATGAACTAATGTAATGAAATGGCATAAGGAACATAATATCAGTGCATTTGATTGAAAATAATTGAAGAATTTCGTAGGCCTTTTTAGCATCCATGCTTTATACCAATTTCTACCTTTAAATGCAACAAGTTTAAAAACTGTTGAAAGTGGGGATAATATTCTAGATTTGGGAAAGAGGGAGATAGTATTTATTTGGATACCCTCTCTTTCTAATTCTTCATGTTTTAAAACCAGCACCTCAACATCAAGAATGTCTGCTGTCATATATACGCCCACTTTGAATCTACTGGCCTTTAAAGAAGACCGAAAGATTGCTACAGCTTTTGCTATGGCAACTGAAATTTACCAATCTAAAATAATATAGCTTCAAATAGAATACAGCTGTGTTTTTAAAGTAAGACTCAGAACAGAAACCATGACTTATTTATCCAAGTATGTCACAAGAGACTAACTTCACTTCTTCGTGAATAAATGTTTATTGAGACAAATTAAGTTGTAAGTCAGATTATTTGGGGTGTTGAAGATTAGGGGTTCTTTATGACAGCAATTCCAATATTTCAAAGCACATGAGAGGAATAATTAATGTGAGTTTTGTGGCAAATCTAAAATTAAGATGTTCAGCTTGTTAGAGCCCACATAATATTTTTAGTTTGAAAATTAATTCCAGCCAGGCGCAGTGGCTCACGCCTGTCATCCCAGCACTTTGGGAGGCCAAAGCGGGCAGATTGCCTGAGCTCAGGAGTTTGTGACCAGACTGGGAAACACAGTGAAAGCCCATCTCTACTAAAATACAAAAAATTAGCTGGGCGTGGCAGCATGCGCCTATAGTCCTAGCTACTCGGGAGGCTGAGGCAGGAGAATTGCTTGAACCCAGGAGGTGGAGATTGCAGTGAGCCGAGATTGTGCCACTGTACTCCAGCCTGAGTGACAGAGTGAGACTCCATCTCAACAAAAAAAAAAAAAAGAAAGAAAAAGAAAAAAAAAAAAGAAAATTAATTCCAGGAGCTGATTCTAGGTGATATTATAAAATGGGTCACTTTTGATTTTGATTCCCTTTTATTTGTTGCCCAATTACTAAATCCATTTGGTGGATTCTCCCAGTAGCTTTGTTTCCCTCCAGAACCCAACACCTTCACTGTGATACTTCACTTAAAGGCTCCCAGTGAAGGCTCCCAGGTGTGCAAATTGCACTCCCTTTCCTGTCATTACAATTTCTCATGTTATATAGCATTTCCCCACAACTTGGATGCACAAAGTATTCTCAGGTGAGGATCGTTGCAGTGTAATACTTCATTATCATAAAAAATTAGTATGGAAATTTTAGGAAACCAGGAAGACAAATGGAATATTTGTGAGAAGGAGACTTTTACAGGGATTACAGAGCTTTCATTCCTCCACTACTTGTAGCAAGCATTTATTGGACACTTCCAATGTTCCAGCATTGTTCTGTATACTTCACATATACCAGCACATGTAATTTTTACAACAATCCTGTGAGGTGGATATTGTTATATACACGTTTCATATATGAGAATCTCAAGGCTCAGAGAGATAAAGAAACTTGCACCAAAGTTACACAGTTTGTAACTGGCAGAGCTGAATTAAATTCGGGTAGTCCAGATTCGAAGTTCATGCTCTTAACCCCTTCGCTTTCTAGTAAAATGCTATTCAGTTTTGGTTTTGGGGGCATGTCAGGTAACAGGAATACTGACATGAATTTGACATTGCTCTTGCTCTCAAGGAGCTCATAGTAGGGTGGTGAAAACTGGTATTTAAACCAATAATAGTAAAACTGAACACCTTATGCAAAGGACTTTCATTATTTCATATTACTCACATATTTTTATTTTGAAATAATCAAAGCAAAATATTTGCTGTTAGAATAATGTAAAATAAAAATTAAAATGATAAAAAGAAAAGATATTTCTCAAGCCCTTCATGGAAAAAAAAATCACATTTCTTTTTTTTCCATGTTTTCCTACTAGACCTTTTCAAGTGTTTAGAAATTATTCCATATTTAACTTTTTGCTACTTGCTTACCTAATATGTCACTGTATATAATGCACAGAATTTGACCTTCATAAAAAGAGCTCTGTCCGTACTTTGTCCTTGGCTTCTGGGAGGTAATCTACGTCACACATAATAGGACTATCTTTGCTTCAGGTGCGGCTAACCCTATACCTATTATAATAGGGTAAGTATTGCTCACATCTCGAAAAATCAACCATGTGATTTAGGGTTTGGACTTTGGGTCATGCTGTATTAGTCAACCTAAAGGCTGAATACTGATGTTCAGCTGGGATTCCCTGGGTGACAATCCTCAATGCCCATTGTCACAGATCAATAACAGGAAAGTAACACACTCTGAGGACAACAAAAGCTTCATGTTTGTAACCTTCACAGACCTTATCCTGTGCATCTCTTCCTTTGGCTCATTTCAATCTGTAAATTTTCTTTGTAATAAACTGCAATCGTGATTATAATAGCTTTCAGTGAGTTCTGTGATTCAGTGTAATGAATTACGAAAATCAGGAGTAATTTTGGGAATTTCCTGAACTTTCAACTTGTGTCAGAAGTGGAGATACTCTTGGAAAATCGACCTTCAAACCTCACTATTTAGCTAACTTGGAAAGTCATTCAGAATAAACCATACACTTAATTTTTCAGTTTGGGACATTTTGGTTGTTTCTAATTTTCTACTCTTAGGAGTAATTCTGCAATGAAGATTTCAGTCCATATACATTGACTCTTAGATATAAATATGTATCTCTTTTATTTCCCAGGAAATTAATTCTCATATAAAAATTTCTAATTGTAATATCACATTTTTGCATAAACCAAAAGTTTTTCTTTAGCTTCAGTTGTTATATTAGTCAGTTTTCAAGCTGCTGATAAAGACATGCCGACATGCCTGAGACTGGGTAAATTGCAAAGAAAAAGAGGTTTAATTGGACTCACAGTTCCATGTGGCTGGGAAGGCCTCACAATCACTGCAGGAGGCAAGGAGGAGCAAGTCACATCTTGGGTAAATGGCAGCAGGCAAAAAAGAGGGAGCTTCTGCAGGAAAACTTCTGATTTTAAAATCATCAAATCTCATGACACTCATTCACTATCATGACAACAGTGCAGGAAAGATCTGCCTCCATAATTCAATTACTTCCCACTGAGTTCCTCCCATGACACATGTGAATTGTGAGAGTTACAATTCAAGATGAGATTTGGGTGGGGACACAGCCAAACCACATCATTCTGTCACTGGCCCCTCCAAAATCTAGCACCCTTTTTACATTTCAAAACCAATCATGTCTTCCTAACAGCACTCCAAATTCTTAATGCATTTCCGAATTAACTCAAAAGTCCATAGTCCAACATCTCATGTGAGACAAGGCAAGTCTTTTCAGCCTATGAGCCTGTAAATCAAAAGGAAGTTAGTTACTTCCTAGATACAATAAGAGTACAGGCATTGGGTCAATACAGCCATTCCAAATGTGAGAAATTGGCCAAAAAGAAAGGGGCTACAGGCCCCATGCAAGTCTGTAATCCAGCAGGACAGTCAAATCTTAAAGCCAAAGTGATCTCCTTTGACTCCATGACTCATGTTCAGATCATGCTGATGCAAGAGGTAGGTACCCATGGTCTTGGGCAGCTCTGCCCCTGTGGCTCTGCAAAGTACAGCCTCTCTCCCAGCTACTTTCACAGGCTGGTGTTGAGTGTTTGTGGCTTTTCCAGGTACACAGTGCAAGCTGTGGGTGGATCTAACATTCTGGGGTCTGGAGGATGGTGGCTATCTTTATAATGCTCCACTAGGTAGTGCCCCAGTAGAGACTCTGTGTGAGGGTTCCAACCATACATTTCCCTTCCATACTGTCCTAGCAGAGGTTCTCCATGAGAGCCCCACCCCTGCAGTAAGCTTCTGCCTTGACATCCAGGCATTTGCATACAGCCTCTGAAATCTAGGCAGAGGTTCCTAAACCTTAATTCTTGACTTCTGTGCACTTGCAGGCTCAGTACCACATGGAAGCTGCCAAGGCTTGAGTCTTGCATCCTATGAACTCACGGCCCAAGCTCTACCTTGGCCGCTTTAAGCCATGGCTGGAGTGACTGACACAGGACAGCAAGTCCCTAGGCTGCACACAGCATTTCCCTAATTGTTACTTATGCAAATGCCTATAGCCAGCTTGAATTTCTCCTCAGGAAACAGGATTTACTTTTATATCTCATTGTCAGGCTGCAAATTTTCTGAATTTTTATGCTCTGCTTCCATTGTAAAACTGAATGCCTTTAAAGACACCCAAGTCACATCATGAATGCTTTGCTGCTTAGAAATTTCTTCTGCTAGATACCCTAACTCATATTCCCAAATCTCGAGGGTAGGGGCAAAATGTCACCAGTCTCTTTGCTAAAACATAACAAGAGTCACATTTGCTCCCGTTCCCAATAAGTTTCTCATCTCCATCTGAGACCACTTCAGCCTAGAACTTAATGCTCATATCAATGTTGGCATTTTTGTCAAAGACTCATATTCCCAAATCTCGAGGGTAGGGGCAAAATGTCACCAGTCTCTTTGCTAAAACATAACAAGAGTCACATTTACTCCCGTTCCCAATAAGTTTCTCATCTCCATCTGAGACCACTTCAGCCTGGAACTTAATGCTCATATCAATGTTGGCATTTTTGTCAAAGTCATTCAACAAGTCTCTAGAAGTTCCAAATTTTCCTACATTTTTCTATCTTCTGAGCTCTCCAAACTGTTCAAACCTCTGCCTGTTACCCAGTTCCAAAGTCACTTTCACATTTTCAGGTATCTCTTAAGCAAAGCCCCACTCTACTAGTACCAATTTACTGTATTAGTTTACTGTACTTGTTTTCATACTGTTGATAAAGACATACCCAAGACTGGGCAATTTACAAAAGAAAGAGAGGTTTAATGAACTTACAGTTCCATGTGGCTGGGGAGGTCTCACAATCATGGTGGAAAGCAAGGAGGAGCAAACACATCTTACATGGATGGCAGCAGGCAAAGAGAAAGAGCTTTTGCAGGGAAACTCCCCTTTTAAATGCTCAGATCTTGTGAGACTCATTCACTATCACAAGAATAGTGCAGAAAAATTCCACCCCCATAATTCAGTCATCTCTCACTGAGTTCTTCCCATAACACATGGTAATTGTGGGAGTTACAATTCAAGATGAGATTAGAGTGGGGACACAGCCAAACCATATCAGCTGTCATGTGTACTTACTTATTTAATTTTTATCTGAATCAGTTATGTTTTTGGCTAATAGCTTCATTAAAGTATAAGTTAGAGGTTGTGGCCAAGATGGCCTCTTAGAAGCAGCTTCAGTCTGTAACTCTCACAAAGAGCAATAAAAACAGCAAGTGAATCCTGTGCCTTCAACTGAAGTATCCAGATTCTCACATTGGGGCTGAGTAGATAGATGGCTTTACCCAGAGAGAGTGAGAAAAACAGGGTGGGACACTGCCACTGGGGAGTGTCACAGAGTAATGGGAGCCCCCACCTTCAACCAAGGAAGGCAACGAGTGACTGTGCAACCCTGCCCGGGAAAGCACGCTTTTTGTATGGATCTGTGCAACCCACATATCAGAAGATCACCTTGTGAGCCCATGCCATCATGGCCTTGGGTCCAAAGCACAGAAATATGCAAGTCTTGGTGAAAACACTCACTAGCTCACTCAGACATGCAGGAAGACCCAGGAGTTTTGCATATTCCAGCCTCAGAAAGTCCAGCAAGGCAGGGTATCTATCTATGCATTCCCCTAGGAAGGGGGCTGAATCAAGAAAGCCAAGTGATGTCATTCTGCAGGCCCTACTGCTATGGCACCTCACAAGGTAAGACCCACCAGCTTGGAATTCCAGCTGGCCAGTGGCAGCAGGCTGGAGACAGCCTGAGATGAACAGAGTTCCCAGGGAGAGGGGCAGCCACCATCTCTGCTGTTCCAGTTGGTGACTCTAGCCTGCCTGCACTGGGGACTGGGAGCAGGTCCCCTCAGTGCAGCCCAGCTCTTGTGCCTGATTGTGGCCAGACCACTTTGTTAAGTGGGACCCCAATCCATCCCTCCTCACTAGGTAGGGCCTCCCTGTGAGGAATTTCAGCAACCATAGCCAGGGTTATACAGAATTCCTGAGGGGAGGGGCAGTCACTGTCTTGGTGGTTCAGTTTACTTAGTCTGTCCAGTCCGCTGGCTCTGAAGAGTCCAGGCAGTTAGCACAGTGCACTTGCTCTTTGGGCAGCCAGGCCGCTTCTTTAAGTGGGTCCCTGATCCTATTCCTCCTGACTGGGTGACACCTCCCAACAGGGGTCTCCAAACATCTCCTACAAGAGTGTTCCAGCCAGCATCAGATTGGTAGCTCCCTGGGACAGAGCTCCCAGAGGAAGGAGCAGACTGCTATCTTTGCTGTTTTGCATCCTTCACTGGTGACACCTCCAGGTGTGGGAGGAACTAAGGCATCTAGGGTCTGGAATGGACCCCAGCAAACTAGCAGCACTAGAGAAGAATGACCCAACTATTAAAAGAAAAATAAACAAACAGAAAGCAACAACAAAAACAACATCAACAGAAAAGACCACATAAAAATCCCATTCAAAGGTCAGCAACCTCAAAAATCAAAGGTAAATAAACCCACAAAGATTACAAAGAATCAATGCAAAGATGCTGAAAACTCAAAAACCCAGAGTTCCTCTTCTTCTCCAAGTGACTGCAACACCTCTGCAGCAAGGTCACATAACTGAGCTGAGGCTGAGATGACTGAATTGACAGAATTAGGCTTCTGAAGGTAGATAATAATGAACTTTGCTAAAATAATGGAGCATGTTGTAACCCAATGAAAAGAAGCTGAGAATCATGATAAAACAATACAGGAGCTGATAACCAGAATAGCCAGTTTTGACAGGAACATAACTGACCTGATGGAGCTGAAAAACATAACACAAGAACTTGACAATGCAATCACAAGTATCAAAAGCTGAATAGACCAAACACAAAAAAGCATAAGAGCTTGAAGACTATCTTTCTGAAATAAAACAGGCATACAAGAATAGAGAAAAAAGAATAATAAACAATAAGCAAAACCTCTGAGAACTATGAAATTATGTAAAAAGACTAAACCTATGACTGATTGGGGTAGCTGAAAAAGATGGGGAGAACTGAATGAAGTTAGAAAACATACATTAGGAGAACAGTCAGGAGAACTTCCCAAACCTAGAAAAACAGGCCAACATTCAAATTCAGGAAATCCAGAGAACCCCAGTAAGAAATTCCACTAGAAGATTAACCCCGAGACACATAATCATCAAATTCTTCAAGGTTAAAATGAAAGGAAAAATACAAAGAGTGGCCAGAGAGGAAGGCCAGATCAACTACAAAGGGAAGCCCATAAGACAACAGCAAACCTCTCAGTGGAAACCCTACAAGCGAAGAGATTGTGGGCCAATATTCAACATTCTTCTAAAAATGAATTTTCAACCCAGAATTTCATATCCACCCAAACCAAGCTTCATAAGCAAATAAATATGATTGTTTTAAGACAAGCAAATGCTGAGGGAATGTGTCACCATGAAACTTGCCTTGCAAGAGCTCCTGAAAGAAGCACTAAATATTGAAATGAAAAATCATTACCAGCCACTTCAAAAGCACCCTGAAGTCCACAGACCAGTGACACTATGAAGCAACCACATAAAGAAGTCTGCAAAATTAACCAGCTGCCATCATGATGACAGGATCAAATTCACACATAACAATATTCATCTTAAATGTAAATAGGCTAAATGCCCCAATTAAAAGACACAGAGTGGTAAGCTGGATAAAGAGTCAAGCACCATTGGAAGGCTGTCTTCAAGAGACCCATCTCACGTGCAAAGACACACATAGGCTCAAAACAAAGGGTTGGAGGAAAATTTACCAAGCAAATGGAAAACAGAAGAAAGTGGAGGCCGCAATTTTAGCTTCTGACAAAACAGACTTTAAACCAACAAAGTAAAAAATACAAAGAAGGGTATTACCTAATGGTAAAGGTTGAAGTTAGCCCTTCAACAAGAAGAGCTAACTATCCTAAATATATATGCACCCAATACAGGAGCACCCAGATTCTTGAAGCAAGTTCTTAGAGACTTTCAAAGAGACTTAGACTCCCACACGATAATAGTGTGAGGCTTTAACACCCCACTGACAATATTAGATCATTGAGACAGAAAATTAACAAAGATATTAAAGATCTGAACTCAGCTCTGGATCAAGTAGACCTGATAGATATCTACAGAACTCTCCACCCCCCAAAAAACAGAATATACATTCTTCTCATTGCCACAAAGCTCTAACATCCAGAGTCTACAAGGAACTTAAACTTCAGACACCTACTCTAAAACTGACCACATAATCAGAAGTAAAACACTCCTCAGCAAATGGAAAAGAACTGAAACAATAACAAACAGTCTCTCAGACTACAGTGCAATCAGATTAGAACACAAAATTTAAAAAAACTAACTTAAAACCACACAACTACATGGAAATTAAACAACCTGCTCCTGAATGACTACTGTGTAAATAATGAAATTAAGACAGAAATCAAAAAGTTCTTTGAAATTAATGAGAAAAAAAGAGATAATGTACCAGAATCTCTGGGATGTAGCTAAAGCATTGAAGAGAAAAAATTATAGTGCTAAATGCCCACATCAAACAGCTAGAAAGATCTCAAATAAACAAACTAACATCACAAGTAAAATAACCAGAGAACCAAGGGCAAAAAAAACCCCAAAGCTAGCAGAAAACAAGAAACAGAACCAAGATCAGAGCAGAATTGAAGCAGATAGAATCACGGAAAGCCCTTCAAAAATTAACATAACCAGGAGCTGTTTTTTTGAAAAAGAATAATAAAATAGACCACTAGTTAGACTAATAAAGAAGAAAAGAGAGAAGAACCAAATAGACACAATCAGAAATGATAAGGAGGATATCATCATTGACCACAGAAATGTAAACAACTGTGAGAGAATACTGTGAACACCTCTATGAACATAAACTAGAAAATCTAGAAGAAACGAATAAATTCCTGGACACATACATTCTCCCAAGACTGAACCAGGAGGAAACTGAATCCCTGAATAGACCAATAACAAGTTCTGAAACTGAGGTAGTAATAAATAGCCCAGGATCAGGTGGCTTTACAGCTGAATTCTACCAGAGGTACAAAGAGGAGCTGGTATCATTTCTTCTGAAACTATTTCAAACCATTGAAAAGGAAGGACTCCTTCCTAACTCATTTTATAAGGCCAGCATCATCCTGATACCAAAACCTGGCAGGGACACAACAACAACAACAAAAAGAAAACTTCAGGCCAATATCTCTGATCAACTTTGATGCAAAAATCCTCAATAAAATACTGGCAAAGTGAATCCAGCAGCACATCAAAAAACTTATCCACCACAATCAAGTTGGTTTCATCCCAGGAGGGATGCAAAGTTGGCTCAACATACACAAATTGATAAATTTAATTAATCACATAAACAGAACTAAAGACAAAAACCACACGATTATCTTAATAGATGCAGAAAAGGCCTTTGATAAAATTCAGCATCCCTTTATGATAAAAACTCTCAATAAACTAGGTACTGAAGGAACATACCTCAAAATAATAAGAGCTATCTATGACAAACACACAGCCAATATCATAGCAAATGGGCAAAAGCTGGACGCATTCCCCTTGAAAACTGGCACAAAACAAGGATACCCTCCCTCACCACTTCTATTCAATATAGTATTGGAAATTCTGGTCACGCAATCAGGCAAGAGAAACAAATAAAAGGTATTGAAATAGGGAGAGAGGAAGTCAAATTATCTTTGTTTGCAGATGACATGATCCTATATCTAGAAAACCCCATCATCTCAGCCCAAAGCTTCTTAGCTGATAAGCAACTTTAGCAAAGTCTCAGGATACAAAATCAATGTGAAAAAATTGCTAGCATTTCTATACACCAACAAAAGGCAAGCAGAGAGCCAAATCATGAATGAACTCCAATTTACAACTGCTACAAAGAGAATAGCATACCTAGAAATACAGTTAACAAAGAAAGTGAAGGATCTCTTCATGATGAACTACAGATCACTGCCCAAGGAAATCATAGAGGACACAAACAAATGAAAAAATATTCCATGCTCATGGATAGGAAGAATCAATAACGTGAAAATGGCCACACTGCCCAAAGTAATTTATAGATTAAATGCTATTAAATCACTATTGACATTCTTCACAGAATTAGAAGAAACCACTTTAAAATTCATATGGAACCAAAAGAGAGCCCAAATATCTAGGACAATCCTAAGCAAAACACTACCTGACTTCAAACTATACTACAAGGATACAGTAACCAAAACAGCATGGTACTAGTACAAAAACAGACATATAGACCAATGGAATAGAATAGAGAACTCAGAAATAAGACCACACACCTACAACCATCTGATCTTTGAGGAACTAGACAAAAACAAACAATGGGGAAAGGACTAAATGGTGCTGGGAGAACTGGCTAGCCATAAGCAGAAAATTAAAACTGGACCCCATCCTTACACCTTATATACAAAAATTAACACAAGATGGATTAAAGACTGAAATGTAAAACACAAAAGTATAAAAATCCTAGAAGAAAATCTAGGCAATACCTTTCAGGACATAAGCACAGGCAAAGATTTCATGACAAAAATGCCAAAAGCAATTGCAGCAACAGCAAAAATTGACAAAAGCTATCTAAATAAAGAGCTCTTGCACCGCAAAAGAAACTATCATCAGGGTGAATAGGCAACCTATATAATGAAAGAATATTTTTGCAATCTACCCATCTGACAAAGGCCTAACATCCAGAGTCAACAAGGTACTTAAACAAATTTACAAGAAAAAAAGAAATCACCCTATTAAGAAGTAGGAAAAGGACAGGAACACACACTTTTCAAAGGAAGACAGACATGCTGCCAACAAACTTATGAAAAAATGCTCAACATCACTGATTAGAGAAATGCAAATCAAAACCACAATGAGATACAATCTCTTACCAGTCAGAATGTCAATTATTAAAAAGTCAAGAAACAAAAGATGCTGCTGCGGTTGCTAAGAAAAGGAACACTTTTACACTGTTGGTGGGAATGTAAATCAGTTCAACCACTGTGGAAGACAGTGTAGTGATTTCTCAAAGATCTAGAAGCAGAAATACCATTTCACCCAACAGTCCCATTACTGGTTATACACCCAAAATAATATAAATCATTGTATTATAAAGATATATGCACGTGTATGTTCATTGAAGCACTGTTCACAATAGCAAAGACATGAAGTCAATCCAAATATCCATCAACAATAAACTGGCTAAAGAAAATGTGGTACATATACAACATGGAACACTATGCAGCCATAAAAATGAACAAGATCATGTCTTTTGCAGGGACATGGATGAAACAGGAAGCTGTTATCCTCAGCAAGCTAAAGCAAGAACAGAAAAACCAAACAATGGATGCTCTCACTTATAAGTCAGAGCCAATGAGGAGAACATATGGACACATGATGGGGAACAACACACACTGGTGCCTGTAGTTGTGGGGGCTGGAGAAGGGAAAGCAGGAAGAATAGCTAATGGATGCTGGGATTAATACCTGGGTAATGGGTTGATCTCTGCAGAAAACCAACATGGCACATGTTTAACTATGTACAAACCTGCACATCCTGCACATGTACCCTAGAATTTAAAATAAAAGTTGAAAAACAAAAAAATACACAAAAATAAAGTATCAGTTACATACCATAAAGTTCATGCATTTAAAATGTGCACTTAAGTTGGACATGGTGGCTAATGCTTATAATCTCAGAACTTTGGGTGGCCAAGGCAGGAGGATTTTTTGAGGCCAGGGGCTTGAGATAAGCCTGAGCAAAATGGTGAGACCCCCCATCTCTACAAAAATGTTTTAATATTAGCTGGGCATGGTAGTGTGCACCTGCAGTTCTAACTACTTGGGAGGCTGAGGCAGGAGGATGACTTGAGCCCAGGAATTTGAGAATGCAGTCAGCTATGATCACTTTATTGCACTCAGGTCTGGGCAAGTGTATTTCAATGTTTTTTAAAATATATATTTACAGAGTTTTTCTTTTATAGCAAAAAGTTATCAGTAATATAAAACAGAAATACAATTTTATCCTTTCCTCTTAACAGTTATTAGGCAGAAAAAAATGGTAAATTAAAGCATTCACTTTACTCTAGCCATGGAACATTATGTAAGAAACTTATTCTTTTTTTTTTTTTTTTTTTTTTTTCCTGGCACTTTGAAGGTATTGATAACTATATCTCCTCTTTCCAGAATTTTTTGTTCCTAATCTATTATTACAGTTGTCAAATTGTATCAGCTCTCTTAGTTTTGTTTGTTTTTCATTCTTATTGAGACCATCTATAGCCTATCAATCACCACTCTGACCTTTAAAGACTGCTGGAACTCAAGAGAAGACTGCTGACTTGCAAATAATTATTCAGATGTGTAAAACAATGAATCTGATTAGGTTTTGTTAACGTTTTATTTAACATGATTTTTAAGCCTTGTAACAACTTCCTCATAGCTGTATCCTACACTGTACTAGTTATTCAGGAATTCCTATGGAGAATCTTGCCAAAGAGTCATTCCCCCCAATTCTTAAACTTACATTCCCTTATAGTTTGCTGTGAGGCTTGTTCTCAGCTGATGAAATAGGAAACACCAAACATTTAAGGTTTTTGCCTGCAGTTACTTTGATGGATTACCCTAGGAGGTAGAAGAGCTACAACACTGTCAGAAATTGTCTTGCTATTGCAGCACATTTCCTAAACTAAAATAACAGCACCATCAATTTTTTGAAATACCTTTGAGTTTGTATTGGACCTATGTTTTCCATAAGGTGATTCCTTTCTTTAAAAAATATTTTCTTTCTCTGCAGTAGGAAAAAACATGGTAGTTTCTCATAAATATACTGTAAGCTGCAATATAATTTATGACAGAAGTTATTCCTTCCTTTAATTTCCACTGGTTCTATCCTAACCTGGATACCATTTAATACAATGTACTTGGTCATTGCATTAGTCTTTTAACTTCCTGATTTTAATATGTCTGCTCAAAATCATGACACTGATTTGCCATATGAAAAATTCTAAAATACAGCTATTTCTATGTTTTCTCTGGCTCAAAAATCTTTACTAGCTCCCCAGTTTTTCATAATAGAAGTATCTTAGGCATTATTTAATAAGAGAGTAAGTTGTACAGACAAGATTTTGAATTCCTACTTTGTTACTTAGCAATTTTGTGATTGGAAGACTATTGTGTATCTATGCACGTCACTTTTTTTTTTATTAAAAATGCTTAGAAATTGGCTGGGTGCAGTGGCTCATGCCTGTAATCCCAGCACTTTGGGAGGCCGAGGTGGGCAGATCACAAGGTCAAGAGATCGAGACCATCCTGGCTGACACAGTGAAACCCCATCTCTACTAAAAATACAAAAAAATTAGCCGGGTGTGGTGGCAGGCACCTGTAGTCCCAGCTACTCGGGTGGCTGAGGCAGGAGAATGGTGTGAACTCAGGAGGCGGAACTTGCAGTGAGCCAAGATCACACCACTGCACTCCAGGCTGGGTGACAAAGCAAGACTCCGTCTCAGAAAAAAAAAAAAAAAAGGTTAAAAATTATTTCATATTTAACTTTTTAAACATGAACTTTTAATTTTGACTCTTCTTTCAAAGGTTCTGAGAAAGTTAATTATGTTAATGAGTGCACAGTTTCTGAGAAACTATACATGCAAAATCTAGATTTCCCACATTTTCTTAGCCTCATATTCAAGATTTTCCATGATCTTGACTCAATTACTTTTTAAAAATAAATATTTCCTGAATACGTACTATGTTTTATACATAGTACAAATTTCAGCGAGGGACAAAAGAAAGAAACAGCATGATGGCTGAATAGGAACATCTCCAGTCTGCAGCTCCCAGGGTGATCGACACAGAAGATGGGTGATTTCTGCATTTCCAACTGAGATACCTAGTCCATTTCACTGGGATGGGTTGACCAGTAGGTGCAACCCAAGGAGGGTGAGCCAAAGTAGGGCAGGGCACCACCTACCTGGGAAGTGCAAGGCATTAGGGAATTTCCCTTTCCTAGCCAAGGGAAGCCATGAGAGACTGTACCTGAAAAACTAGACACTTCCATCCAAATACTGCACTTTTCCCATGGTCTTAGCAACAGGCAGACCAGGAGATTCTCTCCCATGCCTGGCTCGGTGGATCCCACACCCATGGAACCTTGCTCACTGCTAGCACAGCAGTCTGAGATCAGCCCATGAGGCTGCAGCCTGGCACGGGGAGGGGTGTCCACCATTGCTGAGGCCTGAATGGGTAAACCAAGCAGCCAGGAAGCTTGAACTGGGCAGAGCTCACCACAGCTCAGCAAGGCCTTCTGCATCTATAGATTCCACCTCTGTGGGCAGGGCATAGCTGAACAAAACGCAGCAGAAACTTCTGCAGACTTAAACATCCCTGTCTGACAGCTCTGAAGAGAGCAGTGGTTCTCCCAGCATGGCGTTTGAGCTCTAAGAATAGATAGACTGCCTCCTCAAGTGGGTCACTGACCCCCGTGTAGCCTAACTGGGAGACACCTCCAAGTAGGGGCTGATGGACACCTCATAAAGGCAGGTGCCCCTCTGGGACAAAGCTTCAAGAGGAAGAATCAGGCAGCAATATTTGCTGTTCTGCAGCCTCCACTTGTGATAGCCAGGCAAACATGGTCTGGAGTGGATCTCTAGCAAACTCCAACAGACCTGCAGCTGAGGGACCTGACTGTTAGAAGGAAAATTAACAAACAGAAAGGAATAGCATCAACATCCAACAAAAAGGACATCTACACCAAAACCCCATCTGTAGGACACTAACATCAAAGACCAAAGATAGATAAAACCACAAAGATGGGAAGAAACCAGAGCAGAAAAGCTGAAAATTCTAAAAACCAGAGAACCTCTTCTCCTCCAAAGGATTGTAGCTCCTCGCCAGCAACGGAACAAAGCTGGACAAAGAATGAATTTGATGAGTTGACAGAAGTAGGCTTCAGAAGGTCAATAGTAACAAACTTCTCCGAGCTAAGGGAGCATGTTCTCACCCATTTCAAGGAAGCTAAAAACCTTGAAAAAATGTTAGACGAATGGCTAACTAGAATAAACAGTGTGGAGAAGACCATAAGTGACCTGATAGAGCTGAAAACCATGGTATGAGAACTTCATGATGCATGCAAAAGAATCAATAGTTGATTTGATCAAGTGGAAGAAAGGGTACCAGTGAATGAAGATCAAATTGATGAAATAAAGTGAGAAGACAAATTTAGAGAAAAAAGAGTCAAAAGAAACGAATGAAGCCTCCAATAAATTTGGGACTATGTGAAAAGACCAAATCTACATCTGATTGGTGTACCTGAAAGTGACAGGGAGAATGGAACTAAGTTGGAAAACACACTTCAGGATATTATCCAGCAGAACTTCCCCAACCTAGCAACACAGGCCGATATTAAAATTCAGGAAATGGAGAGAACACCACAAAGATACTCCTCGAGAAGAGCAATCCCAAGTTACATAATTGTCAGATTCACCAAGGTTGAAATGAAGGAAAAATGTTAAGGGCAGCTAGAGAGAAAGGTTGGGTTATACCCTAAAGGAAGCCCATCAGACTGACAGTGGATCTCTTGGCAGAAACCTTACAAGCCAGAAGAAAGTGGAGGCCAATATTCAACATTCTTAAAGAAAAGAATTTCAATCCAGAATTTCATATCCAGCCAAACTAAACTTCATAAGTGAAAGAGAAATAAAATCCTCTACAGAGAAGCAAATGCTGAGAGATTTTGTCACCACCAGGCCTGCCTTACAAGACCTCCTGAAAGAAGAACTAAACATGGAAAGGAACAACTGGTACCAGTCACTGCAAAAACATGCCAAATGGTAAAGACCATCGGTGCTATAAAGAAACTGCATCAATTAATGGGCAAAATAACTAGCTAACATCATAATGGCAGGACCGAATTCACACATAACAATATTAACCTTAAATGTAAATCAGATAAATGCCCCAATTAAAAGACACAGACTGGCAAATTGGATAAAGAGTCAAGACTGATCAGTGTGCTGCATTCAGGAGACCCATCTCACATGCAGACACACACATAAGCTCAAAATAAAGGGATGGAGGAAGATCTGCCAAGCAAATGGAAAACAAGAAAAAAGCAGGGGTTGCAATTATAGTCTCTGATAAAACAGTCTTTAAACCAACAAAGAACAAAAGAGACTAAGAAGGCCATTGCATAATGGTAAAGGGATCAATTCAACAAGAAGAGCTAACTATCCTAAATATATATGCACCCAACACAGGAGCACCCAGATTTATAAAACAAGTACTTAGAGACCTACAAATAGGCTTAGACTCCCACACAATAATAATGGGAGACTTTAACACCCCATTGTCAAAATTAGACAGATCAATGAGACAGAAGGTTAACAAGGATATCCAGGACTTGAACTCAGCTCTGCACTAAGCAGACCTAATAGACATCTACAGAACTCTCCACCTGAAATCAACAGAATATACATTTTTCTAAGCACCACATCACACTTATTCTAAAATTGACCACATAATTAGAAGTAAAGCACGCCTCATCAAATTTAAAAGAACAGAAATAACAACAAACTGTCTCTCAGAACCACAGTGCAATCAAATTAGAACTCAGGATTAAGAAACTCACTCAAAACTGCACAACTACATGGAAACTAAACAACTTGCTCCTGAATGACTATTGGGTAAATAATGAAATGAAGGCAGAAATATAGATGTTCTTTGAAACCAATGAGAACAAAGACACAACATACCAGAGTCTCTGAGACACATTTAAAGCAGTGTGTAGAAGGAAATTTATAGCACTAAATGCCCACAAGAGAAAGCAGGAAAGATCTCAAATCGACACCCTAACATCACAATTAAAAGAACTAGAAAAGCAAGAGCAAGAGCAAACACATTCGAAAGCTAGCAGAAGGCAAGAAATAACTAAGATCAGAACAGAACTGAAGGATATAGAGACACAAAAAAAAAACCCTTCAAAAATCAGTGAATCCAGGAGCTGGTTTTCTGAAAAATCAAAAAAATCGATAGACCACTAGCAAGATTAATAAAGAAGAAAAGAGAGAAGAATCAAATAGATGCAATAAAAAAATTACAAAGAGGATATCACCACCGATACCACAGAAATACAACTACCAACAGAGAATACTATAAACACCTCTATGCAAATAAACTAGAAAATCTAGAAGAAATTGATAAATTCCTGGACACATACAACCTCCCAACACTAAACCAGGAAGAAGATGAATCTCTGAATAGACCAAAAACAGGCTCTGAAATTGAGGCAATAATTAATAGCCTACCAACCAAAAAAAGTCCCGGACAACATGGATTCACAGCCAAATTCTACCAGAGATAGAAAGAGGAGCTGGTACCAATTCTTCTGAAACTTCTGATCAATAGAAAAAGAGGAAATCCTCCCTAACTCATTTTATGAAGACAGCATTATCTTGGTAGCAAAACCTGGCAGAGACACAACAAAAAAAGAGAATTTTAGACCAATATCCCTGACGAACATAGATGTGAAAATCCTCAGTAAGATATTGGCAAACCAAATCCAGCAGTACATCAAAAAGCTTATCAACCATGATCAGTTTGGCTTCATCCCTGGGATGCAAGGCTGGTTCAAAATATGCAAATCAATAAATATAATCCATCACATAACCATAACCATGACAAAAATCACATGGTTATCTCAATAGATGCAGAACCAGGGATGTGAAGGACCTCTTCAAGGAGAACTACAAACCACTGCTCAATGAAATAAAAGAGGACACAAACAATTGGAAGAACATTCCATGCTCATGGATAGAAAGAATCAATATCGTGAAAATGGTCATACTGCCCAAGGTAATTTATAGATTCAATGCCATCCCCATCAAGCTACCAATGACTTTCTTCACACAATTGGAAAAAACTACTTTAAAGTTCATATGGAACCAAAAAAGAGGCCGCATTGCTAAGACAATCCTCAGCAAAAAGAACAAAGCTGGAGGTATTATGCTACCTGACTTCAATCTATACTACAAGGCTACAGTAAGTAAAACAGCATGGTACTGGTACCAAAACAGATATATAGATCAATGGAACTGAACAGAGGCCTCAGAAATAACACCACACATCTATAATCATCTGATCTTTGACAAATGTGACAAAAACAAGAAATGGGGAAAGGATTCCCTATTTAATAAATGGTACTGGCTAGCAATATGTAGAAAGCTGAAACTGGATCCCTTCCTTACACCTTACACAAAAATTCATTCAAGATGGATTAAAGACTAAAATGTTAGACCTAAAACCATAAAAATCCTAGAAGAAAACCTAGGCAATACCATTCAGGCCATAGGCATAGACAAGGACTTCATGACTAAAACACCAAAAGCAATGGCAACAAAAGCCAAGGTAGACAAATGGGATCTAATTAAACTAAAGAGCTTCTGCACAGCAAAAGAAACTACCATCAGAGTGAACAGGCAACCTACAGAATAGGAGAAAATGTTTGCAATCTACCCATCTGACAAAGGGCTAATATTCAGAATCTACAAAGAACTTAAACAAATTTACAAGAAATAAACAAACCCAACAAAAAGTTGGCAAAGGATATGAATGACACTCCTCAAAATAAGACATTTAAGCAGCCAACAGACATATGAAAAAATGCTCCACATTACCCAAAGTTTATGGATCAAGCCAGTTGTTAGATGGCAGCTCTTATTTTACAGTGTTTTATTTTTCAAATGTTCTCTCTTTTTATGTGGATGCCCACTTCCCTCAAATGAATTGGACATCTCTTAAGCTCATATGCTATGGTATAGAATTATTTACAAATACCAAAGAACTCTGTATATAAAACAGCCACTCAATAAATATTTGACGAAGGAGTAAATGCTTGTAGGGAAGAAGAAATTTGGAGGCAAGTGAGGTGTGCCAAGGATGAGAGACTTTCCTCATTACTAGCTGATTAATTCAATCTCATTAAATAGTACCAAGACTTTACTGACCCCCATAGTGAATAGAATTACTTTAACAAAATTCCAAAGATGAAAACAACTCTATTTCAGTCATTTTAATTCCATCTCTTAAAGTTCTTAAAAAGCCAAAAATAACTGACCTATGTTTTACTTTTGTTTCTTTTTTAACTTAATAGTGGCAAAGGCAAACTGAGAAAATGTATGCAGATATTGAAAGAAGGAGAAAAACAAAGAAATAGTTTATATAAAGAAAAACTATATATTTTTTACTAACATTTTATGATAAACTACAAATAGCTGTTTACCAAGGTGTTCTAATTCATATACACAAGTGTATACATATATAGATATAAAATACACAAGTACATACACCCATGTATATATTTAAACTACTGATTAAATTACGAAATTATTTAAAACATTTAAGTTTTGGAGAACAAAATATTTTTTAAAATAAAGTAACCAAAGTTATTTTCTATAGTACTTCGAAAGAAGGTAAAAGAATGTAAATATAGTACATCCATTTTTTTCTTTCGTTCTTTTTTTTTTTTTTCTTTGAGATGGAGTTTCACTCTTGTTGACCAGGCTGGGGTGCATAGAGTGCAATGGCGGAATCTCAGCTCACTACAACCTCTGCTTCCTGGGTTCAAGCAATTCTCCTCCCTCAGCCTCCCTAGTAGCTGGGATTACAGGCATGTGAGACCACACCTGGCTAATTTTGTATTTTTAGTAGAGACATGGTTTCATCATATTGGCCAGGCTGGTTTGGAAATCCTGACCTCAGTTGATACGCCTGCCTTGGCTTCCCAAAATGCTGGGATTACAGGTGTGAGCCACCATGCCTGGCCAGTATATCCATTCTTAGTAGGAATTTATAACTGGTCATTCATAAAAATATGAGGTTGAAGGGGAAACCGAAATAGCTCTTGGTTTTCATTCAGAAGCAGAATGTTGGATGGAATTGAACATGGCAGTGGCTGGGAGTTGTGTTTTGGTTATCACAATAGACCTCACCTACTGAAGGAACAGAAATACACTCTCATTACCACTTGTAGTTGTTACTATGTGATGCTGTCCATCAGGTAGTAAGAACAGTTGTTCCCCAAGTATAAACTAACTACTGGGGGGCAGGCTTGTTTGTAAATGATGATACTGACATGAAGAAATTATCTCTGTTACAGAAGCTTATGCTTGTGGAGTGTTAGGCATGTAAATAGAAAATTATAATGAAATATGACAAGGATGACCCCAGGCCCACAAATGACATCTCTAATCTTGCATGGAGCTCTTTTCCACTGAATCCCGACTGAGCTTCCCACTGTTTCTCAACACGGAGATCCTAGGTGCTTATTTGGGTCATTTGGAGTTGGCTAGTGCACTGAGGTTATATGTAATTTACAAGAGCTTCTTCCTTGTAATATGAAGAGAGTTGGGAAAGCATAGATCCTATCTCTGATCTTATCAAGGCAACCTACTTCAAACCAAGTGATTTTGATCTTGCTGAACGAACAAACAACAACAGGGTTCCTAAAAAACATAGCAGCAGTATGAATTGCAAGCACCTTAAGCCCACTCATTAATGGAGTAAATCCTTTTAGGAAAGCTAGTCCCCTACTAAGTAAGTTAAAGTACAGATGGCTCAATGAGAAGTTGCTTGGTATATTTAGAGGGGCATATGTTATGTTACATTACCCACATCCTCAGATTTTTTTTTTTTTAATTTTTCCTCTCAGGAACTGTATCTAGCAATTGGCAATACTCTATACCTCATTTAGCATGTCTGTAAGTCTGGCATGCTTCTGAATTTTCCTCACAATTTTAACAGTAAAATATCTGGAAATAATTTTCACAGCTACATTAAAGAAAGGTAGATGCTCTACGGAGTCACGGCTGAAAGCACCTGCAGTCTCCATGCCACTGTCTGCTGTGTGGTAACTCACGCATGGCCCAAGTCACGTGTCAGGCTCAGAAATGTCCTTAAAGAGCCAAGGCTCCTGCCCATATATAGGTTGTCTCACTCATTCATATTTTTCTTGTCACAGGAAATTGAGTTTTTGAGTCAAAACAGTTTTTGAAGTACTCTACTTTCTCCTAGGCTGAGTGTCAGGGAAAGAGAAGAGTTTAGGAGATTCTAAAAGTACGAGGCAGAATTTATAGAGCAATGACTAGGATGTCAGGAAGCTGAAGAAAATAGTGCCTGGCTTTTAGTGGGCTCTCCATAATTCTTATTGTATGTGGGAATGAAAACCCTTGCAACCTGAGCTCAAATAAAAGGCTTGTCTTCCCTAAAAGCTGGAATTCAAATCTCCTCTTTGGTCAAGAGGATATAAGGTTGTCATAGAGAACCTATATTTTGGTGTTAATCTTAATAATAGAGAATTCTGTAAATAGATGATATAACTAAAATTTGTCTTATTTTTTAGTTTTTTAATAGAGTAATGTTGAGACTTTTTTGTATTTCTGGTTTTTTAAAAAAGGAAAAATTATCAAATTTAGTTGTTCTTCAATATGCTTTATAGATTAGTATCTTTGACATTACCTGGAAAGATTTTTAACGTTCCTAATCTTGGATCCCATCCCCTACACATTCAGATTACACATTAGGAGGTTGAATTAAAGTAGGTACATCAAATTGACCTGGTGAGCATTTAAAGAATACAGATGACTCGGCCTCAGGTAAAAACTAATGAATCTGAATGTGTCTTGGAGAGATAATTTGCCACCATATTTTTGGTTTTTATGTCAGGGGACTCACTATTCTCCAAAGTAATGCACTTTCTTACTAGTTACGGTTGCAGTCACTGTAAGCATTTCTTTTACTAGTTACAGTCACTGTATATGCAAGCTGGAAGAGAACAATTATATCTGTGTGTTAAACTCTTCCCAATATAATACATAATATTAACCATGTTTGAAATATCACCTTCAGCAAGATTAAGGAGAATATAGACTCAACCATTTGACAGGTGTCTCTGTTCATTAATTGAACACTCACATGTACCACATGTGAGACTTGAATCTTTACATTTCTTCTCTGATTGGAGCTGTGGAAATAAATGAAAACCACCCAAATGAGAACAAACAAAGGATATTTATTTAGTTTGCTATGTAGATCACCAACATTTGGCAGAGACTTAAAAGTAGGCAGAGTCATGGGAAAGATTTACAGTGAAAAAATAAAAAGGGGAATCGTTCAGGCATTTTTTTAAGCAAGTTTTTGGAATGGGGAGGCTTATGCTAACTACAAGTGGAGGGTCTATGTGACTAGTTTAGGGGAATATTTGACTTTCTATCATTAGTCCTGAGTTGGAAATAAGGACGACTGAAAAAAAAAAAAAAAAAAAAAGGAAAAAAGAGAAAGTTTGGTGATCATGAACTAAGTCCTGTTCATGCTGGGTCGATTGCTACAGAAGTAGTGGCTTGGCTCCCAGGGATCGTTGCTACAGAGATTGTAAGTTAGTTTACTGGAATATATGGTCTGGCCACTTTTGGTTTGTATATGTGTCTCTCAATCTTTACCACTAACTGTTTGGTATGTTTTATTACATCTATTTTAGATGACAAAGAAATCGAAGCACAGAGAAATTGAATAACTTTCCCAAGATCATAAATGTAAGTCAATGTAGTAGCTGGGATTTAAAATAAAGTCCCACTGATTGGAAGTTCTTACTCTTTCTCAACCACTACTTTACCTGCTTCACAATTAGAAATGATGTTTAAAAAATAACAATCACTCTATCTGTATTATCCATTCAAGGTTTTGCACTCTTCTTTTCCCATTTAAGAGCCCTGGATTTATTCCAACATGGATTATGGCTCATGCAAGATCAAAAGGTCTCAACTAAAAGACAATGTTAATTTGGCCAGATGCAGTGGCTCATGCCTATAATCAGCACACTCTGGGAGGCTGAGGTGGGCAAATCACCTGAGGTCAGGAGTTCAAGACCAACCTGCCCAACATGGCAAAACCCCGTCTCTGCTAAAAAATACAAAATTAGCTGAGCATGGTGGCATGTGCCTGTAATCCCAGCTACTCAAGAGGCTGAGGCTGGAGAATCACTTGAACCCGAAAGGCAGAAGTTGCAGTGAGCTGAGATTACGCCACTGCACTCCAGCCTGGGCCACAGAGGGAGACTTTGTCTAAAAAAAAATACACACACACACACACACACACACACACACACACACAAATTCAAGACAGGAAATTATAAATATCAAAATAAAAATATTTTTACTTTGTGTTGTTTCTAAAATCAGTATTTTCATAAATAAATGTTTATTTTAAAAATTTCTTCATTATATGTTATTGGGATGGGGTGCTTAATTATAGATAATTTTGCCATGTTTTGGATAGACAGGCAATTTTCGCAATATTATCAGGCACCCAAGAGAAAAGTAGCCTAGTGGTAAAATCATAAAATGTTTAGTGAGAAAAGAACCTTCTCTATACTGCTGCATATTTTCAGCATGACCTTAGAAAACTCTCCCTTTTTGCTTTTTTTATTTTCAAAATTGTATTTTTCACATGTTCCTATTTCCTCACAGGATTTAATAGGTAGTTCTTGAAAGTGATCCCACAGGATTTTTTAGAACTACCTGAACTCCTTCTATATTTTTAAATGTGAATTCTGTGGGCAAGGTAGAAATGAAGAGAAAAGAAAGAAATCCTGATTTGACATACGTGTTCTTATTGAAGTTGATAATTCAAAAATAAAGAATAGTCTGGTGATGATTGAAAATTTTCAGTCATTTAAAAATATTTATCATTTTAATAATATGAACAAAGAAATTGCAAGGAGATAATGTATTTGGTAAATGAATATTGTTTTAAATAATGTATATTTAACTTATTTCCTTTTACTTGGATTGGTATCTTCTTGTTAGGCTTAGGAGATAAAATGGATCTTGATACCTAAGAACTTTGATATAGAAAGGGATTTCAAGGACAATTTTTTTTTGGAATGTTGCATATATTTCTATGCTCTAGTGAAGAAATGTAAGATTTAAGATAAATGATACTTTAAAAATGACATTTCCTTATTAAGTTTTTATCAGTTTAGAGTAATTTTAATTCGAAGTATATACTTTAATATGAGAGAAATATTCATTTCTCTCATCTGATCATTATTATATTCATTTTATTAACCATCATGGAGCTTATTTTGCTTTGGAGAACAATTTTCATCAGCTATGTAAGTAGCAAAGGTACTTTTTGCATTGAAGTATATAAAGGTGGCTAAGTGTCTAGTCTTTCTAGTTTTAATCTCTCTCTCTTAAAAAGAAAGTGAAGGGACAAAGTTCTTCAATATTAAGTTGAACTAAAAGAAATTACATGAAAGAGAATCATAACCTACTTAATCAGATTTTCATAGGATGTAAAATACATTATATGACAAAAGTTTTTGAGCTTAAAAATGATTCATAGTAACTTTTATACAGATGCTCCTTGACTTACAATGGGGTTGCAGTCCAATAAACCCATCAGAAAATGAAAAATTTTAAGTCGAAAATGAATTTAATACACCCAACCTAGTGATCACCATAGCTTAGCCTAGCCTACCTCAAATGTGTTCAGAACACTTACAGTAGCCTACAGTGGGGCATAAACCTCTGACACAAAGCCTGTTTTATAATAAAGTCTTGGATATCTCATGTAATTTATTGAATACTGTACTGAATGTGTATTATGTTTGCATCATTGTACAGTTAAAAATTGTAAATCAATTTATTACATGTTGAGGGTCATCTGCAATTTAATAGATTAAAAATGTCAATTCTTTATAATGATAATAATTATTAGAGTAAACAATAATAACAATAATAGATGATGTCACATTTATTTCTTTTAAAATATTACTTAAAAGCTGGGGTTAGCAATAAGAACTATCCCAGGTCTATTTGTATTTAAGAGTAAACCTAAAAAAATATGATTTCTTAGGAAGAATAGCATGTGTATTTCAGTAAATTTGTTTTAATATGTGAGATAAAGGTGGGTTTCTTCATGCATTAATTTTAGCATAAAGATTTAAAAACTATTTGATGAATGTTTTCATTGTTTGCATATGACACCAAGTTTTCAACTGGGCAATTTATTAGATTTTTATTTTCCACTTAGGACCTGTATCCTATTATATGAGCTGGATATGTGTTGAGAGTGAGAAGTGATGAAATTGGAGTTTGGGATGAAAAAGTGGGAAAGGAAAGGGGTGACATAGCACGAGTATATATATATTTAAATATACATCCAAAACGTTAAAATAAATTACAGAAAATAAATTTGCACTGGGGTGGAAAGGAATAATACATAAGAGGAGTTGGTGGGGAAGGTCAAGAGTGCACTTTTATTGTTTTTGGTGTTGTTATGAAGTCATCGTGGGTTGAGTTAGGCTTATCCCATTTTGTCTAGTAGGAGAAAGTTTGAGATCCATAAAGAACATCATTCTCTATCAAAATACTTTCTAAAGGTAACTTGGCAATATATTCTGTCCTTAAAAAGTTCTTCAAATTTGGTATTTATTATGAAGTTAGCACACAGAGGACACTGAGAAGTATGTAGTGGAAATAAATATTATCAGGGCCCAACCACAGCCCTGTGTTGAGAACTACTATAAGCAAATTATTGGCCATGCTATAAAGCAGGTTTAAAGAAAGAAGAGTGGATATAATTTTGAAAGGAGATGATATTGAAAGAAGAACTGTTTTTTTGAGACATTTTAGGTTTATAATCTGAGTTTAAATTAATACATAATTTAGTTTCAGTTATTCTAGCTGATATTTAATTATCTAAGAAAAAAAACTGCTCAAAATTTGACAAGGTTGAACAAATTATTTTATCTTATCTTCCGTCACAGTCACCTTTCTCTGGACAATTTTCTAGTATCACAAATTTAAAGATGAATGTCAGAAAGTGTGATAGTACTTGTACTATTTGTACAATAGAAAGAATATTCTGGAAATTAAAAATCTACAATTTTTTTTCTCTCAGAACTTCTGTTTGTGAAAATAAAAACAAAAATCTGTGAATATGATTTAATATATAAATTTTGATCATTTCTAGTGTTGGGTATTTAAATTTAACTTTAGCTCACTCTTAACAGGTTAAATTGAAAACAACCTTGTCAAAGCATGATAATACTTTTTTTCTTTTGAAAAGATATACTTTGCATTTAAATAATAAATGCATAAGAAAAGCAAGAAAAGCAAAACTTTGTCTTTTGGGGATATTATTTCTGATAGCTTTGACAATTCTTACATTTTATGGAATTTACTGAAATACAGATGTCATTCTTCAAAGGATGAGTTGAGTTTATGGCAGGAAGAGAGAAAAACATTTTAATAAATTTATCTTTAAAGCAACTCATGTAGTAATTGATAACATACAATAAATTATGTAAGTAATTTTTCAGAAACAACTATTAAAAACACTGAATTTTTATACTTTGGTCCAGTCCAAGTATTGGACATGTTGGAAATAGTGTAGGCTTGTTTTGCAAAATGTTACCATTGGGAGAAATCAAGCAAAAGATGCATGGGATTTCTCTGTGTTATTTCTTAAAAGTGTATGTGAACCTACACGATTCTCAAAGGGAGTTTAATTTTAATTTTTTAATTTTTTGTAGGGCAGGATCTCACTATGTTGCCCAGTCTGGTCTCCAACTACTGGGTTCAAGCAATTCTCCTGCCTTGACCTCTCAAAGTGCTGGATTACAGGCCTGAGTTACAGTGTCCAGAAATTCTTTACATTTTTAATGTGTACTCTGCCAAAAATGTGAAGACAATCATTATGATAATTCTATAATATAAACATGAGGAAGGAATTAGTATTTTCTTAGTATCTACTATTGGCCAGGCAGTGCAGTAGGAAAAGTCTATATAGTAATTAATCTCACATAATTCTCAGTTAAATCCCAAGGAATACATATTATGATCTCCATTTTGCATTCTAGGAAATTATGGTATAAAAGAGTGAAGGAATCTGTGCAAGGTAACATAGCATACAGATTTCAGAGTTTCAATCTAGCTCTGTCCCAAAGTTCATGTCTACCGTATTTTTGTGCAGACATAGCTCTGCATACCCGCAGATGAATTAGGTTGTTCTAGGACATGTGAGGAACCTACAGAAGGAGCCAAGCTGTAAGGAAGCAGGAAGTTACTTCCCACCTATCTAAAAGCTGTAGTAGAGAAAACACCTGAGAAAGAAGAAAGACAATGGTCCCAGTAAGAGAAAGGAAATAAGGACCCCAACTTTCCCAGTAGGCATATTTGTAAAATCTGCGTATATTATTTATGCTATTAAGAGTTATAGGGAAAATAAAGGAAAGTGAAAAAAAAAAAAAAACCCAAAGTCAATTACAGTCAAGAAGGGGAGGGAATAATAAATATGATTTTGACCCTATATGTCATTGGAACACTAATTATAAGGAGGGTCTGTCCCCAAAGACAAAGAAATAAAAATGGAGAGTCATCTTCAAGAATAGCAAGGAAGATAACTAATATGCAAGCTGGTAATTTGCTAACCTATGGAAGGAGTCTTTCCAGTTTCATCTAGAAATCATTAAATCAGTGTTACTAAATATTGTTTTCTGTTAATAAAATCTTAAATCTATGTTATGTGCCTCAAAAATGTCATAAAGAAATTTATCTCCTTTAACAAGTTCACCAGGAGAGGTAAGTTTAATTTACTGAGACTGATTCCCTGAAATCTGGCCCCCTAGAAACAGAAGTTACATTCTGCTGAGCTCCGCGGGAATACATAGTGCTTAGCAGTTGCAATCTTGATCCACTTATACGGCTTGAGGCTCAGCCTCCCTGCTCTCATTCCAAAGGAAAAACCAGTGCTAAGATCAACTATGAATGTGAGCTTATAATATAAACTGAAGTCAGTGTGAGACTGGCAGGTAGAGAAAGAACAAAAGCCCCTTACTCAAGCTGCAGCTTACCTAACTTCTAGCCAGTCAGCAACAAAAGACCCAAGAAGCTATGAACCACAAGTTCCTGTCAAAGGGGGACTGCAGACTTCCCTGGGACGCTGCATGTGCAATTAGAAGTAAACTTCACCTTATACTGGACTCTTCCTCATTTAAATGGCGAAAATCACACGCAGGGTGGAGATTTAAAGTGCTAATGCTACCTGCAATGTATGAAAAAGCATGAGAAGCCATTGTGCAAGCACTAGAGAAATCCCTCTTATACATGCCCTGATGAAACCCTCCCATACAGAAAAGCCCACATACTACTCTCAGGGAGCAGCCAGTCCTTCTTCCGTGGTGCTGGCTCCCATGTGCACAAGCTCCATAAACTTGCACTTTCTCTTTGCTGTGTCTGGTCATCTCTCTTGACTTCTATTCTGGGAGATTACAAGAAGCCAGGGCAAGCCACCGGTAACAAATGTTCTGCCAGTAAATATGGCTATTTAATCTGGCTCTGCTTCCACTAGGGAAGAGTGTGGACCTTGCCTAATCATATAGTTTAAAAGCCACAGAGCTCAAGGACTTAGGGTCACATTCTGGCTCATGACATCTCGTCCTGCAGGATATCTGTGAACTACCCTAAAATAAAAGGGTGATGCAGACCTTCAATACACACACACACTACTGATGCTGTCAATATGAGTTTTCACCAATGAACATAGCTCCATTGGCTACATGTGTCTATTCTTTGGCCGTGTACCCTTGCTTGTATTCTACAAGGGTAACACATATCAAACAAAGATATTAATACTCATACAACTCTTAATCTCAATTGGCAAGCAGTATTTAAGATGACGGTAATATTTTTGTTACCCAAATAACCGGAAACATCACGAGTTAAGTGTCAAAGCTTCATAATCTTGAGTTGAATGTTTATTTTAAGATCCCTGGGACTCTTAGGACAAGAAAGCTTTACCACCTTTTGCTTCTACTGTTCAATCAGAAACTTTCCTAATATTACCCACTCCACCCCTTCTCTGTCCTCTCTCTGTCTCCCTCTTTGATGTATGCATTTCATTTGCATACATTGTAGTTATTATGTAATCTGGAATGCTTTATATATTTAAGGCTTCTGTTTCCTAGAGTGAATTGTTGCTAATCATGTTGTTTTGGTAAGCATATTTCTATGGCAAATTGTGAAACAATGCACAGTATTCAGAGGAGCAATCTGTGTTTTCATAGGGAGAATGTCTCTTTTTGTTAAGAGGTAATTCTCTTTTGGGAAAATAATTTCTATACTGTTTTGCACATTCTATGTCCTTTTTGGACAGTGCATATACACAAGATGTTTAAGTCTTTCCATTGATGTGCAGTCGAGGAAGACTGACAAATCAAGAATGTGTCATGAGACCTACGTTCTAGAGTGGTAAGAGAATTTAACATCAACCCTTTTTTACCCTCTGACTCAATAATTGTATAATAATCCACAGGTGTATTGTTGCTCCACCCCACTGTTGTTTCAGGGTTAGCCACTAAAATTGGCAGGCCATATTCCTCAGTGTTGTTTTCTCAAGATGCTGTTTACGGCTATTCTAAGGCAACAAATAATTAGAAACATGAGTCCAGATAAGCTAATGACAATATATGTTTATGAAGAGGCAATAAGCATTTGCTTTTTCAACACATATTTATCATTATTTTTGTGAGTTTTTGTCTAGGGGGTAATCACAGGCTCTGATTCTCTTCTCCCTGTCCTTACACTGACACATCTAATTCCATCGTTCCCTACTGACTGTGAGGATTTTAAAGATATATTACCATGTTTTGAGCTAGATGTATCTCCGTGGATTATGAGCAAGGACATTCTGCTGCTTTGTTCTGTTTGTGTTTATCTTGATATTTACAGATTTCTTCATTCCAAAATAACAGTAGCTATAAATGTAATGAGTCTTCTTGTTCTTTCTTCCATGGAAACATTAGATGTCAGATAGGCTTGAACATTTATTCACCACCTATTTGTACAAACTCTTCTAATTTCATTTTTCATATCAGAGCCTTTGGGGATTTTGATGATTTTCTTATGGCACTAAAGCTTTTCTAGAAAGAGTCACAGCTTCTGATGAAAAAAAAATCAGTACTAGAGATTAACATAAAATCCTGTTTTGTAAATCAATAAATCCCCACTTACACTAAACAAATAAATGTGTTTGCTTTCATATTCAAGTAAGTATGGATAGAATACAGGTTACATTAGCAATGCTATAATAAGTAACTTGAAACACAATAAAGCATAAACAAGGCATTAATAAATGAAGCATAAATATTGATGGGTTTTTTTAAATGAAATAATGTGTTAGGAATATAATATCTCTCCATAAAAGAAAGGACTATATAGAATGTCATTAGTAATGTTACTTTCTTTTGGCATATTTTAGTTTAGGAAATTGTCTTCTAATTAATCTAGATGATATAAAAGAGGTGAAGATCTCTGATATGCTACTTTGGATTTGTTCTATATCAAGAGAAAAATCTCATTAATACCTATTTACTGTGAAATAATATAATGATTTTCACTGTAAAACAAATGTTTTACCTCGATTTGAGCTTCAAAAAGTAAATAAATTGAGAACAGTTTGGATAACATTTAACTCTAATCTCCCCAATCCCCCACCATCAAGTCTCTTTAAGTAAACTCCAATTACTCCATTTTTTACTCTCTGTAATAGAAAAATATAAAAGACCATGTAACTGCAGCCATTCTCTGTATCCATGGGTTTCACAACAAAGGCTCAAAATTATTTAAAATACATTAATAGAGTAAAAAATAAAAATACAATGCAAATACAAATAAAAAAGCAATTTAATGTAACAACTATTTACATAGCATTTATATTGTATTATGTAATATTATTAGAAGTCATCTAAAGACGATTTGAAGTATATAAGAGGATGTATGTTACATGCAAATATTATACAATTTCATGTAAAGGACTTGAGCATCTGTGGATTTTGGTACCTGAGAAAGGAGTGGGAATGGGGGACATTCTAGAACCAATCCCCCCGGATACCAAGGATGATTGTATTTTTAAAAAACATACTTGACTGGGGGAACCCAGGATATAAATGTATTAAACTTTAAGCAATAATTAACAATGAATGCAATCAATATAGAAGAAAGCATCTGTATAACTACAAAATAAAATGAATGGTGCAGACAATAAAAACTATGACCTCAGAGAGGGAGACACACTCATGAGGCTATGGGGCAAACAGCCACCCTAAATATGGAGAGGCAGTTTCATCTGCAAGGATACAACCAAAATCTACTTATATGGAGCAGAAGCTACTGCAACCATAAACTAATAGGAACACTTAAATGATGAACTTCTGGAAGCTGAGTGCGAACTAGCATTAGTATAATATTCTCCTGGGGAGCACAGTCCTTTACCTCCTATATCTGCACCCAGTTCTTATAGTGAAGACATAAAGAAAGATCCTCTATGAGTTCCAGAAGGGGAGGGGAAGAACGACTTTCAGGAAATATGTCCAGAGTCTTCTATAATGCAAAAGCTTAAGTTCTAAGGGAAATGACTTTGCAAAGCCCTTAGCCCATTGGAAAAGTGTCATGTGATCCATATCAAATGATGCAGAAAAACATTTAATAAAATTCAACATATATTTAAGATAAAAACTATCAGCAAACCAAGAGAGGAACTTTCTCAACTGGATAAAGAACATCTATAAAAGCCTATAATTAATATTATACCTCATGGTAAGGCACTGGAGTCTTTCTCCTGAAGATCAGAAACAAGGAAAGGATGGTTTTTCTTACCACTCACACTTATTTAGTACTTAAAGTCCTACCTACTGAAATAAAACTAACAAAATGCAAAATATATACATATTGGAAACAAATAAAACTGTCTTATTTGCAGATAATATGATTATCGAGGTAGAAAATCACCAAAAAACTATAAAAATCCTCTTGGAAATAATAATTGAATATATCAAGGTCACAGGATTCAGGATGAACATACAAAAGTCAATTGCTTTGCTATGTGATAGCATATTAGTCAGGGTTCTCCAGAGAAACAGAATCAATTAGAGACACAGATAGATAAAAGTAAATTTATTATGGGAATTGGCTTAGGCAATTACGGATGCTCAGATGTTCCACTGTATGCTGTGTACAAGTTGGAGAACCATGAAGGACAGAGAACCAGGGTTGGCGGTGGGGGATTCTGGAGTCAATCCCAGAGTCTGAAGGGCTGAGAACCACAAACTCTGATGTACAAGGGCAAGAGAAAATGAACAGCCCAGTCTAAAAGGGGGCATTCTAAAATATACCTGCCCAGTACCCGAAACTATCAAGATCATCAAAAACAAGGAAATTTTGAGAAATTGTCACAGCCAAGATAAGTCTAAGGAGAAATGAGGACAAAATGTAATCAGGAATCTTGGATGAAATATTGAGATTTTAAAAAAAGGGGGGGGCCATTAGGCAAAAACTAAAGAAATATGAATCAAATGGACTATAGTTAATAATTTATTCATATCAGTGCTTTCATCATGACAAATATACCATACTAATGCAATGTGTAAATGATGAAAGAAACTGGGTATGGTATATACAAGAACTTTCTGTATTATCTTTGCAATTTTTCTATAAAGCTAAAACTATTAAAAAACAAAAAATTTAAGAGGTACTTGAATCTACATTTCTGAATAAAAGCAATGACCTTACAGGTACACTAATTTTGTTAGCATTAACATGTCTAAAGATAAAAGACATTTATCCGAGGTTTGATTTAAAGCAGCTATGGCAGCTACTAGCTAATTCCCTATTCAGAACATTCCACCAAATGTTTTTCTATATATTATTGATTTCCAACTTGACTGGATATTGTTTTGTGTCAAGCTAAAAAATAACCAGAGCATAATATTTGCTGAGAGCTTAAAGTTTACAATAATTGGCTATTTTCAGCTAATAAATTTGCTTTTATTACTTTTGGCAAAATTCATAGTTCATTGAGTGAATGTGGAAGAAATGTCTTATTTTTCTTCCTGAAAGGTTATAAATATTCTGGAACACTTTTTTAAGAAAGCTGAGTCAAAATGGCAAGTCAATATCAAAGTGAACTCCAAAAGAAATCTATATTGAAATCTGTTCACAGCATAGATGTTTTGAAAGTCTTTATTTTGTATCTGCTTACAACTGATCGTCTCTGAAGAAATACTAAAAAATTGCTAATTGTAAGGTAATTTAATGCTGAAAGATAAAAATCCATGTCTTCAAATCCATGTATTTTAAAATACTGCCTTTAGTCTCAGTTCTTCCCTAAAGCCTCTATTACACATTCTTGTAACCACATTTTCTCTAAATTGTTAATAAGCAACTTTTTGAAATACGTAATTTAAAAAAATTATAATTTATATTGAAACTTAGGTCTTACACAGATGCTATGAAATGACTACTAAAGAATATTTTGTTTCCAAAGAATCTTTGGCTAAATTAGACTCAGAATGTATAGGTGAATTAAATACTTTGCATTTTCTGCATTCTGTATCCTAAAGCTGTTCTCTTTTCCTTGAGGAAAACACCACAGTAGATAAGACATGCAAATGTAATTATTCCTGGCTGCCATTGTTCTCTGATCCTAGGATTGAGAGAAAATTTGGAGTCTTTAACTGTGAAATGTAGGGAACACATATGCAAGAGTCTTCAGTAGATCTATCCCTCATTTCAGCAAATAGGCACAGCAGCAGGGCAATCCAAGAGACAAATTGGAAGCACATTATCTTCCTAATACATGCTAGCAAGATCAAGACTTCCAGTCCTTAGGGAAGACACAGTTCAGTAAAATCAAACATATTTAGCAACCTTTTCTAAATTTGTTGCATTCATTGGTGCATACAGAATTGGTAATTGTACATGTAAGTAGCTATTTTGTTCTATGAACATCTGTTTGCAGATCCAATGTGCCGATTAATGGAAAGGGAGATATTGGAGAAATGATAACATCTGTCTTTAGAAGATTTACCTTTTTATACTTAACACACATGCCCTAAAAGCCTCCTGTTTTTAAAAAATGAGAAAAAATATAATCATGTGTATTCATAAGCAGCTACTATATTCTCATCCTTCAGGAAACTGCCTATGAATAATATAAAAATATGAGACATGATCCCTGACATTGGCAGGTTTATAATATATTTAGAATGATAAAACTAAATAGCTAAATCAAAAAATGAACAACTCAAAACACAGTCATTTGCAAAGGACTCTGAGAACAATAGGAAATTTTGAGTTAGGACAGCTGGGTTGAAACACCTGATGGAAGTGACAGAATGAACTTGAGCTAACCAACCTCTCTGAATACAGTTTCCTATTTGATACAAAGAAGATGCTGTTACTATTATTTAACTTATTGGACTGTATTTTGTAATACCCATTGAGCATCCATGTGCAGGCAATAAGACAGTGAATTTGTTTGACCCACTCTTAAGACTTTCAGATAACACAGGTAATTGCATCAACAGGGACCTATTATATTCTCTGACCAAATAAGAAGTATTGCTATTATGAAGATGAGTAATCCAGGAAGAGTCACAGGTGATTGTTGACCCATGCCACCCTTAATCTCCAAAGGGCAGATGTCTTTGTTCATCTTCTTAACTGCAAAATCAAGAAAAGCCTGAAAACTACAGATAATCAATAAATATTCTTAAAGAGCAAATTAAAATGTGACCAGAAGTTCAATATAGTTTCCCAGTTACTGATATGGTTTGGTTGTGTCCCCACCCAAATCTCATCTTGAATTCTCACGTGTTGTGGGAGAGACCCAGTGGGAAGTAATTCAATCATAGGGACAAGTCTTTCCTGTGCTATTGTCATGATAGTGAATAAGTCTCATGAGATCTGATGGTTTTATAAAGATGAGTTCCCCTGCACAAGTTCTCTCTCTCTTTGCCTGCTGCCCTCCATATAAGATGCTACTTGTTTCTCCTTGCCTTCCACTATCATTGTGAAGTCTCTCCAGCCACATGGAACTGTAAGTCCATTAAAACTTTTTTTTTTTTAATCTTCCTAGTCTTAGATATATCTTTATCAGCAGTATGAAAGCAGACAAATACAGTAAATTGGTACCAGTAGAGTGGGGAGCTGCTGTACATACCTGAAAATGTGGAAGAGACTTTGGAACTGGGTAACAGGCAGGGATTGGAACAGTTTAGAGGGATTAGAAGGAAACAAACAAAAAAAAATGTGAGAAAGTTTAGAGCTTCCTAGAGACTTGTTGAATGGCTTTGCCCAAAATGCTGATAGTGATATAGACAATGAAATCCAGGTTGAGGTGGTCTCAGATGGAGATGAGGAACTTGTTGGGAACTGGAGTAAAGGTGACTCTTGTTATGTTTTAGCAAAGAGACTGGTGGCATTTTGCCCCTGCCCTAGAGATCTGTGGGACTTTGAACTTGAAAGAGATGACTTAGGGTAACTGGCCGAAGAAATTTCTAAGCAGCAAAGTATTCAAGAGGTGACTTGGGTGCTGTTAAAGGCATTTAGTTTTATAAGGGAAACAGAGCATAAAAGTTCAGAAAACTTGCAGCCTGACAATGCGATAGAAAATAAAATCCCATTTTCTGAGGAGAAATTCAAGCCAGCTGCAGACATTTGCATAAGTAACGAGGAACCAAATGTTAATCACCAAGACAATGAGGACAATGTCTCCAGGGCATATCAGAGACCTTTGCAGCAACCCTTCCCATCACAGGCCCAGAGACCTAGGAGGAAAAAATGGTTTCATGGGCCAGGTACAGGGTCCCTCTGCTGTATACAGTCTAGGGACTTGGTGCCCTGTGTCCTAGCCACTCCAGCCATGAATAAAAGGGACCAAGGTACAGCTCAGGCCATGACTTTAGAGGGTGCAAGCTTCAAGCCTTGGCAGCTTCCATGTGGTATTGAGCCTATGGGTGCACAGAAGTCAAGAATTGAGGTTTGGGAACCTCTGCCTAGGTATCAGAAGATGTATAGAAATGCCTGGATGTCCAGGCAGAATTTTGATGCAGAGGCAGGGCGCTCATGGAGAACTCTACTAAGACAGTGTGGAAGGGAAATGTGGGGTGGAAACCCCCACATAGAGTCCCCACTGGGGCACTGCCTAGTGGAGATATGAGAAGAGAGCCACCATCATCCAGACCCCAGATTGGTAGATCCAACCACAGCTTTCACCATGTGCCTGGAAAAGCCTCAGACACCAAGGCCTTGAAAGCAGCCCAGAGGGAGGCTGTACCCTGAAAAGCCACAGGGGTGGAACTGACCAAGACCATGGGAACCCATCTCTTGCATCAGCATGACCCAGATGTGAGACATGGAGTCAAAGTAGATGATTTGGAGCATTAAGATTTGACTGTCCTGCTGGATTTTGAACTTGCATGGGGCATGTAGCCCCTTTGTTTTGGCCAATTTGTCCCATTTGGAATGGCTGTATTTACCCAATGCCTGTACCCCCATTGTATCTAGGAAGTAACTAACTTGCTTTTGATTTTACAGGCTCATAGGCAGAAGGGACTTACCTTGTCTCAGATGAGACTTTGGACTGTGGACTTTTAAGTTAATGATAAAGTGAGTTAAGAATTTGGGCGACTGCTGAAAAAGCATGATTAGTTTTGAAATGTGAGAACATGAGATTTGGGAGGGGCCAGGGGCAGAATAATATAGTTTGGCTGTGTCCCCACCCAAATCTCATCTTGATTTTCTATGTGTTGTGGGAGGGACCCAGTAGGAGGTAATTGAATCATGGGGGCAAGTCTTTCCCATGCTGTTCTCATGACAGTGAATAAGTCTCACAAGATCTGATGGTTTTATAAAGAGGAATTCCTCTGCGCAAGTTCTCTCTCTCTTTGCCTGCTGCCATCCATGTAAGATGTGATTTGCTCCTCCTTGCCATCTGGCATGATTGTGAGGCCTCCCTAGCCACTTGAAACTGTAAATCCATTAAACTTCTTGCTTTGGTAAATTGCCCAGTCTTGGGTATCTCGTTATCAGCAGGACAAAAACATACTAATACAGTTACTATCTCAGTCAGATTATTAAACAATGCATCATGAATCGTAGTGCAACTCTATATTGTGAAAGTCATATAATTGTAGTATGTTTCTTTACATTTTATCAAATGATTTTATACAAACTGAAAATAAAAGGGACAGTCTGTTTGTTTGGGGGCAGCAAGAAAAGTGATAAGAGCTATAACTAAGGAGGAAGGAAACTATCAAGGGATAGAGTAGATGAAAACAAGAGAGAGGGAAGTATCTAACAATATTGTTCAATGCGGGGTTGAGTGGTACAGACTGAAAACTTTTTAAGAGTTTCTTGATGAAAAAGGCATCCTACAAAAGGTAAAATGAAATGTTGAACTTTAAGACAATATTGGTAGAATCTCCAAAGTGAGGAAAGTGTTTGCAGAAGAAATGAAAAAAAGCCTGAGTGAAATACAAAAAGATAAGTCTACTAATTTGTAATAAGTAGACTATAAAAGAGCAAAGTCAAATTCCTTTATCTTGTTTCCTAGGCTCCTACCATTGTTCATTAATGTTGTTCAGCAGATGCTCCAACATCTCAAGCAATCCTTCAGTTAGGGGTTTCTAAGCCATAATACCTGCCTTACAGAAAGGACTGAATTGAAGATAGAATCAATATTGCAGGAAATAAGAGAATAATGTGTGTTCTAGAGCACTAGAAATAGTATTAGCCAAGTATTAAAAAGTAAAAAGTTGTTTAGAAGATGCTATGCTTTGTTAGTGATGCTAAGAAAAAAATAGAACACTATTGACAATCACATTAAAGAAACAAAATGGTAAGTATAAGATTTAAGGAAGGGATAACTACAATGGGTTAACAATATCCTTGAAAAAAAAAAGCGGGGGAATTGGTAAAGGTATACAGGTAGGAAGGGAAGTCAATGCAAACAAAGACAACTTATTCATGATTAGACCAATGAGAAAAGAAAGGAAGGTAGTAATGAAATGATATACTTTAAATAAAGTAAACACACGTGATACTTTCAAAATAGCAGAAAGATTAAAGATGATGCCATGATATGGATTCTCAATAACATATGTACATTAAATATAAAGTTCAGAGGGAAAAAAAACAGTACTTTTCTTATTTTAGAGACATGTTTTAAAACTTGTTTTTTTACTTTGCCATGTTGTGTGACCTCAGAATATTTGTCCACTTGTTAAATAATCTTAAATAATCTTACAAAAAAGTGATCTTTTTTTTTAAATATTCTCCCTTGAGCATTGTGATAAAGGGGAGGTAAATACCAATTATTGGCTTCATTTGTACACTTAAATTTTAAATATCTGAGTTCACTAAAAGAGATTGGCCATTCTCTCATTTCAAAATCACAAGTTTAGTTTTTTACTAGTGTTGTCAGATTTAGCAAATAAAATTTAAGGGTATCCAGTTAAATTTGAGTTTCAAATAAACAGCAAAGCAAATTGTTATAAGTATGTCCCAGTTTTTTTCAAAAACTTGTCATCTTTTTAATCTGGCAACCAATTTTCAATGAATAATGTTTTCAGCTCAAGAGCAGCAGACAAAATTATTAAACATCTCTTACGTTTGTGTTTTTCATAACCAAGAGATGGACATATGGGACACTGAGTCTAGCTGTGATGTTCTCGTCCCTGAAGTTATGACAATGAATAATAGTAGATTCATTCAGGTAAAAAATACTCGAGAGCTCTGGACTTGAACAAAGATTACATGATTAAACTACTCATATTTTTTTTGACTGTAGGAGGACCTAACTAATGCATGTACTAACCCAGTATTTTCAAGTTTTCAAAGAATACAATAAATCTATAATAATATTTCTAATATTTCAAACTTTAAATAAGTCATTTTAAATAAAATAAATAAATTAGTCTCCTAACCTTTCAGAAAAATTAAATGAGAAATAAAAAATATCCCTCTGGGCAGCATAATTAAATTTTCTTCAGTTCTGAATTGCTACTTTTAAAAATTAAACACAATATGTTAGAAAATAAATAACTCTATAAATTAACCAAATACTTTAATCTAAAACATTAACTCACATCAAATGTTGACCCCAGATTGAGAAAATGCATAATATATTTTACTAAATTTAAGGATTATAAAATTATTTTGTCCACTGTCATTTCACAAGTGAGATAACTAGAGAGCACAAATATTTAAAACTGTTGAGATTCCCTGAGCTTCCTCTAAAGTATCACAACCATGTGGAAGTTCAAAAGGCCACTCTCTTCCCTCTTACCCACTCCAATCCAGGGCCTTCAATAGCCCACATGAACTTCTATGTAGATTGGAAAAACATCCCCGTTTCTTAAATGGATTGAATAAGAAGAATATCTGCCACATCTATCAACTCAGTTGTTCAGGAGATGACAGGGAAGCTTCTGTAAGGAGAATATTCCCATCTCCTTTCTGGCCCATACTTGTTCTGAGCAAAAAATTAAGCCAGAAGAGCACAGGCAAACTTTCAGTTCCCATTTGTCCTTTGAGAAGATGTTTTTATGCCATGCACAAAATGCACCGCTATCCAAGGTGGCTGTGTACTCATTGTTGGTTCCTTTGTTAGATTCTCAATTTCATACTGTTTTCCCAAGATTTTGTATGACCAACCTATTGGTTTGCTTGTTTTTATGTCCATGGTAGATTTGTCCTCAGTGGAATGTCAGGAATTCTTTTCTAACCACCATAGTGGTTTTAGAATTCAGAACCACAATAGTGGTTCTTCCCCTCTATTCCTACTGAATGCCCCTCCCTCATCATCTACTGATTATACCCTAATTATACACAGTCACGTGCTGGCCCTATTGATGTTACAGTGCCTCATTTCTATTCCTAAAAAACAAAATGAAACTGTAAGATATGCAGCACAACAGGTCTGCTTCCCTTTAATGATACTAATAGTTATCAAGGAATTTCTCTGACATAAATCTGTGCTTGCCTATGTTTTATTTCACTTAATCAAATTATTACAGCATCATATTAATACATGGACATGACTTCCATGATTAATTATCTGTTAATCACATAATTAATGTTGAATATGCTATATTAAAAAAACTGTTAGTTCATATGAAATAGCTTCCAAATTATAACACATTATTTTAATTTAAAAGTTTGTTATTTTTAGAACATTCTATAGCTTTCTGGAGGTGTCAGTTTCATCTAATACAAAATTAAACACATTTTCTCTCCTTCTGGGCATCCAGCTATATTATATTTCTTACTTTTCCTTGCAATTAGTTGTGGTAATGTGACAGTTTTAGCCATAAGATTTGAGGGAAAAGATGGAAGCCATTTCTAGGCCTGGCCCATAACACACTCCCAATCCAGAAAACTTGGTATTCTTTTCCCTTTTGTTAGATTGACACAGACTAGCACCGTGATCATGGAGACCACTTAACAATTACAGACCCATGTGTTAGAGGATCCTAACTCCCCAAATCACAAATTGGAGAATAGCTATCTACCTATTAGGAAAACCTCTTTTAGATTTCATTTGAACATGAAATAAGCATTAATTATGTTTAGGCTTTTATCATTTCTGGATTTGCCTGTTATAGGAACTAACATTAGTTTAACGAAAACATGGTCTTCATCATAAAATTAGACCATAAGACAGAACTCTTAAGCAGTGATGGGCATAGGATTATGTTATACCTCAAAAATTGTTATATTTAATCCTCATTTTATGGGGAACATTTTGTGGGGAACACAGCATTAAAATAGAGAGTAACAATTTTTTTTTTTACTAGGGTAATGCCAGACTTTACCGATTCCATTTTAGGCAGAAATGCTATGCAACACAAATCTGGAATTTGGGAACTGGTTTAAACCTCAAGCTGGCCAAAAAGTTATCACTGAGAAAATATGTTCAAATGTTTTATGAATCTTTGAAAGATTAACTTTTCATATACTCTAGGATTCAGATTCTGGTTGACCCCTCGTGTGAGAAGTATATCCTTTGTCTCAAATGCATCTATCTCAATTTTATAGGCCTTTATATCTCAGTGTGCTACACATGTGCCCTTTGACTGATGACACATAATAGAACCTGGAGTTCACTTTGAAATACATAGACATTTTCTGTTTTGAGGACAAAGAGGTGATTGTATTCAGAAAATAGTTGCCAACAAGACTATTAAATTCAGAAGAGTTAGAAAACTTAAGTGCTTAAAGATGGATATAGACATAGATGATATAGATATATCTCCAATGAATAATTCAAAATAACCTTACTCATAACTTACAAGGCTGAAGGCATGAATAAAAACACTACAGCATATAATTCATTTCCACAGTTAGGCTTTTCCCCAAAAAATAGCTTTTAAAAGATTGGACAATATTTCTAACTTCATCTAATAAATTATGGGTGATGTTTTAATCTAAAATTTTCAACAATATAAGAACAGTATTCTTAAGACTGAATATTTATAAATTATTGTATGCTCGTGCCCAAGTTAAGCATAAGGACGATGCTGGAAACTTTAGGAAGACAGACTGACATTTTCCACTATCGAAAATCAGGAATTACATCTGCCATTATCTGTCATTTCTGGACACTGAGTCAATGTTAAATTCTTTTTCTTAATTTTTAAGAAAAATAAATGGAGAGGACAAAAGACTGCTTTGGAGAGAAACAGCTTGAGCTCATATATTTGGCTAATGATAACTTACAATCCCACTGTATTTCACTGTGAAACAAAAGATCTGGCACTTTTACAGCATACTGACCATACAGCAAGTATCCATGGACTAAGTGAATGGATTAGTTCCCAATGACAAAAATAAAATAAGGCTTTACAATTATTCAAATTGTTCATGAAAAACCACATAAATCCTAAAAAGGAGAATACTCATATTTTTAAACTTTTAAGCAAAACCAGAAAAACTTGCTAGAATTACTGTTGATTCCCCAAAGAAAAGGCAATATATACACATATAATACATAACAGTGAAAATTTAAAAATAATTTCAATTTTTAAAATATATTTCTGGGGTTATATTCTCACTACTTTTTTATATGTAGTACTTTGGTACACTTCCTATTATCAGGTGCCAGATACTACATAAGTAGTTTGTAATCATTACCTTATTTAATGGTTGCAACAATTCTATGAGGTAACACATTGTTTTCCTCATTTTTACAAATGAGGACTATTTATTTTACCTTTCTAAACAAACATTGTGCTTATTAGTGCTGGAAAGCATGCTAAATATTTTAGAAGTATTAACTTGCTTAACCATCATAATAACCCTCTGAGGTAAGGACCATGATTATCTACAATTTTCAGATGAGGAAACTGAGGGGCAGAAAGATGAACTACTTTGCACAAGGTCTTACTTGGTGGAACAGGAATTGAAACTGGAACATTCTGGCACCAGACAAACACTTAGAGTGGTAAAGTTAATTGTCTGAGAAAACACAGCTCTTAATTGATGAGTAAGATTTACACTAAGGTCTATCTGCAGCATCACCATCAGACTCAAGGAAAAGGGTTCCCTGCCCTGGCCCTGTTTTTAGAGGATCTCTCTCTAGTCCTCCTCTCACCAAGCTTCTTTCTATGCACCTGAACCTCATGCCTTCCTTTTGGAACCATACTGCTAGCAACTAGCCCCCAGAATTGCCCCTGCTTCGAGGTTTACTGATGCCTCCAAAGAACTGACTGCACCATCAGATATGACCCCCAGGTATGACAGAGCTTGGACATATATGCTAAGGGCTTCCATACATGTGTATATAAAAAACTCTGATGGTTCAAGACACATCCAGAGTTGGGGAGGAATGGAGGTGGGTCATAGTCCAGAGGCCAGCAGCCACATCTCTTCATGCTTCCATGTTTCAGTGCAGAACTCCAAAGAGTTTGAGCATTGTAAATGTAAATATGAATATCCAGGTATTGTGAAGAATATTTATCAAGTGAAAAGATAAGATGTAATTTATTAGTTTCTTTCCTTTTTTTTCTTTTTTTTTTTTTTTTTTTTTTTTTTGAGACTGAGTCTTGCTCTGTCACCCAGGCTGGAGTACAGTGGCACAATCTTGGCTCACTGCAACCTCCACGTCCTGGGTTCAAGTGATTCTCCTGCCTCAGCCTCCCGAGCAGTTGGGACTACAGGCACATGCCACTACACCTGGCTAACTTTTGTATTTTTACTAGAGATGGGGTTTCACCATATTGGCCAGGCTGGTCTTGAACTCCTGACCTCGTGATCCACCCACCTCAGCCTCCCAAAGTGCTGGGATGATAGGGGTGAGCCACTGTGCATAGCTTCTTTTTTTTTTTCTTTTTTTTTTCTTTTTTTTTTTTTTTTAACAGAGTCTTGCTCTGTTGCTCAGGTTAGAGTGCAATGGTGTGATCTCAGTTCACTGCAACTGTCACTTCCTGGGTTCAAGCGATTCTCGTGACTCAGCCTCTCAAGTAGCTGGGGTTACAGGTGTGCACCACCATGCCCAGCTAATTTTTTTTGTGGGGGTGGATTTTTAGTAGAGATGGAGTTTCACCATATTGGCCAGGCCAGTCTCAAACTCATAGCCTCAAGTGATCCATCTGCCTTGGCCTCCCATAGTGCTGGGATTACAGGCTTGAGCCACCATGCCTCGCCTGTATTTTATTAGTTTCTTAATTTGCAACACTTCCTCATTTAGATATACGGCATGTGACCTCAATTTGAACTTTGGCTACGTGCTACAATTGTTGGGATCGGATTCATCTATTCTAGAAAACACTCATTACTAATCCTATGCTATTTGGCATCTTTATATGTGGATATAAAATGTGAAGACAAAAATGGTTGAGCAAAGGCTTCTAGCATTTCCATGGAAAGATGAAAATTTTCTTCCCTGAAATGTATCCTATCTGTCTTTTATTGAACTTTATAATTTAGACGTACAGAAGAGTCAATAATGAGGTGCAGAGAAATTTTTAAAATGGTGATCCAAGAACAGCAATAGCAGGACTGGGACTAGGGTAAAGCCTGAGGGACAACTAAGGTCTCGAGTTTGATGAGACACTTCCTCAAATGTTGTTCCCTTGGCATCTCACCCTCAACCTGGCCCTGAAAATTGGCCCTGGACTCCACCTTAGGGATTTCTAGATTTATTGCCCCTTGGCTGGTACCTTAGTCCATTTGTGCTGCTATAACAAAATACCTGAGACTGAGTAATTTATAAAGAACAAAATTTATTTCTCACAGTTATGGAGGCTAAGAAGTCAAAAACCAATCATCTGCAGGCCCAGTGTCTGGAGAAGACTCAGTCTCGTCTTTCAGGATGACACCTTGTTGTTTCATCCTCACGTGGCAGAAGGCAGAAAGGCAAAAGGGTCTAGCTAATTCCCTTCAGCTTCCTTACAAGGTTGCTAATATCATTCATGAGGGTTCCATCTTCATGACTTAAAGACCTCCTAAAGGTCTCACCTTTTAACACCATCACATTGGGTCTTAAGTTCCTATATATGAATATTGGGGGAAGACATACATTCAAGCCATAGCGGAAGCTACCACCCCTTTTCTAAACATTTATTTCGACTGAGAAAATAGAGTAACTTGAAGTTTCCACACTGCTTCACAAAGTATTTGCAAAGTCTGGCAACTCAAATACCCTTCTTACAAATTTCTGTGACACTGTTTTTGTGGATGGCACCAGAACTTTTGATAAATATTCCACCATGTTAGCAATCCATCTTCTTTAAAAATTTTAGCAACAGTAAAGAAACAGTATATCATTTGAAGTGAAAAATGCTTCCAATTTGCAATAACATATAACTTCAGAAGAAATCAATGTTATATTAGCTAAGAGTTTAGCAAGAATATATGAAAAATAGCAGTCAACCACACTAAGACTAGCCATAAAGAAAAAAGAAGAAAAGACAATTACACAAGGTCAACCTTGCTTCTTAGAGATAGAATTTCCAGGAAAAAAAAATATCTTTTTATTATGTTATTATATATCCATTTTGAAAAATGGGCTTTGAAAACCTAGTCACATATGAGTAAAAAATGATGCTTATAGTGAACCCACTAGATTAAAGCCATACACTTTGTGAAAGGAAAAAAGCTATTATTGAAAAAGTTCCTGAACTTTTTGTATTCCATTAAAAAGTTTTCTATCTGACCATTTTTAATAACTTTTCTATTGGAAGATTTTTATGTTATGAAGGTAAAATGGAAGTGTGGTCATATCTAGTCCTTTAAAAATGTTCCAAATTATATAGGAAGAGCTCAAACAAGAAACCTAAATCGGATTTCAGCTTTTTCTCTCCTTGTAGTCTTTTTTCTGGACACTCTGCTATTACATGGTCCACTTCACCTGTCTAGTTAGAGACGGTTGCACTGATATTGAATGACACCTGTCTTCCTAAGTCTTGGTCTTTGCAATAAGGACTCATCACTCATCTTTTAGCAGTGGGTCACATAATATTTATTTTATGATGCATCCTTTAGAAACAACTCTTTTAAAAAAATTCTGATCATGAACATAAACAACAGTTGATATTGAGGGGACAAAAAGAAAGGAAGGAAGAAAGGAAAGAAGGTAGGAAGGAGGGAAGAAAAGAAGGAAGGAGAATAGGAAGGAAAGAAGGAAGGGAGGGAAAGAGAGAGAGAGGAAGGATGAGAAGATAATCAACAAAGTTGCCTCTTCCTCAACATCAAAATATGTATATAAGGATAATGCAATCACTCATTCTGATATCTTATCTATATAATCCCCAGAATCTGCATCTTTACATAAGTTAGAGTTTACATATCTTTTTTTTTTTTTTTTTTTTTTTTTGAGATGGAGTCTCATTTTGTCACCCAAGCTGGAGTGCAGTGGCATGATCTCAGATCACTGCAACCTCTGCCTCCTGGGTTCAAGCGATTCTCCTGCCTCAGCCTCCTGAGTAGCTGGGATTACAGGTGTGCGCCACCATGCCCAGCTAATTTTTGTATTTTTTAGTAGAGACAGGGTTTCAACATGTTGGTCAGGCTGGTGTTGAACTCCTGACCTTATGATCTTCCCGCCTCGGCCTCCCAAAGTGCTGGGATTACAGGAGTGAGCTACCGCACCCAGCTGATTTTATATATCTTTTAGTAAACAATGATCAAGGCCAAAGAAAATGATGTGTGGTATAAGGAGAAAATTACATTGTGACACCCAAAGAAACATATGGAAATCAAAACAAGTTTAGTACATTTTCTCCAAAATCCTTCTTATTTCTATTGTATTATGACCTACTATTCAAAAAATGAAAAAATTCTATAAAGTTGTTGCTTTTTTAGATATAATTCTAAAGAGTTTGACTAACTGTATTTTCTTACCAAATGAACCAATTTGGGAACTAGTTAGTATTGTTGATTACTTCTTCAAAGAGTTAGTGGATATATGCTAATTGAGGAAACATTGGGAAAGTCTGTGTTCCAGTGTGAAATTTGACAGGTTAGGATGACGTAAGCTCTTTTGAATGGCTATAGTTAAAATGCATTGGGGAAGTCTTGGGGAGAAAAAAAGTTGAAAAATGTCACGTATTTTGTTTTTCTTTCATTTTCCTTTGTCAAAGTATCATATAAGCAAAGTTTTGAGCATATAGAGGAATTTTCTGATTCAGACTCTTAAGCGGGAAATGAAATAATAAATTCATATGTGCTTTAAAAAGATATTTAGTAGCTAAACAATTTATTTTTGGAAATAAGTGTGTCCAGAAACACAATTAAAGACATTTTGAATTTTCCTCCTTAACTGTGGCCAATTGACTTTTCTTTGGAATCAAGTTAATTCATAGTGATGATGGTACACATGTACAGTGAATTTCAGTAGTTTTATGTTGCCTTCACATCTATTTTGAATACAGGTTTCACTTTCTCATATCACAAGCAGAGCTTAGTCATCCTTGACACAGTTTCAAGTGCCCTGCCTCACCCCAGGTCCTCAATGTGGCTGATCAGATATCTGCCTTATACATTCAACTCCTGGTGACCACCTTCCTCTGAAAAATTTAGATATAACTTACTTGACTTGCTTCACTGACCCCCACACTTGGCATGGACTGTGCAGATATGCTGTAGTGACAACCTCTCAAGTGTGACTCCGTGGAACACATGGTGTATTAGTCTGTTTTCACATTGCTAGAAAAAACTACCTGAGACTGGGTAATTTATAAAGAAAATAGGTTTAATTGACTCACAGATCCACATGGCTGGGAAGGCCTTAGGAAACTTCCAATCATGGCAGAAGGCAAAGGAGAAGGAGAAGCAAGCACCTTCCTCACAAGGCGGCAGGAGAGAAAGAGAGAGCAAGGGCGAGTGGGAAACCACCATACACTTTAAAACTATCAGATCTCATGAGAACTCACTATCACGAGAAGAGCATGAGGAAAACTGCTACACTGTCCAAAACAATTTACATATTCAATGTAATCCATATCAAAATATCAATGAAATTCTTCACGGATATTTTTTTAAAATTTTAAAATTTAGGTAGAATCACCAAGGACGCCAAATAGCCAAAGCAATCCTGAGCAGAAAGAATAAAGCTGAAGGTATCATACTACCTGACTTCTAAGTATACTACAAATCTGTAGTAACCAAATCATTATGGTCTTAGCATAAAAACTGATACATAAACCAATGGAACAGAATATAGAACCCAGATAAAAATCTACACATTAACACTTAACTCATTTTTTGACAAAGGTGCCAAGAACCTGCAATGGGGAAAGACAGTCAGATAGTCTGTTTAGTAAATGGTGCTGGAAAAACTGGATGACCATATGTAGAAGAATGAAACTAGATCCTTATTTCTTACCATATACAAATATCAAAATCAAAATGACTTAAAGATTTAAATGTAAGACCTGAAACTACGAAACCAATATAAGGACACTGGGGACATGTTACAGGACATTGCTCTGGGCAGAGATGTTTTGCATAGGCAGCAAAAAAAAAATGGACAAATGGAATCATATGAAATGAAAAAGCTTCTGCACAGCAAAGGAAATAATCAACAAACTGAAGAGATAACCCACAAAATGGAAAAATGTTTGCAAACTGTTCATCTGACAATCAAAATATAAAAGAAGCACAAACAACTCAGTGGCAAAAAAATTTAAATAATTTGATTAAAAAGCAGGCAAATGATCTGGATAGACATTTCTCAAAAGAAGACATAAAATGGACAACAGTTATATGAAAAAATGCTCAACATTACTAATCATCAGAGAAATGCAAATAAAAACCACAAGGAGATATCATCTCACCCCATTTAAAATGGCTTTTATCCAAAAGATGGAATAATGAATGCGGTGAGAATTTAGAGAAAGTGGAATCCTAGTACATTTTGGGAATGTAAATTAGTACAGCTGCTGTGAGAAACTATATGGAAGTTCCTCAGAAAACTAAAAATAGAACTACTCTATAATCCAGCAATTCTACTACTAGATAGATAGATAGATAGATATATAGATAAATGTGTATATATAGACATAGATGTATATATACATATATACACATATACTAGATATACACATATACTATATATATGCAATACTATATATAGTATATATAAATACATATAGAGTATACATATATAAAAGAAATCAACATATCAAATAAATATCTGCATCCCCAAGTTTATTGCAGCACTACTCACAATAGCCAGAATATGGAATTAACCTAAGTACTCAACATGAATGAAGGGGTAAAGAAAATGTGGTATATAAACACAATGATATATTTTTCAAGGTTGAAATGAACAAAATCATGTTATTTGCAGCAACATGGATAGAACTGGTGGACATTATGTTAAGTGAGGTAAGCCAGGCACAAAAAGATAAATATAGCATGTTCTCACTCATATGTGGGACCTAAAAAAGCCATTCTTATAAAGATGAAGACCAGATTGGTAGTTACCAGGGACTGGCAAGGGAGGTGGTGAATAAAGAGTGGTTGATTCACTGGTATAAATACACAGTTTGGTAGAAGAAATAAGACCTACTGTTTGAGATATCAGTAGGTTGAATATAGTTTATAATAATCTATTTTATATTTCAAAATAGCTGGAAGGGAATCATCCAATGTTTCTAACAGAAAGAAAAGACAAACATTAATGCTGAGAGATATTCCAACTATAGTGATTGGACCTTTGCAATTTATACAAACGCATTAAATTATCACATGTATCTCCAACATATATACATCCATTTTTATTCATTTAAATTGTTTTAAAAATATGAATTTAAATACTAATATATTAATGAACTACTGGTGAATTAAAAAACAACCTTGGATTGAGCTTGACACAAAGATCACGGAACTAGAAAGAAGGTTTTGTTAACACTGTTTTTTCATTTCAATCCCTGACACTCACTGGCATCTTCAACTCCAGTTCCCCGATTCTTGTATCAAAATATGGGTGCTATAATGTTTCTTAATATTCCAAATCACTAAATTTACTACTAATAATAATAGCTAACACTTACATAAAGCTTACTATGTGCCAGGTACTACTCAAACATTTTAAATAATTTAAATATGGTACGAGCTCTATGAGATAAACAATACTCTTCATTTTAAAAAGTAAGCTCTTTGTTCTTTTCTCCAGTTATCACTATCCCCATATTTATTTCAGTTATGTATTCATTCAACAAATGCTTGTTGATCCCTGCTCAGTAGAGGGCACTGTACTGGGCACTGAGAGAACAATAGAAAATACACATTCTCTTTCTTCACAGACAGTATGATGATCTAGTAGGGGAGAAAGGCAAATAAACCAACAGCCACAGGAGTAGTTAGAATAGATGTGTGCAAAGAATGCCTTAGAACCACAAAGGGGGCATCTGAACCAGACCAGGAAGATCTTGGAAGACTTTTGGTATAAAGAACACCTCAGCTGTATTGAGAAAGATCAAGTAATAGTTAGAGAAATAAGTTTGTGTGAGCAACAGTAGATGTGTGTGACTGTGTGTATGTGTGTGTGTGCATGTGCTCATGTGAACTCACAGGCATGCACATGTGCATATGCAGCAGAATAGCATTCCAGCCAGGGAAAGTAAGATGTGTAGCAACAATTTTGATTATTTATAAGCAAGATTTTGACTGGTAAAAAAATACAATTTTGATGAGATGGAACTTTTAATCAAAAAACTGCTGGGAGTGGGTGGTTACTTAACTAGCAGAAGAGCCTAGCTTACTGCTCAGCAGCCATATATGAAAGATGTTATTGTTTGTCCATGCTTATCTAGTTCATCATAAATCTTATTGTGAGATAAAAAACACACTTTATGGGTTTATGAAATGTATAATTCTGAGATGAGTACCTAGCTAGCTGACTGTAAAACACAGAGCACTTAAGAGAGACTTAGGAAATCTCAGGGCCATGTAAACAGAAAATGAAGTCATTCTCCGATAGTAAACAGCTATTTGCACATGGGAAGGAACTTAAGCCTCCTTATCAATACGGTTGATAAAGATTGTTTCTCTTCCTAAAGGGAATCTTAAGCAAGTACACAGAAGGGCATAGGATTAAAATAACAAGGGACATGGAGAAGATGATAAAAACATCTGGAAAACTGATAGAGAAATCATTTCCTTAACCAGTTTTGTGAATGGATTTCATCAGTTTCTCAGGAAAGAAGAGTGATTGAAAATTAAAGTCATTAACCTATTTTGTGTAATAGTTTTGTATGTATGAATATTTCTAAGTTAACCCTCTTGTAACTAGCATAATGTCTTCATTCTATATTGTGAGTTGAGCCAATCACTAGTAAAGCCTGAATTGAAAAAAACTGCTGTATTTACTTGGATCATATAGAATTCTTCTAAATTCTGCTGCTAAACCTCTAATGCCACAGCAGACAGATTTGGTAAGGAGAACTTTAAAATGAGTGCTGCCTACTGTCTTTCCAGATTTTCTGTATGTACCTGGCTCGTATTTCATAAGCATAAAATGTAAAATAATATGTACAGTTGAATTAATTAGCAATAGCATAATTTTATCCCGCCCAATTCCAAATGAGCTTGATGCTCAAAATAAAAGCACAATTACGATAGACCTAAATAATAGACATAGCAAAATAAGGTGTATAAAACTTGAGTTGGCAAGATGTGAAGAAAATCAGTATTAATTTATTCTCTTTGAGAAAATATAAAGTGCAAAACTTAGCCATGAGCTTCTAAGAAGGGATGACAACAATAAAAAGAAATCGATGTAACTATGCTTTAAGTGGAAAAAAGGTCAGATTCATTGATAGGATCGGAAAATTTCCCTTATTTAAAAAATAATGAGTTGTTTTCATGTAAAATTATTTTTGGCATAAATTTTGACTCCATCCTTTGAAATATCCATGAGTCAATAGATATAATATGTTTGTGGATGCCCATGTGGGTTTGCAGCATTTCCATTTTTTTCCAAAACACCTTAGAAGTTAGTTTTTAAAAATAAATGTGGGTTGCAGATAGTTGAGATCACTAGTCTAGATAGAATATGAACTAATATGGTTAAATTTTTGTCACAATGGATAAAATTCTATAAGGCGAGGTCATTTATATTTTTCTGCAGTGAAAATGTACTATTAATTTTTATCAAAATTGTGTGTAATATGAATTATAAAAATCACTGAAGAAAAAGTACTTTCTGTGTTGCCTTTACATCAAATTGTTATCATTATTATTATCATCATCATCATTATTATTGAGATACATGGTCCCTCTTTGTCACTCAGGCTAGAGTTCAGTGACATTATCATAGCTCACTATAACCTTGAACTCTTGGGCTCAATTATCCTCCCACCTCAGCCTCCCAAGTGACTGGGACTACAGGTGTGCACCACCATACCCAGCTTATTCATTCATTCATTCATTCATTCATTCATTCATTCATTTTTGTAGAGATAGGGGTCTCCATATGTTGTCCAAGCTGGTCTCAACTTCCTGGGTGCAAGCAATCATCTCTTCTCAATCTCCCAAAGTTCTGGGATTACAGGTGTGAGCCATTGTACCTGGCCCACAATTTTTTTTTTTTTTTTGAGACAGAGCCTCGCTCTGTTGCCCAGGCTGGAGTACAGTGGCGCCATCTCGGCTCACTGCAAGCTCCGCCTCCCAAGTTCACGCCATTCTCCTGCCTCAGCCTCCCGAGTAGCTGAGACTACAGGCTCCTGCCACCACGCCCAGCTAATTTTTTGTATTTTTAGTAGAGAAGGGGTTTCACCGTGTTAGCCAGGATGGTCTCGATCTCCTGACTTCATGATCTGCCCACTTCGTCCTCCTAAAATGCTGTGATTACAGGCGTAAGCCACCATGTCCCACCCCACAATTTTTAATAAAACAAAAAGTATAGTCTGTGGTACTTTTACATCAAAATGATTTTAGTAAAAGTATCTTTTTCAATATGTTTAATAAAGAAATAAAAGGTAAATCCAGATTTATTTATATTATTGAAAAGCCTTCATATTACCAGGTATCCACTGCTTGAGTTTCTCAAGCTAGTGCAACAAATATACTATGCATGAATCAACAGAATAACTATGGAACACACTTGGAGTATAATTTTTTCTGGAAGATTTCAAAGCAATTAACCTTCTAGTTAAAGAAGGTGTGTGCCAGAGTAGACTAAAATATCTGCGTGATATTTTCGGTCAGCATTCTAGACTCCAAGGCCTATGGTGCTATTGATGAGGCAAGTTAGATCACATTTCCAGAAAATGGTGGGCTTGAGGAATGGCTAAGCAGGATGTGAGATCTTCTTATAATGTCTTTTTCCACCACCCCCAGTCAAAGAAAATGAAAATAATCAATGCTACTCTTTAAGAGATATCATAGATTAAAGATAAATGGAAAACTTTTATTTATTTTTTATAATATACAATCTAAGGGAAAAAAAATCTTCTTGCCTCTTTCTCTACACCATTTCCCTAAGCCTCCCTAAATCACCAGCTCCCAGAACTCTTGCGTGTACACGTTTACTTTTCTCTACAGAAAAACAAAAAATATATATATAGGAAGAAAAAATTTAAGATACATGATCTTAGACTATATGATGTTCAAAAGCAAGAAATTGATCCGATTTCTCTGTGTGTTCCCATGACCAATGGGGTGTCTGAACTCAATAACTGTTTATTATAGTAGACTTTCCTCAATTCTCTCACCTTAAATATCCCAAATTCCCAAAGAATACATAAACCCATTTCTAAACTTTTCACCAAACAAAAGCTCACAAAGAAATCTTAAATGTAAATGTTTTCCTTTCTTACTGGCTATTTCAAATGAGAATATTACTGGCAATTTGTCACTTTGCGAAGCAACTACAGGAACCTGGAATAGCTCAGGGTCTATTCAGAAGTTCTTTGTTAGAGAGGCTTTGGGGTGTCTATCTAGTTGGAGGTAGGAGATGGGGAAACAGGAGAAGTTGCATGATTACAGCTAGCACATTGTTCTTGCTTAGAATCTCTGTTTATTTGGGCGGACCCATCACAAATATAAATTACTAGTACATTACATATAATAATAATAAAAATAATAAGTTTTTATAAGTTACTTGAAAAGCCAGTAATTTAGAAGAAAATCACAAAGACAGAAGCCTAAACTGGATAAAAGTTTATTTTTCTAAAACGTTTAAACTATTAAAGTTAGAAAACTATACCATTTATAATTACTAGAATCAAAATTTTACACAAAAATTATCTGAGTAAAGGTGAATTTTTAAAATTTAAACTACGTCTTATAAAAGATTGTTTAAAAATAAAACCATTCACCGTTCTATTCATTGTCTTGTCAGTGTAAATAATATATGCATTACTGCATGAGCATTGTTTGTATACCTACATATATACAAATTTAAGAGCAATCTGAATTGCTTAATGTTATAAAATGTCCCATAGTTTCTATGTACAATGGATGTACATAGTGTGCTAGATTGTGAGTAATTACAAATTGGAACACAAAGAGAAGCAAAAAAGTAATGAACACTCAGCATTATTGTTAAGACATAATTATGTATGTAAGTATTGTTTGCATTCAGACTATCTTAGAGAACAAATTTGACAGTTTAATTAATCTGTCTTTTCTCTTAAGCATTTCTGCCTGTCAAATCATCTTTGCCCTCTAAAACAATGTGTTATTAACATCAGCAGTGGCAAAAGCCATGTATCTTCACTGTACACATGCCATCATCTTTTATTCCAAGAGCATATACAGAAAAGTATTTCCCTGGGACATAGACAGGATTATATACAACAGTTCTGACACATAAACACTTCTTGCCCTAATCTAAGAATATCTGTATATTTTAACTTTGTATTAGAATTCTGCCAAAATAATACTCTCTTTTGTTTGTGTCTGTCTCTCACACTGCAGGCCTTCTAGAATTCCTAAACCCTACCAACATAATGCCTGTGGCACTTTCAATTATTTAGGCAACTATTCTCACAGATTATCTAAATACTGTCAGGAGGGTATAAAATTCTCATTGGAAAATAGCTACCTAAAGTGAGTCATTAGAACTAAGAACTGTAATAATTTAGACGCTAATGTTAATGTGGCTTCATTTGAACAAAAGCTGGTGAGACTTACATTTGGGTTAAAGCTTCAAGAAGGATGGAGTCAGTTATCAAGACTTTTGTACAACAAAGAAACTATTGTTAATTAGTGTTATGACATGGTTTCTGTGTTAACCAAGCAAAACTGTACCTTCAATGGGATTACAAAGTACCAATAACTCATTAATTATTGCTCACCAGCTTACTTTCACTACTCTGAAAACATGTAGCTCTAAGTAGTCAGGTACATAGAATGTGCATCTGTCTCCTTTTTGCATTGAAGATGTGTCACACTAATCAAACATGGAAGATGTGTCACACTATTCAATCCAGGTACACCTTCCTGATAAACATTATGGATCCTCTCTATTCTTCCCAGACCCACATTCTAGGTACCCCAAATTAGATGACCTTGAAAGAACTTTAGATGAAATTCGTTTGCCATTGTTTTTGTAGATAAAGATGAACAAGCTGTTAATGAGGTAGTAGTGTGAATAAAGGAGATTGTTAAGTTCATTTGTTACATCTTAAAAATATCTGCAAAAAAAATGTACAAGTCTAGGTGTTCTGAAGTCACCACAGTAAAAATAAAGGACAACAATAAAGCACCAAGGGCTTTACTCTCTGGCAGGAGGTTACAGTTTATCTGGGAGGCATGTATTCCGTTAACAAGCCTATTCTAAAACTCCTTTTCAGAAAGTTTGCTTACATCAAAATTATTGAGATAACACATGCTCCTATTTCAAGTAAGATGGAGTAAATGCATCCCACTCTATCTTTCATACTTATTGCAACTATAAAATGTGCACAGAATGCATGATGCAGCCATTTGAAAACTGTGAAAAGCAAGCAATAGTTGGCAGACTCAGGAAGAAGATGAGTATTTGAAGTACTGCTATATCACAGGTGAGTTTACTTGTGTGTGTCGGGGGTGGGTGGCGGTGTGTGTGTTTCCATTTGGTATAATACCCAATCTCCCCAGGCTTGGAATCCCAGCCTGGATTCAATATAACCTTAAACTTGGAACTGCAAAGGGATGTGGATAGAGAGAGCTCCACAAGGAACCTTCTGATTCTGGCTCTAGGAGCTGGAAATGGGTTTCATAATGCAATGCTCAGGGGTGGAGGATAGGGAATCCCTTGTGTATTTGTTTGTTTCTCTATTTTCTCATGTATCAGTTCTCAGGCAATCCTGAAATAATGGGGCTCACAGGACTAAATCTCTGAGAAAAGAGAAACTCTTCTAATTAGAGGATCTGTGGTGCCAAGAGGGTGAGACAAGCTCCTATTTCCTTTTGTTCTCTGTCTTCCTGTTGCTTGGTCTTGAATGAGGGTATATTCATGGGAAGTGTGAAGCTAAAGGAAGATAAATAAAACCTGGCTTTCTGGCCAGAGGACAGATAACAGAGCCTAGAGAGATCACAGAGAGGAATGAGCTCAGAAAAGCAACCTCATAAAGTAGTAAGCTGTGCATTCACAGATCTGACACTAAATAGCACATCAGACATTAAAAGCTAAACTAAAGAATAGATAAGTGTCAAAGTCCCATCTAGCCATTTACTGGTGCACACATGGAACACGTCGTTGGAGTAGCACTACAAATGCTTTGAAAACGTAACTGAAACCAAAACTCACAAAAAGCAGGTTAAAATGTATGACCTGAATACAACTGGGTAAATTGCATGCTAAAACAAAAATACCAAGCCAGGCACAGTGGCTCATGGATATAATACTAGCATTTTGAGAGACTGAGGAAGGAGGATCCCTTGAGCCCAGGAGCTTGAGAACAGCCTGGGTAACATAGAGAGATCCCATTTCTATGAAAAATTAAAAAAAAAAAATACAAATCACAAAAAAACAAGTTTCATATGATGTTTAAAATTTCCAAGAAACAAGCCAAGATCACTTACAATACCCACAGCCAGGAAAATCACAACTCACATGAAAATGGTAACTGACAGAAACCAATGACTAGGTGATACCAATGTTAGAATTATCAGAAAAAAGACTTCAAAGTTGCTTTAGAAAAATGCTCTAAGAATTAAGGATTTCAAGGGCCAAGTGCAGTGGCTCATGCCCATAATTCCAGCACTTTGGGAGGCTGAGGGAGGCATATCACTTGAGGTGAGGAGTTTGAGACCAGCCTGGTCAACATGATGAAACCCCATCTCTACTTAAAATACAAAAATTAGCCAGGCCTGGTGGTGCAAGCCGGTAGTCCCAAATACTCGGGAGGCTGAGGCAGAAGAATCGCGTGAACCCCGGAGGCGGAGGTGCAGTGAGCCAAGATCGCACCACTGCACTCCAGCCTGGGTGTTAGAGTGAGATTCCATCTCTAAATAAATAAATAAATAAATAAATAAATGGAATTAAGGATTTGAAATCCTTGAAATAAATGGATACGTTAAAAATATCAGGAATAAATTTCCTTACTCCTTATACGAAAATTAATTCAAGATGGATTAGAGACTTAAATGTTAGACCTAATACCATAAAAATCCTAGAGGAAAACCTAGGTAGTACCATTCAGGACATAGGCATGGGCAAAGACTTCATGTCTAAAACACCAAAAGCAACGGCAGCAAAAGCCAAAATTGACAAATGGGATCTCATTAAACTAAAGAGCTTCTGCACAGCAAAAGAAACTACCATCAGAGTGAACAGGCAACCTACAGAATGGGAGAAAATTTTTGCAATCTACTCATCTGACAAAGGGCTCATATCCAGAACCTACAAAGAACTCAAACAAATTTACAAGAAAAAAACAAACAACCCCATCAAAAAGTGGGCAAAGGATATGAACAGACATTTCTCAAAAGAAGACATTCATACAGCCAACAGACACATGAAAAAATGCTCATCATCACTGGCCATCAGAGAAATGCAAATCAAAACCACAATGAGATACCATCTCACACCAGTTAGAATGGCGATCATTCAAAAGTCAGGAAACAACAGGTGCTGAAGAGGATGTGGAGAAATAGGAACACTTTTACACTGTTGGTGGGATTGTAAACTAGTTCAACCATTATGGAAAACAGTATGGCGATTCCTCAAGGATCTAGAACTAGATGTACCATATGACCCAGCCATCCCATTACTGGGTATATACCCAAAGGATTCTAAATCATGCTGCTATAAAGACACATGCACACGTATGTTTATTGCGGCACTATTCACAATAGCAAAGACTTGGAATCAACCCAAATGTCCATCAGTGACAGACTGGATTAAGAAAATGTGGCACATATACACCATGGAATACTATGCAGCCATCAAAAAGGATGAGTTTGTGTCCTTTGTAGGGACATGGATGCAGCTGGAAACCATCATTCTTAGCAAACTATCACAAGAACAGAAAACCAAACACCGCATGTTCTCACTCATAGGTGGGAACTGAACAATGAGATCACTTGGACTCGGGAAGGGGAACATCACACACCGGGGCCTATCATGGGGAGGGATTGCATTAGGAGTTACACCTGATGTAAATGACGAGTTGATGGGTGCTGACGAGTTGATGGGTGCAGCACAACAACATGGCACAAGTATACATATGTAACAAACCTGCACGTTATGCACATGTACCCTAGAACTTAAAGTATAATAATAATAAATAAATTTAAAAAAAAAGAAATAAATGAAAATTTTAAAACAGTAAATACAATAACTGAGATGTAAAACCTCACTGAATGGCCTTGAAGGCAGAATGCAGATTTCAGAGCAAGAAACCTATGAGCTTGAAGACAGATGAATAGAAATTATCCAGTCTGAACAACAGAGAGAAAAAATAAAGTGAGGGAAAAAAAGAGATTCAGGAACTTGCGAGATAGTAACACAAGTTTTAACATGCAGTGAGGTCTCAGAATGAGAAAAGAAAATACGATGTGCAAAAAATTTTTCTTTTAAATAATGTGTGAATATTTTCTAAGTTTGGCAGGAAACAAGAAAATTTTTAAAAAGCTCAGCAACCCCAAACAAGAGAAATCAAAAGAATCTATATACAGACACATCACAAACTTCTAAAACCTAAAGAGAAAAAATAATGTTTAAAGTAGCCAAAGAAAATTGACACAGTACCTCTATAGCAGTGATTCTCAACGGGTGTGATTTTGTCTTCTGAAACAACCCAGGGACAACTGGCACAGTCTAGGGATATGTTTTACTGTGACGGCCGGGGATAGGTGCTACTGACATCTAGTGGGCAGAAGCAATGAAGTTTCCTGCAATGTACAAGAAAGCCTCCCATGAGAATTTCTGGCCCCAAGTATCAGTGCTGCTAAGGCTGAAAAACCCCGCTTGTAGGAAAATAACTATTCAAATGACTGAGAATTTCTCATCAGAGATCGTAGAAACCAGAGTGAAGTGGAAAAACATTTTTTAAGCACTGAAATAAAAAAGCTGTCAGTCCAGAATTCTTCATCCAGTGAAAACATCCATCAACAATGAAGATGAAATAAAAACATTGCTAAATGAAAGAAAATGAAGAATTTGTTGCCAACAGACATGCCGTAAAATTGTATAAAAATGTATGTCAAATGTAGTAATAATAAATTAAATGAAATATTAAAGGTGTTCAAATAACCTAAAGGAACACAGAAAGGGGAAACAGACAAATGATGAACAGACAAAACTAAAAAAAAAACTTAATAGAGTAAGAGAAGCCAGCCTCATCCTGGCACACCTGTAGTCCTATACAGAGGAGGCTGAGGCAGGAGAATTGCTTATACCCAGGAATTCAAGGTTACGATGAGCTAGGATTGTGCTACTGCACTCCAGTCTGGGCAACAGAGCAAGACCCTGTCTCTAAAATAAAATAAAAAGAAAATAAAGTTAAATAAAATATTGTTTAAGGAAAGAAGCCGGTCTTAAAGATTAGATAATAGATGGTTTCATTTATATAATTTTTTTTTGCAATAACAAAACTATAGTGCTAGAGAACCCCTCAGTCATTATCAGAAGTTAAAATTGGAAGGAGGGTGTATGTGGAAAGGTATTGCAAAAGGAAATTTGGAGAGGCGATGAAATTTTTCTGTATTTCAATTGTGGTGTTGGCTACTCGGATCTATATATGTGTTAAAAGCCATAGAACTGAGAGGAGGTGTCAGCCGGGCTTCCTAGGTCGAGTAGGGACTCAGAAAGCTGTGAAACTCACTCATTTCCTGCATCAGGACTTACTTCAGTCCTGGATGAATAATATTGAAGATATATGCTTAAAATATACCTAACACCAGGATTTGTGCATGTGTTTTCTTCCCCAAGAAAGCTATAAACAGTGAAAATTTTACTGTAAGTTTCCCTGTATCCTCTCTCCCTTCCCCCACCCCCAAAACTAAAGTAAAAGAAATGTTAACTGCCTGTTTTTCTGTGACCAGCCGACCTTATCTATGCTCCCAATTCCAATTCCTTGTAAACATACTTTGTAAAGTCTTGTAAGATACTGTCTCCTTTGCCATGCCCCTGCAAGGTCATAAAGTAGATAAAACCTAAGTTGCAATTCTGGTTTTCCTCAAAATCTAAGACATGTCACAAAATAATTTGCTGCCTTTGTTTCTCGCTCTGGTAACATCTTCCCAACACACGTAAAGAGTTTAAAAGGCAATCACCCAAAACCAACAGTGGCTACCCGTTCAGGACCCCTTCCACACTGTGGAAGCTTTGTACTTTCACTCTGTTCAATAAAGCCTACAACTTTTTCTTGCTCTCTGCCCATGTCTCTATCACTCCTCGTGGTCAGCTGCCACACCAATTCTTTGGCGTGGCTAGGCAAGAACCTTAGGCGTTACAGAACTATACACAAAAAAGAGTCAATTTCATTATAACATAGTCTATGAAAATAAAAATCTTTAAAGAGAATATATTCTTTGTAGGTAGCAGAGTATTGAAAGCACGATTTTAGACTAAGGATTTTTTTTCCAAATCGGTAAATCAGTTCACAAACAACAAAAGAGATAACCATTGCAAATGCCTCCAGGGCTTAAATATTTTTCCAACTCTTAATATTAACAATAATATAATACAATAATGATAACACCAAAAATTGAAATCATATTCAGATACGAAGGCAAGCATTTTTGTACCTTTCTCATATATTTACATGTGGGTTGGATTTACACATTATATAAAAAATTCGAGTATTTTTGTATATTTATTGGCCTCTTCAAATTGAAAACTTTTTAAAGCACTATTGTCAAGTGAGAGAACAATATGGCAGAATAAAGAAACCATCATGTGGGCATTCAAATTCTTTCTTCCCAGCTTTATTGAGGTGTAACTGGCAAAATAAAAGTATTTACGTAAGGTGTATAAGATGTATTATGTGATTGTTGGAAACACATATATATGTGTGCGTGTATACATATATATATATAGTGAAATGATTACCACAGTTAAGCTAATTAGCACATCCCTCATCTTTCACAGTTACATTCATTTATTTATTTGGTGGTAAAAATACTTAAGATCTAATCTCTTAGCAAACTCTTTGAAGCTGTAATTCAACTCTCAAGAATTCTTCATATGAGAATAATTTACAGAAGTATAACAAAAAAAGTAAAAGTATTTCATTCGCTAATCACTTATAATAGTAGAATTGTAAATACATAACAGGAAGGAAGGAGAAGAAGAACAAAGAAAGAAAAAAGCAGAAAAGAAAGAATGAATGAAGAATATTAGGTAAGGCATGGTGGCTCACACCTGTGATCCCAGCACTTTGGGAGGCCGAGGCGGGCAGATCACGATGTCAAGAGATCGAGACCATCCTGGCCAACATGGTGAAACCCCATCTCTACTGAAAATACAAAATTAGCCAGGCATGGTGGCAGGCGCCTGTAGTTCAAGCTACTCAGGATGCTGAGGCAGGAGAATCACTTGAACCAGGAAGGCAGAGGTTGTAGTGAGCTGAGATCGCGCCACTGCACTCCAGCCTGGTGACAGAGCAAGACTCCATCTTAAAAAGGAAGGAAAACCAGAAAGTCAAATATACGTTCAATAAAGGAATTTGCTAAACTATATCAAAAAATACAATATAACATAAGCATGAATAATTATGTAGTCTTTCAAGATACAGTAGAGATGCTTATAATATGGCTTCAAATTTAGAAATATGATTTCAAAATCAGAAATGGTGTGGAAATAATGACTGCAACTATCAAATGCATAGGCATGTGGATTAGAAATCAATTTTCATCTGTGAGTGAAAATTAATGTCATTAGGATGGCAAAGTTATGAAAGGGTTTCTCTCTGTTTTGCAGTAGTCTTCAATTTGCTATATTTCTTTCCTCATTCATAAAAGAAAGTACTTCAATTTAGAATATATATAGGTAAATAATTTATAAACCTGCACACAGGAGGTTATTCTCTACTAAGATAATTATGATCACTATAGCAGTTTACCTTTAAATAAATCTTTAACAAAGAGTGTCTTAGAAGACCCACAGACAAGACAGAAATTTTTAGTGAAAAGGTAAATAGATTTAAATAATGCAATTTATTATATACAAAATTGACTTAAAGAAATATTTGCCCATGATAATATATATGTGATAGCACATCTGACAGCAAAATAAAGCCATGAAATATTAAGTAGCCTAAATGAATGAATGGATAAAACACAATTTTAGCTACTTTTATTCAAGCTCTATCTCAACATACTATAAATTAAGAAAAAGAATGAAGAAAATTCATTCCCAGAGCTTTGTGAAGAGTGTCTTATACATGTGAAAGCGATAACTGATACACAACGATGAGTCAAACTTTGTGAAATAAAAAGACTAAAATCCAGAACGGAAAAGACTGCAATTAAATATATGCATACATTCATGAATAAAGAATCTGAGAACCCAGTATTCTGTCTAAATGTCCAGTTACACTCAGTTATTATGTCCTCTCTCTCTCTCTCTCTATTAGTCCTGTAGCTGATAAAACTGTTTATCTTTATGACTCTAGTTATTATGCTTTTGTAATTTGTATTCCCAGAGCTTGTACTTGTCAGGCAAACCAATAAATCATAAAGCTTTAAGAGCCATTTTAGGTCTAAAATAGAAGCAGCCCTAGTCTAGCATGTGATTCTATACTAACTGGTGAGACGTCTGAGCTTGGGTCACTTTAGGTCACTAGTCCAGAGACCCATTAGGTCGGAAGCTATAGCTAAATGGGGCCAAGTATTGTCCAGTTGTGTTAGTGATGACCCCCCACAAAAGAAAGGAAATGAATAATTACTGAGCAGCCATTGTGACCTTTCCATCTTTCATATCAATTTTCCTGAACAACCACTCTCTGAGGTAGGTATTATAATCCTTTGTATTTTATTTATTTATTTTTTTATAAGGAAATTGACAATCAGTTTCTTACATTTTCCAGATTTACTTGCTCCTGAGGGAATAAAACTGGCTCTCTCCCTCCTAATCGTTTCACTTTCATCTCACTCTCTCTATATATTTTTGGTTTTTGTTCTTCTGATGCATATCAAAACACTCACAGATATCAACAACTAAAACCATTTTTTAAAATAAAATAAAAGAATACTTATGAATACCAGAATGAAATACCAGAGTTTCTAACTGGGCAAAACCAAAAAGGCAGCCTCACATGAACGCTTTGGTAGAGGAAGATGAAGTACAGATAGCAGGAGCCATAGGATAGAGGTTTCAACATATTCTTTCTGTAGAAAAACCATATTCCAACTGTGAAACATACTCGTGTTTGGAGATAGAAGGCAAAATAAAAGGCATAAACCATACTTAGAGTCAAAGAGAATCATTTCTGTCCCTGTATATCCTTTTATTCTTGGCAGTTGCATAGAGCAGCTGAATGAACAGTATGTTCCAGCTGCACACAATGGAGACATCCACGGCAGGTGCAGCACAGGTATGTCATTTCTTATTTGTTAATTATTAAACAAACATATAAAGAAAGATTGCAGCAGTAGTTTGAAATAAACTGATGATCAAAATATTTTAATAATTTATTTTCTTCCCAATTTACTCTTTGGTAAATAGTGTTTTTGTTTTTAGTGCAGGTCAGTAAAATAGCATAACTAAATTATGCTCTTTTATATCTGATTAACTAAAATCATAACAATCAAATGACTCTTCAGCCCACCCAGCTTAAGTCTCTCACTTTATAGTTGGCAAAAAGTGAGACCTAGTGGGGTGGATGTGAGAAGGAAGTTACGGAGTAAAACCTTTGCCAAGGTCTAACCAAAGGCACAGAGTACTTGCATGATTAGTAGCTTTGGACTTGGCCAGGTGCCTTGGGTTAGTCAGTGTAAAAAGGCAAATAAAACGATGTGCTAGATCTGAATGTAGGCACTGAAAACCCTTGAAAGTCTCCACCTGTAGTCTTTTGCTTCTGCAATTACCATGATAATAACCTTCCCCACTGGCCGCTGGTCCAAAAGAGTATTAGAGACATAAGAGGACTACCTTTAGGTCAGATGCTTGAATCGAAGCCTCCCAGCTGAACCTAATCTAGATCAGAAAGCCATTCGCTTCACCCCACCATCCCACCCCTGCATAGCTGATCTGCAGAAACCATGAGTGAGCTCCTCTGAGATCAACAGAGCTGCCCCAACTGACTTGCATGTTTATAAAGATAAATCAATTTTGTTTTAAACCAATGTGTCTTGTGGTGGTTTGTTATCAACACCATTTGAGTAATAGCAAACTGAGACACATGAATATTGCTTGCCCCAACAGGAAAATCACATGTACACACACACACATACACACACACAAAAAAAAAAAATAAAGTTGTGAGAATAAAAATTGAGTCACTTACGCAAAATCCTAGCAAAACGTAATCAGGGCCAGAAAAGAGAGACTTTCATGCATCTATGATAAATGCAATGACAAAGACTCACTGTAAACCACAACCTTGCAGAAGGACCACCTGAACTTTAAACAAAGAACACTTCTAGGAGGACTTCTGCCCAACAACTTCCTATTCAACCTTGGACCAATGCCACCTTTGTTGTCTATCCTTGCAGCTAAGAATAATTATTTCAAAACAACCTATGTTTTGTATAGCTTTCCTTATTTTGCCTTTAAAAACCCTAACTTTTCTTTGCTTTTCTGGGTATACCCATTGTCAGGCCTCTGAGCCCAAGACCAAGCCAAGCCATCGCATCCCCTGTGACTTGCACGTATAGGCCCAGATGGCCTGCAGTAACTGAAGAATCACAAAAGAGGTGCAAATGCCCTGCCTCGCCTTAACTGATGACATTCCACCACAAAAGAAGTGAAAATGGCCAGTTCTTGCGTTAAGCGATGATATTATCTTGTGAAATTCCTTTTCCTGGCTCATCCTGGCTCAAAAACCTCCCCCACTGAGCACCTTGTGACCACCCCCCCCCACTCCTGCCCGCCAGAGAACAAGCCCCCTTTGATTGTAATTTTCCTTTACCTACCCAAATCCTATAAAAAGATAAAAATCCTTATCTCCCTTTGCTGACTCTCTTTTCAGACTCAGCCCGCCTGCACCCAGGTGAAATAAAGAGCCATGTTGCTCACACAAAGCCCGTTTGGTGGTCTCTTCACACGGACGCGCATGACATTTTGGTGCCATGACTCGGATCAGGGGACCTCCCTTAGGAGATCAATCCCCTGTCCTCCTGCTCTTTGCTCCGTGAGAAAGATCCACCTATGACCTCCAGTCCTCAGACCACCCAGCCCAAGGAACATCTCATCAATTTTAAATCAGGAAAGGGCCTCTTTTTTACTCTCTTCTCCAACCTCTATCACTATCCCTCAATCTCCTTCTCCTTTCAATCTTGGCGCCACTCTTCAATCTCTCTCTTCTCTTAATTTCAATTCCTTTCATTTTTTAGTAGAGACAAAGGAGACACGTTTTATCTGTGGACCCAAAACGCCGGCGCTGGTCAACGGACTGGGGAAGGCAGCCTTCCCTTGGTGTTTAATCATTGCAGGGATGCCTCTCTGATTACTCACCCACGTCTCAGAGGTGTCTGACCACGCTACAGGGACGCCTGCCTTGGTCCTTCACCTTTAGCGGCAAGCTGCACCTTTCTGAGGGAGGGGCAAGCACCCCGATCCCTTCTCTCCCTGTCTCTACCCCTTCTCTGCTTTTCTGAGGGAGGGGCAAGCACCCCGACCCCTTCTCTCCCTGTCTCTACCCCTTCTCTGCTTTTCTGAGGGAGGGGCAAGCACCCCGACCCCTTCTCTCCCTGTCTCTACCCCATCTGTGCTGTTCTGGGGGAGAGGCAAGAACCCTAACCTCTTATTTTTGCCTCCCCTCTTATTTTTGCACCCCAATCTCTTTTTTGCACCCCAATACCTTATCTCTGCTCCCTGACCCTGCTTTTCTGGAGGGCAAGAACCCCCAAACTCCTTCTCTCTGTGTCTCTACTCTCTGTTTTCTCTGGGCTTGCCTCCTTCACCATGGGCAACCTTCCACCCTCCATTCTTCCTTCTTCTCTGTAGCCTGTGTTCTCAAGAACTTAGAACCTCTTCAACTCACACCTGATCTAAAACCTAAATGCCTTATTTTCTTCTACAATGCCGCTTAACCCCAATACAAACTCAACAGTAGTTCCAAATAGCCAGAAAAGGGCACTTTCGATTTTCCATCCTACAAGATCTAAATAATTCTTGTCGTAAAATAGGCAAACGGTCTGAGGTGCCTGACTTCCAGGCATTCTTTTACACATGGGTCCCTCCCTAGTCTCTGTTCCCAATGCAACTCGTCCCAAATCTTCCTTCTTTCCCTCCCGCCTGTCCCCTCAGTTCCAACCGCAAGCGTTGCTGAGTCTTTCTAATCTTCCTTTTCTACAGACCCATTCCACCTCTCCCCTCCTCGCAAGGCCGAGCTAGGTCCCACTTTTTCCTCAGTCTCTGCTCCCCCACCCTATAATCCTTTTATCACCTCCCCTCCTCACATCCGGTATGGCTTACAGTTTCTGGCTTACAGTTTCCTTCAGCAACTAGCCATCCCCCACCTGTCCAGCGATTTCCTCTTAAAAAAGTGGCTAGAGCTAAAGGCATAGTCAAGGTTAATGTTCCTTTTTCTTTATCCGACCTCTCCCAAATCAGTTAGCGTTTAGGCTCTTTTTCATCAAATATGAAAAACCCAGCCCAGTTCATGGCCCATTTAGCAGCAACCCTGAGACACTTTTCAGCCCTAGACCCTGAAAGGTCAGAAGGCCATCTTATTCTCAATATGCATTTCGTTTTATTACCCAATCTGCTCCTGATGTTAAATAAAACCCCAAAAATTAAATTCTGGCCATGGGGTGCCTAGACATTTGGTCATGCAAAACACATCCATGTAAAGAATTGTTCTCAAATGTTCATATGAGATTTATTTAGTAAAATCTTGTGAATGAAAATACAAAGTGTTCTTTATTCACCCAATTTAACATCATAAAATGATTTAAACGAGGAACGAACTGTTGTTACGAGAGATAATGGATTAGTTGCGGTAAAATTATAGAGGCAGAAAGCAGATTGGTGGTTACTAGCCTGAGGAACATGGAGGGATCAGTTGCAAAGGGGTGATTTCAAGTGATGGAAATGTTGTATATCTTGATTGTGGTAGCGGTTGTACAACTATGAATATTCGTCAAAACTCGTTGAATTAATTGTATGCTTAAAACTTCTGAATTTGACTACATTATATTTTAACAATGCTCTTACCATTATATTGCACTAATTTTATAATTTTTTATTTATATTAACTTTCTGATGAATTAAGTATAAAACAATTGAGAGACAAGAGTTAGCAATGTTTGCTTCTGTACAGCATCTTTAGGTATGCCAGAATTATTGTCTAATATTTCACAAAATAAATGTCTTTCTAATATATTACTTACTATTATATTTTCTATCTGTTTTTTCTTTACCTTTCTTAGAGCAAGTTAAAGGTTTGTTACCAATCCTGCATTGGCCCTTTTTGAATTGCGGATAAAATTTACCTTTTATAACTTGGTTTGGAGTATATAATCAGACTTGCAAGTTTTCATTCCATTACTCTTCTGAGCATCTTAGTGAGATGTTGCCATGCTAAATATTGCGAATGCAATTTTTCTTTGAGTGGTAGTTAATAATGACATAATGATGCTTTTTAATGTTAAGGATATTTTTATTAAAATCTTATATGTTTTTTTCTGATTATAAAATAATTATGCATTTATTAGAGAATACAATAAGAAAAATAAAATAATTTGTTATTCTAGCCAGACGTGACTGCACTTGAAATTTTATGAATATTCATACATTCATCATGTATATAATTTCATGTATAAAATTGGGAACAATGACATCTTTATAAGCTCTGTAACTACTTTAAAAACAGAAAATGACTTTGCCATCAAGTTTTTATAAATTTTTCATGGTATTTAAAGTGACTAAAAATTGGTTATTCTGCAATATACTGTTTATTAATCATATGTATATCAATAAAGAAAAATTTTTTAACCAGAATTTAAGAATCATATACTTACCGAAATCCACAAACATGCATAGAGTGGGAAGAATGAAGAATTGGTTATTAATGAAAAGAAATACTAGAAGGTCTCAAAATATACATTCGTTTATCATTAAATTTTATAGTTAGAAGGAATATTAGTGATGAAATAATATGCTTTATAAAGACTAAGGTTGTGACTAACAAAATGATTTATCCAAAGTCAATAAGAAATTTAGTGTTGAAAAAGTACTCAAATGGCCCACCTTGGTGGTCATTCTTCTTGTCATGTGTCTAGTCTGCTTTCTGCTGCTATAAAAGAATACTACAGACTGGGTAACTGACAAAGAAAAGAAATGTATTCCACAGGTCTGGAGGCTAGGAAGCCTGGGAGCACAGCACCAGCATCTGGTGAAAACCTTATTGCTGCATTATCCCAATGCAGAAGGACAAGGGAGCATGCAATAATGGCATTATTTTACTCATGAGAGGGTAGGTTTCATTACCTAATCATTTTTTATGGGGCCCTTCTCTTAATACTGTTACATTGGCAATTAAATTTCAACATGAGCTCTGAAGGAGACATTCAACCTACAGCAACAAGCTATCTCTTTTTCTTTCTGTCATAAATAAAGATAGAAGCACTACAGTCATACATGGTGCTTCCAGGGCTGTCATGTTCAGCTGCATAGTGTATTGTACGGCTACAGACAACTTTATTTAAAATGCAGTCAATGTGATTACATGCCATAGAGTTGCAAGACATGCAAACTATACAACTTTTTGAAGTGTGGCCTCTATTTTTTGTCTTTTGTCCTCCAAGGAAGCTTAATAAATATACACATTAGAGGATATGCTTTTGAAGTTTCAAAGGATTAAAAGAATAACATTAAGTAAATTTGTATTAATAATCCCAGTATTGGTTCCTGTAAGCCAATATTCACACAGTTGTCAGTATCTGATCATTTCACTCTCCTGTTTAAAATTTCTTCATTGTTAATGAGACAAACCAAAGGTAAAATGCTGATTTCCAGATTGACCTCATCCTTCTCCACACAATCAGTAAATGCCAAAGAAAACTGGATCAATCACCTTATTAGATCGTTAGATGTCATTTAATATTTGATGATCCTACACTAGATTTTCAGCAGAGAAACAAAAAAGAGAATAATCCCCCTAAAATCTGAGGCTACAACTGATTAAGGCCATAATGATCAATAAAATTCTACGAAATATGTTTTCCATAATTGATGTATGAGATTTGAATTACTGCTATAACAAATCATCACAAATTTAGTAGTTTAAATGATAAAAATTTATTATCTTTTCAGTTCTGTAGGTCAGAATATTAGATCTCACTTGTCTAAAATGAAGATTCAGCAAGACTGTTCTTTTCTGAAGCCTCGAAGAGAAAATCATTTCATTTCCTGCTCATTTAGAATTTGATTCTGTGCAGTTGTAGGACTGAGGTCCCATTTCCTAGAACCAGGTGATGGCTGTTCCCAGTTGCTATAGGCAGCCCACATCCCTTGGCTTATGACCCCACCTTCCACCTTCAAAGCCAGTAACAGTGGGTCAAATTCTTCTTGTGCTTTGAAACACTTCTCATTCTTTTATCTCATCTCTCTCTACCTATTCTGTGTTCTACTTCCTATCTTAAGGACCATGTTTATGATGGGTCCACCCAAATAATACAGGATAATCTCACCATGCTAAAATCTGCTGATTGGCAAACTGAATTCCACCTGCCACCTTAATCCCCCTTAATCATGTAATGTAACACGTCCACAGGTGTAGCACAATGGGGAGAAGATCACGGCTGCCAAAATCCTGCCTATAACCACTTCTGAATATGTTATTCTGATTGTCATCCCAGCGGGCATATCAATCACTAAAAATTGTAGTTTAATATGCAGATTCCTGTACCACATTTCAAGAAATTCAAACTTACATAGGTCTTTTGGGCTATCAATCTTTATTTTACACATACCCCAGGTGATTCTAACACTGGCTGATAATGAATCATACTTTCTATTTTGTAGAGCATTAGTGTTTCAGGCCATTTAGAATGCCAAGACAGTTTGTAAACGAACTCATCAAACACAAATGAGCACCTGCCATGCATCGGGCACTGTTAGAAATGCTTCTGGGAATGAACACTGAAAAAACACAAAATCCTTACAAATATGGGGCCTACATCGCAGGGCATGGAGATATTTGTTAAGTAGCTAAGTAGCTAACATTTATAGCATGTCAGATGATGATGAATTATAGGAAGAAAAACATGGAAAGAGAAGAATGAGCAGTGCCAGTGTTGGGCATGAAAGAAAATGCATTTTTAACTAAGAGTCAGGAAAGACTTTGCCAAGGTGGGCAAAAACCTAAAAGAAAATAGAAAGTAAGCCAGCTATATCTCTGGGGCAAGAGAATTGTGGAAAGGTTAAACAGTTGATGCAAAGTCTTTGAGAGTAACTGGCATGTTTAAAGGTAAACAGTAAACAGGCTTATGTGGATGCTGCCAATAAGGCCAGAGAGGTATGTAAGTGGTTGTATGTTTTGAAGTAATTACCATGGAGGCAGAGGGATGAATAAACTATGGACAGTCAAGGCAAAAGCAGTGAGATAAGCTAGGAGGCTATGGTAATTGTCCACCCAAGAGGTGGTGACTAGGCTGCTAATGGAAAAGTGGTGGATTGAATCCTAAGTACACACAAGTGCATTCAGACAAGAACAATTATATCTTATAAATGGAGTGAAAATTAGATAAACAACATCAAAAAAGAGTCAAAGATGACTCCTGTTAGTTCAGGAACTAGCAGGAAGGGATCACCTCATTGAGATGGAGAAAAACATGGGAGGGCAGGAGAAAGAGATGCTTATTAGACACCCAATTGCATTTGTCAAACAGCCAGCTGCCTATTTCAGCTTAAGTTTCAGGGAGAGTTTAGAATAGAGATATAAATTGGTGAATAATCAACATATACATGGCCTTTAAAACCAGAAGATGAAAGAGGACATCCCCAGGAGAGTGAGAGTAAAAGAAAGAAAAGTTCCAAGTCCCAAGCTTTGGGTCAGTTTCACTGTTTTGAAATTATAAAAATAACAAGAAACCAAAACAAGAGACTAAAAACTGCAACAAATGAGAAAAGAGAAAAATCAGATTTAACTTTAGCCCGATTTTTTGACTTAAAAATATACAGTGACCTGCTAGGCCAAGGTTCTGAGTAAACATTCTTTCAAAGAAATGCAAAAAAATGACCAACATATATGTGAAAAAATGTTTAACATCACTAATCATCAGAGAAATGCAAATTAAAATCTTAATGAGATATTACCTCACAACTATTAGAGTGGCCATTATAAAAAAGATGAAAGATAACAAGGATTGGTAAGGATGCAAAGAAAAGGGAACCCTTGTACAATCTGGTAGGAAAGTAAATTAGTACAGCCAGAATGGAAAACAGTACAGAGGTTTCTCAAAAAATTAAAAATATAAATACCAGAAGCTACAGCAATCCCACCACTGGCTATATATTCAAAGGATATGAAGTCAGTATATCTAAGAGATCTCTGCACTCCCACGTTCCTGGTAGCATTATTCACAACAGTCAAGATACGAAATCAACCTAAGTGTCCATCAGTGAATTAATGGGTAAAGAAAATGTGGTATATATACACAACGGGATTTTATTCAGCCTTAAAAAAAAAAGAAAATCCTGTCATTTGCAACAACATAGATGAACTTGGAGGACCTCATGTTAGATGAAATAAGCCAGATGTAGAAAGACAAACACTGCTTGCTCTGACTTGTATGTGGAATCTAAAAATGTTGAACTCACAGAAACTGAGAATGGAATGGTGGTTACTAGGGGCTGTGCAGGTAGAGGGAGGGTTAGAAAATATTGGTCAAAGGATATGAAATTTCAATTAGATGAAGGAATAAATTCAACTAATGCATTTCACAGCATGATGACTATGGTTAATAACAACACATTTTATACTTGCAAATTACTAAGAAGGTAGATTTTGCGTTCTCACCACAAAAATTAAGTATTTGAAGTAATGCATTTGTTAATTAGCTTGATTTGGCCATTCCACAGTATATACATGTATCAAAACATTATGTGGTACACCATAAATATATACAATTTGTATTTGTCAACTTACAAATAAGTAAAATGCAGTGACCTCCAAAAAATGTATGTCAATTCTGAAAATCCACATTCTCAGAGTTAAGGCTGGCTCATATTTTAATAGTTAACTGATGAATGATCTTACTCTCTATCTTAGTTAATAAATTTATTTAACTGTAAGCAAGTAAAACCTCAACAAATAATGGTTTCACATAATGGTTTCATAAGAAGTCCAAAAATCAGAAGTTCAGGGTTGGTGTGTCACCTCCATGATTCCCTAGAGGCCTTATGTTCTTCCTACATTTATACTGCCAGCCTTAGCATGCAGGCCTTGTCCCTGTGCCTGTATAATATGCAGGTAACATGAAAAGGCATTGTGAATAATTTGGGAGTAAGAAATCTATGGTGTGGGCCACTATGGTCCAGATATAAATCCTAACCTTTGTCTTGATTGGCATATATGTGCATAATCACACACATATATACATACACACACACACCACTCACACCAGGCATTTTATTGCATAGAATTTACTAATAGGTTGGGAAAGAAGCTGTAAGGTTTCCATGCAGAAATGTGCACTCTTTAAAATTAATTATTATACATTTCTTTTCATAAAAGTTCATTAGCAATTCCACTATGTTCTCAGCTATTTTCTTCTTTTTTCTGCTTTCTTCATCTGCCAAGAAAATTATGAAGAAATTGCCTCCCATCACAATTTATAACCAAGAATCCATTTTTATTTGCTTTCATATCACTTCCAGAAATTATTTTCTTTTTTTTTGAAGCGGAGTCTCGCTCTGTCACCTGGGCTGGAGTGCAGTGGCCGGATCTCAGCTCACTGCAAGCTCCGCCTCCCGGGTTTACGCCATTCTCCTGCCTCAGCCTCCGAGTAGCTGGGACTACAGGCGCCCGCCACCTCGCCCGGCTAGTTTTTTTGTATTTTTTAATAGAGACGGGGTTTCACCGTTTTAGCCAGGACGGTCTCGATCTCCTGACCTCGTGATCCGCCCGTCTCGGCCTCCCAAAGTGCTGGGATTACAGGCTTGAGCCACCGCGCCCGGCCCAGAAATTATTTTCTTTATTTCCATTTGTTTTCAATATTCTCAGCAAGAAATGCCAGTGCTCAAATAATAAATTTACTGGTTGTTAGGAAGATTTGTTCAGTGGGGCATATGGGCTTCTTACAGAAATGAAGAACATCAAATTATTTAAAAAATTAAGTTCCAAGTCTTTAAATCATCTGGAAGGTAGAAAAATGGGTCCTCTTATTTTTAGTGGGTCTTTCCTAAAAGTTGTTACTAGGTGGCTATGAGTAACCAGTGTTTCCCAAAGTATGGCATGTATATAACTAGTGACACATGAAAATATATTTTTATTTTAATAATGATGTATTAATTTTAATATGCATGAGAGTAGAAACATAGCTAGCAAATCAAAACTATTAAATTATGAATAAGCATATTTCAAACAAAAACAGTAAATTAAAAAAATATTAAATAATAGTACTAGTGGAATCCCAATAACACCATAAAAGTATAATGAGAACAGTAGAGGGAAAAGTCTAAGAGGCATTAGATTATGCCATCTAAGATTCTCCCCCTGAGTCACTAGGGTGCAATTCAGAGGTGCCCAGGTCATCACCAAGTCACCAAGTAGAGATTGGATTGATAGCAGGGTCTCATAGAAGGATAATCACAGAGATGCAGAATCCAAAGCAGTGACACAGGAAGTCACTAAATAAATTTAGTAAGGAGAACATTACTTTTAAGAGCATGGAACCTGGCCATTTGATCACAACAGCCAGGAGAGTCTTCAAAAAGCAGCTTCTCTCCAAAAGCCTTTGCTGCCTCTTGTCTGTACTTCTCTTATATATCAGTCCCTTTGAGGTCAAAGGATTTTTTTTCCCTGCCTCTGACAGGTATAGTCCTGTTGATTTCAATAAGCTGGCGTATGTCCCCAAAGGACTGAAGTCAGGAGAGATTCCCGTATTACTTGGGAGCTGGGGGTCTGGGCTGGGAGGCAGAGCTGAAGAGTTTTTTTTCCTTTTGGTGGTCTCTCTTCAAGAGCAGCCCAGGGCATGTTTTCAGGGATGTTGATACCCTACATATTACAACTACTTCAAAAAAGCAAGCTGCCAGGTTGTCTCTGACATCCTCAAACAGAGGAGGAATGTTGTCCGGAGCTGCACGCCCCGGCCATAGCGAATAATAACTGACGATTAAAAACGCCTGAGCTCTATTCATTTCCACCTTCTACCTCCTCCCTAGATCTGCCTTTTTTCCCTGTATTAATACCTCATAAAAGATGGCGCTCTTCCTGCTTCTTCTTCACCCATTTTTCCCGCGCCCGCGAAAATTACTACCTGACAGCGCAGGTGCAACATGACGTTCGACCAGAGAAACCAATACCTACTTGGTCACGCACTTTGCGATGAGATCATCTCCGCCTCTGGCCCAACCCCTTCCCCTCCAAGTGTATATAAGGCACTGCATTACCGCCATTAAGAGAGACTTGATCAGAGCACTGTCTTGTCTCCATTTCTGGTATCTCTTGTTCCACAAATTCCCACCCCCTCCTCCAGGGCCTGCTTCGACTATCCCGCGGGCCGGGATAGAATGTCAGCTATTTCATTTATTACATGATTACATAATCCATTTGGCAAGTTATCTGCATATCTGTTAATGACAATTTTCAAAGCTCTAAAATGTTAAAAGTTCCAGTTACAGTGAAGTCAAATTCAGTCTATGTGATTTTGAAACTTAGTTCCCTTTAGCAAAAACATTGAAATACCTTCTCTAATGCAAACCTGCACCTGTATATATATGATATCCAGAAAGGAACACGTTTCTCCTAGACTTGGGAATTACATGTTCAAATTCCCTTGGAAGCATATGCATTATAAATTAGCTGGACTAGTTCTCATGATTAGTATTCAGTTGCTCAGTATACAGTGAGGCCCACTATAGATCCCTGAAGTTAATAGACGGAAGAGAAATGGATCCAATCTATGAAACAGGTGCAGGTTCCTCTGAAAATCATCCATGACTAAAGGACCAGAAGAATTTTGTATTTCTGATTATTTGCCCCAGTACCTCAACCCCTATGACTGCCACCTCTAATCATGTCATTACAGGAATTGTATCCTGGAAAGCCACTGGGATTTTTGTTCTGTGATCTACTCTGATATAATTACTTACCAGCTTCTAGAAGTAAATTAGGTTATTTTTCTGTTTTTCTACTTGGCTGATTTACAGCTATAAGTAATTGCTATAACGAATCTAAAGTTTTATAATAAAAAAGAAACCCTTCCATTCAGACCAGCTCCACTGATAATAGAAAATTCCTTTATTGCAGTCAAGGAGTGAAGTTTGCTCTAATGACTGGCAAGGAGTGGATTTTAATTAAGTATATGTGTGTCTCTGTATACATATACTTTAGTTAAGTATATGTGCACACACACACCGTCTACACTAGGTAGCCTTCATTTCTTCATCCACTCTACTATCCACCTATCTCCTTCTTACTCGGCTTTCAGAGACTGACTTGTACAGACTACATCAACCAGCTTTAACACTCTCTGGCTTCCATTTAGATTTACCCAATTAGCAGCCCCAGCAGTTGCTCAAAAGAAGCAGGAGAGTAAAATAATGGTATTTATTCCATTAGATGTCTCATTTTAAGTAATTTGGTCTCTTGATCAGAGATCTTTTCTTTTATCAAGATTAGCATCTTAGTTGATTCTGCCCATGGTCCTGTAAAATTTCCTCCAATTATGCTTCTAGGCCTGGTTCAGGGAGATGGGAGACAGTCATAGAGGTTGTGATCTTTAAGGTGCACTCAAAGTCTGAAAGTTTCTTTCAGACTAAGTAGCAGTGAAAAGGAAGAATACAAAAGAAGACAGTGCCTATTTTCTGAGATGTTTCCAAATATCAGTGTGAAAAAGATTACCAGAGGTCAGCAGAACAGAAGAGCTTCTTCCTGCTGAAGGATTCATTATAGAAGATAAATGGTTATCAAGAGAACTGAAAGCAAACTATCTACTCTACTGGTTGCCAAGCATCAAATACCATGGATGGTCTGACTTTCGGGAAGGTAGAAATCTTTCCACAAAGGAGTTTCCAGTAGCTTCATGTGATTATTACAATGCTAAATATTGACCCACAGAAAATAAGCATTCAATAAAATTTTACTCTTTTAAAGTAATCTAAGCACTTTATTGCTTCTTTGTTGATTAAATCTCTTATATTCATGCATTTTATTTGCTTGGTTTCTGTAGCCTACTATTTATACTCCTTCCAATGGGCCCAGCTTCTTTGAATTCACATTTTACACAGTATTATACTGTAGAGATTCCCAAACTCACATAAAAAAAATGTGTTCTATAAATTGATTCCCGGGAAAAAATTCAGAAGCAAAGCCAGTTCTTCATCATTTCAAGATATAAGAATAACTCAAGTCATCTAAAATGGTAATTTTTAAATGAGGTACTTAAGATACCTAAGGGCAGGCAGTGTAATAAGATGGTTAAGAATACGGCTTTGGGTTAGGGCTGTTAGACAGATCTGAACTCCAGGCTTAACTTTTCTGGTTACTGGCTGTGTGATTCTAGGCAAGTTACTGACCTTCAAAAAACCTCAGTTTCTTGATCTGTAAAATAAAGAAACTTGCATATGAATATAATAATACCTACCCTGCAAGATCATTGCGCTGACAACATTTTTTTAAAAATACAGGTAAACTGAGCACAGTGGAGGTAGTACAGTGTGAAAGTTCAATAAATTTTCCTATTATGTATTAGAGATGCCTTAAAAGGGAAATTGATACTAATTGAGTGAGATACAGGAACCTCATTCTGTCTTTCAAAGCAGCTTTGCCATTTTCTAGTTTCCATTTTGAGTTTTCAGGTAAGATTTTACTTAAAAAAGATTTTCACTATATATATAGTGTGTGTGTGTGAATATATATGTGATATATATTATATATGGAATATATATGTGATATATATTATATATGAAATATATATGTGATATATAATATATATGAAATAGATTTGTGATATATATATATATCACAACCACAACTTTAAAAATAAAAATAACCAACAGTCTTTGAATATTCATTATATTTTAGACACTTTTCTAAGTGCTTCCTGTGCATTAATTTACTTTTCACAGCAAATCCTGTGGTAGGTACAATTATGTACACTTTGTAGAAATGAAATGAGGCACACAGAAGCTGTTAAATTTGATGTAGTTTACCCAGCTAATAAGATGAAGGGCCAGGATTTGAACCCAGGAATACTAGTGCCTGAGCTCATACATTTAGCCTCTCTACTGACTTGTGGAATATTTTTTTTTAAAAACTTTAGATTTCAAATGCCACTTTTTCCTTAATATTTTGAAGGAAACAATTACATCATTCACTTCCACATTATCTAAAACAGGATATGGACTGAAAATATAGTTATACATGAACAAACAATGGTGGCTAAAAATAATTCCAGGGCCTACATACATTAAAATACTATGAATTAGTTCAGTGAAAAGTCATAAACTGTTAAGTCACACAGACATAGTTCAAATTCAAGGTCTGTCCACAGTAGCTGCATATTCTATATTAGGACTTTTAAGGTGGCAACTGACAAAAACTGAACTTTATACTGACATAAGGATTACAGGATTGATTGAAAAGATACTGGATGCTTCAGGAAACCTGAGGGTCAAGACAAGGGACCTCAAGAATGAGAGCAGAGGACTCAGTACCAACAGAACTTTCTTTTTCTCTCCTCCTGACATTATTTCCTTGCATTCTCTCACCTTCTCCTGCAGCATCAACAAGACTACCCTCAACTCTGGGATTACATACATAGCATTGGTGGTCAAAAATAAAGAAGTTTTCACTGCCAGCTCCAGCACAGAATCCAAGCTAGTGACTCCAATTGCCCCAGCTGGACCATCTCCTGTTTCCACACAGATGAGATCTGTCATCAGAGGAATGATGATAATGAGAATGTCACCAAGTAACAAAACCATAGTTGCCACAGAAACTCAAGCCGTTATCTGAAAAGTGAGGTAATTCCATTCCCCACTGGCTTATAATAATGGTAAGTTAAGTAATGTATGTAAAACAACTGGCACACGACAGATGCTAAACAACTGTGAGGCTCTTCAAATTCTACAGCCCTTCCTCCAAGTTTTGGGAAGCTGCTGACAAAGAACAGGAAGACGGGATAAAACGGTGTATGTATGTGTTCATGCACACACATGTGCCTGTGTGTGTTTTGTAGGGGAAATGAGCTTGCCTCTCTTGCTCTGTGCCTCTCTTGCTCTGTGCCTCTCTTGACTCATGTCCTAAATATTATGTAATCCATGGTGAAAGTAGAAATAGAAAAAGTTGTCTCTTCTTTCTGGAGCTTTACTGTATGCCTCCTAAAAAGTAACATTTTGTAATTGCTCTATTATAGTTTCCATCATTCTAATTACAGTTATTAATTTACATGCCTTTCTCCTCTGATGAAATGCAAACTCTTCAAATGCAGAAAGCATGTTGTATTCATCTCTGCACTTTTAGAATTCAGAATTTTCATAAGGTATGTGTCTAATAAAATTATTGAATGAATTAGTTGAGAGGGTGTGGAGTTTATGGCTGTGGTTATGTTTTTATTGCATTGTTTATAAGGTATACATAATCATAATCAAAGTAATTACATGTATCCTTCATTAATAAGTTACTAATAAAGACATAATATCTAAATACTTTGCATGTACCACCTCATTTAATTCTTCCAATATTTTCTGCATTTGGAGTATTTCTTTACTTTTCCCTTCTCTCCTGCTTCTCTCCTTACTCTTCCCTTCTCTCCTTACTCTTCCCTTCTCTCCCTTTTCTCTTATTTTAGATAGAAAAAATAAGAGTTAAAGACATGAGGTAAATGAAAGTTAGAGGTCAAGTAATATTTCCCAGTTACTTACCCAAATAGTGTCAGAATCATCAGTATTTTACTGTTCACAATGTAACTTTTTCTGAATGTTATATAGTCACTTACAGAAATGTTTACAGGAAGCAGTATATAATTTTGGCAACTTCATTTTTTAACATCATCTGCAGGTATTGATCTGACAGCGTATGTCAGGATCAGGTGGGTTTACTCTGCCCTGACTTGGGGTTGGTAGATATCCAAGTACTACAAATTGCTTGTTGTGCTATTGCTACCCCTCACATTTATTATTCTGTATTTCATAGAGAAATACATATTTTTATGGAAGCATTTTTCTCCCACTCTGTTAGCTTCTTCCTAGGAAATGCTCCTAAACTTCTGTCACGTACCCTGTCTTGCAGCATTTAGCTCAGCAGCCTTACAACCCGGTGCAGCTAGCTAATGAGGCTGAGGAAGAAGGTAAAGCCTGCTTCTGAAGCAAAATCTCTGCTGATCACTGTGAAATCAGTGCTAAAAGAGACCCGCTTTCACTTAGAGGATATAATGTTCTTCTCCTCCCCCAAATAACATTTTCTTCTGATAGCCAATTTTTACAAACAAAACTCAAATGAGAGATACAGATAAACCTGGATTCTACACTTTTCCATTTGTTATGGGAAGTATTCTTAATGGTAAGGTCTGAGTCTGTGATCCAAGGTGCTTCTTCTGAGTAGAAAGTTACCCAGGAAGGCAGATCTTTTCTGAGCAAGTTATATGAAATGTGCAGAATTAGAATGAATGTGAGGGAATATTTGCCTTGAGTCAGAGATCACTAATAAGCTACTGATGGCTCTGAACCAAAGAATGAATGTGTGTGCGTGTGGTCTTTTATTTTTCTTAACTAATGTATTTTGCAGTATTAGACTCCATGACAAAGTTCCTTCTCTGTATCCTTTTTTTTTTAGACAGTCTCGCTCTGTCGCCCAGGCTGGAGTGCAGTGGCACGATCTTGGCTCACTGCAAGCTCCGCCTCCTGGGTTCATGCCATTCTCCTGCCTCAGCCTCCCGAGTAGCTGGGACTACAGGCACCCACCACCACGCCTGGCTAATTTTTTTGTATTTTTTAGTAGAGACAGGGTTTCACCGTGTAAACCAGGATGGTCTCGATCTTCTGACCTTGTGATCCGCCTGACTCGGCCTCCCAAAGTGCTGGAATTACCAGTGTGAGCCACTGTGTCCGGCCTCTGTACCCTATTTTTCTAAGATGACAATTCTTCTATCCTTGCCCTCCTCAGCTCTGGCAAGATTATGGTGAATTGTGGTATTCTACAGTGGGTCTCACAGTAGTTTACCAGTGGCTATTTTACATTTACATGCATCCACATTATATAGCGCTGAAATGGAAAAACTTTCACATCATACTACCATTACTGGATGTGACATACTCTCACATCTATGTTTTCGTCAATCCTTTTTAAATTGTAGTTAAGGCAGTTCATAATTGAAATCGTTTGGCTCTGTCCCCACCCAAATCTCACCTTGAACTGTAATAATCCCACATGTCAAGAGCAGGGCCAGGTGGAGATAATTGAATCATGGGGGCAGTTTCCTCCATGCTGTTCTCATGGTAGTGAATAAGTCTCACAAATCTGATGGTTATATACATGGGAGTTCCCTGCACAAGCTCTCCTGTCTGCTGCCATATAAGATGTGACTTTGCTCCTCATTCTCCTTCTACCATGATTGTGAGGCCTCCCCAGCCATGTGGAATTGTGAGTCAATTAAACCTCTTTCCTTTATAAATTACCCAGTCTTGGGTATGTCTTTATTAGCAGTCTGAGAACAGACTAATACAATTGGTCCATTAAATTGATTTCAAGATTCATTAAAAGGTCATGAGGTCATGATTACCACTTTAAAATACTAAGACCCTGGAACATGAGGGGACATCTTGGATGGAACAGTCAGCTGAGTGCAGCCCTATGCATGAACTGGCCTTCATGGTATCCAGCAAAAGGGTCCAGCTGAGCCCACTGAACCCACAGGATAACAAGAAACAATGCATTATTTTTATTTTTTTAAAAAAAAACCCAGAAACAACAAAAAATTGATTTTGGTAACAGTGAGGAAGGTCAAGGGGTGAGGAGCTGGGTTTTCTTTATTTGTATCAGTTGTATTAGGTTTTCTCTCACAGTTTTAAGGATGCCTCTTGTGGTTGTCCAAGGGAGAAATTGTGAAGCCAGTGCTATGAATCCCTTCTGAAATGCACACATGGAATGACTAAGGGTAGAAAGACAATGAGCAACTTGATGATACTCTCAACCAGAATAAGAAAAACATGGACTGATTAGTAACATAAAATGTTATGTTTAAGAGCCCAGGACTTGAGTTTACATGGTTCTGAGTATAAATCTACTACTTAGTTTATAATAATTATTTAAAATCTCCAGTTCTTAACCTTTGTCTTCTGGATAATAGAGATGGAAGTAGTGTAGTATCTTCTCATTAGATTTTTAGATAATTAAATGCATCAACATATGAGAACGGAAATAACCCGCTATATAATTTAGGATATAAATAATAGTCTGCAGTACATTTCCTGAAACACAACCTTTGCATTCATACATTTGCAGCTTATCAAAGGATCCAGTGTTTCTAATCCACTGCAGCCTTCCCCATATATGAAGGGCTTATTCTTGTCTAAAATGTATGTTTTCTCTTTCCTTGTCTCTGAAGTCAGTGCTCAGATATGCCCCCTGGAGGCTGGGAGATTTTAAAATTGCTTCTGCCTCTCAAACTTGGTTGCTACAGAACAATACCCTATACTATGTATACGTCATAGCTAGTGTCAAAGCCCAAGGCTGATTGACACCATGACACTGACACATTTCAAAAGGATCCTAGGCTTGCTGCTGTGGGCAGGTCTAAAATGTGTCATTATAAATGAATTCCCTGTTCTTGACCTTGCAACTGTTGACACACAGGAGTTTTCTCCAAGTTGTAGAGAATCTTTCAGGCAGGAGAAAGAACATTCTTTACCTCTCTACCCCCAGTGATGTGTCAAGCAGAAAATAGTGCTGCCTTGGGACCCAGTAGATAGTGGATACAGCATAATAGTGAGTGAAAGGAGAATAGAGGAAATAGTAGCCCTACAGCACCATTAAGGAATGCTACTGCGGTCTTAGCATCCTCCTCTTTTACATACCAAGACTGAAGAGACAGTAAAGTGCTATTCAGTTAATTCAACATATTTTACTCTTGGTTCCATGTAAGAGACTGGCTTCGGTTCTCCTGGAAGGGGGTTAAGAGATTCCTAATTCATCTGGAGGGGTAACATGCAGGTTGACTACACTATGTATTCAGCTGGTTTCAGGATGATCGATGAAAATGTAATTGTGGACTCATTCCTCATTTCTTGTGTGCCACATCTAGACTTTCTAAAAAGATCCTAACAACAATTTTGTAAACATATTTCCTGTGGTCCCAGAGAGCTACAGAAGAACAATATGGCAGAGTGGAAACATTATGAGCCTTGAGGTAGGTTGTGGGTTTTTAGTAATGATTCTGTTATTTATTATTTTTGTTATCTTAAGCAAACTATTGACTTTGGTGAACAAATTTCCTTGCTGATAGTTGATATGGTTTAGATACATGTTTCCTCCAAATCTCATCTTGAAATGTGGTTCCCAATGTTAGAGGTTGGGCCTGAAGGAAGGTGTTTGGATGATGGGGGCAGATTCCTCATGAATGACTTTGGTTCCTCCTGGTGGTAATGAGTGAGTTCTCACTTGAATTTACATGAAATGTGGTTGTTAAAAACAGTCTAGGACCTCCCCTACCACTCTGTCTTGCTCCCTCTCTCTCACGATGTGATACACCTGCCCCCGTTTGCCTTCCACCATGACTGGAAGCTTCCTGAAGCCTCACCAGAAGCTGAGCAACTGCTGCTGCTATGCATGTACGGCCTGCAGAACCGTGATCCATAATAAACCTCTTTTCTTTATAAATTACCCAGCATCACATATTCCTTTATAGAAATGCAAAAGCGGATCTATTACATCTTCTTTTTGTATGTCTTTTCTCACAAAAGATAGAGAAAGAGAATCACAGCAAAGGATGGAAACTGAAAAGACAAACCAAATAAAGAAGAAAAAAAATTGGCCACTGTTTCAATACCTGTGATTGGCCACATGTATCTGAGGCTCTATTTGTCCTTTTAAGAGCAGAGTTTCCCAGCAGAGGCACTACTGACATTTCAGACCAGATAATCCTTTGTTGTCATAAACTGTCATGTATATTATAGGATGTTTAGCAGCATCCTTGGCCTCTACCCACTAGATGTCAGTAGCAAACCCCATGACCCTCCATCGCCTGCCAAAGCATAGCAATTTAAAAAAAAGATATGTCTGCAGAGAATGCCAAATGTTTCCCTAAGTCACCAGTTTGAGAAATCTCCATATAATGAGCTACCTTATTTCCTACTAAAGAAAGGAAAATTCCAGATTCCCACTTTTCTGGCCTTTCTTGCAATTGAGGCTCAGGGACATTATCCGTTCTCCTCCAATTGCATACATCCATTTGAGATTTTGAGTTAGATTTTGAGTTATACGTTAGTAAAGCAAAAAATTGAGAAGGAATGAGTCTGTTCTGTAAAGAGTATCATTTATAGTAAGGCTAAACAAGAGATAAGCTACACCACAATTTCAAAAGCAGTGTTATGGACCAGTGCTGATGATATCTGCAGAGTATACTGTGGTGACTATGACCAAACGAGTACAGTGGTGTCTAGAATAGACCAGTCCTTCAGTGTGATTTGGGGTATTATTATGGGCTACCTAGTTTCTAACACTTATAGCCTTCTCAGAGATTCTAAGAGCTACTCAATCTTTCAATAAATTTTCTGCTCAAATTAGGTAAAGTGATTACTGTTGCATGTACTTAAAAACCCTGCCTGATACAGTAGCTAATGCATAAAATCAGATCTTCCAGGAGGCTTTAGCAAACGACTTGGATAGATATTTTTAATTTTTTTTCTAAGTCAATTTTCTTGTCTTTGTCTTTAGAAAGGCTAGCCAGCCCCTTTTTGATATCTACTCATTATAAGATAAACTAGATAGATAGGTAGATAGATAGATAGATAGATAGATAGATAGATAGATAGATAGATAATGATATATTAGAGGAACAGGTGCCAAATCTGATAAATAAAAATTGCTTCTAGAGAGAAAAGCTAGCTTGATAGAAAAAGAAAGTGTACCTTTGTGATTTTCTGTGTAAATTTTATAAGGTTCCTGTACAATATGCACTGTCATTTCTGAACAATGGTAACTGGACCAGTACCAAGCTCATAAAAGGGTCTCAGGGAAAGCTTCTTAACTTGACTACTTGCGGCACAACATATAAACATTTCCTAAACATATTTTTCCATTTTCTAAACAGAATGTTGATTCAGCTGGTGATTTCAGAATAGGAGCTACTCTTAGAAAATCACATAGTAGAACTTTTCATTCACATACCTACATATTGGCTTTTTTTTTTTTTTTTTTTTTTTTTTTTTTTTTTTGAGACAGAGTTTCGCTCTGTTGCCCAGGCTGGAATGCAGTGGTACAATCTCAGCTCACCACAACCTCCACCTCCTGGGTTCAAGCGATTCTCCTGCTTCAGCCTCCTGAGTAACTGGGATTACAGGTGCGTGCCACCATGCCCAGCTAATTTTGGATTTTTGGTAGAGACAGGGTTTCACTATGTTTGCCAGGCTAGTCTTGAACTCCTGACCTTGTGATCCACCTGCCTCGGCCTCTCAAAGTATTGGGATTACAGGCATGAGCCACCACACCCAGCCCAAATCCACTTCTTAACACAAGAGGCCTTCTGCAGTGCAGAGCTCACGGAAAGAAGAATTTAAAAGATGCTGAAATGTTAGGGAAAAATTAAGAAAAGGACTTATTTATCTCTCTGAAGTTGTGCTTTCAAGTCAAGATCAAACATTCATTCAGGGGTAGGAAAGCATCCAGTGCTACCAGCCTTGGGCACCCTATCCTTTTCATGAAAATACACTTAATTATCACACTTGCCTCATACACTTGCTCTGCTCTCCCATCTGGGGACTTCTGATCTTTGCATTTTACCCTTCAGACTCAGCCTTAGGTATACTTGGATTGTAAGCTTTCTTTTGGCTTTGAATCTCTGAGCTTCCTGGAAATTATCCTGCACTCACCTGCAGACCTTTTCCCCATCTGAATGCTTCAGAATACCCACACCCTCCTGACCCAGTTCTATCTTGCTACACTCCAACACAAGTCTACTGAAATGAAATCTCAGCCTTCTCCAAAAACCAAAGATGGTACCAAACACCACATCTATCAGTGAGAAGGCCTGCCACTGGAAGAACGAAATCCTCTAACTAAAACCAGTTTAAGCAACACTAGCAATTACTATCTCACCTAATCAGAAGTCTAGAGGTAAGAACTGCTGGTGTTTGTGCAGCCATTAAGCATTTTTATCAAAGATCCAGACTTCTCTCATCCTTTCTCTCAGCTATCCTCAGATTGCTGGCAATGAATCCCAGTCTGGCTGCAAGATGGCTGCCACACAAGGCATAAAGAAAGGGCCTGGGCAAAATGGGTTTCTTCTTACACGGCTCTCTGACAAGGAAGGGAAACCTTTTCCAGATACTCCTATCAGACTCTCCATATATCTAATTTCCCCTCACTCTCAGAACGATCACTAGTGAATATCCTGGGGTTGTGTACCGTATCTCCCGAACAGTTTGGAATTCTGTTGTCCAGAAAAGAAGAGATGGTTTTGGATGTGCAACCAGAAATGCTCACCAATCTGTACTGAGCAGGAATAAAGAAAAACATGGCAGTGTATGTGCTATCCTTGTTCTGTCTACCTTTTTCTCAAAAAATAACCAAGCCTCCAAAGTCAGAAGCTTGGAAACAATCTAAATTTTATTCAAAACAGTGTATTTATTGTTATTAATACTACCTATTTAATACTAGTATGCAGCCTAAAATTGGAACCTCCTGTTTGCAGAAGGACCCATTTGGTAGCTGTCCCATGAGAAATCATCTTAGACACTACCATCAACAACTCTGTTCCTGTTTCCCTTCATCATATTTGTGCTGCAATAAGGCGGGAGTGGTGGCAGCAGCAGCAGAGCTAGGACATCCACATGATGGAGATGAGTCACATCAGTGCTTTCTTCTGAAGGATCCCAGAGCACAGCACAGCACTTTATGGGGTAAATCATGCATGTGGAGAAAAATGAGCCAAAGGCAGATGTAAACTGTTTTTTTCTATGGGTTGTGTAACCCTGAGATGCCTTATGGAGATGTAGCCCATGATGATAAATGCTAAAGAAGGAAAAAGAGAGATTCAGCTGAAAACTATTCTGACTGCACCACAGAAAATGCTGCTGACTTGCTGGCATATCTGCTCAAATAGAAGGTTTTAGGATAGACATTTAAAACCAAATTTTTCACAGTGCAGAAAGTCTTCAATCAATAGCCATGCCTAAATAACACATTCTGCAATTGCCTCTGCAAATGGAATAGGTTGGACTGAAATAATCCCCACAGGATAGAAACTTCTTTGGGAACTTTTAGTTTCTTGGCATTACTTCTTCCAGAAAATAATCTTTAACCTGAGTCACTAGGCTTATTTCATCTCAAATAAGTACATTTGATAAATCCCTATGTAAAGAATGACCACATCACTATTAGTAGCAATTGATTTCTAAAGACAGACAATGACAGAGGTAGAAATAATGTTCAGGAAAAACAGTCACGTTCCCCAAAAACCCTATCAAAAATAAATAAATAAATAAATAAACAGAAAAAAAGACATGAATTCCATCTTGTACTATGAAGAGCACACAAAGGACTGACGAAAAGACTGATAAAAAGTTCTCTTTATAACACGGCACCTAACAGTTGAGAAATGTTGTTCTAAGTAGCAGAAAAAGTAAGAGAATTTAAACAGCACCTAATTTTTTTTATGCTGAATCTTCACATTGGCAACAATCATAAAGCAATTCTCATCATTCCGTAGAATAGTCTAGTTTTTTTAGTCCAATTATCATAAAAAATAGTAATTTATTCGCTTAAATATTTATTACTACGTAACCCATGCCACGCAATTTGCTAAGCCTGAATCACGAAGACAAAAATATTTAGTCCCTGTTCTGAAATGTCTTACAGTTTAATGAGTGGAGCAGGGAAAACAGAATGGCTATATAAAGAAATACATGTAATAAAGTGTCACATTTAGAGAGAGGAGACAATGTATAAATAAAAAAATGATTATAGCTTCCTTTATACTGTTAGCTCTAATGTCAGGCTAGGAAATATTAAATTTATTACTCCTTTGTTTAGTATTTATTGTTTCTATGGTCAATGATAAAGAGGAGCTACATATATATCAAAAAAGAATTTGTACTCAACATTGCTATTTGCAGCGGAACAAATACATCCCTTCACAAATAATTTCCTAGCCAAATAAAAATATTTACAAAACTTTTCTGAAGAGTAATGCTGGAATGCAGTGCATGTTTCTTTCTACTGCCTGACAAAATAAGACTCCAGAGCTGGGATGACCAAAGTTCCAGTTTTCTTGGGATAAGGGGAGTTGCCAGGATCTGGGACTTTCAGTCTTAAAAGTTGGATAGTCCCAGGCAGATCAGGACGAGTTGGTCACTCCAGCTTCTCCATGTGGACAATACAGAAAATTCAAATGACGTCAAGTTTCATGTTCTAATCCTGGTAGTTCTTGATGGGGGTCTAAATTCTGTATTTTTTCTTCATATTTTGTGAGAAACCCTAGTATCTTTCCAAAACCCTTTTTTGTTTAAGCATTTCAAGTTTGGCCTCTGTCACTTGCAACCAAAAGTAGTCCTAATTTACACACCCATTTAAACTTCAATGTGATGCAAGTTAAAAAGTTAGAAACAAATTATGAATTGAACAAGTTATGGTGAATCCAAACATTGTAATGTTTTGTAGCCATTAATAATTATGACAGATATTTAACTTATTACCTGAAAAAAGAATTGATATATTTATCCATGAAAAAAGCAGGCTGCAAAGCATTTCCTAGTCTATAAGTCACCTTTAGTATATACAGATATACATTGGGATTTGTCAGATGACATTGTCAGAAACTATAGTCAAACATGATTAGGGCCAAAAAAAAAAGGAAATTCTGGGCTCATATAATGTATTATTAGGATTTGAGGGTAATGGGGTTGAAAGGGATAAGGTTTGTTGGTCAGGAAAACATAGATATGGATTGAGGTAGTTTCCAAATGTAAAACGGATCCTGTTTTTACCCAAAGAATGGTAGGAAGGGCTACTAAACAAACTAGAAAAACAATTATTTCAAATTGAATGGATTAGGTAGGTAGGTAGATAGATAGATAGATAGACAGATAGATAGATAGATAGATGGAAGATAGGTAGACAGACATGGAAAGAAAAATATAGTAGATATGTGACCATGTTAACAGCTATTTTATATGGATGGTCATGTTACAAGTGATTATTTTTTTCTACCTGGAGCTTCTCTGTTTGTGAGATATACTCTGACTCTCAATCTCTTTTCCACTCTTTGATTTGGAGAGTTTGGAAAGCTACAATCTAAATTGCCCCTAGTATTCTTGCAGCTAACATTCTGGATGCAAATTATCTACTTCCAGTACTTGAGAGAAATTGAGAAAATCGAGAAAGTCTGCAAGGTAGAATGAAGAAAAGATGATAGCATGTTCCTGCAACTTTTGGCTCTTGCTGCTGGCATTTTAGAAATGTGAGACTTTCCTGTAGCTGCATTCCAGGTCTGTGAACCATTTTTCCGGGTAGGAAACTGCAGAATGACATACTACTCTGGCTTCCTAAAATCAGTCACTGTGAGAGGCAGCTGTGGCAGCAGTACTAGCAGCTGCCTCAGGGATAGTAGTAACTCCTCTTTGGATCAGCTCGGTATTCTTTTGGAAATCAGTTCAGAAAGTCTGGAACAGAACCTGTTCTTTCAGCCCTTCCAACAATAAGCAATAATAGTTGCTAAGCTGTAAGCAACTAATATCTCGTATTAAATTCCTTTCTACTTGCAGCAATTTCTGTTTTCTGCATTCAACATTACTGATTTGCCTATATTTTATTATATTGTGATTGTACATATATATATATAGTGTAATAAAACATACTTAAAAAGTCATTTTATTCTCCACCAACCCAAATTCCTTATTTAAATTAAGCTGGTCATAATGTATGTATCACATACATCTGTGTCTCCTCCTGTCTGTGTCTCCCTCCTGTCTACTCAGACTTAACTGGGAGAAACCACAGCACATAGTGCAGTAGCAGAGAGTTCCGGCTGTCCCCACCATGTGCACTACGCTCAAAAAAGCAACAGTAGTTTCCACAGGAAAACTGTTGGGTCCAATATGGCAAGACAAAAAGATAGTGAAGTGGAGATATGAGGAATCTTCTAAACTCATGGAAAAACAGGGGTAAAAAGAGGTTTTGCAGAAGTCCAGAATTTCTCTTTGGCATGGTAAGAACAAGAGTAAGAATGATTTAAAATTGTACATTTATATCATCTAATCTTTATGCATGCTTTCATTATCATTTTTTGCCCGCAAGAACTCTGAATTGACAGTGTCCATTGGACTTTAAAATCATCTACCTGTTTGCTTGACTATGATTAATTTCCTCTTCTTTACTCCTATAGAATAAAGTTGACATTAGATTGTATTATTTTGTGTCTTTTTTAGTTTTTTTTTTTAAAGGAAATGCACTATGGGAATTGACCCATATTAGACTCTGTCAAATGTATCAGGAGGGAGTTTCCAATCTTCATCCCTGTAGCCATCAAGCAAGGAATTCCATTGCTCAGAGATAACTGGTGACACCAGCTTGGATAAAGACTTTCTGACATTTTTTTGATGCATTTGCATTACCTTACTTTCTTTTTAAAATGGAAACACACTGTACATACTGTTTACTACTCAATACTTCCTCTCAGCAATGTATCATGAAAATATTTCCATGTCAATATACAGTAGAATCTATCTTTTTTTTTAACGGCTGCACTGTGGACCACTTTATGTATGTAGCTATTTAACATGTATTCTGTTGATCAACTTAGCGATCGTTTCCTGATTTGGCCTCTTAAAAACAGTGAGGCAATCTATAGCTTTGTTTACACGTGAATTAACTTGATTTGAAAAAACTCTTCAAGTGCAGGTTTCATTGGCCACCTAGCAAACAATGTTAAGAACTGGCCAAGTGCAGTGGTTCATACCTGTAATCCTAGCAATTTGGTAAGCCAAGGCAGGATTGCTTGAGCCCAGGAGTTGGAGGGGGCAGTGAGTCACACAATTATATCACTACACTTCAGCCTGTGCAACAGTGAGGCCATGTCTCCAAAAAAAAAAAAAAAAAAAACTACGTAGTTTATATAGTATGAAGCCTGAGAATGAATTAATATTTTTATTATAGTTATAAAATCTGGGTTGAGGTGCAAAAGTCAGGAGCTATTAGTATATTGAGTGTAAACTTCTTCACCCTTTCTCCTGCAGCAGACCAAAAATAGATTCATGAAACAAAGAGGTTATTAGTCACTTTGCTGTATGGATACATTTGAGAATATTTACATATTTGAAATAGAGAATTTAGTCTACCATCAAAAGCAAATTAAACATGTTTCATTGTTCTAAAATACAAATGTATTATCAAAAATATATCAATGTTATCAGTGATTCAGTAAAAGTTATACCAGAAAAAAAATAAAGTAGATAATTTCAGTTAACAGAGAAAATAACTCATCTGAAAAAAAGAATCTATCTATATTTTATTTCAAGTGTTTCCCAAGAAGAGGCTGGCAATGCGAGCTAAAGCTGAAATTAGTTATAGATGGTGTTAGGAAATCACATATCCTTTAAAGTCCTAAACTCAATAAAACTTAATTCCAAGAACTCTAAGGTGGAACCTCCATGCACTCATCATTGGCCTTATAATGCATTCAGCACGGCAAATACAGAGATAATCTTTTTAACAAAGTATACCTCCATAGGATCTCAAAGCTCAAAGGGAGTTTGAAGTTCATCTAATTGTTCTACCAGACTACTAGTTTATACAAATGAAACAGTAACTTATGTTTGAATATCTCTAGTTACAGGCAACTCTACCAATCACAGACATTTGTTCTATTTTTAGATACTCGGGTTTTTTGGTTTGTTTTTAGTTTTAGTTTTGTTTGTTTGTTTGTTTATCTTGGGTTTAATTCTTCCTGCAAGCTTTCGCTCTTAGAGCAGCCTTGCACATACCAAAGTTATCATCTGCATCCTGAACCTTCTCTTAAGGGTGAATAGCTTGCCATTGAAAAATATTCTGAATCCTTCAATTTAATTTTATTTTCCAGAGGCCTCTGCTTTTTTATTTGTTCATTCATTCTGTCATGATATGATATGGTACGCTCATTCACTGCAAATCCAGTAGTGAGAAAGGTGATGAACATGCTTCTGTCCTCATGAACTTACACTAGGCGTAAGGCCAGATTTAGATAGAGGGAGGACAGTGTGATAAATTTTGTATAGAAAGAAAATGCTATAGAAAACGATTGGAAAGAATGATAAGAGACAGACCTGGAGAGGTGCCTTTTGGGCACATTGAGGTTTGACAGCTTAGAGAAGTAAAAAGTTATTGAAAGCTTTTATAAAAATAGAAATGAAATCATCAAATTTGTATTTATAAAACATTACTCTTGATCTCTTGAAAGAAAACGGATTAGAGGGGGCAAGAGGAAGGTAAGTCAATTCCTAGTAGGCTATTGGATTGCCCCACTAGCTGAAGGTAGGAGATAGAAGGAAGTAATGTGGTATGTGAGAAATGGATTCATTTCACAGATATTTAATAGGCAAGTATTTAGAATTCAATGATCTGACAACAATTTTTAGAAAATAAAGTTTCTGCTAATATTAAAGCTTAAACAAAGTTATGAAGCTGTTTAATTTTTACTTCCTATTGTTTAAAGTGATTAAAGACTTAAACATTGGCAACAGAATAAACAAATAAATTAAAATTAAACAGTATTTTAGAAAAACTCATGAAGTATTATAGAAGAAATATTTCAAACCTTTTTTTTCCTGATTTGAACATGTTAGAAAATGTGTCTGCAGTTTCCCAGATTTCCTAATTCAGTGTTTCATCTTCCTAAGAAAATCACAGTGGAGAAATAGAAAGAAAAGAGCAGAGGATTAAGTGGTGTCTGATAAGTACATACTTTTTAAAAATGTATAATCTTCAAACATATACAGAAACAGTACAATAACAATATTTAAATATGCTCTCTTTTTTGCAAAGACTATGAATAATAAAAATTAAAGTATTTCTTGCTTTCATGAGCTGGGCCAGAATTCTTTAATTGTAAAAACAATACACTTAAAGTTGAAATTTAAAGGTATGGAAGGTAGAGGATTCAGACAATGCTCTTCACAATACTCAGATTATAAATCCTGTGATTCAGTAAAATTGAAGTTATCTATTTCAAATGCAGACACTGATTTTAAACATTGGTCACCTAGCTCCACCTTCTGGCTAAAACAATAACTTTTGTTTCCCTACCCACTCCTGGCATAGTTTCATGGTTAAATATTATGATGTTGGCGCCACCTGCTGGAATGTTTTTCTAAAAACAAACACATACCCTAGAGATGGGAAATTAGATAGCTGCTATACTGCAGAAATATGACTTCTAATTTATCTGGAAAAATAAAATATAATATTTGAAAAATAGCTAGATTATTCTAAAGATTATTATGAACTATATTTATTCTTATGAAAAAAGTTATATATCCCTTTAGCAATTCATTTTCTATTTCCTCTTTTGCTGTACCAATGCAAACTTTAGCCACAAAAGAAACTATCCCAAAATAGTTTGAGGAAAATTAATATTTGAGCACACTGAAATAGATTATTCCTTAAATTGTATAATTTTAAGAAGTAGATAGTATTCGTCCCCCATTTACCCACTAGAAAATTGAGATTTATTTAGTTTAGCTGCATCTAAAGTGTCTTATACCAAAATAAAATACAGTAAAATTTGAATTAAGGTATTTTTACACTGAGATTTTGCTTTTTCTACTCTACTTGTTTTCATTGCTAGTTAAGGGGGGTTGAGAAAATGTGGATTGTAATTAAATATGATTTTTTAAGCCTGTGAAAACATTTGCTAATCTCTGTTAATAGTAGGTCTTTGTCAGAAGTAAACAACTACTCTTAGCCAAGATCACTCTATTTCCTTTATTAGTTTTCCACAGGCTGCATGCCACACTTTCTATTTGTTGCCTGGGTTTTTTTTTTCTGCCTAGCTATCTCTAAAACCAATCATGATATTCAATATTCAAATCAAATTTGAATATTGACATTTGGGCAGAAAGGTACAAAAGAAGAAACAATAACTTGTTAATTATTCCAAGATCTTGATTAGATTCTACATAAACATTAGGATGCTAAAAGTTCCATCAAATTAAAAACAGATGCTTCATGAATTTACTAATACTAATCTTATTTGATCTAAACTTTTTAAAGGATTTCCTTTTTGTGTTTTCATTGGTATATTATAGCTATGCATAATTTGGAGGTACCTGTGATATTTTGATATAGTTACACGATGTGTAATTATCAAGTTAGGGTAACTGGGATATCTATCACCTCAAACATTTATCTTTTCTTTGTGTTGGCAACATCACAATTCTTCTAAGTATTTTGAATTATACAATAAATAATTGTTAAGTGTAATTTACTTACAGTACTATTGAATACTAGAACTTAATATGAGCTTTTAAATGCATTTTGAATAGCGTTTTAGCTACTAATAAATGCCAGTCAGGATCCTCCATTGCAGCTGGCAAGGAGGACTCTCTTTTAGGTTAAGTTGTGAAGAAGGATGGCAGCCTAGCAGAATGAAGGTGGATGTGAGAAGCCTCCCTCATCTGCAGAGAGACCTATTAGTAGTAGGACAGAATAAGGTCAGCATACAGAGGGAATAAAGCTAATACTAAGACAAATAGTTATTATTTGAACAAAATTTCCTTTTGTTTTTAACCTATTATCAAAACAAAATAATATTCTTTCCAGTGTGCTGCTTTCATAAGTGTTTCTGCTCTTGCAACTAAAAGAGTGCTAATACAGTACTCCAAAAATACTTACTGATGAATACAGTACTAATCCTTATAGTACTTATTGACTAATACAGTACTCCAAAAATATTTATTGACTTAATATATTTAGAATGGAATGATCTTATTCTCCTAAGTTCTCTTTCATTACTTTATTGAATTATGAAAGTTAAGGTAATCATGTACACTTTACCTTTTCTCATATTTAATACGGTTTATAAATGTGCTATAGAAATATCAAAGATCATGACATTTAACCTGCCATATTGTTCAACAAATGAATCCATGCACCCGGAAAGTGTTCCTTAAATATGGTATATGTTCAATAAAGGTAAATGTGTTTGCCAGAGTAATCTGTTTCCATGTGTCAGTTCTAATACATAAAGACAGGAAGGGAGAGTTTTCCAAGGGTTTTATAATTTCATACAGAACTGTAACTCACTGTTACGACAAAGTAAGTTAAGTTAAAGTATCAGTATAATGATTACTAACATCTATATTTGTCATATAGTAGGTGCTTGAAAGAAAATCCTTTGTATGAAATAATAGTGCATTTACATTTTTTCTCTTTGTAAAAAAAGTAATTCTGTCAATATAAGAGGAAATAATTTCTCACACAAATTTTTCAGTTCTTGCTATCTGAAAAAATATCTTATCTAGGATGCTAATCCAACTGTTAGTGTTCCTGTGATTGTGTAAGTATCAGAAGAGCAATTTGTATTTATTTCTGTGATATTAAATACATAATGCAGTTTTCAAAGACTACTTAATTAAATACCTAGGATACAATAAAATCAAATGTCTTTAAAAATGTCTTCAGTAAAAATGAGCATATCTTAATAAGGTTACTTTTTTTGCTTAATAAATAATTCTGTATGCTCTTTGGATAAATTTCCAATCTTCCATTCTGTATCATCTATTTTCACTTTTGTTCTCAAAATAGTAACTTACTGTAGAAAATTGTATGACAATCAAAACTAGAGAATGCATAGAGGAAGACATTTGTTATCTCTGTGAACTTGAATACAATTATTTGCTATTATAACGCAATGACAGTTTTAGTACACTCACCCTGTTATCATCCTAGCTTTCCCTTGATTTGAGATTTTAAGAATTATAAGTACTGCAAGAGGAACTCTCTTCATTACTAAAACTTAGCTGGAAATTAATTTTTGTTCTAAAAATATATTGCATTGTGTTTTTCTAATAAGTGCAAGCTAAATAGTTAAATAAGCTGAAGACTGCAAAGTAACAAGAGGCTTCAAATGAGTCCCTTTATTCTCCTGTAAGCTCACACACATATAGTATAAACCTAGAGGAAAACGGAGAGTAACAGGAAGCTATGACTTGCCATACAGACTCTAAGTCTTGAGTATTACTGATCCTAACATCAAGGTACTTTCAATATACAATTTCTAAAAAGGCATACTAGCTAATAAAGATACATCCAATATTGATCCTTTTAGCCACGCCTTATCTAGATTAAAAGTTAAGTACTCAACAATTGTAAAGTGTGACTATTAATCATTCATTTCACCTTTGCTCTGATGGTTGTCCAAAAATTAGTATTAGGTCCTGAAATTCAGGATTTTTTTTTTTTCAGTAGGCAGTTAATTGTCACTCCAGCTAAATAATCAACCAGTATTTCCTCTTTAGATTTATATCATTTCCAGGAGCAAATATGACATTATCATCGCTTTTGAAAGATTTCTTCAGATCAAAATTAGGCAAGAAGAAATTTTTCTATTGCTCTGAAGATTACCCTTCATGGGGAGGGAGTCATTTATTTTGCTATGAAAGTTAATCACCATTAGCAAAAAAAGAAAAAAAAAGGTACTTTTGTGTTGATACTTTTATACTTTTATGTGTGAGTATCTTCCTTTCACTATGAAGCAGGACCAAAGGATTCTGTAACCTTGACTTCCATAAATCAGAACACAAATGAGAAACCAGGAAGAGCAGGTTTCTCTAGACATGTTTCTCTAGACTGATTGCTTGCAGGAGAAGGTGAGTCAGGGCAGAGACTGGACAGCATGAGAAAATGTTTTATATTAATCTTTGGATTCTTGTATGTGTTTGATGAGCTGATGGTACACTTGGGTCCTTTCTAGAAAGAAGTTGTGTTTTCAGTCTTTCCCAAAAATTTTTATTTACTTTGATACAAGATTGATAGAAAGTTAAAACATTCCAACTATGAGAAAAATAAACTATTTGGGGTGCAAATATCACAAAAGTTTGTTGTCAATTTGACTCTTTAAACTTGTAGAGATGTAGCTAAAATAGCTGTTTCTACTTGTAATAATTTATTAATTTATTACACATCTCTATTTAAACCCATGTTTTATAAATAATATTTACAAATGTCCTACATAAGTTTAGAAATATTACTTATTTTCATGCCCACATTTCTTTAAACAGTTGTATTCAACTTCTTCTTATGTGTGTTCAACATTACTGTCATAATTGTCACTGGAGGCTGGTCAAAGTGGCTCACACCTGTAATCCCAGCACTTTGGGAGGTTGAGGCAGGCAGATCACTTGAGGCCAGGAGTTCAAAACCAGTCTGGTCAAAATGGCAAAACCCCATCTCTACTAAAAATACAAAAATTAGCCAGGCCTGGTGGCACACACCTATAATCCCAATTACAAGCATCCCTTGAACCCAGGAGGCAGAGGTTGCAGTGAGCCGAGATGGTGCCACACACTCCAGCCTGGGCCACAGAGTGGAAACTCTGTCTCAAATAATAATAATCATCATCACTACAACAAGTTTTTGCATCATATAGTGATTTTCAAAGCCTTATTATTTCACTCCCATCTCAGTGTCTTCAAACACAGCACTTTTTAAGTTCTAGTTTTATGCCATTTCATGTTACAGGGAATTTATCCAACGCCTCGACACTCTTTCATATTACATTAGAATAGTTGTTCATTTTTATCTGTCCTTTAAGTGTATATTTAGGATCTCCAAAGTGTAGCCATTTATTTATTCTATTAGCTTTGAAAGTGATCTCTAAAAGACTTGCTTATAATTACTTTCAGAACTCTAAAAGGTGAAGTTTTACCCCAAGAGATAATTAGTAACTTTTTCTTGACTTGTGTTTTTATTGATTCAGCTAGGTAACATTAATAAATATTAAAAACTAGCATTCATTACTTCCATTTCCAACTAATGTGTTTTCCAAAAAAAAAAACCAAAAAAAAACTTTATTTTCCAAAATAAAATAATTGAGGAAGAGCCCTGAAATAGAGACTTCATAAGGGACCTGAGATGAAGCAACTCTCTTCTGTGAAATAACTTAGCGAAATAAAATGTAGATCAAGTTCAAAATAACAGGAGAAAATCTAAATGAGTGGGCATAATAGTTCCTTAAACTTACGAAGTTGGAGAGATGGGTAGAGGAAGGAAAGGAGAGAGGCAGTGAGAAAAATAGCAATCACCAAGGGTTTGGGATCTCTCAGCTGAGTTATTTCCCTTTTCTAATCTCAACTCTTAGCTCCATTTCTAACCATTTAACCTTATCTTCTTCAACTGCTAGATTTCACCCATCAGTCTCTTATGACTATAGGCAAATGAAAAGATGGCCCTTAAATGGTCCCTCCTGGCCTATAAAGCCATTTCTTGTTAATTCTGATTTTCCTCTTATCCCTCCTCCGATACATTCATAACCGATGCATTAATATAAAGTTAATTTAGGAAAAGGGCAATGCCCACTTCTAATTTCCTGAACCTTGTGGAATCCCTCTAGTCCAGGCCTCTTACTGTCTCTACTGAACATACTTGCTCTGCCTTATCCTTTCTGGCAGCCAACTGATGACTTTTGACCTTAGTTTCTGTTCATCTACCAAGACCCATAATTTATGAGGCACCATCATCAGCCAGCAGCTCACCTCTGCCAGCTTGTGCCTATCCCCAGCCTCTACTTATCCACTAGTCTAAAAGGAAATCAGAGATCAGAAATGGTGACATACGACAGTCAAACCAAAAAGGATATGTGATTAAAGTGCATAAAAAATTGTCAAAGAAAAATTCCCATATGTAATAATAGCAAAGGGGGCCATTTGTTACTTTTTTTTTTTTTTTTTTGACAAAGGGTCTCTCTGTTACCCAGGCTGGAGTGCAGTGGCATGATCACAGCTCACTGCAACCTCAACCTTCCTGGGGGTCCAGTGATCTTCCAGTTCCGTCTCCCAAGTAGCGGAATACAGGCCTGCACCACCATGCCTGGCTAATTTTTTGTTGAGATGGGAGGGTCTTACTTTGTTACCCAGGCTGATCTCGAACTCCTGGACTCAAGTGATCCAGAGATTTGAGATCAGCCTGGACAACAATTGTTATTTTTAACATTCAAACTGCAGCTCCTGGTTAATTGCTTTCCTTGCAATGGCCCAATGACCTAGTGACACATTAAGCATGGCGCTAACTTTGTGCCAAAGCTGTGAGAAGCTATAGCTCCAGGCAGTAGGAAGAATAAGCAGGTCTTTATGGGGTAAAAGGGAAGGAGGTGAAATTAGCCCCTATCCCAGAACAGGTTAAGACAAATCATAGCCCTAAAGATGGAAAATGTGACATGCTTTCTGCATATAATTCAAAACTAAAATGCAATATTAAATCTGACCTGCTGATAATGACTCCCAAAAGCGTGTACACATCCTATCTCTAATCCCTGGAACCTATGAAAGTTACCTAATTTGGAAAATGGGTATTTGCAGATGTGATTAAGAGTTTTGAGATGAGGAGACTATCCTGGATTATCTGGGTGGGCCCTAAATGCTATCACAACTGTCTCTATAAGAAGGAAGCAAAGGGGGAGATTAGATACACACAGAGGAAGGGGACATGTGAAGATAGAAACAGAAACTGGAGTGACATGGCCTCAAGCTAAGGCAGTCACCAGAAACTGGACGAGTCAAAAAATTGTTTCTACCCTAGTAGGTAGCAAAGCCATGCTGGTATATTAGTCTCAGACTTTCAACCTCCAGAACTGTGAGATAATACATTTCTGTTCTTTTTAGTAACCAAGTGTGGTGACTTGTTACAGTGGCAATAGGAAACAAATACACTAACCCATAACATAAATTTAGGGAAGTACAACAAAAATGCTGCCCCTCCACCCTGGTGTGACTCCTTCATTGGTTTTCATTGATTTCTCTCTTTTTTTTTTTTTATTTTAAGACAGAGTCTCACTCTCACCCAGGCTAGAGTACAGTGGCGTGATCCGCTCACTGCAACCTCCACCTCCTGGGTTCAAGTAATTCTCCTGCCTCAACCTCCCAAGTAGCTGGGACTTAAGGTGTGTGTCACCACGCCTGGTTAATTTTTGTATTTTTTTTTTTTTTTGAAAAACAGGGTTTCACCATGTTGACCAGGCTGGTCTTGAACTCCTGACCTCAAGTGATCTGCCCGCCTTAGCCTCTCAAAGTGCTGGGATTACAGGCATGAGCCACCGCACCTGGCCTCCTTCACTGATTTCTTTGTTCAACACTAAGTCTGTAGAATTTCACCTAAATTGTTTCCAGAGTTAGGGAGAAATTGCTGAAAAATCTTCAACATGGACGTTTCTATATTTTAGCAATACATTTGAAAAAGAATTTTATGATACACATTCAGACGAAATGGATATAGAAAGAACTAGTTAATTGCAAACTTGGGTGAATGGGAACTAAGTAAACAATTCTGTCAAAAGGTATTGGCAAATCAACAATGATCAACATGAAAGGAAGCTTTCTGTGCTGTGCTACAGAGCATGCTTCTCAGTGCTGTTCTATGCAAGGTTTGTATCACAAATCTGGATGACAACATGACACGATATGGAGGCATTATGTTGCAGAGATGAATAAAAATGACTCTCGACAACAGAGTGATAAGTTAAATCTAAAAAGATGTAACTTAATATAGACAAATTAAAAATCCTATAACCAAGACTTCACAAGTTAACTGTATAGGCATGGAAAAGGAAAAATCCGCCATATATTCCTTACATGACAAAGATAGGAAAAAAGAATATTAAATGTTACAATGAGCCAGATGATAAAGAGATGATAGAGATAGACAGGTAGATAGAAGATAGATAGATATGCAGATAGAAGATAGAAGGCAGATAGATAGACAGACAGATGATAGATTTCTCGCAAACTTTGTGGTGTAGATTTAAGACCACCTACATAATTTGCAGGTTCTAGCACCAAATAAAAATGCAGAACCACTTGTTCAAAAATTAAGAATTTTATCAAAAGGCTGCAGGAAAACCATATTAACTCTTCTTTGTACAAAACCTCGTGTGACTGCACAGGCCATATACCATGAAGCCAGCCCCATACTGGTATTATTTTACATGAGATCCATTTATATAGCAATCATAAGCCATCATATCTGCCTTGTTGAGTACTAAAACTGTAACACAAAATACAGAGCTTGGAATCATAGGATGCTCAGTAGATATTACAGAATGAAAGGATGGCCAAAAAGAAAGAGTCATGAATCTCTCAACATCCCATTTACTAAGAGGACAAATAACATTTTGTATGGAAAGGTAAGAGACTTTAATTATAAGAAAAAATTCCAGTGTTTAGAGAATCATAGGACCATAAACACAGTTTACCTCCCTCAAACTTTGTTTTCAATAAGAAAGTCACAGGATAATACTACAGATCTGAATTACTCACAATTCTCTCATTTACCTTGAAAAATAGCTTCAGATTGTATGATAAACAGTTATATTGAAATCAAACTAAATAAGTGAAAGTCTATTAATATTCCCAAATGGATTCCACGGCCCACTGGAAACCCAGAAAACAAACTAATAAAACAGAAAATTAGTGAATCGTACAAGATAGATCAGTGTTGATATTCCGTTTGTATTTCTGCTCAAGTTGTTTCATTTATGTGAAAAACCTTACAAATTACTTTTTAAGAACTTACACTGTGTTTGCATAAATTTACAAATGTATAATCTAATTACAGAAGCATCAAACAAACATGACAAACATTTTTTCTTAAAATGTAAATAGACGGGCGGATCACGAGGTCAGGAAATCGAGACCATCCTGGCTGACACGGTGAAACCCCGTCTCTACTAAAAAATAAAAAACTTAGCCAGGTGAGGTGGCGGGCGCCTGTAGTCCCAGCTACTCGAGAGGCTGAGGCAGGAGAATGGCGTAAACCCAGGAGGTGGAGCTTGCAGTGAGCTGAGATCCGGCCACTGCACTCCAGCCTGGGCGACAGAGCGAGACTCCATCTCAAAAAAAAAAAAAAAAAAATGTAAATAGAATATTTGGTGTTTCTATAAATTTGGTTGCCAAATGACCAAGTTTTAAAACACTGGGAGTGAAAGAAAGGAAAAATGAAGAGACACACACTTCAAATTATTTTATCTACAAAAAATAAAAAAACAATATTTAATATTAATATTTAAACTAACAAAAATTGTGTGGAGGCTCGGAAAATTCTTGTTTTATGGGACATAGATATAGCATTTATTAGTGCAATGGTACTTTAACTAATTTCATCAGTATATATGCATCAAGCACCCAGAGAAAAATAATAAAAACGGCAGCTGAAGTACAGCAACATCTTAATAAGTTAATCTTACTTGAATTATGAAATAGCACATCAGATATAAAATAAAAATTAGCATATATTTCTTAGACAGAAAATGAGAAAAATAATCAGATGTGAGAAAATCTGATTTAAATATTAATATTCCAAATTCTTGGTGTAGTTAATGACATAAAAAGATAACATTTAAAGTAATATAAAATTACATCTAATTTTCAGACATAACTGATGCAGGATTTTTCTCTGTCTCTTTGCTAGACTCACAGAAGGGGCACCCTGTCTACTCGGCCTGCCATGCTCAACCCCTTGCAGAAGGGAGCTCATGAGCAAGTAAGTGGGATCTGACTGGCTCAAAGCACCAACACAGGAGCAAGCTCTGTGTGAGGCCCATGGCCAGACCAAGAATGTTGCCATGAGGAGAATGCAGTGGTGCCCAGGTGAGGGTGCCTGTGACCCTGAAGTTCCAGAGAGGGTGGTTCAGCACTCCTGCTGTCAGCAGATGGTTGTGTGTTAGCAACTCAGTTGGCCCCTTGCCTTGTTGCATGGGGTGGTTGCCTTCCACTAGTGAGGGCAAAGGGCCAGTGTGACAGCCCTTTCTGGTTTCCCACACTCAGTGGGCCCTAGGTTCTTGCCCAATATCCAAGAAGAATGAGGTCACATGGATGGTTGAAGGATGGTGAAGGCAGAGAATTTGATTGACAGATGAAAACAGCTCTCAGGAGTAAGGGGAGCTGGAGAGGGAATAGGAAGAGTAGGTCATCTTCCCCAAAGTCAGGTAGTCTCTTCCCCTAAGTCATGCCATCTCTTTTCCCCAAAGTCAGGCCATCTCTTCCCTAAAGTCAGGCTGTCTCCTTCTCTTGACTGAGTCTGGAGTCTTTATAGGCACAGGATGGGGAGTGCCTGCTGATTGGTTTGTGAGTATGCAAAAGGGTTAAAGCAAAGACACCACTCAAAGGTGAGCATGACAGTGAAGAAAACCAATTAGGAAAGGGTAGGTATATGTAAAATAGGTGAAGGGTAGGGATCAATCAGAGGAAAACACTCCAAACTTAAAGACAAGTTCTCAACCTGGTCCAAGAACTTAACGTGTAGCTTGGCTTTTGGGCTTTAAACTGTCTTTGGCTTGGAGGTGGGGCTTCACCAGGTACCCACCACTATCTGCCTAGGCGTTTGGCTGCCTCCGGTCACTATCATAACTGCTATCTTTAATATAGAATCCTCCACATATAAGTTAGAGATTATATAAGGCACACTGCCAGGGAGTCCCACAGGCAAGTAAATTGAGGAAACATTGTATAATATATACCCTTCTGAAAATTCATAACCACTTTAACATACTATAAGTTCTGAAAAGTTCTACATAAAAATATTTGTTTAACTTTGTTTGACCTAGAATTTCCCAAACTTATTTAAATTCGATACCTAATTAAGGTAGGGAAATACGTGGCTTGTTTACCTGTTTATTTTTACATAAAATTATAGGCATTTTGAGATGGTGTTTTTTCTGGAGTTTACTTTGAATCATAATTCTATATCAAACATGTACAGACAAGAATACTGCCTATGCTTACATTTAATAGTCACAACTTTTCACAATTCATTTTACAGTTTAACTATACTCATTTTGTGAAAATGTAATGTTTATGCAAATATACTGTATGGAATCAGGGAATTAATACTCTTTCTCCTTACAGTTTTTACTTTGTGTATTAGTCAGAGTTGTCTACAGAAATAGAACCAATAGGATATATTCTACTAAAAGATACATATGTATCCTGTTTTATATATAAAGGGATTTATTACCTAAGAGATTTGTTTATGTCTCTAATCAGAGACAGAGGTAAGTCCAAAAGAGCCTATGCTCCAGTTTGAATCTGAAAGCAGGCAGGCTGCTTTACAATCAGAAAGAGCTGGTGTCTCAGTTCAGAAGTCATCAAGTAGGAGAATTCTCTCTTAATTGGAAGATGGCTGTCCTTTCTTTCTATTTGGGACTTCAGCTGATTGGATAAAACTCCCCCATAATATGGAGGACAATCTGCTTTAACCTACCGATTCAAATATCAACCACATTTTAAAACATCCTCACAGTCACACTCCAAATAATGTTTGACCAAGTATCTGGGCACTCTGTGGCCCAGCCAAGCTGACTCATAAAGTTAATGATCACACTTGGCCTGATCAAAATTTTGAGATTTCTGTCCTGTGCGGGACACTGGCTGACTATAGTATAATAAAGGTTATCAACCAATGGTGGGGAAAATAGAAACCATTCTAAGAATGTCTCAGTCCCTTTTATAAAGATATAGAGGAATACCTGAGGCTGAGTAATATATAAAGAAAAAAGGCTTATTTAGGTTACAGTTCTGAATATCTACAGGATATTCAAGAAGTATTGTGCCAGTATCTGCTTCTGGCAAGGGCCTCAGCTTACAATCATGGCATTAAAAAAAGGGGGGCCAGCGCGGTGGCTCACTTCTGTAATCCCAGCACTTTGGGAGGCCGAGGTGGGCAGATCACGAAGTCAAGAGATTGAGACCATCCTGGCCAACATGGTGAAACCCCATCTCTACTAAAAATATAAATAATTAGCTGGGTATGGTGGTGGGCGCCTGTGTCCCAGCTACTCAGAAGGCTGAGACAGGAGAATCACTTGAACCCAGGAGGCAGCGGTTGCAGTGAGCCAAGATTGGGCCACTGCATTCCAGCCTGCGCAACAGAGCGAGCTCTGTCTCAATAGATAGATAGATAAATAAATAAATAAATAAATAAATGAATGGGGGGCAGGACTAGGTGTGTCACATGGCAAGAGAGGAAGAAGAGGAGGAGGATATGCCAGGCTCTTTTTAACAATCAGATCTTGTGGTAACTAATAGAATGAGACCTCATTCATTACCACAAGGAGGGCACCAAACCATTCCTGAAGAATTCACTGCCATGGCTCAAAATGAGGGTCACATTTCAACACTAGATTTGGAGAGGACAAATATTCAAACTATATCACAGAGGTATCATTGAAGGAATGCTTGTGGTTTAGGACCTGATGGTTGATGCCACTTATTAAGCTCTTGTCTTTCAAATGTAAATCCACTCTTTCATAATCTACTTTGTGAAGGCAGGGTTGGAACTGTTCATATTTTATTTCTCTTTAGAAATAAAGAGCTGAAAATTTAACCAGCTGGAGTCTTGGAAGGTGTATCCAATAAGTGACACTGGAAGGAGACTGGAAGGCAGGTGGAGGGGTAGGATATTGTTTGTTTGTTTGTTTATTTATTTATTTATTTGGCTCGCAGTGTCATCCTAGCAAGAACACTAGACTTTGCAGCAGCAAATATTTCTAGCAGCAGTTCTTTCCAGTTTCCAAGATCTTTCCACATTCCCAGAATTGGTTTTATCATTCTTCCTTAATCATACCAACACCTACCAGATACTGCCCCCTTCTAAAAACTCTCCAATCCCCAGCTCTGAAGGACCTCCCCCCACCTCCCTCCGCCACTACCCTCCATCCAACTTCTTGTGATACTCGCTCAGATTGGCAGTGTTCCCCTCCTCAGAGGTCTGGTTCCTAGTTTACCGGGCTGCTCCTCCAAACTTCTGAACTCTGACCATCCCAGCCTCTTCCCCAGCCCTGTTATCACGTAGAAAAAAATGAATTTATTGAGTGAGGACTTTGAGAATATAACTAGGATAATAGAGTAACATATTTCAAATCAATGTAGGTGAGAAGGTTTCAGTAATTAGAGGTGTCAAAAATTGAATGGGTTGGATTGAATTTTTGATCATTGATTTAATCAAAACAAGCTGAATTGCCACTAAATGAAGATATTGCCAAGGGAAGGCAGTGTCTTCATTTAGTGGCAACTCCCTTGACAATATCGTCATTTAGTGGCGATTCAGTGGGAGACTGGGCTGAAAGATGTCTAAGGTTCTTTTCATTTGGATGATCTTACAATGTAATCCATAGTAAAATATAATCATAACTACCATGATCAATAACCACTACCTAACAAGTACTGGATCCAATTCTTTATTTATATTATTTATAATGATTATAACAACTCTATATTGTTGGATATTACCACTGTCATTTTATAGATATAGAGAAAGTAATTGAGGATCATGCATGATAATGAATTGGCCAGGGTCACAAGAGTTTTCAAGTAGTTACAATAGGATTTGGGCTCTTATGGGTTCCACTACCAACTTCCTAATAAGTCTCAGACATGTGACTCTGGAATATTCTTTCATTCAGTCTTACAGTTCCTGATTCCTGCTAACCCTTTTGATTTTTTTCCGTACAAAATATGTTAGGAGGAAAAGCAGTGAGACATCATGAGTAAAACTTGATGACAATAGTTACATATTCATCAAACCCATGTTACTTATCTGTACCCACTGCCATTTGGACATGCTGCACCTCTGTCAGAAATGCTCTTTCTTTAGCTACCTGGCAAACTCTGGCTACTCTACTCCACTGAGAAGGCTATTTGGGCCCATCTTCAGAGAGCATTAGGGGCTCCCAAATGTCCGTACAATACAACACGTGTAATTATTGAAGCTCACTGTACATTGTTCTACCTTTTTGTTTTTGCTAATCTATCTGACTGCCTTTGAGGGCAATAATTTATTCATTTTGTATGCATAGGACCTGACAAAATAAGTAATAGTAGCATTCAAAACATTTTAAATAGTGTGTCAAGTCAATTCCTGGTTTGTGATAATGGGGAAGTTTATACAATTTTTCTACAACTTATTGCTCCCAGAGGGGAGCATTTCAAGAAGGGCATGGGTAATGGTTTTGAACATTACAGTTGGGCAAAACTGTTTAATTTTTCTAAGCCTAGCTCATCAGAGAGACTTTTCAGCAGTTTCTAACATGATACAAAAGTCATATGGCAGAAAGTGTCCATTGAATTCAGGAGAAAGATCATTTGATTAACCATTTTGAGACAAGCCCCAGTGGAACAGTGGGAGTTGAAACAAGGAGTTGAAACCAGAGGAACAGTGGGAGTTGAAACAGTGAGCCAAACATTACACTGAACATAAAGAAGAGGCAGAGGTACAGACCACTCTCATGAATATTTATATAGAGGGGATGGGCAATAGATACAATTGGTTGTTGTTCTAAGGAGTTTCCTTTATTAGTTTGGAGAAGGGGAGATTTGAACATATAGTAATGAAATGTTTAAAGGAAAGAGGCAATATAGAGAAGTTAACAAGGAGAGGAACAATCTGCAGAGCTAGATCCGAGGAGGCTCCTAGGAGGGAAACGGCATGGAAATGCAAATGGACGGATTTATTTGAGACAAGAGAAGGGATGCCATTTTTTTTTTCCCCATTTCGACAGGGTTACATGGAAAAGGATAATGTGGATAATGACAAGATTATAGGCTTTGAAGTAGTATTGATGTAACCCCAGTGAGGGCTTCAAAAGCAATCGTAGCATAGCACACAATTAGGAGCACACGGTCTAAGGGACAACTCTGGATTTACATTCCAGTTCACCCTCTTAAGAGCATAACCTTGAGAAAGCAATGTAACATGCTAGTGCCTTCTTTCCCAGTGATTATAATCATGCACTTACCCTCCTTGAGTGGTCTAAAGAATTGATCAGTTAACACACATAAATTCATATAACAGTGCTGTGCATAGTAAGCTCTATATATGTTCACCAGCATCAGAGTGTGAAGCACGGATTGTCCCACTTCCACTGGAAGTGCCTGAGTGATGGTAGATTCAGAGATTTTAATAGAAGACTATTTGAAGGGAATAACGCAGAGCACAAAAAGACCTGGTGCAACATAAAAGTGTTAAGCAGCATCAAGGACCCAGTTTAAATTGGGGGTCACGGCTGGACGTGGTAGCTCACGCCTGTAATTTCAGCACTTTGGGAGGCTGAGACGGGCAGATCACCTGAGGTCAGGAGTTTGAGAACAGCCTGATCAATATGGTAAAACCCCGTCTCTACTAAAAAGACAAAAAAAAAAAAAAAAAAAAAAAAAAAAAAAAATTAGCCAGGCTTTGTGGCGTCCGCCTGTAGTCCCAGCTACTTGGGAGGCTGAAATGGGAGAATTGCTTGAACCCTGGAGGCAGAGGTAGCAGTGAGCTAAGATCCTGGCACTGCACTCCAGCCTGGGTGACAGAGAGAGACTCGGGAAAAAAAAAAAAAAAAGAATAAATAAACAATAAATAAATAAATTAAGGGTCACAAATATGTATTCCAACCATCTTCAAGCTTCTCCTCGCTTCACCTGGTATAGATGGATGGGAAGAAGGCAGACAGTTGGGTCAACCCAACTAGAAGCTGTGAAGGAACAAGAATGAGGTAGTGGAATTGAGAACCCTAACAATAGATAGACAGTCTGAAGTAACAGAACATGTAGACTAAGTTAGGTATGTTAACAAATAAAAGGGGCTTTATAAAGAGAGAGACTAGAGAAATGAAGGGTAGAAAAGGTGGGAAATTGGTATTCTTCAATTTTCTGAGGAAGATGGATAGAATATAGGGAATTATGGTAAACTGACTTCCATAAGTCAAAGACACTGCAGACAACTTGAGGCCTTGCCTTCCCTGCACTGGACTGGAATACAACTGGGCAAAGGGCGGGGCCCATAGCAGGGAGGAGAATAAAGAGAATTGTGATGGAACTGGGTGGGGGCAGGGTTTGAAGGCTGTGAGTGTTGGACCCCATAATCACTTGGTCCAGGACAGGCAGTAGGCGTCAGGGGGTGCCCTAAGGCTCCACGGCATGTGCCTGTACTGCTGGGACATCGAGCCTTCCCAAGTCAGCCCTGTGAGTCTGCTGGGGTCTATAACCTCACCTCTGCTACTCTGTCCTGTGCCTTGAGCTCCAGGCCACTGTGGCCTTGGCCATGGTACTTCTAGCTCTTACAAATGTGGTTTGGTGGTTGGGGTTGGGAAATTCCAGGTGATGTAAACAGACTACATCCTGACTGCTGGACCCCCCTGAAACAAGACAAAGCTCCACCTATTGTGTGCTTAGAGGTCAGGTACATCAACTGTATGTTGACTGCCCCATTGACCTGCCCTAGGAGGTGGAGTGGAAATTACAGAAGTAGGGAGCAGGATAAAGTTCTCAATTGCCAGATGTGGAACAGATTTCTCTTGGGTCTTCTGGTTAAAAGATTAGATGAAAATGAGTGAAGGAAGAAGTATTTAAGGTACAATCAAGAAATAGAGGAAGTGGTGAGAATCTAACAGCCAAGCTCCCTGTGCTTCAGAAAACCACATGATCTCAATACATCACCAATTATTCCTAGGCTTTGAAACCAGATTGAAGACTAGATTGTTCAATGGCACCGCTGAAGTCCTATACAAGCAGAAACATGCATTTTTCTATTTCTTGTACATTCTTTCCCTCCTGAATAATTGTTTTCTTATTTCTCATACTCTGCCTTTTATCTGTAAGGTGGCTCACAGTTGGTTCTTTTTATCATAATACTGTCTCCATCTTCCACCACAATTTTTATCTTAGATGTTTTAATTCTGAACCTTTTTTTCTTTTTTCTTTTTGTTTTTTTTTAACCTGCCTCTTATAGTCGAAATGATTCATATAATACATAAATGTAAAAGTAGCATAGGCTTACTAATAACTAATTTACTATTTTTTAATGACTTTTTTGTGTGTCAATGTGTTTTAATTTTGCATATTATATAGGAAGGACCAAGACAACATCATCCTTCAGAAGTCACTGAGCGGCAGGTAATGTTCAAATAAAGAACTAGGTTCTGGTTGTTTAAACATTGTGCATGTAACTTGTTCCTTTATGTAGTTGTCCCTAACATAATAGAACTTGTATTAAGTAGACACTTCGGTATATTTCTTGGGACTCTGGGATCTCATGACTACTATTGGAATGGGTCTTAACTAGAGTAAAGTAAATGACTTATGTTATTTTTTAATGTAACATTTGATACATATACAAAAACATACGTGGCAGATATAATTTATAAACTATAATATGTCTCCCATTTAAGGATTAAGATATTCGGTATTTCTGAATCCAGCTAGGGAATGCTTTTCTATTCTACCTCCTAAGATCTCTCCGAGAGGTAACCACCATCTGGAATTTTAGTTACATCAATCTCTTCCTTTTCTTTAATAGTTTGTTACATAGGTGCCTCTATGAGTGCATTATCTGCTTTTGCTTGGGTTTGAACTTTATAAACATAAGATCACACAAAATTTAGTGTATGATTTACTCTTTCTTCTCAGTATTATTTCCTAAGATCTATCTATATTGCTGTATATAGTCTCTTTATTTTCACTGCTGTTCAATATTTTGTCATGGAACATATCACAGTTCATTAATCCTTTCTCTTGTTTATGGACATTGTGTTATTTTTACATTTTCCTAAAATGAATAGTACTACTGCAAACATTCTAGTACACGGCTTCTTTCCCCATGCACAAGAATGCCTTGATTATTTAGGCAGGAGTGCAATGGTTAAATCATAGGGAAAGCAAATTTTCTATTGTTAAAAAGTAGTGCCACATTGTTTTCAAAGCAATTGTTCAACTTTATACTCCATTAGCAGTGGATTTTTTAAAAAGTTTGTTTTCAAAGCAATTGTACCAATTTATACTTTATTGGAAGTGGATAAAAAGTTATTGTTATTCATATCCTTTTTATTCTATTACTGTATTTCATTAGCTTCAAAGAATTCTAGTTTGATCTCCTAGGTCTCTGCTACTTGTAGATACCATACAATGGTGGCATAAAAATTTATGTGCGTCATGCAACATTTCAAAGGAGTGAATAATTGTTTTCTTGCTTCTGTAGAGAAAATTCGCTAGGTGTCTTTAATAACATTATTTTTAAAGGAAAAGTAAACACACTAATCCATGTGTCTGGATCTATTTAAATGTACACAGTGGTAAGATGAGAATCAAGAATAGTCTATTTGAAAACTCTACTGATGCTCCAATGTGGTTTTCTTCACCTATGAACCACACATTTGAACAAAAGGGATTTTCCTCCCTATTTCTATGTAGTTACGTAAACCGTTTGCAGTGGTGGTGTTTACCTTTTTTATTGACACAAACCAAAAATATAATCAGCATGTTATCTTTATATGTTACAAAAAAGTATGATTTTTCTTTCATTTTAATTTTTTTAAAGCTTGCAAATAAACGTATTCAGAATATGCAAAACCTAAAGAAAGAGAAGAGGAGATTGAATAAAAGGTTTGCAAGGCCTTCTCCTATTCCAGAACCAGGACTCCTAGTAAGTATAGAGGTTTCACTAAAATTAACAGATCATTAAATGCAACTGACATCCTCATTTTAATTCATGTAATATTCACTATAAATTTTGTTTTTCCCTTTCTCTTTGAGAAATTTGTAATTTCAGTCTTAAAAGTCTTATAATCAAAGTCTCATCTATTATTTAAATATCCTTTGCAGTCATCTCCTGTAGGTGATATGGTTTAATGAAAAGAGGATTATCATTGAAACCAGGTTGTTCGGGACTCCAGTCCTTGTTTTGCCATATGTTCGATGACTACATAAGGTTAATCACTTAAATCTTTTGGCTATATATCTGAAAATTTATTGCCAAATTTAAGGTCATATTAGTTCTCTTATATATTATCTCCTAGAAGTTTTGCAGTTGTATATGTTAAATTTAGGTCTATGATCCATAGCGAGTTAATGTTAATGAAAGGTGTCAGTGCCCAGATTATCATTATCATTTTCATGTAGATATCAAGTTCTAATACCATTTGTTGAAAAGACTATCTTTTCTCTATTGTATTGCCTTTGCTTCCATATCAAAGGTTTATTGACTATATATTTATGTGGGTTTATTTCTGAGTCCCCTATTCTGTTTCATTGAATCCTGCTTTTCACCAATAATATACTGTCTTGAAAACTATAGATTTACAGTAAGTCTAGAAATCAGGTAGTGTCAGTCCTCTTCTGTTCTTCTCCCTCAATGTTGTGTTGGCTATTCTGGAACTTTTCCCTTTCAATATAAAATTTAGAATCAGTTTGGTGAAATCTACAAAGTAACTTGCTAGAATTTTTATTGGGATTGTGCTGGATCCAAAGGATCAGTTTGGAAATAACTGATATCTTAAACAATATTCAGTCTTCTTATAAATTAACATAGAATTTCTCCTATTTATTTAGATCATCTTTTTTACCGGAGTTTTATAATTTTCCTGATCCAGATTTTATACATATTTTCTTGGATTTATGCCTAAGTATTTTATTTGTTGTTGTTAATTTAAATGGCAGGCTGTTTTTCACTTTGCATTCAAATTGTTCATTGTTGGCATAAAGGAAATCAATTGAATTTTCTGTATTAAACTTACATCCTGTAAACTTACTATAATTGTTTATTACTTCCAAGAGTTTTTTTGGTTGTTTTTTATTGCTATTATTGATTCTTTGGGATTTTCTACTTAGACAGTCAGGTCATCTGTGAAGGAAGACACGGAACAATTTATTTCTTTCTTCTCAAATGGTGTAACATTTATTTCCTTTTCTTGTCTTACTGTATTAGCTATGTCTTCCATTATGATGTTGAACAGAAGTGAGAAGGTACATTTTTGCCTTTTTCCTAATGTTAACTGAAAAAAAATCTGGTTTCTTGCCAGTAACTATAATGTTAGGTGTAGGTATTTTAGAGATGTTCCTTATTAAGTGGAAGACATCCCTCTCTACACCTACTACTGAAAACTTTTATCATAAATTGGTGCTGGATTTTGTCAAATTCTCATTATTCATTGTTCATATGATCATATGATTTTTCTCCTTTAGCCTTTTGATATGATATTTTCATTACATAATTTTTAGATGTTGAAACAGCCTTACATTCTTGGGATAAGTCTCAGATTGTGTATACTTATTTTTACACATTTGGATCAATTTGCTAACATTTTGTTGAGAATTTTTACATCTATGTTCATGAGAGATATTTGTCTATCATTTTCCTTTCTTTTAATATATTTTTCTGGTTTTGGTATTAGGATAATGCTAGCCTCACAGAATGAGTCAAGAAGTATTACCTCTGCTTCTATTTTCTGCAAGATATTATAAAGAATTAGTAAAATGTCTGCTTTAAATATTTGGTAGAATTAATCAGTGAAACCATCTGGGTCTAGTATTTTGTATTTTGAAAGACTGGTAATTATTAATTAATTTTTTAAATATATCATAATCCTATCTAGATTATCTATGTCTCATGTGAATTTTAGTAGATTGAATCCTTTTTAGATTTGGTCAGTTTTACCTAAGTTTTCAAGTTGATGAGCATAGAGCTGTTGATTATATTCTTTTATTTTTCTTTTAATGTTCATGGGATTGGCACTTATGGTCTGTCTTTTATTTATGATGTTAGTAATTTGTGTCTTTTTTGGTTAGTCTGGCAAAAGTTTATCAATTTTACTAATATTTTCAAAGAATTATATTTTGGTTTCATTAATTTTCTCTATTGTATTCTGTTTTCAATTTCATAGATTTCTGCATTAGTTTTTATGTCTTTTCTACTGCTTACTTTGGGTTTAATTTGCTCTTCTTCTTCCGGTTTCCTAAGGAGAAATCTTAGAATATTGAGTATAGATCTACTTCTTCTCTATTAATGCTATAAAATTTCTCAAAGCATCACTTTTACTATATCCTATAAATTTTAATAAATCATATTTTCATTTTCATTTTGTTCAGAATAGTCTAAATTTCTTTTGAAACCTCTTCATTGACCCATGTGTTAGTTATAAGTATATTCTTAATTTCCAAATATTTGAGGATTTTCCAGTTATCTTTCTTGTTATTGGTTTCTAGTTTAACTCCACTGTGGTCTGAGAACACACTTTGTATGATTTCTATCCTTTTAAATTTGCTAAGGTATATTTTAGTGACATTGAATGTGATCTGTCTTCGTGAATGTTCCATGTGTCTTGAGAAAAATGCGTGTTCTGCTGTTGGTAATTAAAGTAACTATTAACGTCAATTAAATTCAACTGACTGATGGTGCTGTTCAGTTCAAATATATTCTTACAGATTTTCTGCCTGCTAGATCTGTCAATTACTGTTAGAAGGAACTGACATTTCCAGCTATAATAGCAGATTTGTCTATTTCTTCGTGCACTTTTATCAGTTTTTGCCTCACATATTTTGACGTTGTGTTGTTAGGCACAAACACATTAAGGATTACTATGTAATTTTACCTCATTATTACTATGTAATGCCCCTCTTTATCATTGATAATTTTCTTGTTCTGAAGTCTGATTTGTCTGAAATTAATAATCCTTCTTCAGCTTTCTTTTGATTATTGTTAGCAAGGTATATCTTTCTCCATCCCTTTGACTCTGTCTGCCCTTATACTTAAAATGAGTTTCTTGTAAACAACATACAGTTGTGTATTGTATTTTTATTTATTCTGACAGTGTTTGTCTTTAAGATCATTGACATCTGAAGTGATTATTGATATAGTTGAGTTAGTATGTGCCTTATCTGTTACTGTCTTTTAGTTGTGGACTTATTTTTTCTTTCATTTATGTCTTTTGTTTTTCTACTCTTCTGCATTCTCTAGTTTTGAGCAATTTATATTATTCAATATTCTCTCCTGTCTTAGCATATCAATTATACTTGTTTTATTTTATTTTTTAACTTTTTCAGTGGTTTCCTTTACATTTGAACTATACATTTATAATTTGTTCAAGTTCACTTTCAAATAACACTATACTACTTTATGGGTAATGCAGTTACCTTCACAGTATTCCCATTCCCCTTTTCTTATTCTTCATAACATTATTGTCATTCACTTCTCCATAAAACATAAAAAACACATACATTGTTGCAATTATTATTTTGAACAAATTATTACTTAGATCAGTTAGAATAAGACAGATAAAATATTTTATTTTACCTTTTTTTTTTTTTTTTTTTCCATTTCTAATGCTCTTCCTTTCTTTATGTGCGTCCAAGTTTCTGACTTACAACATTTTCCTTTTCTCTGAAAATTTCTTAACTATCGCTGTGTGGGCAAGCTTACTAGGAACAAATATTCCTTCCATTTTTGTTTGTCTGAGGAAGTCTTTAGTTGTCTTTCACTTTGGAAGGATACTTGCACTTGATACGGAATCCTAGGTTTCTGCTCTTTTTCTTTGAACACTTTAAATATCTTACTCCATTCTCTTATTACTTGCATGATTTCTGTAAAGAAATCCTATGTAATTGTTGTTATTTATGTTCCTATTTATGTAAGTTATCCTACCACTTTTCCCCAGCTTCTTTCAAGATTTCATTTTCGTCTGATTTTTTTGCAGTTTAAATATCATATGTCTAGATGTAGACATTTATCTGGTGTTTATCCTGCTTTGTGTCTTACAAATTTTCTGGATCTGTGGTTTGTTGTCTATCATTAACTTTAGAAGTTTCTCATCTATTTTTATGTCAGTATTTATTCTGTTTCTCCTCCTTCTCTTCCTTCTTTCCTTTCTTTCTTCTTCCTTCTTCTTTCTTCTTCCTCTTCCTCTTCTTCCTCTTCCTTTCCTTCTTCCTTCTTTTTTCTCCAATTATGTATATTTATACTTTTGTAATTTTTGCTCAGTTTTTAAATAATGTATTCCTTTTTTTAATACTTTTTTCTCTTTACTGTTAGTTTGGGAAGTTTCTATTTACATATCTTTAAGCTATTTATTTTTTTTCCTCTGAGTTCAGCCTATTAATGAGTCTATCAATGTCATGCTTCATCTCCATTAAAATATTTTAGACTTTTAGTGTTAGTTTGATTTCTTCTTAGATTTTCCATTTTGCCTTATATTACCCATCTTTTCTTGCATTATGTCCACTTTTCTATCAGAACTTAGCATATTTGTCATAATTATTATAAGTTCCTAGTCTGATAATTCTAAAATATCTGCTATTATCTGAGTCTGGATCTGATTGATGCTTACTTTTTCACTTCAGATTGTTTCTGCCCTTTAGTGTGTCTTGTCATTTTTTACTGAAAGCTGGAAACGATGTATTGGGTAACAGAAACTAAGAAAGATAAGCCTGTAGTGCAGGTTTTATGCTTATCTGACTAATATTTAGGCTGCATTTTCTGTTCACTTGCAGCTGTGATATCAGAGGGTAAAATTTCCCCTGATTCAGTTTTGTCTTCCTCCTTATTTTTGGTCTTGCTAGGGACTCTTTCTTAAATAATATCTGCAGCTTGTAATTTTTTAAAGCTGAAATCCTCTGATATATACAGGAGACTAATTGATGTGTTGGTAAGTTGTAGAGGAAGAAGGGTTCCACAGCTTATGATTAGGATTCAGTCTTTAAGTGAGTCTGTATCTATAACTGCCCAATGGGCTCATTTTGCAAACTACCCAGATAGAGCCAATTTATCAAGACTGGGAATTGCAATAGAGAAAGAGTTTAATACACATAGAGCCAGCTAAACAGGAGACTAGAGCTTTATTATTAATCAAATCAGCCTCTCTGAAAATTCGGAGGCTAAGCTTTTTCAAGGATAGTTTTATGGGCAGGGGCCTATGGGAATGGGCTGTTGGTTGGTTGGGAATGAAATTACAGGGGTATGGAAAATGCCCCCTCATGAGACGAGTCCACTTCTGGGTGGGGACCACAGGACTAGTTGAGCTAAGGGTCTTGGGTCAATATCAGGCTGCCTGGTCATCAGAAATGCAAAAGCCTGAAAAGACATGTCAAAAGGTCAATCCTAGTTTCTACAATAGTGAATAGGGGAAGTTGCAAATCTTGTGACCTCCAGAATAATGGCTGGTAATCATTTGACTATGCCTGCATCATAGCAGAATTCAGGCCACTCTCATCCTCCTAACCTTGTGGCCTTTCATTAGTTTTACAAAGGTGGTTTAGTTTTGGGGACGGGCTATTATGAAACTGTAAACTAAATTTCTCCTATAGTTAGCTTTGTCCATGCCCTGGAATAACCAAGGGCAGTTGGGAGGTGAAAGGCAAGATGGAGCTGGTTAGATCAGAAGTCTTTACTGTCATAAGTTTTCACTGCAAGAGCAGTTTCCTATCCCTAGGATGTAAATTTCACAGCTTTTTCTTTGCTATTCTCTCTATTAGGTGAGATAGGAAAGCTATAGGGAACAGGAGTTGTGTATTTCCTTTCCCCTAAGTCACTTAGAATTTGGTAAAATCCAATTTATTTAGGCTCTGCTAAAATAGTTTCTCTTGAGAGCATGCTCTTGTAAAGAGAACGGAGAGCTCTGAGGTATTTTTAAATGATTACTTTTCCCCTTTCACTACTAGAAGCAAAAAAAGATTGTTCTCTGATCTTTACAGTGAGATCTAGTGAGGCTCCTGGAGGTAAAATTTAGGAAACTATGGAAGCTTCCTTAAGACTGTCCTCTCTACACCCAGAGCTTTTAATTTAAGCTGATGCATACTGAGCTTCCAGCCATTCATCAAATAAAGTTGACATGTTCCCACTGGTATTGGCCTTAGAGAGAAGGCTTCTGTTCCTGGCAAGTTCTGATTCTCCACATCCACTTGTCTGTCTCTCTGGTTTTCAGGGTAGTAGTTTGCCCTGTGCCCTCACTTCTTTGATGAATGTAACAAGATTAATTGCTTTTCAGTTTGTTCTGACTTTTTCTTATTGTAAGGATGGAAGGAACAAGCTCTTTTTATGTCAGACTGGAAAGCTCCACTTAAATCTCTTTGATCAAAATTGGTTTACTGGCCACCCCTAGCTGCAAATAAATTTAGAAATGTGAAAAATTAAACTGACTTCCTTGCTGCCCTGAAGAGAATAGAGGTACCATTAGCATGGAAGAAAGTACTTTCCTTCCTTTTATAGACTGTGAGGATTCTCTTTCTGCAACTTCCTCCTCTCTGAGATTTTGGAGAAAATGCATATTATGAGTAAAAGTTCAACCCATTGGCTTTGTTTTCCATTTTGTTTTTGCATAATGAAGGGAACTTACACATTGCCATACAGAAACCTAGGACCATCAACTATACACAGTTAGTGTTTTGCCTTAAATATCAACAAACCTCTTCCCTTGCTGATATACCAATGTTTATAACTCCAACCCCATAATCTGTGTCTCTCTTTTAAGCATTAAAATATGCCTATGCAACATATATTTTCACCTTTCAAGTTATCTCTTAGTATAAAGTATAATAATTTGAGATATAGGAAAGAAAAGAGAATTATTCCTGAATGTACCTTTCTATAGTGCAAGACAATTGCCATCATTTCTGAACCAAGTACCTCTTGATTCATTTACACACAGTTATTCGTTACTCTTTCTATCTCTTTGTCATTTCAATATCTAGTACCATCAATCTTTTTTTCTTCCATGACTTGGCCCTTAACAAACCATAGAAGGTTTTTAATTTCAAAAGCTCCCGTTTTTAACTAAAGTTAGAACTACCATTTGATCCAGCAATCCCACTACTGGGTATCTATCCAGAGGAAAATAAGTCATTATATCAAAAAGGCACTTACACAGGCATGTTTATAGAAGTGCAGTTTGCAATTGCAAAAATGTGGAACAAGTCTAAATGCACATCAAACAACCAGTGGATAAAGAAAATCTGATATATAGATAAAATGGAACAGTCATAAAATGAAACAAAATAATGGCATTTGCAGCAACCTGGATGAAGTTGCAGACCATTATTCTAAGTGAAGAAATTCAGGAATGGAAAATAAAATATTATGTATTCTTGATACAGGAGTTAAGAAGAAATTACTTAGGCAGATAGTGAGGGCATGGAAGTCCTTGTTAAGGTTTTCCCTTTAATGAAAAGCAGCCCCAAATCATTTTCCTTCTAACAAAGGGCAGGCCATAAAATCGAGCTGCAGACATAGATCTGGCCATTGTGCCAATCATGTTCAAAATGACAGTTCCATCTTCCCTTCTCTGCCAGCCACGTGTATAGTAAGAAGCAGAGAAGATGTCAATGGTCAAGGGGAAAATTCATCTGCATAATAAGGTTAGGGTGAGATGGCCAGCCTTCCCTGCATGCTGTGTAAACATCATACCTGATTGAACCAATCTGTGAGCCCTATGTAAATCAGACGCCTCCTCAAACCTGACTGTAAAATCTGTGGCCTCCACCACCGGCCAGTCTTTCCTCTCAGGAATCTCCTCTCCCTCACTAGAGAGAGAGCTGTTTTCCGGTCTCTTTCTTCCTCCTATTAAACCTCCACTCCTAAATTCCTCATGTGTGTCCGTGTCCTAAATTTTCTTGGCACGAGACAATGAACCCTGGATATTTAACCCAGACAACGTAGCTGCCTCATTCTCACCTACAAGTGGGAGCTAAGCCATGAGGTCACGAAGGCATAAGAATGATATAATGGACTTTAGGGACACATGGGGAAGGAAGGGAGGAAAGTGAGGGCTAAAAGACCATACCCAATGTATAGTCTTTATATAGACCAATATAGTGTATATTGGTCTGTTGATGGGTACAGCAAAATCTCGGAAATCACCACTAAAAAACTTATGAATATAACCAAAACCACCTGTTCCCCCCACAAATTAAAATAAGTTGCTATAAACTGAAAGAAAGCACCCCCTTTTTTCTTGAAGTGCCAGATGTTTTTTAAAGAAATGTCTACAAAACTGTTCTATACCATTCATCCCACCAACTCGTTTGAGGTTTCAGAGACAACTGAAATGTTTCATAAACAAATAAGAATATACAAAATAAGATATATTAAATATGAAAATCCTAAGTTCACTCTGGTACTTATGTTTTCATTTCCATTAATACAAAAATTCTGGGATTGTCTTCAGAACATCCAGATACTTTTTACTAATGGTATTGGGCATTTATAAAAGCTCTGACAACTCATAAAAGAGAAAGTATACCTTTCTTCCAAGAAAGAACACTGAGGAGCTCAAAGGTCCAAAATACACACTATGCTAAAAGGCTTCTCTTCACTTTTCAGAGAATGATAATAACAAGGAGTTACTGTGAAAACCCTATTCTAGTTTTTCTTCTATATATTGACCAAGATGTATAGTATCTCCTATTTAAGCTCAGGCATTCAGTGATTCTCAAATGTGGTCAAAAACAGTTTTTTTAATTTTGCTTTGTTTCATTTCAATTTTCAAATCATTGTGGATTGATAATTTTTAACATATACAATCACTCATAACATCGTCACAGTATCAAATTGTTACAAATGAATATAAATGTTTACTCTCAATTTCTCTATTAATCTTCTCTCAAAGTGATAATGAATATGACACACCAGAAACCATACTGCAGAGTAATACTGCTTTAATCTTTGTTGATTCTTCTCATTTTATCTTTTCATCTCTTATACATTTTGCAGTTTGCTTTGTTATAAGCAGTATCCCTACTATTGCTCTCTTCTTATTTTTTTCTGCTTAAATCGATTTTTAAGAAAAAATGCGATAATAGTTTTTGTACAATTTAAATGTTTTGGAACAAAATAAAGGCCTGAATTCCTAAAAATAAGTACTTTATTTGGCAAATAAGTTGTGCTCAGTAGAACAGAGGATGTGTGATGAAGCTAGAACACAGTTGTTAAAAGAAGTTTGAAAAAATATTTTTGTTTTTATTTTTGTCTGCTAAACTTCTTTTTTTTTTTCTTTTGAGACAAAGTCTTGCTCTGTTGGCCAGGCTGGAGTGCAGTGGCACAATCTCTGTTCACTGCAACCTCTGCCTCCCCGGCTCAAGCAATTCTCCTGCCTCAGCCTCCCGAGTAGCTGGGATTACAGGCGTGTGCCACCACGCCCAGCTAATTTTTGTATTTTTAGTGGAGATGGGGTTTCACCATGTTGGCCAGGCTGGTCTCAAATTCTCCTGACCTCAGGTAATCCGCCCGTCTCAGCCTCCCAAAGTGTTGGGATTACAGGCGTAAGCCACCATGCCCGGCCAATGTTTATATAATAAAACCTTTTAAAAATTATATTAAGTATATGTACTTACGAATGTTAAAATTATCGTTAAATATTATTTTAAGGTTAAACTTCTGCCAGTACTGATGTAGACAGTTTTTTCATTTTTCTTGTCTTTTATTTGTCCCTGTTGCTGACTTTATTCTGGGTCATTTTAAAACATAAACACACTCATCAGATGCCTAAGATATGCTGCGTTAGTGACTCACATAACATAAGACCTGGAAAATAAAAGCTTTATATTAACGTCTCTGTCACATCTATTATGTATAGAAATGACTTTGACCTTTCTCGTAACTGATATCCTCGGTTTCTACAAATTCTTTCTGCTTGCAGTATTTGTTGTATGAATTATAGAGGATTGTTCTATATCATATCCATCTTCAGATGTGATTTATTTGATGATAATGTTTTCTGTATCTGGCTTCTATCTGAATGTGACCTTACTTTAGTTTAAAATAGCATTCCTAGCTATTAAGAATTAATTTTTACAATAATTCTTGTATGAAATAGGTTTTCCCTGAGACCATTTCCAAATCATTTATGATATATATAATCTTTCCTTATATAAATTTTAATTACATTTCTTATTCTTTGTGTATTTTAATCTTGTTTAGTGGTCATCTTGATAAAGCAGGAGTCTATTTGAAGGAAACCATGCTCCAGATCAAAATGTGTGGATTGTGAACATCAAGTGACATATCATGAATTGATCATCTGAAAAATAAATGCAATACTCCACCATTTCAGGAAAATAAACGCAGTACAAGTATTTAATATCCAAGCTACATGCTCTAGAATTTTATTAAATACCATATCTCACTAACATGTTTTTTTTCCCCCTGTGGTAAACTTGAAATTTGCTGCTTTTCAACAAATAATAATGAATATGTGTAGCTAGGCTTTTGAAAAATATTGTTATCATGTTTAAATTTTTGCAAATGTTTTATGACATATTTAGATGTTTAGAAGTATGTTTTAATAATAGAACACCACATTTCCTCTGACGTATATTTATAATGGCTTACACTTAAAATGTTTAAATACTTTAAACAGTCCTAGGAGACTGTTATTACAACTAACTCCTATATTATGTGTTGCTATTGCAGATAAGCCATAGTATAATTAAAATTTCCATTTAAGGTAAAATTTGAATATTGAATTAAAATTTTACTTTTATGTATGAAATAAATGATAATTATCCCTGTCTCTCTAAAATTCTTAATTATAGTACTTAAGTAATTTGTAATATGTAGATTGAATTATCACAATTATTTTATAAATTAAAAGATTACAAAACTATTGGATTCACATGAACATTATATTTGGTAACCGACTTGCAATCTCTAAAATGCAATTTAAAGTGAGGTACAGGGAATTCTACTATTGGAAATGATGAACGTACTGTAATTATGTTTCCAAAATAAGCAACTAGAAAATAGGACAAAATACTGAAAACAATGGTTTCCCAGAAATGGAACAAAAGTGAGAAGGACTGTGATTTCTGAGACAAGAGAAATAAACGAGAGGAATCTATAATTATCCATTTACTGCCTGGAGGAGCATTCCAGATTATCGTCCAGGGAAAAGGATTATAAGTAGAGCACAGCAGTAATCCTGAGTTGAAGGTGAGTTGATGAACAGAAATAAAAAGTCAGGGAGTCTGAAGAAGCTAGAAGTTGTAGGGAAGGGTTCCACAGTAAGAACTATGTGAAGAACTTTGCAGATGTGCATATTGCTCATGTTGAGTCTTTGCTCATTGGTAAGCTGCATGTGCACAGAATGAAACTGAAAAAGGTCACATCATTTTATTCCTTCTGTTCTCCACAATGCCAGGTAGTAAAGAACTGGTTAGTGATAAGCTAAACAACCCTCAGCATTCATACCTCCAGAGGTAGATACTTGAATTTTGGCCAGCAAGCATGGAGAGTCCTTGTTGTTCAAACAGGGCATTTAGTAGAGAGACCACAAGAGTCATGTATTAGTAGAAGTGGTAAATTACCTGTAGCATAAAGATGACTCTAGGCCCAGCCTAAAGATGCTTAAAAACTTGTTTGAAAAAATCAGACTTATCTACAAGTAACTGCCCACCGGAACAAAGACTACAAAATCCAGGTATTTAACATACATGATGTCTAGTATACAATAATAAATTTCTAGGCATGCCAAAAAGCAGGAAAACAAAACACAGGATTGGGAGAACATAAAATCAATAGAAACCGAAACAGAAATGAAAAAAAATAGAATTAGAAAAAATTAATTTAAACATATATTACAAATACGTTAACTATGCTCAGTAATTGAAACAAAAACATGAACAAAAAGAGAGGAATGAAATATTTTAAAAAGAAGTAAATGGAACTTTAAAAAATATCAAAAATTCAAAAATTCACTAAATTAAATTAACAGTATATTAAATACAAATAAAGAAGTCACTAAAATTGAAGATATAATAAATATAGCCAGAAAAACCCAAACTGAAGCAAAGATAAAAAAGAGTGGGAAAATGACTAGTGCTTCACTGACTTGTGAGACCATATCAACTGGTCTAACATATAAATAACTGGGTATGTCAGAATGAGTTGGGATGAGAATTTTAAAACCATTTTGTATTAGTCTGTTCTCACACTGCTAATAAATATATAGCCGAGTATGGCTAATTTATAAAGAAAAGAAGTTTAATGGACTCACAGTTCCACATGGGTAGGGAGGCCTCACAACCATGGTGGAAGATGAAGAAAGAGTAAAGCGACTTCTTACACAGTGGCAGGCAAGGGAGAGCTTGTGCAGAGGAACTCCCATCTATAAAATCATCAGGTCTCATGAGACTTATTCACTACACTGAGAACAGCACAGGAAAGACCTGCCTCCATGGTTCAATTATCTCCCACTGGGTCCCTCCCATAACATGTGGGAATTACGGGAGCTACAATTCAAGATGAGATTTGGGTGGGGTCACAAACTATATCATTCTGACCCTGGTCCCTCCCAAATCTTATGTCCTCACATTTCAAAACCAACTATACCTTCCTAACAGTCCCCCAAAGTCTTAACTCATTTCACTATTAACTTAAAAGTCCACAGTCCAAAGTTCCATCTTAGACAAAATCCCTTCTGCCTAGGAGCCTGTAAAATCAAAAGCAATTTAGTTTGTTTCTAGATACAATGAGGGTATAGGCATTGGGAAAGTACCCATGCCAAATAGAAGAAATTGGACAAAACAAGAGGCTAAAGGTTCAATGCAAGTCCAAAATCCAGAGCAGAAGTCAAATCTTAAAGCTCCAAAATGATCTTCATTGACTCCATGTCTCACATCCAGGTCATGCTGATGCAAGCGGTGGGTTCCAATGGTCTTACACAGCTCCACCCCTGTGGCTTTGCAGGGTACAGCCCCCTCCTGGCTGCTTTCATGAGCTGGCATTGTCTGCAGCTTTTTCAGGCGCATGGTGAAAGCTGTCGATGGATCTACCATTCTGGGGCCTGCAGGACGGTGGCCCTCTTCTAACAGCTCCACTAGGTAGTACCCCAGTGGGGACTCTGTGGGTGCTTGCACCCCACATTTCCCTTCCTCACTGCCCTAGCAGAGGTTCTCCATGAGAGCTCCATCCCGGCAGCACCCCTGTCTGGACCTCCAGGCATTTCCATACATTTTCTGAAATCCAGGCAGAGGTTCCCAAACCTGAATTCCTGACTTGTGTGAACCCACAGGCCCAAAACCACGTGTAAACCCACCAAGGCTTGGGGCTTGCACTCTCTGAAGCAATGACCTGAGCTCTATGTTGGCCCCTTTAAGCCACATCTGGAACACGAAGCTCCAACTCTTGAGACTGCATGAAGCAGCAAGGCCCTGGACCTGGCCCACAAAACCATTTTTCCTCCTAGACCCCCTGGCTTGTGATAGGTAGGGCTTCTGTGAAGACCTCTAACATACCCTGCAGACATGTTTCCCATTGTTTTGGCAATTAACATGTGGCTCCTCATTATTTATGTAAATTTATCCAGCCAGCTTGAATTTCCCCTCAGAAAACAGTATTTTCTTTTCTATCTCATTGTCAGGCTGCAAATTTTCCAAACTGTTATCCTCTGCTTCTTCTTGAACGCTTACCACTTAGAAATTTCTTCTACTCAATATTCTAAATCATCTCTCTCAAATTCAAATTTCCACAGATCTCTAGGGCAGGGGCACAATGCCACAAGTCTCTCTGCATAGCAAGAGTGAGCTTTATTCTAGTTCTCAACAAGTTCCTCATTTCCATCTGAGACCACCTCAGCCTAGACCTTGTCGTCCACATCAACATCAGCATTTTGGTCAAAACCATTCCACAAGTCTCTAGGAAATTCCAAACTTTCCACATCTTCCTGTCTTCTTCTGAGCCTCTAAACTGTTCCAACTTCTGCATGTTATCCAGATCCAAAGTCGCTTTTACATTTTCAGGTACTTGTACAGCAGTACTCCACTCAACTGGTACCAATTTACTGTATTAGTCTGTTCTCACATTGCTAATAAAGATATACCTGAGACTGGGTAATTTATAGAGAAAAGAGGTTTAATGGACTCACAGTTTCACATGGCTGGAAAGGCCTCACAATCATGGCAGAGATGAAGGAAGAGAAAAGGAACTTCCTTTTCTCGTTTTTGAGATGGAGTCTTGCTGTGTTGCCCAGGATGGAGTACAATGGCACCACCTCAGCTAACTGCAGTCTGCCTTCTGGGTTCAAGTAATTATCGTGCCTCAGCCTCCCAAGTAGCTGGGACTACAGGCGTGTGCCACTACGTCTGTCTAATTTTTGTTTTTTTTGTTTTTTGTTTTTTTTTAAGTAGAGACGGGGTTTCACCATATTGGCCAGGCTGATCTTGAACACCTAACCTCAAATAATCAGCCTGCCTTGGCCTCCCAAAGTGCTGGGGTTACAAGCATAAGCCACCATGCCTGGTCCTACAAAGGAACTTCTTACATGGTGGCAGGCAAGAGATAGCTTGTACAGGGGAACTCCCATTTGTAAAACCATCAGATCTCCTGAGACTTATTCACTACCATGAGAACAGCATGGGAAAGACCTGCCCCCATGACTCAATTATCTCCCACCAGATTCCGTCCACAACTACACGTGGGAATTATAGGAGCTACAGTTCAAGATGAGATTTGGGTGAAGACACAGCCAAAACATGTCACATTTCTAAAACATTTCCAAATTAGATGGAAATGAAACCCACAGATCCAAAATGCTATAGAGAACACTAAGCAAAACAAAGAATAAACCTGCTCAAGTTACCTTGTCATAAAATTTCTCAAAAACATTGAAAAGAGAAAAGAAAGCAGCAGGGGAGGGGCCACCTTAAATGCTAAGAAACAAAGTGTAAGATATGAATCCCTCTCTGGCTGCCCATGAATCATGGCTGATGTCTTTTGCACTGACGTCCTCGGGGGAGGTGTCCTTCCAAACTGGGGAGCTTGTCCATGGAAATGGACTGGACTCCATGATGTGCCCTGCAGACACTGATGTGGCTCTATCCATTACTGTCTCATAGATCTCAGCCTTATAGGTGGACAGAACATGAGTTACCATACCAGCAGCTGCAACTACTTGAGTCTTATTGGAGGCAAGAAAGCTGAAGTATGGGTAGGGCCAGTATTTTCTGTTTTTTCCTTTTATTTCTAGTTGACACATAATCGTACATATTTATAGAATACAGAGTGGTATTTTGATACATGTGCAAAACACGTATTTTCCATATTCTTGATTCTGTGGCACCCAGGACTTTGTAGAGCCAGGGAGGGATTACCTTTTACAGGGTTACTTCTTAGAGGCAGTAAACAATTTGCTTGTGAGCAAGCCTTGATATTCAACCAATCCTGAGTCCACACTCTCACCCATCTCCTTTTATCAAGCTCCTGCAATCTGGGACACTGTCCCTCCAGTCTAGTCACCTCAGGGTCAGGGACTAACAACTAGGGGCCAACCTATAGCTGAGACCTCACTGAAATTATACAAGTTATTCAAACTATTTAATACTCAACTTGTTTAACTTGCTTACTTTTCTTCTCCGATTATTTTTTTCCCAGGAAAACCACAATAGTCACCCTCCAGTGCTCTCTCTGCCTGTTCATTTTGTCTCTGTGCTTCCCTGAGTGGCCCTTAACAGCATGACATGCCTACTAGTTCTTGGCGACTGTGATGTGACTATAATAAAAACATTTTCCTTCATGACAAACATTTTCATGTCTGTATGTCTTGCCATACCTGATTAAACAAAATCCCAGGTACATCTTAAAACTCCTTCATAAGATGAATTGGGGCATATTCCTTCTGCCTGTGTTTTCTGAAAATATTTGTATGAGATCGGTTTAATTTCTTATACGTTTGGTAGAAAACACCAGTGTACCCATCTGGGACTGGAGAATTGCTTATAGAAAGATTTTTAATTACACATTCATTTATATATATAAATAATATATACATTTCAAATTATATATGTAAATATATATATTTCAAATATATATGTGTTCAGATTTTCAATTTTGATCACTTTTAACATTTCTGCTAATAGTTATTTGTGTCTTTTCTTTTTGATCACTCCATCTAGACTTTATTAATTGTATTGACCTTTAAAAATATAATTTGAAGCTGGGCATGGTGGCTCACGCCTGTAATCCCAGCACTTTGGGAGGCCGAGGCAGGCAGATCACAAGGTCAGGAGATAGAGACCATCCTGGCCAACATGGTGAAACCTTGTCTCTACTAAAAATACAAAAATTAGCTGGGCATGGTGGAACATGCCTGTAATCCCAGCTACTCGGGAGGCTGAGGCAGGAGAATCGCTTGAACCAGGGAGTCAGAGGTTGCAGTGAGCCGAGATTGTGCCACTACACTCTAGCCTGGCGACAGAGTGAAACTCTATCTCAAAAAAAATATATATATATATACACACACACACACACACACAAATATATATATATGTATATATACACACAAACATATATAAGTATATATGCATGTATACATACAAATGTGTGTATGTATATAAAATTTAGAGTTTCATTTATTCTGTTATTTCTAGTTCATTTCTAGTCATATTTTCATAGTTCCTTCCTTCTACTTAACTTGGCTTAATTTACTCTTCTTTTCCTATTTTCATAATATACAACACAAGTTCAATTTCATATCTTTTTTTCTCATTGAGAAGAGCTATATGTGTTCTTTTAAGCACAAATTTTAGCTGTATTCACAAATATAAAGTGCATTTTATACTGAATTTTTATTCATTACAAAGTATTTTCTAATTTCCATTGTGAGTTCTTCTTTGACCCATGTATTATCCACATCCTTGTTTAATTTCCAAATGTTAGCAACTTTCCAGATATATCTGTGTGACTGATTTTTTTCATTAATTTCATTTTGACCAAAGAACATATTCTATATAACTTTAATCCTGTGAAATTTACTAAAACTTAATTTATGGCTCAATAGATGGTCTGTTTTTGTGTTGCAAGTTGCACTTGAGTATGTGTTCTATTGACATTGAGTGAAATATTTTATAAATGTCAATTAGGTCAAATTGTATGATAATGTTAAGTCTTCTGTATTTTTACTTATTTTCTTTTTGTCATGTCAGCTTACAAGAGAGGAATGTTTATTTTCCAACTATATGACTTATTCTGAACTATAATATGTTCTATTAATATAGCCATTTCACATTTTTCAGATTTATGTTTGCACAGTATTATTCCACCCTTTTATTTTTAACCTATAATAGTTCATACAGGCATACCTCATTTATTGTGCTTCACTTTATTGTGCCTGGCAGATATTGTTTTTGTTACAAATTGAAGGTCTGTAGGAACCTTGCATCAAGCAAGTCTATCAACACCATTTTCCCAAGAGCATGTGCTCACCTCTTGTCTCTGTGTCACATTTTGATAATTCTCACAATATTTCAAACTTTTTCATTATTATTATATTAGTTATGGTGACCTGCAATCAATGATCTTTCATAATACTGTTATAAATGTTTTCAGGTGCCATGAACCACACCCATATAAGATGATGAATTTAATCAATAAATGTATGTGTTGACTGCCCTACTGACCAGCCATTCCTCAATCTCACTCCCTCTTTTCACAACCTTCCTATTAACTGAGACAAAACAATATTGAAATTAGGTCAGTTAATATCCCTACAATGGTTTCTGAGTATTCACATGAAATAAAAAGCTACATGTCTCTCACTTTAAATCAAAAATAAAAAAAATTATTAATCTTAGTGAGGAAGGCATTGTGAAAGATTACAAAGGTCAAAAGCTATGCCTCTTGCACCAAAGAGTAAGCCAAGTTGTGAATGCAAATGTTTTAAAGGAAATTAAAAGTGCTACTTCAGTGAAGACGCAAATGATAAGAAAGTGAATCAGTATTATTGCTGATACAGAAAAGGTTTTAGTGGTCTGGATAGAAGATCAAACAAGCCACAATATTCCTTTACACCAAAGCCTATCCAAAGCAAGGTCCTAACTCATCAATTCTAAGAAAGCTAAGAGAGGTGAGGTAGCTGCGAAAGAAAAGTTTAAAGGTAGTAGAGGATGATGATACATGAGGTTTAAGGAAAGGAGCTGACTTCATAACATAAAATATCATAAGATAGTGAAAGTAGGCGTCCAAAAATGTTACAGGTAGAGTTAGAGGACAGTAAACAACCTAAGCGGCCAAAAACGTCACTGCATGCATCATCATATTCTTTGATCAGACTCACAATGTGTTTACCCTCCTTATCCACGGTCATTTGAACCTTATGATAAATCTTATTTGAAGATTTTATGAACATTAAATCATAATCCAATAAATAGTCTCTCTTCTGGCCAATATATCTCCATGGGTATAACATCCTGAGAAGGGTATAAATCAAATGCAAGGAATGCCTGGTCCTCAGTGTCTAAATTGTTATAAACTTGTTAACAGTAGACAAATCTATTTTTCCTACCACTTTTGTATTGCACCGTATACTTGTATTTGGGAGAGAAAAGGTTTGTCACAGGAGAAGTCATATAATTCTACAGTGTCCTTTTTTTTTTTTTTCTTTCCTGTCCCTTGGTGGAACTCCCTGTGGCCAAGGGCCTTAACAGTCAAAAGAGAAATAGTTAATTAATTGTTCTAAACCACATAGGAATGGATGTGGACAGACATTTGTTACTTCTTAAAATTATTATTTTAAGTAAAAAAGCCAACAACAAAACAAAACAAAAAAAAGTTACAAGACAGACTTATTTTTAACTTCTATGTGTTGAGCTACTGTGAGCTTGGTTTTTGTTACAGACTTATAGTAGTTAGCCTTATATACCAAACATAAGCATTGTTCTGAGAAATATAGATACATAGATAGATAGACAGACAGACAGACAGACAGACAGACAGACAGATAGATAGATAGATAGATAGATAGTGTTATACCCAGGAGGCTTTGTTACAAGATATTTTTATCCTGTTAGTAAAGAATTTCCTTTAATTCTATAGTAAGCAGAAAATTTCTATGGTTGGGGTGGATGCAAAAGTGACACATAATAGCTTAGAAGGCAACTAAACTTGTTTTACCAGCTGTTTAGGCATTTTTATACTCCCTTCTTGATTTGGAGGATTTGACCTTAACCTAATTTTTTCGCTGAAAGCTGGCCCTTACAATCTTATGCACCCACCTTTTCTCCAACAGTCGAGGCAGCTTGTATAGTTTTGGCAGCAGAATATTAGCAGTGAAACAGGTCCAGGCCCAGTGGGATACAAAAAGACGGAGATTCATACCTCTGGTTTTCAAAATACCATGATTTTGGTTTCCTTGGATGTAAAACAAGGAGAGATAATTAACATTTATAGTTTGACAATTATAAGAGTAATTCATATATCAGAATAGAAAAAGGAACCTATTACATTAGGGCACTAACTAAAAATATGAAGAAAAATTATAACTTGGTGCTTTCTAGAGGATTCTTGTAGCCAAGAAATAATGATCTAATCTGTTCTCAAAAAGTTAGGGATGAAATCTAGTATTAAGTGTTATGTCTTACCCTTGAAACATTTTTTAGCTGCCCTTTTAATCAAACAAAAAATTATAGCAAGGCCAATTTGTGTGCGAGGTAAGGTTTAGGCTTATGATGCTTGCCTGAATAGCTGCATAAAATGCAGCAAGAATTGATTGGCCATATAGACTCCTTTTGAGTTGGTTTTGCTGAAAGTTTACCTAAAAATAGGATACTTTAGTTTCAGTCTTGGTAAAATATCCAATGTCTCCAATTGTTTGAAAAAAATAATTGTAATTGAACTTATGCAGACAACTACATTGTCATAACATTCAATCTGAATTTTGGAGGACTCAGAAAGGTAAATTTGCTTAAAAAAAAAAATTTTACCCAAAAAAATTAAAATATTTTTTGACCCTTTTTAAACCAGAGCCACAGCTTTTAAAACAAGTGTTTGCCTTGGAAATGCCATTTACAAAACAAACAGCTCCTGAGAACTATTAGGCAATGTAGAATTTAGCAGCTCCTCACAATTAGTCCTAGAAAAGAGGCTCTTTGCTTATTAGGTAGCAAGATTTTGTGTAAGCCATTTTTATTTTACCATGGAACTCTTTTGGGAAACATTATTTCCATTATCATAGGGGTAGCTTCAGTTAATATTTCATAGCAAGGCAGTAAATGCCCTATCAAGTAGAAATTGCCTAGTTCGGTCATCGTCAGTGAAAGGTACTCACAGTTTTTTCCATCAGCCCCGATAAAAGCTCCACATAAAGGGCTATGCAGCAGAGGAAAGCGTTACCCTATATTTGTGGGCTTTTACTAGTTTCTATTTAGTGTGTTTAAATAACATTTTTAAACAAATAAATTTAGTAAATGTTTAAATAACATTTCCTAAAGAGCTGATTTATATGTCTTCAGTTTGTATAGTACCAGAAAAGGGAAAAACATCCTCCAGGTAGATATAGTACCCATTTTCATAAGACTTTTCAGTAAAAGGGGGTTACAACTACCTTACATAAAGCTGGTTTAAACATCTTAAAATCTATAATTCTATTAAACTGCATGTTTTTATGTTCAGGTCTCAGGAACCCTTTTTTACCCCCAGACCATTTTACTTTTTCTGGTGAAAAGGGTTTGGTTTCCCAGCACGGAGTTACATCTATAAGACCTATGAGGGACCGCAGATTTGATAAGCCTTCTTAAACAGTCCTGTCATTCTGTCACAGAGGCACCCATGTAAAAGGGGTCCCCTTAACCCCCAAATTTACCATGACCTAGGTAATAGGCATATTTGGCACGAGGTTATCCCAGTTATCATAAAGCTAGTCCAACATGGCTTGCATATGAAGCATATTAACTGCTTCATCTGCGGTACTTCACTTGGTATTTTATAGGGAGAGTGGGGCAATCCCCTTCTCGGTGCAAACAAACCTTACAATGGCATTATCTGGCCCACTAGGCTGATTGCTTTCTTAGGAATAACCTCCCGTGCATTTGGAACACATATACTCAGTGATTGTTCAGTAAAAAGCTGTGGGTCTTACATTAATCCAAACAAGCTCTTAAATTCTATAGCATTTAAAATTAATACTTTTGTCCTTAGAGTGTTTATTTTTGTAATCCACTATAGTAAAGATGTTTTTGAAGAAGTTGAATGATACCAATCTACAAAATGGAACAATTGCTTTACATTGCACCCTTTGGTTTTAAACAGTTACTTGGTTTTATCCTTCCCCCATATCGACCATTTTCTTGGTAACCACAGGGCTCACAGTTTTGTTGCCCTGTTTTTTTTTTTTTAATTATTTAGTTTTATCTGTATATTTTCCTTTTTTTATAAAGCAACTCTTAAATAGTTTCTTAACCAAAAAAACTTAAGATTTTTTGAAAATTGACATTCTTGTGTTTATAAAATTTTAACAAAAGCATACTTTATGCTTCTACTACTCTAACTTTTTAGTAACCCAAATTTCCAGTGGGGAAAAACTGAGGGTTTAAATATGACTTTAAGATTTTTAAATTACTGAAGAGTTTTGAGATTAAACTCACCGAAGTCATTTTACCAAAGATTATCAACATTATGTGAATTAAAAGGCATCTGAGCTAGCTTCTACCAATTTGATAAGCACTTACATTTTTTAAGTTACTCCATCAGAGCTCTTTTATGTAGCTTGGTGGTGAAATATCACTTCCACATGACAAATATAAATATAGGAATATAACAGGCATGCAAAATAAAAGTCATGTTCAAAAGTTACTTTATTTGCCGGTTTTCAAAAAAAAAAAAATTATTTCCCTTACTTTAGATAATTAGTAAAAGTTACAGGAACCAAAAAAAGGTGAAGGAAAGAGCCATCATTTTAGGCCTTTTCAAAAGAGAAAGAGTGGCACTTTTAAGATATCAATCTGAAGAATGTTAAAGAGGAGATTATAGAATTAAAAAACTTAAAAATTTCCTGCATTAAAAATAAGTCAACATTTCTAATAAAATATTGTTTTAATCAATTATTTAGTTTTGTATTAGTGCATTTTTAAATATTAAAGACTTATCTCTAGAAATATTATTATAGTTTCTTTTTAATTATAGCCAACTGAATTATACAACCCCTTAAAAATTCTTTTTACTAACCATATTACGACTTACACAGACCACTCACAGTAGTTAGACTTTCTGTTTTGCCCTAAATATCTCTCTTTCTTGAGCAACCCAGTTGTTTTGTTTTAGGGCAAAAGTTCACCACACAAGATTCTTTCTTTCCTTTTTACCTCCTTTACCAAAAATACCTCTTCATATCTTTAACATCCTTTATATCTCTCATTTCCTGATTCCTTTACCTTGTTTCATACATAACCCTTAAATAAGCTTTGAATTAGATGAAGATATTTTACCTTCAATAAGAACACTAAAAAAGTTTTTTATATTTTTTAATTTGGAAATTACCCAGATAGTTAATATCAAATAACCTTAGATCCTAAATTATGACACGTTTGTTCATAAGTATTTATTCCATTACACTTACCTGATTAATAGTTTACCTAGATTATTTATAAAAACTGTGATAGCTAGTATTTAAAGTTATTTTCCTATTAACCATTTTTATAACTTAATTTCAGGTATTTACTTAAATAATAACACTTATTAATTTTAAGGGTATTTATACCAAAAACTCAGGATTTAGCTGTTTTCTTTCAGCCAACAATATTTTATAAGCATATACAAGCAAAGATCATTCTTTCTTGGACTGGGTTTTATAGTTTATAACCCTTATGGCAAATCTGATAGTATTCTGCAGGAATAAACATGAAACTACTTGATCAATAAATGCAAACAAAATGCTAACATTGCTGATATTATTTTACCAATAGTTTTAAAGCCACCTTATTTATTAAAGATTTTACTTAAGTCATGCAAACTCGAAAAAACATTTTACTACTCTTTTTTTTTTAAGCCTCTGATTTAAGCACTTTTACCTATTTTATCTGTATTTTAGTAGTGAAACACTGTATGCATGACATAAATACATGGACATATCTAGGCATGCCGATAGAGGTACATTTATAGATTCATAAAGACTTCCTTCCTTTTCATTTTTTTTTTCAATTTTAGACTTTCAAATTCTTGATAACATGTTGCACCACCTAAGTAGTTTTCAGTTAAAAAGACCTAAATTTGCATATTAAAGGAAACAACTCAGGTGACAATCAGATAGCAAAATTTACATCATAAGGTACAGAAAGAAAAAGTTTGGTACGCTAAAGGAAAATTAAAATGAATTCATCTGCCAATTAAACATAAAATTATAGAATTTATAAAGGCCTTCAAATACATACACACATATATACATACATACATATACATACACAAAGATCCTATAGATTTACTTTAGTACTTTGGCCATGAGATGAATATAAATTCGCCAGTTTGCAAAAAAACGGTTAGATCCAAACAGTGGGTTTTTTTTTTTTTTTTTTTCTCAGTCCACCAGATTTAAAGCAGGCAGAAAATAGAGAAAGAGAACTTAAGAACTCTATAGTTTGCAGGTCGACCTTAGGGCTCTTTTTCCTTAAAGTAATATGTGCACAAAGACCATATTACTTCTATTTTACATAAACTCTGGAAAGTAGAGTTGCCACAAAACCTACGGAGTGCTCAAAAGGGGGTCATTCTCCTTGTTTATTTCCATATTCTTAGTGAATTTATTTCCTACTTTTTTTTTTTTTAAGGAGGAACTGATGAGCCGTGGATGAAAACGACAGTTCAGTTCCTCACTCAAACATGCACGGACAAGCCAAATTGAGATTAATTCTGAGAGAAAAGCAATTGAGGAGACCCTTTAGAAATGCATCTCTGAACTCAAATTGGGATCCTAAAGCAACAAATTCCTAGGAGAACAAAACAGCTCGGATAAATCAAGGACTATCAACCAAAACTGGAGGTCCGAGGCGCAGGAGGACTCACCAGTTCCACAGGAGGAGAAGCTCAAACTTGGTGAGGCTTCAGTGGGCTCCAGCTGGTACCTTAGCTCTGGTTTTGGGATACACCTTCGGGATCCAGAGTCTTCTCTGAGGCCCCGTGTGTTTGGGCGCCGTATTATTGTCGACAAAAAGAGTCGAACTCTGTAAATTATTTGAAGAGATTTATTCTGAGCCAAATATGAGTGACCATGGCCCGAAACACAGCCTTCGGGAAGTCCTGAGAACCCAAGGTGGTTCGGGTGCAGCTTGGTTTTATACATTTTAGAGAGGCATGAGACATCAATCAAATACATTTAAGAAATACATTGGTTTGGTCCAGAAAGGCAGAACAGCTCAAAGCTAGAGCTTCCGGGCTATAGGTAAATTTAAACATTTTCTGGTTGACAATTGGTTGAGTTTGTCTGAAGACCTGCGATAGATAGAAAGGGAATGTTCAGGTTAAGATAAGGATTGTGGAGATCAAAGTTCTTTTGAAGCCTTATAGTGGCTGCCCTTAGAGACAACAGGTGGCCAGTGTTTCCTATTCAGATCTTAGTTAATCTCTTTAGGATTGGGAGGGTCTGGAAGAAAAATATCTAGCTATGTTAATAGAGATTCTTTACAGCTGCACATTTTCCCCCACAAAGAAAAGCTTTGTAGGGTCATTTCAAAATATGGCAAAGAAACATGTTTTTGAATAACATATTTTGATTTTTTTTCTTTGTCTTGTAATGTTATGCCAGAGTTATGTTGGAAAGTAAATCATGATATATAGGATTAAATAAAATCCATCTGATGAGAATTTATGATTTGTAGGGCATGACTCCCCAGACCCCTTAGATAGGGATTTGGGCAAGATAAAAAAAGTCAGAGTTTAGTCCTCATTCCATACATGTAAAATATAAATCAGTTATTCCATTTTTAGGTAGTCAAGACAAAAAAAACTTCACACAAATAACTGCACACAAATATTCATGGAGCTTTGTTCATAATGTCCTGAAAAGGCTCAAAGGAGCCCATACATCCATGAATAGGTAAATTGACTTTTGGGGGGTTTTGGGGTTGTTGTTATTGTTTGTTTGTTTGTTTTGAGATGGTGTCCCACTCTGTTGCCCAGGTTGGAGTGCAGTGGTGTGATCACGGTTCACTCCAACCTCGACTTCCTTGGGCTCATGTGTTTCTACCACCTCAGCCTCCCCAGTCACTGGGACTACAGGCACACACGACCGTAGTCAGCTATTTTTTGTATTTTTTGTAGAAATGGGGTCTCCCCACGTTGCCCAGGCTGGTCTCAACCTCCTGGGCTCGAGTGATCCTACCTCTTCACCCTCCCGAGTAGCTGATACTACAGGCAAGAGCCACTGTGCCCCCTGGTAAATTAACTTTTTAAATGTAGCATACTTATAACAATGTAATATTAAGAAACAGACACACAATAACACTGATGAATTTCAGAAACTTTATGTAGAAGGAGCAGAGCCAGACAAAAGAAGCACTTAGGATATATTTCCATTTCTATGAAATTTTAGATAATGTGTAGTTAATTAATAGAGACAGAAAACAAATCAATATTTGTCGTGGGCTAGAGGTCAATGGGTGGTTGTTTGGAAAGTGGCACAGGGTAACCTTGAAGAGTAAAGGAAATGTTGTATACCTTCTTATGGTGTTTACAAGAGCACATATAATTGTCAAAAACTCTAATATCAAAGAAAATTTGCACCTGACAGAGTTAAACAGGAACAAAAGACTTTATTTAAGACCATTGTAATAGGGCACAGAAAGAGGGCTCAATGCCACTGAAAAAAAAAAGCAGATAGATTTTAAGCACAGAGTGAAAAAAATCACAGAGGGGAGAGATTTTAAGCACAGAGTGGAAAAGTACTGTATGTTGGTCAATAGAGTTAGACCATCTGTGTTCAATGATTGGTGCTTAGGGAAGTCAGGCTCCTACTCTCCCACAGAGATTAGGAGATAAGAAAAGGTTCTACCTTTCTTAATTATTGCATTTCAAAGAGATGGCACCTAGGTTTTTGAGAAAGATGGTTCTGCATTGTAGAACTGATAAGAGACCAGAAGATTTACATCTTAAAGGAGCAGAGAAAATGTACACTTTGCAAATTTTTTTAAAGTGAATGGTCTAAAAATAGGGAAGTCAGAGGCCAACAATCAGGAAGAACCCTGTCTAAAGGTTAGTCAGGCAGTGGGAAACATTAGGCTATCTTGATCAGTGACTGTATCTGCATTGTTTTTTTGTATACATAATACCTATGATAAAGTTTAATTTATAAATTAGGTTCAGTAAGAGATTAACAAAAACGAATACAACCATTATAATAATATGCCATTATCACTAATCTTGCACTTGGATCATTAATATGTAAAATAAGGGTTACTGGAACACCAGCACCATAATACCAGAATGGTTAATGTGACAACTGAGATGGCTACTAAGTGACTAATGGGCGAGTAGCTTAGACACCGTGGATATGCAGGACAAAGGGATGATTCACACCATTCACATCCTGGGTGTGATGGATTAGGACAGCCTAAGATTTGATAAGATACTTAGAAGGCAAGCAATTTATAATTTATAAATTATTTCTGGAATTTTCCATTTAATATTTTTGGACCTCAGTTGACCATGCAGTTGACAATATATGCAAAACAATTATTGTATATTTCATTTATGTAACTTAAAGATTATAGTGATATTAATGTTGAATAAACTGAAACTTTACCAAATCAGGAAAGGAAGGCACTACTGTACACCTAAAGTAGATGTGTTAATTGTATTTTATATCTCATAAAGTTTATTAAAAATAAAAATCAATAAACCATGGAAAGTGTTGGGGAAATAATTATGTCATGGAAAGTGTTTTCATAATAATTAAAACCAAAATCCCTACAAACGCAGGAAATAAACAGTTTTATCACTGAATAAGCATTAAACCAATTGTGATTTCTATCAGAAGCAATCTACTAAAGAGTTTGCAATGAAAAAATTCTTCACCGTTTTTATATAGCCTGGCAGATACAATCCACTACACACATGTTAATTGTTTTTATCTAAAGAAAATCTAAAGGAAAGAATAACACTTGTATCTCTTGACAAGCAGAAAGCTCCATCTTGAAGCCAAGGGCCTAGACAGTAAACTACCATGAAGACGGGGAGACAGGTGCCACTCTTGGATGTTTTCATTTCTAACAGAAAGCCAATAGGCCTCCAAAGACATTCGGAGGATACAAAACTGGCAAGAGACTTATTTAGATTGATTCCTTCCTTCCTTCCTTCCTTCCTTCCTTCCTTCCTTCCTTTCCTTCCTTCCTTCCTTCCTTCCTCCCTCCCTCCCTCCCTCTCTCCCTCTCTCCCTCTTACTTTCAACTGAATCTACTGGCGCGAGCTAGGCTCACTGCAACCTCCGCCTCCCGGGTTCAAGCGATTCTCCCTGCTCAGCCTCCCGTGTAGCTGGGATTACAGGCGTCCACCACCACGCCTGGCAAAGTCTTGTATTTTTAGTAGAGAAAGGGTTTCCCCACGTTGGTCAGGCTGGCCTTGAACTCCTGACCTCAGATGATCCAACCACCTTGGCCTCCGAAAGTACAGGCGTGAGTCACTGAGCCTGGCCTGCTTTTTTTTTTTTTTTTTTCCATACATTTCAGTGAGACAGAGATAGAGCTTACAATTTCAAGTTTTCTAAACACAATGCTAAAGAGGAGGTGGGTAGTTATCTTTCTCTTTTTGCAACAGAGAACCTTCACAGATTTTTATTTACCCTTAGAAAGCGCCCATGCAATCGAATAATAGTTTTAAAAAAGCATCATCCCCTATTATTTAAGGAATAAACTACCATTTCCTTCTATAATATGGAAGAATTTAAAAAACATTATGGCTTTTGCAAAACATATCGTATATTTCATTTATGTAAAACTTAAAGACTATAGTGATATTATTTATGCAAAACTTAAAGACTAAAGTGGTATTAAACAAATTAATAGTTTCCTGGATCTAGGTATAGGATAGAGTATTGAATGGGATTGGGTATAATAGATTTTTGGATGATGGAAAACTTACATATCTTGAATGTGGTGATCACATGTTTGTTAAAACCAAGTGAACTCTACAATCAAAATAAGTGCATAATATTATATGTAAATTATATATCTATAAAAAATTAACCAGTAAGAATATGTATCAAAAAGTTGACAATGGTTTTGAGATGCTGTCACTATACATCCTACCTTTTTGTAATGTTTCAAAATTTTCCAATAAGCAGAAATAACTAATAGAATGCAAAAATAAAATAAAATAAAATAAAAGCATTTGTGTGGGGACGAGGTCAGTAACTTCAGTATCACCTGTGGGTTTACTGGAACTGAATCTCAGGTCCCACCTTATACTCACTAAATCAGCATGTAAATTTTAACTAGTTGCCCAGGTGATTCTCATACTTATTAAAATTTGAGATGTTATTAAAATATTTCTCAATAGATGAAACTTTATTATTTCTCTCGGAGTGATAAGTGACTCCTAAATACCAGAAACTAGTGGAAATCTCAACTAATGCCACATTTATGACGCTAGATTCATCGTCATAATAATGGATTTTATATTCTGCCCTCTGTTCTGGTACAGCATTGTCACTAAGGGAGCAAAGGGTACTGATGTTGACTTGGAATTTGGGCTTTAATTTCTAGGATACCAGAGTCCCATCTCATAAAAAAGGTAGCATGAACTACCCAGAGTTGTGCCACTTACTCATTTGTAAATGGTAAGGCAAGGCTAGCAGGAAGAGCTTTGGAACCGTAGCGAAGCTTTTCCATCCCTTCCCTGCGTTGCTACCCACAGCAGGTGCTTCCTGGAACCTAGGCTTTGGCCACAAGCCCTGCGCTCTCGGGGCGGGGCTACGCGGAGCTGTGGGTGAGGAAGGGGCAATGCCTTATGGGGACGCAGCTGAGCTGTGGGGACTGGTTGGTGTCGCGAGAAGAGGGGGGCGGTGTCGCGAGAAGAGGGGGGCGGTGTCGCGAGAATAGGAGGGCGTTGCCGCAGAGAGGCGAGACGGGGCGGAGCCGCGGGGTGGGGGCGGGGCGTTGTCGCAGGGGTGGAGCCGAGCCAGTGGACGGTGGTGGGGGCGGGGCAAGCGCGGAGGACCAGGGACGCGCTTCCGACCGCGCAGTTAGCGCCTCCTGGCCTGGGGGGAGCCCGGTCAGGGTTCCCCAGTTGTTGTCCCTATGGGGCTGTGTTTTCCTTGTCCCGGGGAGTCCGCGCCTCCCACTCCGGACCTGGTGAGTAAAGCAGGTCCCTACGTCCGCCGGGCTGCGCCTTGAGCACCTGTCCTCGGGCTGCGGGGCGGGCCGGGCCGTTGGACCTAGGGGCGCAGGTCGAGAGCCCGCGAGGGGGACCCTGCTGGCGAGGACGGGTGGACGGGTCAGGAGGGTCGCTGGGTCCTGTCAGAGCGACCTAGGCCGCTGCCTCCGTGTAGATCTCCACTTTTGTAACAAAAAATTGTCCAAAGGCGGCTGTGGCGTCTTTTACCTTCCACTGAGTTGGGCTGCACCGGGAATTCGTAGGGCGCCGGCGCACGCAGAGGGCGTTGCGCGTGGGACATTCTAGGGGATGCGGTAGATGGAATTCGGCGCAAAAAGACATTGCTTTCACCGGGAGCTCTTTAGTCGTCTAGGAGAAGTGCATTTTCAACTGTGTCTACCATTTTTTAAAAGAAGGTGCTCAGAAAGTCGCTTATACGCCTGAGCTTTATCGGATATGTTATTTTAATGATTTCTTTTTAGTATTTATCTGATTATTTTACGTTCTCCCTTTAAAAGAATATGTAGTACAGAGTGTCCAATTTGTAATGTTGTCGTATTTGACAAAAATGCTGGACACCCAGTTACATTTGAATTTGAGATATACAAGTAATACATTTATAATATAGTTTTGTGCTGTGCAATATTAGGGATCTAGTTCTACAAAAACATTACTCATTGCTTATCTGAAATTCAAATGTAACTAGTGGGTGTGTGGTACAATAACATGTACACTTTTTGTAGCTTTCTGTTAACAATATCTTTACGTTAGTACTCCTTACAGGGAGTTAACATAAACCTGTTTCTCTTCTCTAACTAAACATTAGTTGAAGAAAATGAAGTATTTAGGAAAGTACATTAACTCTTCAGCTATTATAGATACTAAAAATTTAGTACTTATAAATTTGATGTGGGAAAGTTCAGCTTCTCTTTGTTGTTGCTGTTGTTTTAAATTATGTTGATTTTGTTGTTCTGGCTGTTGATAAAATATAACATGTCAGATTGGTTAAGCCCTCCCCCATCCTCATGCTATACCCTCTTGATACCCTCATGATAACCACACGGCTCGCTGCTTGGATGTCACTTTATTAGTGAAGCTTTTACTGACCACGTTAAACAAAATATATTCCCCACAATACCACCCACCCATTCTCCCATTACTTATCTGCCATACCATCTGAGAGGCATTTACTTACTTTGTTATATTTGTCTGTGTGCCCGCAATTGAAATTTGTTTCATTTGGGAGGTGACATTTATCTGTTTTTACACTGCTGTATCCCAGCACCTAGAAAAAGGGTTTTAATAAGTAGTACATGGTCTAGAAAAATAACATTCACTGTTTTCTGATACGGAACAATACCTGTCATGAAATTACTCCAATCCGTCTCTCCTGCACACTGAGATTAGCCCACTTATGCATTAACTTTTGCTAAAAACACAGGGTTACTTCAGACTCCATTTTAACTGGCAGTATCAAACCATGTATTTTCCTTCTTGTATTTGTAAACATTATTTGTTTTATTATTGCCCTGACTAGCTTGTAGGCCTTTTGATTTAAAAAAAAAAAAAAAAAAAAAAAAAAGAGTAAAGAAATGATTATATAGGCAAACCTTGTATCTGTTTTAGCATGTGCTGATTTGAAGGTGTATTGATTAGGAGAATAAAATTCAGAAAGTTGAGTAGCGGCATTCTTTGTGGGACATTTAGGGCCAGTACTGAATATTTTTGTGAACTGTTATAGTACCTATGAAATAAATGTTTATAATTTTTTCCCAATAATGTTTGTTATTATTTTAATACATATTTTTACGCATTTCCTTAGGAAGAGAAAAGAGCAAAGCTTGCAGAGGCTGCAGAGAGAAGACAAAAAGAGGTAAGATTAAAGATCAAGTTTTGCCTACTTAGATAATTTTGTACTTTATTCTTCATAGATGTCCATAGTTAAATTCTCTAACGCAAATGGCCTTTGATATCCCAAAAATTTACCTTTAAAGGTAATTATTTTCAAAATGATTTCCTTGTTTGTATGAGTTGCATTAATATATTTATATTATTTAATATATGAAAACTATCATATCTTCTCTAAATTCAGATACTCTTTTAGTAACATCCTTCCTTTTAAAATGGCTGTGCATTGTAAAATACAGATGTGAAGCAAGTTTAGGGGAAAATTTGTACAGTTACAAAATACCCAGTGAAGAAATGATGTTTTATGTAAGGCTGTTGTAGAAATACTCCTTCGTTACCAAAAATAAACCAACTCCCTACCCCCAAAGAAAAACCTAGAAAGCAAAGATAGATAAAAATATGTTTTGCACACTGGACAGATTTTTGTTGTCTTTCTGTATTTCTTACCAAATTTCTTCAAGGCTGCATCTCGGGGAATTTTGGATGTTCAATCTGTGCAAGAAAAGAGAAAGAAAAAGGAAAAAATAGAAAAACAAATTGCTACATCTGGGCCCCCACCAGAAGGGGGACTTAGGGTAAGTATTAAAATTTTCTTGTGCTTAACTTAACTGGCATTTTAAAAAACTTAAGTAGCAATCCATTCAATAATTTTCTCCTGAAATGTATTATCAGAAAATTTTGAAATAGTGTAAAATCATGAGTAGTAAATATTGGAAGTTATATCGATTTATTTTAACATTTATTGTAATCAATTAGCTTTTTTTCCCCAAAATAAAATAATAGATTTATTATTTTAATGCTATATTTTAATACTCTTATGCTTACTACTAATCTTAAATAATTCAAAAATTCAAGCAATATGGAAAAGTATAAAGAAGTATAAAAGTCATCTAAGTATCATTTTGATAGACATAATTTCTAACCTTCATTTACATACATTATTAAATTGGATTACACTATAAATTCTGAGCTCTTTTACCCATTGATTTGGAATCTTTGATCTTTCCATTGCCACCCTTTATTATAGTTACGTAAATGTTAATTTGGATCACAGAATGCATACAGGTGTGGGTACACATACCTCCCAAGGTATGGATCACAGAGCTAGACACTGGGAATATAATGGTGGACAAGTTAAGCAGAGTCTGTGAATGCTGGAGTCTTTACAGTCTAGCAGGACTTTAAAGGATTTATTTTTAAAATCCTTTAAAATTACATAAAGCTCAGGAAAATAATGGTTCAGATATTAAGAATTTATTCTTGGTCCATTTTTTAAAGTAAATATAGAAGTTTATTTGTGAAAATGTCTTTAATTTCAGTCATTTATATTTAACTTGTCAAGGATTTCTGAGTACTTTTCAACAGATTCATTTTTTTTTCTTCTCAAAACTACACAGACACGCACATACCTACACATGTACATTTACACGTATACTTGCCTACGTGTAGATACTCTCCTAACTTGGGGGTCAGGCAGCTTATGAACACCCTGAGCAGTTTATTTTGGCTCAAGAATATCACAGAAATAAGAATGTGTGTCTGTGTGTTTTACTATTGTAAGTTACTTCATCTAATACCATTTAATGAATGAAATTTTTTTAATAAAGTTTGTTTTTTCATGGTGATCTTTTAGCAATGTATAAGGTAATTAGTTTCAATATAAGATAAATAAGTCTGACCATTTTGCTTATGCTTTTTATAATTCCATAATAGAACAGAATAGGTCTAGTGTAAAGTAAAACAGTTGGGTGATAACAAGGTCAATTCTTTATCAGAAATATAGATTCTTTGAATATTCTGTTGAGATAAAGTGCTGTTTCACTAGGTTTACTTCATATAGGGTTCTCAAAAACAAACACAAAATTACAAAAATTACATTGTAGGACTGGAAATAATGTTGAGATCCACTATTTCACAGTAGAAGTGGTGAAGGTATTAAGTTAAAGTCATATATAATGTTATAGGAGGATACTTTAATCAACACTTAATCATAATTGAGAAGACACTTATTTCACAAGTTCTAACCTAATGAAATTAATATCAGCTTTTAAACTGTAAGAAAGAAAGAGGCTTTCTTAAACTTGAAGCTTCTTACACTCTGAAGTCTATACATTAAAAAAAAAAATAGCCCCTTTATTATCCCTTCAAAAGTGCTCAAAATGTAAAATGTAAAACATACCCAATGTTAAATTTAGTTCCTGTTTTTCTTTATGTACTGTTCTTGGAAGAAATCTCTCAAACTCCCTTAGTAAAAATTACCTTCAGGACCATGAAACTAGATAGTGGCAGGAGGATTTTCTCCAGTGGCTCACTGTCATTAGCCACTGCTGTTGTCCACTGTGAGCAATTTTTCCTTGGAATATTCCTCATCACCTATCACTAACACACTGGCTTCAAGGGGCATGCTTCATTCTGCTTTACACATGCACAACATGTCAAGAGCATCAAGCGAAAATCAAAATTCTGGAAGGCTCAAGGATAACAGAAGGGAAAAGTACAAGGCAAAAGTACTTAACCCTCAAAACTCTTGGCCTGTGGTCCTTTAAGGGCTCACTCTATCGCCCAGGCTGGGGTGAGATGGGAATGGCTCACTGCAGCCTCAACCTTCTAGGCTCAAGTCATTCTCCCACCTCAGCCTCCAGAGTAGCTAGGACCACAGGCACAGGCACATGCCACCACACCTAATTAATTTTTTTATTTTTGTAGAGACAGGGTCTTGCTATGTTGTCCAGGCTGGTCTCTTAACTCCTGGCCTCAAGTGATCATCCCATCTTCTCAGCCTCCCAAAGCCTCCCCCTCTCAGCCAAGATTACAGGTGTGAGTGACTATGCTTGGCCTCTTCATGTAAATGTTACATGCATGGGTATTCTGTCCTTTGGACTCTGAAGTTGGTAACCACTGGCTCATTTCATCGGCTGGCCTGAAGTATAGGTAGAGTCTTCCTAAGGTAGGAAGGTTAGGAAGACTCTTCCTTAGGTAGAGTGCTGCATCTTTCCAGGGTAATTAGCATGGGTAATGCTGTCTTCTGACTTCTTACCTGAAGAAGTCAATGTAATGATGGCATTAGGATGCAAAGTACTATCAGTACAGGATATAGCAGCACAGGAGTAAGGGCAGACCTCTAGTACAATGGCTTTCAACCTTAGCTGCATGTTGGAGTCTCATAGGCAGCTTTCAGAAAGGATTGTTCATTGAGCTCCACTTCACACCAGTCAGAGTCTCCGAGAGTGGGGTTTAGCCATCAGAAGTGTTTTAAGCTTCACAAGGAAATCTACTGTGAACCCAGATTGAGAATCACTATCCTAGCGTTTATAACACTTGTCCTAAGAAAGATGTTTTGGAAGATAGAGTCCCATGGGAATAAATGTTTAAAAATGCTAAATTGTATATTGTAGACTTTATCCCCTTCTTAGAGATTAAAAAAGGCACAAAATTATGGCCTCTAAGAAATTGTACAACGAAGGAAAGTTTACTTGGATTAATCTTTAATTTTGAAAATTTATTTAAACATAGATTTTATATATATGTATAACACCCAATAATATTCCTTGGATGTACTTGGAAAACACTATCAAGAGATTGCTAAATATCTCTAGTTCTATCCCAGTGGCTCTTCAGGACCTATCACAGATTTAATAGACTTGATTAAACAAAGGAGCAATGGAATATTTTCTCAACTCAAGCAAGGAAAAGACCTTGCCAAACCATTTTTTAATGGTTTCTGCCATTTCTTGACTCCCTGGCCCAAACAAGGATTTTTAAATTTTTGTTTTGTGGTGTTTTATTTTGTGTTCCTTTACTGATTATTAGATATTTAGGATCTTGCTACCGAATAGCAGGTTCACTGTGCAGTGGTTACCAACTGCAGAGTCCAATGGACAGAATACCCATGCATGTAACATTTACATGAAGAGGCCAAGCATAGTCACTCACACCTGTAATCTCAGCTGAGAGGGGGAGGCTTTGGGAGGCTGAGAAGATGGGATGATCACTTGAGGCCAGGAGTTAAGAGACCAGCCTGGACAACATAGCAAGACCCTGTCTCTACAAAAATAAAAAATAAATTAGGTGTGGTGGCATGTGCCTGTGGTCCTAGCTACTCTGGAGGCTGAGGTGGGAGAATGACTTGAGCCTGGGAGGTTGAGGTTGCAGTGAGCCATTCCCACCTCACCCCAGCCTGGGCGATAGAGTGAGACCCTGTCTCAAAAAAAAAAAACAACAACAAAACCCCAAAACAAACCCAAAAACATTTAACATGGAGTGAGTTTATTACTTACAGATTGGCAACAAGGGACAACAGAAGCCTAGGATTCATTATAAGCTTGTCTCCCAAGGATAACTGCCTGGGGTTGATGGCATCTGTGTGTGCCCCACTTGAACCTCAGATGAGTGCCCTGGGTTTTATGACCTGGGGGTTAGAAGGGGAGGTACTACATGACTCCTTGGGCTAAAGCACTAAAGGACATCCTGTTCTTAGGGAGGGACTGGAATAGAGCTTGAGCTATTCTGGCCATTCACTTGCTCTCCCAGGATGTTACATTCCCAGCACATTTACAGTTGTTCCTGAAAACTACAGGCAAGACAGTGGGAGAGAGCTATCCTGCTACTACTCACTGATCTGACCAGATATTTTGTCTTCTTTATACTTTTAAACTATCACCTTATTTCAGGCTTTGGACTGTAATGTTAAATTTTATGAATAGCTGCTATTCAGAAAAATCATTTTGCATTTCTGTGTCCCATATTCCTCTTTTTACCTGTTTGTTCAATAAAATACCGTTATGTAACTTTAAGTAAAATGTACTTTTCTGTCTCTTTTTTATCTTTTCTAGTGGACAGTTTCATAAAGCATAACATGAGTAGAAGAATCTACTGCCAATAACTGTTTATTATCTGCAATCAAGTAGACTTCATCAATTTAATTTCTTCTCTTTGAATAAATGAAGATTCAGACTTTGTAATATTATTGCCCTTAAGTGCAATGCTAAAAAACTTTGATTTTCAAGCTTAAAAAATGGCTACACTTTTCATTAAATACTAATTTTTCTACATTTGCTCTTCTGCCGTTAGTGGGTGATTTGCTATTTTTCTTAGTAATTAAAAAATGGAACTAAATAGTGAATATACATACATTGCATGTAAAAATTCTGCATATACCTCTAAGATTAAAATTTGCAGTGGTCTTTTCATCCTTTGTAATATGATCTAACTACTTATATTTGTGCTGCGTCGCCTTACATCTGTTTTTATTTCACTATATATGAGGACGTTTGATGAAACTTACGGACTTAGTGCCTTTAAACTGATCATCAGGGAGAATCTTGAAAAAATCATTTGAAGGGCTGATGTGAAGGAGCACTGTAAAGCTTTATAACTTACTAAGTAATGAATCTTCTTAGGCAGATGTTAAATTTTTTCTAATTCATTTTTATTTATGTAGCTTGTAAAATTAACATACCATGTTTTACATTATGATAAAAGGTTTTTTTTGTTTGCTGAATTTAAAATTATATGTTACTGATACCATCAGAGGGCAGTGATGTTCTATTGTATATTAAATTCAGCTCTGTAAAGATCTTTGTAGTAATTGAATGAGTTTAATAATCTGGATGGGTTATAATGAGTAGTAATATATTTGTCCATATTTCATAAGTAGTGTTAATCTTGTGTACTAGAGCTTGATCATAAGATTTATACAGATGTGAAACTGCCAAGGCAAGTATGAATGTATAAAAAAAAAATGTAAGTACTGTACTTACAAAAGGTCTACTTCAGATGTAAAAATATTAGGAGGTAATTCTGTACAATGCATAGTCATAAACCTTAACGTTGTTTATTACAAACATGAATTTTATAGCATTTTTTGTTTCTCCTATATAATACACTGAAATAAAAGAATTGGTGTTAGCTATTAAGGCTGATAGCTCTTTTAAATGGCAAGGCCACATGTTGAGCCCTAAATTAGAATTTGCAGTTATTAAGTGCCAATAGAAATTTTAAGTTAAATCAACCAAGTTCACTTGCTTTACGCAAAGGAAACTGAACCACTATCTTCATCTATCCTTCCCACAAAACTTATACTGTGGTGTTTTGTACATGTTAATTTTTAAAAGTTTGAACTATTATAATAATACAGGTCTCTTGACTTCTCATGGAAAAATTATTTTTTCTATTATGGCGTGAAATAGTCTGTGAATATCTAGGAAAACATAAAATTTGACTCAATTTTCTTTATTCTTTAGAGGATTCTTGCTGTTTTTGTTCATAAAGGATAGTGAAATCATTGAACTATAGAATGAAAATTTTTGATTTTATTAAAATGATTTTTTCAAGGCAAAAAGGAAAAGGAATGATCAATAGCTCAGTACATATAGAGCTAGAGCATACCATCCTTGAACTCTGCAAATCCTTTCTCCCATTTTAATATAGCAAGAACAATTTTCTCTTTACTGCATCTTAAAGAATTAGAACTTGGGTTGGTGTAAATGACTTCCTTCCAGGGAATCATGCCCTATTTCTACCAGCAGTTCATACCTAAATGTCATGTTTGTCTATTGTTAACCATGAATGATACTCAGATATATTACTTTTCGGGAAAAATGGAACATGTTACTTCCAACCATGGCCTGTCACCATGAGTGTGATCAGCTTTCTCCAAAACCACGTGGGTTGCAGTAGCTAAGGGGTGGTACCCAAATGTTAGGAACAGTGTTAGGAAAGGGCAAGGAAAAAGAGGTGACTGGGTGTCTGATGAGAAACCAGTAAATGCCAAAAAAAAAAACAGTAAATGACTAAAAACATGACTAAAAAACTATATATAATATATAATTATGTGTGTATATCTACATAATATCTGCAAATTCTAATTTATATATGTGTGTGTATATGCACACACACATACACACACAGTCCAGACATCTCCCTCATAAAATAACTAGCAGTTCCTATGAAAACCTTAAGTGGAAGCCAATTTCCCATAGTAAATAATTTAGGAGAAAATTATAATGCTTAAAGTGTTGCTCAAAACCCCTAACTTATTACTAAACTATAATTGGAACAGTAAAATGCATATATGTAATTATCCTATCATGATTTAAAAATTGCTTAAACCATTGCTGCGTAATACTAATCAAACTTACGGCTGCTAACAAAAGTTGTGAATTATTACACGACCCCTTTGTAACGTGCTGCATGTTTTTTGAAACATCTCTATGTGTTTCTATTTGTTCCACTGCTGGTATTTGGAATGTAATTTAACAGTTCCCACACTTGGTTTGGTTATAAATTCTGTATTGCCTTTTAGGGATATAAATACACATTTTTTTCTATGTAAAAAATAGCTTTAGCTGTCTAACAAAATTTTGTCTTTGCTACATCCTCAATACTTAGAACCTGAGTTGGTAGTTAGGGAAACCTCAGGAACATTTTAATCACATTGGGATTCAGAATAGCAAGAGAACCAAACATTTTTTGGTGTGTTCATACAATCCCTGGATTTATAGGTGGATTTTCTATAACGGAAAAATGATGTAATTAGTATCCTGTTTTTTTCCTAAAGAAATAATACTATAATAAAAATTCTGTCCTCTATACCCCAGGAAAATGGACATGAACTTTGAATTTTCCCTTTCTCCAAATGTTTGACTTTTTATTTTCACTGATAAGTATTATGTGATGTCTTTAGAAGACAAAAGCAACTCTTGCCAGTTTTGAATACTTTCTGCATAAATAGACCAGTAAGAGGTAAGTAGCCATGACTGCCTACATGTGTTGAGACATAAGGTATATTTCTTTAACATCTCCAAGCAAGCATTTCATATTCTCTTAACTACTATACATGCTCTAAGCTAATTCAAATATAGTATTGTGGCTTTTTTCTTCAATTTTATCAAAAGCTACAGACACAAGGCATTTGTATGTATAACAGACTTTGATGAAGTTTTAGTTCCAGTAACTCAAACACTAAGTTTCCCATTTGACATGGCTTTTTATTGTCCTATTCTCCCTCTTCTAGTTATGCTTCATCTTGCAAATATAAACTTGAAATGTGATTACTATTGCCTACATTACTCCTGTGGATATCATACTTTTTTGTTATATCCTGAATTGCATAGACATTTTTTTTTTTTTTTTTTTTTTGAGATGGAGTTTCACTCTTGTTGCCCAGGCTGGAGTGCAATGGCGGCGATCTCGGCTCACCGCAACCTCCGCCTCCCAGGTTCAAGCGATTCTCCTGCCTCAGCCTCACTAGTAGCTGGGATTACAGGCATTTGACACCACGCCTGGCTAATTTTGTGTTTTTAGTAGAGACGGGGTTGCTCCATGTTAGTCAGGCTGATCTGGAACTCCTGACCTCAGGTGATCCGCCCTCCTTGGCCTCCCAAAGTGCTGGGATTACAGGCATGAGCCACTGTGCCGTGCCTGCATTGGCTATTTTTATAGTACCAAATTTGTGTTGAGTTTTGAGTTAATGTCTTCTAGTTATAAAAACAGGTTTGATCCATTCTTTGCAAGCACCTCGAACTTATCTCAAGTGGAACTAATTAGTTTTGCATACAGATTGGTGCTATCTAGGCTATTTCTCTGAAATTTATCTTGTCATATAAGTCAGATGTCAAGGAGTTATGCTAAACTCCTTTTCCTATCTAACTCCTAAAATGTCCTTTTCTCTGTCTGTATTTCTTAGACATAGTTACATTATAAGTAACAGACATATTTAAAGTAGGTTAATACCAAGTATCTCATAGGTAGAAAATTCTCATAAGTTCCACAAAAACTTACGGAACTAATAAATGACTTTAGCAATCTTGCAGAATGAAAAATATATGAAAGTCAATTCTATGTTTATATGCAAGCAATGAACAATCTATAATTGAAAGTAGGAAAATTTAAATTACAATATCAACAAATAAAATATTTAGGGAAAAAGAAAACTGTAGACATTAAAAATGACAAAACGTTGCCAAGAAATTAAGATCTAAATGAAGAAACACTGTATGTTTTTGGATTGGAAGATGGTAATTCTTAAATGGGTCTTAAATTCAGTGCAAAATCTCAGCAAACTTTTCTAGAGAATTAAGAATTCTTATTAAGAATCATCTTAATAAGATGATCCTTGAATTTATATGGAAATGCAAGACTTAGAAAAACCAAAACAATTTTGAAAAAACAAAGTAGGGAAGTACTAGCCAAAGCAATCAGGCAAGAGAAAAAAATACAAAGCATCCATATAGGAAAAAAAGTTGTCAAACTGCCTCTCTTTGCTGACAACATGATGCTATACCTAGACAACCTTAATATCTCTGCCAAAAGGTTTTAAAGGAGATAAACAACTTCAGTAAAGTTTCAGGATACAAAATAAATGTGCAAAAATCAGTAGTATTTCTATACATCAATAATATTCAAGTTGAGAGCCAAATCAAGAATGCAACCCAATTTACAATAGCCACACACACAGTAACTACCTAGGAATGCATGTAACCAAAGAGGTGAAATATCTCTAAAAGGTGAATTACAATACACACTGAAAGAAATAAATGGAAAAATGTTCCATGCTTATGGATTGGAAGAATCAATATCATTAAAATGGACATACTGCCCAAAGCAATCTAAATTCAGTGCTATTCCTATCAAGCTACTAATGTCATTTTTTCACAGAATGGAACAGAATAGAGAATTCAGAAATAAAGCTGCACAACTAGAGCCATCTGGTCTTTGACAAAGTTGATGAAAATTGGCAATGGAGAAAGCACTCACTAGTCAATAAGTGGTACTGGAATAGCTGGCTCACCATAAGCAGAAGAATGAAACTCAAGATGGATTAAAGATTTAATTGTAAGATCTCATAGAAGAAAACCTAGAAAACACTATTCTGGATATCGGCCTTGGGAAAACATTTATGCCTAAGTCCTCAAAAGCAACTACAACAAAAACAAAAATTGGCAAGTGAGACTTAAATAGTTTCTGCAAGCAAACTATCAACAGAGTAAACAGACAATCCACAGAATGAGAGAAAATAATCAAACTATGCACCTGATAAAGGTCTAGTATGTAGAATCTATAAGGAACTTAAACAGTTCGACAAGTAAAAAAAATAACCCCATTGAAAAATGGGCAAAATACATGAACAGACACATCTCAAAAGAAGACATACAAGTGGCCAATAAATGTGAAAACATGCTCATCATCACTAATCAGAGATATGCAAATCAAAACCACAGTCGGATACATTTCACGCCAGTCAAAATGGCTAGTATTAAAAACTTTAGAAAACAACAGATGCTGCCGAGGCTGTGGTGAAAAGGGAATGCTAATACACTATTGGTGGGAATGTAAGTCACTCAGTTCAGCCACTGTGGAAAGCAGCTTGGAGACTTCTCAAAGAACTTAGAACTGGCATTAGACCTGATCCAAAAGAAAATAAATCATTCTACCAAAAAAGACATATGCATTCGTGTACGTTCATTGCAGCACTATTCACAATAGCAAAGACATGGAATCAACCTAGGTGTCCATCAATGGTAGACTGGATAAAGAAAATGTGATACATATGTGCCATGGAATATTACACAGCCATAAGAGCAACATAATCATGTCCTTTGCAGCAATATGGATGCAGCTGAAGGCCATTATTCTAAATGAATTTATGCAGAAACAAAACCAAATACCACATGTTCTCACTTATAAGTGAGAACTAAGCATTAGATACTCATGGATGTAAAGACGCCAGCAATAGACACTGGGGACTACTCTAGAGTGGGGAGAAAAGGATGAGGGCAATGTTTGTAAAACTTAACTATTGGGTACTATAGTCACTACCTGGGTGATGAGATCAATTGCACCGCAAAGCTCAGCATTATGCAATGTATCCGTGTAACCTTCATGCGTACCCACTGAATGTAAAATAAAAGTTGAAATTATCTTTTAAAATTGCAATTTCTGAGAAAAGTAGGAAAATTTATACTACCTGATATCAAAATGTACTATAAAGCCACAGTAGTCAAGATAGTGTGGTATTGGCCTAAGGGTAGCTAGCTAGATTAGTGAAACAGAATAGAAGGTTTAGAAATAAACTTACATTTTTTACAGGGCACTTCAATGGAGAATGGGGAAATAACATTTTCAACAAACGGTGCTGGGAAAACTGAATCCATATGCCAGTAAAATTAAACTCAAGCCTTTACTTCACACCATACACAAAAATTAAAATGTATCATAGAGCTGAATGCAGTAACTAAAACCATGAAACTTCTAGATGAAAACATGGGAAGAAACCTTATAATCTTGAGTTAGGCAAAGATTTCTTGGATATGACACCAAAAGCATTATTAATTTAAAAGATAAATTGAACTTCATAAACATTTTAATTTCAAAAGCACTATTAAATTTCAAACGCAGCTGGGTGCAGAGGTTCACGCCTGCAATCCCACCACTTTGGGAGGCCAAGGTGGGTGGATCACTGGAATTCATGAGTTTGAGACCAGCCTGACCAACATTGTGAAACCCCGTCTCTACTAAAAATACAAAAATTAGCCAGGTGTGGTGGTGCGCGCCTGTAGTCCCAGCTACTCAGGAGGCTGAGGCATGAGAATTGCTTGAAACCAGGAGGTGGAGGTTGCAGTGAGCCGAGATTTGTGGTACTGCACTCCAGCCTGGACGATATTCTGTCTCAAAAGAAGAGGGAGGAGAGAGAGGAGAGAGAGGTGGGGGTGAGGAGGCGGGGAGGTGGCGGAGGTGAGTGAGGAGGAGGAAGGGAGAGAGAGAGACAGGAGGAGAAGAGAAGAAAAGAAAGAAAGGGCAAACTGTAAACTGTAAATAAGTAGCTTACATCCAGAATTTATAGAACTCTTACAACTCAGTAAGATAATCCAATTAAAAATGGGCAAAAGATTTGAATAGTATTTCACAAAAGAAACTAAAACAAACATTACCACGTAGGTGTTCAGCTTCATTAGTCATTAGAAAAAAGGAAATTAAAGTAAAAAACATGATCTCCCTTTTTTCCTCCAATGGCTATGATTTGTAAAAGTGGAAATACCAATTGTTGGCAAGGATATGGAGAAACAAACTATCGTACATTGCTGATTGGTCCACCCATTTTAGAAAACAGTTGTATATTTCTCAAAATGGCAAAAATAAATTTCCCAAAGGGCCCCAAAAATAATATGAATTACTTTTATAGGAGATAAACACATGATATAGCAATGTGAACAGCAGTTATCAATCAGGCCATTAGTCTTCAATACTTCAAGCCACCTTCCAACTCTCAGCTACTAAGATCCTTTTATGCACAAAGGTTTTGACACTAGAAATAATAGAAATAACATTTAATTGTGCATCTAAAGGCCTGAATTTTAGATGCATGTTTAACTTTGATGTTTAACTTTGGGGAAATTTAGCTAGAAAATTTCCTCAACTCTAAAATCAGAGGATTTGAGATAATTTTTTATCTTTCCACTTTTGAGTTTCTATGAATTGGGATTGAGATTTGACCTGTTTTACCCCACTCTGATTAAGAGTCATGAAAGAATTCTAAGAAAAGAAGAGCATTGGAATTAGAGCCATTACCTGTTTTACCGTAGGCAAATTATTTAAACTTTCTGATGCCTTATGGCCCTTAAAATGCAAAATGAGAGGATTATAAGATTTCATAACTTCATTGTTAATCTGAAGATATTTTACATATTAGAGATGTAGTTGGTTTCCTTCTTCATATCTAGAAAAACTCATTTCATGCTCTGTTCTGAGAGAGAGTCAATGGTCTTCAGAAACCCTAAGGACAAAGATAGCCACAACATGATCCAGAGAGAGCAATCTGAGAAAAGATTTAATTAATCACAAACAAGTTTAAATTTAGTTTACTCACCCAGTGTTTTTAAATGTTCCTGTGGTAACATCTTTGAGGAAGTCAACTCTAGTTGATATTGTCTTTTCAGTGACAAAGTGTCAAGTACATTATGAGGTGGGCATTGTGTCGTGAATCATTTTTGTAACACAGTTCCTCTTTCCTTTGAGCTACATTGGTGATCCAGAGTTTTCTCCTCATTCTCCCTGCTTCTATTCTTTTCACTAGTACAAAACAATCTGTAGACAAGACAGCTAACAGTTCCTCCAAGTAATTTCTTAACAGTAAAAATGAATACCTCTCAGTGTTCCTGAAATCATTCCTTATATGTCTCTGATTCAAGCACTTTTACCACATATCTTGTAGGTACTATTCTGTCCCCACCCACATCAGGAGACACTGAATATGATAGCAGTGAGTCACTTAATTTCAGAATCAGCCTAGTCTGCTCAATGTGTTGATATTATTTCTCACTGTGGCCTTTTTACTATTTACTTGAACTTCTGGTTTGAGATGTTTCCACTCTGTTTGCAGCCAGATTTCTAGACTACTTAGACTTTTTAATTCTTTATTCATTGGCTATTGGACCCATCTCTCCATTGTCCTTCCTTGGATCTTACATCTAGCTGAGAATAAGGTGACATAAACCTACTTTGTCTATGTCCTGGCCAGTCTTCAATAAGGAGTCGAGGAGTAAGAGGCTGAATATAGTCTAATTTTTTTTCACATCCTTGGTTGGTGCTGATTGACTAGCAGCTAGACTCCAGTGGCAGTTGTGACCATGTTTTCAGTGACACTTCAAAGACCATCTTAGATGTGGTATGGGTGTCATAATCCTTCCCTCCCCACCAAATACGTTCATGTCCTAATCCCTGGAACCTGTGAATATGTTATGTTACACGGCAAAGTGGATTCTTTAGATGTGCTCAAGTTAATCACCTTAAAATACATTATCTAGGTAGAGCCAATCTAATCATGTGATCCTTAAAAGCAGAAAACCTTTCTAACCTATGAGAGAAAGAGATATGAAGAAAGAAGACGGGTCATAGAGATGCTGCATTGCTGATTTTGAAGATGGAGGAAGGAAATCATGGAGCTTAGGAATGCAGGTGGCCTCTAGAAGATGGAAAAGGAAAGGAAATGGATGCTCCTCTAGACTCTTCAGAAAGGAAAACAGCTTGGTGACACTCTGATTTTAGCCTATTGAAACCATGTCGAATGTCTGACTGCAGAAACGTGAGATAATAAACATGCTTATTCAGCTACCAAGTGTGTGACAATTTAATGCAGCAATAGATAACTACTAATGCAAAAGATAAAGAGGTTAATATTACTTTTGTTAAGCTGCACTTATTCTTTAATGAAGTTGACTATTATTTTAATTTTTGTTTGTTTTAGACACAGGCAGTGAAATTATATTATTAAGGATATAAATATGCTTATGGAACAAATTTAGGCACAGGAGAAAATGTTGATGGAAATATTGTCATTAACTATACAAAGAAATTCAGTGTATTAGGTAACTTAAATATCTTAATCACTCAAGATTATACTTTTAAATATATTAGAATTATTCACTGTACCAATGTGACTATCACCTACAACACCTCAGGGGTTTTTTTTTAATCTATTTTTTTTTTTAGGTTTCACTGACTTTCTCTCCCTGAAATGATTATCATCACTTCCAGCACCACAAAATTATGCCACGCATGTTGTTTAAGAACTTCTCAATTATGTATGTTTTGACTAAATTTGTCATGTAACAAACATTCTTCCTTCCTGACTTTTTGGAGAAAGAAAGGTGGATTCTTTTGTTAATGTTGAAAAATTAGTACATGAAAAATTAACTTTCTATCCTTTTTATACTCAGAGCAGCACTTACGTTACTACCAATAATAAAACCTGAACTCTCTACTAAGGAAGACTAACACCACCATCACTCATCTCCCAAAGTGAAGAAGTGCCAGGGAGCCCTAATTTGATTCTTCTTATAACTCTTGGAGAAAGTTGCCATTTGAAAATTAACTTGATTTCAGAATGAGGCACTGATTTAGAGACAGATAACATTTTTAAAATATATCCTTTTAATTCTTGAATGAGTAAGGACAATATTTTGCTGTTTATTGGTATAAAACAGCCCTGTCCCAGGTATACAAGGGTATACGTGAGTCTGTAACATCATTAGCTACAGTGAATTTACTTTACTAGAAGGCATAGCAAAATAGGATTAACTAAAGATATATTTTTAATAAGAAAATGCTTTGAAATAACATGAAATCAATGAACATTTTGACTGTACAATTTACTCATCAAAGTATCAACGTATGTCAGCTCATGTGTGAATTACACTAGATCATTCTAAACACAGCCATGTGCTCAGCAATGTGAGAAATAACTCATAAGCTATTCTCTAAGGGGGTGTACTGAAAACTTCTAAAAGTACCCCAGATATTTGGTCACAGATAAGAGATATACTTTAAGGCAACCTTCCAAGTGAATGTAAACTTTTCTGAAGTGGCCTTTCCAGTAACATATTACTATTGTGAATACTCTGTACTTATTTGTAGTGCTGTTGGATATTTTTTTTTTGTAGCACATTATCACACTAATCAAAAATGTAATGTAAAAAAAACAGCATAAAAATCTTGCAGTTATAAAAATGTCTGGGGTGCTTTTACTCATGGATGTAAAGCAGGCACTTTCTGTTGACTTATCTGCAAATCCTAAATGTTCTCTCCTTATAGTGTTTATCTTTAATTAGAATTGTGTTTCTAATAGTTTGTGTTCTAAATACTGTGTTTGCATATTAAGAAATAATAATTTGCCTAAAATTTGGCTAATTTAAATTTGAGTTTAGAATTTCTTTTAATAGGTCATATTCTACAGAAGCGTTAAAAATAAATAGTGCTACTCTTTGAACATTTTTCAATATGATGACATTTTTCTGTCTATCTTTCTCCAAAACAGTTTTCAGAACATATGAACTAAACTGACTACACTGGAGAAGCGGATACAGGCCATTATGAGGGTCCCCTTGTCGTGACCAATTTGTTTCACTTAATTTCCTTCTTAGCCTTATAATTGGCAGAGACCACCAAGTAGTTATCTGGATTCGTGTCCTTTAGAGTTGGAGATTTGCTTTGGATAGGGGATGTTTTGCCATCCACACGGGAGATCTGCAGCATTCGGCAGGGGTCGTGTTTCAACAAATACCCTGCAAAAGTTTCCCAGCCTCCTCCCACACGGACCATGACATGTTTGTTGTGCAGCATCTGAAATGAAAAAATATCAAAAGTGTTAAATTATGAAAATTCTTATAGTATCTTGAATCAACCCCTGATTCTAGTGAAATTAGTGTTTTGGTTTGGATTTCATGACCCACTGTTTTTCTACTTGGTGCACAATGTCTGAGGTAGCATATAGTCTATGAAAGAAGTCCTTTTTTTCTATGGAAGTGAATTAAGGATAAACAACTCCAGAACCCAGCTTTGCTGTGCTATGGGAACCAGCACCTATGTACAATTCTTTGGTTTAATGTGTCTGGAGGCTTCTCTCTGACATCTGATGTTCTATTACAGTTCTTATCACTGTCTCTAGTTCCTGCCTACTGACTCAGCTTAGTGCTCCATTTTTCCCAGTGGGTTATTCCCCTCTGAATCAGGATTTTAAAGACCATGGAAATGTCTGCTAATGAATTATAATGCTAAGAGTCAAACAAATACTCAATACAAAATAACATGGAAAAATGCACTAAAAAAATTATTGAAGTTTTCCCCAGTCATTGTCTGAGCCCTTGAAGGCAAAGTGTTTTTGAATAGGCAAACATTTATGTTTTTCTTTATTCTTTTTCTTCCTAATTATCATAGAATATGTCTTTGAAAACAAACAAACAACTTACCCCAAGCCCAGGAGCCATCTAGAGCTCCAACTTAACAAGGTTATTGATTTAAATGTGAAGAATGCATGATTCTTTGTATCTAGTAAAAATATGTTATGGCAGTTTGACATGGAAAACCAAATAATTTGTCATCAACTTCTTTCAAATATCAGAAAATTTAATATTAAGAGGTAATGTTGCACAATCATCAAAGACCCTGTTGACGCCCTCTCCTGCCCAAAATGTTATGGATACATATGGGCACTGTAATGTTGGGAAGAGGATGTGATTGCGAGAGAAAATCTGGGAAGTCACATCATAGAGTCTATAAAATCTGTTTCAATTCTTCTTACTTGGTGTCAGCTTGAGATCTAGACTTTTTTTTTGACTCCCAGCCAGTGGGAGATGACTTGTGTTCTTACCACTTTCATGTAGCTTTTGATAAAGGTTTTGGACCTGCTTTCTATCTGCCTGTATCTAAAATTTCTGCATGTGTATTTGGGGGTTTCATAGAACTTCATTTATGTGGTTGACATGGAGCAGTTTTCAAAATCAAATGTTGTGCCAACTAATAAAAATTTAATGAAAAATAGTAATTAAAACTATTTGATTTATATGAATTAAATGTATTTCTACTGGTTATTCTCATTTGAGTATTAGAATTTTAGAACAGAAAGTGAAACCAGCACTACTGTCCCATAGAAATGATGTTTGTGGTTTCTTTTGAACAAATACAGAAACTGACCCTCTCAGTCTTAAAATTTGAGAAAATTACAATTGTCTTATTTGAGTTCCCTTCTCAGGAAACCAAACATCAGGCATCCCAGTTAGTATCAAGGAGCTGCAAGTTACCAGATCACCACATCTGGACAATGAGACATCAGACCCCTCATCTGTTGTGATTGCCTAATAGACCATCTGTTCCCTGTTGACCAATTACTCTTCCTTACCATTCCCTAATTCCTGTTTTCAAGGCTACATATCTTCCCTGCTATATAAACCCTTAATTTTAGTCCATCAGGTAGATGGATTTGAGACTGATCACACAGCACCCGAATAAAGCCTCTTTCCCTGGAAACACTCATTGTTTCAGTGACTGGTGTTCTATGCAGTGAGCAGCAGGACCTAGACAGAATCTCTGACATTTCAGTAGCAAAAGGACCTTATAACACATCTTCCAGTTTGAAGTCTTCAAACTTATTTTAGCATCAGAACGTACTCATTAAACAAAACATCAGTGAGAATCCCTGAAACATAAAGCAGATAAAAAGAGGGTTTAGCTTGGAATTACTTTGCCTTTCCTGGCCCTGCCAGTGGCACTGAAATTGGCTCAAGTGTCACACAGAACTAATAGTTACTTTTAAAAATAAATAAATATGGTCGGGGATGGTGGCTCACACCCGTAATCTCAACACTTTGGGAGGCCGAGGCGGGTGGATCACCTGAGGTCAGGAGTTTGAGACCAGCCTGACCAATATGGTGAAACCCCATCTCTACTGGAAAGAAAAAAATATAAAAATTAACTGGGTGTGGTGGCAGGCACCTGTATTCTCAGCTACTCAGGAGGCTGAGACAGGAGAATTGCTTGAACCTGGGAGGCAGAGGTTGCAGTCAGCCGAGATCGTGCCACTGCACCCCAGCATCAGTGACAGAGTGAGACTCCATCTCCAACAATAATAATAATAATGAAAATAACAATAATAAATATAGAAATTGACCCTCCCTGGTCTTAAACTTGAAACTTAAATTTGTCTTATCCGAGTTTCTTGCTCAGCAAACTGACCTTTAGGCAAGGAACAGATGACACCAGACAGTTAAATGCCAGACTCCTTGCCCCTCCCTAAAATTCCTGTTTTCCTGCATGTAGCTACATTCCTTCTGCATTATAGAAACCCTGAATTTTAGTTGATTGGTGAAATAAATTTGAGACTGATGTGTTCTTCTTGGCTGCAGCATCCAAATAAAGCCTCTTTCCCTGGCAATACTCATTGTCTTAGTGATTAGCTTTCTATGTAGCAAGCAAGAGGACCTAATCCCTGGTGTTCCGGTCACAGTACCATGTTGTTTTACAGATGCAGACACCAAGAACCAGATCTTAGGATCTAAGCAAATCAAATCAAAGATCTGGTTCTCAGTGTCTGCATCTGTAAAACAAGAACCTAACTGGAGGCAGGTTGGACTGGAGCCAGGTTCTTAGCATCTGACTCCAGTCTAGTCCTTTTCTCATGACAGCTTTTACTAAATAAATAAAATCAACTAGGGCTTTTATAATTTTATCCACATATTCATAGTCCTACAAATTTCTGCATATGTTTTACTACCACCAGCTTCCAAAACTTGAATTCACTGGGACAAAAACTGCAAAGGTCAGTGTCAGAACAACACTTGGATTCTTTCTACCACTGTTCGAGAGAACAACTTTGCCTATTTTGAAGTTCTGGCACCTCCTAGCTCTGTAAATTACATTTAAGTCTTGTCTCCAAACATTCTTGGTATCAATGCCCCTGGCAAAATGCCCAAGTCTAATTCAGTGTTTGTGAGCAGGCCATTTCAACCAGAAAGAACCGCCAGTGAGAACGGTTTTTAAACAATTCTAGGAAGCAGTGACACAAACACTTTTCAGCCTGGAGTATACTGACCATTTAGGCACATATGCAGTTTGCTAATTTCTTAATGAATCAATAGTACTTTGCAAAGTGGATACAGCATGGAACAGAGTCCCATATCGAATATGAATAATACAGGAATTAAATTTCTGCTCACTTCTTCTTCCACATCCTTTCTACTGCAGATGTTGGTTTCAGTCCAATATTCTTACCACAGTCAATAGAGGAGGATTAGCAGGAAATACTTTTACAATGTATCTAGGTTTACTTTCCTGCCTTTGTAAGAGTAGTCTAATGGACATAATTGTATTTTTGCGAATAACATCCATCTCCAAAGTCTAGCTTCATCATGTGAAAGTTCCTTTAATAAGAACTACAGTTGGAGGAGGCATACAGCTTTGTTGATTGATTTTGTGTGACTGTGAGGTGGAGGGATATATTTGTTGTTTTCTCATTTTGAACCCTGAATCTAGGTGTTTCATGAGATTATCTCATCCTTTTGAAACTTGCCCAAGGGTCCCATAGAACTGATGTTTATGATTTCTTTTGAATAAACACAGACATTGACCCTCCCAGTCTGAAAATCTGAGAAAGTTAAAACTGTCTTATCTGAGTTCTTTTCTCAGAAAATCAGTCATCAGGCCTCCCAGATAGTGTCAAGCAACTGAAACTTACCAGATCATCACATCTGGACTATGGGAGCCAGACCCCTCACCCACTGCCTAAGGGAACACCTGCTTCTTGTAACCAACTTCTCCTCCTTACTCATCCCTAATTCCTGTTTTCCCACACATAGTTACATTTCTTCTCTGCTATATAAACCCCTCATTTTAGTCAGTTGAGATGGATTTGGGACTGATCTCCCATTCTCAGCTGCAGCACCTGAAAAAGCCTTCTTTCCTGGCAACACTCATTGCCCAGTGATTGACTTTCTATGTGGAGAGCAATAGGACAAACACCAAACCTCTAGTGTATTGGTAACAATTTCCCTTTGATTGTGGTTCTGTAGGCAATAACTGGAGAGGTGTTTTTCTCCAAAGGTATAAGATGACCTCCTTCCACTCCCAGGCTTTTAAAGGAAATAATGAACAGACAATTTATACCTACATTTTAAAAACGTGTTCCACAAAATTAGAGAATTGTTTTCCTTTTAGAAACAGATGCAACTTCCTATAAAACACTTTACATGAGACACTGCTTTATATGGACACCTTAAGAATGGGACATTACTAATAGTAAAATCAGATATCAGAGGTTTCTTTCTCTTGGAAGATTTCTTTTAGGTATCAGCCTTAGTAGTTTGTTTGGATTTTCCAATTATTACAAAGAGAGTTTATATTTTTCCTGATCTTCTCTATGGACCTAGTCAGTGCTCTGCAGCTTGGGTCCTTAAAAATTTATCAGAACTGTAAAGTGCTTCTCTCTTTCTTTGAAGTAGTCGTTTTTTTCTTTATTCTTTGCTTTTGTGTTTCTAAGCTACACTGAAAAAAATGACAACATACATAAATATACTATTGCCTTTCACTGAATGCTTCCTTGATGCTGTGTTTGACAAGGGTGTGAGCATCCATGATTCATGTACTTACCCATGATACTTAAAACAGAAAGGACTTTCTACATCTTCAAAGAAGAATATTGATTTCATATTGAAGAGGAGTAATTGTAGAATCCATTACCTTTCCTCATGCCTCATTTTGGCTACTCTCGGGAGATGGAAGGGTTTTAGGTCAATATTATAATGTTTCCACAGCAAACCTTACAAACTATCTCCATGAAATAGGCGGCCCTGTCTGAGGATATCCTCTAGAAAACAGATTTTCACTTCTGAGTTATTCTTGCTGATGTCTCAGTTAGACCTTGCTAATCAGTAACCTAAAATTTGCTAAGAAAGCCAGTGGCTAAGCTGTTCAGAGGTTTCAAGCATGGGATTAAGATATTAGGGTCATACAAAAGATAACAAGTGTTGGCAAGAATGTGGAGGAAAGGGAACCTTTACACACTATTGGTGGAAATGCAAGTTAGTACAGCCATTATGGAAAACAGCACAAAGATTCCTCAAATTATTAAAAATAAAGGTACCATATGATCCAGCAATTCCACCCCTAGGTATATATACAAATGAAATGAAATCAGTGTATCAAAAAGATATCTGCACTCTCATGTTTACTGCAGCACTATTCACAATAGCCAAGATATGGCGTCAACCTACACGTCCATTAATGGATGAATGAGTAGAGAAAATGTAGTATATGTACATAATGGAATACTATTCAGCCATAATACGGAAGAAAATCCTGTTGTTTGCAACAACAAGAATGAACCCAGAGGACATTGTGTTACTTGAAATAAGCCAGGCACAGAAAGACAAAAATACCATATGATTTTGTCGGAGGCGTGTGAACAAGAGCAACACCATCTTGAATAGGGGCTTCAAAATGAGGCTGAGACCTACTGGGCTGCATTCCCAGATGGTTAAGGCATTCTAAGTCATAGAATGAGATATTTCACAGGATAATTCATAGGATAAGATATAGGATAAGGTCAGCACAAAATACAGCTCATAAAGAAGCCAACCAAAACCCATCAAAACCAAGCTGGCAACAAGAGCGACCTCTGATCATTCTCACTGCTACACTCCCACCAGTGCCATGACAGTTTACAGATGCCATGGCAACATCAGGAAGTTACCCTATATGGTCCAAAAGGGGGAGGCATGAATAATCCATCCCTTGTTTAGCATTTCATCAAGAAATAACCAGAATATGGGCAACCAGCAGCACTCAAGAATGCTCTGTTTATGGAGTAGCCATTTTTTTGTTTGTTTGCTTTTTTACTTTCTTAACATACTTGCTTTCACTTTTACTCTGTGGACTCATCCAAAAACCCGCGCTTGGTGTCTGGATCCAGACCCCTTTTCCGTAACAGTTTCACTCATATATGGAATCTAAAGATGCTGATCTCATAGAAGTAGAGAAAAGAATGGTGGTTACTAGAAGCAGGAGTGGTTGGTGGGTGAGGGGGATAGGAAGGTGTTAGTCAAAGGATATATAATTACAGTAAGTTAGGAGGAATAAGTTCAAGAGATTTGTTGTACTGCATGGTGACTATAGTTAAGAATGATATATTGTATCCTTCCTTAATTAAAAAAATGCAAAAAGAGTGGATGTTAAGAGTTCTTGCCACAAAAATGATAACTATGTAGGTAATACATTTGTTAATCAGCTCTATTTAGTGATTCCACAATGTATACGTACTTTAAAACTTTATGTTGTACATGATGAATATGTATAATTTTATCTGTCAATTTAAACAAATACATACATAAATAGAAGAGGATCCATATATAAATTCTTTTTTATAAAAGATACTACTGTCATAGAGATTTATAGCCCTGATTAAAGAGATTAAAATTCCATGTTTTTCTGGTATGTGACCGATCTAAAAAAAAAAGTTGAACACTCACCTCCATCTCCATAAACCAAACTCCCACTGTTTAACCTAAAAGCGAATCAGCCTGCTATTATTATTCAAACTCTTCCCTCCCTTTCCCTAGAATGGTTGCACTGCAATGAGCTTTTCCAGCACAGATGCTGAGCTGGTTTAGAAGGAAGATTATATACTTCATCCAAGAACTCTTCCATCTCACAGATTAGTGACATTAGGTCAATTGCAATTAATTGATTCTTTTAGTTTTGGTCAGCTCCATTTCCCATTTTATCTATTACCCTCAAACACACCACTTGTCCCCCTCCCTCCATCAGCCTACTGATGACTTCACCTTTATCAAGCATGCATCCTCTATTGACACCTCTACTGACCAATATACCTGAATCTATATTTATCATTTACTCCACCTTTCTTATCTCAGAAGTTCTCCTGTCCAAGTTCAATTCCTCCCACTATGTTCTAACTCTCGTTAATTTCTACTCTTACTCTTATACCTTCTGCTTACATCTGACCTTCTTGATAGTTACATTCACACTTGGTGTCTTCACTTCTAACTTGCTCATCACGGTATAACCTACAGTACACTTTTCTTCTGCCCCGTACCTCTTAACTGACTGCACAGGGAAAGGGAGCCAGATGGCATCTACTGTATCAAATACAATGTATGGCCCTTAAACTTTATTTCTCATGATAACTCTGTCAAGTAAGGTATCTAATGATGTTGACCACTCCTTCCTTGAAACTCCCCACCTCTTGACTACCTGTGACAAGTATGTCTCCTGAATTGCCTACTACCTATCTTGTTGTTCTTTCTCTGACTCCTTGATAGGTTACATTTCTTCTACATTTTAAGTTTTGCCATTCCAACATATTCTGTCCTTTGTTTACTGCTTTTCTGACTCTAACCACTCTCTATTTGCAACCTCATGGTTTCCACTACCACCTACTTTTGTCTCCAAATTGTACCTCTAGCCCTAGCCCTGATGTTCAAAACGTCACCCTCAACTGGAAAATCTTCCATGGTCATCTCCTTCCCCAGATAAGTGAATCCTTCCTTGCTGTGTACTGTTTAGTTTCCACATGATTTCACTGTTACATGCACCCCACAATATTGCAATTGCTGATTTACCTGTATGTCCCTTTTCAGAATATGTGAGCTCTCCGAAGAGAGGGATGATGTAGTCTTCATTTCTGGAATCTCATATATGCAAGCTCAGAACAGGGCCAATATTGTTATCATATAATACTTCTTTTCATTTGATACTGCCACAAGTTGTACTCACTTTATCTAATCTATAATGTCATTATCAGTATTACTGCTTTTATAGACAGGAATATTGATGCTCTGAGAATTTAAGCAACTTAGGCAGGATCACACAACAAATCAGTAGCAGAACAGGGCAAGAATCCTTTATTCCATTAAACCATACCTGCTAGAGTTTGGTTTTCACCCATGCTTGGTTACTTACCTGTGGTAATTCAGCACAGGCAAGACATCACTACTATCAGAAGTAGTAAGTAGGGTAAGCAGATTAACTGTGCTCATTTAAAATGAGTCATAGGCTTATGTCCTAATAAATCTTAAATAAATATTAAATTTAATTTCAGAAGATTATCCTCAAGTAGCCCTAATTATTTCAGAAGTAAATGTGTTAAGTGAGGTAACACGATGGAATACATTCATATCTAGTTATCTGTTGGCATAAGTAAGAAGGGGCTTTGATTTCTGTCCAGTGTGTATCTCACTGGTTTTTTTTTTTTAATTTTAATGCTTCATAGAGTTGAACATTTTGTTCTTCATTCCAAAAGGTAGCGGCTCTTGCCCAGTAGCATCAATGCATATGTCAATTGAGGATGGTCGTGCAACACGTAATAATGAGAACACAATCTGAGAAATGTGTGTCAGGCGATTTCACCACTATGTGAACATCACAGAGTGTACTTACACAAAACTAGATGGTACAGCCTACTACACACCTAAGCTATATAGGATAGCCTGTTGATTCCAGGCTACAAACCCGTACAGCAAATTACTGTACTGAATATGTAGGCAATTATAACACATGGTAAGTATTTGTATATCTGAACATATCCAAACACAGAAAAAGCACAGTAAAAATCAGTATTAAAATCTCATAGAACCATTCTTATTGACTGAAACAGTTATACAGTACATGACTACATTCAATATCGAGTCCTATGTTGTTGTTATTTTTCTTTATTCTTGTTGTTGATAAGAAACACAAGAGTTGCTACAAATAGCCTCCAACACCATATGTTGCAAAGCAGTAGCTTTTGCTTGTTAGTTTTATTATGGCTGTCACCATTTTGAACAACTGGTTTCATTCCTTACTGTGCCTCTGATCATAGCAAAGCCCAGGCGATCCATTACTGACTTAAGCAACATTTCTCAATTCTGAAGGGGGGAAAAAGACAGTGACCAAAATCTTCTCTCAGCTTTTATCCCAGTGGCCCTAATGAAGTTCTATAAGCATAATCAGGCTGTTGCAAACACTGTAAATCGTTTCTTTGTTTCTATTAATGACACACATTCCTTGAGGAAAGAATCAACATGCCTCAAAGTTGTCTTTTTGTTGCTTTTTTTTTTTTAAATATTTTCTCTCAGTAATGAGAAGAAACACTCCCATTCTTAATCAAGAGCATTTTGTTTCATGACTCTGTCTTACTGTGATGCTTAATTATGTGTTTTAATTAGAAAACCTCTTCATATGTGACACTAAGAGGGAAAGCGTTTCCTTGGATGACAGAGTCATACAATAGTAGAGTGCTTACTATGTGCCAAGTAATCTACAAATACCCCCTGTTGAAATTAAGAGGATAAAAAGAAACATTGAGGTCACTGGTAATGTTTCACAGATGCACAGTCTGAGAGGTCACATAGGTGGTTCACTAGAGCCAGGCTAGAAACCACATCTTTATTCCCAATCCAGCATATGACCTTACAATTAAGGACCTGTGTTATTTCAAAAATTATTTTCCTGGCCGGGCACGGTGGCTCACGCCTGTAATCCCAGCACATTGGGAGGAGGAGGCAGGCAGATAACGAGGTCAGGAGATCGAGACCATCCTGGCTAACACGGTGAAAACCCGTCTCTACTAAAACTACAAAAATTTAGCCGGGCATCGTGGTGGGCACCTGTAGTCCCAGCTACTTGGGAGGCTGAGGCAGGAGAATGGCGTGAACCCAGGAGGTGGAGCTTATAGTGACCTGAGATGGCACCACTGCACTCCATCTAGTCTGGGCGAGAGAGTGAGACTCTGTCTCAAAAAACAAAAACAAAAACAAACAAACAAAAAAATATTTTCCTAATAATGAATGCAATATTTAAGGGTGGATGTATCATTTAGTATATTGAAACAGCAGTGATTTACATCAGGTCAGGTAAGTCACTATGTTTTACTGAATTGAATACACATTTTTGAGACTATCATATGTTTACTTAATGCCTACTTTTTAGTGCTATCTTTTAATTTTATTTTCCTAACATTAAAACAAACAAACAAACAAACAAACAAAAAACTATCTCATGCTCCAACCCCAATCAAGTTTCTTAGCTCATCCAGATACTTAATCCAAAGGGGAAAAATAAGTTGATATGAAATAAGTTAACTTTCTCATGTTAACTCAGAATGTAATAAAAATTTTGTAAGTTGTGGAATGATCAGTCAGCAGCTTCCTATGGGTCTTGGGGAGGTCACTGCAGCATCAAGGGGTCTAGCGCTCTGGCTCCTATGACACATGATAACAGGATTTCAGAAAGTAGTTTTTTTTTCCCCCCTCTGTCTTAATTATGTAGTTTAGCAAGATAGGTTGGAATCACATTATATGGAGTTAAGAACTTAAAGCAATAAAAAAAAAAAAAAGAAGAATGTCTTTTCCTTTTTCTTGGGAACATTTGTGTTTAGAAACAGAAGCATATCAACTCAATTTTCATTGAAAAGGTAAGGCCTACATTCATGTAGATCACAGAAAATCATATATTTTACTAAGTGAAAAAGGCCACATAGGACAGCCAGAAAAAAATGTGCATTTATTGGTAACGTACTTGTTTTTTAAGATAACCAAGCTGTATATATCTTAGCTATATTACATAAACAACAAACAAGCAAAACGACTAACAAAAATAAAAACTACCCAACAGAAAATGTCTTTTAGATGAGAATTTTAACTTAAAAGGTTCATGTTTATATTTTATAGCTTTATTTAATTCCCCAGCATAGATCTGCTTGAATGTCTGTGTCTGTTTGAAATCATAATTCGTATGAAATGCATCAGGTCATCGCCCTCTCAGGATGACAGGGACAAATCTGTTTCATTCTGTCTCTAATCGTGCGCTGGTGGCCCTGAAATCTGAGGGCAGCAGGAGTATCTGTCAAGTGCTCTGAACACAGATGTCATTAGACCTTGAGGACGTGAATGCTCTTCTGCAGGATGCCCCCTCATCTCTCACTCTTCACTAATCCACCTTCTACTCCAGAGCCACAGTAACATTCCTCAAAGGAAAATCTGAACATGCTTCCGCCTTCTTAAAAACCTGTGAGTGGCTCTCCATTGTCTAGTGTTTCTCAGACATTCTTAGCTATAGCTCACCTGAGAAATATGACTCACAGTAAATTAGCAATGTGGCAAAGATCCTGGGAAAGCGGGGGTGGGGGGTGGGGGTGGGGAGGGTAAGGGGAGGATATCAGCATCTCCATGGTGGTCAGAAGCATACATAATGTGGAAAATTTGACAGCAATTCTGATAACCTTCTCTTTTACCACTACCCCCATCCCTCCATAAGAATAAGTAACCTGGCTCACAAAGCACTTTATAGCCCAGCTACTATTTTCTTTTCCCACATTCTTTCTCACTATGCCAGAGTTACCATGTATTACTGTTCAGGATGTGCGCTGCACAACTGTACTATACTGTATGTAGTCCTACCTTCTGAGCCCAGGCCCACTCTCCAAATTACTCACTCCATAGATATTCGGAACTCCTTAAAATCCCAAGAAAGTTTCCTGCCTTTATACATGCAGAGAATTGTTCCACATTCACCAGGTGAAGTAAAGTGAATCCCTTCCTTTGACCATTCAACAAATATTTGTTGAGTGGCAGGCAAGGTTATTCCTTGCTAAATTTCATACCCTAGGGACCTAGCACAATGTCAGGCACACAATGCTTACTAGATGAATATTAAATGAATAAATGCATGCTAAACGACTGGATGAACAACACTAATACTTACTAATGCCCCATTCTGAGCAACACTACCTTTATAAAATACATCTGCATTGCTTATTTATGAAAGGATAGGAGAAAGGGAAAGGTAAAATGGTTTGTGCCCTTATTTAGAAAGAGAAGTCTGAAAAAGAAATCTGTGTGTGAATAATTCAGACACCAAGTTTTGCTTCAAGAATTTCTTTGAAAGAAAGATAGTTTTGGGTCAAAAATTGAAGCTATAACAGGAATTGCATAAGAAAGTGGGAGACTGTATTGAGAATCAAGAGAGAAACAGAAGAAGAAATGGGGAAAAGGGAAGCAAAAAGAGAAGAAACAAATACCATGACAGAATCCATAGTGAATTAAGTACATTATTCTCTTCATGATCTTCATTCACAAATTCTTATTATACCTGGAATGCATTTTTTAAAAAACATGGTTTACAGGAGTAATAAATTGCTTCATAAAATTTTCACCCCTTCCTTTTCTCTCTTTTAATGCCTAAGTGCCATGGTTCCCTCAGTACAATTCTGGGTCTCATTAAATGATTCCCCACTTAATGGACCACAGAGGCTCATGTTTCTGCACAATCTGTTAACTGCTATTCACTGAAGTCATCCTTTTAAGAGGCAATGGTATCTGACACCAACTGCCTAGAAGAGACAACCCACCTAAATTTAGATCTGTTCAGTCCCCTGGGATATCATACGCTTCCCAACACCTTCTTGTCAACTCCATTCACTGTGTGTTTTTACAAGCCATCATAACTCGAGAGAAAATATTGTTTTTAGAATGCAGTCATCTGCTCTCCAGAGGAAGAATGTTAAATTAATTTATAGGACAACAGACTCTGTCATTGTCTACTATTATTCTGAAATGGCATATGCTCAAAATTGGGCGATTGGGAATTCAGCTATTTGCCTGAGGTACCTTAACACATGGAGGAGTGAGACAGCAGGTGTTCCATGGATAGTTTGCCATGTTGAAAGCTTGATTCTAGCATTTTCAAGATAACTGATAAGGTCACCGGTTAGCAGGGCAAACTGAGGCACTACTAATAACAAATGACATTTGAAGACGTCCTTGCCAAAGGTGGGGAATTCATTTCAACCTCTCTAGTTATGTGCAATTATAAATAGTTAATCACAACCCAAATAAACAAGCTTCTGGAATTACCATTTTACTGTTTACAAGCATTTTTCTTATTTATCATCTTATTTACTATCTCATTTTAACTTCCCAATAGTCCTTTAGCCTATTATACCCTTTCCTTAGATAAAACTTCAGAGAGATAAATAACAGTAAATAAAGCAGAAACTACTATTTGTTTTTCCTTTATCAGACTGCTAACTTGCTGTATGACCAGAATAAATTTATTTAATCTGTGTCTCAGTTTCTCATCCACAAAATAATGACTATAGTAATTCCTTCGCCCCATAGTTGTTCACACACAGATATTAATATGTGTAAGCATGTAGAAACAGTGCCTGGAACATAATGTAGACAATAATAACCTGCTATTGTTATTTTTAAATAATAATGTTGTGCTGCTGCTGCTGCCACTGATAATGATAAGGTTGTTACAGGTTTTATTTAACTTAATCCTTGGAGCAACTCTAAGTGGTTTGCATTATGTCCATATTTAAAAATGAGAAAACAGTGGCTCGGCAAGGTTGAGTGAATTGCCCAAGGTCACCTAGCTTAGAAGCAACAAAGTTTAGCTTTGAAAGTCTCTTATGATTCAGATAATACTCATTACTACTCAACTATACATCCTAAAGTGACTTTGCCAAGGGTTAGAGCCACCTGAGTTTTTATCAAAGGTCTTTCCATGGGCAACACCCCTTTTCTTTACGGATACATATTGCCATTTTATCAAGTCCTTGCTGACGGTCATATTGCCCAACTGGGAATGAACTCCAAAACCACAATAAAGAAGGTGTTTTACATGCTTGGAACAATTTACATGCTTGAAACACTTTACTTGAATCTGAACCTCATTGTTTCGGCCATACAAAAATGCTGAAAGCTAGGTGCAGCCTGAATGCTTAGCCCTTGAGCCCACATTCAAAAATGAAATCTTATTAAAATCCTGACAGTACTTCCTCCTATTTAATTTTGTTATCACCATTACCCAGTGGCTCAGTAGGCAAGTATTACTGTTACCATTATTCGGATAGAGAAATAGGGCCTCAGAGAGGTTAAGTGGGTAGCTCAAGGACACACAGTGCACTAGTCTTCTGATGCCCAGTTGTGAGGCATTGTCTCCAGTGATAAATCACACATTAGGGTGAATGTCATCCTCAAACCTTTATTTGAAGGGTGAACTACTATAGTGCCCTAGATGTTGAGAACCAATCTCCCAACATGGACAGGGACTTGGGTCAGAAATATTCTGGCTATTAGAACTGAACAGAAAAAAGTTCCTGGCTTGCTATAATTGTCTCCCTCTGGTGGGGGAGGGAATTCAGCTTTATAAAGCAGGCTCATTGTAGAGACAAATGACTTTCACTAGCCTCTTTCTGGAAGCAAACATGGGAAAAGCAGCAAGTAAGTGACATATGATGATGGACTGGTGAAAAGTTCCATTTGCATCTTCTTGGAAATATGTGTAGGAGCACTTAACGCCAACTGCCTGTCAGTCCTCATCTCCTTGTTATGTAAGGTCTCCATTTTCCCAGCCCTGCATCAAATGAAATTAAGAAGGCTTAGTCTCCATCTAATTACCAGTGTATAGCACCATTTCAGACAGAGAAGACAGTCATAATAAATATTTTATAGAACAGTCAGCATAGTGAAAGCAATGAGATAGAAAATGTTAGTGTTAGAGGAAGGATTGGTAGCTGGTCTATACCAGAGTGAAATTAGAATTTACCCACTCCAAAGATGTAATAACCTATTTAGGAAGGGAAGCAGGATTCCATAGGGCAAAGAAAAACCATTCCCTCTACTAAGCAGACAGGGTCACATTTGCCTGATTCAATCTGAATTCCATTATCACTTCTAAACACTAATACCAAAATCCAACAAACAGGCTAGAATAAGTAAGCACTGGGAGAGCCAAAGTTTAACACTGCATGATGGTGATACACAACAGTGGTTTCCAAACTGATGTCGTCTTGAGTCTTAAAAGGCAACAAAAGAGTTAGTAACCTAGATACTCTGAAAAACTATTACTTTGCTACTGGTTTTAATGTGCCTTTAGTATATTGATATTACAATGGAAAATTAAGTATTACTAAATATATTCAGTTTTTTCTATTGGTAAAATATTTAAAAATATGAGCCTCCTTCCTTTTAAAACCCTACTTAAATGAAAAGGAAAGAATAATGTTACAAAGTCAAAGGATAAGGGAAGTTGAGAGGATAAAATGATAGAGAAGAAAGAGCAATACATTTTTAGAAGCTGGAAAACAAATGAGTTGTAACTAAGAGAACAGAGGTGGAACTCAAAGCCTGAAACAGCAGCTGTCAAAAAGAAGCAAGCAAAGCAATGCCTGGAAACTATAGAAAACGTAGGCTTTAGAATCATCATACCTCCATCAGGTGAGGAGAAAAATGCAGTTTAATAAAGTAGAATGGGTTGAAAATTAGTATAAGGATTGGTTAGCACCCAGAATTACTATGTCCCCACCCCAGATTTCCCATGCCAGTGACTGTGTCATCACAGCAGGAGACTGAAGGTTTATCTCTGCAGAAACTGAATCAGAGAAATGTCTGACTGGCAGATGATTCAGCCAGAGGATGGAGAGAAGGAAAAATATATGATAAAGCAAATACAGCAAAAATTTCATTGCACTATCCATTTGGTAGTTACATAAGTATTACCATCTCTATGTGTATGAAAATTTTCACGGTAAAATATTAGAGGAAAAATACATCTAGAATCCAATCTTTTCTCACCATCTTCACGGCTGTCTCCTTAGTCCAAAATTCTTTGATCTCACCCAAATTATTGTAACAATTTTCAAATTTGTCTTTGGGCGTTCACTTTTGCCCTTCAGTGTATTCTCAATGGAGCAACTAGAGGGATCTTGTTAAAAGAGAAGTCACCTCATGCCATAACTCTTCAAAACCCTGCATGGCTCCCTATTTCCCTGGGAGTAAACTACAGAGTTCTCCCAATAACCTAAATTTCCTAGGGGATCTGGACTCCTGTTACTTCTCTGACTTCATCTCCTACCACTGCACCCTTCAAATGCTCTGTGACAGCCACACTGGTGTCCCTATTTCCCAAACACTCAGGTCCACTCTAGATATTCTTCACTTGGTGTTCTTTCTGTCTGGAATCTTTCCTCCCAGATAACCTCAGAGTAAACACCTCACCTCCTTCATACCCTTGCTAATAACTCATCTTCTCAATGAGGGTTATCCTAACCACCCTGTAAAAATTGCTATCCCTCCTCCTGTTACTCCCAATCTGCCTTACCCTGTTCTGCTTCTCCTTCCCCATTGCAGCATGACATTGATCACTCTCTACCATGCTATTTATTTACCAGGGTTTTCTGGTATACAGTCTAATCCCTCCCAGTTAGGGTTGTCATATTTAGCACATAAAAATATAGGACACCCACTCAAATTGAATTCCAGAGAAAAAATTAAATTTTCTTAGTATATCCTTTACAATATTTAGAAAATATTCGTACTGAAAAGTATTCATTGCCTGAAGTTCAAATGGAATACAGCACTCTGTATTTTATATGGCTAGCCTACACACTACACACATAAATATGATGTCCTTAGAGAGTCATGGATCTTCTGTTTTGTTCCCTGATATATCCTTATTTCCTAGAACCCTTTTGGTTTCATAATAGATGTTGAATAAATATATGTTGGATGAATGAATTACTGATTTTCTCAGGATGAGCTCTGGAAATTGAGGGAGTAATCTACAGAAGACTCTGATCCAGTAAATAAGGGATCCAACAGAACAAGGTAGAGAAGTTTCAGGGTGACACTGTGAGATCAGGCTGGAGAAATGTAGGGGACCGGAAATGAAATGGAGAAATTCACTGGCATGTTTGCCTGTGACATTATTGTGAGGGTCCTACCCTTCCCTAAGGGGATCTGGTAAGGGCCTTTTCATCACACTTAGGACAACACAATGAAGAATTATTGACTTCAAGAAAAATTGAAATTATTTCAAAAAGGAAGAGCAATCATAGTACACTGTAATATTAACATGATCATTATAAAGTAAATGCTGAATAACGATTTGACCAACGTTATGGCATGGCTAATGATGTTGAGCAAATAGAAAGAAAGAAAGTGTAATATGTGTGGTGAGTAGGGGAAGGGGAGAGAAAAGATGGCTAGATCGTCATCTCCCTACTCCTGCTACACTGAGTTCATGAATATGCCATAGAAAATATCTAAAATTTAAAACTAAGATAAAGCAGCGTAAGTGAATAATGTTGAAGCTTGGAGATAAATACAAGAAGAAACAGCCATAACAGCTGTCTCTGGGGAGAACTAAGGAGAAAAAAAGAGTGGAAAGGGGTAAGAAAGGAGGAGCAGGTTTGCTGTTTTGAGGGCATAAGTCTTATAGCACCATTTTATTAACAATGTATATGTATTTCTTCATAAAAATAAAATCGGGTTTAAAATGCTCAGCTCAGCTACTTAAAAAAAAGCAAGAAGACAGAAATATTTCCAAAATGTCTACATTCAGAAAATGTTTTTCTTCACTGAAAAAAAATTGTTTTATTAGTATGAAGACCTTATTCTTGTTGTGCAGACTAGCTGGCATGCTGTCATACAATTCACTACATAAAGATGCAATTTTACCTGAAATCATTACAAAAGTAAGGATGAATAATGATCTATTCCCCCTCCCCCACCATACTTCAGGAGTAGCAGATAATGGAAGAGTCCTCAGACCTTAGGCACAATCTAGCCACCCAATTTCAAATCCATTTCCTAACATTTTAATTGCACTTTATGGTTATAAAATCCTCTCTTACACCATTTCACTTTATCCTTTAATGTTACTTTTTAAACTATTTTCATATTACACATTATTTGAACTCCTCCCATCACAAAACACAACCATCATAATATCCTCAGACAAGGCCATGACTGAATTAGGACTCAGAGCTTTGCTATCTGTATTGCTTTTCCTTTGTTTTATCTTCCCCTTTCTATAACATACTTCTGACTTCTGAATAACTATAAGCCTTCGTATTTCTCTCTCAGAAAATTTCTCCCCAAGATCATCATTCCCTGTTCTTCCTATTTCTCTTCACACTTTCCATAGCTTCATCATTTTGTTCCCTATAAATCTAATAGGCTCCAAACATTTTATCTGGGGCACAAAGTGTTCTTCTTTCTCTAACTCTGTGTTTCTCAATCATTTTTTGCCCAGACTATACTAGTTGACTTCTTTCAAAGCTTTAATGATCATAAAGTTTTCCTACTATCTGAACAGTTAATGAACATAGAAGAAAATTATAAACCAATTTCATTTACCTATATGTAAAACTGACTTTTGTAATTGTGTTCTTTTTAAAATTTTTATTTTATTTATTTATTTATTTATTTATTTATTTATTTTTGAGATGGAGTCTCACTCTTGTCATCCAGGCTGGAGTGCAGTGGCATGATCTTAGTTCACTGCAACCTCTGCTTTCCGGGTTCAAGAGGTTCTCCTGGCTCAGCCTCCCAAGTAGCTGGGATTACAGGTGCGTGTCACCACACCCGACTAATTTTTGTATTTTTAGTAGAGATGGGGTTTCACCATGTTGGTCAGGCTGGTGTCAAACTCCTGACCTCAGGTGATCCACCCACCTCAACCTCCCAAAGTGCTGAGATTATAGGCTGAGCCACTGCACCCAGCCATGGCCTCTTTGTAATCCCTGTTTTTGTCTTCCATACATATGATCTTCGTTATGTCTTTTAAATTCTTTGACCTATTCTGAATTACAAAGTCTTTCTTTACTGAATATTCTGATTCCATCACTCATTTTCCAATATGAGTAGGTGACGCTTGGAGCTCACTTCCAAATTGTTCAGTCTTCTTAAAGATGAAGTCCAGAAGAATTAAACAATTCATCACTGACTATGTCTATCCACCCTAGCTTCAGAGCTGGTCACATGCTGACTTATAAATGAGCCTATTGTTCCATGGGGCCACCCAGAGGTCTCCGTAGGGAGGATGACACAAATGCTGTTTATAAAAGCCACACATAACGAATGCCCTAGGAGCTTTTCACCACAAACTGCCTGCTGAAATTCAGCCACTTTTTAGACATAAACTCCCAAAGCTCCCATGTTGACTCTTTGCTCTTAAATTTACTTTTGCCTCTAGAAATTCTAGTAACTTTATTCCTTTCAAAATTTACACTAAAAATTGTCACCAGTTCATCTTCTATTTTTGTATTTCCACAATTGTATATTTCTATTCTCTCATTTCTATAATTTTTTCTCATGATTTCCTAAAGTCTGTCATATATGTGTGTACAGGTCTCCTATATGCACACATGTAGTAGAGAAAAATGTATATAAATTTATCCCATCTGATATAAAATATATACATCCATCCCATTCCCATGTCTTTTTTCCTTCAACTATTGTTAGAAGGATGTTGTTTAACTAATTAGGGCCCAGCTGGCATACTGGAACTACTTTCTATTCGTTTAGTCCACCTCTCTCAAATGATGTGTGTTTTCTTATGGCAAACTATGGCACAAATCTTCAGCTATGTGGATCCCTCAGCCACTTCCTTTTCTTTCCCCAGTAACCCACTGTGTGCAATGATATGCTCCTGCTTGCACAAATATCTTTAATATTTCAGAATTTTCCCTGCATACCCATATCACTTTGTGTCAGTGAGAAACTGTAAGTTTTCTGATAAACACCTTCCTGGGCCTTTTGTATTTTAAGCTAAAAAATGATGTTGAAGGAACACCAATATTCACTCCTCATTGATAAGTCTAACCTATATATCCTAATACCTTGTTTTCAATTCAGCTCAGCCTCCAGTGATGTGCTTGTTTATATAAGGGCCTAGTATACAAAACCATTCCTAAGTTGCCACCACTTTGGCTTCATGAAGTCATCCCCTTATCCATAGTATATGTGTAGGGAGGCAAAGCTGGCAACAGTGTAACTCACTCTGATTCTGTTCATTCCTTCATTTGTCTTAAAAGCCCTCTTTCCTTGGCTCCAATATCTTTTAAGTTCACCCATATCTCTTTTCTGCCACTTTGTGATTCATTCTCCCTAGTATCTAGCCAGCTTATTTTAGTGAGATCAGAAAAAGAAAATTAATTAACGTTCAAGTCACATTAGCAGCCTCCAGATTTTAAGATCCTTCCTCTTTCTTTTCCTGTATATTATGATTAACACATATACTGTAATGGAAATGGATATTTCATCTTTGGCCCATTAGCTTCTAAAAGTAGTTGCAAAAAGCATGTCTGTCAGGTCTTGAAGACCTCAGCACTGAGACCTGCAAACTGAGACAGATGTGCTATCCATCTATACCACAGACCTGGTGGTAATCTCTGATGTGTGATGTCAGCACCTAAAAGGCTTGCCTCTCCCTTTTTTATTTTTGCCTATTTCTCCATTTAGAGATTCTTCCATCCCCTCTATACCTTTTCTAGATTTTTAACTCAGTGTCACAAGAAATTCCATTATCCAGTCTCTCAGCATCTTCACCATAAATTCATTCTCAAATCTCACACTTACCATTTTTTTTTTCTTCTCTGTCTATCCATTACCCTAACAGGTCTTCAGGAAGGGGATTTAATCTTGCCTAATCTATTCTTTTTCATTTTGAGTTTATTTGGTCTCTGATAGCAGCCATTTCTGCTAGAATTTCTTCACCTTTGTGATTTTATCTATGCTCTCAGTGTTTTTATTTATCCTCTGATGTCCATTTATATAGCTGTTTTATTTCTCCATTATCTTTGATACTCTGAAGCAAAAAATAGGTCTTCTCTGCATGTACTACATTTCAAATTTCTCATTATAATGTAATTTTAATAATCTATATTAACTATATATATATTTAATAATATATCTTTGTTAAGCTTATTCTAATAAAGGATGCTAAGAAAGCATACTGAAAACCGGGTGTGGTGGCTCACACCTGTAATCCTAGCACTTTGGGAGGCCAAGATGGGCGGATCACTTGAGGTCAGGACTTCGAGACCAGCCTGGCCAACATGGTGAAACCCTGTATCTACTAAAGATATCCTGATGACAGAGCGAGACTCTATCAAAAAACAAAACAAACAAACAAAAACACAAAAAAAAACAAAAAAAAAAATTGAGGATACTTTCAGCCTAGTCTTTGAGGGCAATAGGTTTTGTGAAAATGTCTCATTGGAGGAAATGATATGAGCATTAAAGAAAAGTAAGACTTTGTTGGAGAAAAAGGATAAAAATGCATTCCATCTGAGGGAAATCAGGTGCAGAGGGACAGAAATGTAAAGCAGCATGGCTCTGTACATAGCACTGAGTAGTTCACTATTAACACAACTGTGAGAGGGATAGGAGAGGCCAGTCTGAATGCTATTGCAGTGGTCCAGGCTAAAGAGGGTTGACTGCACCAGGGGTGGTGTAGCTACTAGAATCTTTCTCGTAGTGTTCCAGTTACCTCACTCTCATCCAATTTCCCACCAGATTTTTGCTATCATTTTCCCAGGATGCACCACTGATTCACAGAGAGAGATCATGCCGTTGGCTGTGACATGTGTTAGGTAGGTAGAGTAGGTAGGGGTACACATAACCCATTGAACAGAGGAGAAAAGGGAGACACAGAAGAAAAATGTGCTTACCAAATATGTTGTCTTTCTAATGACTTCCAGAACAGACTCAGAGAACCATGTTTATATATCATGCCATGTTAGAAAAATAAACATGCTTTCTCATAATTAATGTGTTATAATGAACCGTTTACTTGTTTTATAACTCAGTCAGCATTCTGAAGTAAAATATATATCTATATATCTATCTCTCTATATATATAGATATATATTTCTTTTCTGCTAGTTTCAAAAACTACATTAAAATATATATCATATGAGATACACACACACACACACACACACACACATGAAATCTAGGCATACTGCCACAAGAAATTGAACTTTTTCTACTTCAGCCAGTTAACTGCTGACTAGCATTGATTCCCAAAGGCATCTCCAACAAATTGGTGTCAATCCTAATAACAATGACACGTCATAGGATCTTGTACTTCTTCTCTATTATAGTAGTGATCAAGATAATTATATATATAACTATATTTGAATTCTTTTCCCACTACACTGATCTACTTTGGGAAATGATGGATAAATCATCATTATTTCCCTAGTAACTGTAACAATTCCTGGCACATAGAGGGATTTAAAATATCTATTAAATGATAATTAATACTTACTGAGTTATTACTAATTGGTAGACACTGTGATATGGACTTTAAATGCAATATCTCATTTAATTTTTACACTTATTTTGTGAAGGCAACGCAATAATTATCTCCAGTTTATGGCTGAAGAAAATGGAACTTTAGATTTTAATATTAATAGAGATAGTAAATTATTTAATCACAAAATTTAGTAAGTGGCAGAACTGAGATTTAAACGTATACTACTTATCATTATATGATGTTGTCTCTCTCAAATACATAAATGAGGGAATAAGTAATTAAATAGCTTGAATTTGCTGGCAATTCCTGAGGCATCACACAAGCTCTGTCCCCAATTAGTACAAACCCTAGACTAATTAAAAATATAAAAATCACTTTTGATCTGTAATTACCATAGTGTGCTTTTCAGTGGTTCTCAATCCATGAGACATTTGACAATTTCTGGAGACCTTTCTGGTTCTCACAAGAAGGGGCAGGGAGACGGGTGCTTATACTGGCATCTAACGGGTAAAGGCCAGTGATGCTACGAAATCTCCTACAATACACAGGACAGCCCCAGCCCCCAAACAAGGAATCATCTCATTCAAAATGTCAAGAGCCTGAGTTTGAAAACATACTATTCTATATCATGTGATTGTTCATATGAAGAAGTCAAATCATACTGAAACTTTTCCTGTCAAAGGAATAAAAACATGTTTTCCTCATATTCTACATCTCAGTGATAATTTTTTGTTTTTCATGTCTCTTGGGCTTTCCTTTTGGTGCCACTTTTTTTTTTTTTTTTTTTTTGATGGAGTCTCGCTCTGTTGCCCAGGCTGGAGTGCAGTGGCCGGATCTCAGCTCACTGCAAGCTCCGCCTCCTGGGTTTACGCCATTCTCCTGCCTCAGCCTCCCGAGTAGCTGGGACTACAGGAGCCCGCCACCTCGCCCTGCTAGTTTTTTGTATTTTTTTAGTAGACACGGGGGTTTCACCGTGTTAGCCAGGATGGTCTCGATCTCCTGACCTCATGATCCGCCCGTCTTGGCCTCCCAAAGTGCTGGATGGTGCCACTTTTACTACCATGAGCTTAATTAGCATGCAAGACTCACACTATAACATTCTACTATAACATAATAACAGCGAAAATGGAGCAGATTTAGTGCTACATTCCTTTTTCTTGCAGAGCAGAAGTGTCTTGCTTAAATAAAAACGTAAGGAAATGCACACCATTTCATGTTGCAGAGGCACTCCGGCAGCTTTCAAAAAGATGAGCTACATGACAAGAAGCCAACAAACCATTCCACTTAAGCCAGAAGCTATTCAAAATTACATACTCTAAAAAGAAAGGTGAACCAATACACTAACACAAACATATATCAACCATATTTAAGATTCCTTTCAAAAGAACTAACAAAATACCATGCTGTTTTCCAACCCTGAATACCGGACATTAAAACCCGCAGAGCAAAATAGTAGTTATTGAATCTAAGCACTAGGTGGCAGCAGCACATTAAGTGCGTGGGTTTGTCCCGGAATAAAAATGTAGTGCTGCATTGTTTAAATTCTATCGGAACTAAAGAAGCAAACATGATTTTCCCCCAACGCTTCTCACCAATGTCTCCAATGCATTTTACAGGGCTAAAAACTATTTAGCTGCTCTTTTTTCTTTTTGTTTTTTTTCCGGAATAAATCTACTTGTCACTCCGGCACATGTGTTTCTCTGTGTGAAAGTAACAAATATTTAATATGCATATGTGTATGTATACATATATATACACAACAATTATGTATACATAACTATGTATATGTGCATGAACTGCATATATTGCATTTAATTGTATAAGTTTTGCACATGAAATTGATAATAAATACTGGATAATAGGAACAATATTACTTTCTATTGAGCACTTTATCTCATTTAATGCTTCTAACAACCTTACGAAGAAAAATATTTGCTTTCTACCTTTGCAGTTTAATTGCCAAGGATCAGAGAGATTGAGTAGCCTGTCCAGGGTCACACAGCATAAATAGCTACAGAGCGAGCCTGGATTCACGTCATACATTTCAGAAAACTCTAAGTCTGGGAGCTTTTTGAGAGAAAGGAATCTTGTTTCATTAGTGTCTATTCTCTCGCACCAAATATAGACAAATGCTCAAAAATCTATTATATCAGTTTTAAGAACAATTGTGTATTTTCATGGTGGTGAGGAAAAGAATTCATGTGGGGAAATGAAAGTGATTATTGGAATACATATTAAAATGTGGATTATCAGGCCTCACTCCAGACAAATGAAATCAGAATTTCTTACGGAGGGTAGTTTTCTAAAAGTTATCCATGTGATTCTAATATGCATCGTTTGAATCTATATTGCTATAGTAGTGATATATATCTCATAGTAGCAACTATGAGAATGAGATTTTAAGTAGTAGTAGAAGCCTTTCTCACTTTTCTGAAAAAGTTCTCAAAAATAAAACTGAAAATATCTAATACCTAATAGTGTGATGTTTAGCACTGAAGGAGATACAAGTTTGTAGCTCACCAACATTGACAATGTCCTGCCCATTTGCATCTACTTTTGTGGTCAATTTTGTGACTTCATTGTCAGAGGCAGGTATCTGTTTTTGTCTATTTCCACACAAGGCCAACATTCATAGAAGTAAATGACAGATAAAATTACAATCATTTCTGTACTACATTGCCGATTATCTTCTAGAAATTCAGCAAATTGTTCAAGACACATCTTGAGATATGACTTATTATTAATACTCTCCTATATTACTGTTACTGAACACCAATCCTTGCATAGTGGACAGTGATAAGTTCTTTCTGCATGAATAAGTGGATAAACGCTTATCTATCCATAAATAAGTAAATGAATGGACATAGGATGACTTGTTAGGTAATGAGATATGCAGTTGATCTTATTGGTTAGTCTTCAAAAACCCACTTCAAGACATTCTCAGTAATTTCTACCAGTATTTCTATCTGGCCAATTGTTTTTAAAAATAATACAAATTAATGGTGACAGCTTGGATGAAGTTCATTTTCACAATTTTTTAAATCCAACTCATGTAAATGTAAATCTCTTTTCACAAATAAAAGCCTGGTAAGCTTTGTGATTGTTCTAACAGAACTATGAGACATAATTAAGAACATTTTAAGCCATTCTGAGGTGGATACCACAGAAGCAGAATCTGTTTTTGGACAGATAGAACAATAAAAGGGTAGTTCTTTGCTTGGTTTGCTTTGGATTTTAACCAAAACTCCCCATAGAAAACTAAGTCCTTTAGAAGGATTTATCCAAGAAGTATGCCTTGCATTTATTATATCCTTTCATGTTCAGAAATTCAGAAACAATTTCAGATAACTACATATTACTCACAGTCCATATCATCATGTAGGTAATTCCTGAATATGCTAATATGCTGACATCTTCCAGAATTATAATGCCAGTTCTCCCAAAAAAAGCACAGCTATCTATGCTTACAGTTTTTGCCCTATACTTCCTTATAGACTTACAATCCTGAAGAGAGAGACAAGGAAGAGGACACTAGAAAAAAAACTTTTCAATGAAAGTGGCATATATCTAGGACTTTGAATGGCAAGCAGCTTAGAGCAAAAAACCAAGTGCTGAAGATATAGTTTAAAAAAAAAAAGGTGAAAACATGCTTAGCAAAGAGTCCCCCACAAAACTTGTAGTCTGCATAAATTGTCAAGGCACAGCTGTGGAGGTGACCGGGGCATTTCCTGATTCCCAAGACATCAGCAAAGTCCTTTAATCAACACATACATTATTCTGTTCTGTATGTAATATTGTTCTTGAATATTAAGCAGCCAGCGATTCAGTGCCATCTGGCACTTCCTGGTTAAGCACAGCTCTGATACAGTAAGAATGTGTCAAGAGTCCAGAAAAGCACTTTCCAAGGAGGATAATGCAACAGTGAATTAGATGGGCTAGCCAGGAGTGGGACAAAAGAGACACTCTTCCTTCACCCAGGATGAATGGAAAAAGAGGAGGTGGTAGGGCATCATATGCTTTGTGCCACTGACCCTCTTCTTCCATGCAGACTATAAAGATGCACTTTCTGAGTGCTATGGGGGGATTTTTGTTTCTGTTTTTTACCCCTCAGCAATGATGTAAAGTGTGGCAGAGTACATCGGGCTTAGATGACAAAACATCCACGACTCACACAGACCAAACAAGTTGTTCTTGGCCTTCAGAATCTCTAGATTTGGAATATGTCGAGTGTGATGGAGGAACACTGGAATTTTTGCTATTCTTTTTCCTCTTTTTGTCCTCTAAGACTGAAGACGTCCTTGCAATTTAACCACAGGATTTTGCCTGTGTCAGGTTTACTGGAACCTTCTGTAGCCATGCCAGAAGATGCAAAATGGTCTTCAAATGAATCTAAACCATGACCTCAGATCTTATAGTTGAAAGCAACAATGAGTTGGGGAAAACAGGTAGAAAGAGAGACAGGAGAAATGTCTCAGAAATGAAAGTGAATGCCTCTACATAGGAATAGAAGACAGAAGATACACAGAGGATTTAGGCTACTTATTAGAGCATATTTATAGGACTGGGTTTGATTCTGAGGCTCATATTGGAGGAGGGATATAGTCAACTTGGAGCATATACAATAAATGTGCATAGGATGGTGAAAAACCTATGAAACCTTGCTTGTGGGGAAAGGCTGAGTAAGCAGCTACCATTTACATTGTGAGCAATGACTATTATATACCAGGCTCTTAATGTATAATCACTTGGAAGGCAGTTATTTCTATATCCATTCTATAGATAAGGAAATTTAGAGTTACAGAGGATTCATGCCTTGCCAAACAAAACCATCTGTATCAGACCTGGGGAGGTTGGTATATGGTAAGGAATATGAACTATCTGACCTAGAAAGTACCTTGAAATTTAGTTAACTTTACTAGTAACTTACTATTATCAATCCAAAGCTTTCCTTCTTATCATTGAAGACAAGGAACCCTTAAATGATATCATTACTTTCCCAAGATAGTTTATAACAGAAAATACAAACACAGATCAGTTGAGTCTTGACTTCATGAGTACTCAAACACTGCTTCCCAATTTACAGATTCAACACTATTCCTATCAAACTACCAATCATTTTTCAGACATAGAAAAAGCTAAAATTCATATGAAACCAAAATGAGTCCAAATAGCCAAAGCAATCCTAAGCAAAAAGAACAAGACCAGAGGCACTGTATTACCCAACTTCAAACTATACTATAAGGCTACAGTAACCAAAACAGCAAGGTCCAAGTATAGAAACAGAAATACAGACCAATGGAACAGAAGAGAGAATGCAGAAATAAAACCACACACCCACAATCAACTGATCTTTGACAAACTTGACAAAAATAAGCAATGGGGAAAAGACGCTAATTCAATAAATGATGCTGGAACGGCTGGCTAAGCATATGCAGAAGAACAAAACTGGACTCCTTCCTTACACATGTACAAAAAATAATCCAAGGTGGATTAAAGACTTAAATATGTCTCAAACTGTAAAAATCCTACAAGAAAACCTAGGAAATATCCTTCTTGATATGGGGATTGGAGTAAAAACTCACAAAGGGCAAATAAAGAATTTCCACTCCTCCCACAGGCGTGCTAACTCAAAAAAAGTAAGTAAGTGGAATCCTTAAAGGGCCAGAGAGAGGCTCTATGCAGGTGTACAAACTGTTTCAAAAGTTACTGGAAAACTCGGCCTGTGGGAGTAACAGGAACAAAAAGCACATGGCAAGTCATAAGGAGCCTTTGCAAAGAAATTATGGCTAAGTCCTCAAGAGCAGCACTGCAATAAAAACAAAAATTGATAAGTGGGACCAAATTAAACTAAAGAGTTTCTACAAAGGAAGAGAAACTATCAAGGAAGTAAACAGACATGTTACAGAATGGGAGAAAACATTCACAAGCTGTATCTCTGATAAAAGTGTGATATCCGGAATCTATAAAGAGCTTAAAGAATTCAACAGGCAAAAACCAAATAGCCCCATTAAAAAGTGGACAAAAGACACGAACAGAACCTCTCAAAAGAAGACAAACAAGTGGCTAACAAACATGAAAAAATGCTCATCACTAGTCAAAAGAGAAATGCAAATCAAAACCACAATGAGATGCCATCTTGTACCAGTCAGAATGGCTTTGTTATGTCAAAAAGAAAAGGATGTTGGCAAGGTTGCAGAGAAAGGGGGACATTTACACAATGTTATTGGGGTATGTAAATTAGTCCAGCTCTGTGAAGACCAGTTTGGAGATTTCTCAATGCACAAAGAGTGGAACCACTATTTGACCCAGCAATCTCATGACTGGGTATGTACCTAAAGGAAAATAATCATTCTACCAAAGGAACACATGCATGTGTATGTTCATTGCAGCAGTATTCACAAGAGCAAAGACATGGAATCAACCTAGGTGGCTATTAGTTGTAGATTGGATAAAGAAAATATGGTACATATATACCATGGTATATACACACTATACAGCCAAAAAAAAAAAAAGAACAAAATCACATTATTATGGTTATTATTATTTGCAGCTACATGGATGCAGCTGGAGGCCATTACCCTAAATGAACTAACATGGGAACAGAAAACAACGTACTGTATGTTCTCACTTATTAGGGAGAGCTAAACATTGGGTACATGTGGACATAAAGATGAGAACAATAGACACTGGGGACTACTACAGGGGAGAAGGATGTGGGAGCAAGAGCTGAAAAACTCCCTGTTGGATACTATGCTTACTACCTGGATGATGGGTTCAAGTCATACCCCAACCTCAGCACTGGGCAATATAGCTTTGTAACAAACCTGCACATACAGTCTCTGATTCTAAAATAAAAGTTGAAAAAGAAAGACAAAACACAGTGCTTTCCATTTGACTCACAGCTAAGGAACCCCTTAACTTTTTCTTTTAAACTTCCGGTTTTGAAAGAAAAAGAATGATAATGATGCTACTGCTGCTTCTACTGCTGATGATAACTCTCCATCATTAAGAGGCTAGGCTACTATGTGCTAGTTATGAGCTGGGTGTCCTCTCCAACTCTCACAACAAATCTGTCTAATTAATATTATTAATCCCTTTTATGTAGATGAGGGAATTCATTCCCACAATCATTGCATAACTTATTCAAAGTGACAAAACAGTCAGGACCAGGGTTCCACCTTACAATTCCTTCCAAAATCTGCATTATTTTTCACATACCATGCTGAAAGACTTTATCAGCAGATGTTATTCATTAATAAATAACTTGGTCCCCATTTTAATTAAGAAAAAAATATATGAAATGCAGAACATCAACTGATTAGTAGAAAGAAGCAATTTTTATATTAATTTGGCCTAAAGTATGTTATTTGGTGAGTCAATGCAACCTAGCTATTGGTAAAGGTTCAAGTTCCATTGTCCTTTCTGAAACACTGAAATTAACCTATGAATCCCAATTTCTATAAGCACAAGACCCAGGGATCTAGACGGTCCTAGAGGGGAACTGCTTTGTTACATTACAGTATTATAAAAAAACAATTCCTGCTAATATTATATTTTTTGGACCATATAATATATTACACTGGGGTCAATAATAGACCTCAGGGAGTTTACCCACATATCTTTAGCTCAAAACACAGACTAACAATTACGATTTTCTTTCAATCAAGGTTCCCAATGAAAATCTATATGTTGTTAAAGGGGTTACTAATCTCTTCCTACAGAAAGAAAGGCACCATAACCATGCAAGAGGTCATGAGCACTGAACTTTTTTCTCTCAGAGAGAAAAAATTACAAAACAGAAATGATAGATGGTGCTTGCTAGAAATTTTAATTAAACCTGTGAGTGAAAACATCTAAATCAGGCTGAGTGGCAGCTGCACTCATACATGACCTGCTTCAGCAGCAGAGGCGGGAACATGTCAGGATATAGATATTCTGTGAGAAAAGCCATAATACCCTTGAGTTTCATTTAATCTAACTCTCTACGTGGCCTAGTTCTGAAGGGCCTTCTAGGAGATCGCCCCGCACCTCCCGCCCCCACCTCAGTGAATAGCTCGGAATACAAAGAAATCTCCTCTTGATTGCTAAGTGACAGTACAGTGTGGACCACAGGATGTCTGTAGTGTGTGTGGGCTGTCCCTTGTTTACCAAAGGACAGCAGACTCTGCCATTCTGCAACTTCCAGTTTTGCTGCAGTAATTAAGCAAGACTCTATATGCAATTTCGCTAAGAGCTATGATTAAGAATGCTAGCTATCCATAAAAATACCATAATGCATGCTCCCTTTCTATATTGCCTACTTTACCAGAAAGACACTTAGGTGATCCATCTTTTTTCATCCATAGCTTTACATGTCAGGCTTTGACATGCCCTTGGGAACAGGATGAAGAACTTGGACTTAACATAGGACGAACATGGTTCAGTCTTGACTCTATCACTTATAAGCTGTCTGTCTCTACTCTGATCTGCTTTTTTCTCAGGTTCTCACCTCTTAATCTATCTAGTTTTGGGGGATGTTATGAGGTCAAATGCCCTAATTCAGAATGCTCTGCTTTGTAAATGGTCAAGATGCTGTGATTATCTTTTTAAAATTTCTGAACCACATTTACTTTGTCATACTTTTTGAAATTTACAGACATAGAAGGCTGATTGAATTTAATCCTGAATCCAAGTTAGAATTAAGCTATTTCCAAGTCAATATATTCATCAGAAAAACATGCAATTCCTAGGCCGGGCGCAGTGGCTCACGCCTGTAATCCCAGCACTTTGGGAGGCCGAGACGGGCTGATCACAAGGTCAGGAGTTCAAGACCATCCTGACTAACATGGTGAAACCCCGTCTCTACTAAAAATACAAAAAAATTAGCCGGGCAAGGTGGCGGGCTTCTGTAGTCCCAGCTACTCGGGAGGCTGAGGCAGGAGAATGGCGTGAACCCGGGAGGTTGAGCTTGCGGTGAGCCGAGATCGCGCCACTGCACTCCAGCCTGGGTGACAGAGCCAGACTCCACCTCAAAAAAAAAAAAAAAAGAAAAACATGCAATTCCTTATAAAAGCCATCTTTTTCTCCATCTTTTTGCCTGAGACACAGAACCACCTTGGACCATATGTGTCTGAGACCTACCACCAGTGATGGCAGAGTATTGAGCTTGAGTAACTGAGTCTGTGGGGACTTCGAGTCATCAAACCACCTGGAATTTTATGATGAAGAAACAATCTTTTATCTTCTTTAAGTAACTGCTGCTTGATTGTTTTCTGTTACTGTTGTTTAAGTAACTACTGCTTGATTGTTTCTGTAAGATTGTTTCTGTAAGACAATCTTACAATCTTTTTTTGAGACAGAGTCTTGCTGTGTTGCCCAGACAGAGAGACAGTGGTAGGTCTCAGTCACATATGATCCAAGGTGGTTCCGCTCTGTTGCCCAGGCTGGAGTGCAGTGGCACAATTTTGGCTCACTGCAGTTTCTGCCTCCCGGGTTCAAGCAATTCTCCTGCCTCAGACTTCTGAATAGCTGGGATTACAAGCGTGCGCCACCACGTCCGGTTAATTTTTGTATTTTTAGTAGAGACAGGGTTTCTCCATGTTGGCCAGGATGGTCTCAATCTCCTGACCTCGTGATCTGCCCGCCTCAGCCTCCTAAAGTGCTGGGATTACAGGCGTGAGCCATGTCCGGCCCTCACAGCCAATCTTAACCCTAGCTAGTGAAATTACTTTTCTACTTTTCAGAGTTCCCTGACTTCCCAAAATCCTGTATTATGTCTAAACAGTACCTGTTTGTTTTAGCTCAATTCATTTGACAAATAATTATTAAGCAACTCATATATACCACGCAATGTACTAGAAAGTACACTGCACTGGGAAGAGAGTAACAATCAACCCCAAGTCAACCCTTAAGGTCAAAAGCAGTAAAGAACGGAATAAAACACAGCAAAGATTATGGCATCATGAATGTCATGAAAGAAAATTACAGGGTGGTTGGGATCATTATCCCCAACAGGGAGACCTAATCTAACAGTGGCCTAATTTTGGGAGGAAGGTTGGTTAGTTGTAGGACAGGACATTGGGAGTAACCACTAAAAAGAATTGAAATGAGATGTTAGACAATGGATAGAGAAGGGAGGTACATCCCAGAAAGAGTTACTGTAATTCTTTTTTTTGTTGTTTTTTGAGACGGAGTTTCGCTCTTTGTTGCCCAGGCTGGAGTGCAGTGGCACGATATTGGCTTACAGCAACCTCTGCCTCCCGGGTTCAAGCAATTTTCCTGTCTCAGCCTCCCGAGTAGCTGGGATTACAGGCCCATGCCACCACACCTGGCTAATTTATATATTTTTAGTAGAGACAGGGTTTCACCATGTTGGCCAGACTGGTCTGGATCTCCTGACCTCAAGTGATGTGCTCACCTCAGTCTCCCAAAGTGCTGGGATTACAGGAATGAGCCACCGTGCCCAGCTGAGGTATTGTATTTCAAAAGGCCCTTGAACAAGATACAACACACTGTGTTGAAAAAAGAGAAGACCAATATGGCTACAGAACAAACAAGAACTCAGATATAGGTGTAGAGGTGGGCACCATCCCCACATTTTCACTCTATTCTCTATTGTCTCCCCATCATCTCCAAAACTAGGGAGATGGGCACAAAATGAGGGCAATTACTAGGGATCATGAAGAAAAAAATTCCAAGAACCATTTTTCAGAATTTTTTTGTGGGTGGAGAGATAGAATTTAAACCCACACAACAGAATCAAAGTATTCCCTGATTCTATTTTTTTTCCTTTATTTTATCCCCCCCAAAAAAACACTGAAGTGAAAAAAAAAACCTTAATGGGGTCATTGTTTTGCCCTAGTTTATATAAGAATGAACAGACCAAACTAAAATATGCAAGTCATCCCTCTCAACAGAACACTTCTTGTTCCCCTCTGTTTCCATTCCTTCTCATTTACAAAAATAAATAAATATATTCCTCTTCAACAGAGCTGCCTTCTCAGAATTCTGTTTCCTACATAAAGAAAGAGTAATGCATTTCACAGAACCAATGCACACATTCACAGTTTCAACATTCTTCATGGCACTTGGAAAAGCCTATTAACAGGATTAAATAAGCCATAGAGGACACTAGAGGGCATGTGACCCTTTTAAATCTGCTATGATTGCTACCCACAGACTAACAATTAAGTATTACATTTGTAAGTGCGCATTTCCTAAAAAGTCTGCTACACTGCTCCTCAAATAAGCCAGCCTTTGCACTTGCTCTTCCTGTTACCTCTGAACTGCTTTTCCTGCTCTTCGCAAGCCTGGCTCCTTCTCATCATCTCACTTCAAATATCACTTCCTTGGAGAGGCCATCTCTTCAAGCTTTACCCAAAGTAACCCCTCCTGAGCCCTATTATTCTACATTGAATCAAATGTTTCCTTTCAACTCAAGGTTTAATCTTATTAGAACTCAAAATTACCTGTATATTTGCTCACTGAGAAAGAATCTGTCTCCACCAGAAAATATACTTAATGGCAGGGACCTTGTCTCATTCATCACTCTATTCCCAGGAGCTAGACAATAATTGATGGAATATCAGCTGAATGAATAATCAGCCCTCTAAAAATGAGTAGCATTATAATTCGCATCATAGATGAGTCACAGAGACTTGATCAAGGTTATGTAGCAAGTGGACGACAGAATCATTTCACCTCAGAAACTCTTTTAAGCTAGAAAGATTTCAACTAAATTTTTTTCTAGGGGTGGAGTTATTTGTTTTAAGAAATCACTATTTTCAAAATTCTAGTTTCTTCTTCACTTTTTCCCTCTATTCCATTAATAGCCAATCAAGTCTACCCTCAAAATACCACTAATATTGCCTGTCATTTTCCCATTCTACCATTTTTGTGAATGTGCATAGCATATGAACAACTGAAATAGCCTCCTAATTGGCAGAATTGCCTTTGGTTTCTTTCTGCTCCACCTATAATTGTACATACAAATCTCTGTCAGATTAATTGGGTTAAATTTCAATTTACCATGCTATTGCTCAGTATCTCCAATTGTTGTGTAATGCCTTCAGGTTAAAATACCAAAATTTTGACTTTATCAAGGCCCTCCAACAATTGCCCCCAACCTACCTTTCTCACATTATTCCCTGCTGGAATTCTCTACATAATCTCCAGTCAAACTAATTGTGCTCATTGTTCGAAGAGACCTTGAGTTCTTCCTATTCCTCTGCCATGCTTACCCTTTAAAATGGTGCTCTCAAATTAAAATCCCAAATACTTCTCAGGACACTGGTGAATTTATACCTTCTCTTTGAAAGCTTTCCAGATAAATCTATATCATATTGATCCTACTTGTTACAATTCATCAGTGTCTAGAACAATATCCAGCTCATTATAAGTACTCAGCACAATTTTGTTGAATGAATATGTACTCTAAATAATGCTGCTTCATGGAACTTTTCATTTTGTCTTATTTTATTTGTGTAATTAACTCTTGAGTCTTTCTTAAACTGGATCGTCGAGGTCTGAAGCCATGGCTTCTATCCAGTTCCTTATATACAAGAGGTAACACCTGTTGTCTGACAGATTATTCCACATGCATCAACAAAGGGAGCCAAATGACACAGAGTATTGTTCATAAACTTGTACTCTTTAATTTGTTGTATGGCTTAGGATTTAACAACAACTACAGTACACATAAAACAACTAAGTCTACAAATCTTAGAGAGATCACTTGAGATTCACAAGTAAGCCTCTCCTTTTCCTTCAGCTAATGTTTTCCATATAGGAAGTTTTCGTGCATTGTGAAAGCAAATTATCAATCTGAGCCACCTCTTCTTGGAATACTAGCTGCACTCTCTTTTAACTTTTCTGATCCTCATAAAATGGTAATTCAATGGTTATGACATGCCAACGACAGAAGATGCCAAGCTGAGAGGCCAATTTAGAAACTAATATATAACACTGCCCACACACTTCAGGTCAGCATACACAAAAGATACACTAACCAATGTTACATTTTCTTGGGGCTAAGTGAATCTCATCATTTAATAAATGCCATGGAAATTCAGAGGGAAGTATGAATTAAAGAAGCCTGGAACTTTTGAGAAAGATATTATCTGAAACTCTCTTCAACAATAGCACAACAATTATTGAGTCCAGGTATATGTCAGCATGTTCTATATGATTCCCACCTCCTATAAACGTGTGATATATAACTTAATTTTCATAGCTTTATATATAATTTTAAGAGAACGGTAAATAGATGATAAATAGATGATATTGACAACTTGCTCTTTAATCACTTGGACACTGATTTAACCCAATCACAAAAAAAGTCTTGCACAATCACTTTGGCGAAAGCTGTCACAACTACTTCCTTCCATATTATCCTATTCTATTTTCTTTCTTATTAGTAGATAAGATGAACTTCCTTATTTAATGATCTATGTTAGGGGTCAGCAAACTATATGGCTTATAGAACAAACCTGGCCCATACTCTATTTTTGTAAGTACAGTGTTATTGGAACACAGACACGCAAATTCATTGCTAAAACAATAGAGGTAAGTAGTTGTAACAGAAACCATACACCCCACAAAGCCTAAAATAGTTATATCTGGCCCCCTTGGTCTATGTATTTATTTCTGTCTTCCCACTCCCAGAACATAAAAACAAGACTGTTTTGTTCACTGCTCAATTCACGACACCAGTTCCAGGCACATAGTAGGTAATTACTCTCTGCTACTGACAATCAACAGGCATAATAGGAGGTAAATAAATTGTGTTAACATGTACCCAAAGTTCTTAACTCAGCCGTACATCTGAAATCAATGCTTTCTGGGTATATTTGCAATGAACTCACGTAAAGAAATTTGTAAATGGCCAAAGAATGCTCCAGAAAGGATCTTGGCCCAAAGAACAGTTTTAATATAATGTCTTGGTCTCTATGAAAGGTTTACTGTGGGCAGAGCCCTATATTTTTTATAGTTCTTCTATGCTAAATGAGGCATGTACTAAATCATGAGGCAGACCTAGAACTGAGAATCTGAATAACATCTGGAGAATAAGAGCTTAGGGTAACAAATTTCTAAAAACTTGCTGTTAGGAGCACCAGTCTATGCTTTTTATTAATTTATTTGACTCTTGTCAGTTGATATTACCTGTTTTTTAAAATAACAATAAAAAAGAAACTCACTACAGCGGTAAAATGTTAAAATACTATTTCCCATCACTCTCTTTTAGTTTCTGTGAGTAGCCCCCAATTTTATTCTACATAAAATTCTCACCGAAGAAACCACACATTAACAAGCAGAAATTCTAATATTTTGAAACCCAGTCAATTCCTCTATGCCAGGCATATGTATCAGAATAAGCCAAAATCAACGCGTTGCTTTTCTGTTATTGTTTGCAAGACAAAGATGAACTTAACGGTGTTTCCATTTTAAATAACCAAAACACCAAGATAGAAAGCCTCACCCAGCAGATAATAATATACATATCTGGAATTTCATGAGATAGGTTCCCAGACTGAGCTGCCACTCTCTTGACCTACACATTCTCCAAGCCAAAACGGTGGGATGCTATTCCTCCAACTTTATACCATTTCAATTCATTATCTGCATTACAGCCTGCATGATTTAAAATGCAGTATACTCATGTTTCTCCTTGTCTAAAAATTATTTAGAATTTCCTTATTGACTTTAGGAGAAAGCCAAAGCTTTCATCATACAGGTAGCTCTCCATGAGCTGGCTCTGTGTGTCTGCCTGGCATCATGTCTCCCTTGCTACACCAGCCCCTCACTGCCCACTCCTCCTCTTGTTCTCAAGGCTGCACTTCTACAGTTCTGATGAGGTCTCACTCTTTCTCTTCCCTTCATTCCTCCTCTGTTACTTCTGGGCCTTTTTGTATGCTGTTTCCTTTCTTTCTGATTCTGATTGAAACACTTTCACTTTTACTTTGTTTAGCCAACATGTGCTTATTCTTTGAGTCTCATCTCAGACGTTACTTTCTGCAAATACCCTTTCTTGACTCTTGACGTCCACATTAACAGCAAAAGAAATGTATTGCATGAAAGATTCATGAAAGGAAAATCTCTACCTTAAGTTTGATGTTAAATTGGTATCTCCTCAAACAGAATCTCAGTTTTTAAAGTCAGCATACCAAATACTGCCTTTAGTACTTGCCCATGCAATTCAGTTTGGGTCTCCCAATATTCAAGCGCTTTGCTACTAAAAAAATCTAGGAGTTGTTACTTTAAGAAAATGTCTTGTTTAAAACATGATACTAACTACATTTCCATGAAATATATGTCTTGTTTTGAAAGCCTTCACTTTAAGAAAATCAGAAAGAGATCATGTTTGAAGATAAGTCATTTGTAGTAGCTCTAACACCTAGTAATTTGAGATAGTTCTGGGTTATTTTAGAGAAATACTTGTAACAGTAAATAAATTTGGAGATCATTGAACATAAAATTGCACAAAAGGCTGGGCGCAGTGGCTCATGCCTGTAATCCCTGGACTTTGGGAGGCTGAAGAGGGCCAATCACCTGAGGTCAGGAGATCAAGACCAGCCTGACCAATACGGTGAAACCCCATCTCTACTAAAAATACAAAAATTAGCCGGGTGTGGTGGCACGCTCCTGTAATCCCAGCTACTTGGGAGGCTGAGACAGAATTGCTTGAACCCAGGAGGCAGATATTGCAGTGAGCTGAGATTGCACCGTTGCACTCCAGTCTGGGCAACAAGAGCAACACTCCATTTCAAAATAAAATAAAATAAAATAAAAGTGCACATAAAATAAAAATGGAGCTCTTATGTATTTAATTGAGAATGTCTAGGAAGCACATGCCAGTTGGGAAGCACATTACATACATCAGTGCCTCCCTCACTAGCCTCTGGTTATGTGAAAATTGCTGGAATCTAAATGCTTAAAATGGTCTTTGCCACTTTTTTTTATAACCTGCTGTGGAAGGGGGGTCAGGAAGGAGATCATGTTGAAATGATGATCAAGTGAAAGAAACTGATCTGAGAAATGCAAACAAAAACAAGTAGAAAGGGCAATCTTGCTTCAGAGAGAAAATATTTCATAGCAAATAAGCCCCAAGGAGAGTGCCAGTTCCAGCCGTGTACAGATTTGGCAAGACTTGATGGTGTTCTAAAGAGGAGAGATTAAGATTGAGGTGTGACATTGGACATAAAGAGCAAAGATGACTGGAGCATAAGTTCCATCCTTGGAAAAGTGCTTGAAATTAGGCAGGGAAAACTGGGCCCAGATGTGGGTAATGAGACTCAGGAATGAAGATATCTTGGCAAGCCTCCTTACCAAAAGTCAGAAGGGCCAGAGGACAGAGGTTATTCTGGGGAATACTGGGAAAATGAACCGCGACCACAGACAGAAGGCTGCAGCCTCTAGGAGGAGGAAGAACTAAGAAGTTGGCACTACGTAGCCTCTGCTGGCCTCCAGGTGTTTCAGCCCTAGGTGCCAAGGTATGAGAAAGCCTGAACCTCTTAGCATTCTCCTGGAACTTCCTGAGTTCAAGAGTAGAAGGAGAGATGACCCTGGAAGGGGTTATACACACTAAAGCTCCCTCTCTTTATTCTAGGACTGAAAAAGAGCCCACTGGTGTAGCTCAGCTCCAAATTATTTCTTTGGGCATTGCAGAGTGTGAGAAATGTAGGAAGCATGCTTTGCTCTTGATTTTATTGCATTTAAACTTTAAGTAGGATAATGCCAATGCTGTCATTCGATACCTGCATTTAGAAAGAAAAACAAATCAAAATGGGGATGCTACTGCCAAAACTTAGCAAATTATCCTCCCTCCTTATACTCATCTCTGGGAAAAGATGGAAGGCAGAGGAAAGGAAAGAAGAGAACTCTGCATGATTTCTAGCCCCTCCAAATGGAGACCTGAACTTCCTTCAAAAAACTATCATGCAAACTCCATTACAAACCTCCAGAATAAAATCCATGATGCCTACAGAAATCATACTAACTTTAGCGATATTTTTTTGAAATTTATTCTAAAATAAGAATTATTCCTAGGGTTTTTAGAAAATACCACCTCGTCTATATAGTCCAATACACACACCCCTTTAAAAGATACTGATGAAAAGTAAAAAACAAAAAACAATAATTTTATAAGACACAAGGAGAACAGCAGCAATTTCAGGAGTGAAAATAACAGAGGTACTCATATTATTTGAAGAAAACCTGTCAGCCAACATCTTCCTCTTGAACCAAGTGACACCTGAATAGTGAAAGGGGGAAACTTAACACCAGCCAGCAAGAGGGGTTCAATCGACTTTGGTGACGAATGGGGGTCAGGGCTGTCATGGTCAGATTAGCTCCACAGACTTAGGTTTCATGTTCATTTACAAGTAACTTGCTTCATAAGTCTATACAATGCCTTTCAACAGCTCCAAGAAAAGTCATGTCTGGTGTTTCTGTCACACAACTGAGTTATACTTGTATCTTGTACGACACATTTGCAGGTCTGTTGAAGGAATTTTAGAAGTAGATTTTCAGAAACTCACATCTGGTCTTTGTCAATTATTAATGGGGATAAGAAATTAAATTATATTGAACTGTCAAAATAATTAGTGGTATATGACCAATATTTACATTATTAAGCATTATCTTTACAAGGAAACAGAACCTACAAAGAAATCACATCCTCAAGATTTCTCACAGTTCTTTCAAATAGCACACCCTCATGTATGTGATGAATGAATGACAAAATAAATGATGGACAAGGAAATACATTTAACCGTGCTCTTTTAGAAATCTAAACATTCTCATAATGTAGTTTCAAGATACATTCATCTAGTTTGAAGTAGAATTTATAATACAGGGTTTCTCTTATAACTATTATAACAGACAAGACTTTCTCAAGTAAGCTGTGCTTCCTAGATATAATCATTAATATTTAAAAACTAAAAATGAGCCAGTTTTCCTGCATGCAATGCAACTTCAGTACATCAAAATCAAGTCCCATTCCATTTCCATCCTCTCTAACTTTCATCATACTGAAGTGTTAAAACATGACTGATACATCTGGAAGTTTGGTATGGTGTCAGGAGCAAAAATGTGGTAGAGGTCCATGAGGTTCCTTTTGCATTAAACTACAAATAGGAGTAGAAATGAGACATTCTGAAATTATATAGTGTTTCATTTTTTATTCTATAAGTGTATTGTTTCAAACATTTGAAAGCAAAGACCAAGATGATATTGCATACAGAAGCTAAAACCCAGGTTTATACAGACAATTTTTAACAGTAAGCTCAACATTCCTGGAGCACAAGAATTTTACTAAGAAAATGACAAATATTATATTACCAGGTTACTGTCTTCTAACCGCCCACAATAAATCTGAGATTGCCATTTTTAAAAAGTATCATGGTAAAAACAAAAGAAGAAACAGTGTTTTAGTACCTCATGAAAAAAAGGTAAAATATGAACTTTTGAGTGCCCAACTTCCCTCATTTGACTAAAGGCCAAGGCACCACAGTGAAAGCAAAGTGGAGATTTGCCCATTAATTATCTAAGTAATTACCTTAAATGTCTGCTTTGCTTTGGCTGTGGAGATATAGTCACAACCATGAAGACCCTACTGAAACAAGAAGATATTAAGTTCATAAAATGCTCTCCGTCTTCAATGAAGAAAGGTACATGAACGCCACCTAAAAATGCAAACTATGATCTTTTGTGACAAGACTAAAGAAAAGCTTTTTGAACGACAATGAGAATAACTATTTCTATATTTTTCATATCTTATAGTGAAGTTTCATTGCATAGTAATCCACATTAAAAGATATGTGAGACATATATACTCTGAGAATCACCAGTTACATTGGTAGTTGGCAGTTTGAAATACATATGTTAGAATTACCTCTCTTCTGGGGTTTTAGTCTCCTGTTCCAAAATAAAAGATACCTGTAAGGAAATATTCTTTGCTTAAGATGACAGATATCAAGTCTGTGTCTCAATTCTACAAGAGAAACATATCAGACTCTAGAGAATGTCTAATAAAGTCCTAGAGAAAATTGTTAAGTAAATGAAATGTTTAATTTCAGTGCAAAACTTTCTACTTTGGGGAAATATCCTACTATATTGTTCTGAGTTCCCTCTCACCTCACTCGTGTTGGCCCCTTGCTTCCTGTCTAGGCCCTACCACTGTATTATGAAAGTAATGAACCTACCATTGCTATTTATTTATTTATTTATTTAAACTTCAGTTAAGTTCCAGGGTAGCTGTGTAGAAAGTGCAGGTTTGTTACATAGGTATACATGTGTCATGGTATTTTGCTGCACCTCTCAAGCTGTCACCTAGGTTTTAAGCCCTGTATGCATTAGCTATTTGTTCTGATGCTCTTCCTCACCTCACCTCCCCTACTCCCACAGGCCCCAGTATGTGTTGTTCCCCTGCCCTTGTCTATATGTTCTCATTGTTCAACTCCTACTTATGAGTGAGAACATACGGTGTTTGGTTTTCTGTTCCTGTGTTAGTTTGCTGAGGATGATGGCTTCCAGTTTCATCCATGTTCCTGCAAAGGATATAACCTCATTCCTTTTTATGGCTGCATAATATTCCATGCCTACAATTTGTTTCAATGGCAAAAACTGCAATTACTTTTGCACCAACCTAATATTTACCCTCAGAAAGTTACATGACACAGGAGGCACTCTTTTCTACTCTACCGCTTTCTTTTGCTGTAATTAAAAATGTAATTTAGGTAGCATCTTAAGCTCACAATTAGAGAGATTAACTCAAAATTAGAGATTCCAAACTCACAAGGAGACAGTTTATCTGAAAGGTAATTTGTTGAAAGGCTTTCAATAGGAATCAAAGGATATGTTTCAGATTTTCTGACTAAGCATCAGGATGACAAAGTTAAGTCATCTTTGGGAAAACTGTTTCCCCTCCCATGATTACACAGTATTATGGCTGTAATTTTTAAAATTTACTATTTCAGGCTACTTTCCCTTTTGTCTTTAGAATATTTCATCTTCACTTTTCCTCTAGTTAATATATGTATGCATGTTATCTATCAGATCTACGAATGCTGTACATGAGGGAAGAGACTGTTCATGTCGCTGTTGCCAAGCTGTCAATTAAATTTCAGGTTCATCTGGAATTCTTTCAGTACTTATTGGTGGATTTATTTTTGTTACAAGATGTTGGGGGAAAAACAGGAGATAAATAAGATCTTCAAGGTTGGACATGTTATTCCTTGCTGTGCTCCTTAGAATGCATGCCCTTACCTGCTTGTCATGTTGGCTGTAGGTTGTTAGAGAAATAGTAGGAGGTATGAAGGTGTTTTGTAAACATCAACATGGGAGAGGAGTTTTGTGATACGTATCTTGTGGTTCAAAGTGCCTCCCTGGGCAATGCTAAAGCCCACCTTAGGTTAAGTCCTACCAGGTGGACAGGCAATGTGATGTGAATAAAATTGTGTGCCATATGAGTTTCCATACTTTTTCTATTAACCCTGGACCTCATTAGGAACATAAAGAGTTCCTTAAGATCTTAGCATGATTACCAAAATAGAGTCCGGGACTGAGTAACATTAGCATGCATAACACATTGGTAGATGATGACAAATTAATGTGTTACTTTGTCTGCATGTTACAGTTCTGGAATGAAATTCTTAGAGACCTTATGCCTAATGCAAAAGTTAGAAGACAAATTTGAAATAAGACCTGCCCTTTATCTGCCTTTAAATGAGATCTTAGGAAGACTATTCAGTCGTCTCTGCATTCCCCTATAGTCTATGAAGCTAGATTTTAGGAAAAATATGATAAATGAACTATGTTGAGAGTAAAAGTTAGAGACTGGGAACCAAGGTATCAGTTTCTGAGAAAGGGAACTAATAAAACGTTGGATAGGTTGGTTTAGCAACAACAACAAAAGGTCAGGAAGCCCATTACAAGGTGAAGTCTCAAATAATTTGTTCCCATGGAGTTTGTAGTCCCTTAAAACTTGCTAGAGAGAAGGCAGTTTTCCATAATTGGCAAGAGTGTTTGAAGGGCAAGGTGTGAGTGTGGGGCTGGGAGATTAGAAGCTGGCATGAAAAGCTGGTGTGTAAAAGAGATAGTGATGTAAAAGAAAGCTACAATTGGGAGATGAATAACACCTTGATGTAGTGATTTCTTATTGCTGGTGTTTGTTTAAAGAAAGAGACAAAATGCCATTAAATAACTTGCCAGGGTTTTTGTTGTCATTTTGCTTTGTTGTTGTTTTAATAATATCTGGAATTTCTTTATAAAGAAAATTGAATAATATATCTTTAGGACAATATGTAACCCAAATTTTCACACACTGCTCCTCCCAAAACCTACCTAAAGAGCTCCTTAAGATCTTATTCTGCTTCTAACAAGATGGCAGACTATATCATGAAACACTGTACACTGAGCCTTCAAATGAAAATGTTAATACACCGTTTCAGTGAACTAAAAGTTGCATGTGAATCAGTAAACCTCTTGCAATGGAAGGACTGGCTGTTTAGATGAAGGAGGTGCCTGCTGGGTCCAGGACCATGATTATGTGTTTTTACTGAGGAGGTGAAATTCAAAATGTCAAGTATTAAAGGGAAATGCAAGGCAAGCTCTAAAATGACCAGTCATGTAGAAACTTAACTCACTAAGTTTATGAAAAAGATAGCACTAAACGAGTCCTAATTTATCATAGTGAATCTTGTAACAGCAGCATTTCCACCACGCTTGACTATGTTCAACAAAAACTCAAAATGGCCACAAGTGCAAAGCATATTTCTTAATGAATCTAGCTACATCCTACTTATGCAACTTGAGCCCATGGGAGAACTATAGACAATTTATATGACAGTTATTTCACAGGTTTTTTTCTTTGGCAACTAGAAGACATCAATTATTCAATAACAAAACGTATTGTGCATAATTATTTCATTTCTTTCCCCTTTGCAAAAAAATCATTCACATATCAGTATAGAACATATAAACCAAGAAATATTCTTGTCAGGATGTCTACAAAAAGATAAAAGAAAAATCTTACAAACATTGCGAGTAGACATTACTGTGTTGTTTACTTTGGAATTTAAGGAAAACAGTGCCAAAATCAAAAACACAGGGAGCGACTATTTTCACTTACATAAAGTTTTTTTTAAAAAAGAAAACTTCAGGCTGGGCGCGGTGGCTCACGCCTGTAATCCCAGCACTTTGGGAGGCCGAGGCGGGCGGATCACAAGGTCAGGAGATCGAGACCACATTGAAACCCCATCTCCACTAAAAATCCAAAAAATTAGCCGGGCGCGGTGGCGGGCGTCTGTAGTCCCAGCTACTCGGGAGGCTGAGGCGGGAGAATGGCGTGAACCCGGGAGGCGGAGCTTGCAGTGAGCCGAGATCGCGCCACTGCACTCCAGCCTGGGGGACAGAGCAAGACTCCGTCTCAAAAAAAAAAAAAAAAAAAAAAAACTTCAAAAGGAAATTTTATTGTGTGAAGTTTAAATCATATAAAATTTAGACATAAAATTTTCATACTATAATTAAACCTGGATCAATCACTTACTAACAGGATTACTTTAGGAAAATTACTAAATTTCTGTTAGCTGCAATTTCCTCATCCATAAGTTTTATAAATTAACAATCACACTAATTTTTGTCATAGAGTACTAATGAAGCTAAATTGAGATAATGTATAAAATGAAAGTACTTTACAAACAATATAAAAGAAAGATATCTGTACTGCTATCAAGAAACAAGACAAAAACAGTTAAGAAAAAATGTTATGTAAAAATTACTTGACGCTTAATTTTAGGAAACTTGCTTTCAAAGCATTAGTTGCTATGCCAACGTTTTCAGTTTGCACTTGGTCATATATTTAGTTTAGACCCTTTAATAAAAGTAAACAATGATATAAAATGCAAATTCATCTCTACGCTATACCATAGCATGCTCAGAAAATCCTTCCATGCCTAATGAAATTAAGAGGATTTAATCTTGACTGACCAAAGGCCATAAATATAAGTTTATAATTGTAGTAAATTGTAAATATTCCTTAGTTTCTTCATTCCTAGATAAATTTTTGTTTCTGGAAGACTTTTCAAGTAAAGAAAAGAAAATCAACAACTATACTGAACTATGCTAAACTACTGAACTATTCTTGTTGGGTTTTCTAGTTTATGTTGTTGTTGTTATTGAGGCTGTTTTGTAAGATTCTGTTTCCTGGGTGCTTTTTTTGTTTTGTTTTGTTTCTTTTTTTTTGACTCTAGAATAGGGATTGGCTGTTAAATTCCTTGTTTTGCTAAAGCACAAAGGCAAAGGAATAAGCAAACTAGGAGCCATTCATCGAGTATAGGTAAATTACTAATGGATTGAGCAGTAATACTTACAAAATGACATGCCAAATGTCTATATGGTCTGAAATGGAATGAATAGCATATAGTTAAAACTGTGGGCTCTGACATCAGATACATTAAATTCAAATAAAGGTTTTGACGTTTACTAACTGTGTAATCTTTGACAAGCAATTAACTCGCTAACACTTAATTTCCTTATTGTTACTATTAGGATAACAACAGTGCCTACCTCAAAGAGTTGTGAGAGTTGGAAAAAAAAAAATCCAAGGAAAGCACTTAGACATCAGATGCACAGAAAGTGTTTGGTTAGTGTTAATTAGTATATGACACAGTTTAGATATTTGTCTCCCACCCATGTCGCATGCTGAAATGTAATCCCCAATGTTGAAGCTGGGACATGGTGGGAGGTGTTTGCATGATGGGGGCAGATACCTCATGAATGGCTTGGACCATCCCTTTGATGATAAGTGAGTTATCGCTGAGTTCACAGAAGATTTGGTCATTTAAAAGTGTGTAGCACCTCCCCTCCCACTCTCTCATGTTCCTACTTTCACCCTGTGAAGTGCCTGCTCCCTCTTTTTCTTCCACCATGAGTAGAAACTTCCTGAGGCCTCCTGCGAAGCAGATGCTGCTTTCTGTACAACCTGCGGAACCATGAGCCAATTAAATCTATATTCTTTATAATTACTCAGTCTCAGGTCTCTCCCTCTCTCTCTCTCTCTCTCTCTCTCTCTCTCCTCCTTCCTTCCTTTCTTTCCTTTCTTTCATCTCTCTCTGTCGCCCAGGCTGTAATGCAGTGGTGCGATCTCGGCTTACTGCAAGCTCTGCCTCCCGGGTTCACTCCATTCTCCTGCCTCAGTCTCCCAAGTAGCTGGGACTATGGGTGCCCACTACCATGCCTGGCTAATTTTTTGTATTTTTAGTAGAGACAGGGTTTCGCAGTGTTAGCCAGGATGGTCTCGATCTCCTGACCTTATGATCTGCCCGCCTCATCCTCCCAAAGTGCTTGGATTACAGGCGTGAGCCACTGCCCCCAGTCAATCTCAGGTATTTCTTTATAGCAATGAAATAATGGCCTAATGCAGTAAATGTATATATAAATATAGGATAAAAAGGTGGATTTTTCCACAACATTTTTAAGTTGGGATTTCAATTTCAGTTGTAGAAAAATCAACCTGAGATCCCTGTTAAAATCAGTTAAAATGCCAAATCATTGGACCAATTCAACTCTCTACTATATTGTTGCTTTTCACTATACACACATGTATTTCTGTATTTTTTTGTGTGTGTATGGAGGTGTGTGTTTATCTGTATAATATATACATACACTATATATATACATATATATATACACACACATCACTAGGTATAAAATACACATATATGGAACAAATTTATCTAAATGGCAGGAAGGCCATAGCAATGTAGAAATCCGAATGCAGATTATAGAAGCTGTGCAGTTTATTCAATGAAGTCATTTGACTTTTCAATGCTTCCTTTAGTTTATATAATTTTGATTTGTGGCCAATGAAAAAGCAATTGTACATTGATTCTAGATACAGCGTTAACGGCAAAAGAAAATTATTCAAACTAAAGTAAGGTGGCATGTGTATTGTACAACTTAAAACCATAGTAAACCTTGCTAACTGAGTTGGAGATGAGTAAGAATGCTTATCAGGGCAAGTGAAAGTAGACACTATTGAAAAATCTACTCATTGCTAAATGGCCAATGGTGGTAAGTTTTTAATGAAGAATAATTTTTGGTTTTGAGCTTCTATTTATTTAATGTTTTTCACATTTAATATGTCAGTGGAAGAAGAAATGAGTTATCTAACTTAATTTAGAATATAGAAAACTGCCCAGATGTATTATTAGGTTGGTGTAAAAGTAATTGTGGTTTTTGCCATTACTTTTAACTATTGTAATAAATACCAAATTTCATTGTCTTTCTTGCTTTTTGAAAAAAATGGATGTAGTTTCAGGGTGCAATTCTTGACAAAGCTTGTTTTGAATTTTTAAGATTTTTTTAAAGGTTTTCAACCTGAAAGGGTAACTCTCAGAAAAAAAAATTACCTGAATTATTTACAGCAATGGTTAGTTACTTAAACTGCATTTATCTAAAACATATGCCTTTCTTAGACACTATAGGTTAAGAGTATTTATCAATATCTGCAAAGTCCTTTGAGATACATTTTACCAAAGTGTCATCAATGGATGATAAAACAAATGAGAGTGTCTTTAGTGAAGCAAAAACATAAAAGAATTAAAAGCTAAAAGCATTTGAACATATTTAAAATACTATTACTTGCATTTCCTGAATTAGTGTTTAGTTTCGAGGCAGTTGGGAAAACTGAGTTTGGAAATATTCATGTATTAATAGCACTCATATTTCTCTTACTATGGCTTAGAGCACTATAAATGTCTGAGGTTTTATATACCTCAGAAGCAAACACACCCATATTTTCCCCCTAGAAACAAATCTAGGCATTAATATAATTTTAAAATTGTATTCATTGTTCTCATACATTGCTAAATTAGATGATCTGTGTGTGTGTGTGTGTGTGTGTGTGTGTGTGTTTTAAGGAATTGTTGACTTTCAGCTGCTGAGTAATGGCTGCTTCTGCAGCGTTTCCACTAAGGATAAATGGAGGTTTTAACTTCCTTGCTAGTTGTTTAAAACTCCTTTACATTTTCACACAACAGCCCATTTTTCATCACTAGGAAAAATATGAAATTTGAACCATGCTACGTTTTACTTACAGTAAATCAGCATGTGTCATAAGAGCAGAAAGGAACATAATATCACTCCCTATCATGGACCTTTCGTTAGAGCAAGTCCCAGAAGACATTGCCAAGTTCAGTTGCTATAGCAACCGAGCTCTGGTGCCTCTCTTGCTTGGTTTGTTTCAGAGAGTTGATTTTTACCACACAGGCATAATCCTGAAGAATTTTTATGCTAAGGAAGAAATTACACAGAGTCAATAACAATGTGTGTGATCTTTCTATTGATCGGTGATGATTTAATTTAAAAGTAGTACAAAGGAGGTTAACGCCATAACATTTCAAATCCCTTTGCTGACTTCCAATTAAATTATTCATTGTCTTTTCTTTAGGCCCCTCAAGTACTCATATTTCTTAACTAGAAAAGTACTCGTAAGCCACTGGAGGGTCAGTATGGAATTTCATATTATTTTACCCAACTGTGAAGTTCTGCTATGAAAATATCTTGAAATAATACCAATATACTTTAAAAAAAAAAAACTACAATTAGCAAGAGAAGACTCAACAAGACTATACGAGCAATATGGGAGAATTATCTTCTGATTTGTATTGAAAAGATATCAGGATGGATAACCATATGTCTTATTATAGAATGCTAGTTAATTTTGCCTATTAAGGAGATAGACCACATAAAGCATTTTATATAGTGTCCATCATACAGTAACAAAAATATTATCATACGTTTTATCCTGTCATAATATAGTCAGGCAAATATATTATATATCTTTACATTAGGCACTATTGATTATGCAATTGAATACCCTTTGGATACTGAATACTTTTAAAGTAAAAATGGTATAAAAATACTTTACTATGGTTGAGCATGAAATATATTATAAAATATATTATAAAAAATATATTTCTACACAAAGTTATTTTATATGTAAATATAATTTAAAAGCCTATTTTTTCACTTACAATGACATCTTAAGCATTTCCTTCCAACAATACATAAAAGTCTTCAAAATGATCATTTTTAGCACCTAACTGCTAATGTTCTTTCATGATCAGACATGCAAATGATTTTGAGTTGTGTTGATTATTTTTAGAGGACTAACCTTTTGAATAATATATTTGCATTTAATGGACATGCCACAGGCAGCAGCTTAGAGAGGAATGTGTTGTAGGTTTGGCAAGTCAGGGCTTTGACTTTTATTTATTTTACTACTTACTTAAGAACTTCTCTAAGACTTTATTTTTTCACCTGTAACAAAAAGATAAAAACAATTTCCAAGCTGTATGGTTTAGAAAGAATCCTGTGATATAAATATAAACATAAAGCAGCTGGTAAAATGCCTGGAACAAATGATCCTTATTAAATTTTAGCTGTCTTTTCTTTAAAGATTTTCCAGTCATGTCCTTGAAAATCATTTCCAAATGGGATCTGAAGGTAAAAATGAGTACAAATTAAATATTCCTTAATACCTTAAAAATATATGAGTTTTAATTGTGGCAAGATGTGGAAAACTTTCAATATAAATTCTATGTTACAAATTATTCCACTTGCTTCAGTTGACTTTCTCAAACTATGTTTTCATGACCTCCTAGCAAAGGAAGATGATCTGGGGGGAAAGAAAGGTGGGAGGGAGACTATTTCTATGGTTAAATACATTTGGAAAATGCTGAACAATATATTTCCCTCTAAGAGCTTACAAATCACATTAGTATTTTGAACTGTCCAAGAAATTCCAGGTAAAGTGATCAATACTGTTTAGTGGTAAAGAGTATACATTTAGGAGTTAGGCTGCCAGGGTTTAGTACCCACTTCCAATGCTTATTACCTTAGAACTTTGAGAAGTTACTCAACCTCAGTGTCTCAGTTTCCCCATCTGTAAAACGGAAATGGCAACAAAATTTTCCACACGAGTTTGGGAGGTTATAATGAGATATGTCAAGTGTTCTGATTCAGGCTAACAAAGGCAATTATCAGTAAATAAGAGCAATTAAAGAAACCTGTTTCAACCCTTAACCATGTTAATTTTACAAATAATATTTTTGAATGTCATCTGGAACTATTATTCTTGGGAACACACTCTGAACAACTCTAAAGTAAAATATTAGGGTAGTGATAAATTGCAATTAAGTAAAAAAGTATTCATTACATTAGTGAGCAAACCAAGAAGCACAAAATGTCATCTACCTCACAACATGTGACCCCACTGGCTGCTACTTTGTCAGAAATTTTTATTATCAGAACATTAGAGCAGCTTAGTTAAGTGTGAAGACCTTATCCCATAGATGTTCTATTCACCGGGGCTGTCTGCATCCATTTCATAAATTAGCACAGATAAGTTTATCATATTAGGTTATTTTCCTGTCACTAAAAACTGAGCCCTAAATGAATGGAACACCAAATGGTTAAAATTGTAATGATTAGTAGAGAAAAATCTGAGTATGTAGATCACTGATAGAGTCTGCAAAGATAAGGAAAGACAAGGCATATTATCCAGACAGTAAACATTTGCATATTTCCAGGTACTAATCCTAAACAACATCAATTTCCAAAATGGAGACATAAAATAGTAAAGGAAGACAGCTTCATCTAACGAAAAGTATGCTACAAGTTCACAAAAATATGCAATAATTCTCTGTAGTCTAAATAATACCATGACTCCAAAAAACCTCCCCACCCTTTTCCGGAAGATAGGAAGCTGAGCAAAAGGACCATTTAAATGAGCAGTCTGCTAATTAACCTGACAACTTTCAGAGGGCTTTTAATTTATTCTCAAATTTTTAACTGTATCTGGTTGCTGGTTTATCCTAAAGAGTTCATATTTTTTAAATGATCATCAGAAATTTGCAGAACAGAAAAAAATCACTCACTCATAATTCCATGTCCTTGACAAATAAAAACTATTTTCTATGTTTCCCGTTTTCTTTGTCTTTATGCTAATCATTTCTACACAAAGTTATTTTATATGTAAATATAATTTAAAAGCCTATTTTTTCACTTACAATGACATCTTAAGCATTTCCTTCCAACAATACATAAAAGTCTTCAAAATGATCATTTTTAGCACCTGACTGCTAATATTCTTTCATGATCAGAGATGCAAATGATTTTAAGTTGTGTTGTTGGTGCACTGAATCCCTTCCTATATATTGTTCTAAAGTGATTTTCAAACTTCAGGACACATATGAACCACCTGGAGGACTTATTAAAACACAGGTGGCTGGGCCCTGCCCTCAGAGTTTCTGATTTAGTAAGTCTTGGGTGAGCCCCAATGATTTGCATTTCTAACAAGTTTCCAGATGATGCTGATGCTGCTAATCTGTGGCCATTTTAAAAATTACTGTTGGAAGAGGCTGAGTGTGGTGGCTCATGCCTGTAATCCCAGCACCTTGGGAGGCCAAGGCAGGCGGATCACTTGAGGCCGAGAATTCGAAACCAGCCTGGCCAACACAGTGAAATCCTATCTCTACTTAAAATACAAAAAAGAAAAGAAAAAGATTAGTTGGGTGTGGTGGCACACATCTGTAACTCCAGTGACTTGGGAGGTTGAGTCACAAGAATCACTTGAACCTGGGAAGTGGAGGTTGCAGTGAGCTGAGATCACAGCACTGCATTCCAACTTGGAGTACTTAGGTAGAACATAGCCATCAAATCGGAATTGATAAGTCAAATAACACAGACATTATTATTGCATCTAAGACATATTTCTGAAGTCCGTTTTTACAGGCTCATTCGGATTTGTAATGCCAGGTGACTTCTTGATACTTGAAGCCTATATAAATACCAACTGACTGAATAAACAAATGAACAAGAGAAAATTCTCTCCTCCCTGAAATCAAGACATTAGTCCCGAGATCCACCTATTTACATTTCAAAGATATGTATTATGATTGAACGGAAATAATCCAAATCTCTATTACTGCAGAAATCAGCAAGGTTTTATCATCGCTCTCCAAATTCCTGAAAAATAACTGAAATATTTATATCTTGGAGGAGAGTATATTTGCATGTACACAATACAGACAAAAATTAGCTGCATTTGATAGTTCAAAAAAAAAAAAACCGTTGCTCTTTGGAAAGCACAGGGCAAAAATCTGGCTTTGACAAATTATTTTTCATAAGCTAGAAACAAAAAAAATTCCCATTTGGCAATGGATTATTAGGATGTTTGCCTAAATCCTCAGAGGTTTTTCTTTGTATTAAAGGATTCTTAATATTTAGGCATGGATTAATCCTCACCTGTAAAAGAGAAATATGAACATAAACAAGTCTGTCTACAAAAGTACATCCACGCCTCTATTAATACATAAGTACACATTAGATAGCCATGTATGTGAAGTATCTATTCATACATTGGTTTCCAGAAACCCACAGACAAGACATATGCTTAGTAAAGATATTCTCTGCAGAAAATATCTTCCTGAGTCTTCCTTTGAAATTTGCGGGCATTCTTATTTTTTTCATTCATAGTTGTTATTACTGTATCTGTTTGAATGTATAGGGAAGATACATTCATATACATACATAATCATAAATTGACACATAAAGTAGTTATTGTCAACAAACCTTGTAAGGCGGTTAGCAATGGAATTGTTAACTCTGGCTTAGTTAAGCATCAGTCAAGAGTCAACTGTGTTAGGTACAGGCTTATCAAAAGACCATGATTTTCTTTTCTTTTCTTTGTTTCTTTTTTTGAGATGGAGTTTTGCTCTTGTTGTCCAGGCTGGAGTGTAATGGCATGATCTTGGCTCACCACAACCTCCACCTCCAGGCTTCAAGCGATTCTCCTGCCTCAGCCTTCCAAGTAGCTGGAATTACAGGCATGCCCCACCAAGCCCGGCTAATTTTATATTTTTAATAGAAACGGGGTTTCTCCATGTTGGTCAGGCTGGTCTCAAACTCCTGACCTCAGGTGATCCACCCGCCTCGGCCTCCCAAAGTGCTGGGACTACAGGCGTGAGCCACCGTACCCGGCATATCTATGACTTTCTAAGGAATAATTCTTACTGAGTTAGTGTTCTGATAATTGTTTTATCTTTAAGTAAAAGTAAACAGTTTCATTAGCCTTAAGTGACTCTGAATTGTTCTTTGCATTTGGCATGTTCATTATGACCACATGAATACACTGCTGCTCTCAGGGTGAACAGCCAACTAGGGGACAAATGTTAAGACACAATGTATATGTCATCGTATGTATATTTTATAGAATAATATACATAAATACTGCCAGTAAATATGACCATATTAGGCAGCCTCTAAAAATATGTGACAAAGTTTAAAATATGCCCATGTGAAAAATGCAAATTTAAGAAATGCAAGAACTGTAGTGAAGACACTATGAGGCAGTTGTTCACCTAGTATGTGTGAGAATTTGACTATAGGCACTTGCTACTTAATCCAGGTGTTCAAGGAAATACAGGTAAAACATTAGCAGTGACAACCATATGATCATTTGAAAACCAATTCAATACCTATGAGATTTTTTGAGTAGTAACTGCCAGTTTCTTACAATGAGTTGGAGCAGAATGACAATCCCTACCACAAATCGAAAGTACTAGCATATGTATATGCACATTAAGGAGACATTTTTAGTTTCTCTAGTTAACACAGAGGAGGAAATAGGGAAAAATATGCAATTCAAGGCACATGTGACCTGCCTATGAAATTTTAATTTTTAAGCCTCCACGGATAACCAGACACATAGAGAGAAGCCTTTTTTGAATCACGTTACTCCTTCAGGGTAGAAATGAACTCATGACAAGCCAAAGGATAAGTATTTCAATCAACATATGTTCAAAAATGTTTTCTTTTTTTTGACAAATAGTTTTGGTTTGTAATTTAGGCAGTGATGGAAATTTATCTTTATTAAAAATTAAATTTTTAAAAAATTTCATTTTAGAGGGAAATGTTATAAAAATAGTAAAATTGTATGTGGATAGTACAAAAATCAAGAGAATAAATTATTAAAGTTCGTTAATACACTATTCTAAAACATGTCATAACAGCATGATGCCATAACTTGCTGGGCTAATCAGTGAATAACCACATCACAGTTAACTCTTATTGCAGGTTCACCTGGAACATTAGAAGTAAGAAACTGAGTGTGCACAACATGTTCTTATGTATCAGTTGCTATTAAATTAATATCCCTAAGAAATTTGATACAATTTTTTTCAGTACAGCAAATCTCAATTTCTCTATAAATAATGCATGAATAGATTTAAAATCAAAAGATAAATATTTCTTGAAAAGAGAAATGGAACAATGAAAAACCTGTCTTATATAGTAAGGACTATAAAAACATGTTATTCATAAACGTGAACATTAAAATCTTTGACGAATGACTAAATTTGCATGTGAAAGCTCAGATGCAAATAAACATATGTAATATATATATTTTGACTGAATAGGTTACGTTGGAGGGAGCAGTATATAATTTATTAATCATGTGTTTTAGTAACACTTTTATTGCAAAAAGGAGTAACTGTTTAAACAAATGACTCTCTATGTTTTGATTCTGAGCTCTGGAGCCTAATATTCTAAAGGAGACTGATTATCAATTGAGAAAGGTCAACCTGGTAAAATTTAAACACATCTGTGGCGATTCTAGATCACTATTATTTAACGTACTAAGTGACAGCAGGCAGTTTGACTTAACAAAATATGTATGCTATCTTTGCAATAAAGAAGAAAAAAACAATAAGCAACCCAGACAACTGCCTTTCCTAGTGAGGCCATCTACCCAGATCTCATACCCCTAATAATAACACATTGTTATATCATTTTTGCTGCTATTCCAAAGCAGAACAGCAATTTTTTCCTGGAAAATTAAGAACTATATTAGTAAACACTAATCTAAAATTAGATTAAAATTCAAAATCATTAACATTATATTTTAAGGCTAAAATTATGATTAAACTTTCTTTTTTCAACTACATGTTGCAGAGTCTTTAAAAAGACCTGTTATGCAAATAAGTTTTGGTCAAAAATAGAAATTAAGAAAACTTTACAAGGGCAAAATTTCAACAGAGTCATTACAGATTTGAGTATTGTGAGAATACACATTGCTGGTACTAGATGTACGTATTCAAATCATTGTGTTCTACAAAACAGCAAGATATTTTTTAACTTTTTCAACTGAGGAAAGAATATAGTTTTTTTAAAAAAATCACAACCTCTGTTCCTTTAGAAATGACTAAACCATAAAGCAGAAAATTACTTTTATTTTCAACTGCCGATTTCTAGGAATGTATCGCTATTTTTCATTTTCTTATTTTTTAAAAAAAAAAAGAATTATTGGTCTTAGTAAAAGTCACAAACTTGCTTTGATAGATTAAATTATCTTGATTCTTAGCAAAACAGAACACAAATGGAAAGGCTTCTTCATTCTATTTGATCTCCACCTGTCTTTGGTGTGTATGTGTTTTGGTATATGTACAAAGAGAAAACAGTTCTATTTAGCCTTCAGTAGAACATTATAATGTATGCTACTTAAAAAAAAAAAAAAATTCGTACCATGTATCTTTAAATGTAAGCACCATATGGAAGTTCCTGCTCTTATCTGTCATATTTCCCCTAACTCAAATTCTGAATGTTTCCATTAGGAACAAAATAAGTGAAAAGTAAAACTTTACCCTAATGAAAAGGATCTTCTCTCCCACTCGGTATCGTCCTTGGGAGAGCCGCTCCACACAGAACTTGTTTGGGCATTTGCAAGGAGGATCTTCAGAAATTCGTTTCACCTGAAATAGAAGAGCAGGTAAATTCATTCTTCTTAATTAGGTTGCATTTATGTTAATTTGCTCCAAGGACTCCAGGGCCGCTGAACCCTTAATGACTTTAAACTTGTTCTTTATCTATGGACATCATGTGAGCATAAGAATATCACATTAAATCATAACTACATAAAGTTCAGGTCCCAAAGACATCTGAAGGCAAATGACTGCACTAAGGCATAAGCTAGCTAATGACAGTGACGAGGCTGGAGGATAATGAGCGGGAAATCAACTGAAATTATAGAATATAAATAATCAGCTGGGTTCCTACTTTTGGAGGACTGAAAAGACGATGCACATTTGGGTTGTCAAGGTCAACCTGTTGAAAACTAGAATAGAAAGTATGTTAACATAGAGTTTATGTTACTTCAGTATAATTTTAATTGTATTAATTTTACTCAGTTTCAGAATAAATTGAGAGTGAATTTAACAAGTTGTTGTTGTTGTTGTTTTATAAATGAGACTATTGTTTCACCTTATTTTGAACTCTAAGATTTTCTCTAAGAATTAATCTCATTTACTCAGATTTACCCTGCAACTCATTCCATCTCAGTAATTCCTACCTATCAAACCCTTCTTCGACCATGTTTTACAGCTTACGTGTGTTCTATGTAATCGATGCCTGAATATCAGATTTTCATCCCTGTTATATCTATTCTTCCACTCTTTTAAAAATACATAATCTAAATGATATGTGCACAAAGCTTATGAATAGTTGTCATTACTAGAAGATGATATAATAGCCCATGATTTTAGGAACAATTTAATGTTTATGTTTTCCCTGACTGGGAACCACCCACTCTGTCTGCTCTTCCACTAACCAACCAACCAATCAACCCAAAACAATAATCTCCTGTGTTTTGAGGAAAAGTTTCCACAGAAGAAACAGAAAGCTATAAATGATGTGCAGCCTGCATTTAGAAGCTAGATAGAACAAATTTAGAAATTGGCCTGGATTTTCCTCACCGAAATTCTTCCACGAAGATGTCATGGTGTCTACATTTATGTCACAAAAGAAATGCAATCATTCCTTCAAATAATTCAATTTCTGACTTTAAACAGCCTTCTAAGCAAAAACTGTGCAGAGGGTAAAACATGAACTCAATTGCATGTTAATGTAAAGGAATTAAATTGTTTTTCCTAGAATAAGAAATGTTCCAGAAAGTATGGAAGCATAAGACACTGGAAGAATAACCAAAAAAAGGAAAAAAACCCTGAAATTAAATTTATCTCATAAGCAATTATGACTCAATGAGGATGTATACAAAGAGAATCAACACTATTTGGGGGGGGGGAAAGAACAAAAGAACCAACTTTAATATATACATTGCCATCAGTCCCTTTTGCTGTCCCTAATTCTGCTGACATATAAACCTATAGCTTTTGGTACTTATTTTTATCATAGCATATTGTATCTCATTTAGTGGTTAACCTTAATGTCTTCTCGCTAGACTGAGTTCCTTTAGAGTTAAGATGGTATTTCACTATATTTTAAAATCATTGATATAAAGCACGTCTTAACTGCAAATAAATATTCATTAAATATACATTGACAAAATAGATAAATAAGAACATGAATCTATACAGGCCACAGGGGGAAATTAGAGGAACAAAATAATCATGGATTCACAGAATCTTAGAAATAGCTTTCATCAAAAAGTGAGAAAACTACTTAACATTAAGTTAGTGATCAGGGCAATTTCTTTGTGTTCTGTGTTTGTTCTATCTTCTTATACTCGGCCCATAGATACATTCACCCCAGTACTAAAAGACTTCTGTTCTAAGAAATTGTTTGAAAGGTTATTTCTAATGGGACGATGATAATAAAACAAGATGCACAAAAGTTGAATAATGATCATATCATTTCCTTCCAATAATGCAGAACCACATTCTGGGACTGAGGGTAGGGTCACAGGACCAATGAATGTTGTCTATGGTTCCTGTTTTCAGTGTTTTTTCTATGTGTATCTCTTTCTATATGTGTTTTAAAATATGTTTAAATATAAATATGTGTATATATATGTAAATTATGTTTATGCCATTGCTAGAAGTGGTACAGTTTTTCTTTTCACCACAAATAAGGGCTTCCATGAGGAAAGCAAGGATGAAGAAATGGAGGGGCATTGGGAGGAAGGGTTGATCATCCAGAAGAAAATCAGACTGACAGCATCAAGAAAGCACATGGCCTGAGGCCTAAACTTTAGGAGGATCATGCTTGGCACAATTTTGCTGCCATGTGGTAATTAACCAAAGAGTAAATTGATGTTCAACTGGTTCCTCCAATAAAAAATGACAATCATAAGTCTGTGTGGAAAGTATTTCCATTTTTCAGTGTTCTTAGACAAAAGACAGAAACTCTTGGTATCAAATGAAGTAAAATACAAGAAACATTTTCTCAAGTGGCCTGCCCTTCTCTAATGCCTTTCTAGCTTTGAAAATGGAGTTGATTTTAAAAATCAAGGGCTGTTTTTGTAGTTGTATGAGAGGTGGAAGCAGAAATGAAAGAAACAAGGCCAGACTGTGGCCAGTGGAAATATATTGTTAAGTAAACAGTGACTGATGACATCTATGCTTCTTACATTACCTAGGGAAAAGTCAGTCTGGCAGGTGTTCTTTTTTGGCTAGGAACCCAGCCAGTTTTCTGCTGAAATGGGATTTCAAGAGGAGCCTGATTACTCAGAATTATGCTATCTCTCATCCCCAGACTGAGGAAGTTGATGGAGAAGAGGAAGAAAGTAAGAATGATTTCTGAGAACCGTATTCAACTCATTGTGTGAGAACTAGCCCAGCAAAGAAGAGAACTAAACCTGACTCCACCGTTTTATCACAGCTGAATCACTCTATCAGGACATCTGGAGAATAAATTAATCTGAATGGACACCACTGTGTTTCTTTCATGATATCTTGATTAAAGAAGGTGATATATTTTCCACATAAATGGTCACCTATTTTTTCCCACTATTCCCCTAAGTATCAAACAAAGAAATGTGAAGAAACATTGAAGGTTTCAAAACTGGCAGTTATTGCTGAAACTGTTCACTGGAATATAATAACTTAACACAGATCTGCTTATTTTGCTTTCTGTCTTTTATTTTTATTTCTTGTTTATTTTCCCCCCTTTTATTACCCCTCTTCTCTTTTTCCTCCTCCTTTTCTTTTTTGAGGTGGTAGATAATAGCTTTCCCAGAGTAAAAATAGCCAATATTATTAACTAAATGCAGAAACTCTGCAAGCAATCTCTATTTTATATTTCTATTCTAAAACCCATGTTGGGGTACATCAATTTGAACTCCCAACTGCTATATATGCCCCACATGCAGTGAAGCGGTTACTATAGGAACAATTTCCTTTTATATTAGATATATTAATTTCTGATTTAAAACGTTAGTGAAGTTCAAATTACTTTTCTCTCTGTTCCACTGTTCCTGAAATAAAACACTTCAGTAAAAAACAAACAAACAAACAAACAAACAAAAAAACCCTATCAAACAGAATGCAAATAGTTCAATGTAGTTTTCTCCAGTGTAAAATGAAGGAACAAGAGGCTTCTGTGGTCAAATAAGTTTGGAAGATTCCAGGTTAAACAAGATCTTATTATGGAACTCACTAGAGTCTTTGATATGCCAAACTAGAGTCTTTGATATGCCAAACTATATCACCAGACTCTAGATGAGGACTATAGTAAGTTGTATTTCTCAAACTAATTTAACCATGGTGTCTTTGATCAAACATTCCTTGAAAAATGCCATTTTAAAGACTTGTGAAACATAGTATTCTAGCTGACAAAGGCACAGAAATATCCACATTGTATATTTCCTACATTCGATTAAAACTTTTAACTAAGCAGATGGTTATGTTCTAAACTCTGGTAAACTTTAAAGAAGGTTTAAAGTTCCTGTGAAATCCCTTCCATTGTTCTCAATTGAGAGCACACAATTTGGGAGTAGGGGAGAACCACCATGGACTGACTGACTGGCTTACAATTGTATGGAAAGTCTTTATCTCACTCTCTTTTTCTGAACTGGAGTATTGGTTTAATTCTGAAATCCTTTTCATAGATTTCCTACCACCTTCCTGCCCTCTCTTGTTTTTCTCCCGATCCCAAGGATTGTCAGATATGAGACAAGCTAGTGAAGAAAGAAAATCATCCTAGCTACTTTTTCTAGGTTCACAGAAATAGCTTCAAGTGGCAGCATCTCCTCCCTCTACAAAGTTACAATAGAAATGAAAGGTGCATGCATTTTCAGAGCATGTGGCCAATTTGGATAAATAGAATAAGGGAGAAGGTTAAACTTTGATTAGCTACATTGATAATTTATCCAACAAACATGGTACTGGATATAGATCGATAAAATATGGTCCTTGTCTTTGAGTACAAGGTCTGCACCTTGAGATGAAAGAATATTTGTGCCTAATACAGTAAATGCTTCATTAAATATGTACAAATACTTGTAACACCAAGGAATAATTTGCCAAGTATACCTGGGATGAGAGATACCAGAAAAATCTTTATATAGGAGGTAGCACAACCTTAATTTTAAAAGATGGAAAGGTGCTTAAAAGTAGTGTAATAGGTGAGTAGGCAGAAATATGGTGAGAAAGCAACAATGGCTTCATCAAAATGCAGGGACAAGAGCAGCAGACAAAATAGCCAGAAAACACACAGTAGGCCAGAACATGGAGGGCAATGGACTATATAACATGTGAACGATCTTGGGTTTCACCCTAGATGTTATAGGGAACCCTATATAATTTTAACCAAATCCAAAGCGCATTCAGTTTGATCCTTCTGGTAGCGGAAATGTTGTGGAGATGCATTTCAAGAATGGAGTGGTCAACAGTGTCAAATACCAGGAAGCGATCTCATAATTTCAGGACTAAAAAAATTCATTTGATACAGTAATTCATTCAATAGGAGGTTAAGACGAACATTAACCAGATACTCTTCAGTGGTCTGGAACTCTGACTATAAGGTATTTTTTGAAAAAATGAATGAAGGTGATAGCTGAGAGGATATGGACTATAAGCAAGTATATTTGCCACAGGAAAATACATTTATAACAGAAAGACTAGAGGTACATCTTACCCTAAAGTAAGTCTAGTCAAAAAAGTATATTGACAGAGAAGAAAGAATGTTCTCATCAATATATAAACAATAGACCATTATCTACTATTAACATAACGTTACTCAATTTCCTTACAAAATAAAAAGTGAAATACTATGAAAAGTAAGGTATATGACCAATTCTTCGATAAAGTTATGTGATTTTAAAATCCTTTTCAGTAGCATTAAATCAAAATGTCTTACCTGTTCTTCTTTAGTTCCAGAGTGATTGAACAGTTACCCAGAAGAAACCAAATTAAACTGGCTAAGATACCTTTAAGAGCTAATATGTTTGCTGCCCTTAAAAGAAATGAGGGTTCTTAATCTATGAGACAAACCGTTATATTTCGGCTCATCTAAGTCTGCAATAGCGTTTATAGTGTCACATGGGGAAAAGCAAAAGTCAGATAAATCTCTTTTTCTGCATCCTGTAGTGTCGAATCATTTTCTCAACTCTTTTCTGCTCATATCCTGGAGGAAGAAACTCACAGCTATGGACAACCAGTCCTTTTCAGTTCTGCCTGTTTTTACAGCTGGCATTGTGGTTGGTGCTAGTTTCTAAGGACTCTCTCCATGTATGTGAGATATACGTCAGTCTAATGCCTCTGGCATAGAGATTTTCTATAAAATTCATAAGCAACTACAACTCCCAAAATACAAACTTTGCATAAACAACATCCCAGTCACTCATGATTTATCTCCTTTATTAATATTTTTTACATTTGCACTTAAAATATATGTGTGGAGGGCATATGCATACACACACTCAACCACACCGCTTTTCATAAGCAGTAACTACTTAACAGACAACCAAGGTACCTTGAGAGTTTTAATTCACCGTGTTTGCTGCTATACCTAAAAACAATTTACTGTGATTCTGAGAGAATTGTTAAAACATTTTCTAACTACAAAAAATTGTGACTCAAGTACTCTGCTGAGTAGAGGGACCTTGAAGAGTTAGACAAAACTCTGTTGGAATCTAAGCTCCTCCCCTCCCCTCAGCAGGTTACTCAACTTCTATGTTTCCATTCCTCAAGATGGAACCTGCCTTTCATAGATGAGAGCACTTGAAAAACAATGGTAGTCCATAAAAGGCACTTATCTTCTCTATCACATACTTACTTTCCCTTCTTTAACAATCCTCAAGATCTTGTTTTCAGACTTCTTATCTGTGAAAGTGGGAATCGTGATCTAGTGACAAACAGACTTTCATGTTTTCAAATACAATTTTCAGGGAGCTGACTTATTCTAAAGTTTTAGATATTGCTCTGCAGCATTACGTGACACTTTATTTTAAACAACTAGTTCAGTTTTGAATCTCAAAATGAATTGTAGGACTACAAAGTTTTTCATATGGGCTTAAAAGAAATTTCAAGAAAATTGATATTGGTAAAGATTAGACTGACATGACATTGCACAGAATATGTTTTGTAGTGCAGGAGAGACTAACCGTTGGTAAGAAGTCTGACTGATTTTACTTACTGCATCATCTAGTAAGTTTCCTGTACTCTTTTTTCCAGAAGACTTTGATGAAGGAGAAGGTGAAGGAGAAGGGGCAGAAAGTGTTTCTTCTTGTTCAATCTCTTTTTCCAATTTTATCAAACCAGGAGGCTCCACACCATACCTTTAAAAAGACACTGGATCATTACACATGCATAACTTATAATGATAAAATTACAGTATATTACGTTTGATGACGAGCACCATGGGAGTAAATTGCTGACTTTTAAAAGCAACATTCACTTTTTTCTGGCATTGAAATGGTAAGCTCTTGAATTAGCATCCTTCTAAGCAGAGGAAAAACACGTATACCTGCTGTGTATTCATATGTGCACATATATGGACACATATAGTATACTAAAAATAAATAAAAGCACTCAATGCAATATATTAATGAAACAGCAACATGAATAACCATGTAAAATTTGGTCTCCAGCATTCACATTTACCAGCTTTACTGATATTAGTGCTGTAATTAAACTATTTTGAACCTAAGTTTGTTAAAAATAGAAATACAATCAGAGGGTCAGAGTCAAGTCTGCAAACAGCAATCCCCAGAAATAAACATCTTCAAATGATTTAGCAGGAGAGAATTAACTTTGAATATATTTCCTATGGGCCCAGAACAATGTACTATGGGTTATACAATGTCATAGGTTATGCTCCTAGGAACAGCATAATGAAAGCACATATATTGTGTTGGGAAACAACTGAGCAGAGAGGAAAGAGACATAATTTAGAGAAACAAGGTACAAAAAATGTGTGTTGCAAATTATAAATGCCAGAAAAGTTCAAAGAGAGAGACATAGTTACTATCTCCTGTAATCATGTATTTCTTTACCTAAATATTAAATTAGATTTGGTTTCCTAAGTAGATATCAACTGTACCTAGAAGGCCCACAATAATTCTAGAATTTGAGAGTTGTGAAGGGTTTTGGGGGTCATTAATTTACACCCTTTCACTTTTACAGGTAACAATAGAGATCTAGAGAAAATATATAACTAGTGAGAAGCAGGATAAAGACTTGAATGCAGATTCTCTGACTTTAATCAGTTGACTGGGTGTTAAAAAGGAGAGGGAAAAATCACTTGGAGAGTTATAAAAATAGATACTTTTAAAAATCAACTATTATCTACTTTTTTTAATCTACAAAGTAAATAATCTATAGGTAGATAATACATTGACAATATGTTTTAGTACCTCTTATTGAACAGTATATGAAAACATCATTAGATTTAACCTTAAATAGCTGTCCTATTCTAATGGCTTATTATTTTAACTGATACCATTACACATATGTTCAGTACATACTCCTAGGGGAAAGCAATTTCCCTATTCTTGGTGTTTGGTTTTTGCAGTGGATGCTCAAGTAGTTTTATTCCTGGCTTTTCTGCTTCATTAACCATCCGCTACAATGTAAAGGGATTTATAAAATCAGTAAATTTAAGAATAAACTGAACATGCTTTACTTAGTTTACCCTACTTCTTCTGGAGAAGAAGCTGTCCACCAGGAGCCCTCCACATGGACCCCCACTTTGCTTGTGACTAGGCAGTTAATTGGCCTAATTCTGGAGTTCTGTTAAAGACACTAAGCATGTCTCTCAGCTTGGATCTTTTTAGCTGTAAAGGTGATATGTAAGTCTTTTATTTTCTATTTTTTCAGAATTCAGATAGTAAAGAGGGGTGCTATGTGTTAGGAGCCCTTTGAGAGATGGAAAATTTAAACAAAACAGTCTAGTGAGCTCAATTCTACTGAACAATTACTGCTTTGAGAACAGCCTCTAGTCCACAGATTCGTGTTTACTTACATCGATATCACTAGCTAAAAGGCTGTAGGCACCACTGAACATATTTCTAATCTTTCGTACATAGGTAACAGTTTATGGGACAGGACAATGGCGGAAACATGCTAGACTGCAAACTCTGTAGTGGTCGAGACCACCGTCTGTCTCATTCCAAGAATCACAAGCATCTCCCATAGACCTGGGCACAGGGTGATTACCTAATAGCTACCATTTGAATGTAAAAAAAATTCCTCTATTCTCATATGAAAATAAGGTTCTTAATATGAATTCAGTCTTATGATTTTGAATCCCTAACTGCACACAAGGCTTTAATAAAACATGTAAGTATTAAATGTACCAAAATGCTTCACCAAAAAAAGTTAATCTGGAAGACTTTAACTTTGTCGAAAACTAGAGCACATTTTTTTATTTTTTTATTTTTTAGTTTTCTAGTAATCATTGATTATGCTGAATTCTAGACAGCATCTGGTTACCTTGCTCTTGACAAGTACCAACAATACTCACACTAAGATTTATTTCTCATTCTTCTCTGAGTTCGATTTTGAACTAACTGCTCCATTAATCTACTTTTTAATTTTTTTGTTTTTTAAATAACTTCAACTTGTATTTTAGATTCAGGGGTACATGTGCAGAATTGTTACATGGGCATACTGCATAATGCTGAGGTCTGGAGTGCAAATGATCCCATTACCCAGGTAGTGATCATAGTACCAAATAAATAGTTTTTGTTTAGCCTTTCCTCCCTCCCTTGCTCTCCACTCTAGAGTTCCCAGTGTTGATTGTTCCCATCTTTATGTCCATGAGTACCCAGTGTTTAGCTCTCATGTATAAGTGAGAACATGCAGTATTGGGTTTTCTGTTTCTGCTGTGTTAATTTGCTTAAGAATGGCCTTCAGCTGCCTCTATGGTACTGCAAATAACATGATTTCATTCTTTTCTATGACTGCATAGTATTCTATGTCTTACATTTTCTTTATCCAATCCACCATTGATAGGCAATTAGATTGATTCCATGTCTTTGCTATTGTGAACAGTGCTGCTATGAACACATGAGTGCATGTGTCTTTTTGGTAGAATGATTTATTTTCCTTCGGGTGTATATCTAGTAATGGGATTGGTGAGTTGAATAGCGGTTCTAAGCTCTTTGGAAAATCTCCAAACTGCTTTCCTCAGTGGCTCAACTAATTCACATCATACCAACAGTGTATAAGTCTTCCCTTGTCTCAGCAGCTTCACCACTAACTGGTGGGTTTTTTGTTTGTTTGTTTGTTTGTTTGTTTTTGAGACGTGATCTTGCTCTGTCACCCAGGCGGATATGCAGTGGTGTGATCATGGCTCGCTGCAGCCTTGACCTCCTGGGCTCAAGTGATCCTCCAACCTCAGCCCCCTGAGTAGCTGGGACTACAGGCACATGCCACCATGCCTGGCTAATATTTTTTTTTCTGTATTTTTTTTGTAAAAGTGGAGTTTTTGTAATTTTTTGTAGAGGTGGAGCTCATCTCAAACTGGAGTCCAGCGATCTGTCTGCCTTGGCTTTCCGAAGTGCTGGCATTACAGGTGTGAGCCATTGTGCCTGACTTCATTATTGGTTTGATTCACATTTCTCTGATGATTAGTGATATTGAGAACTTTTTTGTATGTGTTGGGGCCAGTTGTATGTTTTTTTAAGTGTCTGTTCATGTCTTTTGCCCAAATTTTAATGAGGTTATTTGTTTTTGCTTATTGAATTGCTTAAGTTTCTTATAGATTCTGGACCTTAGATCTTTGTCAGGTGTGTAGTTTGTGAATATTTTCTCCCATTCTGTAGGTTGCTTGTTACTCTGTTGAATTTCTTTTGTTGTGCAGAAGCTCCTTAGTTTAATTAGTTCTCACTTGTCAATTTTTGTTTTTGTTGCAATTGCTTTTGTGGATTTACTCCTAGTATTTAGAAATCCTAGTATTTCCCAGGATTTTTTCTAGAATTCTTATAGTTTGAAGTCTTACATTTAAATCTTTAATGTATCTTGAGATAATTTTTGTATATAGTGATTGGTATGGATCCAGTTTCATTCTTCTGCTTATGGATACTCATTATCCCAGCACCATTTATTGAATAAGAGAGTCCTTTCTCCATTGCTTATTTTTGGCAACATTGTCAGAGATCGGATAGCTGCAGGTAGGCAACTTTGTTTCTGGCTTCTATATTCTGTTTCATTGTTCTGTCTGTTTTTGTACCATTACCATGCTATTTTGGTTACTGTAGCCTTAGGGTATAGCTTGAAGTCAGGTAATGTGATGTTTCTGGCTTTATTCTTTTTGCTTAAAATTGTGTTTGCTATTTCGGCTCCTTTTTTTTGGTTCCAAATGAATTTTAGAATACGTTTTTCTACTTCCATAACAAATGACAGTTGCAGTTTGATAGAAATGGTGTGGAATTTATAGATTGCTTTGGGCAGTATGGTTGTTTTAATGATATTGGTTTTCCCACTTGTTTGTGGGAAAGAAATAATAATTTCTTTTCTGCAGTGTTTTGTGGTTCTTCTTGTAGATATCTTTCACTTCTTTAGTTAGATGTATTCCTAGGTGTTTTTGTTTGTTTGTTTGTTTTTTTGTAGGGAGATAATTTGACTTCTTCTTTTCCTATTTGGATGCATTTTATGTCTTTATCTTGCCTGATTGCTCTGGTTAGAACTTCCAGTACCACGTTGAATAGGAGTGAAGAGAGTAGGCATCCTTGTCTCATTCCCGTTCTTAACGGAAATGCTTCCAGTTTTGACTAGCTTTTGCTTCAATATGATGTTGGATGATGTTGGCTGTGGTTTTGTCATAGATAGTTCTTATTCTTTTGAGGTAGGTTCCTTTAATGTCTAGTTCATTGAGTTTTTTTTTTTTTTATCATAAAGGGATTTTGGATTTTATCAAAAGTTTTTTCCATATCTATCAGATGATCATAGGATTTTTGTTTTTAATTCTGTTTATGTGGTAAATTACATTTATTGATTTGCATATGTTGAACCAATCTTGTATTCCAGGAATAATGTGCTGTTAAATTCAGTTTACTACTATTTTGTTGAGAATTTTTGCACCTGTGGTCAACAGAAATATTGGCCTGTAGTTTTCTTTTTTCATTGTGTCTTTGCCAGATTTTGGAATCAGGGTGATGCTGGTTTTACAGAATGAAGTTGGGAGGTGTCCCTATTCCTTAAATTTTGGAATAGTTTCAGTAGAATAGACACCAGCTCTTCTTTGTATGTCTGGTAGAATTTAGCTGCGTACTCATCTGGCCCAGGGCCTTTTTTTTTTTTTGGTAGGTTTTTTATTGCTGATTCAATTTCAGAATTCAATATTGGTCTGTTCAGGGTTTCAACTTGTTCCTGATCCAATCTTGTGAGGTTGTATGTTTCCAGGAATTTATCCATTCCTCTAGAGTTTCTAGTTTGTGTATATAGGGTGTTCATAATAGTCTCTGAGGATCTTTTGTATTTCTTTGGGATCAATTGTAGTATCATCCTCGTCATTCCTGACTGATCTTCTTTGGATCTTCTCTTTTTCTTTGTTAATCTAACTAGTGGTGCATCAATCTTGGTATCCTTTCAAAGAAGCAACTTTGGGTTTCATTGATTCCTTGTATGGATTTTGGGGTCTCAATTTTGTTCAGTTATGATCTGATTTTAGTTATTTCTTTTCTTCTGCTAGCTTTGGGGTTAGTTTGTTCTTATTCTCCTATTTCCTTTATAACCTACTTCTAAAATTTCACAAATCACTTAACCTCGATGAGTCTATTTTTCTATCAGAAAAGTAGAAATGAAAATGGCCTGTTCTCAAGATCTATTGTAGCAGTGGAGGGAGGGAGGCAAGAGGAAGAATCTTAGAAAAGCAACTGTTACTGAACATCTTCCATGCACCTGACATTGTTGGATATCTTGACATATATTATTTCTGAATCTCAGTTTTATTTAAATATAAAATGGAAATTCTAATTTCTATGTTTTAATGTTATTAGAAGGAATTAAAATAGTATACTTTATGTGTCCAGTATAGTGTCTGACACATGGCACAACATCTGAGATTGTTGATAAGTTAATTGACAAATTACGTGTTGCACAACCTGGAAACTGCAGCCCTAAGGTTCTGTTGCTAAAATTCTTGGTTTTTAGAATATATTATACCACTGAATGACATCGTGTTGACTTCAAAATTAAGGTGTTAAAATACAAAGTAATATTGTTATATTCTTTACCAAAAAAATTACTGTACGTATTTTTTAAATAAATTTCCCTAGAATTGTGAAATATCAGAAAAATCTCAGTTCTGGAGTTTAGCAGATCAAGTTATAAATTCAGCTTTGCTACTAACTCACTGGATAAAATTCGGCAAGCAGTTCCTTTTAAACTCTGTAAACTTTTCTGCCATCTTAGTTCCAGGAAGCTATAAAATTTGGTTATGTATAATGTTCTTAAGAGTATAACATAAACTTGGTAGTGAGGCTAGAGTAACTTAAGACATGAGAAGTCACAGCCAAATAAAAGTCATCCATAAGTGAAAATATCATATTTGAAACTTAAATTAGGTGAATTGGAAAAATATGATTTCATTTGTAATTGTAGGTGGATTCATGCCCCCTTTCAGGGAAAGATTGCATAATTTTTAAATTTTTTTACAAAGTGAAATAATAATAAATATGTTAGAGTAACAACAGACTTGGCTCTATGTCCAATATAAACAAAGTAGACTAGGTTTGAATAAAATTGGTAACAAAGTCACACATGGAAAACCTTTCTCTGGAGATTTTTCTTTATCTGGGAATGCTGAAAATTAGTTATGCCACTGAACATAAAAAATCAACACTAAGTCCCAAATCTCTGCTTATATTGGCTTTTGAATACTTCAAACTGCCTAAGGTACAGTCAGCCAGTCCTGAAATGCATACTTAAACACAATTCATTGGCTTCCTGTCTGTCTGGAGATGTCAACAGATTGTAAATCACAAAATTCCCTTTGGGTTGGGGGCTTGCACCTGCAAGCCAACTTAGTCATCAAATAGATCTTTTTTCTGTTCTCCAAAAGGCTGCTTCATTCTGGTTTCCATGAACTCTGTACCACTCCACATTTTTATTTTGTCTATGAGGTTTTTACACATTTATAGTATTTTCCACTCCCTTCCAACTACAAAGATTTCAGAGTTTTAGAATGGAGTAGCTGTTGTTCTCCAACAAATTAAGGGTCACACCAAAGAGACCAAGAAGGTCGAATCTACTAAAATCATATCCTCATACCTTTATACCCCAGTGATATGAAAGTAGGGTGAATACTCAGAGGGCAACATACCCTTGTCTTTTTTTGAAAAAAAGTGATAGGGAACAGGTCTTATGGTTAATGACTTTATGATGAGGTTTTAGGAATGGATTTCTCATTTTTCTGGCACTTGACACAATTTTCGAGCTCTAGGTAAAATAACTAAGTCCCCAAACTGAGACCTGAACTAGAAAATTTACTCAAACTATTTAGTAGTCTAGAGTTTTCAAACAAAAGACATCTGGATCCTATTTTACTAGGGTTAGAGGAACAAATTTTACAGCCTAGTGTAAGAAACTGCCCTTTTAAAGGCATATAACAGACAGTTTATAGATTCTTGCAAGATAATTTTTTCCTCATTTATCTTCTGTTTTAAAGCAATTTAAAGATTGATTTAGATTTGGAAGGAAATTTCAACCATGTGAAAGTATATGATGTTCTCAGCAGTTAGCTCAAGTGCTTTAAATAGGATGGATCAGTTAATCATCTTTGTATAAGAACTTTTTTTCTTTTAAGTAACTTTTCCTTTCATAATACCATGGATTAAAATGAGAGATTAAAGAAAATGTTCAGAAAGTATATTTCTTTTAAATGGTCATAAATTTTGCTCCAAATCAAGGAAATACTAAAAATTAAAAATCACAAAAACTCCACTCTACCACTGATTATTGATTATGACCCCAAAAGAAAATATCAAAAGTTGTTTTTTACTTCTATTATAAGGATCATTTTAATTCTACAGTCAAAAAATGTTGAATTTATACTAACTTCGTTTTCAGCAATGAATATCAAAGCACTGTCATTAAAAATATCTTTGAGGTTTTATTAACTTGCTTTTATACAGAGTTTTACTTTTCACAAGTCAAACACATATTTTATATTCAGAAACTGATATTTTTCCGAAATATTAGCAGAGGGATTTCACTCTCCAGTGATGATAGCTCTATTTAGTTGAAAATAAAGGAAGTTTTACCCATGAGAACAAAAATAAGTGGTCTCATTCAGCCATCTCAGAACTCAGAGAAGCCCACAGCTTGCAAAGGAGCTTCACTAAGTGTCCCCAGAGAGGAAAACATGGCAGAGAATCAGAAACTCACTGGGAATCATTTCCAAAGTGATGTTTATGGTTTTAAAATTATGTTTATGTAATCTGGAAAAGTGTTTCGAATCAAATATAAGAATACATCGTCTTTCAATGATGAAAAACACAAAACTCACAATATTGTACTGGAGACTTCATTAAGGTTTAAACTCATCTGCTCTGTGTGCAAATTACTGTTGTGATTATTGAGAGTGCTCCCAAAATCAGTTCTAGTTCTGCCTAAAACTGCTTTAAGTTATTACTTTGTATAATCCTTTACGGGTTTGTGAGAAGCACAAATTTAAGCATTTAGATGTAAGTTTAATGTATGGAAGGCAAAATTTAGGAGTAAAATTAGATTAAGAGAAATTTCCCTTTTTTCTTTCAACTAATTATGCTTCAACACAGGGGTAAAACAGTAAGATCTGGGTTTATTGGGTTGTTGTTTGTAAAACACATTTGAATTTGCATCAAAATGAAAAAAACTTTAAATGTATCCAGAGAGAAACCTAGACATTCTTACTTAAATGTTCAATCTATCCTACTGGTATTCAACTGTTTACCATCACGTCACACACTGAAACAACAGTAGCACCATGAGTAACTCATAGGATATTTTTATTGCTGGAAGTACACAATACTTCACACCATCCAAATGAGTAAAGAAGATAAAAGACCAAATTTGCAAATTAAATATTTTAATGTAAGGGGTATCTTAATCCTTGTGGATCTTCTTTTGTAAAATCCATAATTTATTTTTTGGTAAAGTGAATAATCACTGCTTTTATCAGGTTGCATGGTAATGAAGCACGGTCAGAAATGGAACAACCCCAAATCACAATTTTAAAATATTTGGGTGGGAGGAACCCTTCATATAATGTATCACCTTGAAAATGACAAGGCCATTATAATTCACTTTCATTTACCAAGATTTTAATTTGTTGTACATCCTGTAACAAGGGACAATTTATGCCAGACTCAGAGCTGGAGGAAAGGTGATCCTTAAAGGCATTTTATAATTGGGCAGCTTGTCTTGCTCTTTGATGGCTTGCCTATGATTAAAATGTTTATTCAGCGGGCTCCCTAATCAGAGTGCTCATGTAATATAATACATAATAACAATATATAAAATAAAATCCAGAAATAAAGCAAATGCTATAAACTTAAATTGGAGGAAAATTTATAAATCCCACCTAATTCTAGAGATAGAATAATCCCGTCTGTTTACTTCTGTATCACAACTTTCAGAAGCAAGATGCTTATCTGATGAAATATTTAGAATATTTAAGTAACAAAAAAGTTTTTTTTTCTCTATTCTCTCTTTAAGTAGGAACTCTAGACAATCTATATTTCTTTTTGTTTGTTTGTTTTTGAGGTGGAGTCTCGCTCTGTGGCCCAGGCTGGAGTGCAGTGGCGCGATCTCAGCTCACTGCAAGCTCCGCCTCTCGGGCTCACGCCATTCTCCTGCCTCAGCCTCCCGAGTAGCTGGGACTACGGCGCCCACCACCTCGCCCGGCTAGTTTTTTGTATTTTTAGTAGAGGCAGTTTAATCCTGTTAGTCAAGATGGTCTCGATTTTCTGACCTCGTGATCCTCCCGCCTCGGCCTCCCAAAGTGCTGGGATTACAGGCGTGAGCCCTGGCTTCCGGCCAACTTCCCCTTTCTTAAGCGATAGATGCTAAGGCCTTGGTTTTCACTTGACTCAAGGCCATTTGTCTTCCAGGCCAGAAGCCCCAAGGTTTGGTGGGGGAGTAGGTGTGGCGGGGTCCTAGAAGCAAGAGGTGTATCTTTATCCTGCTCCTTCACAGAACCCAAGTATGTGGCAGCAATGATAGAGAACAAAGTCCTAAGAAACAGCCAGAGGCCACAAGTTTGAACTCTGCCTGCGCAGTGGATATCTGAGAGCACCAAGACTAGAGAGTTCTCCCCCAGAGGCCTTCCCACAATTAACTGGGAAGAGTGTGAGGTAAATAGAAAAATCTTCACATGTCTCAAATTGTTTTATTTACTCCCTGTTGAGGTAAGACTCAAAAATATTCAATTTGAATTGAAAAACATTAAAGCAATATTTTGCACACCCAATTATTGTCGCAAAATAAAATTTATACCCGATGCACAATTCACGAAGATTGTATTGATATGATGATATAATTTATTGTCGCAAAATAAAATTTATACCCGATGCACAATTCACGAAGATTGTATTGATATGATGATATAAAGAACTTGAGGTTACACATTCTGATTACAGGTTAATTTTCTATTGGATCAAAGAAAGGTCTATTAATTGGCAGCAAGTTTTCTAGCCATGTTGTAAATTGCTGGTGTGCTCACCCATTTTTTTCTTGATTTTATTAATAAATTATTTGAGAATATTCATTCAGTGTTAGTTCTCACTTTATCTTACTTGTTCATCTAATCTCAACCCTAAAAGTATACCGAGATGTGGATAAGAAACCATTTTCTAATTAATCTTAAATTTTTAATTTGCATCAAGACTTCTTCAAACATTTGTATCTTCATTTCCTGTTCTTTGGGCTTCACGGACTGGCCAGAAGCCCTGTCTGATGGTATATGCAATATAATAAATGGGAAAACATGAAACCAAAGCAAGTAGGTTTAGCTAACAGAGTTCCTTCCTCTGCTTATTTAGCTATGATTTCTGCAATTAATTCTTCTTTTGCCTTCCTACAGGAAAAAACAGGTTTCAAAGAGGCTTCTACATAAGGATAACATTCTATATCTTTTTCTAATAAAAACATAGATAATTTTAAAACTATCATCCCAGTCAGAAGTGGAAACGAAAAGAGCAAAATGTTGAATGAGGGAAAGTAAAAAAAGGAATAAAAAGGGAGGCTGAAAATTATTAAAAAGTAAATAGGAAGCTAGGAGGTTAAGGAGGAGGAAGATAGACAGAATATGGGAATAGACTTCCACTAAGGAGAACTGTCATATAAAACTGCATGTACGATGTCCTCCCCCACCCCCAGGAAAGTTTTGGAGGGAAAATGTATTTTATTAAACGATATTAGCAAATGCTTAGACATAGTGGCTTTGACAACAAGATCTTGAGGTTAAGAATATTGGTGGCACACTTTTAGTTTGGTCAACTGCTGCCCTAAAGAAGTTCATACTATCATTCCCGAATGAGTAGATTCTCAACATCCAGGTTAAACATTAGCAATGAAAAGCCAGCAAGCTTCTGTGTTGCTTGGATGCTGAAATCGTCTATGTCGTGACATAGTTGCAGTGGTTTGACCTACCTGGCTGCAATCCGGCCAAGCTCTAGCAGACAGAGACACACTTCTCTGGGTTGCTTGTGGAGGACTGAAAGACAAGATAGAGGCAAACACCTTTACAATAGGAGGAATAAGCAGCTCAACAGTACTGGCTTGCCAGTGACCCTCATCCCTCATGCTCCCAGGAAAGGATCTAGTCTTCATTCTGACAGTCATAGAACCCATCGCATTCCTCAATTCACCTGGCTCTACTAAAAGTTTAAATTCGTTCTCAAAACTCTGCCTATGCTTCCTCTTGAAAGCTATTCGTCTCAGGAACTCTCACCCCAGGTAAATCTCACCCTAAAAATGTTTTCTTCAATTAATTAATATTGGTAAGTCAATATTGGATACCTATGTAGCTGTAATTATATCTGTCAATAATTGATATTTAAAAACACAAAACACAACTATGGAGCAAGGGCTAGCCATTTTAATATTATGGGCCTACCTCCAACAGTGGTTTTAGCAGGAAAAAAGTGAAATAAGGATAAACATATTATACTACATTCTTTTGTTATCCTCCAAAGATGAATGTCAAAGTGAGACCCTGTCACTTCATGTGCCCTTCGAATCAAATCTGATTAAATAATACTTTAGGAAGAAACAGTTTCAACTGACTGAATTTTGTAAATATGTACCAATGCACCATCAGCCAGTTTTGCCCGTCACAAAAGCAAATCAGAAGGTTATACTTTGAATTGATATTTCTATTATAATGTGATTAATTAGTGCATTTGCTTTATTGATAGACATTCAGTAACGTTGACAAATCATACTTGTTTTTGTCAAGCCTACAAGAAGAGCATGTAAAAGAGCGTACTATTCTCTTTTTTAAGCAAAATGTGGGGATTTTTACAATATTCTTTTATTCAGCACTGAATAAAGATAAGAGAGATTGGAAAAAATTTGCACTGAGTACAGTCTTACACTGATAAATAATATTCTAAAAGAAAATATTAGCTTATTGATTGTTTATTGATAGACTTTAAGAAAAAGAGAATATTGCCTTTATTTTTAAACACAGAATTCTGTAATAATTTAACTTGCCAGCGTTAGTCTATTCACTCAACTTAAATATTCTAATTCCTTCTTTCTACAGATTATGGTAGTGGCAATATTTGGTCCAGTGACAGCACAGTGGAATTTGCTGGGTGTGTGTAGTAAATAGAATAAACAGTTTTACCTGATTGTAAAAGTATGTGATTTCATTTGGTTTTAGGGAGACATCCAAATGTATTATTATTTGGTTATAAAATGACATTTTAAAGCTTTTAAAATAAATTTGAATCCTACCAGAATTCTAATGCCTCCATTAAATTTTAAATCCTACAACTAATTATGGAAAATCTGAATTGCAAGATATTTCTATTACTGATAACACAAATTTTAGATTCAGATGACCATTAGTAAATTGTCACAAAGTCCTAGTTAGGGAATTCTTAATTACTTTTAATTAAAAGGGTTTAAAATGAAGATATTTACTACCTCCAGTTTCAAATGTACTACAAGTTGACTGTGGCTAGAATGGTATCAACTTCATAAGGTTTAGCATATTAAATAAATTCCAGCACATAGCAACCTAAGGGCTGTAATATCACACAGTCATCAATTTCATACAGAGAACAATAACACATATTACAAAACAGAAATAAACAAATGAAAATGGATCTTCCTGTCTAGATCATCATTTTTTTTCTGATTCAGATTTTTTTTTAACATATCCATGGTACAAAATAACAAAAGGGAGTTTTGAGTGGGAGAAAAAAGTATATAAAAACTGAGGAGAGGAGGACTTTTAAAGCTAATGCTTTCATCCTAAGTAAAAGCTGTGTGAAGCAGTGGCTGTAGCATCAAGAGCTTTGGATACGATGTCATGCATTTCTTGATGACAAGAGTGTCAAAATCTAAAAACTATTAGTTAACTGACTAAATTATGTCAATGTGCTGCTAATAACCAACTATAAAAGGTAATACCTGATAATAATGGTTCTTTAACCAACTTACTGTACATATTCTGAGTACTAATTTGGAAAATCAAATTCATTCTGAAGAAAAATAATAATGTGAGTGCTATAAGAAAGACAATTTCACATGTAGGATGCATCAATTTTGTGTATTTCTTTGCTTCTTCATTTACCAATTTAAAACAGCTTTTGCATGCCAAAACTCAATATCAACTCTATCATAGACTCATTAGGAAATCAGTTTGGCAAACTGAGAAGAAACTGCATGATTCTCCATTTTATTTCCTTAACAGAATCAGCCCATTAAAATTTAACACAGATAAACCTCTTCCCCAGTATCACTTCTTAGGAAAATGCTAACAGAAAAATGGTGTTTTACTTTCAATTTTTTGTGTAACTATCGCCTTTTTATAAAGCAATAACATTGCTTTAAAGCACATCTGTAATATTACCTCACACGTTAATAGCTTTTCAAATAACGAATATACCAAGCCTGGCCACTAATGGACCAAAAAAAAAAAAAAGAATGATTGGTGACCAGTAAGCAATGACTTAGATAAATCTGTAGAGTTGCATAACTTAGCTCAATACTTAAAACAGAGAAAGGCCTTAGTAACTACTATGCCTTATAAGACAAGGAAGATGATGGTTATGTGGTGGTGGTGATAGGGATTGTGATGCTGAACAAACTGAATAAAGGCTAACGTTTTACCTAGCATCTTTGGAAAAGGAAAGAATTTAAATCATGCGAATATTTAATTGCAAAACCAAGCACTCTTACCTTCTGGCTATAAAATTTAAATTCAAATGTCTGTATGTAGTATCTATATTATACTAAAAAGGTGACTTTTGTTGTGGCACTAGAGCAAGTTCTAAACTAAAGTTAATAGATGAAAAGAGTATAATGGCTGTGTAATTCAAGCCACAAAGCTCTGAGTGTGAGTATGAGCACTAATATTTGCTAGTCATGTTATTTTGGGAGGTTATTCTACAAAATCACATTTTTCTGCAGGAAAATAATAATGCCCACCTCATAATATTTTTGTGATGATTAAACAAAATAATATTTACTGTTATGCTTAGCACAGTACTTGGCATATAGAAAATACCTGCCCAATGTTAGTTTTATATTTTTTCTTTTCATTATTATTATTTTATTTGGTTTAGTCGATTAACATTAATTCACTTTTTTCCCCATAGGCACTTTTTTTTTTGTGCATCATAATGTGTCAGTTACTAGACAGTGAAAGAAACTCTGAAATGAAGAAAAGATTACTGTTATGAGATGTAATTTCAATTGATTCTGTTATAATGAGTATACATTAAATTTTTATCTTTTATATTATATCAGATATAATTTTAAATTTAATAAAATTTCATGTCAAATGAGTCAATTTGGCCAACATATAAAATATAAAGCAGATATCCTTCAGTGATTACAAGTTGATGCTAAGTATAAAGTTCAAGTAACAATTGCATTAGGACATATATCAGTTTCTGAAACACCAAATATCTTGCCTTTAATTTTCCTTTGTGATTAAATTTAGTAGAGTTCACTTTTAGTAATTATTTATGTTGATTATGTATTATCTATTTTAGAAGATAAAATAACTGAATGTATACCTTTGTCAAGATGATTAGACAGGGAACTTTCATTGTATTGTGTTTGTACTAAAGCCCTTGCATCCAGTCATATGTACTAGTCATTTTAAGCACATTTCATCATTTATCTTTTTCAAAAGAGCGTCTAGTTACTTTAAAATTTATAGTAGGAGAAATTTTCCCCACTTTATCATTGTAACATTAACGAAGTCTTTTGCTTTGAGTTAGGGGTAGAAGAGAGGATTGCTGTAGCTTTCCTCTGAACAAATTCTCTTCAAAACAAATAAAGAGCTCTCTAGTCAATGGTGATTATTACACAAATGGTTTTATCATTGGCGGCTTCTTTTTAAATAATCAAAACCATTTCAAGAAAAGCATAATGTAAAACACCTCTGGGAAAAGTAACACAGGTTTCCATTCTAAAAATATGTGGCAAGAGACTCAATCTCATAACCTAGATTCTATAAAAAAAATCTCATGGGCATCAAATGTCAAATGGAATGCTGCTAGCCCCAGGAATAGAAAATGAGGCCTTCCACTAAAGCAAGCGGGTAGAATTTCAATGTCACAGAATCTGCAAGGATAAAATGCATTGGACCATGAATATATAGTTTAGCTAAATATATTAAGTTTTAACAGATGGGCAAAGAAATAAAAGCATGAAAAATTGTGTTGTCCATTTGGTTTCTATATAACTAGAGGTTATAACATTAATGGTAATGTTGAAGAAAATTGCTTTTTAGCCTTTTGTTTAGTAAGGAAACTTGAAAAATATACTTTTAGATAAATGTTGTTCACTTATAAGAATATCATAAATTAATGACTGCATACTTTCCCAGAGTAGAGAATTGCTTCTAATATGCCAAGGAGAGTGGTATTGTAGAAGAAATAGTAATCTAGAGGTCAGAAGAATTGGGTTCCACTTAAGGCTAATTTCTTCAACAAGTGCCATGTTTTCTACTTGCTCTTCTTTATAAGGTAACCATACAGTTAAGAACACTTGGTACCTGGCAAACACTCAATAAATGTTACTCTCTTGCACTAAAGTGTGACCCACAGACCAACAGTATTGGCATGGCACAGAAGCTTGTTAAAAATGCAGATTTGGGGCCCTATCCAGCTCTAATAATCAGAAACTACATTTAAACAAATTTTCCAGGTGATGCGTATATAAAGTTTGATAAGTACTGTATTAATCAATGTTATAATAATAAATAGTGGTTAAAACTCCTACATCTGTTTTGCTGAAAATATTTAAGTGTGCTTTGATATATGTAACATGCTCTACAAATGTGAAGGATAACAATGGTGTTAGTGGTGATGATGATGATGATGATGATGATGATGATGATAATGATAAATGGAAGGGAAATAATGTGAATGTTGGATTAGCCCTTAATAAATATTATAGGCATTTCTCTCCTGCCAGAATCTGTAAGATACATAAAAACTTTCATGCTTCCCAAGAAAGTGAAGACAGTCACAAACTACTTTCTGTGTCATGTCACTCTGAGTAAGACCCACACAAAAATCTGTGAGGTTAAATGTAGGTGTCAAATATGGATAGTAATTTAGGGGCTATAAAACTGATCTGAGGCTAACAAGAAGAAGGAAAAAGCAAACAAAGAAGAATCTCACAAGCTCAATAATCATATGTGTGAGTATCCACATTTCCCAGAATCACCAGTAAAAATGATTTAAAATGGAATATGGCATCCATATAAATCATTTGAACAAGGAGCTTCCATTCATAATCTCATCAGTAATGGAAACCCTACAGAGTAGAACGTATTTCATTGCCTTTGCCCCGGAGTTGAGAAATATCCTGGAAGAAAGAATGCTCTTTCTCTAGCACCCAGTGCCCAGGTTAAAATAATGGATTAAGCCACCATCACTCAGAACAGTAATGAGAGGTGAGTCTTTTCTAAGTTGGTGTATATTTTTTCCTTTTGCTTGAAATAATTCTAACAACATCTAAAATGAATGCAGACAAAGTATACATTTCTATAACAGATGGGGCATGATTTTTGAAGGTGACTGGAGTTGAATTCAAACTGTAGCTGGGCCATTTAAAAGTTGTGTAACATTGGGCAAAGGATTTAATTGCTCCCTCCTGCATCTTCCCTGGCATAGGGGAGAGGGCCAGATTTGAAAAGGGTTTTCTCAGTTCCAGAGTAAAAGTGAATTCAAATGCTAAATTTCATAAAACCAAAATGTGTTAAAAAGCAAAAAGTCTAAAAGAAAATGATCCTGGGAAATAAATGAATATAAATAATCCAGGGCTGAATGAGTAGCCTGACATTATTTTTGTAAATTAATACTAACAAAAGTAATATAGCTTTTTTTCCACAAAAATACTCTCATAGTCTTCAGTATAGACAAAAACAAGAATAAGGAGTGATTTATCAAACACTTAAAGGCAGGCATAGATTCTTTTTCTGATGCAACATGTGACTTTAAGAAATGAAATGGAAAATGCCAGTATTTAAAAATCCACACACAAACCTTTTCACTTCAGGTAGACAATGTTTGGCTCTGAAGCAAAATGCTGGCCAATGTTCAACAAAACAAAATATTCATAAAATTCGTCATCAGAATGATGCATCAGAAGAAGACAATACCACACAGCAAACACAAACACAGAAAATAAAAAGTTTTTAAAGTTATACTCAAACAAATCACACACATTTGCATGCTACACCGCAGATAGCAAACCCTTTTCTTGTTGAGTAGATTCTTTCTCAGAGAAATAGATGAAGCATAGTCACTGGATTCCAAGTCCTATAATTATCCAATAACATAATGATATTGACACAATTATAGCAAGCAAAAAAAGTGTGTATTTTTAAAGTACTTCCCCATTCCTTTTTTCTCCAGCTCCCAGCTCACCAGAATATATATAAATAAAACAAAATAAACAAATTTCTAGCAAAAAAAGTTAACTTGACAATTTCTAAATTGATAGGCCAATGTAAATTACAAATAATAAACTGTACAGAAAGACTAGCAGTAATTTAAGAAAATGGTTACTCAAAATATCTTGGTAAAAAATGACATAAAACCATCAACTTTATGATTCATAATTGAAAACTCTTTTTAAGCTTGAAAATAAAGTATTGATTTCTGATCTTAATTTAAATTGTAAAAATGAGCCCCATAAAAACACTCAACATCGTTTTAGAAAACGTGCTTAAATTTTTTATTTAAATGAACATTTGAAAAATTACTAAATTTACTGTTAGCAAGATTATTCATTAATACAGCCCAATAACTTTTACATTTTGGTGAAATTGAAAATATAAATGCTTTCACACCTAGAGCCTTCTATAGATATATATTTTTTAACTCTACACTAAAAATTAATTCCTTATGAAATAATTATTGGGGTCTATTTTGTTTTAGACTGATCAACTACATACTTCTGAATTCAAAATATTTATGCTCATCTTTTTACCTTAAAGCACAATCCTAAATATTTTAAAGGAATCGAATGAAACTGTTGTTCATCTTAATATATCAGAGTAATGAAAAGAAATGTTTCTCTTGTCACTTGTATGTCAACATGGTTTGAACAGCAGGGGTCAGAGTGAGGGTTATACGTAGACCCTTCTGGTTACAACATGCTCCGCAGACCACGCAAAAACCTTTGTTATGATACAACATAGAATTCTGTAATCACTTAAAATATCAGTTTAACTTCAACAATGTGAAAAATCCTTTTAATATACTGATGTATAAAATTTTATGTCAATAAATCTCTAGGCTAATTGGTCCAATTGCATAATATAAATCAATTGTTCATGTTTCAGATTACATGCCATAATTGTTCACTATCTTAAGTTTGTTTGTTAATAGATAATTAAAGAAAATGATATAATTTACAACCTAATTACTATTTATTTTTCTTTCAAAGTCTGAATATTAAATTTTATTGTTACATATAGACACAAACGGGTGACCTCATGTTAATCATATATCATATTTCCCATATCCTTAAATAGTTTCAAGAATATTATCTTTGGATGGTATCTATGGATGACTACAATGTGTTTAAGCTGCTACCAAATATCATGGGTTCCAGCTATTTTTTGTTAATGTTTCAGTAGACATTCTGGTTCCTATCTCTACTAATTGCCTTTTAATACATTTTTGGAAGCAGAAGAACTTAATCAAAGTGTATAAATATTTCTGAGGTCTTTGATATATAATATCAAATTGCCTTCCAAAGAAAGCATGCCAATTTCCAATTTTCTTCAGCAATGTATGGAAGATTCTGATATAATATATACTTACCAATACTAACTATATAATTTTCTTAATTTAGCTATTTTTTCATAGCTTTTATTCACATCTACCTTATTACTAAAGTGTCCAATATTTTAATATCTTAATTGGATTTTTATAAGTCTTTTGCTAATAGGTTCTTCATGTCCACTTTTCTATAGGTTTATTTCTGAAACAGTTCAGGATGTAGCGAACATATGATCTAAGAACGGACATTCTACAGAGGAAAAATTATCTCTAAAGAATGCCACAGAGTATAAATTGCAGGTTAAACCCTGTATGTGGCATAGGAAGTTACCTGCCAAGCATAAAAAAGACAAGAAGCATGACATAAACATATGGAATTAGTTGCTCTCCATTCTCCCCAGTTCATCCCTTGCACACCTTCCCTCACCCACTGAGGTTTCTTGTCATTAGCTGTTGTGAAAAGAGAACAGTGAGTTGTGAATCAAGATCCTCTAACAAATACTTGTACAAAAAAGCACTGCAACAGAGGGTAGCATATCAGTTGCCACAAAGATAAGGATGCTTTATGCAGGCAAAGACCTTTGAACAGCTAAACACAGAAGCCTCTTCATACGCACTCTCCAGCGATCTACTTTATCATTCAAACACATTTTTTTCCCGTTCATCAGAGCATCTTTTCATTTTATTTGCTGTTCAAAACACTAGGACACAAAGGATGTGCTTCATCTTCTGTGCCACTGAAATGAAATCTTGAGGTAAAAAAAAAAAAAAAAGCCTTGCCCTAAATTTCCTTTCAAAAGTGAAGTGTGAAAAGACATCAAGCAGAGGACACAGTGTTATTGTTGCAAGAAAGTCACTTCTGCAAGTAGAGTCCAAAGTCATCAGCAGCGGCTCAATCTCTTCCTCACCCATAATGAATAATAATAATAATAATAATAATAATAATAATGATTATGAAAACAAGGAGAAAGGGTTCCACTTGTGGAAATGGAATTTCTTATTGTGCTTCCTCCTGATTATCATGAACATCTATGAGCACAGCTGTTTCCTTTCTCTGACTAATCCTAAAGTCAATGCCATAATATTGACCCCCTTCTATTACATCCTTAGAGCCTATTATATATCACTTTGGGTTCTATTCTGAGCAGGAGAAATTGAAAATGTATCTTTTCATTGAGCAGCAACTGGAAAACCTAACTAATTAACTTAACTTGGTACTGATAAGTTTAGAAATGATTTTTAAATTTTTATAACCTTTAAAAATTGTACAAAAATTTTTGTACAATTATATATATATAATATAAATTACGGACATTTTATAATGTCAGAATATATTTTTTCAAACAGACTGAAGAAGTAGGGCATCTAAAAGTTCTTCCTGACATAATTTTGTTTGCTACAGAATATGCATTTATGTACCAGGGTCATTATATAAGTTGCTTTAAACTTTATAATTTTAGGGTAAAATGTATTATTATTTGAATGGAGTTTTTAAAAGCCATCAAAGTAAATACCCATGAGAACCTTCACCTATAGTGCTATTTCTAGCAGAGAGGATTTAATATTAGATGGATTCTTTTCGGTGTCCACAGGAAAATTTTATTAGTTCGAATAACAAAAGAAGTCATGGACAATGAGAAAATAAGACAAGACCATATTTACATTCATAGATTTTATTAACCAATTTCACCTATAGTAATCACTGAGAAAATACTTCTTTAATGAAAAATTGTACAATGAATAGACTAGCAAATTAACGATAGTTCTCCATGTCATTGTTCTTTGGCAATTCAGAGGCACTGTAGAATTTTAAATCGTGATGTTAATTGTCCACACGTGCAGAGTGTACTACTTGTTACTAAGATTTGATTTTATGGCTATATATTTTTACAAGATCTTAACATTTACCAGATCTTGTAAGTGATTTTATTTAATTGTGCAAATAATTCTTCTATACCCCCTTCCTATAATCCTCCACTCACATGGTTTCCTACAAACCTGAAAGTTAAAATTGATCTGTAAATTAACCACAGGACTGAAAAACAGGTATTATCTATGTACACACACATCTTCCACCAAATTTTTTTACTTTGATATGAGGAAATGGTAATAATAATCAAAAGCTGATTTATTTACTGAGCATTTCATGAGCACACTATTGTATACAGCAGACTACTGTGAGATTATTCTGTTTCCTTTTTTTAAATTCAGGTCTAGAATATTCCCCCAGGCTAAATTTATGCTGTTCCCATCTTTGCTAAGAGAATTTTCAAAAACTTGATGGTATTTCTTTGCCATATCACACCAACTCCTCTGAGAACAAATACAGATTTCCTTAAGCAGATAAAATGAGTAAGATTTCAGCTGTTTCCATAAATTTCCTAGGTTACGCATGGGAATGGGGCCTAGGGGCAATAGGCATTTTGGCTCTTTGGAAGGTAATTTGTATACTTGTTCTCTCTGAAGGATGCTCAGCTTACTTTGATATTAATATTCTGTATTGTATGACCTATTAAGTCGACTTTTTAAGGCTTCAGGCAAAAAGAAAGCAAAGGTTTTTTCTCTAGATGTCTCCTTTCTCAACTTGGTTGCATTTTGCAAAAATGAGCCTTTAGTTCTATTATTTTACATATTCGAGTTATACTGTGGTGGAGCCTACAAGGAAAGTTTCAACATTTTATCCTAGTATATGGAATGGTATTGAAACACTGAATGCTCCAATATATGTTTTCTTCCAAAGAAATAAGCTCATTCTAAGATTTGGAAGTGACTTTGCCAAAATCCAATCAGAACACAACTACAGAAATCTAGACAGTTATCTCAGTAGGTGTAGGCACTAAGGTATCTGTCTTTTAATTCAACATCTTTGATGATATCAATCTCTTGTTTTCTTGCCTGATTTTTAACTCACTAAAAAATAAATAAATGAACTAATAATCTGTAGTTTCAATAAAGGTAGAGCTTATGGGCAATAGTGTTTCCATACTGCTGTAGAGGTAAACAGACAAGAGTGCTCTCTATGGCTAGAACATGCACAGCTACCCTTTAATCCAGATCAAAGTCTGGGGGTAAAATTTGGCCCTGTGTTTTCCAAATACCCACAGTTTTACACTAATGGCCCTTGTATTTAGCTTGGAAAGAATTGTGCTACTTCTGTTTCTATTCTTGTATCCATGAGGTAACCAATAGTAAGAGGGCATATTCATTTTTCTATTTTCAAAGTATCAAGTTAGCAGCAAACCTGCAAGTTTTCAACAAACTCAGACTTTTTAAGCTGATAATCTGCAAAATGACATCATACAGAAAACTTTTTGATGGCTATACTGACAAAGACAAAAGATAACTTGAGTATCTTATCAACTAAAATTCTGAAGGAAATACATACCCAAACCTTCCGATTCAAATAGACATGTTTCATCCACCCCTAAATCTCGGCACCAGGATAAGAAATTTGCTGTATTGTCTCGGGCAAAAAAGGAGCCCGAGGGTGCATTGGCTTTGCATGGGATCTTCTTCAATGGTAGATTCTGAAAAATAAAGAAATTCATTCTAGGAGAAATCTGTCAAAGTTAGCACAATGATGTTTTAAAAACATGTTTTCAACAAAATGCTTTGGAATGACCTCATGCCAATAAATAGGCTTGTGAAGAACCCTAGAAAGGAAATATAATGCTATGCAATTAACCTGGCAGTAAGGGACTGAAAATGTGTTCCTGCAAGCACATATCCTTTTCTTTTTCGTACCTAGAAGGAAAGATAGTTAAGTACTTTTCTTGGCTCGGGCTGCCGCTTCTCTTTCTCTTCTATAATTTTTATGGCCTTCCCTTTCATCTAAGCATTCTATCAGTATTTTTCACAAAGTACTTATTAATGTATTTCTCATTGGTGAAAGAGGAATGGGAGAAACACAAATATATTATATGAATATGATATACATATAACATATATACACCTGCATTCTTACAGATATAAACACATACTGTAAAAATTACACAAGAATTATAAAGTCAAAAGAGAGCAGCGGAATTATTTAACATCACAAGTCTCAATCATCAATACCAAGAAAGGGAAATGCTAAAAATAATGTAATGATAACATTTGCTGTGTGTGGTGGCTCATGCCTGTAATCCCAGCACTTTGGGAGGCCGAGGCAGGAAGATTGGAGTCCAGGAGTTTGCAACTAACCTGGGCAACATAGTATATCCTATCTCTACAAATAAAAATTAGCCAGATACTGTGTGCACCTGTAGTCCCAGCTGCTCAGGGACCTGAGGCAGGAGAATTGCCTGAGCCCAGGAAGTTGAGGCTGCAGTGAACCTTGACCATGCCACCGCACTCCAACTTAGGTGACAGAGTGAGATGTTCTATCAAAAATCTAACATTCTACAGACTTTTTTCCAGACTATTTTCTTTTAAACCACAGGATATAGCAATAGCATATAATACAAACATAATTCTGGTCTGAACTCTGCTATCCGACCTTGAAATAGATTGTTTACTTTCTGCATCATTTCTATTCTGGGATAAGAAAGTGCTTAAGATAAGGGTGGGGGTGAAACTGGATAGAGTTTTCTGTTAACCATCTCATAAAATTTTAAGCAGGAAGTCTCCCTTGGAACCATACCAAGTGTTATCTTTTTTCTTTAATAGAACATAACTTATTTCCATGACATTCCATGAAACTAAAGAATGTAATTCTTTATGATGTGAAAGAATGAGCCATGCCTTTGGGTGAGCTGGGCTACATAGGACTTTGCCTCAACAAGCAAAAAAATCAAAGAAGAAGCACTCTGTGATTTAAATTTATAAAATCTTTCTTATATTCACAGTGAACCCTTAAATACAACCAAAATATTGTTGATTGTTGAACTCATTTACAAGGATGGTTATAAAAAAATAAAATAGTGGCTAAGGTGGATTGGTGAAGTCCTGCCAACATGCAACTCTTACTAGAGTTCTTACTAGAGTTCCAGGGATTTTTTGATTATATATAACAACTTAAAACATTCAGTTACTACGTCACTCAAAATGCATGTCTGTCTAATCTCAAAGATCCATCTCTTTGTTGCAACTTGAATTTGATTTAGGATAGATGCAATCAAAGTTTCTGCATAAATACACAGATACATACTTCAAGCACTATAGCTATATAAACCATATATAGGGTTACCTATATAACAATATTTCCTTAAATGATTTTGCCCAGATATCAAGTAATGGCTTTCAAAAGAATGCTTTCCTAGATGAGTTATAAAAACAATCAGAAATAGTGTAGTATAATGTCTCCCTTGTAACGTATTCATAAGCATTAATTAGCATGTATTGAAATTAAAATATAAATTCCTTAAGTCTAGCAATTCACTTCTAAGAATATATTCTACACATAAAATAGCACTCATGATTAAAATATATGTACAAGTATATTTGTTGCAACACTGATTGAATAGGAAAAAAACAAAAACACATCAAGAGAGCTAGTGGAATGGCATATAATATATAAATACAATGAAACTCTATATAATCATAAAAGTACAACATATGTACATGTATTGAACCAGAAATATGTTCAGAATATACTCTTAAGCAGAAACAAATTTGCAAACAGATATTTGTTCCATAATGTATCATTTTATGTTGTATATACATGTGTACACATTAGTGTGTGTGTATATACATGCAATATAATTGGCCATATATAAAGTTAAATTGCATGTAAATATATTGTGATACATATATAAATATTTACATAGTTATAGAATGTAGATTTAGAAATAATTCAAGAAGGACCTGCCTAATTGATAGTAACTGCCTTTGAGGAAAGGAATTGATTGATGTATCAAGGAACATTTACTTATTTTATATAATTCCAAAACAAGTAATAGGATTTTTAGTGTCTTTTATGTTTTATCAATACTACCAAATTAAAAAAAATCAAAGTAGTAGGCAAGTTATGTCAGCCAAAACATATTTTTTAAAAATCTGCTGAATAAAATCTCCAAGAGATGATGGTAAAGCTTTTTAAAGACACGAATAAGGCAAAAACTATGTTTAGGAAAAGAACATAATTAAATCCAAACAATGAGTCGCTTTAAGATCTACCACCTGTATCCCTGGTGGGCAGGAAAAACTACATGTGAAACCACTTCAAACCAATATGAGTTTGCAGGTAAAAATTGTAATCTAGGAAGTATAAAATAAGTCACATAGCTACAGACTTGCTAAATGACATGAGGTACATGATCTATGTGGCAAAAAGGAACAAAATATCCATTTTGCACTGAAGAAGCAAGAGATTGATTTGACACTTAATCCACCAAGGGGTACATTTTGAAAGAACAGGCACAAGTGACAAGCCCTCAAATATCATTCAGCCCACTCTTGAAGAATTTACAAGGACAACCACTAAGCGTGTAAATGAAAATAGCATTTATTTTCCCTTTACAAAGTCATGTACCTATCATATGCCAGAATCTCACTATTTACTTAAAATTCAATGCAATCGTACTGGAAGATGGGAAAGTCATTTTAAGACAAAATGATGCTGGCTATTGATACTGAAAAACTTGGGAATTCCCAGTGTAGAAGAATTTAGCAGTAACCCTGATCTAACTACTTGGCATTTAGGTAATTTATGGGGTGTTTGCTTCTGAGGAAGAGCTGTTAAATTGAGTGTTCCCATGCCAGCTGAAGACTGGAAAGTAGTAAACAGTGTGAATAGAAGCTTCCAATTTTCATCCATATAAAACATTTTGTTTGAGGATTTTTTAAAGTCACACTCATTAGTCCTATCAAGTCCATCACATATAACTAGAAATAAGCATCTCTGCTCATCAGGAATTTAAAAGAGAACCTTCAATAGTTCACCTGATATGTTTTCCATATTAGTTTTATTGAGCATATTGAGCAGTATTAACCACTCAATTCTTCAAATAACTACAACATTTAAATTATATATTATCTTCGTTTACTCAGGAAAGTTTTTTTAGACAATATTATGTTCTCAAAAACGAATTGATGAATGAATGAATGAATGCTAGACTGCCTCCTCAAACTAGATCATAATCGACTTGAGAACAGGACCAAATACTCTGTATTAGAAGTTTTACATCCCCAAGGGACATGTTCCCAGGCCTTCAAAATTCACTAAGTTAATGGGATAACCATGCATAAAATGCCTTCCAGAAATTCAGAAAAGCATAACTGAAAAATTTAATACCTTCAAACCTTTTCTGAAAGTTACTGAATATGAATAATGAATAGAAAACAGTCAAGCTGAACCTAAGTTGGACAGAAATTTAGTCTCACTCACTCACTAGCAAGAGTCATGCTATATTGTACAATAGTGTCCAAAGTGTAGGATTCAATATTTTGTGTTAGCAAAATGAGAAGTTACTACCAATAAGCTATTGGGATTGTGTGCAAGCAGTCAACAGGATGAACAGTAAAATTTCTAACATCAAGACTCTACTGATTTTATCTCTCAACAAGATTAATCCAACATACATACTTATAGCTTCTAAAATACTGATAGATTGGTTGATTGACCTATAAGAGAACAGTTATGCATTCCAAAAGGGCCCTTCCCATTCCCGTCAGGAAACAACCAAGATGGGTGACAATAAATAGAAAAAAAATTAAATTTTCTTCTAAAGGTTGTTATTACTAATTCAATCCACTGCTTTTCAGATTAGTTGCCAGGTAGGGCTCTGGAGTCCAATTACCTGAGTTCAAATTCAGCTATATTTCCCTTCATGCTGTGATTGGTAAATGTACTTAAAATCTATATTTCAGTCTCCTCTGCTATACGATGTTCATAAAACAAGATGTACACCCCATTGACTATGTGTATTGGGGTGCAAATTAATTAAAGTGTATTAGTAAGTATTTAGAAAAGGTCATCAATGCAAGTAAAAACATACTGAATATCTGTGATTTCCTTCTCTCATATTTTCTTGCCAGCATTGCATTATTTCCATTATGGGTATAAGAATTCAGAAATAGACTGCCAAATAATTTAGTTCTTCTTATCTTTACCCTAAATTTGAACCTTAGCTTCTGAATAGTTTTCTAATATAACTTTCTACATTGATAAAAATGTCCTATATCTGTGCTAACCAATATGGTAGTCATTAGCCACATGTGGCTATTGAATATTTGAACTTTTAAGCATTTATTTCATTTATCAACCTAAATTTAAATACCCACATGTGGCTAGTGGCTATCATATTAGACAGCACATTCATGGGGGGACAGTGAAGCTACAATTTGGAGTTTTATAAAGTGAGGTGTTTGACTGCCTGACTAGCTTCCCTCCTAAATCATCTCCATGTCTCTCAACTCCCATCAAATCCAGTAGTTACCCTGGGTGTAGTTACTAAGACATACAAACATGAAAATCATTTTCAAATATTGTACATATATGCTTCAGTATGTCCTAGTTATGGTGTCATGAAGCGCATTCATAAGTAATTCTATTTATAATGTTGTAATAATCTGCATCTGGAGAACCAGGATCTTATTTAGCATTACACTGCCACAGTGCCAAATATGGTGCTTTACATACAGGGGGTACTGACTTACTGTTTCCTGAAAGTTATGGTGGGAGTGGGGAGGAGGGTACGCGTGTTGTAAGTGCCTTCAGTGCTCTAGGTACACAACGTTTACTTTCATATGACTTGTCCTATTTAATTCTCAAAAAACACCACTAAATGAATTGGGTAGGTAAGAGAAGCCCCATTTTCCAGATGAAGAAACTGAGCTTATGCACAGTTCAAACCAAATCATTTGGTCTCTTATGCTCCTACACTTTCAACTGTTCTGTGATAGCCCACCAATGCCTTGAAGGTAATATATTTCAACATTTGATTTATCTCCCAAATGTTTGTCCAGGCAGCATTAAAATCAAGAATCATATATTCTCTTTCACCTATTCAAGTCAGAAGAAAAAAGACTGAGAGAATGGTATCTTTAGTTCCCTTGCATTGTGTGAACTGAAAATTTAATACTGGTAGTTTAAATAATTCATTCTTCACAAAAGTTTAAGTCATACTACTCCCCTTGATTACATCAAGTAGACATTTGAGATATAAAACAGAAGAGATAAATGAAGACACGAGGCTTGCCAAGAACTAATATTTTTTTCTTTTCCAAAGGGTATATAAAGTGTACTGTTCAAATAGGCAGGCAATAAAGTCACCCTTTCCATGATGAAATTAATGTTTCTGCCTGTATCCCCTTGCTACTTTTAGTTTCACTGTATATTTAATAGAAAAATAATCTCTTTCAATAAAATTATTTCCTTCCTGATTCATAGTATCAAGGTGTCTAACTATAACAACCAAGTGGCTTGATAAATGATGAAAATATAGTCTTTAAGATAAAAATTATAGAAATGTTTTAAAAGGAAAAAAAACTTTTGTGGCACCCTAACCCTCTCCTGGGGACTCTCCAGTAAGACCCTGTGCCTCAAGCAGTGAGCTATGATTTAGGACAGTTGAACACAGTAAGCTTGAATCCAAAATTGACCCTTTCTCCTTTTTCTGTCTCCAAGATAAATTCCACTTTATATAGAACACATCTTACATCAAAATTTTAGTGCAATATTCATGCTGTAATGCCATAGGAATATTCACATGCATAAAAAGGAAATATAAAACAAGTTTCTCATAGCAGAGTTTTAGTACACCCTTCTTCCTCTGAAATCATGAAATTAATCACTTAACTGACAAAGTTGGCAAATAAGTACAGCATTTTGAATTATCTGAAATCATCTCTGGCGTAATATAAACTAATGTTTGAAATGAAGGTCAAACCTAGTCCTCAAGCCTCAGGCTTACAAGATGGACAATAAAAGTTACTATGTAAAGGAGTTGAAAACATTATCTACTAAAAATCTGCCCATGGATGCTTATAGCAGTTCTATTCGTTGGAAACAACCAAGATGTCCTTTAGCAGATGAATAATAAAGAAACGATGGTAAAGTCAGACAATGGATTATTTGGTGCTAAAAAAAAAAAAAAAAGGGCGCTATCAAACCATTAAAACACATGGTGGAACTTTAAATGCATATTTCTAAGTGAAAGAAGCCAATCTAAAAAATACTACAGACTGTATGATTCCAACTATATGACAATCTGGAAAGGCAAAACCATGAAGACAGTAAAAAGATCAGGGGTCAGCAGGGAGGGACAGATGAAAAGGTAGAATACACAGAATTGTTAGGTCAGTGAACCTATTCTGTATGATACTATATTGGATACATGTCATCTGTAAAAACACATACTGTTTAACGCTAAGAGTGAACCCTAAAAACTATGGACTTTGGGTGACAATGTGTTAACGTAGGTTCAATGACTGTTAACAAATATCCCATTCTGGTGTACTTTCCACTCAATTTTGCTGTGAACTGAAAGCTTCTCTAATAAGTGAAATCTAAAAATGTTGAACTCATAAAGTCAGGGAGGAGAACGGTGATTGCCAAGGGGAGGAGAAAGGGGTTGAGGTCTTGGGAGATGCTAGTCAAGGGTACAGTTTCAGTCAGCCAGTATGAGTAAGTGCTAGAGATCTAGTGTACAACCTGGTGACTATTATTAATAACAATGTATCACAATAATTGCTAAGAGAGAGGATTTTAAATGTTCTCATCACAAAAAAAGTAAGTGGGGTGATGAATATTTTAATTATCTTGATTTAATCATTTCACAATACACACATATATGAAAACATCACAAATACACCATAAATACATGTAATTTTTGTTACACGTTAATTATACCTTAACAAAGCTTTAAAATAATGTCTGCAAAAAAGGTTACTATGTCATTGATAGTTTGAGAAGCAACAAATGCTTCCCAAAGGAGAAAGTACAGGAAGTTTGACAACAAATGCATTCCTTCCATTTTTTTATACTGTGTGCCTAATTTATATATCCATCCACATGGAATCATCATCAACTATGAAAAGCTTGTGTTCTCCCAACTAATCGTTTGCATATGAACACACTGAGATTAATTTCTTAAAACCTCCAAAAGTCTAGTTCTACACTTTAAAATTAGTCAATTGGTGAGGCTATCGAAAAAATTTAAATAGAAATCTCAGTGTTCATAATGAGGAGTAACAGAAAGATTGTAACATTTACTATTATTATTATTTCAATAGTTTTGGGGAGACAGGTGGTGTTTCATTACATGACTAAGTTCTTTAGGTATAATTTCTGAGATGTTGGTGCAGCCATCACTTGAGCAGTGTTCAATGCACCCATTGTGCAGTCTTTTATCCCTCGACCCCCTCTCACCCTTCCCCCAAAGTCCCCATAGCCCATTATATTTTTCTTATGCCTTTGCATCTTCATAGCTTAGCTCCCAGTTATAACAGAGAACACACAATGTTTGACTTTCCATTCCTGAGTAACTTCACTTAGAATAATGGTCTCCAACTCCATTCAGGTTGCTGTGAATGCCACTATTTCACTCTATTTTATGACTGAATAGTATTCCATTATATATATATATATATATATATATAACATAATATATATACACACACACCATATATATACACACCACATTTTATCCACTTTTTGGTTGATGGACATTTAGGCTGGTTCCATATTTTTGCAATTGCAAATTGTGCTGCTATAAACATGTGTGTGTAAGTGTCTTTTTCATATAATGAATTATTTTCTTCTGGATAGATACTCAGTGGTGGGATTGCTGGATCAAATTGTACTTGTACTTTTAGTTCTTTAAGGAATTTCCATACTGTTTTCCGTGGTGGTTGTACTAGTTTAATTTCCCACCAGCAGTGTAAAAGTGTTCCTTTTTTACCATATCCAGGCCAACATCTACTTTTTTTTATTTTTAAATTACGACCATTCTTGCAGAAGGTGGCATCACATTGTGGTTTTGATTTGCATTTCCCTGATAATTAGTGATGTTGAGCATTTTTCCTGTGTTTGTTGGCCATTTGTATATCTTCTTTTGAGAATTTTCTATTCATGTCCTTTGCCCACTTCTCGATGGGATTATTCAATTTTTTTCTTGCTGTCTTGTTTGAGTTCCTTGTAGATTCTGGATATTAGTCCTTTGTCAAATGCATAGTTTGTGAATATTTCTCCCATACTGTGGGTTGCCTGTTTACTCTGGTGATTGCTTATTTTGCTGGGCAGAAGCTTTTTAGTTAAGTCCCATCTATTTATCTTTGTTTTGTTGCACTTGTTCTTGGGTTCTTGGTCATGAACTCTTTGTCTAGGCTAATGTCTAGAAGAGTTTTTCCTGATGTTATCTTTCAGATTTTTTACAGTTTCAGGTCATCTTAGAGTTGACTTTTATATAAGGTGAGAGACAGGGATCCAGTTTCATTCTTCTACATGGGATTTGCCAGTCTTCCCAGCACCATTTATGAAATAGGGTGTCCATTCTCCAATTTATGTTTTTGTATGCTTTGTTGAAGATCAGCTGGCTGTAAGTATTTGGCTTTATTCTGGGTTATATATTCTGTTCCATTGGTCTATTTCCCTATTTTTATACCATACCATACTGTTTTGGTAACTATATCCTTACCCAATAGTTTGAAATCAAGTAATGTGATGCCATCAGATTTGTTCTTTTTGCTTAGTCTTGCTTTGACTATGCAGGCTCTTTTTTGGTCCCATATGAATTTTAGGATTTTTTTTCCTAGCTATGTAAAGAATGATGATTGTATTTTGATGGGAATTGCACTGCATTTGTAGACTGCTTTTGGAAGTATGGTTATCTTCACAATGTTAATTCTACCCATCCATGAGCATGAAATGTGTTTCCATTTGCTTGTGTTGTCTATGATTTCTTTCCTCAGTGTTTTGCAGTTTTCCTTGTAGAGGTCTTTCACTTCCTTGGATAGGTATACTGCTAAGTATTTTATTATTTTTTGCAGCTACTGTAAAAGGGGTTGAGTTCTTGATTTGATTCTCAGCTTGGTCATTGTTGGTATATGGTAGTGCTACTGATTTGTGTACATTGATTTTGTATGAATTACTGAATTCATTAATCAGATCTGGAGTTTTTTCAAGGAGTCTTTAGGGTTTTCTAGGTATATGATCACATCATCAGTAAAAAGCGACAGTTTGACTTCCTCTTCAATAATCTGAATGCCCTTTATTTCTTTTTTTTCTCTTTCTTTTCTTTCTCTTTCTTTCTTTCTTTCTTTCCTTCCTTCCTTCCTTCCTTCCTTCCTTCCTTCCTTCCTTCCTTCCTTCCTTCCTTCCTTCCTTCCTTCCTTCCTTCCTTCCTTCCTTTCTTTCTTTCTTTCTTTCTTTCTTTCTTTCTTTCTTTCTTTCTTTCTTTCTTTCTTTCTCTTTCTTTCTTTCTTTTTTCAGAGACTTGCTGTGTGTGTCACCCAGGCTGGAGTGCAGTGGCGTAATCTTGGCTCACTGCAACCTCCACCTCCCGGGTTCAAGCAAGTCTTGTGCCTCAGCCTCCCTTGTAGGTGGGATTACAGGTGTGTGCCATCGCACCTGGATAAATTTTGTATTTTTAGTAGAGACAATGTTTCACCATGTTGGCCAGGCAGGTCTCAAACTCCTGTCCTCAAATGATCTGCCTGCCTCAGCCTTCCAAAGTGCTGGGATTATAGTCGTAAGTCACTGTGCTTAGCCTGAATACCCTTTATTTCTTTCTCTTGTCTGACTGCTCTCACTAGGACTTCCAGTACTATGTTGAATACAAGAGGTAAAAGTGGGCATCCTTATCTTGTTCTGGTTCTCAGGGGAAATGTTTTAAACTTTTCCCTGATCAGTAAAACATTTGTCATAGATGGCTTTTATTAACTTAAGGTATGTCCCTTCTATGCCAATTTTGCTGACGGTTTTAATTATCAAGGGATGCTGGATTATTGCCAAATGCCTTTTCTGCGTCTACTGAGATGATCGTATGTTTTTTGTTTTTACTTCTGTTTATGTGGTGTATCACATTTATTGACTTGTTAAACCACCCCTGCATCCCTGGTATGAAACCCACTTGATCATGGTGGATTATCTTTTGGATATGCTGTTGAATTTGGTTAGCTAATATTTTGTTAAGGATTTTTTCATCTATGTTCATCAGGGATATTGGTCTGTAGGTTTCTTTTTTTGTTATGTCCTTTCCTGGTTTTGGTATTAGAGTAATACTTGATTAATAGAATGATTTAGGGAATATTCGCTCTTTCTCTATCTTTTGGAACAGTTTCAGTAGGATTGGTACCAATTCTTCTTTGAATGTCTGATAAAATTCAGCTGTAAATCTTCCTGGTCCTGAACTTTTTTTTGTTGGCATTTTTAAAAATTACTGTTTCAATCTTGCTACTTGTTATTGGTCTCTTCAGAGTTTCTATTTCTTCCTGGTTTAATCTAGGAGGGTTGTATATTTCCAGGAATTTATTCATCTCCTGTAGGTTTTCTAGCTTGTGTGCATAAACTTGTTCATAGTAGCCTTAAATGGTCTTTTGTATTTCTGTGTTATCGGTTGAAATATCTATTGTTTTGTTATGTCTTCCTTCCTTCCTTCCTTCCTTCCTTCCTTCCTTCCTTCCTTCCTTCCTTCCTTCTTTTTTTGAGACAGAGTCTTACTGTGTCGCCCAGGTTGGAGTGCAATGGCACAATCTCGGCTCACTACAGGCTTCACCTCCCGGGGTTCAAGTGATTCTCCTGCCTCAACCTTCTGAGTAGCTGGAATTACAGGCATGTGCCACCACGCCTGGCTAATTTTTCTATTTTTTTGTAGAGACAGGGTTTCAAAATGTTGTTCATGCTAATCTTCAACTCCTAACGTAGTGATCTGCCCACCTTGGCCTCCCAAAGTGCTGGGATTACAGGTGTAAGCCACTGTACCTGACCTGTTTCTATCTGGAGCTTATTTGGAAATTCTCTCTTCTTTTCTTGGTTAATCTCATTAATGGTCTATCAATTTTGTTTATCTTTTCAAAGAACAAGCTTTTTGTTTCATTTATATTTTGTATTTTTTGTCATTGTTTCAATTTCATTTAGTTCTGCTCTGATCTTTGTTATTTCTTTTGTTCTCCTAGGTTTGAGTTTGGTTTGTTCTTGTTTCTCTAGTTCCTCGAGGTATAAGCATAGATTGTCTATTTGTGCTCTTTCACAGTTTCTGGTGTAGGCAATTAATGCTATGAATTTTCCTCTTAGCATTACTTTTGCTGAATCCCAGAGATTTTAATTGGTTGCATCATTGTTATCATTCCGTTCAAAGAATTTTTAAATTTTCATCTTGATCCTTGGGTCCACAATGAAATCAATAACAGATTATTTAATTTCCATGTATTTGTATAGCTTTGAGGATTCTCTCTGGAGTTAATTTCCAAATTTATTCCACTGTGGTCTGAGAGAGTACTTGATATAATTTCAATTTTCTTAAATTTATTGAGACTTGTTTTGTAGTTTATCTCAGAGAATGTTCCAGGTGTTGAAGAAAAGAATCTTTATTCCGCAGTTGTTGGATGGGATGTTCTGTAAATATCTGTTAAGTCCATTTGTTCTAGGGTATAGTTTAAGTCCACTGTTTCTTTGTTGACTTTTTGTCTTGATGATCTATCTAGTGCTGTCAGTGGAGTATTGGAGTCCCTTACTATTACTGTGTTGCCATCTATCTCATTTCCTATGTGTAGTGGTAATTGTTTTATAAATTTGGGAGCTCCCATGTTAGGTGCATATATATTTAGAATTGTGATATTTTCCTTTTAGCCTAATCCTTCTAACATTATATAATGTCCCTCTTTATCTTTTTTTAACTGTTTTTCCTTTAAAGTCTGTTTTGTCTGATATAAGAATAACTACCCCACTCGCTTTTGGTTTCCATTTGCATGAAATATCTTTTTCTACTCCTTTACCTTAAGTTTAGGTGAGTACTTATTTGTTAGATGAGTCTCTTGAAGATGGCAGATAGTTGGTTTGTGGATTTTTATCCATTCTGCGATTCTGTACCTTTCAAGTGGAGCCATTTACATTCAACATTAGCATTGAGATGTGACAGAGTAGTGTTCTATTCGTCATGCTAGCTATTACCTGAAAACCCTTTTTTTTTTTTCTCATTGTGTTATTGTTTCTCATTGTTTTCTCATTGTGTTATTGGTCCTGAGAGATTTATGATTCAAAGATGTTCTATTTTTGTGTATTTCAAGGTTTTGTTTCAAGATTTAGAACTCCTTTTAGCATTTCTTATATTGCTGGCTTGGTAGCGGTGAATTCTCTTAGCATTCATTTGTCTGAAAAAGACTTTATCTCTCTTTCTTTGGTGAAGCTTAGTTTGCTGTGTACAAAATTCTTTGCTGATGATTATTTTAAGAAGGCTATAGATGGGACCCCAATCCCTTCTGGTTTACAGGGTTTCTGCTGAGAAATCTCAGGTTTTATTTTATAGGCTACCTGATGCTTTTGCCTCTCATCTCCTAAGATTCTTTCTTTCATCTTGACTTTAGATAGCTTGATGACTATGTACGTTCCTAGGTGATGATCTGTTTGTGACGAATTTACCAGGTATTCTTTAGACCGTCTTGTATTTGGATATCTAGATCTCTAGCAAGACCAGGGAAGTTTTCCTTGATTTCCCTCGAATAAATTTTCCAAACTTTTAGATTTCTCTTCTTCCTTGGGAACACCAATTATTCTTACGTTTGGTCATTTAACATAATCCCAAATTTCTTGGAGTCTTTGCTCATTTTTTAAATTATTTTTATTTGTCTTCATCATATTGGGTTAATTCAAAAGACTTCTTGGAGCTCTGAATTTTTTCTTCTACTTGTTTGATTCTATTGTTGAAACTTTCCAGTGTATTTTGCATTTCTCTAAGTGTGTCTTTCATTTCTAGAAGTTGTGATTTCCTTTCTTTATGATATCTATTTCTCTGGAGACTTTTTCATCTGTATCCTATATGTTTTTTGTATTTCTTTTTTCTTTTTTTTCTTCCTTTCTTTCTTTTTTCCTTTTTTTTTTTTTTTTTTTTTTTTTTGGTTTTTTTTTTTTTTGTTTTTTGACACAATCTCACTCTGTTGCCCAGGCTGGAGTGCAGCGGCACAATCGTGACTCTGTCTCCTGGGTTCAAGCAATTCTCAAGCCTCGGCCCCCCAAGTAGCTGGGACCACAGGCTTGAGCCACCACACCTGGTTAATTTTTTGTATTTTTAGAAGAGATGGGTTTTCACTACCTTGACCAGTCTGGTCTTGAACTTCTGACCTCAGGTGATCCACCTGCTTCAGCCTCCCAAAGTGCTGGAATTACAGGCATGAGTCACTGCTTCCAGCCTTTAATTTCTTTAAGTTGGTTTTCACTTTCTTTCTTTCTCTGGTGACACCTTGAGAAGCTTAATAATCAACTTTCTGAATTCTTTTTCTGGCATTTCAGAGACTTCTTGGTTTAGACCATTGCTGGACAGCTAGTATGATCTTCTGTGGGTGTCATAGAATGTTGTTTTGTCATATTACCAGAATTACTTTTCTGGTTTCTTCTCATTTAGATAGAATGTTTCATTGGAAAGATCTAGAACTCAAGGGCTGCTATTCAGATTCTTTTGTCCCACGGGGTAATCCCTTGATACAGCGCTCTCCCCTTTCTTCTAGGAATAGGGCTTCCTGAGAGCCAGACTCCTGTGACTGTTATTGCCCTTCTGGATCTAACCACCCAATGGGGCAACTGGGCTCTAGGCTGGTGCTGGGGAATGTCTGCAAAGTGTCCTGTGATGCAATCTATCTTCAGGTCTACCAGCTGTGGATACCGGAACCTGCTCTGGTGGAGATGGCAGGGGAGTAAAGTGGACTCTGTGGGAGTCCTTGGTTATAGTTTTGTTTAGTGCACTGGTTTTCTTGAGTGTTGGTTATGCTAGCAGTGAAGTTGTCATGTGGACAGACTCAGGACCTCTGGTTAGCCAGGGTGTGTCAGGTGGTAGAATTAGCTGTTGTTTTTTCCTGCTTCGAAGCAAGGTTGTTCTGTTATGAGTTGCTGTAATGACTTGAGTTGGCTGGCCTCCAGCCTGGAGGTGGTGCTTTCAAGAGAGTAAAAGGAGGATAGCAGTAGAAGAGGGATATAATTTTGCCTACATTGACCAGATGAGTGCTCAGGTTTCTTAGGTGATGGCAGGGTCACACAGCTCTCAAGAGATTATGTCTTTTGTCTTCGGTTACCAAGGTGGGTAGAGAAAAACCATCAGGTAGGAGCAGAGTTAGGTGGACCTGAGCTCAGACTCTCCTTGGGCAGGACTTGCTGCAGCCACTGTGGGGGTTTGGGGGTGGTTTTCAGGCCAATGGAGTTATGTTCCCAGGGAGAGTATGGCTGCCTCTGCTGCATTGTACAGGTCACCAGGGAAGTGGGGGAAAGCTGGCAGTGACAGGGCTCACCCAGATGCCACATAGTCAGCAAGGCTAGTCTCACTCCCACTGTGCCTCCCCAACTGCACTAAGTTTATATCCAGGCAGCTTGTGGGCAGGGCTGAGATCTTGCCCCAGGCTATAAGCATCCCAATTGAGAAAGCAAGCAGGGCTCTCAGGCCTTGGCCTGTCTACCCACACCATCTGTGGCTTCTGTACTTGTATCTGCACTTCCTGTTCTCCCTCTCTCCCCCTGATTCTGCTCAGGAAAGTTTGTGCTCAGTCGAAATTATTACAAAGTTAAGCTAGGAGTCTGCCTTACCCTGTGCACCTCCCAAATTCCACCAGCTGCTTTCCTTTCCCCAAGGACCTCTGTGAGATAAGGCCAGAGATGGCTTCCCTGGACTTGAGCTGAAGACTGGAAGTGCCTATGGGGCTCTTCCCCGCTGCTTCTTCTACTTTTCTTTCATTTGGCTTCCTAAATCTGTTTTGGCTCTCGGTAAGGTTAAATCCTTCTCCCATGATCAGTATTTTTTGGTTCACAGTGGGGATATATGTTTAGAGGCTGACTTTTTACCCCACACACTTTGGGAACTCATAGTTTTTTCAGCTGTCTCATGGCATTTGCAGAAGCAAGCTGCTTGTTTCAAAGGGTCTTTGAATTATTTCTGTTTTCCTGATTTGTTCCTGTAATGGTTCTTGGAGCAAAAGTTCACAACGTGAGTCTCCAGACACTGTTCTGTCCATCTAAGTGGGAGCTGCTTGTTAGTCCTGTCTCCTATCTGCCATTTTTCCTACTTGAATTGTAGATTTTAACATTTTAAACTAAGAAGTAACATAGACTTTGGAAAAAATAATTATGACATTGCTCTCAAGGAGGGACTAAAGGAAAAAAATTAATAATACTTCTGCAGAAGTAAAAACACTGATTTCTTTTTCTCCTGACACTTTCATCTTGGAAACCCTTAAGTCATAGCTGAGTGATAAGACAGAAAAAGTGACATACAAAATGGAATATGAAAGATTTCTCAGAAAGAGGAAGGAGTTTGAGACAGCAGGTATGACAATCCTCAGATTCTCCATACGATTAATAGAAATTATTATTAATTATAGATCAATCAAATTGATGATAGTTTTATTTTTGAGAATGTGCATCAGTTTTTCTGTCTCTTCCACAATTGAGTAACTTTCTTAGGAGTATGAAACTTTCATATATATATATATATATATACACACACACACACATATATACACACACACACATATATATATATACACACACACACACATATATATATATATATACACACATATATATATATATATATCTTGAATTTTTCATTTCCAACAAATATTCTGCACGTTCCATGACATCATAATTTATCATTATTGGCAGCAAATTGTGAGTTCAGAGTCTCTGGCTCTAATATTTTAGTCAAAACTACTTCTGGGTACTCATCTGTAAATTATATGTGAGATAAGTATTTTCAAAAGTTCAAAGATTTTTTAACAGATGGATTCCAAGAAAGGAATTTATTTTAGTGGCTCACAGATTACTAAATGATTTTAGGGGAAACTTTTTTTTTTTTTTTTTTTTTTTTTTTTGCTGCTAATGTCACTGCACTAATAATAACCAAGAACAGCAATTTAATCTAATTAACCTTTCAAACTGAAGGCCTAACATTTGTAACATGTTTTGAGAATTAAATAAGATATCCTAGAAAGCACCTAATACCAATCCTAGAAAATAGCTTATCTTCAACTAATTTAATATTTTTTTCAAATACATGTCTACTTTTAATTACTTTTACAAATAATGCCCTGAGGAGAGTTGATTATTAGTTATCTCACCACATCTGTAATTACTGTAGTAAGCCCACATATACACAGGAAAAAATAAACATTTAAGACAAATGTTTTACCTTTCTATGGTGATTTAATTACAATATCTTCTGTTTTGTTTTGTTTTGTTTTGTTCATTACCATGCTGTCCATTCACCTCTGAGTTCTACAGTCTAATCAAATTAAGGTTTTCAAACGGAAAATTTGATTGAGATTTTCCCTGCTTAAAAATCTTCAATGACTTCCCAGTGCTTTTAGGATAAAGACAAAGCTCCCTATGATGTGGCTTCCATGGTTTGTATTAGCCTGCACATGGTCTGCTCTAGTACCATAGGCCCTCTGTCTCCTGTAGCCATGCTAGCATTTGTTCCAATTCCTGCATGTTCTCCATCGTGCCTCCCACCACACACTTCTTGCACATTATGTGTCCTCTCTGCCCTTCTCATACTTCTTCACCCAAATAACTGCAAGTCCCACCCCTTACACTTCAGTTTACCTGGGTAAAATCCACATTGTTTAAGTGGTCCTGCTATCAAGTTCCTTCATATGATTAATTGATTAACAACTATCTCTCCTTTTAGGCTGTAGGCTTCATGAGGAATGGAACAGTGACTGGTTTTGTTCACCACTTTATCCCTAGCACCTAATGTAACAACCCATCAAATAGTACTTATGAAATATTTATTGAATAAATACAAATATGATTGTAGCTAAGGCATATATTCCATATATAGTGAGGGGCAGCAGAATGGAGTGGTCATAAGTACATTTGGAACCAGACTGCCTGAGTTTGAATACTGGATTTTCAATTACTAGTTGTGTTGACATAAGGCATATTAACTTCGTCTGTGAAATGGCATAATAATAGCATCTACATCATGAAGTTGCTATGAGGGTTATATAAGTTTAAACAGAATTTCTTGAAATAATGACTGGCATATAGTAAAATTTAGGTACATGTTTGTTAGAAAACTGAAGAAAAGGACATTTAAAGTAATTGAAATAAAATTCAGTCTGGGGTGCCAATGAAAATTTGGGGATTTTAAAAATCACTAAAAAACATAAACACAATCTCAAAAATATCTGTAATATCTACCTACATATCTTGCTATTCAGTACATCTATCAAGTCATTATATGTCTCCCACAAAAACAGAATTTCCTCCTTTTGTTTTGTCCCCTAATCATCATATTGTCTCAAGTTGCAAAAATTATAGTAGCTTTGATTCTTCCTTCATCCCTTCTTTTTGTGCCCAGTAAATCACCAATCTAGCTCATTGTTGTTTTCCAAAAATATCTCTTCAATTACCCTGCCCCTTTTAATCAAATGTTGACACACTAACTTCAGACCATTTAACATCTCAGATCTCAACAAATGCAGAAACTTTACCCCACGATCCTCCTGTCTCCTACCTCAAATTTCTCCAACTTAATAGGAATATACATCAACCTCAGATTAATCTTCCTAAATTTAATGATCTCATTCTCCAGCTCAATGCTTACAAAAAAAAGTTCAAATACTTAAGTCTTACAGTTATGAGATGTGAGCTTCACCAGTCTGTGTGCCAAATGTTCTCTCCATATATGATCCACATCAACCATGTTTTTCTATTCACTATTCCTGGTATATGCTTGCATTTTTCCAACTTTAATACTTGGTTCAGTCACTACATGTTTATATTGCATTTGCCACAAATTTCTCTGTACATTTATTTGCACCATGTTTGGACAATTTAAATTCCATTGCTGACATGCAAGCTTCCCCGAGCACTTAGACAAACTGTTTCTGAACCCTTACAAGAACCTACTATGTATATCAGCAGAGGTCTGTCTAAACAATGGTGTGTCTAGATCAGCTGAGAGGCAAGTCTATAAACATTTGTTACTTTTAAAAGTATAGATCTTAACAGCTTACAACTGAAATATTTTTCAAGGACTAGGTCAAAGAAAATTCAAGTTTACGTCTAAAGCACCTCCTTACTCATTTGTTTACGTTTCCTTGAGCAGAAATGAAAGGAGTGGCGTGACAGGGAGCCGACAAGGCCCATAACCCTCAGGTACTCGTGAAGATAGAATGCACATGTGTGTAAGAAACAACGATGTTTCCCCAATCCTACTCTTCCGTGGCCTTTCCAGTTGCAAAACAAAGCACCACCATCCATCTGTGTCCTCAAGTCGGAAACTCTGGACGAATCTCCCTAACCCATTCTATCCAATTTATCACCAAGCTCTGACAAGCCCACCTGGTCTCAATATACCTCAAAACCATCTATTCTTTCCCATTCCACTGCCACTACCCTAGGATAAGTGGTCATTATCTGTCACCTGAGCTGGGAAATAGCCTTCTGACTTGGGTAGTTAGTTCCACCTTCACTTCTCCTTTCCAATCCATTCTCTATACTGCTAATGTTGTCATTTTAAAGGAGTCTATCATGCTTCTGTTTAAAATATTAATACTTCAATGGCATATTGTTATACTTAAGATAAATGCCAGCATCCAACAAGACTTAGCTCTGGTCTCATCTCTTGATTCTCTTGAGTTATGTGCTAGTCTCCAGACATACTTGCTTTCCTTTACTTCCTCAAAGCCATCATGCACCTTCACATCTGAGGGCTTTCACATGTGCAATTTACTGTATTTCGCACACTCTGTATTCCCTCTCTGTCTTATTTATTCTCATTCTGCTCCAAAATAATCTAACATATCCTTTGTACATGACTAGTTTAGGTCCTCCTCTTAAAGCTGTTCATGTATGTACACTTTCTTGTATCTATACACAGCAGTTGAAATTCACTGTTTGCATACTTTTTAATTACCAGCTTAATGCTATTATCCCCTGCTAATCCACAAAGGCATGAAGCATGTGAGCATTGAATATTTTGCCCTGTATATTTTAGGTGTTCAATATACATATGTTGAATAATCAATGGAATGTTATCACTGTAATGTATGTTATGGTTAAACAAAAGTTGAGAACCACTGGTGGGTATCATTTATTTAGCACTTGCCATTGATATCTATATTATTATATGTTCATATTTTATGTACCTAACTAGACTGCAAGTTCTTGGGGAGGACCCAGTAATGCTTTACTCTTCTTTATCAGATCTTGTACACAGTTAGCATTCAATAAATGTTTGGCAGTTGAAGAGTCTGGAAGAGCATTCTTGAAAGGTTCTTTATATAGGTTGGTCAGGGAAGGCCTCAGATAAAACATGACATTTGAGCAGCGACATGAAAAGAGTGAGAAGCAAGTCATACACATCCCTGGGAAAATAATACTCTAAGAAGCTAGGAGAACAATTGTGAAGGCTCTGTGGTAGATGGGACCTACTTGTCAGGTTCAAAGAATTGCAAGGAGTCCAGTGTGGCTGCAACAAAGTGAGGTAAGGGACAAGTTAATAATAAATGAGATCAGAAAGGTCGCCAAGGAACAGTGCATATAGAGCCTTGTAGGCTGTCATATAGATTTTGGCTTTTTCTCCAAGAAAGTTGAGGTGCCATTTGAAAAAATTTGAGCTAAGAAGTGGTAAGCTCTATCTTGAGTTTTAAATTATTTGATGATTTAATACATGTAAAAAGCTTACTCTGAATGACATGAAGTAAATACTAAGTAAATGTTTGCTTTATTATCATATCAGATGGCATTAATTAAGTCTGTGGAAAAAAAGGATCATATATCTACTTTTCAATCTTTGAACAATTTTAAATGTAGCAAATATAACAACATAGAACAACATATGGTTTGGTTCCACACATATATGTTTGCACACACATTTATTAGATAAGTAAAGATTAATCTCTCCTGTATTAATCTTCCCACTGCATTTTGTTTATTCTGTAAAAATCCATTTATTCTGAGTTTTGTTTGTTTATTAGAATATGCCTTACTACAATACTCCTCACTACAAGAAAGGGTCCTTTTCTGGGAGAATCATGAATTTGAGATGAGCAAAAAAAAAAAAGGATGTTTATTTTCACTAGCTTGTATTTGAAATTTAATATCCCTTCAATTATAAATGTAGACAAAAAAATCACAGTAGTTCTATCATCAGTAAAAATTGTAGAAGCTTTTATTTCATATTACAATTGTTCCTGATATCTAGAAATACTGGGTTTACTCTCTTCTCTACTTTATAACTATAGGATTTATTAGAAGCAATGCCAGATTAACCTTTTTAAAATACAAGCACATAGTAACCAAAACAGCATGGTACTGGTACCAAAACAGAGATTTAGACCAATGGAACAGAACAGAGTCCTCAGAAATAATACCACACATCTACAGCCATCTGATCTTTGACAAACCTGAGAGAAACAAGAAATGGGGAAAGGATTCCCTATCTAATAAATGGTGCTGGGAAAATTGGCTAGCCATAAGTAGAAAGCTGAAACTGGATCCTTTCCTTACTCCTTATACGAAAATTAATTTAAGATGGATTAGAGACTTAAATGTTAGACCTAATACCATAAAAATCCTAGAGGAAAACCTAGGTAGTACCATTCAGGACGTAGGCATGGGCAAAGACTTCATGTCTAAAACACCAAAAGCAACGGCAGCAAAAGCCAAAATTGACAAATGGGATCTCATTAAACTAAAGAGCTTCTGCACAGCAAAAGAAACTACCATCAGAGTGAACAGGTAACCTACAGAATGGGAGAAAATTTTTGCAATCTACTCATCTGACAAAGGGCTAATATCCAGAACCTACAAAGAACTCAAACAAATTTACAAGAAAAAAACTAACAACCCCATCAAAAAGTGGGCAAAGGATATGAACAGACAGTTCTCAAAAGAAGACATTCATACAGACAACAGACACATGAAAAAATGCTCATCATCACTGGCCATCAGAGAAATGCAAATCAAAACCACAATGAGATACCATCTCACACCAGTTAGAATGGCAATCATTAAAAAGTCAGGAAACAACAGGTGCTGGAGAGGATGTGGAGAAATAAGAACACTTTTACACTGTTGGTTGGATTGTAAACTAGTTCAACCATTATGGAAAACAGTATGGCGATTCCTCAAGGATCTAGAACTAGATGTACCATATGACCCAGCCATCCCATTACTGGGTATATACCCAAAGGATTCTAAATCATGCTGCTATAAAGACACATGCACACGTATGTTTATTGCAGCACTATTCACAATAGCAAAGACTTGGAATCAACCCAAATGTCCATCAGTGACAGACTGGATTAAGAAAATGTGGCACATATACACCATGGAATACTATGCAGCCATCAAAAAGGATGAGTTTGTGTCCTTTGTAGGGACATGGATGCAGCTGGAAACCATCATTCTTAGCAAACTATCACAAGAACAGAAAACCAAACACCGCATGTTCTCACTCATAGGTGGGAACTGAACAATGAGATCACTTGGACTCGGGAAGGGGAACATCACACACTGGGGCCTATCATGGGGAGGGGGGAGGGGGGAGGGATTGCATTGGGAGTTATACCTGATGTAAATGATGAGTTGATGGGTGCTGACGAGTTGATGGGTGCAGCACACCAACATGGCACAAGTATACATATGTAACAAACCTGCACGTTATGCACATGTACCCTAGAACTTAAAGTATAATAATAATAATAAATAAAAAAATACAAGCACATTATTTTAAATTTGTGTTTTAATGCTGATTTTTAATATTGAAATAACTGTATTTTAATAAAGTTGGTTCCTTTTATTTTGTATTTATTTCATGCATTTAAAAATAGCATGATGAGAAATGATCCACAGGCTTCACCCAAGTGCCAAAAAGAACATGGCACAAAAGCACTTAAGTGTTCCTGATCTAGAAGAAAGAATCTATGACTTATTTGCTTCACATGCTCCATAACACCTACAAAACAGACTCTCAAAAGACTTTCTGAATTTATTGAATTGTTTCACCTTCATTTTCGGGTTCTTTTCTTCCTTGTCACTTCAACGATTTAATTCTTTTTTTAACAATTTTTGATTGAGCTGGGATTTTTGTTTGTTTCTTTTGGCTTCAAGATATGTAAATTATCACTTTTTTTATTTCTTATATGAAACAGCAATGCTAGCGAGCCATCTGTTAGACAAGCAGCTTACACTGGTGTGAAATTAGACATGACCAGCCCAGTAATATAAACACAAAACACATACTAGAAGGCTTCATGCATGATATGTAATGCATTTTCAAACTGCAAAGTCAAACAATAGAAGGCATTCATGTAGTCAGCCCCTAAGAGCTTAAGATACAGTTGAAGAGCTCTATATACTGTAAACTCAGTTACCTCATCTAAAAAACATTATTCCATTACTCTGTAATGTACCAGTACCACATACCTTGGACCACACACACATAAATATGGTGAGTGCTTACATTTTAAATTACCTAGCAATTCTCAGACATTTTTAAATGAAAAAGCAACTCTTTTCCCCAAATTTCAGCCTTTTAGAAAAGGCTCTTAATATAAAATGTATGAATGTTCCCCTTTAAGGAATAGCATACATATTCATTATTGATTTGTTCCAAAGACTTGAGTTTCTCCAACACATTTAGTAACAGCTCATTTTAAAGTAATTAATTTTCCATTTTCCATATGGTGAGAGTGACTTTTCCTGACATGATATTCTACATCCACAGTGCTTTGAAAGCAGTGACCACAATTAGTGCTATCAAATATCATGAAAACAGTTCCCCAGTTAGACTCCTTTTACAATCTTGTCTTACTGATGTGCCTGCATGTTGTTAAGTGCAGGATGTGAGACTGTAAGTAGAAGGGATGATATCATCATGGAAAAATTCAGTCAGGTTTACTTTTATGCTCAAGGGACAACACTGTGCTAATGCTAGGAAATCACGTAGATGAAAAATGTGTGTGTGTGCATGTGTGTGTGCACCTCCCTTTTTTTCAATCCAGAATTTGTTCTTCTTCTTTTTATACTTTCTGGAGTTTCAATTTAACATATTTTATTTTCAGTCATATGTTTCATATGCCTTTAATGCAACGGTTATTTACACTACCAAATAATATATTATGGTTTGAGCTCATAAGCAAAAAGAACAATTTTGAAGGGGCCCTTTATAAGCAGATTCATATAAATGTAGTAGCCTCTGGAATCTAGACAAATTTCTAGGTTAGAATCCACCACCTGGTCTTTCCCCATCTCTTCTCCCTGCTCTGAACTATGTAGATTCTCAGCAGGGTACAGAATAGGGCTAGATATACTCTTCCCCACATCTCAGCACAAAGTCCTTATTAGGAGCATATCCCAATATGAAGAGAACATTAGAATTGTGGAAATGGCTTTTTGCTCATATGAGAAGGCTAGCAGCTACTGGCCTACAACAAATAAGAAAGGAGACAAATATGAAGATGATAGATTTTATGTTACCCTCTTATAATTTAAGGGAAATTCTAAAATAAATTTTACTTTTGCCATTTGCTTCTTAGGGCGTAAAAAGTAAGCTATCTCAAACACGAGTGCTTTTTACAAAGGCTTTCCAGGCTTTGCATATGGTCATTTTTCATTTTGCTAGGGCCTATATACTCTTATCCAAATAATTTTAAATACATAGGCCATAAAGTACTTTTGTTCAATTTGTAATTCCATCTACAGATAGTTCAACAAACTTCATACTCTTTTAAGTATTATTCCTAAAGAACTTCAGCCCAATATCTTAGACACTGGCTTCTTCTGCCACCCACCTCTAGAGTTATATATCAAAAGGATGAGAGACAATTCCTTCTATGATTCATTGAAAACAAATAAATGAGATTAATTTGGATTTTGACCTTGTGATAATAAAAACAGTAAAGAAAATGATAATGTATGGGTAGTCAGAATGGTCAAATTAATCAGTTTAAACCCACTTAAAAATCATTGTAATAGGTGTATACATAAGCACTTTAGACATTGCAATGCATGTGTGGCTCCTGTATTTATATTATATGGCAGGTATTTTCATTTTTAATTAATATCATTTTTGATTTAAGAAGATAGGACACACTTAAAATAATTTTAAAAGCATGAAAATGTTTCAGTATGTACTGTTATATCTTTTAACTTCTATTCTAATTTAAGCTCCATAATAAAATAATGCCTTTTTCTGAAGACCTGTGACTGCTTGCAACTAATTTTTTTCCCAACTGTTTTGTTTTTTTTTTTGAGACAGTCTCACTCCGTTGTCCAGGCTGGAGTACAGTGGTATAATCTTGGCTCACTGAAACCTTGAGTCTTCCAGGTTCAAGTGCTCTTCCTCCCTCAGCCTCCCGAGTAGCTGGGACTACAGGCTTCTGCCACCATGCCTGGCTAATTTTTGTATTTTTAGTAGAGACAGGGTCTCACTATATTGGCCAGGGTGGTCTTGAACTCCTGAACTCAGGTGGTCCACCTGCCTTGGCCTCCCAAGGCTGGGGTTACAGGCATGAGCCACCGCGCCCAGCCCTTTCCCAACTTTTTTTTTTTTAAGCTTGATCTCATAAGCTATGCATTACCACATACAACACATTTCTTCCTAATAGAGAGTAAACTCTTTGAGAATATTCTATATTTAAATCACACCCTTTAAATCACAACTATCTTTCTCACCATCAAGACAAATGCATATTAACACTCACAGCCAATAACATCATCTTTTGTTGCTAACATATACTAAAACTATTCAATTCTAAAGTAACGTATATAAGTAGGACTCAATTATCATGAAATATTTGTAGTTGGTAATATTCAATATTATAAAAGATTGATACAATGAACTTGCTGTACTCCATGATCATATTTAACTCCTTTTTGAGTTACCCATTGTTTAATAACACATTTTCAGAAAGTCGATAGCAGGATTTATTGTGCAGTTTTCCTAAGTACTAGAATTCTGATTCTCTCCTGCAATTTTATAGAATTTGTATTTTTACATTGGTTGTTAAACAGTGCTTTGACAGACAGCTAATTAGGTGCTCTGAGAGAAAATAAAGGTTCTAATATTCTCATTTCCCTCACCAACTATTTTATTGAGCAAAAGAGGCAGTTATTGGGAAAAAGATGCAAAAGAAAAAAAATGATTTCATCTTTATGGTTCCTTTAGTCATTGAAAGACACAGCATTTCGTTTCAGGTCAAAAAAATATCTTGAGAACCTGTTACCTAAGAGCCCTACAATTATTTTTCTTCCTAATTTTCAATGCTCAGCAAATTCATGAAACCATTGGCTATCGTACATCTGATGCTTATTTTATACTGCAAGCAGTATAATCAGGCCTTGAAAAGAAATCCCCAAACTGAATGAACCATTGGATATAAATATGCTCATTTTTATCCTAATTTTTACCTTTATATAATGCTCCGAACTCAAATAATACATCATGTGACTATATAATAACATTTACAATTAACTAAATGATTAACCTCCTCCAAGATTCACTTTTTCCTAACTAGTTTAAATCCCCATGGTCTGTTACTTCAGCCAATCTCTTGTCAGTGCTTTTAACATCCTCAGATCCTTGTTCTTTCCCTAGACCATTCTAAAATTCTCAAATCTTCCGTCTTTACTACTTGAAAAGTCAGATTTGCTCCTCATGCTTTGTCATATCAAAGACTTTTGAGCTAAGCAAACAGGCAGAGGGAGGAATTTCAAACTTAATGAGAATAAAGTCTTCAGGATTAATAATCAAAGATGGCTAAAACCCATGGATAATAGTATTCTGGATCTAAAAGTAAATATCCATATCAGGGCATGTATTTATTCATTCATCCAACACCATGTCTACTGAGCATCTATATGCTAGGCATTATGTTAGACTCACAGATGAATAAAACATAAACTAGGTACTCAAGGATCTTAGAGTCCAGCAAAGGGATAAAGACTAGGAAACAACTAAGTACGACAGTGTGGTACAAGAAAAAGTGGTTAACATGCAGATGGAGAGCAACCGTAAGAGAGAGGCCAGATCTACAGATACAGAGTGTAGAAACTGCAAGAGCATCTCTACACTTCCAGTATCCTTTTCCCTTCTTAGGTAAGAGTATATTAATTTTCCTTAGGGACACTATCATTCTTTCATTTTATTCAGTCTGAGCAGTCAAGGTATGAAGCCATGATCTAATCAGAATATTGGCTGTTAATCAGGCTCTTTCTTGCTGAAATTTTAGTCTTCAGAGGAATGATACAATAAAGTTAATAGCTAAATGTTAATGTGCACCCATATGTGCTAGGTACCACTCAGTGCTTGTGCATACTAACTTACTTAGTCCCCATAATAACTAAATGAGGTAGTTACAATTATTACTACATTCTACAAATGAGAAAACTAAGGCACAGAGGAGGAGTTACGATTTCACCCCAGGTAGTGTGACAACTGAGTTTAAACTATTAACCATTTCTGTTCAGCTGCCCTCTCTAAAAAATTTCTGAAATTATTTGCCCTAACAGTGGTACCCTGAAATGACTGTGGATCTCTGCTGCATAATCCTTGCAAATAGTCTAATTCTTAAGCCCTCAAAATCCAGTTTAACTTTCCTTCACATGTCTTTTCTCTCTAAGAAGTACCCCCATATCTTTCCAACAAATTCTTTTGGCAATAAGTTCATCTTTTCCAAAAATTTTAGATTTTAAAAAATCTACCTGTCACCTGATTCCCCACAAGGCATTTCTCTTCCCTGAATGCATAATAGAGAGTCTGGATCCCTTTAGAAATTAGAAGGAAGCAGTACAGTAAAGACTTGAGATCATTACTCCCTTCATTCAGAATTCTCCCTTCATTCTGTAAATTTATCTCAATAAATTCATCTTTTCCAATAATTTATTTGGTACCAGAGTATGGAGTTAAGTTGTCAAGACTCAGAAAAATATGTTATATTTGGAACTGGTGTTGAGACTGATAACGGAACACAACTGTGGAATAGAAAACTAGCAGCCCATACCATTTACACAGGGGCTAGAAAAGAAACAGTTTTTGTGGGGTCTTGAGCTTATTTTATTTGGGGGCTTTCCTTATAAAAAAGAGCAGAATTATAATTACAAAATTAGATATGGAATTAAATATTTTAGCATAATAAAAAATACAATAAATTAATAACTTTTAAAAGATGGCAAACACTAGAGCCATCACAAAGCACAGAAAATTAACATAATATTTCTTATTAGTTAACTGCATGAAGGAATGCTACTTCACATTTTCTTAAATATCTTCATTTTAAACTTTTTGGTCACCTCTTCTTAAAACAATGTTTTAGAAATATTTACATAGGAAAAATATACATACATAGGAATCTTTCCTTTAGCATGATTAATCAGGATAAAATTTCTAATAATTCAGGAAAATCTCTTTCAAACTCACAGCTCATTATTGGTGAATATCACAAAATTTTGAAATTTTTTCTTTATTTCAAATTTGTTTGACAAATATTCTGTTGTCAAATTTAGAGAAATCACCAAGTTTCTTTCATTTGTGAGCTGTTGCATACGGAAGAATTTTCCACTGAAGAGCTGTGATATATGGAATTTACAGAATAATATGACTTGCATTTGCTACTGTTTCCTGTCCTTTGCTAAAATCCTGTCCCCTTGCCAGATCCTGGTCTCAGATGAGAAGGGACTAACATTCTTTTCTTGGGAAGAGAGTCAGAGACATGAAAAGAATGGACAAGTTGGGAAAGAAAATAGCAAGCATACCCTCCCAGGAAATAGGGAGGGTACATGGTGGATTCCTCTACATCCGGTATGCTCCTGGACCAGGTTAAGAAAAGTATATCAATTAACTTGGACAGTTAGGAAACAATGGCTCTGTCCTTAAATTTTAGCTAGCCACAGAATAAAGAATTTTTTTTTTTTTTTTTTTTTTTTTTTTGAGAAAGAGTCTCACTCTGTCATCCAGGCTGGAGTCCAGTGGCATGATCTTGGCTCACTGCAACCTCCGCCTCCTGGGTTCAAGCGATTCTCCTGCCTCAGCCTCTCAAGTAGCTGGGATTATAGGTGCACACCACCACACCTGACTAAATTTTTTATGTTTTTGTTAGAGACAGGGTTTTACCATGTTGGTCAGGCTGGTCTCAAACTCCTGACTTCAAGTGATCCGCCTGCCTTGGCCTCCCAAAGTGTTGGGATTACAGGGGTGAGCCACTGCACCCAGCCAAACCCACACTTTTTTAAGCCATTGCTGACAACCTCTACCAGGTGTCAAAATACTGCAGCCTGGCTAAGGATTAATTTAGATACATGTTACAGTAAAGCTCAGGAATCCCTGGATAACTAGTTACAAAGCCTCAATATACATTTAAAATGTTGAGTGCCACTAAATATATTATGGCAGAGCATTTTTTCGTTTTGTTTTCTTTTTCTTTTTTTTTTCTTTTTGCTGTCTTTGCAATAAATTTTGAGGGCATTAGTCTGAGGAGAGCAGAATGTAATTTTAGAATCAGCAAAATTAATTTACTCATACTGGACTAAAAAGATGTCCCCAATTCAATAGGCTAGCATGAAATGACCCTATTAAAGTTTGCTAGATTTGCTAATACACAGGTAGATTCAACAATAGCTTACATTAAATGACACAAAAAGGCCAGGAATCACTTGGTATGATATAGATAAAGGAATTAAGAACTTGAAGAAAAAATTCCACATTCCATTCAACCTATAGTGAATACCTCACATAAGCATACTTTTCACTATGCCACTCAGTGAGGCCCAAGAGGCTCTATTTTCCACTAAAGGATGAAGAATAAGTTGATGAAGAAAGCTTCAAAAATTTTAAGGTGACATTATTCTTCAGAAAGTCTTAGGAGCTGTTGTTGAAATAAGCTTCCTCATTTTAGTGTGAATGGAAATTCTCAGGGTAGCAGTAACACGTGTTGGCACTTAATTTCCAGAGGCAAAATAGATATGGTGGATAGAACACAATCTGGAGAGGCCAATCAGATCTCCTAGAATGACCTAAAGCACAGGAAATCTGATTATGGTTTATTAATCATGGGGCCTTGGGAAGTAAATTGAAAGTCAGCTCCCTAAATTCTTGTTTGTTTGTTTGTTTTTTTTAACTTTTATTTTAAGTTCAGGGGTATAAGTGCAGGTTTGTTACATAGGTAAACTTGTGTCAGAGGGTTTGTTGTATAGATTATTTAATCACCCAGGTATTAAGCCTAGCACCCATTAGTTATTTTTCCTGATCCTCTCCCTCCTCCTACCCTCCACCCTCTGAAAGGCCCCAGTGTGTGATGTTTCCCTGTGTGCCCATGGGTTCTCATCATTTAGATCCCACTTATAAGTGAGAACATGCAATATTTGGTTTTCTTTGTATAACAAAAAGAGCAACAATATGAGAGAATCTTCTGATTGCCCAATTCCCAGACTGGAGCCAAATTATAGATCCAGAGCTCACTGAATGAAGGCAGTAATGATCTCAAGTCTTTATGTAAAGCTTCCTTCTAATCTCCAAAGGGACCTGATCTGTTTACTATGCATTCAGAAAGGGGAAATGCTTTGTGGGGAATCAGGTCACAGTGAGAATTTTTACCTAAACCTACTTTATACTATGACTAGTACACCTTTGCAAACATTAGATGTTATTTTTATAGTTTTTCCTGAGTGCATAATTTGCATGGATATTCTCAACAATTGTCCTAATTTTTATCTTTGACACATGGAATAAGTTCTTTTGTGGTAAAAGGATCAAATAAAAAAAGCACACCTATTTAAAAAGCCAGAGATTCATGCAATTATTAATGACCTGAATATTGCAAAAAAATAAAAAGTGATTTCTACCACCTCTCAATGAAAATCAGTAAAAAAAAAAGATTGATATGACTTGGAAACAGCAGGGAGATTACAATGAAGTAACATATTTAATCAGAATCGCTGTTACAGATGTGCTCTTTTCAATGAAGTGTATCACTCAATATCCTGGTTCTTGACATTCATCTCTTGGTTTGGAGAATGCAGCTTTCTTTATTCTAATGAGTAGAAAATTCCAGAATCAGTTTGCATATGTTTGACAGTAACAATAGAACTCTTACTATCCTATACACCATCTCCAGCCTTGTGACATAACCGACAGGGACCATGGATATTTCAACATCACAGGTCATCAAGCTCCTCTACTATTTTATGATATTTGACATTGGAGATTTGATACTGGAAAGCAAGAATAGTAGGCAAACCAGACGGTTTCATAAAATACACACATTCTGGAGGGTAGAGAATAAATCTCATGAAAATGCAGAAAGGGGGTTCTGCCAACTAAACAAAGTTTCTGGGTCTAGTAGTAGGGGCCAGGTAGGAACATTGCCGTTTTAGGAAGGGCACGATTCAAATGTTCCTCGCTTGTTCTTGTTGTCTGATGGAGACTGAATTTCTACCATGGGAACCAGTAATCACGAAACATTAACTGTTTATGATGAACTTATTGCCATGTGATCTACTGGGCCATATTTTTTATTGTGCCCAGCACTACTTTATCATTGAATATGTGAAAAGAAAATATCTTGGGCCCCCAAAATCACTAAGCTAAAAGGAAAACTCAAGCTGGAAAGTGCTTAGGGCAATCGTGTCTCCCATTCTATTCAAAGTTATACCTCTGGTCACTCAGATAAATGGGATTTCTGATTGCCTCCTTTGGAAAGGTTAATCAGAAACTCAAAAGAATGCAGCTGTTTGTCTCTCATCTGTTGGTGACCTGGAGCATCCTCCCCACTTCGTGTCTTTCTGCCTCTGCCTCAAGTTGTCCTGCCTTTCCAGACCAAACCAATGTACTTCTTACATATATTGATGGATGTCTCATGTCTCCATAAAATGTATAAAAGTAAGCTGTGCCCCGACTACCTTGGGCACACGTCATCAGGACTTCCTGAGGCTGTATCATGGGTGCACGTCCTCAATCTTGGCAAAATAAACTTTCTAAGTGAACTGAGACTTGTCTCCGATTTTCTGGGTTTACAAGTTCGAGTGCCATGTATGGGATGGGCTCAATTAGACATTAAGATCTAAATAAGTTCTATAGGCACATCACTCATTCCCTATCTTGCCCACTTTTTCACATTACTGCTTTCTGTGCCCCCCGCCAACTGCAAATGTAGCCCGTATCAAGTCTCCTGTGACCAGTTTTATTTGAAAAATAAAAGTCAAGTTCCTTTACGTACTATTCTTTTTATTCTATATGATATACCAACATGTAATGATATGGCATTGAAACCCCATTTAGGCATATCTCTGGAAGATGGTATAGAACAGAAACACTCTCGGGGAAAAGAAAAAAAAAATTAAGGAAGACATTTCATTGTCTTTCATTTGGAGGTGAATAATTTGGCTATTTGGTCAGACTTAGAAAAATAGTGACAGGGGGATTTAATTTTATACTGAGAAATAATTCAACCTGAGGAAGCAATTACAAAGTAAATAAAAAATTTAAAAAATTCAGTGTATTTAAAGCTTAAATATATTTTACCTATATTTTACAAATCCTGAGGAACTGGTCTTTACCACTAACTTTCTTTTTCCTTTAGTCTCTGGTAGCAACATACCTATAAAAAATTATTTCTTTCCTCATCATTCCACCTATATTCTTCCCATCTCATCATAATATATTCTGTTTAATTCTAGCATTATGTTTGCAATTTAGAAAAATAAATTTTTAAGGGATATAAAATCATTTAGCTGTATAGCCGGCAACGAATGACTCCAGAATAATCACAGCTGAGATTTTATCTTCTTTTTCATACAAAACCTTTTATTGCATCTACCATACTTTCTTGTTCTGCCAGAGTGATCAGCAGTAAACACAAATATCTGGATTTCTCAGAATTAAATCTTGATAAGATGTTCTCTGAACACAAAGTGCTACTGATTTTTCTGAGAAGAAAATCTCTAATCTTTATGTCTTATTTAATTCCCGGAGGGCACAAAACAACATCCTGAGGTATTGTTATCTTGCAGCTCAAGGAACCAAGTACTCTTGATGGGCAAATGCTTGCAGCTATTCTATCTGCAGGATGTTCTTTCTCCTGAACAAGGACTGGATTCTACATTTAGACGGTTAATGTTCAGTTCCTTCCTTGGAGCATAATGTAGCATTCTACTAGGTAACAGAACTTCTTTTTTCCCCCCTCCTTCATCTGCTTCAAACTTGATCTAACCACCCAGGGTTCTTTGAAGTCAGAGGAAGCTCTGAACCCAGAGAAACTCTGATGTCTGAAGAAGAGACTCAAAATAAACGAGACAAATGCAAAGGAAAATTAGTAGAAAAAGAAAGGTTAAACCTTTTGAATGTCTTGCCCTACACTGATGCCCCTTGGTTGAGAGAGTCTTTTGCATCAATCAGCAAACTTGTGATTGGTGGGGGGGAAAACAAAAAAGAGAGAGCAAATATACAATAGGAAGGGGTTTGTACTGTGGAACACTATTTGCACCAGGAAAAGAAAGTTCATGCATAAATGTAACAATTCCCCTGTCTTGATTAGAGATGCCAACTGGATCAGGTAGCTGAGAGCCAAAAGGCATAAAACTTAGCCTTAAACTTGCCATTTGGTTTGGTTTTCTCATCCTAAAACGATACTGCAAAGATTCGTTTCATTTATATTTTTGTCTTTAAACATTCTCAACTCCAGAAATATTGAGATTTATAATTACAGTGAATTTATATTATACTACCTATAAATGAATTAAATAAAATTACACATTAAACGGCTGCACACTGGTCTCAAATGTTTCCACCCATCTACTGCCCAACTCTGCGAAGTCTCTGCATTGCTCTCATGCAGAGTTAGAAAATGGCCCACTACACGAAAGCTAAGATTAACTACTTAGAGCTCACACACACAAAGAAGCTATTTTTAAATTGATCTATTGATGTTTACAAGAAAGAATCATAGGACAGAATTGTTTCCATTCAGAGTATTTTATCAAAGCAAAGCTGGATATAAAAGAGTCATGGATTTATATCTAAAATATTAAATATGTGAACTAACATTTATTAAAATTTGCTTTCAGATTTAAGAGCATTTAAATCATCCTTAATACAGACATACTTCACACATACCAGGCATAACTTACTCGTTCAAATTTGTTTACACAGCTGTAAAATCTCCAAATTAACTATCAACCAGGAAAAGTAAAAAATATTGCTATGAAAATGAGGAGATAAGATTAAAGCTGCTAGAAAAAAAATTACAGAGAGCTTCCTGTGGCGTAGCTTTGGATGGGAGCAAGTTCGTTGTCAATTTTTTAAAAGTAATTCTGTTTCGACATCTCCCTATGCACAGTTTCACTAATTCAGAGAATGTATTGACTAATGCATCTATTTTTGCCACCATTTTTTTGGAACTTCAAAATGCCAAAATGAGAAATAATTCTGTACAAACCATACATGAACACATGAGTATAAACACATGTAAAAGCAGACTTAATATTGTAACCTCCAGACTATTTAAACTCAATTTTAAAGCCTCATTTTTTCTCATGGGAAATATTCACTGTAATCCTAATTACCTGGGTTGTAGTGAATCCATTATTGTTTAAATTTGTATTTAGATTTAATAATATCAACATGCTTACAATCTCATAACTTTTTTTTTGTTTGTTTCTAGACCAAAAATGAACTGAAAATCTTGAGTTCAACAGAAGTATATTTATGAACAATAGTAGCCATGAAGATATACATACTAACGTTTTGGCTTTTCATCTTTTAAAATTTTACTATAAAAGGCAGAAAAGAAAATGTAGTGATCTTTGCACTTTTCATATGGTAAGGCACAAATTATTATTGATTTAAGCTGCATATTACTGGCGGTCAGTTGTGAATATATAAATGCTGCTAAGAACACAGAAGGCAATTCAGTCAAGAGCAACTATGTCAACTTTTACTTCAGATCAAATTTGATGTATTGAGCAGTGAAAGTGAGGTCATAACTGGTATTTTTTTTCAACTTTTATTTTAGGTTCAGAGGGGAGACATGTGCAGGATTGTTACATGGGTAAATTGCACCTTGTTGAGGTTGGGTATACAAATGATTTCATTACCCAGATAGTGAGCATAGAACCCAATAGGTAGTTTTTTGACCTTCACCCTCTTCCCGCCCTTCCTGCTCAAGTAGGCCCCAGTGTCTTTTGTTCTCCTCTTTGTGTCCATGTGTATTCAGTATTTGGCTCCCACTTATGCGTGAGACCATGTGGTGTTTGGTTCTGTTCCTGCATTAACCTGCTTAAGATAATGGCCTTCAGCTGCCTCCATGTTTCTGTAAAGGACATGATTTTGGTTTCTTATGGCTGCATGGTATTCGTGGTATACAGGGACCATATTTTCTTTATCCAGTCCACTGTTGATGAGCATCTAGGTTGATTTCATGTCTTTGCTATAGTGAATAGTGCTGCTATGAACCCACAGGTGCATGTGATTTTTTGGTGAGATGACAATAAGTATTTTTAAACCTGCACTTGTTCAAGTAACACATTTAAGGTTTTATACTAAAACCTTTATCACAATCTGAAAAAAAATTTAGCTTCATATTCAGTCAAACAAAATTGCCTAGGTTCACAGAACTATTTCAAGTTTAATAACTTGCTGCAGTTCTACTACTAACTGAAAAATATTCTTTTGTTTCTTTATGTTTTATAGTTTTATTATAAAAATTATAATATTGAAATAAATGTTTAAAAGGAAAGTGGTTACATAACTTTCGATCCGTAAATATCCTCAATATTACATATTATCATGGAGATTGGGGCAAATGTATACATATCTGCACATAGCAACTCTCATGCTAAATACAAACATTTATAAAGCATTTATTTTCTCCCTTCCGAGTACTAACCAAGCCCGATCTTGCTTAGTTCCCGAGATCACATGAGATCGGGCATGTTCAGGGTGGTATGGCCATAGACTATAAAATATTTATTTTCTTATAGTTAATCGAAAATTCTTATGAGGGTCTCTTACCTTCCACATAGGAAAAAGATATTTTATCAAGAGTCCTATTTTGTGCAATGCTCTATGGAAGGTATGCATGCATAAGTATTACTCCTATTTCACAGATAAGGAAACTATGGCTCAGACATGTCCAATGAATAAATAAAACTAGAACCCAAGCAAAATGCACTTAATGTCAAAGCCTTTGACCTATAGGCTAATGCTTTAGGGTTATCTTACATTTGAGTCTTACAATTGCAAATCTATTTGGGAATCTTTGCTTCTGTTTTAAAAAAGCAAAGACTTACAAACAAAGCAAAACCAGAAAACCGCACAAAGGCCTTAATAGAGTTGGTTAATCTTTATTACTCTGGAGGATTCAAGGATTCTTAACACTGAGGCATTGGGCTCTCCATCCTCAAAAACAAGCAATACGGGTTTCAGGAACCTCGTAATGTGAAGGTAATGCTTTCAAATGTCTGGGCACCACAGCTTATTTCCCTCTGTTCATTGCTTTACAGTAAACCTTCTATACAAATTGTCCTCTTATTGGCATTATATTTTCTCATCAGTAGCTGATGTAAAGGCCAGTTACATCACGATGGAAATGAGAGCAGAAGAAAAATTGGTGTCCTAACATTAAGCTTGACACAAAGCATTTTCATAAACAGTCTCCTCATTCCTGGGCTACCCATAATGAACCAAAATGAGACAGCATTAAACTTGCAAAGTTGTCTGTATCAGCTTCATGATTGGTCATTTACTAGCCAATCTTGTACAAATTACTTAGAGTCTTCAACCATCCAATCAAGGAGAAAATTAAAAGAAATTCATGGTTATCAAACTTTGCTGTGCATTAGAATCACCTGGGGTGCTTTTTAAAAATTCCAGTGCCCAGGTTTCACCCTATGGGATTAAATCAGAATGTTAAGGCATGGGATCCAGGTCTCGGTATTATTTTATTTTATTCTTTTTTTTGAGAAAGGGTCTCACTTTGTCTCCCAGGCTGGAGTGCAGTGTTGTGATCTCGGCTCACTGCAACTTCAACCTCCTGGACTCAAGTGAACCTGACGTCTCAGCTTCCCAAATAGCTGGGACTACAGGAACCCACCACCATTCCCTGCTAGTTTTTTTGTGTTTTTCTTACAGATGGTGTTTCATCATGTTGCCTAGGCTGATCTTGAACTCCCGAGCTCAAGCAATCTGCCTGCCTTGACCCCCACAAACTGCTGAGATTACAGTCATGAACCATCACATCCAGCCCAGCTCTCAGCATTTTTCTTAAAGATGCTCAGGTAATTCCAATGTGCAGCAAAGTTTGGGAGCCACTTAATTAATTAATACCTTCACAGAGCTGCTTTTAAGATTTAAAAAAATAGAGGAAGGTTTTGTATATTATACAATACAGAGTAATAGAAAATATCTAAAAAATAAATTCAGTGGCAATACACACATATACACACACACACACAAACACACACACCCCTTTTATTTTTTCTGTCAGAGTTGCACAAAAGCCTTAACAGTTGCTTTCTGTAGTAAGTTGTCTTCAACATTTTTATTTTTATTTTTTTATTTTTATTTTTTTTAGATAGAGTCTTATTCTGTCACTCAGGCTGGAGTGCAAATGGTGTGATCTCTACTCACCACAACCTCTACTTCCTGGGTTCAAGCAATTCTCCTGCCTCAGCCTCCTGCGTCGCTGGGATTATAGACATGTGTCATGGTGCTGGGCTAAATTATTTTAATTTATTTTTTATGTATTTATTTATTTATTTTAGTAGAGATGGGTTTTGGCCAGGTTTGCCAGACTGGTCTCAAACTCCTGATCTCACGTAATCTGCCCACCTCAGCCTCCCAAAGCAAAGTACTGGGATTACATGCATGAGCCACCATGCCTAGTCAACATTATTTTAATATTTTTTATATCTCTTTTCATTCTCTATTAAAAATTAAGTACAATCTCTCTTGTTTTCTTCAAAAAAGTCAAACACCATACTTTCATCAAGTGTTTATAATCACTAGAAAAGAATATTAGAATTAATGTGGAGAAAAGAAATCTGAGTAGTTAGAAATAAAATATATAATTTGTCCAAATTTACTTAGTTCAATGGTACTATTATTTAGAATAAACAAAAAATTACAGTCCAGAAATTTTGATCTAGTATTCTGCCATAATATTTTTGAAAACAAAGATCTATTCAGTAAATCTTTCTTGGCTAGATTTGTGCATTGCCTAATGACACAATTATTTCTCTGCTAAGATTTTAGTCAATACTTTAGATTCATTGAGTTTATATACAACACTCTTTTAATACCATCATTTTTCATAAGCTTTTATTTAATTAGATTCACCAAAAGGATTATGCAATTTATGTAATTAGAGTGCAAATAACACATTACCTAATTAAAAAGAACCCTCTGTACTTTGTTGTTAGTATAGACCTTGATGCATCTGTTCACAATAAATTTTTTTATTACATTCAATTTATAAGCAATTATAAATGTAATCTACCACCTAAGAGTGATTTTTGCATTGGGATCTTTTACCTTTGTGGGCTTGTTAACATCCATGCTCTCCTTGAATTTCTCCTGCACAGTTTCTGCAAGTTGACAGAGCAAGGCACCATTGTCCAACTTCTCCATAAAAGTTTCTGCTGTAATCTCCTTCCCTGAAATGACAAAAAGAAGCATTATAAAAAGAAAATCAAAATGTCAGATTCACACTAAATAAAATATTTGACACAATCTTATTACTAAAATTGCTATTCTAGCTGAGTTACGTATCTGGGATAGGAGCTTACCAGAAATAGTCATTTCTTTGGAATTTTCTATCTTCCGTTGGTTGCAAGAATTTCAGCATTTAATATTTTCATAACATAGTGCTAACTGCATAAAAGTTTTATTTCATATTAAAGGTGGCAAAATGATATCCTGGGTAAAAGAATTCCATCATTTAGTAATCAGGGGGAATGAAAACTAATCAACAAAACTCAAAGAACCAGCTTTACCAGTGATTTCACAATTTGGCCTCCATTAATCATTCCATTCTCATCCTCAATGGCCCATTCAATTACTTTGACCCATAAGGCAGGACATAATGCAGAACAAGTATTTTTTGTTAGGTGTATGTCTGACTACAAGAACAACGTAGGTCTCTCTCTCTCTCAACAGGATTGTACTCTATCACCCAATCTGGAGTGCAGTGGCAGGATCATAGCTCACTGCAGTTTCAGACTCCGGGGGCTCAAACAATCCTCCAGCCTCAGCCTCCAAAAGTACTGGGATTACAGTCATGTAATCTGGGGTGCACCCAGCCAGATCAATTTTCTTTAATTTAAAATAGAGCCATGTATATATTTTTAAAAACCACCACTGGGAACTTTAATAACATGGCCAATATATAAAACCATATCTCTAGATTCTATTGAAATGGTTTTCCTGATTAAAATAACACAGGTAGGCTGGGCACAGTAGCTCAGGCCTGTAATCCCAGAATTTTGGAAGGCCGAGGTACGTGGATCACTTGAGCTCATGAGTTACAGACCAGCCATGGGGCAACATGGTGAAACCCCATTTCTACAAAAACACAAAAATTAGCCAGTCATGGTGGTGCATGCCTGCAGTCCCAGCTACTTGGGAGGCTGAGGTGGGAGGATGGCTTGGGTCTGGGAGGCAGAGGCTGCAGTGAGCTGAGATCCTGCTACTGCACTGCTTTCTTATATACTCTTTCAAATCATATCTTTCTCAAAGCCCTCTCCTTTTTTTGTTTCCTATTAATCTAAGTTTCAGAATATTCCATTTTCCTGCCTTATGTTTCTGTAAATTATTAGTCAGAAGTCCTACAGATTCAAGCTTCCTTCTATTTCTCATGCCATAACCTTAATAAAAATCTTCATAATGTGATACTTAAACCTCTAGCAACAAGAACAATGGCTATTCTTTCTGTCCTCAGCTTCTCTCTCCAATACATACCATGCTCACTGCTAAAATTAAGATTGCTAAACACCGTCCTCACTGAGGCATTCTCCAGACACCTTTATTGCACAATCCCTAATTTTCTCCTTTACCTGGAATATGAAAACTACTTACATTATTTATAATATTTACTTTCTGTAATTTTGTGAAATAATTTTCTTATTATTTGAAAATGCGGCCTGGCATGGTGGCTCATGCCTGTAATCCCAGCACTTTGGGAGGCCAAGGTGGGCAGATCACCTGAGATCAGGAGTTCAAGACCAACCTGGCTAACTAGGTGAAGCCCTGCCTCTACTAAAAATACAAAAATTAGCCAGGTGTGGTGGCGCACGCCTGTAATCCCAGCTACTTGGGAGGATGAGGCAGGAGAATGGCTTGAATCTGGGAGGCGGAAGTTGCAGTGAGCAGAGATCACACCACTGCACCCCAGCCTGGGCGATAGAGTAAGACTCTGTCTCATGAATAAATGAATAAATAAAATCTGGCTGGAACAACAGATGAACCATTTACCATTTAAGTTAAACTCACAATATCTAATATATTTGAATTTCAAGAAACATCTGCTTAAAATGAATTTTTTTTTCCCATTTTGGGGGGCAGTCTTAGGGACAAAGAATTACTTTTTAAACGAATGTTCTTTTTCCCCTACTGGGTAGTTCATATTTTGGCCCCCAATTAGAATAATGACTTCTGCAGGTGGAAAAACATCAGTAGCTTTAAATATTCACCACACAGGTAGCCTGTGCAGAACTTTCATTTCAAAACTGTGTGCAGCTCCGTTCAGAAATGAAAGTAGCATGCCGAAATACAAAAAGCCAGCATAACAGAATGTGTATTGTGTATTCATCATATTGGCCTTCATTTTCCTTTTCTTTTCTTTTTTTTTTTTTCCAACAGAAAGTGACTAGCCACAGACTGGAGTGCAGTGGCACAATCTCAGCTTTATTGCCGAAATCTATTGCTAGGCTGGAGTGCAGTGGCATGATCTCGGCTCACTGCAACCTCTACCTCCCAAGTAGCTGGGACTACAGGCATATGCCACCACGCCCAGCTAATTTTTGTATTTTTAGTAGAGACAGGGTTTCACCATGTTGGCTCCAATGGTCTCGATTTCTTGACCTAGTGATCTGCCCACCTCAGCCTCCCAAAGTGCTGGGATTACAGGCATGAGCTGCCACGCCAGGCTGCATTTTTTAATAATAACAAAATTATTTCACAAAATTACAGAAAGTAAATATTAGCAATAATTTTCTTAATTATAGTGTTATTCAAATAAATTTAAATTTTAAGATAAAGAAGATAAACTTTAAATTGTTGAATTATTTCTTTACACATTACTTGCAAGACTTTCCATTTTTAATAGATCTTTATATATTTTTATTTCATTAAATTCTATGGCAATTTGAAGATTCTATTCATAATTTTAAGTTATAAGATGTTTACAATATACTTAAAAGAACACATAAATCATAAAAAGAAAAAAATTGCTTTCATTAAAAACCCATTAACAATTTACCAAAAGGTACGATTTTTACTTTTTATGCATTATATCTTTTTAGTTATCCTGTTTTTCATGAATACTTGTAAAAAGAATTTTACATTGAACATCTGTATCTAATGAAAAATATATTAGGTGTCAGCTTTCAATTCTGTACATTTTATAGCTCTGAAAGGTGAGTTTTTTTTGGCTAAAACAGACTATTACATACTTTATAGTTGAAATGTACTGCCTCAAATGAAGAAAAAATACAAGTCTGAGACTTTTATAAATAACTTCATGTGTAACATATTTTCCTTCCAATGATTAAAAATTATTAAATATATACTTTATGATTACAATCACTGTGTGATTGTAAGAAATCAGTTGTAATCTTTATATGGGGATGATATATTATCTAGTTCTTTATTGCATTAATATTAATAATATCAACAGTATTTTTTTCAAAAAACAATACAATATAAAAGTAGTTGAATTTATCTATGGCAAATTCTTAAGAACGGGCTATGTAGAAATAATTACAATTTCTCAAGTAAAAGTCATACATAGGTAAATATCTCTGTTAAACAGAATCAGATCTTCTGTAATTTAAATTGTGCACCTGGTTTAACACATCAGACTACACGTACTGGAAACAGTGTGATTTTAGCACCAGAAAATCATTTCTTCCCTAACCCTAGCATTTCATTGTGGTTGGTGTTTGCAGGGAAAGAAAGAACAATAAATAGATACAATTAAAGTATGTTAAAGTCCTGACCAGTGCTGGTCCATAAAGCCATTGGTTTGAACATTAATCTAGCGTATCCTAGTCTAGAAGTAATAGTTTTGCTTCCTGAATTTATAATTGTGATATTTAATCTTCACATGATTAATTTAGTCAAGAATGACAACTTGCCAGTAGATCAAAATCAGGAAATTTGATTAAATATTGTGGCTAGTCGCTTTCTGTTAAAACATTATAGCTCAAAGGTGGGATATAAACATCTGCCTGAAATCTTTTGCCAGGCAACTATAATCAACATGCACACACATACACATCAGCGTATTCCTCCCAGAAATATGTTTGCCATAACTTTTGTAAAGATTTACATATCAGTCTATAAAGTGTTTTAGACTGGGGCCACCTGGAAAAAAATAATCCTTTTAATCTTCTAAGTTGCTGAGAAAGAATGTTTTCTTCCCAATAAATTAGCAGTATTAAATTTCTAAAGAATTCTAATAATAATATTTAACAGTTGAGTTATTATTATATGTCAAGTACTGTTCTAAGCATTTTACATGAATTAATGCATTTAATCTTCTCAAGAAAACTGTGAAGTGGGTGCTACTATATATCCATTTTACAGATGATGAAACAGATGTATAGATTAAGTAACCTGCCTCAGGTCACCTAATTCGCGGGCAGAGGAACTTGGCTCTTTGGCAATTTAGGTTCAGAGTTTATGCTTTTAGCCACTATGCTTGACTACTTAAATATTTGCTGAATACACAAATGACTATTTTCCATGACAATGAATTATCCCTCTTGCAGTTGTCTTTTTCTATGTAGAAACACCACAGAAACCTCTTTAGGAAAAAAAGAGAAAAAAAATAAAAGCTTGAGGTTGAAGATTGTGGTGCTGAAAAATGAATCGCAATCCACCTTGTAGGTTGGAGAATGGCTAACAATATCATTCAGGCAAGTTCTGGTACTTGGCATGATTCACTGAAGAAGAAAGTTGGTATATTTTTAATCCCTAAAGATGATCCAGATACTATCAAATTCTATTTTCATCCCCACTGTACCTCTCAATACAAATATATTTTTCTAACTGGAGAATTCAAAGTGGTTCATATGCTGTCTACAGTTTCAAGGTTGTAAGATAGGAAACAGTTCATTATATGCAAAATCCCTAGACCAGCACCTGCTTCACACTAATTTTCAAGTGTCTACCCTGAATTTACATCAAAAAATATAAAGCTGGTTCTGCTGCACAAATCACATACAAAATTAGGATAACTGCTCTGAAAGGTGTCAACTTGTGAACATGAAGGTGATTCTGTAAGCTTTTGAACTAACACAAGATACCACCTGTCCTACGGAATTTTTGTTGGCTATACCAAGAATATGAGAACCCTGCAGAATAAGTATCTGGCAAAAGGGCCACAAGAAAAAAGAAAAGCAAGCTGTTCCAAACTCATTAGATAGTAGCTGTATTTGACAGCAGCAACCCTAATAAATAGGTGCTTAAATGTTTAATGCTGAAAATTTTATTTTTTAAGAATAACTGAAAATAATGAAATGTTACATATTGCTTGTATTAAGTAGAAAACAACTGCATTTTATTTTGTATGCATGCACAAAGCTCAGAGAGGGGGAAAATCACCATGATATCAACTGTCAATGCATTTTCTAAATATAAGTAAAATCAATTCAGCATAACTTGACTTTTAATATATCTGATGATGTATTCAAAGTCCCTGCATTATCCAAACACATATGCCTATATCCTAAAGATCTATAAGCTTTAAGAACAATTTTAATTTATTTGATGTTTAACAACTATAATCCTTTCTTTGAAATACACTCCCATGTAATTTATACAGCATTAGACAAATATTAATTGAAAATAAAGGCAAGCCATCATTTTCAATTAAAAATACATATGAAATAGACAATTTGAGAACATTTATTTTAGTGTATAATCAAAGCCAAGCCAGTAATATTCTTCAAAAGTCCATCAATAATTATAAAAGTAGTAGAATATGCCTAATGTATTTGAATAATGGGTGGTTGCCATAATCCAGGACTGTTAATGTAATGACATGCTGTTTGCTCACAATGACAATTAAAAATTTCCCCAAGCTTTATTTACATATGCAATTCATGTTCTAATATACCCTAAGGGCATAGTTAAATAACAGATTAGTAAAGGCCGGGCGCGGTGGCTCAAGCCTGTAATCCCAGAACTTTGGGAGGCCGAGGCGGGCGGATCACAAGGTCAGGAGATCGAGACCACAGTGAAACCCCGTCTCTACTAAAAATACAAAAAATTAGCCGGGCGCGGTGGCGGGCGCCTGTAGTCCCAGCTACTCAGGAAGCTGAGGCAGGAGAATGGCGGGAACCCGGGAGGCGGAGCTTGCAGTGAGCCGAGATCGCGCCACTGCACTCCAGCCTGGGCAACAGCGTGAGACTCCGTCTCAAAAAATAAAAAATAAAAAATAAAAATAAATAAATAACAGATTAGCAATATTTGGTTCATGAGCAAAAATAGCAAAAGACCTAAAATAAAAATAAAATGTGTATATTTAATGTCAATAGGCAACAATGGCTGAAGAAACTTTTTATAAAGAAAGACGATAAGATCTTCATGACTGTTTTGCTGTCTTTTTTGAATGTTGGTCACAAAACTGCTCCGTGGTGCCAGCCATTATTCAAAAACATACTAGGACTGCAAAGAGTATTTTCTATAAGATCAGTAGATATATCCAAGGATATGTAAATAGTCAGTAAATATTACATGATAATCTTCTCGTTAATTAATGTGTGCTACCCCCTAGATAAATCTCAGCTACTATAAACTATTTATTCATTTTAACTAGTTAACATCACAAGACAGCTTGTATTTTATATTCTAATATATAAATTTCAGTTAGCTTAAAAGTTTGCAGTTGATGCTTTAATCCTATGCCTAGGAATTTAAAATGATATTTATTATTATTACTGATTAAGTAAGTATATTTCTGGGAAATGACAGTATAATACATATATACATTACATGAATATGAACATTGGTTTATGAACTAATAAAATTACTTTCTTCTCCATCGAATCATTTTGATCCATCAAAATATCAGAATATAAATGGAGTATTCTTTAAGGAACCATATTTTTAATAGACAGTTTATATGTACGATCAGAAATATCTGAATTTAGAACATCATTAATACTCCTTTTGAAAAACATAAAAGGAAAAAAATTACATTTTAGACAAGCATACTAGAAATCAGGAGAAAAATCTTTCCACAAGTAAACTCTAATGGCACAACAGCAACATCTAATTAAAAGCTTTAATTTAACATGTAAATTTCTACCTCAGTTAGGAATTCAGAGGAGATATATCAATTCTGAAGTTACTTTCAAGACATTTTCTTTTTATGTTTTTTACTTTGTATCTCTTTCAAGTAGATAAAAAGCAAGACTTGAAAAAGAGTGGCATAATAAAAATCTGCAAATATTTCTGAAGTGACAAAACAGCCAATAATAAATTATTTTAAAATATACTTTAATTGCTCTATTTCCAAAGTATGTGAGTACTAAATGTACCTAAGTGTAAGAAAAATATCTTCTAACATAACCATAAATTTATTCTTTCCCTCCTTATTATCACCATTCTAGTACACAATGCATTTTTCTACCTCCAAATGTTTTACCACTTTTCAATAATCTCGGGTTATTAGTCCACTTATCAAATTGCGATGAGAATATTGACTTGAAGTCTATTATCTGTCTACTTTGTATGAACTGAAGTCAATTCAAAGGTTAAACTTTACTGTATCTTGAGATTCTTTTAGGATTCCTTTTCTGAGAAAATTTCACAAGTCATCAATTGCATTTGTGTTATAACTACTAACATTTAAAAAGTCTTAATTTGAAGGAAAAAAGTCATTCATTTATGTAAATCTCCTCCCTGTTTATGTATATTGATGACTCTCTCAACTACCCCAAACTGGGTCTCAAGAGATGGATTTCCTAAAACTCAGACTTTGGGATCTGGAAAGGACATTAGAGATCATCTACTTCAACCCCTTCATTTTATGGTTGAAGACACTGAGCCCAGAAAAGATGGCTGAGTGACTTTGGGCAAGTTTCCTACCAAGTAGCAGAGCCAGAACCAGAGGCCAGGTCTCCTGACGCCCAGTTAGGAGCCAGGTCTCCTGACTTTTAATCCAAGGATCTTTCCATTACAAACACTGACTCTCTATTCTTTGAGGCTGTCTTGGGCTGCTCACACTGATCAAGCTGCCTTGTAAATTACCACACTCACTAAATAAAATGCCTTTGATGACAAGTCATAGGACATTATAGCATACCTTTATAAGCAGGCTATACTCTAATTAATCACACTCTTCCTCTGTTTAGAACATCTCAATGGTTTCTCATAGATCATACTGTAAATTATAAGCTCCTTAATATGATCTTCAAAGTAATATATGATCCAGCCCGAACATGTGTCATGAAACTCTTTTTCTATTTCTTTTCTGTTGAAACTAGACTTGCTTCATTTCTTGCAATGTACCAAGCTCCTTCCTACCTCAATACATGCCCTTCCCTCCTTGCAAAGGCTCTTACCCCATGTTTGGGCTGGCTAGCTATTAATCTTAGTTCTCAGTTTAAATATACATTCCCATAAAGAAGATTTCCCAATCCCTCTGATCCTTTGCCCTACTCCTACCTCAATTTACATTTTAATTGCAACTTGTATCTTTTAGTGTTTATAACAAGTAATAGATTATACATTCAATTACTTATTTACTGTGTTTTTTTTTGCTAATCTACTCTAAGCTTTGCAAGAATAGGTACTACATCTATTCTTAATCACTATCTTCCAGTACCTAGATGACTGTCTGGAACACAATAATCATAATAGTTATTATTTACTGCTTGATTATGTGCCATACCTTCTTCTAAAGGCAATTATCTCATTCAAACCCCCAACAATCCCATAAGGTCGGTTTTATTATGGTATTTATTTTATAGATTATATAACCAAGACACAGTGCATAAGACACGTGCCCAGTATCACATAGTAAGTGATAAAACCAAGATTTGAATTGAAGCATTCTTATTCCAGAGTCGATGTTTTTACCAATGCTTATGCTGCTGCACACTCAAATGTTTGTTGGAAAAAAAATGAAAAAAATGATGCACAAAATCAAATTTTCACTGAACTATATAAGTAGTATAATAACAAAAACAGTATAGTGTTTACTAGGACCAGATACTGTTCAAAGTACTATACGTATTTTAATCATTCACTCCCACAGCAGCCCTACAAAGTAGTTACTACTGTTATTACCACTGTACAGATGAGGAAAATGAGGCACAAGAGAGGTAAGTAACTTGCCCAAGATCACACTGCTACCAAGTGGCAGAGCTGGGGTTCAAACACAGGCAGTCTATTTCCAGAGCCTGTGCTCTTAACTTTTATTCTATACTACCACACTTGTGATTGCCTACATCGGAAAACAGATAGCTCAAATTTAATAATTAATTCCTAATATAGCAATCATTAGTGAACCCAAAAAAGACAGAAGAGAGAGAAAAATCCATCTGCTTAGGCTTAAATAACCCCCACTCCTTGATGGAGATAAAAGATCCTCTGCATGAATGAATTGCTGAAAGGTGTAGCCCCTTCCTTCTGGAGGAGAGACTTCCATAGCAGCGTAAAGGGTCTTTCTGGGGAGTGTCTTCTTTTTCTGACCTCACTATTTGCTGGTGAAGGGTACAATTTGCATACCCATATTCAGTAGCCTTGGTTAGACTACAGCGTTGCCAAAATTGTGTGCACACCATGAAGAAAAACGAAACATAGGATAAAGAAATCCTAGGATAAAGACTAAAAAATAAATAAATACAAAAGCCATGCAAAAATCCAGAGCCATGGAGAGAAAGCAAAACTCTGATAAAATGTGCTAAACCCCTGCCAAAAATTGCTAAAATTTCAGATGGACGGGGTGCACCTTCCTAAGCTCTTTAGTTTCATTAGCTAGAAAATAAGGATAACAGCCCTTACCTTGACAGATTCTTTAAATAATAAAATAGTGTTGATGAAATCTCCCCTGCAAATGATAAAGCTGCATGCAAGTTCTATGTTTACGCAATGCTCAAATCTTGTATCTTATAAAGTCTACAGGGATCTTTTTTCTCACATTTAAATTAAATTTATTCTCTGTAAAAAACTTAGTGGAAATAGTGTTGCTATATATGATGATCCTTTAAATATGTGATTCTATTTTTCACATAGTTGAAATTTTATCCTGTGAATATGAAAGCACAACAGCAACAAAAGGAGAGGCATCTTTACCAGGAGGTAGCATGAGGTCAGCAAAAGTACTGTTAGACTAGACCTTAAAAACAAAAGCAAATGGAAATGAAAAATTTTAGTTCAGGGTTAGATGATTCCAGTCAGCTCATTTGGAAAAAGGATACATGATTTTGTTCCTGAGTTTGAGTATTCAGCAGTTTTAGAAGGTGTGCTGTAAAAGTAGGGCAAAGAAATCCAGATTTAGAAGCCAGATTTTACAGACACTGTGGCCTGTGTACAATGTCAAAAGAATAGGTCAAATTGGTCAGCTGCATGAAAGAAAAGCCAAAAATAAATCAGACCAGCATATAGATAAAATAAGCAATCTGACCGCATATTTCCACATTTGAGTGCATCATATTGGAATTACTAAGCACAGTTAATGTGACAGACATTGGGAAATTCATTAAAATTTTCCACCTGCCTCAGGTTTCCCCAGTGCAAATGCCAAATAGTAAAAGTCTTTCTTTCCAAGGTGCTATCACATGCTTAGGTGAAGGACACTACAGGAGGAAAAATAAAACAAAAACTGTTATCTTTGATCACAAAATGAGATCTTATAACCTTACCTAATAGATTGGTTAACCACAAGGCCAGATCTTCTTTCATTGGTAGCAAATTAGCTTCATGTCTGCTGGCTAGCCATTGGCTATACTGATGCATATCAGAGAGGCCAGGTCCACTGCGTACCTTTGGGCTCAGAGCAGTGCACATTATTTATCCACTTGTAATACCTGTTTTGGAAACAAAAGAGCAATTGCTTTTTATACAGACTTCTCTCACTAAAATGTTGTCATCATGACATTATAATGAACTGGATCTATGGGTTTTTTGATGACAGATCAGTTTGTTAATTATTAAACCCCAAGAAACACTATTTGCTTTATCTGTACTGGCCCTCTCACTTTTGGCCAACCACTTAGCAGGAAAACAGCAGTAATCAAAGGTCAAATAGAAAATCAAACAAGAAGCTCCAAGTTTGTATGAAACAATATACTTGGAAAGAGCCAGCTTCTAAGCAAGAAATTCCACTTATTGAAACACAAAAAAATGTTAAAATGTTAGTGTCCAGTTTGTTAGCTCCTATTGTTTGGCTACTATTTAAAACCATAGATTTTCACCAAATTTTATGAACTGAACACTAGCAATGACAGCATTTGTACAACTCACTGTAAACACATGATCATTACCTTTAATATTGTAGCCTAAAATGTTAAGCAAATCACTTCCTTTTTGGAGACGGCCAAGCAATCATGGACTCACAATTTAGAGAACTGGATAAAAAGCGGGGGAAGAGGTATACCCAAAGACTCTCTACTACACTTCTCTCTTGCAGTCAAAGGAACCAAAAAAAAAAAAAAATAAAGAAAAAGAAAGAGAGAGAGAGAGGATAAGTGACTTCACCAAGATCATATAGCTAGGTCATGACAGAACTAGTCTTGAACCTGAGTCTTCGTATTCCCAAGACCACTGCCCTTTCTGTAATGACACATTTTTACAAAACGGAATAGTTAAGAACCCATATTGATGATAACCCAAGAACTGCACCATAGTTCTAACAAATGCTGCCAGAGGTGTTTGTTTGTCCTCTGCTATCGCTACAATAATCTCTTTCTCTTTCTTGCTTTTTATCTTTCCACTGTATTTGTTTTACATGCAGGGTTTTGTTTGAAATTATCTTTGGAGTAGAAGTACTTAAATATCTTACACCTATAAAAACAAGGATGCTTTCATTAACCTGACCATATTGTAAAGTAGTGCAATCCCCCACTTGGGTTGTAGAAAAGGTATTTGAAAAATAGTTGGCCTTGAATATAGCATTTTGGTTTATTTGTTTGTTTGTTTTGTATTTTTTAGTGGAGATGGGGCTTCATCATGTTGGCCAGGCTGGTCTTGAACTCCTGACCTCAAGTGATACACCTACCTCGGCCTCCCAAAATGCTGGGAGTACAGGCGTGAGCCACCATGCCTAGACAGACTATAGCACTTTTGTATGCATTATTTATAGGATGTAAGACTACAGAAGAACTAATGAAGCAGTTAATATAATAGTCATAATGTTTAACAACATGTAGGATTCTACTCTGTATATAAATATGCTTATGAAATAACCAGATGCATTATGACTATATGACAGTGAAAATGAAAATATTTACAATAGGCCAGAAGTAATGTTTATATGGTATCATGGGGTTTTCAGCGATATTCCAGTATTTATGGCATTTTAAAGTTACCAATAAGTTATGTATTCTCCTTTTGGTTTTATCATTTGAAACTCTACATAGTATTCCTTTCCAGGTAACCTCAAACTCTAATTCACTTAACATAAGTTAATTTCTTTTAAATATTGCCTTTGAAGAAAAAATAAGACACTGGTGTTTAGAAAAATGCAAAGTGGGAGCATCTCCCAAATATTTTGCTGTAGCGATAGAAAAGACTGTTGGGAGTATGAGTAAGTACCTAAAAGGTATCATAAGTACACTATTTAAAAGCATAATTTCATTTATAATTAAATTACTCTTGAGTAATTTTTTGAAAAAAATACCATAAATTTTCTCTGAAAACATTACATATATGTGTGTGTATATATATATATATATATAAATTCAACCATTATAAATGTGAACTGCTTTTAATATACTTTGCCATATGTTGTTAGATTGTCATTACGGGAATCAGAACATCACCACTTTTTATTATTTCATAGTTAATAATGACATTATCCATATAAAGTCCTAAAGTTTTCTCCAAATTCTGTGATTAAACACCAAAAACCTAAAGCATTTTCTGCCCCAGTTAAAAAAAATATATGTCTAGTCCCAGAAAAAACAAAACATCTCCCTGTAGCTGGTTAAGATTCCTATATGCCAGCTAGCCTCAGAAACATTTAAGTAATACATGTGAGCACAAGATTCATATATTGAAATAACTAATTGAAATCTTAAAAGGGTTACCTCTAAAATGCCTTTCTTCTCAAGACACAATCTCTCCCACTACTTTCCTGAAAGTGAGATGTGGCCGTTCAGTAACTTTACCTACACCCTATTATGTGCTCTGCAACTTCCATTTAAGCATCAGAGTCCTATTTTGCTCTACAAAAGCAAGAAGACACCTCAGATTCTTAAGCTCATTGTCCGGCAAAGAATTTATCAAGGGATAGTTTACAGTAAGCCTAATGGCATGTAACAATTTCAATGAGCCAGAAGGACACAATCCTTTCCCTCAAAACCTCTAAACAGTGAAGTTTTTATTTTCCTTGACAGTGGCACATTTATTTCTCATGTACTCTGTCCTGTGTTTTGCCAGAAAACTAACTCAAACTACCTTCTAATAATTAGAGATGAACATTAAGTAAAAACAATAAGAAAAATTAGGCAATTTTTATTTTGCTACTTTGTATACAGTCAAAAGTTTAGTGGTGAAAAAAAAAAAGCAAAAATACAGTTACATTTTCCCACAAGATAGAGGTGAGAGAAAGAAGGCTTAGTGAGTAATTAACATGCAGTAGAAGTTACACAATTAGACTTATGTCAAATATGTAGAAACCTAAAGTCACTGTCATAGATAAGGACTCTTCTGTTTAAGTCCCTTCTTAAAAGAATTCAGATTCTCAATCCAATTTCTCCTGATCCTTTAAAAGAATTCAGATTCTCAATCCAATTTCTCCTGATCCTTTTTTCACATTTCAAATCACTGCCAAACTTAACATGACTCAACGGTTTGGCTGAAAGTCAATACATGGAGGTCTTGGATTTAGATTTGGCTAATCCATGAATACGAAACATGAAAATGGATTCAGCTAGCATGATCAAAATTTGGAGTATGGAGAATTTACCCCTTGGTGAAGTAGTTTCCAACTACAATGATTATATTGTGGTGAAGAAAGGTCAAATTAATTTCTATTATTCCCATAAAAAGATCACTATGGAATTTTACCCGTCTTATAACTTTTTAAAGAAATGTTTAGTCAATATGGATCAGATGAATTACATCCTAAAGAACAAGCTACACAAAAAGATCATTTCAGTTCTTTTAATTCATTCAAAAGTGTTCAAAACCACAAGAGATGCCAAGGGGTAACTTTTAAAGGTGGGAAATAAAGTGACTGATGATTCATCAGACTTGAAGAAAACAGTGAGGTTAGGAAGAAAGAAAAACCTTTTTGTATAATGTGCCTAAACATTGAATGATGTTTCCAATAAAGTATATATAGTCCAAGTATTTTAAAAGCTTGATAAGTAACTTTGGTAATTGTTAAACAAAGTCAATACTTTAAAAAGAAGAGTAAGACTCAAATACTTCTATGGCTCCTCCAAGCTTTCTCGGTCTTCCTAAAATGGATAACCAACCCTTAGGTCTAGGAATTCAGAAAAATAAAACTTAAAGAGAAAAACATGCAGAAACTTAATACTAAATCCTTCAAAGACTGTGTGTGTATATATTTTTTCTTTCTTTCCATAGTAGAAGTGATTCTGGAATAACAATTATGAATATGATGAGACTTGAAATAGCCCAGGAGAAAAAGAAAAAAATAATGACTTTGTAAGTAAAATATCACATGTTTAAAGACTTTGTCTAGTTTGTTGTCCCAGAATCCCAGCTGAGGACATCAGTTTTGACTCTGAAGAAAAAGTATTCTTCCATGCCACCTAGAGGTGTGCTTTGACTACGACCAAGATGATTTCTGGCTTATCTCTAGACTGTGCCGACATGTTAGAGAAAATGCATTGCGATATGACATAGAAAAGCAACTGAAAAGACAAAAAAATGAAATGATATACACTTCTGTCTGCTATGAGGTTTCACTTAGAAGCCTGAATAATGGATAGAATATTGGAACTGGAATGAGAAGTCCAGGATCAAATAATAGCTGCACTACCTAACCATTTAGTAGCTATTCTATTCTAGTCATATGAATTTTCCTCTTTGTACCTGTGTTTTCTACTCTATACAAGGGAGGCCAAAACCTTAAAGATAATTGTGAAGATTAAATATTTATGCCAATGCTTGGCATATATTTAATATTCAATATATTTTTATTAGCAAAATAGAAATGATCACCATCAGAAATGTGCCAAAATAAAACTTCTATTGACATATCCCAAAAAGAAAAGCAATTCTGTGACAAAATAGGAATATTTTATAGAACTCTAAATCATTAAGAAAAGACAAAGAACAAGGGGGAGAACAAATAAATGTATTAATGATACAACAGATAATGGATTATTCCAAGTTTTCTTCATATTGAGAAGAACGCTACCCCTAAGATGATGATTAATCAGTTAATAGGGAAATGCTATATGCCTCTCAAAGTAAGTGTGAGAGGACATCACTACCGCCATCCCATCTACACACACAGATTCAACTGTGAACATTGAAAACAATGAATCCTAATCAACCCACAGTCAAAGGTCTCCTCCCTAAAGGTAACCTTTGTTTTTCTCATCTGCAGCACTTGTCCTTACATCTGTTCAGTTTCATGTGTTACAGGTGTCAAACACTGAGGAAATAGTTTATCAGTCAGTCACATTACCTTTTAAAATTAAAAATAAACAGTGCTCCAAACTGAATACCCTTCCAAAATCTGGAAAGAGAAAATGCCATTTTTCTAGCTGAACTCAAAGAACAAATTACCCAGGAAAGTTGTAGATGTCTCTTTCATCATTGTGGGTTCTTTACTCTTGTGATTCATTTTGACTAATTAATAGTATCTCACAAAATATACAATTTCAACCAATGTTATGGATGCAAAATCTTACTATAAAGGTCTAATCAGAAAATAAAGTCCATAATTTCAACCGAAAGGCAATTTCAGACCTTGTAATGGTACCTCCACCTCGGGTTCAGTAGAGCAATTTATCCACAAATTGAAAAGCACCAAACATAAAGCAAAATGACACTTAATGGTAGTTTATCTAATTCCATAATAAATCTCTTTAATTCAAAGGAACCTTAGAATAACAATATATTCAGACTCCCCGTTATTAATAAGGGGTTGGTAGCCTAAGAGGATATTTTGTCCACAGTAACAAGACTGTTTAGTCATAATTATTAAAAGTATCCTACTCATCTCTTGTGATTCTTAATTTTGTATAGTGCTGACTCCCTTTTAGAGAGTTCTTTTTTATCCCACAGTCCCATCTTGATTTGTCTTGGGTGAAATGATGGTATAGTTACAAATAACAATTTCTTCTCAAATCATGATTTTAAAAAAACTGAGTGAGAATTGATTTTCTATATTTTCATGTTGTTAGGGATATTTTAAAGTTTTAAAAAAATCATATTAAACCATCCTTCCAAACAATTTAGCATAGTTTTTTTTAACCCCTACCAGATTAGCTTGGAACATAATTAAAATAGAAAACCATCTGACAGTTATTAACAATATTAACAACTAGAATATTTAAGGATTTACATCAAAATTTTATCTGAGTTGATTAGGTAAACCTCAATTCATGAGAAAATTCTTTTCTGTTGTTTAAATATAAATATTTCTGTTTTAATTAGCTATAATGTAGTTAAGAACCAGCAGGGTTCTACATTCTGTGGAAATATATATACGTATATGACATGGTCTCACATAAGGGAGTAAAATCAACAAAGTTTTAATTGTATTGACCCTGAAAACATTTAATACAGAAAATTACATAAGCCTCTTACTTAATTTTGACAACATATTATTTTCTACTTCTACTCCAGTTCATTTTACTAGTCAAAAAACATTCAGTGGAAACCTTCCTAGTTGCTCAGGTTTAAAGAACCAGTTGGATCCTGTTTGGACCTTAATATCAAAACCACAAAGATACCAAACTAACCTCACAACATACCCTGAAGTTTTAAACAGGAGTCTCTCTGTAAACAGTGATAGCCTCATCATGCCGTTTCAACCAAGGTAACTTAGCTTTCCAAAGTTTCCCTGAGTCTTCAGTGCAGACTTCCAGTCTTGAAGTAAGATTTTTAAGTAACACACAACATACTTAGGGTTAATATAAGACCAGATATTTCACCATACTTGAAAGTTTGAGGTTTAACTGAAGTTTCTAACCAAGATGCTAAAAAAATTCCAGGGCAATCACATGACCTTTTGCACCAGGTGAAATAATTTTTTGCCATGTGAACTTATTTCCCAGTAAACCACAGTCCATAACTCCACAGTATAGTGTTTAACAGTAAAGTAATGAAATAAACCCAAACTTCAGTAGCATTCAGGCTGAAATCCAAGCTACCTTTTCCATGTAAGGGACCATGCAGGCAGCCCCGTGCAAAGTCTCCAGTGTGCATTGCAAAGGCACACTGTCCCATGCCTCATCCATCTGTCCCTTACCTTCTCTTAGGCAGTCAAAACCCAGACACCCATGTTGGAGAGGACCACCAGAGCCACCACCTTCACCGCAGTTAGAGGAAAGCATTCCTTGAGAAGGAGTTCATTGATCAATATCAAAGTCAAGCTGGGCGAATCAGACCCCACCTGCAGTTAATCAGTGTCCACACTGCTAAGAGTTTGGGGTAAAGAAGCAATGAGCACAGGGCTTGTTACCTGCCTTGCCTCTGTGAATCTCAGGGGATAAGTGGGGAGGAAAGGTGTTCTTCCTCTGCCGGGCTGGCACATCCAACCTATCCAAGCCTTTATTTTAATACTAGAATGTCTAATGGATGTTCCTGTGCACAAGCAGATCTTATTTCCTTGGCATAAGAACTCCCATACACAATTGATCTAACTTTGTTGGAGAGGGTTGGAGGAGATAATTTTATAAGAATAACGTTTTGCAAACACTTCACTGTAAGAAGATCGCAGAGGTGAGAGGATGAAGATGAAGATGGAGAGGGTAAAGACTGTGGTTTCAAAAAGGTTAACTGGGAAAATAATAACCCTCCCCCAACCTCAACTGTTTTTGGAATGTAGAAATAGAATATGTTAACTCTCACTTTTGCTCCCTCTTCATTCAAGACAATGGAAACTTCTTCGGATGTCTGAGCTAAGTTAATGGTAATTTACCATACTGAGTTGACAGAATTTAATTTTGCCAGTGTAAATAATGTCTCCAAACCAAAATTGCCTCCTTTGTTCCCCAAACAATTTCAGATTCCAGTCTCAACTTTGGACCGAACAAAAAGAACAATACCATGCAAAATCTTCCCAAAGTGTGTTGATATATATCGGCTAGCGTTTTATTCACATAAAACCTAATTTCATCAAACTTATCAGACACAAACAGTGAGTATCACCGCAGATCACACATGTGGTGCTCTTTTCTCCCACCCTGGCCTCAACGACTGAAGTAAAACATTCAGGATCAGCCCTTTAAGACCATTCTGGCTCCATCCCACCCACTGCCCGCCGCCCCCATAACAGGCAATGCTGAGCATGCATTACAGATATTCTTGTGCACGAATGCATATGTGTACATTTATAATCGATGTGTTCATTAAAAATCCTCACTCTGTCCCTGGTTTGCAGAGCCACCTCAGCGGGCTTACGCGCTGCGGTCATCTGGGGTGTTCCACAATAGGGATAAGGAACACATGGTTGTTTCCAGGGAATCAGAAAGTCACCCCCTGCAGCGAATACCCACTCTTAGAGAAAAAGCCTGTACAACTGTCTGCCGCTCTTCACTCTTCCCCGCCTCGTTACTGAGGTTATTTTTTAATGACCTCTCCCCTCCCCCGCCGCCCCGGGTGCAGCAGACAGGCAGGGGCTCCCGTGAGCCCCGGCTGCAGAGCGCGCGCGCTGCGGCGGCGTTGGCGCAGAACTGGGCCAGCCAGTCATGCTCACCCCCGCTTCCCGAGCTGGGCTGCTGGCGGCTCTCAGAGGCTCTTGGGCTCCGGGCTGGGCTCCTGCAGCTTCTCGGGGCCGGCCCCCTCCAGGCGCAGGTCCTGCAGCAGCCGATCCCCGCACCCCACCAGCCTGGCGGCAGCGGCAGCAGCTACAGCCGCACTACCCTTCTTCATACTTCTCTGATGGCTCCTTTTAGTGCTGTTTGGGAAAACGATTTTTTCTCCCTGCCAGAAACAGATTTCCTACATTTCATCAGTCCTCATAGACTGAGCGGAAGTAAAATGCTTACTTTTTCTGGTGGACAGCAAATGCAATTGACACTGATTTACCCTTCAAACGGGGAGAGATTGTATTACAAGCCCTTGGCAGCAATTCCGAGGTTGGGGCCAAGCTCCAGCCCCCTCCTTGTCCCCCAAACACTAACCTAAGAGAGAAAAGGTGGGGGGTGGGGAGGGGATCATATTTAACTCTAGAGGTTTAACAGAGTCAATAGCTTTAGCAAAATATTAAAATTGGGTGTTGGAAAAGTTTTTGCTTTCCTGGCCAGTGATTTTGCAGACGGAGGCACGAGCTTTCCAGTAACTTCGGCCACTCTTCATTCCAAATTGAACATTTTGATGTCTTACAATTCTCTTTAAATATCACATTTTTAGAAGAGCCTGCACTTAACGGCTGTTTTTGCTTTACCAAAGGAAATACAATTCCACCCTTCCTTCTCTCAGCCTCAGCTCAGAATTATGTTGAATGTCAGAGACAATTGTCTCCAACTGTTGTTTATTAGTACGTGTATTCTGAGATGAAATGTCTTCCACGAAGTGGACAGATGTTCAAGTGTCTGATTCACCTCTAATGCGCGTGGACTGCTTGTTGAGTGTACTGATTGCCACAGGTTACCACTTCCCACGGAGCATAGATAAAACGTATTACACTTTTTATTTTGTTTCGTTCTCATGTTCATCAGTTTCATGTATATTGCCATCCAATGTTTACAATGGCAGTGGCACAGGTGTTCTGATCCTTGCTTGGATACCATTTTTATAATGATGAGTTACCTAGCCTCACTCCCAAATAGAAACTACCTGTACCTCCACAATAGCTAAATGATGTAGATGATTTTAGATATAATTTAAAAAATTATTCACATTTCACATTTATTATTGCTATTATCTGGCAGAAACTGCATCAGTTATTTGCTTCTAGTGGCAATACATGTAATAAAGAAGAGAAAACAGACCGAAAAGTTTGGAGTCATCGAACTCCAAACTTTTTATTTTAGTTTAATTTGGTTTTGCAGCTATCAGCTCCACATTTCCTCCTTAGCTTTCTAAAAGAAGGAAGAAATAGTCATTCTTAATTTTAAGGAGAAACAGCATTTTAAAGAGCTCTACATAACAGCTTGGATAAACATAAATAACAACAAAACATACAGAACTCGTTACTGATGAGTTTTAGTGAACGAATCTGAATGATAAAATTTCCTAAAATTTGATCAGATCTGAGTATTCCTAGAGCCCCAACAAAGAATTTTGAGTGTCTGAACACATACAATTTAGTAAAAAATCAAATGTTCTTGATAAGTTTTCCTGATCAAAACATCATCAGCCAATAAATGTTAATTTAAGAATTATCCATATATGTAATGAGTTCAAAAAATTTAGCACCTTGAACTTTCAAAATCTTGCATCCTATTTCTCCCCAGATATGAATATTCTTGTCACATTGTTCATTATTGGTGTTATAAAAAGCAAAGAGTAAGGCAATGTTTTTGTTGATTCAGGAACAATGCTAAATACAGTTTGGCGGGAAAGAAAAGGAGGCTTACATCTCCATGTCATTTCTTCCAGGCATTTTTTTTTTTTTTTGGCCTTAAATTTTGCATTATAGCAGATCCTCTGTCTCTCAGAAAGATCCACAAGAAAAATACCAGGAGAAATAAAGAATGTGTTTTTTCTTTCATTAACATCTAAGAGTTGCGCTGAATAATTTTTTGTGTGTGTGACAAAAGAGAAGTAATACCAAAGATTTCTCAAGAGACACGAATATAGTGTTTTTATTTTAATTTTTTTAGCATATGTAAAAATTCCCATTTGATTTTTATCTTGTGTTTTTCAAAATCGATATTTCTATTTATATATTCTGATCACTCACTGATACATTTATCAAAGATTATCTTTTGTCTAAGTATTTTATTAGCTTAGTGTGGACTCAACCCAAGCTGTTCACCTTAGGAAAATGTAGTCCAACTGAAGCAACTATAGCTTATCTCATGTGAAGGCAAAGGAAGCAAATACCTCACTTAATAAGATGAAAAAATATTTAAATATATCCTTGAAACTTAACACCATTAAAAAGAAAAGTCAAGCCAGATTTAAACAGTTTAGCTTTTATTGTCAAGTGATCACAGTTAGAAGACTTTAACACGGGAATTTTCTGGGTTACTATGTGTGTCCCACATTCTAAACTTTCAACATTGTCTCAAACATGAATTTTCTCATTTCTCTAAGAAATACTTAAATTTTGAGTTTAAAAATGATCAATAAAGACATTATTTTTTTCCTCCTATGTAGATAACTCTCCTTTTCTCTCATAGTCTTTCTCCCAAATGAAAATAATATATGTAGCACTCACTCTTAAAAGTGAAGCAAACCTTCAATAAATAATTGAGGTTAGAGGACACTTTGAGAAAAAATTAAAAAACACGGAAATAGACACTGGGTTAAATTTGGTAAAATAAATTTCCAGAAGTGACCAACAAAGACTTATATTCCTAAACAGCTTCCAAGGAGCAATTAAAAATGACAAAAGACAGCCTGGGAAGCAAGTGAGAATAATGATACAGAAAGCAGTATGAAGACATACAATGGTATTAAAAAATACATGAAGAAATATATTTAATAATAACTTAAAACATTTATTTACATTTTGTTAAAACACTTCCTCAGTGAGGTCAAATATGTTTATTTTTCCCAACCTACCATCTTACTCTATAATACAAGGCCTTCAATTAACATATTGTGAAATACAGTTTTTTAATGTCATAAAGCAAAGAGAATAAATTTTATAAATCCTAGCACAGTAATTACAAATACTGTTAGGAATAAAAACAGACTGTTTCTGAAATTTTAAACGATAAATGCTATTACTTTCCACCACCATTCATATATAAAATTACAAAGGATAAATCAAAGAAATTTCACATGTAAAGTTCAAGGTTTACTCACCATCTAATACGCAATTTAAAAAATCTATTACTTTACTCTCAGTGGAGAACTTTAAACTTTTTAAGTACAACACAACAGTAGCATAAATATTAATTCCCTCCTGTGCAAGACTCATTTTTTTGGCAAATCATGTTATATATAAGCATATGTTTTCTAATTTTTACATAAGAAATAGATTAAAAATCATTTCATGAAATATGCCATTTGTCTTATCTAGTTTTATTTATTTTAAATTTTTGTTTTTTAATTTTTTGTTTTTTTTTTGAGATGGTATCTCACTCTCACCCAGGCTGGAGTGCAGGGGCGTGACCATGGCTCACTGTAGCCTTGACCTTTCAGGCTCTAGCTATCGTCCCATCTCAGTGTCAGGGTAGCTGGGACAACAAGTGAGCACCACTGATATGGTTTGGCTCTATGTCCCCATTCAAATTTCATCTAGAATTGTAATCCCCAAATGTTGAGAAAGGGACCTGGTGGGAGGTGACTAGATCATGGGGTCAGTTTCCCCCATGCTGTTCTCATGATAGTGAGGGAGTTCTCCCAGACCTGACGGTTTTAAAAGGGTGGCACTTCCCCTCTCTCTTTCTCTCTCTCCTGCCGCCATGTAAGACATGCCATGCTGCGCCTTTGCCTTCCCACATGATTGTAAGTTTCCTGAGGCCTCCCCAGCCATGCAGAACTTAAAGTCAATTAAACCTCTTTTCTTTATAAATGACCCAGTCTCAGGTAGTACTTTACAGCTGAGTGAAAACAGACTAATACAGCCACCAACTCTGGCTAATTTTTTATCATTTTTTTTTTTTTTTTGCAGAGACAGGGTCCCATTGTTGCCCAGGATAGTCTCAAACTCCTGGCCTCATATGATGCTCCTACCTCAATCCTCCAAAGTTTCTGGGATTACAGGCATGGGCCACCACACCCTGCCTCATCTAGTTTTAAATATCCTATGCAGTACATGCTGTAGTGTGACGTCTGTTGTCTAAGTTGAAGGTGTTTTTTTTAAGTTTTCTTTATTTGTATGTCTTGTAGTTTGCTTCTAAATCTTTAAAAAGTCTATGTCCTGTCACTTTAATCACAAGTACCTCAAGTATAATATAAATATTTAATGTAAAATATGTTTATTTCAACAACCTTTCTTGTCTTTTCCACCACTATATCTCTAGCATGTAGAATATCATTAGACATAGTAGACATTCAATAATTGTTGAAAGAAATGAATGATTATTTTAGAAGAAGCTTGTGTCTTAGAAAATATACAACTAATTGGTTATATCTTTACATATTGTCTCTAATTTAACTGTTTAGAACTCAGAATAGAAAAGTAATGTTAAAATAACATTACAAATGATAGTTTCACTCCCAAGCTAGCAGCATTTCATCTGGTAAAATGTAACTAGAGTTCACTAAAACAGATGCTTGCCTGTGTGCCAGGCTTATAAATGAGGTCAGTCTGTGTCACTTGTCACTTCATTAAAAACCAAGGTTCATTTGGACTCAAGGTTTAATCATAACCAATATAAAAAGAGTGCAATGAAAAGTAATAGAAAATATTACTACTGCAGTGGCTTTCAATTTTTTTTTATTGTGACCCACAATATGAAATACATTATGGAACAGACGCATAGAAACACACTTAGACACAAATAAACTAAACATGTTTCACAAAACATTACGTACTTTCCTATTATATTGCACTCTGATATTTTTCTACTTGACATTATTATAGTCTCTTCTATGCTATTCAATTTAAAAGAAATGCTATTAGAGAACTGCTAAATTTGTTTTATGACCTACAGTTTTTTAAAAAATCTGACTGTAAGGAAACTAAACCAAGGGGAAAATCAATAAAAAGTGAGGTAGGGTCTCAATTTAATGGATGGTTTCATTATAAAGTATGCAACAGATATGTTTATATATTGTCATTGGTAGACTTGATGCGATGTAATGTCACAACATCCCAAACATCTTAGACCCTCACACTTTCAAGCCTTTGCTCATGCTAACCAAAATGATCTTTCACCTTCACTGTCTCCCTCTGAAGAAATCTGATTCACTCTTCTAGGAGAAGCTTAATTGTCACCTTCTTTGTAGTTCTCTTGATCTCTCTGGTAGAGATATTTTTTTGTGACTCTATGTTCAGTGCTCTGAGCACTTTGCTATTTCTTTTGTTTCTCACTTATAATGTAGCATCACAGTTATTTGCTTATGCATCTATCTCACTTACCAAACTGTGAGTAAGTGAGTAAGGACTAGGCTATTCATCCTTATATTTCAAGTCTTTATCACAATACCAAGCCTAAGGTTGCCAAATAATTGAGTAAATAAATAAATAAGTAAATAAATAAATCACAAAACCACTGCATATCCAAGGGAGGAAAAAGTGGGGGCCATTGGGTGAGAGAAGGGATACAGCAAGAACTGTGCTCATCAAAGGAAAATTCAATGGAGATCCCTCTGTAAAGACAATACCAGTTATTAATTTTGCATCTTTATTCCTAGCACAATTTACTTACAAGTGAGATTTTAGTATCACATTTCTTGGGATTCTCTTGCAGTTAGATATTGTTCCAGTTGTTAACTGATTTTTAAGTACGCTGATAATTTCAAATTTAGGATTATTTTGTTGAAGAATGAGAAGTTTGCTGAAACTTCCATTATTGTAACTATAACATAGGTCACAAATACGGAATATTTTCCAACTGTTGATTTATACAAAGCACTTAGAGATATGACACTTAAAGTAATCTCGTTAAAGCATTTTTGTAGCTCCAAATAATGGATCAGGAAGCATCCTATAAAAGGGCAGTACTCCAAGCCCAAAGTGAGAGAACTGTCTGAGGATGGGGTCAGTGTCAGTGGGGCTTTTCCTAGCATAAAGGAATATTGCCATTCTGCTATGATCACAGTAGTCACTGAGTCTCTAGAGTCATTTGCAAAGAAGTTTCACCAGCCATCATCCCCACAGAAGTTCTCAAGGAATAGGCATAATAAATTGTAATATAGTAGTCACTACAGTTAGCAGAGTAATCTGGAGTCCAGATTGGGTCATGGATGAAATCAGGCAGGGTCCACTTCTAGCTTCTTCGCCTGTTTGCTAAAAGTTATAAGCAAATGATTTTACCTTTTCAGTATCAGTTTCCACATCTGTAAAGTGAGATTAACAAATACCACTCTCTCATAGGCATGTCTTGAGAGTTATACAAGTTAATACATGTAAAATAGTTTACTGTTTGACATATAGCAAGTTTTAAATGAATGTTAGGTATGTTATTGATAAGTGAGCACCCAAATATTCTTATTGACTCATTAAACAATTCCCTAAGATAAAGATATTAGCAGCATTAAAAATATAAACGTTCAGAGAATCTTATACATTCTTTCTCTGAGTCTTCCCCTCCTTGCTTCCTACCATTGCATTTTACTCTCTTTAGACATCCAGTGGCTTCATGATTTGTTGGTTTACTCATTCATTTATTCTCCAACCTCCTCTGCATTAGGCACTTGTATCAAAATGAAGCCATATTCCCTGCATTCCAGGAGCTCATTCTAATAACAAAAAATGGTTTTAAAAAGCTTACCTAATGACACATATCTATTAAGCAGCATAGGTAAGATTTCAACTCATGCCTGAGTCTGACTGATTTGAAAATATGCTCATTTCCCAACACAAATGGGAAGCAACTTCAAGCAACTTATTTGAAGCAACAGAGCTTTCCTTTCCTTCCCTCCCTCCCTCCCTTCCTTCCTTTTTCCTTTCTCCTTCCTTCCTTCCTTCCTTCCTTCCTTCCTTCCTTCCTTCCTTCCTTCCTTCCTTCCTCCCTCCCTCCCTCCATTTTTTCCTTTCTCTCTTCTTCTTTCTTTTCCTTCCTTTCTTCCTTCTATCCTTTCTTTTTGTTTCTTTATGAGGAGGTGTGGGGATTCTATATATCATTTTTAAAAATTTCTTAGATAAAAACTAGAAGGATTTTATATTTAAAAGTTAAAATGTGATAATAAAATTATTTGAGAAAAAAATCATTTTTGAAAAGAAGTGTGTTTCTGTCAGGTATCCTAACTCCAAGCCAGATGAGCTGCCCCCTGTACTGAAGTTTCTGCATCACAGAGAATGAAGTCAGATGCCTCATAGAAGTATGAGAAGGAACTCATGAAAAGAATACTGAAGAAGGCTTTTGAGGAAAAACTTTTAACCAGGAAAAGTCACGAGAAGGTTTCAAATCCTACACAGAAATAATCTCTTTTCTTTTGGATTTGGTATCAGTCGAGGATAGATGGGGGTCAGGGAAGATGTCTTCTTAACTAGCTCCCAGGCCTAAGCAGGCTGAATAGCCAGGAGACTCAAAGTGCCTCTTAAAGGGGAGGGGTTGCATTCCTATTTTTAATAATAAGCTGACTAGGAACTGAGTCAAACAAATTTGACTTCAAAATAAGATGCAGAATAAGAACATACCAATCAAGATCCAGAGTTGGATTAGATTATCAGAGCTAATAGTAAAAGATCTTCCCTACCTAGACCATCTAGTCTCACACATTAATCGCCTCTGGAAACACCATCATGGACATACCCAAAATAAAACTTCAACAGGTTTCTAGGTATTCCTTAATCCAGTCACATTGACACACCTAAAATTAAGTTCACACATCTACTCCTTGTCAATTTAGCAACCATATGCATCTCCTTAAACTATACTTAATTTCCAAAAAGAGGCAATAACAAAATCATAGTTATATCCAATATGATGCTGCTAACATGATGCAACTATGCTGCATACAACCAAAACCACACTAATCTCATCCCCACAAGTTGGCTTTCGTAATTTCAACATTCAGACTTACGGCATTTAGAATTGCATCTTTAAGGAGTATAATCCAAACTCCTATGGCAGAATCAATAAATGAGGGGAGAGGAGATAAAAGTCAGGGAGATCTTTTGAGTGGTTATTATCTTCTCTTTTATTCTTTCTCAGTATGCTCATCTTCTAAAAAAGCAGGTGAATTATGTGAGCATTCAATCCTACTCTACAAACATACATCATCCATGATATAATTCATTATTTTAAATTACGATTTAGAGTTTATTATGATTTGCTGATAGATGGGTATGTGGTGTGAGAAACAGACAAGGAAAACTCCTAGATTTTTTTTTTGGATAGGAGGTTGCAAAAATTATGCTGCCATTTAATGAAATGGGAAAGATGGGAAGAAGTTGTTTTGCTTTGTTTTGTCTTGTCTCATGTTCAGTGGAATGAAAATCAGGGTTTTAGTTCTAGACAAGTTAATTTTGAGATGCCTATCTGATAACTAGAGGGATCTATCGTGTGGTCAGTGGGCACAGGAAGAGGGTAAATCAAAGTTAATTGAGTCTTTTTTAAAATTAATTAATTAATTATTATTATTATACTTTAAGTTCAAGGGGACATGTGCATAACGTGCAGGTTTGTTACATATGTATACTTGTGTCATGTTGGTGTGCTGCACCCATCAACTCGTCATTTACATCAGGCACATATACACCATGGAATACTATGCAGCCATAAAAAAGGATGAGTTTGTGTCCTTTGTAGGGACATGGATGCAGCTGGAAACCATCATTCTTAGCAAACTATCACAAGAACAGAAAACCAAACACCACATGTTCTCACTCATACATGGGAACTGAACAATGAGATCACTTGGACTTGGGAAGGGGAACATCACACACCGAGGCCTATCATAGGGAGGGGGGAGGGGGGAGGAATTGCATTGAATTGAGTCTTTTAGAAGCAAAGGCCAGGCACAGTGGCTCACGCCTGTAATCCCAACACTTTGGGAGGCTGAGGCGGGCAGATCATCTGAAGTCAGGAATTCAAGACCAGCCTGGCCAACATGATGAAACACCGCCTCTACTAAAAATATTTTAAAAGTTAGCTGAGCATGGTGGTGTGCACCTGTAATTCCAGCTACTTGAGAGGCTGAGGAGGGAGAATCGCTTGAACCCAGGAAGTGGAGGTTGCAGTGAGCTGAGATTGTGCCATTGCACTCCAGGCTGGGTGACAGAGTGAGACTCCGTCTCAAAAAAGGAAAAAAAAAAAAAAAAGAAAAAAGACAAAACGCAAATTGTGTTCAGTTGCCTACATTCCACCACTTCTCACAGATACATCTGGATTGTTTTAAATTTCTAACACCAAATAGTGGCGAATTCCTACATAAAAGTAGAAATTATAAATAGTTCTAATTGTTTACTAGTTGTTGCACAACTGTGTGGGAGACTCAGTTCATTACTAAATTGTGAAGTAAATTTAAATTCTAATAAAACACATTAAAACTAATACATGATTGTGGGCCAAGATTTGATGCTCACATAAGTCAGCTGCCCCGTTTGACAACAAAAGACCTGGAAAGGAGTGTGAGGAAGTAGGCAGTCATGACCCTGCAGGTTAAAAGAAGAAAATAACCTTGTAAAGAACCTTCTGTTCAGGAGCAAACATATATTTTTTTCTTCCCTATTATTTTCTCTGTTTTATTTGCCTTGTTTGTATTTAGAGTTTATTCAGCTCTTTTTTACTTCGTGTATGTGTGTGTGCATGTGTGTTGGGGGGGGCACACACACACACACACACAGGAACAGCCAATGAAGCCCACACTCCAACCACTTCCCTTAGTGAGTTCTCACCCTCTGAGCCACTACACACTCACCTTAATCTCCCCTGGGACCAAATATCAGACAACTAGGGGGAGACCCTCTGCTCTAGAGTCTTCAGAAGTATTCAAATTAGCAATCCACAGGGAGGGGAAAACCAGCTAACCCCACCTTGTTTGCCATACATAGCTGCTCTCCACAGCTGCAGCTTGCTGTTACCCTGTCCCAGGGTCCAACCCCTGTGTGGTTCTGACAGCCTTCTCATTTGGAGAGGTAACAGAGTCCTACCTTTCATCTATCAGGTGTCAATGTGTTGTGTCCCACCATCAACAGAATCTTTAAGTTTTACAAATCAGTAAGGGACGAAGAAGTCTGTTTTTAGACTGACCACTTAGCTTTCTTCATCTTATTCACACTTCCAGAATTCCTCCTCTTATTTGATTGCTAGATTCTTTCTACTTCACTGCCTTCCTCTTTTTACGAAGTTCTTTCACTCCCACTGTCTTCTCTCTATGGAAATATAGTGATCATACTTACTGGGATCAGAAATTTCTGTATGTTATCTCAAAACACATCATAAAAGTTAAAGCTAAAGAAATGACATGTGTAAAATATATGAAGTTTAATAGAGTAAAAATGAAAATATTCAGCACACAGCATGAAAGCACGTAAGTGCTATAAGTACGTCTCCTTAACACACACACACACACACACACGTACGTCATGACAAACACTATCGCTGAGAAAGTAATAAGCAATATCTCTGTGTCATGTGCACTGTGATATGACCTGCCTTTGACTATTTCCACTATTACAATCTTCTCCAGCTCATACATCTTACAGGTTATTATTGTAAGTTTGGGGATGATTTTTAGGTGTTAATGCTGCTTTACCTTTTGATTGTGGACTCATGAAAGCATACGGTTTACTTCTAGATGCTTTTAAGTTTTTCTTAAGCTCCAGTAATTCTTTATAGTTTACTTGGATTAGGCATTGTACTTTGTTTTCCTCAATATATGAATATTCTTTTTATAGTTATTCAATTTATCCTTCACACAATTTTGTAGTATTTTTTCTTTTCTTATATCAACCCTCTTTCATTCAACAGGTATCTTTTTCAACATTCTGTGCCTTAGGCAGATCTCTCTAATTGGTGTTGGTGTCTGTCATGTGTTGATTTAAGAACAATAGCAAGGGAAGTTACCCAACTCCCTTCATTAATGACATATGTTGCTGCAACTCAGAAGGAGATGATGAAAAGTTTCAGGTTTCAAAAAACATAGCCAAGTTTAAACGCCCAAAATATAAGTCAAGAATTAAAAGAGACATCAGCAACTAGTATATGCTGTGGTTTTAAGATTTGTAGAAATTATAGGTATGACTGAAATTGAAAAATTCAATTTGTTTTAAAACATTTTAGTTCCTTGTTCATTAATAAATTTGGTCCACAGTTTTACTCAGACAACATGACACCACCCAAAAAGATATTTTTATTTTTTAGTGAATGAGAATATTTCTATGAAACAGTGGAAGAATGTATGACCCACTAGGAACAGGAAGTATAAAAACATACTATAGAAAAAATGTTTGCTTACCATTCTTCCTCAGAACTATTTAATAATTGATAAAATCGCATACATTAATCCTTAAAGATTGTGTTAATTTTCAGTCTAGACACATAGAAAGTAAAGAAATAAAAGTAGGCTCTGTATGAAGGAAGAATATGATTTACATCTTACGGTTTGGTTTAATTTATTTGCTGAATGAGCAAACAAGACATTTGTGAGCCCTGCCAAATCATACATTAATTTTTTTCATTGAGGCAGATTTTATAAGTGGAACCAAATTATGTGTAGGAACAATACAGATGCCTTCATGAATAGAGACACTAATTTTTTCCAAAGAAAATTGGCAATTTCCACAATATGAAGTTTATGACTTCAACGAAGTGCAGTGATTTTTGTTTTTGTTCTTGTTTTTCAAATACTTGGATCAAATTTTTGAATCAGTGAAGAGTAGATGGAGATTCTGCTAATGTTTTTGGAATGTTTCCTTTTTTTCATATTGTTTTTAAACATTTATGAACTCTTTATTGAGTACCTAAACTGGGCATTGTGGGAATACAAGATGAATTAGACAGAATATTGTCCTTGAAGAATTTTCCATTGGTGAAGGAAACATAACCTAATGCAGAATCAAATAATTGCTACATATAAATAGAGATGACGTTCCATGGGAGAGCAAAGACACGCAAGATAAGTATGCCTCTGGGAATCAGGGTAGGTGGCAAGGTTCAGTGGCCCTGTCAGGATAAGGTAAGTGATTGAGCCCTAGCCCAGAGGTCTGAAAATGTACAGTCTTCAGAAAAGGACAGACCGTCTGCAGAACTTAGGAGATCAGAAGATAAAGGGCAGTAGGGAGGGAGAGAGGAGGCTCTGATCAGGTTTAAGGTGGTTTTGAGCACCATTTTAAGACGTTTGGACTCTTAATAGTGACACTAAGGTTTCCATTCAATTTTCTGACAGATTTGGTTATTAATTCAGGTTTAAGAATCACACACTACGTATTTCATTCTTTGATGAAAATGTTCATTTTCTAATCATGAAGACTAGTATGTAGTTCCAAGTTAACCGTAACTCTTTATGCTCTTTTAGTTTTATGATAAAATTTCAGGGAGATACTACCTGGGGAAGGAATATATTCTTTATCAGATAAATAATAAGTGATTGTCATTTGGACCTATGAGTTCTTGCATGTCATTTTATTCTTACTTAAAACAGTCCAAGCGTGATGGCTTGCATCTGTAATTCCATCACTTTGGAAGGCCAAAATGGGAGGATTATTTTAGCCTGGGAGTTCAAGATCAGCCTGGGCAAAACAGCAAGACTCTGTGTCTACAAAACTTTACAAAGTTAGCCAGGCATTGTTGCACATGCCTGTAGTCCCAATCACTCAGGAGTCTAAGGTGGGAGGATTGCTTGAGCCAAGGAGCTCGAGGCTGCAGTGAGCCATGATTGCACCACTGCAGTCCAGTCTAGGTGATGGAGAAAGATAAAAGAAAAGGAAAAAAGAAAGAAAGAAGGAAGAGAGGGAGGGAGGGAGGGAGGGAAGGAGGGAGGGAGGTGAGGAAGGAAGGAAGGAAGGAAGGAAGGAAGGAAGGAAGGAAGGAAGGAAGGAAAAAAAATTATCTAAATAATTTCAACTAGAGGGGTTTAAAAATATCCCTGGATCATCAAGTGATAATGACCTTATAGTCTTTAGCCTAGTTTTGAATTAAGCACTCCTGTTCAAGCATCACCTAATGCTCCAGTTACTACTGTTGTGAAATAAACCATCCCAGAATTAGTGATATAAAACAACAACAAAGTTATTTTGCTCATGGATTCCATCAGATGAATCAGACAAAGCACTGTATTGTGGCAATAGCTTACATCTATCCCACAGTGCCTGGGACGTCAGGTGGGAAAACCTCAACATTCAAGAATCAAAATAATTTGGGGGCTTTGCCATTCACATATCTGATGCCTGGTGTGGGATGACTGAGCCTTCTCCATGTGACTTAATTTTCTTACATTATGGAGGGGGGTTCCCAGAAAAAGCATTGTTAAAGGAGGGCCCTAAGAGTGAGCAGAATAGAGTGGAAGCTGTATGGCCTTTTGGGATTTTGCCTCAGAAGCCACAACGCATGTCTTTTATCATGCTTTATTGATCAAATCAGTCACAAGTCCATTCTCTCCAGACAAGGAGTGTCAAATAATTCTGAAGACATGTTTAAAACTGCCACACCTAGTGTCTCAATCCTAACTGTGACTGTCCACCATTTGAAGTTTCTTTTCTTTTAGATTATGTTTTGCTAATGCAGACTCTATTTTATTCATTATTGTATCCCTAGAACATAGTATAGCATATAGTGCAGGTTCAAGAGTATTGATTGAAAGAATAAACAGATTATTTCCCAAATGCATCCTGATCACATTATTTTTTCATCTTCCAGTCTTCATATAGATCTGGAAGTGATTAAAAACAAGAAAGTTTATTGATACCTTTTTCACCATATTTGCTATTTACACTATTTTGCTACTTGCTAATGTTAACTGTACACTTATAATGTACTAGTCACTGCGCTAGGTGCCTGGCAAACATTTCATTGAGTCCTCACAATGAAATGTAATTATCTAATAAAAAGTTAAGTAACTTGCCTGAGGCACAGTTCTTGTTTAAATTCTTCCCATACACTAAATGATAACAGCTCTCTTTTTTTTCTAAGTACTTACATGTGAGAATATTGGTACTCTGCAATCGATGAGTCTTATTCTGACCATATATAGAAGCAAATGAGTATACATAAGGAGAAAAATAAGCAGGAGGAGAGGAGAGGAGAGGAGAGGAGAGGAAAGGCAAGGAGAGAGGAGGAAAGAAAGGACGGAGGAAGGAAGGAAGAGAGGAAGGAAGAAGGAAGGAAGAAGAAGGAAGGAAGGGGAAAGAGAAAGAAAGCAGGAAAGAAAGCAAGAGAAAGAGAGAAAGAAAAAAGAAAGAAAGAAAAGAAAAAAGAAAAGAGAAAGAAAGAAAGAGAAAGCAAGCAAGCAAGCAAGCGCGCACAATTGAGAAGAAAAGAAAGAAGGAAGGAAGATGGAGGGAGGGAGGGAGAGAAGTTTATAAGAATGACAAAGCAAGCTGTGTGTCAATACCACTTAACTAAGCCATTTACCGTGGATGGTGTATGAAGTAGGTTTTTGCTTTCTGGATTAAGTTCTAAAAGAAATGCCATAAAAATACAATTTAACAGAGGCAAATGTCATGGCTCTCTGTTTCTAAAATACCGTGCTTTTCTCAAAGTAGATTTTTGTTTTAAAAGTTTCTGTTGCATATTTCCTTTAATGCTGTCAGAAGTCCTTACAATGCCCTGTCATCTGGGTATCATAGTTTATGTTCCTTGATTATATACCAAATGAGATTACAAAATTCAAAAACACATAGATCGACTGGAAGTTGAAAATATTTGGAATGCTAGAATTCAAGTGCTAGATTTGGTGTATGCTAAACTCTAAATTGTAAAGCATAAAAAGGGAAAATTTGGCAGCCAGCATAGGCAATAAAAGGTAAACTGATCCTAAAGCACACTGTAACGACATTAAGTCATTCTGCTAAAATTAAGTTAAGCTATTTTTTTAAGTATAATCTGTAAACAAACTAATTGAAATTATCACATCAGAGAGCTAGAAAAGAATTTAGCATTTCCCTTAATACGTTCTCATTATACAGAATTACAGATATTACATGATATTCTCCTGGTGAGCAGAAGACAGAAAACCAAATTGTTTTTTCTCAGTAAATAAAGATGCCCGTAATCCCAGCACTTTGGGAGGCGGAGGCGGCTGGATTACCTGAGGTCAGGAGTTCGAGACCAGCCTGACCAACATGGAGAAACCCTGTCTCTACTAAAAATACAAAATTAGTCGAGCGTGGTGGCGCATGCCTGTAATCCCAGCTACCCGGGAGGCTGAGGCAGGAGAATGGTTTTTACCTAGGAGGCGGAGGTTGCAGTGAGCCGAGATCGTGCCATTGCACTCCAGCCTGGGCAACAACAGCGAAACTCCATCTCAAAAAAAAAAAAAAAGAAAAGAAAAAAAAAGCAAATGAAACAAATACCACTTTTTGCAACTAAGAACACCAAGACAGAAAACTTTATCTGAACTAGAAAATTATAATGTCACAATTCAAAATTTACAATTTTTACTAACAAAAATTTTCACTATAAAATTTGACATTCTTTGTTTGGAATTATATCATTGACTGTGATCCCTAACTTTGTAATATTTTAATAACAATATTATTTAGAACAACATCTCTCTGAAAATTTTCTCAATATTTCCCACTAAATAAATTTAGCCTGAAAAATTTTATGTGTATATATGTATATATGTATTTATATATGTATATTTATATACATATATTTATATTTATATGTAAATGTGTATTTATATCTATATACGTGTGTATATGTATATATGTTTATGTATATATGTGCATATATGTATATATGTGTAAATGTATATATGTATTTATATATGTATATATATCTGTATATATACCTGTGTATATGTATATTTTAGACAGTTTCACTATGTCACTCAGGCTGGAGTGCAGTGGCACGATTTCACTTCACTGTAGCTTCTGCCTCCCAGGTTCAGGCGATTCTCAGCCTCCTGAGTAGCTGGGACTACAGGCACAAACTACCATACCCGGCTAATTTTTGTATTTTTAGTAGAGACAGGATTTCACCATGTTGCTCAGGATGTTCTTAAGCTCCTGACCTCCTGATTCACTCTTCTCGGCCTCCCAAAGTGCTGCGTGAGCCACTGCACCTGGCCATATATACATACTTTTAATCTCGCCTTTATTATTATCACTGCTTTCCTCCTTCTACCCTACAATTCTCTCTGTAATTTAGACTTGTTCTAAACTCTTGGCATTTTATGATATGCAGAATTGGCTATGGAATACAAAACGTCTTTGAATGGATCCAGGTACAACCATCATCCTGGTAACAGTGATATTGCTCCATTGCGTACTTCTCCTCCTCTATGTACAGCATCAATAAGATAGAAAATTCTAGTTATATCAACAAGAGAGAAGGTGAAGACACATTTTATTCTAAGATAACAAGAAATAGGCAGCGGTAGTGGTGGCTCATGCCTGTAATCCCAGCACTTTGGGAGGCTTAGGCAGGCAGATCACTTCGAGCCCAGGGGTTCAAGAGTAGCCTGGCCACTGTGGTGAAACCCCATCTCTACTAATAATACAAAAATTTATCCAGGCGTGGTGGTGCATGCCTGTAGTCCCAGCTACTTGGGAGGATGAAGCATGAGAATCATTTGAACCCAGGAGGTGGAGGGTTGCAGTTAGCTGATATCACGCCACTGCAGTGCAGCCTGGGTAACAGAGGGAGACTGTCTCAAAAACCAAAAACAAACAAAAGCAAGTAGGAGCTTTCACTCAACATATCTGTTTAAATAATATATGCAAATTCTGAAATTATAGCATTTATTAATCTGTTCAAAAGAACAAAGGGAATAGAAATGTAAGCTATAGTAGTTTTGACTTCAAATACCCCTCTATTCCCTTAGAGTGGTTCTCTCAAATCTGATAGAATATTCTCTGTAAAGCCTCCCTTTATATTTGGAAATTAACTGATAAAAACAATACTGGAAAAAATTTTTACATTCTAACAAAATGCCTCTGTGATATTGCAATTTTTTAAAAAATCACTTATTTGGCTTATTTCAGCCAGTTTATTTTGAAATGCTAGGGAGCTCTGGGAAAATGCTCCTTGACATTAATGATATTAACAGACTAACCCAATCTAACTACTCAGATTACGTCTGGAAGTAATTTTAAAAAAGAAATTTCCTGATACCTTTTATATCATAATTGCTACTTAGTGAAAGAGTAATAAGAAAAATTAGATTCATCTATTATCTTTTAAAGGAAATTAAAAATGAGTTTACATATCTACATACAGGTAATGCACATGCAAATTTTTCTTTGCTTTACATTTTCTTAGCTTTTTTATATTAATTCTCTTAAGACATTTTGTGTTATATGTCTGGAAATTTCAGCCATCCAGAAAAAAAGGAGGTTGGGAAATAATGAAAAAAATGTGCTGAAAGAATTCACATAAAAGTTTTGGAGATTTGAAAATGGGAACAACAGACACTTAAACAGTTATTGAACCAGAAAAAAAAATGTCCTTCCTGGCAGGTATATAGCAATATACTGATAACTGCTGGATAAAAATAAAGGCATCCAGACATTATTATAGAGCTCTTCTATATGAAATGCAACTTCTTATTCAAAAGTAAAAACAGAGCCTGGTCTGTATTTTTTTTTTCTTTGTGGTTTGAGCATTAGAAAAATATCATCAATTGTAAAAGAAAAACGAAGTCTTAAAAATAAATTTAGTTTATTTAGTTCAAATATCTGCTTAATAAGTTCTTCCCATTTATTACTACACAAAAACACACTTACATACTACAGAAGATATGTGGGTTATCTGTATATTAATAGGAAGTTTCAAAATAATTTCTGTTAATATGATTGCCATTGTTGTCCCTTCTATATATATATATATTTTTTAAAAACAGATGTCCAAGAAGTGGCAAAAATGTAAAAATGGTAAAGTCATAGAAGCCCCTTCCAGTGGGACTAACTCAAGTATTTATGTAGTTTCTGAATATTAGCAATGCAAGAGGTTTCGAATTAAATGCTCAGATTCTGGGCATTGAACTGATGATTATTTTAAGGAAGAGGATAATTTCTTGTTTAAATTCTTCCTTTTTTATATTTTAATCCATGGTTTAATAACTCATCTCTCATGAATTCAAGATGTTGTCTGGTAGACTTTGAACCAAGTCTATCTGCCTTTAAATCTCATGAATTAATAAAACCAACCAACCAAAGCTGGAGGCTTTTTATACTTTTCCCATTATTCATTTATTTGAACTTTATTATATAAAGTTATTTAGAAAAAAAAAGTTAGAAAGCAAAACCAAAAAAAGTTAGAAAGCAAACTTTATAAAGTGGAGCCAAAATATAAAAATAGAAACAAACATAGGACCTTAGATTCTATGCACTGAGCAATAAGAAGTCGTGAAAGTCTCTCAAACTCAAGAGTAAGAGAACAAAATGCCACGCAGATGTTGGTCTTGCCGCTGTTTTAACATCCTTTTCCTTCCTGAGTTTGAGCCCAACTACAGAGCAGGCAATGGGTCTAGAATAATTTATAGATAAGGTTCCACATTATGGCATACCTATAAAACATATTGATAATTTAGCCAGAACATAAAATCATTTTTTTAGTGGATAGAACTATCTTGTTCTTTATATTCCGTGTAAATTTTCAGATGTCATTTTTAACATAATTACAAGATACTGACAAAATAAAATAAGCTTTCAGCTGGTATTGATTGCTGATTTAAAATAATCCAGATGTCTTCTGGACATTTTGTGCATACCTTATTATCCACTAATTATCTATTATATTCTATAATTGTCTTATCCAGGGGCTCTTAAAGAGTGTGAGGAATGACAGTAGTCTGTGATTAAAAAACAAGTTTATAAGAATTTCCACTGAGTCAATGTTCTGCTATGAATTTTGTTTTATTTTTCCTAATTACTGGCATCAGTCTAAATCAACACTAATTCAATTCCAGAGGTAAAGAGGCTTCACCCAATCACGTAAACGAGAAAATGCAGAATAATCTTTCGCATTCTTCTCTCCATTAAGATTTGTTTATTCTTCATCAAAATTTTCAAATCTCAGCACCATCCTATCAAGACTTCCTAATATTTCCTCTGCCACTGCTGTAGTGAGGCATCATTTTGCTCATGAGGACTATTGCAATATTTTTCCAGCGATCCTCTATCTGTATTCAGTTGTTCCAGCTAGCAGTAATCAATTCTCTACATTGTTTTATAACAGATATACTCATCATTCCTGTGCTTCAAAATTCTCAGTAAAATTGGAATGTCAATTGAACACAGACTCTCTTCCTTAGCAAGGTATTCTAATGTCTTCACAATCTTAGTCCATCTACAAATATTTCCACCATTTCCCACACTATAAGAAATGCTTTTCCCCTTCAATTTATTTAATTACTTTTATGAAAACACTTCATATTGTTCTGTCATATATTTTTCATTTATTACTGTAACAATGATGACTTTGTCATAGATTGGCAACATTGCATGGTAATGACAGGTATTTGGGAATCACTGTATTAGACTTCTCATCATTTTCTGAAAACACACTGATGGATAATATTATGACTCACTAACTTATATTAATTATAAGAATGGCTGATAGTTCAGGCAACTGCGTCAGTCAAGCTCCTGGCAGGAATCAAAAGCACATTCAGCAGGAATTTTTAAGACCATTTAATAGAGTAATATTTACAGAAGTATGGGTAGGGTTAAGGGAATCAAAAAGGTATGTTAGAGCAGTTAGGAATTAGCAACATCAGGAGGCCCCTACAGTTGCAAGGAATAATATGTGTTACCTCAGTCTGGGGGACATCTTACAGGACTTCTAGAAGGGCCTGTTGTGGGGTGGGGGAGTGGGGAGGGATAGCATTAGGAGATGTACCTAATGTAAATGACGAGTTAATGGGTGCAGCACACCAACACGGCACATGTATACGTATGTAACAAACCTGCACATTGTGCACATGTACCCTAGAACTTAAAGTATATTTATATATATACTTTATATAGATATAAAGAATATAAATACATATATATATATAAAGAAAACCCTCTATGACTGCCTTGTTTGAAGACGTGGAGTCCAATTCTATTTGTTCATATAAAGAAATATTTCATCAAGCAAAGAGCTGTAATTAGTGTGCACGTCATTGAATTTTTATATATATATATATAAAAAATCTATCTATCTATCTATCTATCTATCTATCTATCTATCTATCTAATCTATCTATCTATATATATATAGAAAGAAAGAACGAACCAGAATCCTGGAACCTTAGCAGAGACCAGGGAATAAAAACCCTTAGTCTCTCTCCTCCAGTTCTAATTTTTTGCTAATGCCTCCCCTTGGTCAATTAAAAAAAAAAGCTGGCGCACAAGGGAACAAGGCCTCACACAGTCAGTAAAGCTCAGTTCACTCCTCTGCACAGAGAGGCGGTGGGAAAAACAGAAGAAACAGATGAAGCTAAGAGGGAAAAACAAATGGAGATTAACTAGCTAACTTACTTTCTCCCAGTCCTATTTACACAAATCTAGCACACACTAATTTGAATCACAATGCCCTTTCTTTTGCCCCCTTTTCTTAGTTAATTGTGTTAGAATGCCTGTATTAGAACAGTAATTCCCAAACTTTTTCAGACCAAAGCATAGGCAGTCAACCAAAGAGCATTTAAGAGGCATACATACATACGTGGTGAAATAAATTCTTTTGCATTTGCTTTGTATGATAATATGAATACAGGTGATTAAATATACAATTTATATAAAAATTCCCAACATCTAGAATTCTCATATTTTTAAGAGAGAAATTAAGCTTGCTTCATGAATGCAATTTTTTTTCACATTGGTTTTTATGTTTGAAATGGTCAGTTACAATTCCTGATCAAGACTTTTAAACACGTTCTCTTTATATTCTTGAGAATCTCCGTTGACTCTCATAGAGAAATGTTGTTGACAAAAAAGGTAAAATTATTTTGTGAATGTCTATAAAGCCATTCAAGGTTTATAAGAAATGAGATTACATTTAAATAAAAGCTCTTTTCTATCCTTATAAAAGCAATAAAATGTTAAACATTACTATGATGATGCAAATACATTTTAAATTCAAACAACATTTTCCATATCACAAATTTCAAAGTGTTGATGAAGCTTGAATTTGTAGAATATACATACATTGTTATAGCGGTCTTTCTGCTGCTGGCTTTAAGGCCACTTAAAGTCACACCCACTGGAACTAAAAAGATGTATCTCAAATTTGTGAAAACAGATTTGTGGCCAACATTTAGATGTGTGCCAACAAGGAAATTCTATCTTTAAATTCCTCTTCCACTATGTTCCTCTGAATTCACTATGTTCTATTATGTCCTTCTTGGACATCTGAAATTCTTCCACTAACTTCATGGGCCCTTCGTCTATGATGGATTGCAATGTATGCCCTTTCTAGCTAGTGTATAGATGTCCAGGTGGTAATGAATATCTAAAGAAGACCACAGGATGGATTAAAGGATCTCTTCCCATCTCAGCAATGACAGTCATGTCCCAGACCTCATTCATATGCCCCAAAGGTAAAGGAGATTGATATCTCAGGCATACACTTGTAACCCTTTCTGCTGTACACGAAGTAGAATGCTCAGGAACCAGAAAATTTTTTGTCTAGTTACAGTCTATTATGGCCTACTGAAAATAACTCTAATGGTAGGAAAGGTAAACCTAGTGTGTTTTCCCCATTAAAATATAAATTTAATTTTTTTTAAAGATTTAGTATGGCATTTATAGTTTGATCAGGGAATAGTTATAATATCATAGGATGCAAGACTGAAAACCTAATTACCAGATTTTACATGCATAAAGTCTTCTATCCATTATAATTCATTTGGCGATTTTCCCCTTTTGTAAGGGAAATCAATGAAATGAAGAAATCACGATTTTACAAGTAAATACCACTAAGATCTATGTCTCAGTCCATTTTCTGCTGCTATAACAGAATACCACAGACTGGTAATTTTGAAAGAAAGGATATTTATTTGGCTCATGGTCCTGGAGGCTGGGGAGTCCAAGGTGAGGACCTTCTTGCTGCTTCAAAACATGGTAGAAGGCAACACATGGTAAAAGACGGCAAGAAAGAGAGGAAATCGATCTATACTTACTTTTATCTGAAACCTACTCCTGGGCTAACTAACCATTTACTTAATATTATATGAGGACAAAGCCCACGTGACTTAATCACCTGTTAACAGCCTTCCATTCCAATACTATTATGTTGGCAATTAAATTTCACATGAGTTTTGGAGAGGACATTCAAACTACAGCAATATGGAAAGCTTTTTTCCAGAAAGATAGTTTGCAATACCACAAACATGGCAAATATGTTTGCAAAGTTTCTATTAGAAATCTCGATTAAAAAATTGCTCCAGCTTGCTCTTTATAGTTGCTACTAAAGCACATAGAAAGACCTAACCTTATCCCTGACTTGACTGAGATAGTGAAGTGGAGTTGCTATCAGTATAATCACCACCTATAATATTTACCCTCAGAGTGATTGCCAACACATCAAAAAATTTCCCAAAAAGTAGATTTCTGGATGAGGAAAAAACCCTCTATGACTGCCTTGTTTGAAGATATGGAATCCAATTCTATTTGTTCATATAAAGAAATATTATTTCATCAAGCAGAGAGATGTAATTAGTATGCATGCCATTAAATATAATATTGTTCAGAGTAAAAACATCAGAATAACTTGTTTTCATTCGTCCATCAGTTGCATAGTGTCCTATAATTTCTTGCATATCTTAAAATAATAACAAGCCGGGTGCGGTGGCTCATGCCTATAATTCCAGCATTTTGAGAGGCCGAGGCAGGAGGATATTTGAGGTCAGGAGTTCCAGACCAACCTGGCCAACATGGTAAAACCCTGTCTCCACTAAAAATACAAAAATTAGCCAGGTGTGGTGCCAGGTACCTGTAATCCTAGCTACTTGGGAGGCTGAGGCAGGAGAATCGCTTGAACTGGGGAGACAAAGGCTGCAATGAGCCGAGATCACGCCACTGCACTCCAGCCTAGGCAACACAGTGAGACTCTGTCTCAAAAAAAAAAAAAAGTGTTATAATAACAACAAAAATTAGATTCAATGTAGAGAATGAAATCAACTCAAGTTTTCAAGTCCTAATATTCCATTGGACAAGATTTTTTAGAAACCTCTCAGGACCCAGAGTACATGTTGCAGCAGCAAGTTGTGTCTTTGATAACATTTCCTCCACCACAGCCCATAAAGATGTTAGTGGTTGCCTTTTTACATTTGGCAGTGGTGGAATAGGGAGAAGACATGGGAAGATGTAAACTTTGGAGGCTTATGTAATATTTATAACAACAATAGCCAATGCTCATTGAGTATTTGTACCACACAGTATTCCAAAGGGCTTATACTTGGGTGCATTTAAATGAAAACAACAGAAAGTAAAACTGAAACTGGAAGAAAAAAAAAAAGCATTTGGGAATACATGTAAGGTTACATAATTTTAAACAGGTTTGTTTAAGGTCTGTCTTAATCCAATTTTTATTTGTGATTCTGAGATTTTCTTGGTTTGGGGAAGGAGATATCTATGGCAGCTTTGGGTTTCAGGTATATATACAAAATATATATGTAATTTATATATAAATCTATAGTTTACATATATGAATAATATATAAATGTAAACTAATTTACATTTAAAAATAAATATTTATTACTACAAATACATGACTATGTAATATTAATTATATTATAATACAATATAAATTGTATTATATTAATATATAGATTATACTACTATAATATAAATTATAGTAATATAATTTATCAATAATATAAATTACATATATAATTTTTACATATAAAGGGAGATGTATGGTATATACATAGTTATATGTTATATATAGATGTTATATATGTCTAGTAAGTATATATAAATATATAACATTATTTTAAATAAAAATTTATATTACCTTTTTATATTACCTAACATAAACATAATATACAATATTTATATTAATAATAAAATATTATTTTATTAATAATATAAATGATTTAAATAATATATTGTTAATAATATATATCAATAATGCATTTAACTATATTAATATTATTGCTGTAATATAAATCATTATATTAATACTAATATAATTATATTACTAATTATATAATTAAAATATAGTATATTATAATTTTTAATACATAAAATATATTTATATATTATATATTATATATTTTAATTATATAATTAGTAATATAATTATATTAATAACAATATAATTATTTGTATCAATAATATTAATAAATATAAACAATAATACAGTTAAATGTATTGATATATATTATCTACAATATATTATTTATATTAGTATAAATAATACATAATATGTTATCATGTATTATTTATACTAATATAAATAATATATAATTATTAATATAAATATATTGTATATTATTATATTAATATAATTATATATAAATATATTTCATATATTAAATATATTTATTATATATTATATATAAAATACATAATCATTTAATATATAATCATATAATTAATATATTATATAATTAATTAATATATTAATATATAATTAATCATATATTAATATATAACTTATTATATATTAATATAATTATATTAATTATTAAGTGTATAATAAAACATGATATATTAATATTATATCAATATATTAATATAATATAAATATTACTATTATAGTTAAATGTATTATTGATATAAATATATATTAACAATATGTTATTTATATTATTAATATAAATATTGTATATTGTTATATTTAAATAATATAAATAGGTAACAAATTTTTATATAAAATGTGTTCATATATACTTACTAGACATATATACCATCTATATATAACATATATAACTATGTATATAACACATATATCTTCCTCTTTATGTAAAGAGGAAGAGAGAAAGTATCTAGTATGTTTGATATTAAGCCTGTATACTCTAACATTCTCTTATGGCTAACTTAAAATTAATTAATGTTCATGTACTGACACTGAAGAAAGTAATAAAAGTTTTCACTAGATCCTCTAGGCCTAATTGATTAAAATTAATTCAGTTCATATGGATATTTCTGAACAAATTTCTGACATTAGAGAATGCTATACATTGATTGGCTTAAGGCTAGGTTCTTGAATTAATTACTGAATTAGAACGGGATTGAATTAACATGATTGGCTCAAAATGATCAAATCCCCCATTGAGCTGAGCTGTGGTCAGTATCCCAAATTGCACGGCTGTTATGCAATGTGGGTGGGTAAGCGGTAGAATTCATATTAAAAGACAGCCACAATTTTATATTTGTGGCATTTTATATTTGTTATCCCATTTAATCCTTACCAGGGCCCATGAGGTAGATTGTTTGTGAAAGCATCTTTTCCTGATCCTTAGTTGTTTGTGTTGCTAACTCCTATCGTTTGAATGACATCTTAATTTAATACAACCTCCTGTTTTTCCAGAATGGTGGATTGGAGGCATTGTTAGCATGTCTCTCCCACTGAGAAAGACAAAACACTGTGTAGAGATTCATGCTGTGAACTTTTCTCCAAGAAGCAACACAGGAATTTAACAGAAAAACTGAAAAAACAAAAAACAAGCAAACAAAAACATAGACCCTTTGAAAGAAGCAGTGGGCAGCAACCTACACCCTAAGCCAGGCAGAAAACTGAGTCCCCAGAGTGTGAGTGGGGAGAGACTGCCTCCATGGTAAATCCACAAGTCAGGCAGAAAACTGTGAGTCCCCAGAATGTGAGTGGTGAGACTGCCTCCATGATATATACTCCCATTGGGGAACCTGCCCCAGGCCATGGAGGAAGGCCTTAACCCTATCTAACACTGGAGCTGATTTAGTGAGTGGTGAGGAGTATATGAGAAGGAGCAGCATCAGGACATGCTTTGCACGCACTCCCAGACTCCAGTGGAGACAGAGGAAAGCCATTCCAAATCCTACCTCACAGAAGTAAGCCAGCTAACTCAGGCAGCAGTCACAGGTTGAAAGAAGCTCCCAGTGGAGATTCACAATATAATCTTGAACAGGGATGAACCACTTTGGTGAGAACTGAGACAAGTGGGAAGTACTATAAGCCACAGGTGCAGGACCTGGGTACCCCAGCTCTGCAGGCAGACAGGGAGGGGTGTGGTCTGAAAGCCAGCGTTCCTGTCTTGGTAGGGAAGGCTTATGGCCTGGGGCAGTTTTGAGTGCTGAGCACAGGCTATCTGGAACCCAGTTAGCTGCTGCAAGTGGAACACTGCAGGTGTGAGATGTGCCTTGACAAGTGCGTAGGCACCAGGTGAGGCTTACTGCTATTGACTACCCACTGCTCACCATACGGATTCTTCTGCACAACAAAGGCAGCTGTGCTCCTCCCTGGAATGTTCCCTCAGAGGCCACAGAACTGCCCTTTGATCTCCACTAGAGCTGCTGCTTATGCTGGCATGTGGGAGGCCAGAGTGTGGGACTTGATTGATCCAACAACCACCTGGCTTTGCACCTCCATCTACCCTAGTATCCTAACACAAAGGGCAGGGACTTTGGGGAGTCCCACGACCCTGCCCATTGCCTGAGACAGCACAGTACCTACCCTGGGTAACATAACATAAGCACAAATCCCATCACAATCACTGCAGCTGACACTCTTTTGCAAGCACTGCCTCCTGGCTGTAGGCCAACTGACACAGTCCATTACAGCATCTGTTGGCACAAAAACACAGCTCCCCTGAAGGAGAAAACTTTTGGATGACCTCAGCACCACTGCCTGCATTACTCTGGGTAACCAGGAGGTCTTTAGTCTATTCACGTGACTAGCATATTACTACTAGAGCTGGCATTTTAGAATAGCAATGCATTAAGGCTATGTATAACCAAGAAAATCTCAGAGTCTACATCACTCCCCTGCCACCCCCATCAGAACTTCTGCTGGTACCCACTACTGGGAGATTAGAGAACAGGTCCTATCACTGGATCCCTTCCAGACATTCCCCAGCACCATCCTGGAGAATGGCAGCCCCACTGGGTGGCTAGAACCAGAAGAGAAGCAGCAGGATTGACAGTAGTTTGGCCCTCAGGGATCCCTCCTCCTAGGGGAATTGGGAATATACCACATCAAGGGAGCACCCTGTGAGACCAAAGAATCCAGACTGCAGGCCTTTAGTCCCAAAACTGTCCGTTTGTGGGAAGTTTATTTCAGCAAAGGCACAGGTACAGTGCAGGGCTCAGTGGAGAAAGTTTGTGCCTCTACTCCAACCATCAGGTAGCCCTGGTGCTCATGAAGCATCCTGGGGAAGAAGACTTTTTCTTCCTGATATGGTTTGGTTATGTCCCCACCCAAATCTTACCTTGAATCGTAGTTCCCATAATTTCCATATAATGTGGGAGGAACCCAGTGGGAGATAACTGAATCATGGGAGCAGTTTCCCCCATCCTGTTCTCATGGTAGTGACTAAGTATCACAAAAGCTAATGGTTTTATAAGGGGAAACCCCTTTCACTTGGCTCTCACTCTCTCTTTGCTAGCCATTGTGTAAGACGTCCCATTGCTCTTCCTTCATCTTCCGCCATGAATGTGAGGCCTCCCTAGTCATGTGGAACTGTGAATCAATTAAACCTCTTTTCTTTATAAATTGCCCAGTCATGGGTATGTCTTCATCAGCAGTTTGAAAACAGACTAATACACTTCCTCTTGCCCATCACTGAAAACATAGCTGTGGCTTCTCCCACAGGAGCTTGGCATGGGTGCACATGTAGAGAGGCTTCCTGGAACACTTCCGGGTGACTGCATCCCCACAGGAGGAGTGTCCTCCAGGTTCAGACTTACATGAGGGATAGAGTCATAGTCCTTTTCTACATGTAACATCATCATTCCTGCAGAAGAAAAGGGATGCCTGTGTCATCTGAATAGCTGGAACACTGGGTCAGGAGTGTGACTGGGAGTTGGATCACTTTCCTGCTGGCCTGGCTGGGGAACTACAGTGGCTCCTCCCTTCACCATGAAAAGACCTTAGTGCATTTCACTGAAAGCTTCTCCAGATGCCTCTGTCAAGGTTAGGACCTCTGTCCATCACCGGATATTGCATTAAAGTCCCTGCTTTAGCTGCAGACTGTTTTTACCCATGAATACCTCCTACTTGCCTGAAGCCTGAACTGTTCAACCCAGTAAATAAAATACTGAGAAAATAAATGAATTAATGAATGAATTAATGTACACCACTGGGGAACAAAATAAGCTTCGTGACATCTTTGTCATTCTGGCCCCATAGGAGACAGTGAACCTGCTCACACACTGAGCACATTGCTACTATAACCAGTAACTGAGAAGGCCATCACACCAAGGAGTTCATACAGATTTTTCATACAGATTCTTCATCATTGAAAACACCAAGAGCTGAAATAAACTATAAACATTAAAGTCACATCCTCAAGAGGGAAAAATAGAAATTGAAAAACCACATTTGAATAAAAAATAAATTCAAAAAATAATTAGAAGAAATGGTCTACCCAAATGAGAAGAAATCAGAAAAATAATTCTAGCAATATGTAAAAACATGATTCTATAACACCACAAAGATTCTACTAACTCTCCTGCAATGGATCCAAACCAAATGAAATCTTTAAAATACCAGATAAAAAGTTCAAGAGGTTGATTATTAAGTTCCTCAAGGAAATACAAGAAAAAGATGAAGAACAGCACAATAAAATTTAAAAGAAAATCAGGTTATGAATGAAAGATTTCCTAAACAGATTGATATTTTAAAGAAAAAAAAAAAATCAGAACTCTGGAGACAAAAGACACATTTAGGGAATTATAAAATGCAGGGAAAAGTTTTAACATTAGACCAGACCATGTGGAATAAAGAATTCCAGAACTTGAAGACAAGGTTTTTGAATTAACCCAATCACATACAAATAAAAAGAAAGAATTAAAAGAGATGAATAAAATCTCTAAGAAACATGGGATTATGTAAAAGCGTCAACCTAAGAATCATTGATGTTCCTGAGGGGGAAGAAAAAGCAAAAAGTTTGGAAAACTTACTTATTTGAGGGAATAATTAAGGAAAACTTCCCTAGCTTTGCCAGAGATTTAGATATCCAAATACAAAAAAGCTCAAAGAACTCCCGGGAAATGCATTGCAAAAAGGCCAACACCAAGACCTAAGTCATCAAGATATCTAAAGTCAATGTGAAGAAAAGAATTCCGAGAGCAGTATGAAAAAAGCATCAGGTAACCTATAAGGTAAAACCTTTTAGACTAACAACCAACTTCTCAGCAGAAGCCTTATAAGCCAGAAAGGGCTATGGCCCTATTTTAGCCTCCTTAAACAGAATAACTATCAGCCAACAATTTTGTAACCAGTAAAGCTAAGTTTCATAAATGAAGGAAAAATAAACTGTTTCTCAGACAAGAAAATGCTAAGGGAATTTGTCACTGTCTGACTATTAGCTAGTTTAACCAAGAAAAGAAGACAGAAGATCCAAATAAGCTAAATTAGATGAAAATGGAGATGTTACAACCAACCCCAAAGAAATACAAAATATCTTTCAAGACTACCAAGAACACCTCTTTGCAAACAAACTAGAAAATCTAGAGAAAATGAATACATTTCTGGAAACACACAACCCTCCTAGCTTGAATCATGAAGACATAAAAATACTGAATAAGCCAGTCACAAGCAGTAAGATTGAATCAGTAATACAAAATTTGTCACACACACACACACACACACACACACACACACACAAAGTCCAGGGCCAGATGGATTCACAGCCAAATTTTATCAGACATTCAAAGAATTGGTAACAATCCTACTGAAACTATTGCAAAAGATTGAGAAAGAGGGAATCCTCCCTATTTCATATGAAGACAGTATCACCCTGAAACCAAAGCCAGGAAAAGACATAACAAAAAGGAAAATTACAGACCAATATCTCTGATGAACATAGATGCAAAAATATTCAACAAAATACTAGCAAGCTGAATCCAATAGCACATCAAAAAGATAATTCATCATGATCAAGTGGTATTCATCCCAGGGATGAATCAATGGCTCAACATATGTAAGTCAAAAAATGTGGTTCATCACACAAACAGAATTAAAATAATAGCAACATGATTATCTCAATAAATGCAGATAAAGCAATCATTAAAATCCAGCATCTCTTTATGACATAAATCTCAACAAACTAGGCATAGAAGAAACACACCTCAAAATAATAAAAGCCATATATAACAAACCCAAAGCCAACATTTATGTTGAAGCATTCTCCCTAAGAATTGGAACGAAACAAAGATGTCCACTTTCATCACTTCTAATCAACACAGCATTGGAAGTCCCAGTCAGAGCACTCAATCAAGAGAAATAATAAATAAAGGTCACCCAAATTGGAAAAAAAGGAGTCAAACTATCTCGGTTTGCTGATGATGTGATAATATACCTAGGAAACCCCAACGACTTCTCCAAAAGACTCTTAGATTTGATAAATGAATTTAGTAAAGTCTCAGGTTACCAAAGCAATGTACACTGCTTTATACCAATAGTGTCCAAGCTGAGAATAAAATCAAGAACTCAATCCCTTTTACAGTAGCTGCAGAAAAATAAAACACCTAGGAATTTACTTAACAAAGGAGAGGAAAGATCTCTACAAGGAGAACTACAAAACACTGCTGAAAGATACCACAGATGACACCGAAAAATGGAAATACACCTCATGCTCATGGCCTGGAAGAATCAATATTATGATAATGACCATACTGCCCAAAGCAATACACAGATTCAATGCAATTCCTATCAAACTACTAACATTATCTTTCACAGAATTAGAAAAAGTAATCATAAAATTCATATGGAACCAAAAACCAGCCTGAACAGCCAAAGCAATCCTAAGCAAAAAGAACAAATCTAGAGGCATCACATTACTCGACGTCAAATTCTACAAGGCTGTAGTAAGCAAAGCAGCATGACACTGGTATAAAAGTAGATATACAGACCAATGGAAGAGAATAGAGAACTCAGAAATAAAGCCAAATACTTACAACCAGCTGATCTTCGACAAAACATACAAAAACATAAATTGGGAAAAGGTCACCTTATTTAATAAATGGTGTGGGGAAAAGTGGATAGCCCTGTGTAGAAGAATGAAACTGGATCCCTATATCTCATCATTTAAGAAAAATCAACTCAAGATGTATTAAAGACATAAATTTAAGAGCTGAAACCACAAAAATTCTAGAAGAAAACTTAGGAAAAACTCTTCTGGACACTGACCAAGGCAAAGACTCATGACTAAGACCCCAAAAGCAAATGCAACAAAAACAAAAATAAGTGGGACCTAATTAAACTAAAAAGCTTCTGCACAGCGAATGAAATAGTCATCAGAGCAAACAGACAACTCCCAGAATGGGAGAAAATATTTGCAAAATATACATCAGATAAAGGACAAATATCTAGAATCTATAAGGAACTCAAATCAGCAAGAAAAAAAATAATCCCATTAAGAAGTGAGCAAATGACATGAATACACATTTCTCAAGAGAAGATACAGAAATGGCCAACAAATGTATGAAAAAGTACTCAACTTCACTAATTATCAGGGAAATGCAAATTAAAACCACAATGGGATACCACCTTACCCTAGCCAGAATGGTCATTATTAAAAAGTCGAAGAACAATAGATGTTGTCACGGATGTGGTGAAAACGGAATGCTTATACACTGTTGGTGGCAATGCAAACCAGTACAACCTCTATGGAAAAGGATACTATCTTACTCCAGCCAGAATGGTCATTATGAAAAAGTCGAAAAATAGATGTTGGCATGGATGTGGTGAAAAGGGAATGCTTACACACTGTTTGTGGGAATGCAAACCAGTACAACCTCTACGGAAAACAGTATGGAACTAAATGTAGAGTTACATTTGATCCAGCAATCCCACTACTGAGTATCTACCCCAAAGAAAATAAGTCATTATATCAGAAAGACACTTGCATGTATATGTTTATCACAGCACAATTCACAATTGCAAAGATACAGAACCAACATAAGGGCCCAACAACTGAAAAGTGGATACAAAAAGTCATACACACACACACACACACACACACACCATGGAATACTACTCAGCTATAAAAAGAACGAAATAATATATTTTGCAGCCCACACACACACACACACACACACCATGGAATACTACTCAGCTATAAAAAGAATGAAATAATATATTTTGCAGCCACTTGGATGGAACTGGAGGCCATTATTCTAAGTGAAGTAACTCAGGAATGGAAACCTAACACTGCATGTTCTCACTTGTAAGTGGGAGCTAAGCTGTGGGTATGCAAAGGCAGACAGAGTGGTATAATGGACACTGGAAACTTGGAAGCAGGGGAGGTGGGATGGGGTGAGGGATAAAAATCTACATGTCGGGTACAACATACACTACTCAGTTAAAGGGTACACTAAAATCTCAGGCTTCACCACAATAAAATTCCACCAAGTAACCAAAATCCACACTTGTACCCTTAAAGCTATTGAAATAAAAATAAACAAAAAAGAAAAAAAATAAGTCTGTTAAAGTAATGAAAAGAGGACAAAAAAATTTTATGAGCTACAATATTTGAAAACTTCACCAAATAGAAAAAATCAAAATAAATAAATAAAAATAAAATCTGCTGAAATTTGGCCTTTTTCCCCCCCAATTTACTGTATTCAAGGAATTTGGGGATCAAAACCCAAAGGAGGGAGACTGTTCCTGGTATTCATGGCACACAGTACACACATTTGTGTTCTCATATATTTTACCTTATATTATTTATCTCACTTGGATTTTCTTCTGTCCCATGATTGTTCAAATACTTCGAGGCCTAAATCAAGTATCAGTCCTCTGTAGTCTTCCGAGAACTCTCCTGTCAGTTTATATCTAGTCTTTCATAGCAACATTCTTAAAATTTTCAAAATATATAAAATCTGCTTTGCATTATAATTTTTTGTATCCCTACCCACCCTGCCTCAAGAATATAGGTTAAAATCCTAGGCTTTTCTTTCTTCTACAGGGGGAACTTCATAGACATTTCAGTTAATGAAAATAGACTAACCTGAAATATGTAGGAGTTTATATATTACTATGCTCAAGGAAGAATTTAAAATCAAGATTTAAATACATAAGTTGAAAGGTATGAAGCTAAAGTTAATCTGCGTAATTCTTGCCATACACTGTCATCCCCATTTTGAATCAAAGCTTTTTTGGATTTTTCCACCTCCTTAAATAGGCCTGGTTCTTTCAACTCAGATACCTGCAAAAAAAAATTAAGGATTCCTGTAGCCTTGAAGGCTCCTCTCAACACTCAGCTTTGAACTTTCAACTGAAAAGTCTGTTTCTTTTCTTTCCCCCCCACCGCCAACTCTTTTTTTTTTTTTTTTTTTTGAGAGGGAGTCTTGCTCTGTCGCCCAGGCTGGAGTGCAGTGGCCCCATCTCGGCTCACCGTAACCTCCACCTCCTGGGTTCAAACTATTCTCCTGCCTCAGCCTCCCGATTTGCTAGGGTCACAAGTGTGCACCGCCATGCCCAGTTAATTTTTTTTTTTTTTTCCCCAGTAAAGACAGAGTTTTGTCATGCTGGCCAGGCTGGTCTCGAACTCCTGACTTCAGGTGATCCACCTGCCTCGGCTTGGCTCTCCAAAGTGCTGGGATTACAGGCGTAAGCCACTGTCCCCAGCCTGAAAAGTCAGTAATTAAAGAGACCTTCCTATCACCTAAGACTTGGTGACCCTACTCAATTTCATCCTCCTACACATTTGAGGTTATTCATTTAATGTCTCTCTTAAACGGTACAACATGAACTTTTCCACTCATGCTAGGACTGCATTTATTTAACTACTACATCTGTAGCACCTCATACTATGTATCATAATAGGTGTTCAATATAAGAATAAATAAATGAATTAGTGATGCCTGTACATTTGCTAAAGGCAGGCTGCACATTTGGTTCTAAGTTTCTAGTAGCCAACAAAAATAATTTTAAGATTCGTAGTATCCTTAGGATAAAATAAAACCACCATTTCAGGACCAAATACGAGTTTGAGATAACTAATAAAAATCAAATAATAGCCGAGCGCAGTGGCACACGCCTGGAATCCCAGCACTTTGGGAGGCCGAGGCGGGAGGATCACTTGAGGTCAGGAGTTCGAGACCAGCCTGGCCAACAAGGTGAAATCCCGTCTCTACTAAAAATACAAAAATTGGCCGCACCTGGGCGACAGAATGAGACTGCCTTTCAAAATAAATAAATAAATGCATAAATTTGAATTAACAGCATGCACATGACTGCTTTACTTTCTAAAAGGTGTAGGAATGCTTATTTTAATAAATGAAAAATGACTTTTCCTCTCTTAAATTTCTCTTCCCCTTTTTGTTAAAGTACAAAACAAAACACCTTGCTCCCACTTTTTCGAATAGGACTAGAAAAAAAATTTTGACTGTCTGTAGGACTAGAAAGAAATTCAGCTCAAACGAATTAGTATATGATCAACTTTAGTAAGAATTGTGCATTTGGTACACAATGTAACTCCTAGGAGTTGACAAATGTTTGTTAAGTGCATCAATGAGCGACATAAGACCTTCTCCTCCCTACTCTCTTCTCACAGTTTTTATTTAATCATTTATTTATTATTGTTCGATGCTCTTAAATGCCATTTCCTTCAGCTGATTATTTGTGTGACAGAAGAGTCAATTAAGCTATTTTGTCCCCAAAATTACGAAAACGAAATGTACAATTGTGAAGTAAAATTTTGTTCTTTTGCAAATTTTAATAAATCATTAAACTTTTTTTTTGTTTCAAATAATCAGGGCTTCGGTTCTAATAACGAAAGGACAATGTGAAGGCCTAGAATTTAGCATAGTGCCTGACATTAATAGGACGTCAGTACATTTTTAGTACATGTTTCTCAAATAGATCTTAAAATTTCATTTAAGAGCGTTTCCTCACGTCACGGTATGTCTCTGGCGTTACTTAATTTTGAAAAACCTCAACACAGATTCTAGTTTTAGGCAAAGCTCAGAAAAGTTCTACTTAAGGATATTTCCAAAGCGAAAGGAAGCGCGGAGACGTTCATGACTGGCATCATCTCGCATATAGGCTCCGGAAATTCTCGGTAGGATGCCCTACATCTGCTCTCCCTCCTCTAAGAAGAACCTCTTTGTGTGGCGAAAGTAAAAGTATTAAGGCTTTTAAGTTGCCCAGTCGAGGAACACGGATAAAGACGCCAGGAGATTGACATGCATTTCGACCAATAGCATTGCAGAAAGGCGTATCATTTCACGGATGTCCCAATCAGTACACAGAGAGTCGCTGTCTCCAAGGTGAAAGCGGAAGTAGGGCCTTCGCGCACCTCATGGAATCCCTCCTGCAGCACCTGGATCGCTTTTCCGAGCTTCTGGCGGTCTCACGCACTGCCCACGTCCGCACCTGGGACCCGGTCACTGTGCGCCGGGCCCTGCAGTGGGCGCGCTACCTGCGCCACATCCATCGGCGCTTTGGTCGGCACGGCCCCATTCGCACGGCTCTGGAGCGGCGGCTGCACAACCAGTGGCGGCAAGAGGGCGGCTTTGGGCGGGGTCCAGTTCCGGGATTGGCGAACTTCCAGGCCCTCGGTCATGCTGATGTCCTGCTCTCTCTGCGCCTGCTGGAGAACCAGGCCCTCGGGGATGCAGCTCGTCACCACCTGGTGCAGCAACTCTTTCCGGGCCCGGGCGTCCCGGACGCTGATGAGGAGACGCTCCAAGAGAGCCTGGCCCGCCTTGCCCGCTGCGGGTCCGCGGTGCACATGCTGCGCTTCAACGGCTATAGAAAGAACCTGAATCTCCAGGAGGACTCTCTGATGAAGACCCAGGCGGAGCTGCTGCTGGAGCGTCTGCAGGAGGTGGGGAAGGCCGAAGCGGAGGGTCCCTCCAGATTTCTCAGCAGACTGTGGGAGCGTTTGCCTCAGAACAACTTCCTGAAGGTGATAGCGGTGGCGCTGTTGCAGCCGCCTTTGTCTCCCCGGCCCCAAGAAGAGTCGGAACCCAGCATCCATAAAACACCTGGAGAGGGGAGCCAAGCGCTAGTCCACTGGCTTCTGGGGAATTCGGAAGTCTTTGCTGCCTTTTGTCGCGCCCTCCCAGCCGGGCTTTTGACTTTAGTGACTAGCCGCCACCCAGCGCTGTCTCCTGTCTATCTGGGTCTGCTAACAGCCTGGGGTCAGCGTTTGCACTATGACCTTCAGAAAGGCATTTGGGTTGGAACTGAGTCCCAAGACGTGCCCTGGGAGGAGTTGCACAATAGGTTTCAAAGCCTCTGTCAGGCCCCTCCACCTCTGAAAGATAAAGTTCTAACTGCCCTGGAGACCTGTAAAGCGCAGGATGGAGATTTCGAAGTACCTGGTCTTAGCATCTGGACAGATCTCTTATTAGCTCTTCGGAGTGGTGCATTTAGGAAAAGACAAGTTTTGGGTCTCAGCCCAGGCCTCAGTTCTGTATAGGCAATGCTGTGTTGTTATTACTTGAGTATAGAATATATAGTTTACAAAATGAAAATTACAATGTTCTCACCAAATATATGCCTTCGTGTGTCCAAAGTATAATTATTTTAGATGCTAATTTTGAATAGTTTATTAAACAATTATAAATGTGCAAAGTAACTGGCATGTAGTATCATGGATTTGCTGGATAGAGGAAGTGATTGGAAGTACTCAAAGCCATGGAATTAGCAATAGTTTGCTTGTTAATAGAAGGCCCATTTGTAAGAATATTGAAAATATATGTACCGTTTGAAGAAAAAGGAGCTTTAAGGTGACAAACGAAATACCCTTTTTCTTTCAGTATGGTTTATTTTTCTAGGTTTTCTTTCCCTCCCTCAGTAGTGAAGAGTTTTCTTTAACCAACCAATATGTGACAGTGTCAGGAATGTTGGTTTGAAAAGCTATTGGCCTGTCTAGAGTTTGGCCTTGTTAAGCTAGTATTCTAAGTATTCTAGCCAGTTAACCAGCCTTAGTATGCATTAAAATTGTATTATTAAGAAAGTTTGTTTCTCATTTTCTGCAAATTCTTACTCTGAAAATGAGTCACCACATAGTATGTCCATTTAAAGCATTGACTCACCGACAAATGTTTAAAGCACAGTAAATATAAATATATGCCTTTGGATATCAAATTAATGCTTGATGATGAAATAATCAAAACAAACTTTTTTTTTGAAACGGAGTCTTGCCCTGTCGCCCAGGCTGGAGTGCAGTGGTGCGATCGCTGCTCACTGCAACCTCCGCCTCCCAGGTTAAAGCAATTCTGACTCAGCCTCCCAAGTAGCTGGGATTACAGGCCCACGCCACCATGCCCGGCTAATTTTTTGTATTTTTAGTAGAGACGGGGTTTCACCATGCTAGCCAGGCTGGTCTCAGACTTCTGACCTGGTGATCCACCCGCCTCAGCCTCCCAAAGTGCTGGGATTACAGGCGTGAGCCACCGCGCCCAGCCAAAAGAAACGTTTTAAGTAGAAGATCCAGGTTTTAGTGCAACTTCTGCCGTTAACTAGGTTAATAAATCACAAACTTGGGACCACAGTTGCCTTATATGTAAATGAAGTGTTTAGACTAAAATAGTTAAATGTCCTTGTTTTTCCCTCGGTGGCTGCCCTATGGAAACAGTTTAGAATATTTGTTTTGCATGTAGGAACCTGGTTGTGTTAGTTTACCTGGGTGTTCCATAGCTGATAGTGATTTCCAATAACCAAACTTAAGGGCAATTTATTCATTTTTACTAGGGAGGTAGAACTTTACAGTAATCAAGATATTTTTGTCCATATTCAGGTTAGCTGGTAACAGGATTTTTTTGGAGGTAAAAAAATGGTATTTAGAAAGTTAATTTCTATTTCCAGAATAGAATAAAAACAGAGCTGTGTAATCTTGTGGAAAAAGAGTTGTATAATCTTATAGAATTTCTCATTCTGTGGTACAACCCAGGGGTAAACTATTATTCCAGTAGTAAATACACTTTTCTAGATAATCTTGAGTGAAAACCAGTAATTTCTTTTTCCCTGTGGTCAGATTCCTTTTTCTAATCCATGAAGGCCATCTTGTAGATTACATTTGTCATTAATGCAAGAATAAAGACAATTCCTCCTGTCAGTTACATGAAATTATTTTTTTTTTAAGAAAGAACCCAGTGAAGAGTTATACCATAGCAAGGCCTAATATTAGCTTTAGCTTTAGAAAATAAGTTTGTGAACTTACTTCCCTATATTTGCAGTGGTATCTCACACTATGATTTACAGTGAAATTATAAAGATTGACAATAGACTTAAATAACATTTTAAAATCTATTTTATACTTACCATTTATTATTCTTTTAGTCTCCATATGTACATTACATACATAATCTTATTTAATCTTCACACCAAAACTGTATTCTTATGAATATAAGCTAAAAGATTAAGTAAAATGCCCAAGGGTATAAACAAAAGCAACATGAAAGTGGAAACTGTATCTGTTATTTATTTTGTTTCCAGGAGCCTAGTATAGTGTTCAGGGTATGGTAGATATTTCTAGTGTTTGAATAAATGAAACCAGCTTTATATACTTTCTCTTAAAGACTTGAAAAGATTAAGAATCTGTGCATACACTGAGAGAAAAGTGAGAGGAAGACTATAAAAATAGAATATTTGATAACTTCTTTATAACATCTAGAAATATTTATTTTGTGTTTTTTTCCCTATGTCCTATCAAATGAGGGAGCACTATTGAAATCTCCCATTGTAACACTGTTTCAGGAAATTTTATCAATTATCATCTTACATATTTTGGGCAATTTTATGACATGAAAACAAATATACAATTGTTATATCATCTTAATGAATTGAACCTTTTATTTGTAGTGACTGCTTTTCTGCTTTAAAGTCTATTTTTGTCTATTGTCATTGTCATATATTAACTCTATATGATTGGACTTTTCCCTGCTATCCTATTTTGTGCTTTCCACTTCCTTTGATTTCTCTATGTTTCATTTCTCTCTCAGTTCTTTAATTGACTAAATATGTGTTTGCCTTCTTATTTCATGATCTTTTCCCCTCTACCAGTTAGGATGTTATATTCTATACCCATGCTTTTACTCTCAGAACTTATCATATTTAACTTAAAAATATCTAATATTAGTATCTAAACCCTCCTCTTAATGATACGATGGACCTTAGGAAACTTTAACCCTGATCTCTTATCTCTAAACTCTCAAGTTATTATCCAGTGTTTTGGTTTAACAATTTTGTTTCCCATGATTGTACCTCAAATTCACTTGGAGAAGGTCTCTTGGTGGTAAACGTACTCAGTTTTTATTTACAAAGATCATTCCTTGTTGATGTTGTTGGAAGGTAATTTTGCTGTGTTCCTGATTTGAGGTTAACATGTTAAAGATATTAACTCTTTTCTGGTTTCCATTGTTGATATTAAGAAAGCTATTCACCTACTTGTGGTTCTTTTGTAAGTGATTTCTTCTTTCTGGTTTATTTTAAGGTGGTCCCGGTTTCAGTGTCTATAGTCACTTCAGAATACCTAATTGTAAATTTCTGTTTTTCTTGCTTGTTTTATGTTGTGTTTCATTTATGTGTGGATGTGCGTTTTTCTTCATTCTGAAAAATTTCCAGCCATTTTTTCCCCAATATTTCCTTTCTTCCATTTTTTAAAATCATTCCTGTCACTTTGATCAGGCCTATAGCAGATCTTCTCACACTACTCAAATCATGTAACCTCTCTCTTCCAGTTTCTATCTCCATATCATTCTATTTTGCTCTGGAAACTGCTGTTATATCCCAAGATAAATTTCCCCATCTTCATTTTAGCCTACCACCAGGTTTTAGCTGAAAATGGCCACTCAGAGAGTAAATTTCCCAGTTTCTCCTACAGTTACATGTGGCCATAATGCTAGGTTTTGGTTACTTTTATATAAGCAGAAGTGATATGTACAACTTACTATTCATTCTTTAGAAATCTGAAATGATTTTCCCTTAATGCTCTGCTTCTCCCTTTTGATGGGCTGGAAAGTTAATTTGCTGCTAGTTTGCCGCTACCTTGAATCAGATGGCTGAAGATGACTGGGACAATTGCTGTAGACCCAAAGATGAAGTCATATGTACAGAATGGCAAAACAGAGCCCACCTGCGTAGCTTGTCCTGTTAATATAGGAGAGGTATACAACTTTGTCTTATAAACACTGCTTGAGATGTCTTATGTCATCAACATTGCCTATAACCCTAAGTAGTGTTGGTATAGTCTTGGTAATTCTGTCTGATCTGAGGTTTAAGCTATCAATTGAGTTTTAAATTTCAGTGCTTTTTTAAAAGTCTTAATTGGCTTTTTTTCTCCTAATCTGTTTACCTTTTAATAATCTCATATGGCAGGCTTTTTGTGATTCTATTTTCATTTTTTATCATTGTTATTTTATCATCTAATAATCACAACCTGAAGTATTGGGGATCTAAACCTGTTGATTCTCATGACAGTTTATTTCTTTACATCTTTTGTAATTTCTTATTGTAAATTCACATGTGTTTGGTCATAGTCTATGTAAACCTAGGAGTCTAAATAGGGTATTCTTTGCCCAATGAGGGTATATTTAAATGCTTCTGCTAGAGAAATAGAGAACCCCCCTAACCTAGGACTACTTTGGTTTATTGTAAGAGTTTTGGCTTGAGTTTTTCTACCTTATGTTTTGCTCAAAGCATATTTTCCAAATTTTATTTGCTTACTACTCAGATCTCCCTGTTTTGGAGAAACAGATATGAAGGGGTGGCTTGGAAATTTCCTTTATTTTCTGAAACCCCAACAAAACATTCAAAGAATGTTATATTGAGAATCTATTTGTTTTGTAGCAGTTGGGCCCTATGGAATATCTAGTTACTGATTTGCTAAAAGTGGAAGTCCTCATTTTCCCTTTAGTCCACACCAACCTAACTTCTGCCATCAACACTCCTCTGAAATAAGTCTTGTCAAGCTCACCAATCACCTGCATGATGCTAAATTCAAAAGACACTGTATTAGTCCATTTTCACACTGCTATAAAGAACTCCCCAAGACAGGGTAATTTATAAAGGAAAGAGGTTTAATTGACTCACAGTTTCACATGGCCTGGGAGGCCTCAGGAAACTTACGATCATGGCAGAAGGTGAAGAAGAAGCAAGTACCTTCCTTACGAGGCTGTAGGAGACAGAGAGAAAGAGAAAGAGAGAGAAGAGAGGAGGTGCCACACTTTTAAATCATCAGATCTCATGAGAACTCACTATCACAAGAACAGCATGGGGAAAACTGCCCCCATGATCCGATCACCTCCCACTAGGCCCTTCCCTCAACACGTGAGGATTACGATTCAAGATGAGATTTGGGTGGGTTCACAGAGCCAAACCATACAGACACTTTTCTGGTGTTCAGTTATTTGACTTCTCAGCAGCATTCAATACCATGGCCTATCCTCTCTTTTTTGAAACTGGGCTTGGAATTCTATTGTTATAACATACATGACACCACTCTATCCTAGTTTCCTCTTACCTCTCCAGCAATTTTTTTACAGTCTACTTTTTTGTCTCTTCTTCTTCTAATCATCCTTTAAATATTCAAGATTTCTCAGTGTTTAATGACTGCTGCCTCTTTTTTGTAGTGCTCTCACCCCATATGATCTCATCCATTTCTGTGGCGTTAAATACTACCTATATGGTATGAATTGCACAGTTTATATCTTTAGCCTGGCGGTCTCATCATAGCTTCGGGACCAATATCCCCACTTGAATGTCTCACAAGCCTCTCATACCAAACACCCAAACCAACTCTAAATATCAGAGAGAGGGTGGAGCAAGATGGCCAAACAGAAACCAATCATTCCCCTGCCTCCCCAGCAAGGACACTGAGTTAAGATAGGTATACAGAAAAAAGATCTTCATAGCAACCAAAAATCAGGTGAGAACTCATAGTGCCTGGTTTTAACTACATATTGGTAAAAGAGGTACTGAAGTGATTTAAAAACAGCCCTGAATCACAAATGCCACCCCTTCCTCACACCAGGAAGCAGCAGCCTCTGAGCACTGAGAGAGGGAGAACACAGCAATTGTAAAGCAATGAATTCAGTGCTGTCCTGTTACAGCAGAAAGGAAAACTGGACCACACTCATCCTGCCCACAGAGGGAACATTTAAACCAGCCCTAGTGGGAATCTGAATTCCTGCAGATCTCACCAACATGGGCTACAGGCTATAGCAGTCTGTGCCTCCAAGTAAACTTGAAAGGCAGTCTAGGTCATAAACTCTTAGGAAAGTCCTTGTGTTGAGTTAGGCCCATAGACAATGGACTGAAAGGGCACACGGCATACTGATAAACCAGCTGGGGCAGCCAAGGGAGTTCTGGCATCACTCCTCCCCTAAACTCAGGTGGCACAGCTCATGTCTCCAAAAGAGACCCTTTCCTTTCACTTGAGGAGAACAGAGGGAAGAGTGGGGAGGACTTTGTTTTGCATGTAGGATCCCAGCCCAGCCACAGCAGAATAAGGGACTGATCAGAGTAGTGAGGCCCCTGTTCCAGACACTACCTCCCAGATGACATTTCTAGATACACGCTGGGCCAGAAGGGAACGGAACCTGCTGCCTTGCAGGAAAGGACCCACTACTGGCAGCATTTATCACCTGCTAACTGAAGAACCCTTGGGCCCTGAACAACCGGCAGTGATGCCCAGGTACTATATCAAAGGCCTTGGTGAGCCTCTGAGATTTGCTGACTTCAGTTGAGACTCAGTACATAACCAGCCATGGTAACTAGGGGGCAAAATTCCTTCTACTTGAGAAAAGCTGAGGGAAAAGTAAAGGGGACATTTTTTTCCCACACTTTGGGCACCAACAAGGGGAGGAAGGGACCAAGTGTGATCCTGAGGTCTTTGATTCTAGGACTTGACTCTTGGATGACATTTTTGGACCTGCCCTGGGCCAGAGGGAAGCCCACTGCTCTGAAGGACGAGTCCCGGGCCAGGCGGCATTCACAACACACCTAAGAGACTTTGGGCCTTAAGGGAACATTGGAGGTAGTCTGCCAATACTTCTCACGGCCTGGGGTGGCAGTAGCTGTGGGAAGAGGCTTCTCTGCCTTTAGAAAGGTATAGGGAGAGTGGTAAGGACTGCCTTGTGTGCCTTGAGTGCCAGCTCAGCTGCAGTACTTTAGAACATCGAATAGACTCCTAAAGTTTTTGACTCTCATCCCTGACTCCCAAATGGCACTTCTGGACCCACCCAGGACTTGGGGCACCTTGCTGCACTGAACGGACGAACACAGGCCTGGCTGGCTTTACTATCTGCTAAATGTAGTACCCCAGGGCCTTAAGCAAATATAGACAGTAGAAAGGGAGTTGTTGTAAGCAGGCCTTGGGTGAGACCCAGTGCTGTGCTGGCTTCAGGTCTAACCTTCTGCAGTCATCGTGGTGATGGACACAGAGGTGCTTGTGTCACTCCATCCCCAGGTTCAGGTGGCTCAGGAGAGAGAGAGAGAGAGACAGAGAGAGAGAGACTCTGTATATTTAGGAGAAAGTAAGGGAAGGAAACAAGAGCCTCTGCCTGGTAATCCAGATAACTCTCCTGGATCTCGTCCAAACCCATCAAGGCAGCACCTGTATGAGTCCACAAGAATTACAACATTGCTGGGATTGGGGTGCCCCCTAATGCAAATATAGTTTAGATCACAAACCCAAGTCATTTTAAATGTCTGAATAGCCTTCCCAAGAAGGACAGTTAAAAATAAGCCCAGACAGTGAAGACTACAATAAATACCTAACTCATCAATTCTCAGACACCGAAGAACATCTGCTAGCCTCAACAGCATGTAGGAAAACATGATCTTACTAAATGAACTAAATAAGGCACCAAGGATCAATTCTGGAGAAACAGAGATATGTGACCTTTCAGACAGAGAATTCAAAATAACTATGTTGAGGAAACTCAAAGAAATTCAAGATAACACAGAGAAGGAATTCGGAATTCTAACAGATAAATTTAACAAAGAGATTGAAATACTTAAAAAGAATCAGGGCCGGGCGCGGTGGCTCACGCCTGTAATCCCTGCACTTTGGGAGGCCGAGGTGGGTGGATCACGAGGTCAGTAGATCGAGACCATCCTGGCTAACACGGTGAAACCCCGTCTCTACAAAAAATGCAAAAAAATTAGCTGGGCGAGGCGGCGGGCGCCTGTAGTCCCAGCTACTTGGGAGGCTGAGGCAGGAGAATGGCGTGAACCCGGGAGGCGGAGCTTGCAGTGAGCCGAGATCGCGCCATTGCACTCCAGCCTGGGCGACTAAGCGAGACTCTGTCTCAAAAAAAAAAAAAAAAAAAAAAAAAGAATCAGACAGAAATTCTGGTGCTGAAAAATGCAATTAGTGTACTAAGAATGTATCAGACTTCTTTAATATCAGAATGGTTCAAGCAGAAGAAAGAATTACTGAGCTTGAAGACAGGCTAATTGAAAATACACAGTCAGAGGAGACAAAAACAAAAAAAAAAGAATAAAAAGTAATGAAGCATGCTTACAGAATCTAGAAAATAGCCTCAAAGGGCAAATCTAAGAGTTATTGGCCTTAAAGAGGAGGTAGAGAAAGAGATGGGGGGAGAAACTTTATTCAAAGGGATAAGAACAGAAAACTTCCCAAACCTAGAGAAAGATATCAATATCCAAGTATAAGAAGGTTATAGGACACCAAGTATATTTAACCAAAAGAAGACTACCTCAAGACATTTAATGATAAAACTCTCAAAGGTCAAAGATAAAGAAAGGGTTCTAAAACAGCAAAATAAAAACAAATAATATATAACGGAGCTCCAATATGTCTGGCAGAAGACTTTTCATTAGAAACTTTACAGGCCAGAAGAGAGTGCCATGAAATATTTGAAGTGCTGAAGAAAAACAAAAAAAAGTCTTTACCCTGGAATAGTAAATCTGGTGAATATAGCTTTCCAACATGAAGATAAAATAAGACTTTTCCAGATAGGCAACAATGAGGGATTTCATCAATACCAGACCTGTCCTATAAGAAATGCTAAAGTACTTCAATCAGAAAGAAAACGATACTAATAAGCCATAAATAATCTTCTTAAGGTAAAAACTCACTGGTAAGAGTAAGTACACAGAAAAACACAGAGTATTATAACATGGTAACTGTAGTGTGTAAATTACTCTTGTCCTAAGTAGAAAGTCTGAATGATGAACTAATCAAAAATGATAACTACAACAACTTTTCAAGACATAACCAATACAATAAAACATAAATAGAAACAACAAAAAGCTAAAAAGAGGGGGATAACATTGAAGCATAGGACTTTTATTAGTTTTCTTTTTGCTTGTTTGTTTATGCAAATAGTGTTAAGTTATTATCAGGTCAAAATAATGACTTATACGATAGTATATGCAAGCCTCATGGTAACCTCAAACAAACAAACAAACACAAAACATACAATGGATACACAAAAAATAAAAAGCAAGAAACTAAGTCATATAACCAGAGAAAATCACTTCCACTAGTTGAAGACAGGAAGAAAAGAAATAAGGAAGAGATTACAAAGCACCCAGAATGTCAGGTATAAATTCTCACTTATCAATAATAACATCAAATGTAAATGAGCAAAACTCTCCAATCAAAAGACATAGACTGGCTGAATGGTTGAAAAAACAAGACCCGTTGATTTGTCCCCTACAAGAAACACACTTCATACAAAATACACATAGACTGAAAAAGCAGTGAAAAAAGATATTCTATGCCAACAGAAACAGAGCAGCAGCTGCAATCCTTATATCAGACAAAATAGATTCCAAGACAAAAACTGTAAAGAGAGACAAAGAAGGTCATTCTAAAATGATAAAGGGGTCAATGCAGTCAGAGGATATAACAGTTTTAAATATATATGCACCCAACCCTGGAGCATCCAGATATATAAAGGAAATATTAGAGCCAATGAAAGACATAAGCCACAATACAATAGCTGGAGACTTTAATGCCCCACTTTCAGCACAAGACAGATCTTCCAGACGAAAAGTCAGTAAAGATACCTCAATCTTAATCTGCACTGTAGACGAAATGAATCTAACAGATCTTTATAGATTCTTTAGATTTCTATAAATTCTTTTCCTCAGGACATGGATCATTCTCAAGGATAGACTATGTAATAGGCCACAAAACAAGTCTTAAAATATTTTTTAGAAAACTTGAAAAACATCGAGCATCTCCTCTGACCAGAATGGAATAAAGTTAGAAATTAATAATTAAAGGAATTTTGGAAACCATACAAATACATGGAAATTAAGTAATATGCTCCTGAATGACCAGTGGGTCAATGGAGAAATAGAGAAAGAAATTTTAAAAAATTTCAAATCAAATGATAATAGAAATACACCATACCCAAACCTATGGGATACAGCAAAAAGCAGTACTCAGTGGGACGTTTATAAGTGCCTACATCAAAAAAGAAGAAAAATTTCAAATAAACAATATTGCAATGCATCTTAAAGGACTAGAAAAGCAAGAGGAACTCAAACCCAAAATTAGTAGAAGTAAAGAAATAATAAAGATCAGAACAAAAATAAATGAAATTGAAATTTCAAAAAGCATATCAATGAAACAAAAAATTGTTTTTTTGAACAGTTAAATAAAATTAGCAAAACTTTAGTCAGACTAAGAGAAAAAGATATCCAAATAAATAAAACCAGAAATGTAAAAGGAGACATTAAAACAGATACTGCAGAAATTCAAAGAATCATTAGTGTCTACTATAAGCAACTATTTGCCTATAAATTGGAAGATCTAGAAAAAATGGGAAATTTCTAGATATATACACACTGCCAAGATTGAATCAGGAAGAAATCCAAAACCTGAATGGACCAATAAAAGGTAATGAGATTGAAGCTGCAGTAAAAACTCTCCCAGTAAAGAAAAGCCTGGGACCCAGTGAATTCATTGCTGAATTCTAACAAACATTTAAAGAAGAACTAACAATACTACTCAAATATCCTGAAAAACAGAGGAAGAGAGAATGCTTCCAAACTCATTCTACAAGAGCAATATTACCCAGATACCAAAACCAGACAGACATATCAAAAAAAAAAAAGAAGAAGAAAGAAAGAAAGAAAGAAAAAAGAAAGAAAGAAAAAAGAAAAGAAAACCAAAACTACAGGCCAATATCTCTGATGAATATTATTCCTCAACAATATGCTAGCAAACCAAATTAAACAATACATTAGAAAGAGCATTCATCATCACCAAGTAGGATTTATTCCCGTGATGCAAAGATGGTTCAATACATACAAATCAATCAATATGACGCATCATATCAAGAGAATGAAGGATAAAAACAACAGGATCATTTCAATTGATGCTGAAAAAGCATTTGATAAAATTCAGTATCGCTTCATGATAAAAACCCTCAAAAAACGGGATACAGAAGGAACATACCTCAACATAGTAAAAGTCATATATGACAGACCCACATCTAGTATAATACTGAATTGGGGAAACACATCCTCTAATACCTGGAACATGACAAAGATGCCCACCATCACCACTGTTATTTAACATAATACTGAAAGTCCTAGCTAGAGATATCAGATAAGAGAATGATATAAAGTGTATCCAAGTTGTAAAGGAAAATGTCAAATTATCCTTGTTTGCTGATGATACGATCTTATATTTTAAAAAGCCTAAAGACTTCATGAAAAAACAATTAAAACTAATTCAGTAAAGTTGCAGGATACAAAAATCAACATGCAAAAATTAGTAACATTTTTATATGCCAACAGTAAACAATATAAAAAAGCAATAAAAAAGTAATCCCTTTACAGTAGCCACACATAAAATTAAATATCTAGGAATTAACCAAAGAAATGAAAGATCTCTGTAATGAAAAATATAGAACACTGATAAAAGAAATTGAAAAGGACACCAAAAAAATGGAAAAGTACTCCATGTTCATGGAGTAGAAGAATCAATATTTTAAAAATGTCTGTATTACCCATAGCAATCTACAGATTCAAAGAAATTCCTATCAAAATGCCAATGACATTCTTCAGAAATAGAAAAAAAATCCTAAAACTTATATGGAACCACAAAAGACCCCAAATATCAAAAACTACCTTAAGTTAAAAGAACAAAACTTGAGTAATCCCATTACCTAACTTCAAATTATATTACAGAGCTACAGTAACCAAAACAGACAGCATGGTACTGGTATAAAAACAGACATATAGACCAATGGAACAGAATAGAGAACCCATTAAAAAAAATCCCTATAGCAGACTTATTTTTGACAAACATGCCAAGAACATATACTGGGGAAAGTACAGTCTCTTCAATAAATAAATGGTGCTGGAAAAACTGGATATCTATATGTAAGAGAAGAAACTAGACTCCTATCTCTCACCATATATAAAAAACAAATCAAAATGAATTAAAGGCCTAAATCTGATATCTTAAACTAATAAACTACTACAAAAAATTGGGGGAAAACTCCAGTACATTGGTCTTGGAAAAGACTTCTTCAGCAATATCCCACAAGTATAGGCAACCAATGCAAAAATTGGCAAATGGGCTCACATCAAGTAAAAGAGCTTCTGCACAGTAAAGGATACAATCAATAAAGTGAAGAGACAACCCACAGAATGGGAGAAAATTTGTAAAATTATCACTCTGACAAGGGATTAACAATGAGAATATATAAGGAACTCAAATAACTCTATAGCAGGGGTCCCAAACCCAAAAGCCCTTTCCCCACCCTGGTCCATGGCCTGTTAGGAATCAAACTGCACAGCAGGAGTTGAGCCATGGGTGAGCAAGAATTACTGCCTGAGCTCTGCCTCTTGTCAGATTAGCAGCAGTATTAGATTCTCATAGGAGCACAAACCCTATTGTGAACTGTACATGCTAGGGATCTAGGTTGTGCTCTCCTTACGAGAATCTAATGCCTGTTGAACAAGAAATCATACTCCCATCACCCGCATCATCCATAGAAAAATTATCTTCCATGCACTGTTCTATAGAAAAAAAAATCTAATAATCCAATCAAAAATGGGCAAAATATTTGAATAGACATTTCTTAAAATATAGATAACAAACGGGCATACGATAAGGTGCTCAACATTATTGCTCATCAGAGAAATGCAAATCAAAATTACAATGGTATATTATTTGAACCAGTTAAAAGACTTATATCAAAAAGATAGGCAATAACAAGTGTTAGTGAGGATGCAGAGAAAAGGGAACCCTTGTACACTGTTGGTGGGACTGTAAATTAGTATACCCACTATGGAGGTTTGAAGATTCCTCAAAAATCCGAAAATTGAGCTACTATATAACCCAGCAGTTCAACTGCTGAGTATTGATATGGTTTGGCTGTGTCCCCATGCAAATCTCATTTTGAATTATATCTCCCATAATTCCCATGTGTTGTGGGAGGGACCTGGTGGGAGATAATTGAATCGTGGGGGGCAGTTTTCCCCATGCTGTTCTCATGGTAGTGAATAAGTCTCACGAGATCTGATGGTTTTATAAGGGTAAACCCCTTTTATTTGGCTCTGATTCTCTCTTGCCACCACCATGTAAGAAGTACCTTTCACCTTCCACCATGATTGTGAGGCCCCTCCAGCCATGTGGATCTGAGTCCATTAAACATCTTTTTCTTTATAAAATACCCGGTTTGGGGCATGTCTTTATCAGCAGAGTGAAAATAGCCTAATACAGTAAATTGGTACTGGTAGAGTGAAGGCGCTGCTGTAAAGATAACCTGAAAATGTGGACGTGACTTTGGAACTGGATAACAGGCAGAGGTTGGAACACTTTGGAGGACTCAGAAGAAGACAGGAAAATGTAAGAAAGTTTGGGACTTCCTAGAGACTTATTGAATGGCTTTGACCAAAATGCTGATATTGATATGGACAATGAAATCCAGGCTGAGGTGGTCTCAGATGGAGATGAGGAACTTGTTGGGAATTGGGGTAAAGGTGACTCTTGCTATGTTTTAGGAAAGAAATTGGTGAAATTTTGCCCCTGCCTTTGTGATATGTGGAACTTTGAACTTAAGGGAAATGATTTAGGGTATCTGGCAGAAAAAATTTCTAAGCAAGGAAGCATTCAAGAGGTGATTTGGGTGGTGTTAAAAGCATTCTGTTTTATTTATTTATTTTATTTTATTTTATTTTTTTGAGATGGAGTCTTGCTCTGTTGCCAAGGCTGGAATGCAGTGGCGTAATCTCGGCTCACTGCAAGTGCTGCCTCCTGGGGTTCACACCATTCTGCCGCCTCAGCCTCCCGAGTAGCTGGGACTACAGGCGCCAGCCACCATGCCCAGCTACTTTTTTTGTATTTTTAGTAGAGACAGGGTTTCACCGCATTAGCCAGGATGGTCTCAATCTCCTGACCTCATGATCTGCCTGCCTCGGACTCCCAAAGTGGTGGGATTACAGGAGTGAACCACCACGCCTGGCCTCATTCTGTTTTAAAAGGAAACAGCATAGAAGTCTGAAAAATTTGTAGCCTGATGACGCAATAGAAAAGAAAAACCCATTTTCTAAGGAGAATTTCAAGCAGGCTGCAGAAATTTGCACAAGTAATGAGAAGCCAAGTGTTAATGGTCAAGACAATAAGGAAAATATCTCCAGGGCATGTAAGAGACCTTTGTGGCAGCCCCTCCCATCACAGGCCCAGAGGCCTTGGAGGAAAAATGGTTTTGTGGGCTGGGCCCAGGGACACCCAGCTGTGTGCAGCCTAGGGACTTGGTGCCCTGTGTCCCAGTGGCTCTAGTCATGGCTAAAAGGGGACAAGGAACAGCTTGGGCTGTGACTTTAGAGGGTGCAAGCCCAATGTCTTGGCAGCTTCCACATGGTGTTTAGCCTCTGGGTGCACAAAAAGTTTGTGTACACAGAGAAGAGGATGAAGGAGTCAACTTTGGGGCACTCCAATATTAACAGTCAGTAATTGAGGTTTGGGAACCTCCACCTAGACTTCAGAGAATGTATAGAAATGTCTGGATATCCAGGAAGAAGTTTGCTGTAGGGGCAGAACCCTCATTGAGAACCTCTGCTAGGGCAGTGCAGAAGGGAAAGGTGGGGCCAAAGCCCCAACACAGAATCTCCACTGGAACACTGCCTAGCAGTGCTGTAAGAAGAGGGTGACCATCCTCCAGACCCCAGAATGGTAGATCCACTGACAGCTTTCACCCTCACCTAGAAAAGCCACAGCCATTCAATGCCAGCCTGTGAAAGCAGCTGGGAGTGGGACTGTACCCTGCAAAGTCACAGGGGCAGAGCTACCCAAGACCATGGAAATCTGCCTCTTGCATTGATGTGACCTGGATGTGAGACATGGAGTTAAGAGATCACTTTGGAAATGTAAGATTTGACTGACCCACTGAATTTCGGACTCCCATGGGGTCTTTAGTCCTTTAATTATGGCCAACTTCTCTGATTTAGAATGAGTGTATTTATTCAATGCCTGTACCTTCATTGTGTGTAGGAAGTAACTAACTTGCTTTTGATTTTACGGGCTCATAGGCAGAATGGACTTGCCTCATCTCAGGTGAGACTTTTGTCTGTGAACTGTTGAGTTAAAGCTGAAATAAGACATTGGGTAACTGTTGGGAAGGCATGATTGGTTTTGAAATATAAGGTCATGAGATTTGGGAGAGGCCAAGGGTGGAATGATATGATTTGGCTGTGTCCCCACCCAAATCTCATCTTGAATTGTAGCTGTCATAATTTCCATGTGTCATGGGAGGAAACTGGTGGGAGATAGTTGAAGCATGGGACAACTTCCCCCATATTGTTCTTATGGTAGTGAATAAGTCTCAGGAGAGCTGATGGTTTTATAAGAGGAAACCTCTTTTGTTTGGCTCTCATTATCTCTTGCCACCACCAAGTAAGAAGTGACTTTTGCCTTCCGCCATGATTGTGAGGCTTCCCCAGCCACGTGGAACTGTGAATACATTAAACTTCCTTTTCTTTATAAATTACCCAACCTCAGGTATGTCTTTATTAGCAGTGTGAAAACGAACTAATACAGTATATACCTCAAAGAATGAAAATCATTCTATTGAAGAGATATCTGTACTCATATATTTGTTGCAGCATTGTTTACAATAACTAAAATTTGGAAGCAAACTAAGTGTCAATTAACAGGTGAATGGATACAAAATGTGGTATATGTACACAATGGAGCACTATTCAGCCATAAAAAGGGTGAGATACAGTTATTTGCAACAATGTGAGTGGAACTGGAAATCATCATGTTAAGTGAAATAAGCTAGGCACCAAAAGACAAACGTCACATGTTCTTACTTATCTGTGGGATCTAAAACACAAATCAATTGAACTCATGCATATAGAGAGCATAAGGATGGTTACCAGAGGCTGGGAAGGGAAGTGGGAGGTTGAGAGGGGAAGGTGTGGATGGTTAATTTGTACAAAAATCTAGAAAGAATGAATAAGACCTACAATTTGATAGCATAATAGGGTGACTATAGTCGATAATAACTTAATTTAATTGTATATTTTAAAATAACTTAAAGAATGTAATCCAATTGTTTATAACTCAAATGATAAATGTTTGAGGGGATGGTTAATCCATTCTCTGTGATGTGCTTATTTTGCATTGCATGCCTATAGAAAAGCATTTCATGGTACCCCATAAATATATATACCTACAATGTACCCACAAAAATTAAAAACAGAAAACAAAAAACCCAAAACAACTCTACATATATCCACAGAAGCCTGCTTATCCTCATATGTTTCTCAGTAAATACCCAGAAACCTGGGAATTATCCTTAAAATATTTCTTTCTCCTAAGCACCATATCCATTACATCAACATATGTCACCTTTTCTTTGTTTCTACTCATCACCTTCATATCAGATATGTTAACCATGTATTTTTATTTGCTCAGGAAATATTTGGGATATGTCTGTTGTCCAAGCATAATTATTATAAGTGTCCCTTTTATTCTCTAAGGTGCCATGGTTTCACTGATAATTTATATGATCACGTTGGTCCCAGTCATCATATCTCCACCAGATTATTGCAACTGTGTCTTGACTGTTTTCCCTGCTTTCTTTATTACACCTATACAATCCATAATCCACATTACTGCCCAGGTAGTGATATTTTAGTGACATTCATTGAGAAATCTGAAGCAACTGGAAGATAACTTAGTCTCTCACCACAATATCTATTTATAGTAACATTTATGCCTATGTACTTTATCTTCTGCTTGTTTTCAGTGATATGTTATTCTATACTAAGCCAATTTTTTCTACTTCCCCACTAGATTTCATACCTCTTCAAGCACTCAAGATCAGGGATTCAGAAATTCTTTCTTTCTTACCACTTCAGCCTACATACATACCACTATTTTTACCAACTTAAAGCAAACAAAACATCTGTTCCCACTTTACATACCAAATACCTGCTTCATTTATTTGGTCTCCATTGCAGCAGGTTTCTCGAAAGCCTCTATTTTCTCTTAAGACTGTTCCAATCTGGATTCTCCCACTGACCTTGCAATTCCATCAAACATGCCCTTGCAAGGACACCTAGTTTCTTCTACCTTACTAAATCCATTGGTAAGTTCTCAGACTTCATCTTGTTTAGTTGATCAGCAAAAGTTTACATCATTGATGCTTCTGTTCTTATTACAATTTCTCCATTTGGCTTCCAGAATAACATAGTTCCTTGATATTCCTCTACCTTTATTATAACTCCTTTTCAATATTCTCCTTTCTATAAACTGTTAATATTGGAGTGCCCCAAAGTTGACTCCTTCATCCTCTTCTCTGTATACACGAACTTTTTAAATAATCTTGTCCTTTCCATGGCTTTAACATCATCCATGTGTCAGTGACTCAGATCTTTCTCCAGCCCGGACTTTTTCCTCAAATTCCAGATCTGTATATTCAACTTCATGCTAAATACCTCCTCTTGGATACCTCAAACTAAACACGTGCCAAACCTATTGATCTGCAGCCTTCCCCATCCCTGTTAGTGGCACTTCCATCTTTCCAGTTTTCTCAGGACAAAAATCCTGCAGTTGCTCTTCTTTCCTCTCTTTATTGTTCTGTGTCCAAACTGCCAGACTTTTAGTTCAAATGTCTTCAGAATGTGTCTGCATCATCTCTGTTGCTAAACCCCTTGTCTGAGCCACCATCATCTTTTACCTGGACTCCTGCAATAGCTTTTTTCTTTTTTTAATAGGCTTTTTTAAAAAGAAGTTTTAGATTCACAGCAAAACTGAGCATATGGTGTAGAGATTCCCCCAACCCTTCGCCCTATACATGCATAGACTCCTCCATTATCAACATTCCCACCAAAATTGTATGTTTATTAAAATTAATGAGCCTAGAGTGACATGTCACTGAAAGTCCACAGTTTACGTTGGGGTTCACTCTTGGTGTTACACATTCTATGGGTTTAGGCTAATATATAATATTATGTATCCACCATTATAGTAGCATAGAGAGTAGTTTCACTGTGCTAAAAATTATTTATGCTCTGCCTATTCATTCCTCTCTCCCCATTTATCATTGAAACCGCTGATCCTTTTACTGTCTCTATAGTTTTCCTTTTCCAGATTGTCATATAGTTGGAATCCTACAGTAATGTATCCTTTTCAAATTGGCCTCCTTGACTTAGTAATATATATGTAAACATCTTCCATGTCTTTTCATGACTTGATAGCTCATTTCCTTTTAGTGCTAAATAATATTCCATTGTCTGGATGTACCATAGTTTATCCATATACCTGCTGAGGGACATCTTGGTTGCTTCTAACTTTTGTCAGTCATAAATAAAGCTTTCATAAACCTCTATGTACAAGTTTTTGTGTGAATACATGTTTTCAACACCTTTGGGTAAATACCAAGGAATGTGAGTGCTGGATTGTACTGTAAGAGTATGTTTAGTTTTGTAAGACACTGCCAAACTGTCCACCTAAGTGGCTGTACCATTTTGCATTCCCACCAGCAATGAATGCGAGTTTCTGTTGCTTCACATCTTTGCCAGCATTTGGTGTTGTCAGCGTTCTGAACTTTAGCCATTCTAATAGGTATATAATGGTATCTCATTGGTTTAGTTTGTGGTAGATAGTAGCTTTTTAATCAGATCCTGACTGCATTGGGGTCTCTCTACCATCCATTCTGAACAATGCAGTTAGGGTAATTTAAAATATAAGACAGATCATGTTATTCCTCTCCTTAAAATACTGCATTGGCATCTCCTTTTATCGAGTCCTTCTAGTGTCCTACAAGGCTTTATATAATCAGCACTTTCTCTTGTACCCCTCTGCCTTTTCTCTTACTCTTACCCTAACTCCCTCTGCCCTAGCCACACTGCCCTTCTTGCTGCTCTTAGAAAATGCCAGGCATGGCCCTGCCTTATTGCTGTTCTCTCTGCCTGTGAAACTCTTTTTCCCATTACCTGGTTAGCTAACTTTCTAACCTACTTCAAATCTTTGCTCAACTTTCACCTCGTTGAATCTTATTCTAAGTACTCTGTTTAATATAGCAACTTTCCTCACTACCAGAGATCCTGCCCACTTTTGTCCCATCCCCATTCGTGATCCTCCTCGTACTGTTCCATTCTTTCTTGTTTCCATAGAAATGTTCATCATTACCTACTAATTTACTATTTCCTTGTTTATTTTATTTATTATTTTTTTTCCGCCTTATCTCTATAGAATGTAAACTCCTTAAAAAGAGGGTACTTAGTCTGTTTTGTTTGGTCATATATCTGAAGAGTGGGGAACAGTTTTTAGCACAAAGTGAAAGCTCAAAAAGTATTTGTTAAATAAATATATGAAAGAATAAAGTAGTTTTTATAGAGTCAATTTTATGATTTCAGTCACTTACTCAAAACCTTTTAGTGGCTTCTCATTCCACTTTAAATAAAGGCCATTTTTCTTTCTTTCCTTGCCTTACAAGATTAAAAGTATACTCTCCTTCTCTACACATGTTTATTTGCTCATCTCTTGTCATTCTCCTTTCCATACACTCCAAAAACATGCACATTCTTTCAGTTTTTGAAATAAACAGATTCTTTTTTTCCTGTTCTAGCACTTTTGCTTACATTATTCCTTCAGTCAATAATGTTCTCATTCAGGTCTTTCACCTCTCAGCCTAACCTTATCTTCTCACCATAACATCTCTGTCTAAATATATTTCATCCTGATATTTTTCTTCAGGTGGCCCATTTTTTATTAATTATAGTTTTCCTGTTCATTTGTGTCTGTCTTTTTCACTGGACTATAAGCTCAGGGAGGGTGAGAATGCCTCTCTTTTGCTAACTATTGAACATCTAAGCCCATCATACTATGACTGACATACATTAAGTAGCTTATGAATAGGAATAAGTTAGAAATTTGACGAGAGCATCATCCTCTGTGTCATATATCTAAGAAACATAAGTCATTTTGGTAGTGGCTACAAAGAGTGTAAACTCACACAAGAAGAGTGAGGGTCCCAATATATGGTAACATTTTCATGCTACCACCCAACAATCTGAAAAATCTTCCAAATCTTCTTTGTTGCATTTGAGTTGGATCAACAAGATTTATCAATGTCAAGATTTAGTTGCTGTGGTTAAATTTCCATTTTTTTCTTGATCTTTATAGCTCTTTTATATATGTTAAAAGCTCTGAAACAATATACCGAAGCTCTAAAGTAGAAACCAATTATAAATAGAATGGCCCATCTTCCCTAAGAAATTGTGGATATAGGGTATTTATTATTAACATAAATTAATTAATGTAAATGCTCTAGGAAGGAACCATTGATTTCTCTCAGGAATAAATTGAAAATGATCAATCACTATATTAGAAGTGTGGCAGTAGCATCATTTATCAGATGCTAATTGTCATAGTGGGCTAAGAATGCCCTTTTGGCTTAGAAATATGGTGTCCCTAGGGAAAAGTAGCTTGAATCATTACAATAATTAACGTGTATACAACTGTCTCTTGGAGCTTCATTACTCTTAATATTGGGGTTAAGATCTGAGTTCAGAATAGCTTAAGGTGTTCTAAAGCGCCATTGTGGTTTTATTCTTTTAACTCATGAATGATCAGGACTTAAATCTTAAAATTTTTTTATATGCAATGATTTCAAAGTATAAGTGCAGGGATATAACATGAATAATCAAATTCTATTTTACATTTATATGTAATACAAGTAGTATCAATCTCTAAATGAGGTCTATGATAATCTCAGAATATTGAGCATTTATTTAAAATTCAGATTTATACTTCAATGTTTAATTTATTCTAAAGGCAAATTTATTTGCTTATCACTACAAACAAAGCCTTCTCACTTTATACACAACCTTTAAATTTTATATTAATGTCACAAGTTTTTACTCATTCATTTATTCAATAAGAATTTGGTAACGAACTATATGTCAGGATGTGATTTAATGCATTAAAATGATTACACACCAGTTTCCATAGTTTATATATTTAAATTTTATTAACCAAATTTCTCATTTTTTTAAATGAAAATCTTTCTGGAAAGCAGTATGTAAAGGACACATATATGTACAGATCAATATTGGATTTTTACCCTCCACAATTTTTCAAAGCTTTGTGGAATAGCTGTTAAAATATCCATTATTATACTAAGCATCTGACATAATATCAATAGTCTTTTTGTAAGATATTCTGTGTGAGGTTATGCATATATTTATAAGCACTGACAATATGCCAAGATGGAATAAGAAAATAGAATGCCGTTAGCTTTCATTGTATATACATGCACCAATGGAAAAGAATGGATAGAAGTATTTGCTAATCTCAGGCACGTTAGGCACCTTCAAAATGTTAACTGAATTTAAATGCACAATTGAATTTCAAATAATCTTTCATGAAAAAATTGGCTATCAAAATCAGAAAGTAAAATCAATGCAGATTATAAATCATTTCATAATCTCTTCTAGAAATAAAGGGATTTCTTAATTTTATAATAAATACTCTTGGTAGAAAGAGTATTTTTTCTATCTATTTTGTATTTTCTAATAGAGAAACATAAAACCTTGTTCGTATTTTTTGATGATTTACAAAAATAGTCAGTAGTTTACATAAACCTTAATATCCAAGAGTGGGGGTGAGATTGAAGGTGGACGTTCATCTGTTTTTCCAATAATTGTAAAAACATGTGTTTCTGACACTGCCAGTTTGAAATTGTTGTTGAAAACATAAAATAAATTACAAGTGACTAATGAGCAATTTACAGAAGATACACGATATAGTTCAATAGTCAGCAGACATAGGTTGCATATGGAATTGCTATAGTAACCAAAACTAATCAAGAGCAGGCACCATTTTCTAATTATAGCTGGAAAGCACTGAACCTTGTGCAGTGCACCAGCAAATTGGCCCCTGTAGATTAAAAATGATTTCACTGCTTGTCATTATACATATTATCCAGGGCAGGATATTGGTAGAATATAGTTTCTGCAATTTGTTAAAGGTATTATATTCATATTTATAATCTAGTTCTATAAATGGAATATTATACTTACTGTTACAAAATTATAATTAAAAGACATTTATAATTCTATTTAAGAGCAAAATAAAATTTAAAAAACAATATTTTTTATGGTGTGGGAACTAAAGAGTATGGAGACAAAAGGGGGAATATATTTAAAAACTTGTTAAATGGGCTCTTTAGTGACTTATTTTTATAATGTAAAATTATCTCTGAAAATCTTGGGTAAACTCTTCATTAAGTTTCCTTGTTCTTATTTACACAATTTACATAAAAATAATAACTACATCTTCTCTCAATAAAACATGAATATTTTGTTAAAAAATTCTTTTAGTCTTTGTTTAGAGGAGGTCTGTTGGTGACACATTGTCTTAGCTTTCTTTCATCTGAGAATGTCTTTTTAAAAATTAATTAATTAATTAATTAATTTGAGATGGAGTTTCACTACTGTCACCCAAGCTGGAGTGCAATGGTGAGATCTCGGCTCACCGCAACCTCCGCCTCCCGGGTTCACGGGATTCTCCTGACTCAGTCTCCTGAGTAGCTGGGATTACAGGCACCCGCCACCACGCCCAGCTAATTTTTTTTTTTTTTTTTTTTTTAATAGAGACAGGGTTTCGCCACGTTGGTCAGTCAGGCTGTTCTCAAACTCCTGACCTCACGTGATACGCCCGCGTCCGCCTCCCAGAGTGCTGGGATTACAGGCGTGAGCCACCGCGCGCGCCAAATGTCTTGATTTTTGAAGGATAATTTAACCATATATAGAACTGGAGGCTGACATTGCTTTTCTTTCAGCATTTGAAAATGTTGTACCGTTTCCTTCTGGCATCCATGGTTTCTGTAGACAAATTTGTCATTTATATTATTTTTGCTCTATTGTTAAAATGTTGTTTTTCTCTCACCACTTTAAGAATTTTTCTTCACAGTTTCAGAAGTGTAATTTTAATCTATTTTGGTTTGGATTTCCATCCATTTTTTCTGTTTAGAGTTGGCTTATCGTTTTGATTCTGTAGGCATGTCTTTTGCCAAATTTTGGAAAATATCGGCAATTATTTCTTAGAATATTTTTTTAGCTCCACTTTCTTTTCTCCTTTCTAGATTCCATTGACATGATGTTAAATCTTTCATTTTAGTTCCACAGGTCCTTTAGTTTCTGTTCATGAATTCCACCCCTTCTCCCAGTCTATATTTTCTCTTTTGTTCAAGTTGGGTAATTTTTACTGTTCTAGCTTCAAGTTCACTGTTTCGTCTGTCGTCTTCATTTTGTTGTTAAGCTCCTCCATTGAGTTTTTTTTAGTTTTTGTATTTACTTCAGTGTTTTCTCATTGTCCAGTAAGATATTTTGATGAAACAAGTTTATTCATTCTATCAAAAATAAAAAATTATATACCTCCTCGAAGGTTAAATGCCCTAGTAGATGTTATTTGTAATGTTAAAATCAGAGACTTTCCACATGGGACCCAATTATTTTTAGAGGCTCAATGATTTTTAGAGGCTCAAATAACGAACCTGTATTACTGTTGAACTCCTGAAATTACATGCAAATTTCATGTAATTTGATGTCCATGTGTTCTCTTCTATAGGGGGCAGTCCTCAGCTTTCATCAGATTTTCAAATGGGCAAATTATACAAAAAATCGTGTTGACTCATGCTACCCTATGCAGTACCTGGATGTATAAAGCAAGATTATATATCAAAATCAACATGATGTTAGTTATAATCTATAATTATAACAAAATAGCTAATATTTATTTAGTCATCTCAGTTGCATATACTAATATACTGAATTGTTATAACAACTCTCTGAAATGGGTTACACTTATTTTTTCATTTTTCAAATAAGAGCTTATTTGGGAATTATAAATCTTTTCCTTTTTGAGTAAATGCCTTATTTTCACAGCCATTTTAAAATTTCAGATTATATTATCACATGTGTAGACTTCTAATTTTATTTTCCTACTGAACTTAGCTCTCAAACTCTGACTGCTATTTATTGCAGAAAACATTATTTTACCAAATTAAGGTAAGAAAATTCCTGGTGGTTTAAATCACAGTCTTTTTGAGTAAAGACTCCCCATTCTATCCCTATATTCCATAGGAAATTTCAGCTCAAGAGCCCTGTGGCACTCTTCTATTGGTGTCACTTATCTGTGTTTTTGGCCTGGGCAGTGTATTAGTCCGTTTTCATGCTGCTGATAAAGACATAGCTGAAACTGGAAAGAAAAAGAGGTTTAATTGGACTTATAGTTCCATATGGCTGGGAAGGCCTCAGAATCATGGTGGGAAGTGAAAGGCACTTCTTACATGGCGGTGGCAATAGAAAATGTAGAAGATACAAAAGTGAAAACCCCTGATAAAACCATCAGATCTTGTGAGACTTGTTCACTTCCATGAGAACAGTTTGGAGGAAACCACCCCTATGATTCTAATTATCTCCCAGGGGGTCCCTCCCACAACACGTGGGAATTATGGGAATACAATTCAAGATGACATTTGGGTGGGACACAGAGCCAAACCATATCAGGCAGTGCATGGAGATCTTGATGGTCACTCCTTGAAGAATATGCCCACACCTTAACTACGAGTGGCAGTACTGATACCATAAGTAGCCACATCCTTCATCCAGACGACACTTTAGACTGTGTAATGTCCAGCTGATGCTAATGGTTCCCCACGTATACCCTCCTTCCTCTGCACTGCATTAGGCATACAGGCCCTCAATTCTCAAGTATGCAAAACACATGTCACACCTTGCCAATGTTCTGTGGAAGTGAAGTAAAACTCAAAAGGGAAAGAGATGAAAAAATCTGAGGCCCTTTATCTCTTCAGACTTGCCTTGCCTACGTGATAGCATGAACCATTCTTCATGACTCTCTCCTCTCAGAGTTCCATATGGAAAGTGACACAAAAGTTCTCAAGTTCCTTCTACTTTTGGATGGCCAAACCTATTGACCGCGTCCTATAATCTCTTTATGATTTTGACTCTAAGGAAAGGTAAAACTAGAAACAGACTTCCTTATCCATATTTAAGTTGTCTTGCCTTCTCTTTCAAAACTTCTCCCAACTCCTATGCACATTCCAGAAAATGATTTTAATCTGTTCTCTAAGGAAAGACTGGATTAATGTTGTTATATAACTTTTCCTCGTTATGGGATTTATTATATAATTTTATGTTCTCAGTCATCCAGACTTGCACTCTTAACATGCAGAGCCAGGTTTTGCAAATCCAAGAACAGATAAACAATCACAATAGATGTTTAGAAAAACATGTTTGGGATACTATTTTATATCCGTGTGCTAAGTGATATGTTCTCTTTCCCCAAAGAAATAAGCACTTTTTACTTAGTGGAAATTGTAAGAAATTATATTACAGGAATGTTGGCTGTCAAAATATTGTAATGCCCTAGTAGAATAGAAATGGATCCAAAAAGTCAACAAATAAGAAGATTTTGGAGTGTATCTTTCAGGTACAATGGAAAAACTAGTATAAATTTACCTTTAATTTTGGGTAAATTTCTACTTTTTTAACCTTCATCTTTAATTTTTTAACTTTAATTTGGGGCAAATTTATACTTTTTTTAAATACTAGGAAAAGGGAGGAGAAGAAACCATGGTTATTCTTGGAGCTAAGATTAAAAATGAGAATACAACTTCTTGGGCCTCATACAATCACTAGTCACTTTTTTCTTAAGATATTCATGATACTTCTAATGGAACCAACTAGTTTCTATTAAAATGAACAAAACATCGGGTCATGGGTAGTCCTGGGGCCCAAAGGGAGAGAGTTTAATATTTAGTGAGCATCTCCTATTTGCTTTGTTAGGTTATTTCCTTTATGATTTTATTTAATCACCACAATAACCTGGTAACATAAATAGCATTATCTCTATGTTGTAAATGAGAAACAGAAGTTTGTAAAGGTTAAATGACTTGTCCAAGGTCATTCAGTTAGTAAGTGAAGGAGAGAGGATTATAACTCTATTCTTTCCAAAATTTTGTCCTTTCCTCTACTTCAATCATTGGCTACATGTAGGCCATTGACCCAGGGTTCATGGGAAAACATTTTTAAAGTTTTTGAATTCACATTTGCTTATGTGCATTCTTTTTTTTTTTTTTTTTTGACAGGCTCTTGCTCTGTCACCCAGACTGGAGTGCAGTGGTGCAATCTTGGCTCACTGCAACCTCCGCCTCCAGGGTTCAAGCAATTCTCCTGCCTCAGCCTCCTGAGTAGCTGGGACCACAGGTGCATGCCACCACACCCGGCTACTTTTTTGTAGACACGGGGTTCACTGTGTTAGACAGGATGGTCTCGATCTCCTGACCTCGTGATCTGCCCACTTCAGCCTCCCAAAGTGCTGGGATTACAGGTGTGAGCCACCGCACCTGGCCGCTTATGTATATTGTTATTTCACAGATACCAACAATAAGGCTACTCAATAAGAGTAAGCAGAATGTTTGGACAGAAAAGAAGTGACAAGAAAAATATGCAAGCACACCACCACACACACAAACTTTTGTTTAGTTTGTCATAAACAAAAAGGAAACTGTTCTTGAAGAAAACATAACTTAAGGAAAAGGATAAAATTCCCCAGTGATTCTTCATACTGTAAAAAACATAAGTTAAGGAATTCAATGAAAAATGAACTCAATGACAACATGACAATAAAGAGAGGTTGCAAAACTAAAACAAATGGTGAATCATTTCTGAATATATAATAAATAGATTTTAATGTGCTGACTTAGAGAAAGGTTTGAGATAATCACAGTAATTTTTAAATGGTAGATGTGAGATTAAAATATTAATGAAATTAGAGAGATAAAAATGTGATGGATAAAGATAGTTAAAAATAAGGGTACTTGACATCCTTGAAGAAGACAACCAACCCCTGCCAAAATGGAACAAATAAAACTATTCAAAGATATGGTAGAAAAAAACGAAAAGAAGAAGAACACCGAAACTAAGGAATGAAAAAGCATGCCACATTCTTGGAAATAAATGATTAAAAATATCAAGCAAATATGCTGATTAAATTATTGCACTTCAATGATGAAAGAAAAAGTTTTGGAGAACCAGGTGGAAAAAAATGAGTCACATACGAAGAAAAAGATCAATTTGGCCTAAAATTTCCCCTCAGCAAGATTGAATGCCACAAGATAATAAGTAATATAAATATACTCTGATGGTAGGTGCTGGTGGAGAGTGTGTTGCAGGAATATTGTATTAGTCTTGATTACTTTTTCAAGAACAAGATAAGAGGCACATATTAATCATGGGAGAACTTAGGAAATTTAGAAATAAATTTGAAATAACCTACTTATATAGGCAATCTAGCCAAAAAGCCAACTCAAAGATAAATGGAGGAGGCTTTGTCCTCAACCAAGCAATGGGCACTATTTTGGGGAAATGAATTTGAGTCATGAATTTTACATCCAGCCATACTTCCTTTCAAGTATTGTGGCAACAGTCATTTTCAAGGAGGCAAGATTTCAAGTAGGAACTCAGAAAACCTCATCTCTAAGTAAAATTTCAAATTTCTTTCTTTTTTCTTTTTCTTTTCTTTTCTTTTCTTTTTTTTTTTTTTTTTTGAGAGGGGGTCTCACTCTGTCGCCCAGGCTGGAGTGCAGTGGAGATCTCGGCTCACTGCAACCTCCGCCTCCCGGGTTCACGCCATTCTCCTGCCTTAGCCTCCAAGTAGCTCGGACTACAGGTGCCTGCCAGCACACCTGGCTAATTTTTTTTTGTATTTTTTAGTAGAGACGGGTTCCACCTTGTTAGCCAGGATGGTCTCGATCTCCTGGCCTCGTGATCAACCCTCCTTGCCTCCCAAAGTGCTAGGATTACAGGCATGAGTCATCGTGCCTGGCCATCTGTAAGTAAAATTTCTAAAGAAATACTTAAAATGCAGCCAACTATGAGAATTATCAAATTAAGGAGCATAAGTATGTAGGAAGCCTAGTGGTAAGTATTGAACCTATTAAAACGTGCGTGTGTGTGAGTGTGTGTGTGTGGCATAATGTGTATTATAAATTATGGCCCAGTAGTCAACATATAACTGATTTTAAAAAAATGTGAGATAGAGGTAAACGAAGAGGGAGAAAATGGGAGTGATAATTTGTTCATCTTTTGTGACAAAAAGTCAATACTGTCTAAAGTTGAAATATGGAATTAACAAAAGTCACCAACCCTTCTTATTGTCATAATCTTTTGAGTTTATTTATCTAGTAATTTGGTTGTTGGCTTCCAGGTCTATTTTTCACCCCTGCCATTGGTCTGCTCCGTATGTCGTAGAGCTAATTTCTATAAGCTATATTTCTTAGGCTTCTTTACCCAGGACTTTCGGTTAGGTTTGGCCAATGGGAATCAGAGGTGGCAGATTGATAGGTGGGGAAAAGCCAAGATACTCCTTTCTTCTCTGCTTTGGGTGACATCTCTGGCAGTAACTGTGTTTATGTGATCCCAGCTCCCAAAGAACAGCCTCTGTAGTGCCTGCTTCCTCCATCCAAGCAGCGCTGGCTCCTGTGCTTTGAAAAACCACTTCCTTCTTTGTCCCTGAATGGTGGTGGCTTCTCAACCTTTTTAATAATTAAATTGTGCCACTTTTTTGATTATTGTAACTAACTCCTCACATTAAATTTCCCTTATTTAGCCATCTAATGGGCCACTTGGCATAGGTTTTGTTTTCTTGACTATACCTTGACAGTTATATATCATCCATAAGAGGAACTTTAAGTCATTAATATCTCTTATAGTAAACAGATATGTGTTATCAATTTTTAAAGTTGTATTTTGTTTTTTTCTTAAATTCAATTTTTATAATGCTATCTTTAACTATCTACTTACTTATTATCTAACTCCCTATCTACACATCTATCAACATCTATAGCCACATCTATAGATATACATACAGCTATGCATAGAAAAGGATCTGCTAGTTCAGCTTAACCTAATGATCATTATTTTAGATAGTAGGATATGGTCTTGGTTTCGCTTTCTTTTTTGAACTTTTGTTGTATTAAAGAAGTAAACATATATAATTTTCTATATATAATAAAATACCATACATTTATCTTAAAAATAATCTTTTTGAATGCAGTTAAGAAAATATATCAATTTCAGCCACCATCAAATTAATTTAATAACCATTGCCAAGGTGACCAGACACATTAATTTCATACTCACTAGCAGGGCATTGATTTAGTGATTTTTAAATGTAAGCCTGTAGATGTTATGAAACTGATTTATGCCTTGTATGACAGCAGTTGTGCAGTTACCAGATACATTTTTCCCTGCGGACCACTATTATGCATCATAACAAGAGAAGACAGAAAGATGAGAGAAGCTAGAGAAAAAAGACAATTAGCTAAAGCATAAAACAAACTATTTGTGTATATGTGTATGTGGCTATATATAATTATATATAATTAACAGTCAAACATTTTGAACATGAAATTTATTTATGTAGCCAGAAGTTGTTTTCCTTTTTAAAAAGTTAGGAAAATAACATACTTGGTCTTATTAGATGTGTGAATTGAAAATAAGTTGTCTGTAACTTTGACATAGAAATACCAAACCAGATTCCTTTTAAACGTTCTTTAGAGTCAGGAAAGATTGATAGAAAGGTAGAAATAATTGTGACCTTTCTGCAACAAGAAATTAAGAACTACTGGCATGTTTTAAAAGATAACATGTCAGTTAACACTGCCTATTGTTATCAAATAAATCTCTACCTTTTTGATGTCCTAGTTATGGAAAAATATATAAAAATACAACAGTGCTGTGATTAAAAGAAAGAAATAAGAGTATAATCATTATTCAAGTATCCTATTTTACATTAAACTGGGTAAATATACCTTTGTTTGCTCTGCTTTAAATATTCTATTCTGAAACTGTGGTGTGAGTGAAAATAACTGTTTTACAATGGCTCCTCAGAGATATAATTACATATAATAAATAATTTAAACAATAACACAATTATAGAATAACTTTCTTTCTTTCTTTCTTTCTTTTTTTTTTTTTTGACGGAGTCTCGCTCTTGTTGCCTAGGCTGGAGTGCAATGGCGCGATCTTGGCTCACTGCAACCTCTGCCTCCCGGGTTCAAGAGATTCTCCTGCCTCAGCCTGCCCAGTAGCTGGGATTACAGATGCCTGCCACTACACCTGGCTAATTTTTGTATTTTTAGTAGAGACAAAGTTTCACCATGTAGGCCAGGTTGGTCTTGAACTCCTGACCTCAGGTGATCCACCATGCTTGGCCTCCCAAAGTGCTAGAATTACAGGCGTGAGCCACCTCGCCCCATCCTAGTAACTTCCAATAAATGGGAATTTATAATGTTTTGAAGCTAGGATAATATTTGAGAGTTTGTCTTCCTAATCTGTTCTTCAGACTATTTCAAAAGAGAGATGTTGCTAAGCTTTAACTGAGTCCAGAAATTGCTAAGGGGAAGGGTTTTTTTTTAAGAAATCACTGACAATACTGCCATTCATTGTGTTTACAGCCAGTTTTTTTTTTTTTTTTTTTTTTTTTGGCTTGTTTGTTTTTTTCGAATTCTGAACACATACCATGTCAGAGAGAAAAGGACAACTTAAAATGTGTGACTTGGACAAAGCCCAAAGATTCACCTTTTGACCAAATTTTAGTAACGCTTCTCTGAGCCTTCTTTCAGCTTGGACTGCCCCCACCTCCACCTGCTTTTGGCCTACTCAGCCCAGTCTGAGCAAATAATCCTGCTAAGTCAACCCCTACCCATGATATCAGATGAAGTTCATTATCATTCACCTTTGATGTCTTGACCAGCCTTTAGCAAGATTCCTGTTAGGCCAGTTTAGCAAGAATTCCTATCCTTGATGTCTCCTGTTAGTAATTTTCCACCCACTGAGATTCTTACTATGATTATGGCTATTGTAATACTACTATTGCAGTCTTGAACAAAGTCTGTCACTATTCATAGATGGGGCCTCACATGGCAAGAGGCCAGGCACATGGGAACTAATTCCATTAGTGAAGGCTCCACCCTCATGACCTCCTAATACCATCACCTTTTCTGTTACGATTTCCATGTATGAATTTTAGGGGAACACAAACACTCAGACCATAGCAAACAACTTTACTGTTAACTAATGTGTCCAACACAGTATTTAAAATTAGACAAATGCAAACTGGAAACCTGTTGAGCAATAGGTTAATTTTCATTTGACAAAAACTGAGAATCATAATACTACCAACCCACCCAGAGTCCTTGTGAAGATAAACAGTATGTGTAAAATATTTAGAACAGTATTTGCATATGATAAATGTTCAATGACTAATACATATTATATATTATTATGGAACCGTGATCCTACTACTACTGCTAATAATAATGAGAGAATAAGAGGAAGAAGAGGAAGAAGAAGAAGACCAAGATGAAGAAGGAGGAGGAGGAGGGAGGAAGAGGGCAAATGGTATATTTTTCAGCGGTGTGTGTGCGTGCATGTGCATATTTAAAATGGTTTTGTGCATGTTTGAAAGGGAAGTATAGCAGACATTTTTAGCTTATGCCTTCCAGCATGCAGTTCCTCTCCAGGTAACAAAACCTTATTTTTACTTCAGGAAAAGTATATTTTTTATTTGTATACAGTTGGAGCTCTGCTTCAGGTGCTCTGCTCTCCCTGTTCACCCTGATCTTGGTGGTCTGACAGGCTTGAGCTGATTGTCTGGATCCTTAGATGTTTCCTGTTTCTTTGGCCCTTTTCTATTTTTATTTTTACTTTTTCCAGCTATTCTTACATGTGAAGAATACATATCCCTGTAATAAATTATCTTTTATATAGATTGACCAGGGATAATCTCTGTTGTTTGCAACCATATAATTCTAACTGGGTGTAGAATAAGAGTGAATAGAATTTTTAAACAAGGAGGGAAAGAATAAGAGTGAATAGAATTAAAAAAACAAGGAGTGGAGCAGTCATTCTAGAGCAGAAGGTAGGCTTTCCTTCAATTCATCTAGGATTACAACAGCAGGGAGGGGAGAGAATTACAGACAAGAAGGTGTGGAAGCAAATGGTATTATAAAAGATTTCTATGTGAAAGCACAGGTAGATAACCTTGATCTCAGTAAAGACAAATATTACACAATCATCCATTCTAAATGAGAATAAAAGGGAGTAAGTGGAATCTTAAGGAAAAAGAGGGTGCAAAATAACCACCAGGAAGTGTCCTCCGAAAAAAGAGAACTTATAAAGCTAGTGTTTTTTAGACATTTGCAAGAAAACCTCATATTAAATTTAAGAGAGAGAGCACTGAGTATTCTAATATATTTTCTCATGATAAAACCACTCAATATCAGTAAGCTTTGCCTAATCCAGGTTCTTGTTCTCTGGCAGCAAGTCATAATGAAAAGTAATTTAGTTTATACAATGCAAGTTGAAATATTAGATTTTCAACCAGAGTAAAATATTTGAGTCTGAGAGAGTGATAAAATCTTGGGAATTAATGGTATAGTACCAGAGTGGACTCAAAGCATAACATGCCTCAAAGAAACATAGAAAAATAGGTCACATCCCTGCCACATCTGTCAGAAAGATGCACAAAACAATACTTAGCAACTAATGGCTGCTTCTGTCATTGAAATATCGAGAGGACTAAAAGGAAAACTTTGAATTATTTATATACAACACTGTGACTTCAGAAAGAGTATAACTTCTAGTTCCTGCAGCAAGTTTTATCTCAACTCTCTACACCATAACTGACCAACAGAACTTTGGTGATGATGAAATGTTCTATGACAAAGATAATTTGACACATATAGTCTGTACTGTCACATGGGCCCAGAGGCTAGGCTACTGTATTGAATAGCACAGCTCTGCACCATATATATTTTATTAATCTATTGATATTCTAAAAATGTATACACAATATCCAAGAACAGCCCAAATGGAAAGTACAGATGATAATCTAAGAACTGATAAAATAGCTAGAATTTTATTATGGTTTCAATTTGTTTGTAAAAAGTATGCTAATTTTTATTACACATACTAGTGTTCTCATATATTTTCAGTTTAACTTTAAAAGAAAATAAAGTGTGTCTGTGGTGGTTAATATTGTGTGTCAACTTGATTGGATTTTTTTTTTTTTTTTTTTTTTTTTTTTTTGAGGCGCAGTTTCGCTCTGTCTCCCAGGCTGGAGTGCAGTGGCCGGATCTCAGCTCACTGCAAGCTCCGCCTCCCGGGTTTACGCCATTCTCCTGCCTCAGCCTCCCGAGTAGCTGGGACTACAGGCGCCCGCCACCTCGCCCGGCTAGTTTTTTTTTGTATTTTTTAGTAGAGACGGGGTTTCACCATGTTAGCCAGGATGGTCTCGATCTCCTGACCTCGTGATCCGCCCGTCTCGGCCTCCCAAAGTGCTGGGATTACAGGCTTGAGCCACCGCGCCCGGCCTACTTGATTGGATTGAAGGATGCAAAGTATTGTTCCTGGGTGTCTCTGAGGGTGTTGCCAAAGGAGACAAACATTTGAGTCAGTGTACTGAGAAAGGCAGACCCACCCTCATCTGGGTGGTCACCATGGAATCAGCTGCCAGCTGTGGCTAGAATAAAGCAAGCAGAAGAAAGTGGAATGAAGAGACTTGCTGTGTCTTCCGAACTCCATCTTTCTCCCGTGTTGGATGCTTCCTGCCCTAGAACATCAGACTCCAAGTTCTGTAGCTTTTGGACTCTTGGACTTCACCAGTGATGTGCCAGGGGCTCTTGGGCCTTTGGCCACAGACTGAAGGCTGCACTGTCAGCTTTCCTACTTTTGAGGTTTGGGGACTCCGACTGGCTTCTTGCTCTTCAGTTTGCAGATGGCCTATTGTGAGACTTCACGTGTGATCGTGTGAGTTAATACTCCTAATAAACTCCCCTTCATATGTACATATATCCTATTAGTTCTTTAGAGAACCCTAATACAATGTCTAAATTCCAAATTGACATTTTTTTCACACAAGTGGGAAAGAATATGAGATTATTTTTAAAGATATAAATAATTACCTTAAATTACATTTTACTTAGTTTACACCTAATAGTTTTTTAGGAAATGATTCATTTCTATTTTTGGAGGATTTACTGATTTGAGTGACATATCCACTGAATAAATTTTGATGAAACATTTTGGAACAATATTTTGCTTTATCAGTAAGAATTTTGCTCCTGGAGTTTATAGCTTAATTTCCTAATAAACTATTATGAAAACTCTTATCATAAAAGATCAAGTAACATCTTTTTTTTAAAAAAATATAAAGTGTGCAGTACATGTCAATGTTTAAGAAATAGTTCCTGTGTAAAATTTCAGGAAAGTGGGGACAGTGGGGAATAAGAAAGAATAGTTATGTAGATATTTCTATCTTGGTCCATATAGGTAGAAATGCAAGTGCAACCTTTGAGATTTTCTTGCTGCCAGAAATGTCCAATCAAATGAAGAAGATATCATAAGTAATTGTAGGTAGAGTAGTAAAGAACATATGTGAAAATACAGAGGAAAAAAGATTAATTCAAATTGAGATGTTCTGATAAAATTCTAGGAGGTGGACAGAAAGATATATTTCTGATCATGTAGATATTAAATGAATTATGCTAAGTTTATAAAATATAGGAATATAAAAATTAATATCCATTAAGACCTCTGTGTATAAAAACTACATAAGAAGTAGTTGTCTATTAACTTACATTTCCTAAGAATTATGCAAATAGAAAAGAATAAAAGATGTAATTTCTTATGAGAGACTTCACAATGCAGAGAGAAGTGAATTATATTTATTAAGATCTAGGAAACATATTTTCTGCATGTATAATATTTTTTACACAAGTGGGGGACACTATGAGATTAGTTCTTAAAGATATAATTACCTTAAATTAAATTTTACTTCATTTACACTGAATGGATTTTTAGGAAATGATTTATTCCTACTTTTCGAGGATTTACTGATTTGACTGAGATATCCACTGAATAAATTTTGATGAAATGTTGAAACAATATTTTGCCTTATTACTAAGTGTTTTGCTACTGGAGTTCATACCCTAAATTACAAATAAGTATATCTATTACTGTTGGTAAGTTTAGCTATAATAACAACAGAAAAATATATAAAGGCACATGCACATATGGGAAAATACACACACACACACTTAATATCTAGTGGATTTATCTCAAAATCTAGAAGATTGAACCCAAGGATGCATCTCCATCAAAATAAACAATGTACATTTTAGTCAGTTATATGGATGTGTTATCTTCATACAAGAGAAGTACTACCATATTATCAGTTATCATGTAGGAACTACTAATATCATAGGAAAGCACAGTACTTAACGTGACATGTGGTAGAATTTAGATATACTTTAGATTAACATATGCATGGGGAAAATATACAAGTTAAGATAGTATAAAGACAGTATTTTGCTTATATATAGTTAGCAATATGTGTATGAGATTCAAATAATTAAAAATTAAGTTGTATCCATGGGATATAATAACCATATTCAGACAGCTTGCTTAATGCCAAAATAGATTACAGAATAAATTCTGCCTTAAACACATATTTTGATTTGGATAATTGTCCTCATAGCCATTTTTTCTTCTCTTACCTTTACATTTAATACTGACTACATTATTTGCCAGACTTGAAAGCCTGCAATTAGTTTAACATTTTAATTTCTCCAAATGAATCATGTGAACACTAATTTCAAAGGATGTTCAACAACTTGCAAAATGGGCATTTAAAAATTAAATAGTTTTGTTTTGTTTTTCTTTACTGAAGAACTAGTTAGAACCTTTAATATGTAAGTATAAGTCATTTATTTCTATTTGGGAGATATTTTAATAGAAGTTTAAAATACATTATTGAGGGCTTATTGTTTCCTGGGATGAATAAAATAAATAGGGATCCAAGTATCATGGATTTATAGACTAATGGGGAAGACAGATATGAAATAAACACACAAACATATATACAAGTAGACAAACACATGTAGATGTAAAAGATAAACAGAGAGGAGATATGATATTTCTCACAAATAAGACTACATGACTATTTTTTTCACAGCATCTCAGGGCACTAGTATTATTAGGGCCAGATTTGGTGAAATTTTGATTATGAATTTCCCAACCTTATCATTTGTCTATATGTGATATATTTGCGTTTTGCAACTAATAAGTAACACCTTCTCAAATATGTTTCCTTTCGCTTGGGACAATAATTTCTGTGTTCTGATTACTCTCATATTCTATGGTTCCCATTAAACAATTGTAATAATAAAACTAAGAACTTTGAAATGTAAAGTATTTTTACTTTTTGGTTTCTAGCCATGATACAATGGCATGCTACTAAAGTTATGATGACCTCCAATAATAAATATAATGCATTTGTGTACTTTCGTTAGAATATGTTATTTCAATGATAAATGATAACTGAATTATGTTAAATCATATTTTCCTGGGGCCATTTGCAGGAGTTGAAATTATCGGCTCTCTAGTCTTTTAGTGAATATATACATTTATTAATTAAAATGAAGTTGTTATGTTTCAGTTTAGTTTAATATCATCAATAGCCTAGTTTACATATAAAACACATTTTTGTAGATTGGGGTATTTTTCAAATTTAGACTTTTATAAAGCTTTTTACTTAAATTAATGGCAGTGAATTTTCACTGCATTGGCTTAATTGTACTCCTAATGTATCTGTCAGTCTGGAATAAATTACCAAGCCAGTTCAGCAATATAAATAATAACATTTAAAGTGAAACATGAATGCCTATTAAAATATATCTAACAAAATAAATTATTTGGACTTTGTGTCCTAATTTATTTTTCTATATCACAAGTCATCAAGCAAGAGTGTCCTAATTTTTAAAAAGTATGGTTAATAAAACTCATTTTCCTATTGTACACATATTTTGCTTTGAGTCATTATCTGATCATTATGTATACTATTCCAGGAAACCAAAATGATTATGTGAGAAATAATATACTTCTACTGAGTATGTGTGACTAACACAGAGTGCAGAATGCAAGAAAACTTTTTGGTCCCAAATTTCCACTTATGTATGTTACTTGTCAAATCTCTTCATATTTTAATTGGTGAAGTAGTTTTTGGTGAAGCCATGAAGACAATTCACCATTGTATTCAGTGTTAAGTGTGAGTGAGTGTTGTCTACATACAGTTCTAGGTACATCTTGATGTTCCTAGAATACAGACCTAGCTAAAGAGGACTATTTAAGCTACTGTAAATCAGAGACAAGTTCTCCCCTGCTCTCTTTCCGGACCACATGAAGCCACTTATTGAAAGGTTCATCACCACATTAAACATGGCAAATACGGAAATTTAAATCAAGGAAATATAGTTAGCATTTTCTAGAATGTGTTTATAATTAACTTTATTAGTCTTACTTCACTAATAAAACAATTAAGATTATCTAAACAGCTGGAAGTCTATGTGGGCAATAGAGAATAAAAAAAGAGGCATGACACCATTATAAATGTGCATAATAAATACACACAATAAATTTTATATATCAATGTATAATGTGCTATACTTACTCATCCTTTCAATTAAAGACTGCAAATGTCTATCTCAATACATATGATCTATTCATCAAATGAATTATGTTTTTCTTAATCATTTTGTCATTCATGCATTGAATTCTTCGCTCAATTGATGACTTACTGTAACTTCTACAGTGTAAGACTCAGATCACAATAAGAAATTAACAAATGCATAAGATAAACACTTTTATTATAGGATTTGTTCCCTTGCAAAAACTGTTAACAAATTATTCCAGGTTCCAACAATGGAATACAAAATTATAAAATTTTAGTTGGTTATTTCATAAAGCTTTAAAAAGCAATTTTGTCCATCACAACTATGAGGCATAAAACTAAGTGGATTAGCAGAATTTAATAAATAATCAGGTTTGACAATGGAAATGTAACCAGCACCTTAAGTTATACATTTGCTAAGTGCTTATTTTTATATCAAGTAACCTTTTACTTATTTGATTTATTACATTTCACAAAATTCTGCTTATTAACTTGTTATTACATAAATAAACAATATACTAAATTCTTTATCAAGTTCTCTTTTTCTATCTATAGGTATTAAAATAAAGGAAAAGCAAGTACAAATGCTGTGATAACAATTTAAGGGCTGCCACTAAAATGATAGAAGCCAGAAGAGATGAAAACCTCGTATTAAACTTTGCTTTTTTTCTGAGATATTTGAAAATGATGTTTATCTCTCAAGAACCTTGGAAAGTACAAAATTTTACATGCCAAATATTCAGTTATTCTTAGTTATTATACAGTAAGAAAAAGACTAATAATTTTATCTTTGAAAGTATAAATCAAAACTATTTTTTAAAAGAAAATAAAAAATAGTTTATTTTTCCAATATAGAAGTCTAAAACAATACTGGGTTACATATTGAATTCTTAACATTCTATTTAACTCATAGTACAGTAAGTGTAATGCCAAAATCATGTGAGAATTATAATGAAAATACTTTTCTATTGAATTGAATTCTCTTATTACTCTCATACACTATGAAAATTAAACTATCAAGATTATTAAAACTATAAAATTATCAAGATCAATAGCAATTCCAAATTTCTTGATCTACAAAAAGTTTTGGAATAGAGATAAAGATTCAAATGGTAAATGGAATTTCTTTACTCTCCCCTAGATTGGCAAGAATTCTATTTGATTGATAGTGACTGCCTGACTTGTTGAATTGAGAAGGATTCTGAGACCATGTTGGAACTCAGCAATTGCTGATTAGTTTCTGCCAGCTCCACTGGGATGAAAGATTAGGGACATGTACAGCATATATTTACCATAGGCTGCCTCTAACTTTTCGTTAGGAATATTTATTTCTCTGTGTAGATTGTCAGTTGATCAAACCAGTAATAGAAAGTGCCTCTACTTAGCTGTCTTTTTGATTTACATCATAAGTAAAGGCTATTCTACACCATTACGTTAGTTGATGGTATGGTTTTGCTACAGTTCTGTTACTGAGCAGGGACAGGGTTTCAGAATAACATAGGTGGATGTGATTATTTTAATTTTTGGCTGGCATATGGTTCTTTTATTGAAGAAAGAAATCCCTCCTGCTGATTTGGTTATTTTTCATGTTTATAAGGTATAAGTGTAGGCTCATATGGTAGATCTATATGAAGCAGTCAATTGAAAATAACTTATAAAACATGATTTATTTATATTAGTTCCACGTTTTCCTTTTTATATAAAATGCATTCTATATATTATGCCAGAATGATCACATTTTATCATGTACATTTTGCAAAGATTATGGTTATCCTTTCTTCTTCGCTTTTTAGTTTAAAATCAAATTTATTACTTTTGGCTGAGTAAGCACTTATAATGGGAATGCCATATGTGCCAGCAAAGATAGTTTACATTTTTGCTTGTGCTGGCCTTGGCTGACTGTCATCTCTGTAAACTCACTTTCTCACTCTTGCTAAATTTTGTAGTCTCCAACTCAGGATCTTAGAGTGTGGCCATGTGAGGAATTTCAGCGGCTGGCACCTTTCTTCATGACTTCATGTATGCCTCTGCCTTTCACAACTCAGGGGGTGTTCTTAATATCTTTTTTTTAATTTCAAAAATAATGTAAACCCATATACAGAGCAAAAATAGTGACGTTCTTCTTCATATTGCCACTATCACCTATACCCAGCTTCTTTCCATTTTGCAGAGGTAATTACTTATAACAATTAGTTATGTATCCTTTTAAGCAGAAAAGATTGTTTAAAGACTCTCAGTTATATTATACATATTGTTCAGTAATTTGTTTATTCATCTAACTACATATCTTGAAAATATTTCAGTCTTTGTTCATTCATATCTAGCTTTGTCTTTCTAATAGCTGTATATTATTCAGTTATGTGGATAGATCGTTATATATACTATATGTTATATAAATCATAATATATATATTTAGAATATATATAGATTATGCCCATTTTAAGAGCATTTAGGTTTCTGTTTATTTATGTTAAAATGCTGTTATATGCATTGTTTTTCAGACGTCATTTTATTATTTTTATTTGACAACTAAAAATCATATATATTGATGGTGTATGTGTTCATCCATTTGCATTGCTATAAAGGAATACCTGAGGGTTTATAATTTATAAAGAAAATAGGTTTATTTTGCTCAGGGTTCTGCATGCTATACACAAAGCATAGTGTTGGCATCTGCTTCTGGTGAGGGCCTAAAGAAGCTTACAATCGTGATGGATGGTGAAGGGAAGCCAGCAGGTCAAGTGGTGAGAGAGGGAGCAAGAGAAAAAGGGAGGAGTTGCCAGGCTCTTTTAAACAACCAGATCTCGTGTGAACTCAGAGCGAGAACTCACTCGTTACTGCAAGGACAGCACCAAGTCATTCATAAGGGATCTGCCCCCGTGACCCGAACACCTCCCTCTAGGCCCCACCTCCACCACAAGGTCACATTTCTACATGAGATTTTGTGGGGAGGGGACAAAACATCCTAATTATATCACCATATAACAGGATGTTTTGATACATGTATACATTGTGGAATTGCAAAATCAAGCTACTCAACATATGCATTACTTCAATACTTATCATTGTTTTGTGGTGGGAATACTTACAATCTACTTGCTTAGCAATTGTCAAATATACAATGTATTGTTTTTAACTATAGTTGGCATAATGTACAATAGATATCTTGAACTTATTTGTTCTAACTGAAATTTTGTGTTTATTGACCAACATTTCCTTCATTCCCCATGCCTCAGCCTCTGGTAACCACCGTTTTACTCTCTGTTTCTACTGTTTCAACTTTTTCACATACCATATATAAGGGAGGTCATGTAGTGTTTGTGTTTCTGCTCCCGTGTTATTTCACTTAACACAATGTCCTCCAAGTTAATCCATATCATAGCAAATAACGAAATTGCCCTGATTTTAAAGGCTGAATAGTATTCCTTGGTAAATACATACCACATTTTCTTTGTCCATTCATCTTATGTATGCATATTTTTTATGTTATATTTAATTTATTTGAGTTTATCTTTAATCTACCTGGGATTTATTTTTGCCTGTAGTGGGTGCAAATGGAGATATTAAATAGTTTTCCACTGGATTGCAATGCTAATTTTTTTTTTTTTAACGTTTTAACTTTTATTTTAGGTTGAGGGGTACACATAAAAGTTTGTTATATAGGTAAATTTGTGACTCAGGGATTTGGTGTACAGATATTTTGTTACCCAGGTACTAAGCATATTACCCAACTGTTTGGTTCTTTTTTGATCTTCTCCCTTCTCGTTTCCTCCTCCTTCAAGTAGGCCCCAGTTTTTGTTGTTCCCCTCTTTTTCTCCATGGGTTCCCATTATTTAGTTTCTACTTATAAGTGAGAACATATGGTTTTTGGTTTTCTGTTCCTGGGTTTTCCAAGGGCTAACTTTATAAATACTAAAATTCACATCCAAGTGTTTCTAGACTCTTCTTTCTGTTTGACTAATCTATTTCTTCATTAAAACCATTCTGTTTTCATTTTTATATGCTTATAATGTAACTTGATATCTGGTAAGAAAATATTCCTTGCACTATTTTTTACCAGATATATTTTAGTTACTCCCTCTATTTTTTGACTCCAGGTAGACTTTAGAATTTGCATACCAAAATCCATCTAAAATTGTAATGGCTTTCTCATTGGATGTGGTTGAATTTATATCTTAGTTTGTGGCATCTTTAAAATTTGTAAGTCTTCCCATCTAGGAAAATCTTCTCTCTCTCCTTTTATTCTGAGATTTTTTATCCTCTTTGTATTCTGTATTTATTTTGTCCTTTATGTTGTGTTATTTATTCCTTTATAGTTTCTGAACATTTCTTGTTAAATTTTTTTCCCAGCTATTTTAAGATTTTTGTGCTATTTTGGAGTACCTTTTGTTTCTAAAGTACTTAACCCTAAAAAAGAGTCAGTTACTTCTGCCAGTCATTATTTATAATTAACTATTTTGTCCTACTGTATATAAAATATTTTATTTGAGAAAACTAATTATACACCTATATTTTGGTGTTGGTTTATTAAGCTTCAGCTATTTAAGGGTTAATTTAAATCTTGCCTTTTATAACGAAACTTCCAACATTTCAGAAGAAAATGCTCTACATTTCTCATTCCTGGAAAAGGCAATTCCCCCTTTCTTCCAATTTCAGTATTTTTGGTAACAAGTATGGAAAATATATTCAAGTATTTTTAGTTTTTCTCTTTAGATTCAATTTGTGTGCAATGTGAAATATGGAACTAGATTTGAGTTCTTCAAAACAGAACATTTTAATTTATTTTTACCCTAAGACACTTCTTCCATGTTCAGCCTCTAAATTTCTGGCAGTCAAGTTAGGAAACATACATTTGCATAGCTATTTTGGACATCATTCATTATAGTATTGATTTAGTTCTACATCTTTCACGATGGCTTATTCATTTCAGAAAGCGGGAATGCAAACAAAAGGGACAAACAATTTTTAAAAGTCATATGGGTTAACCATATTTTTAGTATAATACTTTGTTTATTGTGGCATACGGTTTTTGGACGTTCTTCTCTCTCATCTACAACACTAAGTTTTAAGCAACTTGGTTATAGCTGGCCTTCGTTCCAATTTCTATTTATGCTGGTAATGCTTACTAACACTTCCGTCATCTTGCTTGCTTTCCCTCACTCTGCTACTGAAGAGTAGGTTTAAAGAAAAAAAAAGAGAAACAGAAATAAAATTAAATAAAAAGCTCATGTTGAAAAATAAGACTAACTTGCCGGAAACATCGACATTTCCAGGCAGTATCTCACAATAAGAAGCTGTAGGCATTGAAAGAGTCACAGACAAATAATTACTTTCTTTGTTAACGGTTGTCCTGGGCAGTGTAATCAATAAAGTTTATATTGTAATGTGATATTTAGTATGCTGGCATCTTTCATTTTTATGTCGTTAAGTCTCCTTTCTTTCTGTCAGGTTTGAATTTGAACCTTGAAGACTTGTGACTCTTTTTGCAAAATTGTCTTCAGGTACTGGGAACTGCTTTGCCAGCCCCTGTGAAGAGCTAGAAGTGTATAGGGTGTTCAGTTTATGTCTTCCCCAATTCTCTGGGGTGCTTATAACCAATGAAGAAAACTTCAGCTCCGTTTCCTCAAATCAGGACAAATTGAAGGAAAACTTACACTCCAGGGATTCCCTGATTGTTCTGTGGAAGTTTTCCTCTGTGATGCTTTGCTGGAAAGCTCACCCTTGCTGAAATTTCTCCCTTTCTCTAGTCAGCTGCTCACATGCTCTTGCTGGTTTCCTCAAGAGCACTTCCTTATTGTACCACTTACTATGCATCTTTGTCTCAAGACCTGTCTTCTAGGCCAGGTGACCTAAGACATGGCAAACAAAAGCATTTTGAATATCATTTTATATTTTCTGCAGGTTTTCAAGTTTCCCCATCAAATACACTGGCTCTTTATGTCCTTTTCTTTAGCCCTTTTTAAATTCTTTATCTTACTGTAAAAATTGCCTTTTTCAGTAATAACCCCCACATTCCTATCTAGATTCTCTCTTTGTTTTTCATTAGTTTTGCTTTCTCACTCAGTCATAGCTTACAACTCTGGGCCTCTTGCATTTGCCGTCAATTTCTGAAGGGGTCTGAGAGAATTAAACTTGGCAAGATTAGGCTTGAGGTTTAAACTCACTTAGCCTACAAAGAGTTCTTCGAAAGTATAATCTCAGGCATTGGAAGAAGAAAAAATAGGAGAATACATAGCTACCATTTATTGAGTGCTTGCCATATACCAGCCATTCTGCCAGTATTTTTCTATAATATTTCATTTAAATATCATAACACCTATATGAAATATACTATTATTGTCAGCATTTTATATATAAAGAAATGAAAGCACAGAAAGATTATTTTTTTCCTGTGTTTACTCAACTAATAAATACAGGAGATAGAATGTGAGCTAATGTTTCTCTGACCCTAATTCATCTAATTCATCGTCTTAACCACTATGCGGCATTGGCTCACAGAAATAAGACTCTTAGGAGCGAGTGAGACTTTTGTTTCTGAAAATATGGTCCCAGTGTTAGTAGCATTAAATCTTCTGGGAATTGATTAGAATTGCAGAATCTTGGACTTCACTCTAGATCTCCTGAATTAGAATGTGAATTGTAGCAAACTCCTCAGGCAATCATATTTACATTAGTTTGAGAGACACTAGGTCAATTAAGCCATTGACCTAGATGGAAATTAAATTGACAGTTAACTCCACAAAATTTTACTGAAATTTACTCTGGGCAAACTTTGAATTAAGTATAAGGAATAAAATTGATACCCACTTTTAAAGTGTTTACAGCTGAGTTAGAATCCAAATGAGTCAACCAAATGAAATAGGTCGAAATTCTCACTCAATTGTCATTGTACAAACCATTGTAAAGCATATAGTCATATAGTTGATGAAGAAGTTTCCTATTTAGAAAAGTTGAATCTTGTTGTATATGTGTGTATACATATATATGTGTATTTATAACATATTTTAAAACAGCATCTGACCTTGGATCGTAGACCAAAATTACTCATGTTTTAAAAAAGACGTTAGCATTTTGGCATTTGTTTACAATGTGAGACAGAAGAGCATTCTGTTTTATTTTGTTTATAATTGATAAAAATGTACTTGACTGACCAGGTATGCACCACAGTTTATTAAGTAGTGGGGAAGCTTGTTTTCATATTAATATACCAGCTTAAAATGAAAACTCAGTATGTATTTTAAATGTAAAATAATATTAAAAATAATGAGAACTCAATAGAGCATTTCTTTTTCTTTTTTTTTTCAAGAAGTGATAGAGTCTTAGTTATTTCTGTACTTGCTTTGCTAACTCCCTTGTGATTTAAGTAGAATACCTGACACTTCTAAAACTGTCTTTAACCAACTAGGTCAAGGATTCATGCAAATATTATCATGTTAAGCAGGAATATATATATCTTGGCACAGCAAGACCATTACTTTCCATTTTGTAGTCCAAGTTTTGAGCTGCCAGATATCCATATAACTTCCAGATTACTAATGGAGCAATGAAAAAAAAGCCTCTATTCCCCACTCCTCTATCTAGGACCCAAGGCTAAGTGTTTGGTGATATGATCATCAGGAACTCAAGAACAACTAAACATTGCCTTGTCTATGTTCCAAGAAGTTTCACAGAAAACTGCACATTCAAACAATAGCAGTATAGGTATTGTTAGCTTGTGAAGTGTCTGGTATAATTGTGGTATTCTGATAAAGCTCTGTTGGGAAGTCAGCTTAGATTTGAGATCTATATAGAGTCCCCATCTTTCATTTTAGCTCAAATTGAAAACTTACCCTTAGCTTTTCTCTGAGCTGGAGAAAATGACAGTACCATAGCGTGCAGGGAAGAAATGAGGAGCAAAGAATGAGATGGTTGGGTCTGCTCTAAAGAAAGAAAACTTAATTTACCCATACAGCAGCATAGCATGAACATGGGTGCCAGTAAGTAGTAAATAAGGCCCAACTTGCGTCTGTAATCTAGATACTCAAATATCTGTGTCTATATATTTCCCTTTGGAAAGAGAATTTCTTTTTTTTTCTGATATGAGAAGAGAGCTGAGAGCTCCTTCCTTATAAAAAGTCTACAACATGTTTTGTCAAGTAAAATTTTTCACATGTCAGTCTGAAATTTGAACAACTCCACCAAAATTCAGGACTGAGTTGAAGATATTGAATAAGAATTCAGCTGAGAGAGTCATAAAATGATCTTTCTCACAACTTAATAGAAAAAAAGGAAAAAATAATTTAATGAAAATAAAATATTTTTCTACACTTAAAATAATACACATCTAACCAGTTTTGGCATTTAATCTCTGCTTTCATCCATAAAAAGTTCAGGAATATTGAATTTTGTTGGAAGTTACAAATTTAATTAGCACTTCCATCTTTCATCTTAGCCCAAATTGGAAACTTAACTCTAGCTGGTCTTTGAACAGAAAGAGATTTGATACAGCTTGTTGGGTACTTGTAAAATCACTAGAATGGCTGGAGGAGCCAAGTTTTATCCTTGGTGCTCTAGGAAAGACTCCCAGAATGCACTGCCAAACTAGTTTATGAAGGGGCGGTTGTCTTCTACAATCAGGAAGCTGAGGAATCAGAACATGACATACTAATTACTGGCTCTAGTATTATATTATCTTATTCATAATCCAATCGGAAAGCTGTTATGAGACATTATTGTCTCCAGGAAATCATTGCTTATCAGTATTATGGAAGTCAAGAAGAACCTGCAAGAAATGTTGGCTTCAGACCCGTAATCCACTGGCTGGGTCTTCAACAGTAAAATCAATGTCTCAGGTCTTTACTATCTTTCAGGGTTCACTTGATTGGCAGAACCAACATTACATCTAGAACTCTAGCTGTAAGGAAGTCTGAGAAATTTCCTTTTTACCTTTGCTAACTCTGTCTACTGAAAGCACTATAAAAAAAAAGCTGAAAAAGATGTTGAATGAGTGAATACAGAGAATAGGACGCAGTCCACTCTAGTTTCAAAGAACCCTGCTACAAAACCAAGAATGGCTTAATGATCACAAAACAATTTCACATTTCTTATTTTCTTATTTTATTTATTATAAAGGAAGTTAAGATGTCAAATTATTAAGTCCAATTTCACATACCTGGCAAACAAGTAGGAGGAGAACTTTCAGTACAGAAATGAAAGTTGCAGAAAAAGTTGGTGATGAAATCATAGAAAGCAAGAATGGAAAATTTTTCAATTTCTAAGTATACTGCTTCCTTAGTCATTATGGAAAAACTTATGAATAATTAATAAAAGTATCTTCTATTCATTCTACTTTCCATGATAAGTTCTGGGAATTTTAGAACATCCTAATTTTTCTTGATTTAATTATTTCTCTGATAACTGGTAACTATTTGGGCAGGAATTTCAATTTTGTCAATGACTGGCAAGGTTGGATAATTCAGAGTAATATTTTGAGACACAAATCTGAACCATGTATCTGTTTTGTCAACTAAGAAGATACAATGTTAGGCTGACCAAAACCCTACTTTACAATTCAGAAATATATAATGTAGCTTTTAATAACAAAATCAAATGTGTTAATAAAAGTATTCATATTCTCATTTTTTTCCCATTAAGATTAAATTTTTCTTTTGATTAAAATTTTTTTGTACCATACACAGGCTATTTAAGGAAGTAAAACAATGGATTTACAACTCATTTCATTCCCCTTGGATAAAATGACATTAATTTTCTGTCTGAAAAATTAAAGTGCTCTTATAGCTATCCAAGTCAATCTGTCATTCCTCAACCTCTTAGAGGACCTATTCTGTATTTTCTATAACTTTATATTCATCATATGCCTTAATATACTGCTAAGGCAAGGCATCTTACTTCCAAAAGAATGTAACTTAAATATTATCAACTCACACAGTCAGGTAGTTACCCATGGATTGTGTATGAGGTTTCAAGATTTGGACATAGGGAATCAGACTGGTTACATGGAAAAAAAGTAGGTAAAAGGCAACCACAAAACCATAGGTGGATCAAAAGGAAGTAAGCATATTTTATGCAGCCAGCTTTTGGCATGGACAGCTCTTTCTTTTCTTTTTAAAAATATTTTCTAATAACTTGCAACTTTTAATATTTGTGGGTACATAGTAGGAGTATGTATTTATGGGTTTCATAAGATATTTTGTTACAAGCATACAATGTGTAATCATCACATCAGAGTAAATGGGATATCTATCACCTCAAGCATTTATCCTTTATGTTACAAACAATTCAATTATAGTTTTAGTTATTTTAAAATGTACAATAAATTATTGTTGACTATAGTCACACTATTGTGCTCTCCAATACTAGATCTTATTTATTCTATGTAACTATATTTTTGTACCCATTGTCTGGCTCTTTCTTGACATTTGGTCTCAGCCCTGTCTTTACCTTAACTGGCATTTCTGGAAATCAGATACCCATAGCCCTTGAGCAGTTCCTTTCTATCACATTATTCTGTTTTCTTTTTTTTTTTTTTCACTTTACACGTAAGAAAGTATTCATTTATTGCTTTAGTTGAATGTCTCCTAACTCCTTCCACTAGGATGTTATCTCCACAAGAACGGAGACGTCTTGTCTTTCTTGCTCTCCATTTGTTTCTCCAGGGCTTAAAACAAGGCCTGCCATATAATAGTAATTTAATAAATATTCCTTAACTGAATGAAAAAATAAATCCTTAGCCAGATGCTGTCTCTTTCTCTCTCAAAATGTATACATATGCCTGAATACACGAATTATAATATGTAGTTCCTGGGATTATCTTCAGTTAGGCCTCAGTGGAAAATTCCATAAGGGTGTTTCAATACCACCATATATCCTTCAGCTTATTGAATCTACTAAAACTAGTCTATAAAATCTCAAAACTAATAACTTGACACTTCTAGTTAGAGCCAATGTTGCAAGTAAAATGTGACTCACGATTAGATGCTCTGTGAGGGTTCATGTCACAGCTGTTATTTATTGGATATTGCTAATGAATTGGGTCTTCATATCAAATCACCCTAGGTCCATTTTACAGAGCATTTATTTATATAGAAAATAATAGCAATATTATAGACCTTGGCATAGCCCTTGGAAAATTCTCTCCCAGGGTTAGACTTTTCTCATAACAGTCATTATTTTTCCTGCCAATATTTCTGGCCAAGGCAATGAACATTCTACCATACCCAGTGTTGACTTTCCATTGTTGAGTTTGGGTTCCAGATTTATGGCTTTGCTGTCTATCCACCTCCAGGGTTTGCCCTTATTTTTATAATCCTTTTATTAAGTGCCCAATAATGTATTTGCATTTTTCAAGTTATGAGGTATTTTTATTAGATTTCTTTTTCTGATTAGAGGTTGATTTGGTAAGTGTGGTGGTGTCATTGAATCTTTGATGATAGTAATTTTATATTGCCGAGAGTCATCAATTTGAACATTGACTTCCATTTAAAGTACAATAGGTGCAGAAGGAAATGTTTTGTAGACATCAATGAAAGTAATTTTTTATTATATCTCAGAAAAAGAGCAACTGATCGGCTGTTCAGCTAATTTTTTAGAAAAACAGAAAGGAGGAGAAAAATCTGATCAATAAAAATGTTGTAACTATGTTTAAAACAATCGACATTTTATATGTTACCGAATTATTTCAAAGATCTGGATTCACTTATAAATAAAAAAATCCTGTTCTTAGTGTTTATTCACTCAAAATCACTCACATTATTAAAACATTTTATGTAATTCAAAAATATCCTTAAAATCTATTTATAAAACAGGCTGTCATTCTCCTTAAATTATGAGACTATACGAATCATGACATGTCTGAGTCCTCTATCTAAAAATTGTATATTGCCTGTGCAGGTTTGGATTAGAAAGTGGGAACGATATCTACTAGGACTTGAGAATTGGGATCATATGATAATTTTTTTTTTTTTTTTTTTTTTTAACAGCTTCGATTCTGTAGTTGGCTCAATCCGGCTTTAAATCTCAGTACTGATAACTACATTTTGGCCAAGTTATTTAACTCAGTTTCCTCATCTGAAAGTGCAAAAAACTATATTACCTACTTCATAAGATCAAATGAGGGACTATTAGCATGGTAACTGAAACAAAGCAAATCATTTCTAATATTAGATATTGTTGCTGTTGGTTTTATAATTCCTTATATCCAGAGAAAGTTGTTCCTAAATTATCCTCTTCTGTGAAAACGCAAAAATGAAAATGTTTATGATGTACTAGAAGATCTTTGAATTAGGGGCTAAATATCTGAACCATGGACTAACATTAGCAGCTTAAGATTTACCTGTTAGTTCAAAGTAGTGACCTGTGAACCACCTCTCCCTATAGGTTTGTTTTATTTGTCTTAGACCTGTTTTGGGTCACTCATTTGTATTATCTACCAGTTTCCTTCAGGCATTTGAGTTTTGATCCCCTGGTACATGCTATTTAAAAGAACAGACACCCTTCTACTCAAAATTACCCTCTTATCTACTATGAAAAATAAATTTTCTTTTATTTCTTCATTCAGAAAACATTCAATAAGCATGTGATATGTTCAATATAGCATATTGGAAACTGGATGTTCAATGATGTCAAGCAAAATTTCTCTCTTCGTGAAGCTCGTAATCTGCAACGCATGTGAAAACCCACTAGGATACCCTAGACTAAGTTGTGCAGCAGACTCAGAGAATTTTGAGCTATACTGTGGCTGTTTTTTGTTGTGTTGTGTTTTTGTTTTTGTTTGAGGCAAAAAAACAAGCCTCTGTCGCCCAGGCTGGGGTGCAGATCTTAGCTCACTGCAAACTCTACCTCCTGGGTTTAAGTGATTCTCATGTCTCAGTCACCCAAGTAGCAGAGAGTACAGGCATGCACCACCACACCTGGCTAATTTTTGTATTTTCGGTAGAGACAGGGTTTCACCATGTTAGTCAGCCTGGTCTCGAACTCCTGGCCTCAAGTGATCCACGTGCCTCAGCCTCCCAAAGTACTAGGATTACAGGTATCCCAATATTAAATTATCATGCCCGGCCCAATAGTTGTTGTTTAATGCCATAGTTTAAGGCAGCTTTTTGCATAATAGAGATAAATTATATAGAAATGGAAACTAGAAATGAAGTGTTGCCATAAGAAAAGTTAAAACATATTGCGTTGACTTTTTGATTGGGTGGATGGGTACAGGCTGGAAATGCAGTGCAGTGACACAGCAAAGTATGGAAAAATAGTGATCAGATTATCCCAGAGGCTGCACATGTGTGAGGAAATCGTTACTGCGGTCTTTTATAACAAACTGAAAGAATGTTGATTTGAAAGGTAGAAAATGTACCTAATACAAGTTTGGACTTTGCAAAGGCAAAAATTTAAAAGTGTCACTGCTTCTTTTCATTGCTTATGATCAAGTACAAGAATAAGGAGCTGAACTAAGAAGAAACTGCTTAGTTTGTAGTCAGAATTTATTACAGGAAATAGAGAACAGAACTTGCTGGATTGGAAAAAAAAATATTTATCTTCCCCAATCATTTAGTTACAAAAAGATTCTCTAAATGAAATGAGGCCTGGCCACAAAGATCAAATAAGATGTGGCTATAAAGTCATTTATTATTATCTTTGAGATATTTAAGATTATGTTCAAAAGACTTTCTGAGCCAGATGAGAAGACTTCTAAGAGTATAAAGGGTATTGTCTTGCAGCCTCCTGAAATGCCAAAAGCACAAAGAGCATGTCACAAAAAGAGGGACAGATATGGCTTTGGGACACAGAGCAGATGTGGAAAACATAGGAAGTTCACGTTTTAAAGAGAGATGTATAAGCACCATATTGAATTAAAAGTAACTGAGATTGCTTAAATTGCAAAAGGCCTTCAGACCTTCAAATTTTAATTGTAAGGAGACAGAATAAGAAAGTAACACAGATGCAAATGATATCTATTTTTTATGGAAAAGAAAGGACTTCTCAGAGGGCAAAAAGCCCACAGTTCAGAGTCAAGAGATGTGGAGAAGAATGAACCAGAGAAGCATTCAGAGGAAGTGGTAAGGGGCAATGTACTGAGGAGCCACTCAATAGGAACCACGTGACTCCTATTCAAAGAATGTTTCCAGGCCTGCATGTAGGGCAATCTGTCAACTTATGCTCTACAAGTCTTCAGAATGATAATGAGGCAGTGATACTATGTGCCTCCCACTGGAATACGAATACTGATTTCCATTTTCCACCATTGTAACTTAGGTTTGTGGGGATCAGGCAAATTGTAACTTTTAGTTCATGTACATCAAGAGGAGCCACTCCTAAGGAGTTACACCCCACACTGGGTAGGTTAGGAGACTTTGAACTTCAAGCTTGATGCCACAATAGGATGGGATTTTAGGGATTCTAGAATGGGATTGACATTTTATATAGAATAAAAGAGTATAGAATGTTTGTGGCCAGACTATATCATGTGATAGATTGGGATAAACAACCATAGATTCTTGTCCTCCTCGAATGCATGCCCCTTGCTGTGTAACTTTGAGTGTCCTTTCTCTAACTCTGGGCTTGGCCATATGACTTGCTTCAGCTGATAGTAAATTAGCCACTATAATGCAAGAAGAGTGGAATTTGGGAACTCTGTGACCACCACTACATGAGTAACTCACTGCACGTGGACGGAGAACAATGGAGAAAGAAGGTCCACTTGTGCCAGCTGTCCCAACCAAGGTCTGAGTCATATAAATAAGGCCATTTCGATCTTCTACCTCCCAGCTGACCTCTAGCTAACTACGGTAAAAGAGCCTAGACCTGCCTAGACCAAAGGGACCACCCAGCTGATACCAGCCCAAATTGCTGAATAACAGAATCATGTAATACATGGTTTTGTTTTAAGCCAGCAAAATTTGGGTACTTGCTAATATTGCCAATGTATCCAGCCACATTATCAACCAAATGTCATGGTGTGATGAAGATATTCCAAATGAGTGAGGATAGAAGACAATTTTTTGTCCTGCATCTCTTCTTAGGATGCTACTGGAAGATGTACTTCAGAAGAATAAGGAAATACACCAAGAGTTAGTTAAGTGTTAAGAAATCACTGAGAACACAGCCGGGCATGGTGGCTCACACCTGTAATCCCAGCACTTTGGGAGGCAGAGGCAGGTGGATCACGAGGTCAGGAGATTGAGACCATCCCGGCTAACACAGTGAAACCTCATCTCTCCTTAAAAAAACAAAAAAAAATTAGCCAGACATGGTGGCAGGTGCCTGTAGTCCCAGCTACTAGGGAGGCTGAGGCAGGAGAATGGCGTAAACCCAGGAGGCGGAGCTTGCAGTGAACCGAGATCGCGCCACTGCACTCCAACCCGGGCAACAGAGTGAGACTCCGTCTCAATAAATAAATAAATAAATAAATAAATAAATAAAACCGCATGCTCCCTTTATGGGACCATGTTAAATATACATGTTAAATATACCTTGATATAGCCCTAAAATAGAATAAAACAGAGTAGGGAATATATAACCTTAACAAAGAATGAGGTCAATCTGTTTGTGCTGATATGGATGGTCTCCCTCATAACTTATTAGTGGAAAAAAGCATGACATAACTTTCTATATGATTCTTTCCAACTAAAGGCATCTATGTATATGCTAAAATATGCATTTTTTGGAAAGATATGTAAGAAGCTATTAGTATGAACAACGTTACTTTCAGGGAAAGGTACTTGGTGTTGGGAAATAGAAGCTTTAAATTGTATATGTATTTTACAGTTCATAGATTGGAAAATATTATTTCAAAGCAGTTCCATCCAAAGCTCCTATGTTAAATGAGTGGGGACTGAGTGATTAACCCTAACCTATCCTGTTTCTCTCTCCTGATTCCACATATAAGTCCTAGTCATAAATTATAGAATGAAAAGTATGAAAACATTTGGGTCCTATTATCTCAACTTCTTCATTAATTTAACAAAGTTCTGCTTATGACATTGAAGATAAGCAATGCTAATTATATAATGAAACATACACTCATGATAACCATAACTCATGGTTTATTTGCTATGGATTTGAGGACATAGTTTAGTTACAGCTCTGCATGAACGAGAACTGGCTGATATTATAAACAGCATTCCACACAGAACACTTCTAACTTACCCACCGAGGCTTTGTGTTGCATTGATTGAGCATGCCAGGGTTTTTCTAATGACGTCTTGCTCAGTAATGGTGGCTGATTCTTAAGAAAATACCCAGGGACTCAGCCCAGTCCCCACTCATTTGACATAGGGGCTTTGGACAGAAATGCTTTAAAATATATTTCCTAACATATAAAATGTAATAAATCAATTCCAGAGACCATCTGGAACAAAGTTCCAAAGCACAATGTCATTGAAGGTGAAGAAATATATCATTTTAAGGCATTTGACAGGAACGTATTTACAATAGAGAAGAAACTTGAATTATGTCTAATTAACAATATAGTTTTATCTCCTTCCAGAAGAATAGTCAGATAGAGTGAGAGACAGATTTATTTTGTTTGAGATACCTTTCAATATGGGCTACAAGTGAATCAATATCGTTTTATAAATTGTACCATAAATACACTTCGTAATCCCATGATGCTCAGGGATCTATTTGGGAGTTATTCATCTAACAAAAAGGGAGAACGTAGGCTGTTTACTTATGAAAAAGCGAGCCAGGTAAACTGTTAATGGGATACAAGGGCCCTTTGTCCTCAGCAGCAATGTATGTCTTTGAGCATCAATGGTTAGCATTTACTGGGTTTTTCTTTGTGCCAGGAAATGTAGTGAGTACCAATATGTGTTATTATATTTAATTATCTTACAAATCTTGTGAAGTAGGAGCTATTTATCTCTATTTCACACACACACACACACACACACACACACACACACAGAGAGAGAGAGAGAGAGAGAAGTTAATTGAGGTTCAGAGAGGTTAAGTAACTTAGCATGAAGATTGTATCTAGACAAGGTGAAATTTAAACTAGGAGGTCAAATTCCAAAACTCATGCTCTTAATGAAAAAGCAATGCTGATTTTAACAAATTAGATCATTTAACTGAAGGATATATTATACAGTTTTTGGAATCCTTTGGCGTGTGTGATAATCCATAATTGCATTTGTATAACCTGTAAATAACATTTAGTGATTTATGCTGACCTCAAATTAGGACTACCACAGTTGTCTTACCTGGGATCCCCAACCTTTAAACTGAAACAACATTCTTGATAATTACAAAAAGACATGTGGTCACTCTAAAAAGAATAAAAGGTAGAAGAGTTGCATGTGGATGAGAAATTAAGGAGAAAATGTCTGCTACCTTGTATCATGAGAAAAGGCCCTTTTGCTGCCATCTTGGAGTATCTGAGACTAACTCTAGGTTTTGTCCTCCTTACAAAGTTGCAAGGTAGGTATTATTGATAGTAATTTAGTCATGAGGAATTGAAGGTGAAAAAGGTTAAACAGCTCTCACAATTTCACACAAAACTGTGATGATGGGTCTCTTATATTTTTCCTCTGAATCATACTGATATTTCATGATCAACTTGGTGAAATTTAGTAAAGAACTCCTAGGGCGTCTTGTTTGAACTTTCCAGGCACCTGCAGCCTTCAATATCCCAGCTGTTTAGAAAGCATGTTCAAAACTTCTGTATAATCTATCCTAAGATTATTAATATAATAAAGCAAAGAATTAAAAAGTGAGACTAATAAATATCCACAGTGTTTTTTAGCCCATGCTTAAGAACTCATGACCCTAAGGAATAGAATAATAATCATGAGGGTGAAAAAATAAAACATCTTGAGTTACTTTTGTACATGGTTAAAGCTAAGAGTCCACTTTCATTCCTCTGCATATGGCTAACCAGTTATGCCAGCACCATTTATTGAATAGGGAGTCTTTTCCCCATTGCTCTTTTTTGGGCAACTTTGTCAAAGGTCAGATGGTTGTAGATGTGTGGTTTTATTTTCAAGTCCTCAAAAACTATTACAACAAAAACAAAAGTTAACAAGTGGGACCTAATTAAACAAAATAACTTCTACACAGCAAAAGCAACAGTAGAGTAAACTGACAACCTGCAGAACGGGAGAAAATACTCAAAACTATGAACCTGACAGTTGCTTAAGGGACTTGAAAAATTCAACAAACAAAAAACAAATAACTCCATTAGAAAATGGGCTAAGGATATGAATAGACACTTCTCAAAAGAAGACATGCAAGTGCCCAACAAACGTGTAAAAAATGCTCAACATCACTAATCAGAGAAATGCAAATCAAAACCACAGTTGGATACTATCTAATACTAGTCAGAATGGCTATTATTAAAAAGTCAAAAAATAGCAGATGTTGGTGAGGTTGCACAGAAAAGGGAATGCTTATACACTGTCGGTTGGAATGCATATGAGTTCAGGCACTATGGAGAGCAGTTTAGAGACTCCTCAAAGAACTTAGAACTAGCATTTGATCTAGAAATCCCATTACTGGGTATATACCCAAAAGAAAAAAAATCCCTCCATCAAAAAGACACATGCACTTATATGTTTATCACAACACTATCCATGATTCTACCATCATGGAATCAGCCTAGATGCCCATCAGTGGTAGACTGTATAAAGAAACTGTTGTTTGTGCCAACCAGATGACTTAATAGAAGCAGCTAGTGTATACCACCGTCACTCAGAGAGAAGAAAAGTGTCGAGTAAATATTAGCTCTTCAACTGGAATATCCAGGTGGAAACAACAGGATTCATCAAGGAAGCAATGTGACCCAAGGAGAACAGAGAAGAGTGAGACAGGACATCTGCCCACCTGGGAGTGGCACAGAGCCAGGGGAGGACACCCACTATGGGAAAATGGTGAGTGAGTGTGAGCCCTTGGGGACTCACACTTCTGCCATGTACCTTTGTAAGCCTGGGCTCAGGAGATCCCCCATAAGTCCCCAAACTGGGGCCTCCAGACTAACACAGAGAGCTATGTGGAGTCTGGGCAAAGCTGCTGCTCAGGCACATGCAAAGTCACAGGGTCCTTGGATCTCCCAGCAGCCCAGCACCAGTGACTGCAGTTCCAGCCATGGGGGAGGCCAGGCTCCCTTTCTTACCCCAGGACAGGGGCCCTATTCCACTGCACTTCACAGGGTAAGGTCTACTAGCCAGGGACCCTAGCAAGGGCTGAGGTCTTGGGTCAGGAGCAGCTCTGCATTACCCTGGGACAGAGCTTCTGGAAGGAGAGGCAAGTTGCCATTTCTGGTGCTCTGCAGCCATCACTTCTGTTGCCCTCAGGCTGTGTGGACCCCCCAGCACAGAGCAACCACCTTACAGAAAAATGGCCAGACTATTCTGCAAGCACGTCCCCATCCCCACTACTTCTCACTGAGCAGGGCAACCCAACCTAGGACTCTAGCCATTCCCCACCTGGGCTCTTGGGCTGATGACAGCTCTGGACTTCCTGGGACGGAGTTCCCAGAGGTAGCAGGCTGTTATTTTGACTGTTCTACAGCCTTAATTCCTGTTGCCCTCAGCCTCAGCCAAAAATGTAGTGGTTGGGAACTGACGTGGACCCTCAGCACTGCACAGCTGCCTTATGGAAAAGCTGCCAGACTGTTTCTCATGGGGTTCCCACCCCCACTACTCTTCACTGGGCAGTGTCTCTCAACCTGGGTCCCCAGCACAACCACGCTGCCCCTGCCTGAACACTTCACTCAGTGGTAGCTCTGCATTTCTTTGAGGAGGAAATTCCCAAGACAACTCACAAACCCTCTGCCATTGCAATTGCAGTGATACCAACCTTACTACCCTCAGCTGTGGACGAGTCAAAGGACCTGGACGCTATGCTGGCACCTTCAGAATACTGTAGCCACGATACAGATAGGAGCCCCATCTCTCTTCTCTGTGAAGCTCCACCACCCACTCTTCACCAGGCAGTGCCCTGGCTAGGGAGCACAGAACAGCTGTCCCACCCCTGGTTGAGCATCCCCAGTGGCAGTGGCTCTGTGATTTCTTAGGGAGGGTCTCCCAGAGTTAATAGACAATGCTGCTGCCATTGCCATGGCAGCAGTTCCACCGCTGCTGCCCTCAGTCAAGGGAAGAAACAAAGAGCCTGAGGGCTTTTACTCAGTTACCATAAGATGAGCCCAGTCTCTCATTCTTGTGAACCCTCGACCCCACCCCTCTTCACTAAGCAGGGCCAGCAGTGCAGTCTCCTCAACTCCTATCTGAACATTCCCAGTAGCAGCCACTCTGTGTTTCTCTGAGGTGGAGCTTCCAGAGGCAACTGAAAGCTCCTCCACCACTACCATAGCGTACTGCCCTTGCTGCCCTTAGACTGGAAAAGGAGCAAAGACCCTCAGTTCTTTAATCACACCTCCAGCAAGCTGTAACTGCCCTAAGGAGCAGAAACCAATTGATCAACCCTGTGAGGTCCCTGCCGCCTTTCCTTGTTACCAGGCAACCTCTCCCACTGCTCCATGCCAATCACACTGATTGATAGCTGCTTCACATCTCTTTGGGGTGGAGCCCCAAGAGACAAGGTAACAGCCCTCTGCCACAATCACTGCCAAGGTCCCTTCCCCTGCTGCCTCCCAGCTGGAGAGGGGATATAAAGCCTGAGCTCACCCCAGGGCTGCAATGTGCTGCCTGTGAGTGCCAAGTCAAGATCTGCAGTCAGCACTTGAGTGGGAGAGAGGAGCCAGTCCAGGCTTTCAGAGAGAGCAGGGCTGCAGTCCTTAAAAAAAAAAAAAAAAAAAAAAAAAAAAAAAAAAAACAGAGGAGCCACGTGGCTGAGCTAGAGCCTACCTACCAGCCATTAGGCTTAAGCTTCTTCTACTGGATCACAGCCCAAAATTCAACATCAAAAACAGTTGGCTAATATACCCCACTGTGAAACCAAGGGCAAGAATTCAGCTACAAATAAAGACCCTGCACAAAGCCTCAACCCTCTGAAAATATCCAAAACCGAAAACAACTGACTGTATAAAATTACACCATAATTAAAGAAATATGAGCCCATACAGATGAAAAAGACCCAGCCCAAGAACTCTGGCAACTCAAAAAGCCAAAGTGTCTTCTTTCTGACAAATGATTACAGTAGTTCCCCAGGAAGGGGTCTTAACTGGGCTGAAATGGCTGAAATGACAGAAATGGAGTTAAGCATGTGGATAGAAATGAAGGTTATTAAGCTTCATAACAAACTCAAAACCCAATCCAAAGAATCTAAGGATTACAATAAAACAATACAGGAGCTGAAAGATGAAATGGTCATTATCATAAATAACCAAACTGATCTGATAGAGCTGAAAACCACACTATAAGAATTTCATAATGCAATCTCAAGTCTCAACAGTGGAATAGATCAAGCTGAGTATAGAATCTCAGAGCTTGATGTCTGGTTCATTGAACTAACTCAGTCAGAGAAAAATAAAGAATAAAAATAATTTTAAAAAACTCTGAGAAACATGATGTTATGTAAAGAGACCAAATCTATGACTCTTTGGCATCCTGGAAAAGGAGGAGGGAGAAAACAAGGAACTTGGAAAGCATATTTCAGGATATTGTCCATGAAACAATTCCCAGCCCTGCTGGAGATACCAACATTCAAATTTAGGAAATGCAGAGAATGCTTGCAAAATACTCCACAAGACCATTTCCAAGACACATAGTCATCAGGTTCTCCAATGTCGAAATGAAAGAGAAAATGTTAAGCGTAGTTAAAAAGAAGGGTCAGGTCACCTGCAAAGAGAATCTCAAAAGGTAACAACATACTTCTCAGCAGAAACCCTATAAAGCCAGAAGAGATTGGGGGCATCTCTTCTATATTCAGCATTTTTAAATAAATAAATTTCTAACCGAGAATTTCGTATCTTGCAAAACTAAGCTTCATAAGCAAAGGATAACCATCCTTTTCAGACGAGCAAATGCTGATGGAATTTATTACTATCAGACATGTCTTACAAAAGGTCCTGAAAAGAGTGCTACATATGGAAAGGAAAGATCATTATTGGCCACTGCAAAAACAGACTTAAGTACATAGGCCATTGACAGTACAAAGCAACTGCACAAACAATTCTGCATAATAACCAGTTAACAACATGATGACAGGATCAAATCCACACATATCAATATTAACCTTGAATGTAAATGGGCTAAATGCACCCATTAAAAGGCACAGAGTGGCAAGATGAATAAAGAAGCAAGACCCAATGGTATGCTGTTTTCAAGAGACCTATCTCACATGCAATGACACCCATAGGCTCAAAGTAAAGGGATGGTGGAAAATCTACCAAGCAAATGAAAAACAGAAAAAAACAGTGGTTGTTGTGCTAATTTCAGACAAAACAGACTTTGAACCAACAAAGATAAAAAAAAGACGAAGATGGTCATTACATAATGGTAAAAGGTTCAATTCAATGAGAAGATCTTACTATCCTAAATATATATGTACCCAACACAAGAGCATCCAGATTCATAAAGCAAGCTCTTAGAGACTGAGAAAGAGACTTAGATTTTCACGCAATAATAGTGGGAGACTTCAACACCCCTCTAACAGTATTAGACAGATCATTGAGGCAGAAAACTAACAAAGATACTCAGGAACAGAACTCAACACTTGACCAAATTAACCTGAAAGACATCTATAAAACTCTGTACCCCAAACCAACAGAACATACATTCTTCTCATCTGCATATGGTACATTACTGTAAAACAGGCCACACAATTGGCCATACAAAATTCTCAGCAAATTAAAAGGAAAACAAAATTATACCAACAACACTCTCAGACCACAGCACAATAAAATTAGAAATCAATACTAAGACAATTGCTCAAAAGCATAGATATACATGGAAATTAAAAGACTAGTAATCAATGAAATTAAGGCAGAAATCAAGGAATTCTTTGAAACTAATGAGAAAAAAAAAATCCAACACATCAGAACCTCTGGGACACAGATAAAGCAATGTTAAAAGGGAACTTTATAGTGTTAAATGCCCATGTCAAAAATTTGAAAGATTTCAAGTTAACAACCTACATTTCACTTAGAGCAGTTAGTGAAACCATAGCAAACCCAACCCAAAGCTAGCAGAAGACAATAAATAATCAAAATCAGAGTTGAACTGAAGGAAACTGAGATGTAAAAAACCATACAAAAGATCAATGAATTCAGAAGTTAGTTTTTTGAAAGAATAAGAAAACAGATAAAGTGCTAGCTAAACTAATAAATAAAGGGAAAAGATCCTAATAAACACAATTAGAAATGACAAAGGGGACATTACCACTGACCCCAAGGGGAAAAAACAACAACCCTCAGAGACTACTATGAAAACCTCTATTCACACAAGCTAGAATCCCTAGAAAAATAGATAAATACCTAGAAACATTCAACCTACCAAGGTTGAACTAGGAAGGAATTGAATCCCAAAACAGTCCAATAATGAGTTCACAAGCAAATCAGTAATTAAATGTTACTAACCAAAGAAAGTTCAGGACCAAAAGGATTCACAGCTGAATTCTACCAGATGTATAAAGAAGAGCTGGTTCCTAGTGAAACTATTTCAAAAAAACTGAGGAGAATCCTTCAATAACTCATTCTAGGAGGACAGCATCCTCCTGATAGCAAAACCTGGCAGAGATGAAATAAAAAGGAAACTTGAGGCCAATATCATTGATGAATATAGATGCAAACATTCTCAATAAAATACTAGCAAACTGAATTCAGCAGCACATCAAAAAACTAATCAACCTCAATTAAGTAGGCTTCATCCCTGGCATGCAAAGCTGATTCAACATACACTAATTAATAAATGTGATCCATTACATAAAGAGAACTAAAAACAAAACCCACATGATCATCTCAATAGATGTAGAAAAGCCTTTCAATAAAATTCAATATTGCTTCATGTTAAAAATCCTCAACAAACTAGGAACTGAAAGAATATATTTCAAAATAGTAAAAGCCATCTATGTCAAATCCACAGCCAACATCATACTGAATGGGCAAAAACTAGAAGCATTCCTCTGGAGAATAAGAACAAGACGAGGATGCCCACACTTACCACTCCTATTCAACATAATACTAGAAGTCCCACCCAGAGTAATCAGGCAAGAGAAAGAAAAAAAAGGCAACAAAGTAGGAAGAGAGGAAGCCAAAGTATCCTTGTTTGCAGATGATATCATCCCATACCTAGAAAAACCCATAGTCTTTGGCTGAAAGCTCCTTGATCTGGTAAACAACTCCAGCAAAGTTTCAGGATAGAAAGTTGATGTACAAAAGTCAGTAGCATTTCTATACACCAATGACATCCAAGCTCAAGGCAAAACCAAAAACTCAATCCAATTCAAGATAGCCACAAAATAAATAAAATATGTAGGAATATAGCTAACCAGAGAAGTGAAAGATCTCTACAATGATAATTACAAAACACTGCTCAAGAAATCAGAGATGACACAAACTAATGAAGAAACATTCCATTCTCATGGATAGGATGAATTAATGAATTGTTAAAACGGCCATACTGGTCAAGCAATTTACAGACTCAGTGCTATTCCTAGCAAACTAAGAATGATATTCTTCACAGAATTAGAAAAAAACCTTAAAATTTATATGGAACCAAAAAAGAGCATGAATGGTCAAGGCAGTCCTAAGCAAATGAACAAAGCTGGAGGCATCGTGTTATCTGACTTGAAACTATACTACAAGCCTACAGTAACCAAAACAGCATGGTACTGGTTCAAAAGCAGACACATAAACTGATGAAATAGAATAGAGAGCCCAGAAATAAAGCCACACACCTACAACCATCTGATATTTGACAAAGTCAACAACAACAACAACAACAAAAAATGTTGGGGAAAGGACTCCCTATGCAACAAATGGTGCTGGGATTTGGCTAGCCATATGCAGAAGATTGAAGCAGGACCCCTTCCTTACACTGTATACAAAAATCAACTCAGAATGGATTAAAGACTTAAGTGTAAGACCTATAATTATAAAAATTCTGGAAGATAATCCTGGAAATAGCTTTCTGGACATAGGAATGGGCAAAGACTTCATGATGAAGATGTCAAAAGCAATTGCCAAAGAAACAAAAATTCTCTAGTGGGACCTAATTAAACTAAAGAGCTTCTGTACAGCAAAAGAAACTATAAACAGAGTAAACAGAAAACTTACAAACTGGGAGAAAATGTTTGCCAAGTACACATCCAACAAAGGTCTAATATCCAGATTCTACAAGGAACTTAGAGAAACTTACAAGCAAAAACCAGACAATCCCATTAAAAAGTGGTCAAAGAACATGAATAGACACTTCTCAAAAAAAAGACATACATGTGGCCAACAAGTATATGAAAAAAATGCTTAATATCACTAATCATTAGAGAAACACAAATCAAAACCACAGTGAAATACCATCTCACACCAATCAGAATGGCTATTACTAAAAAGTCAAAAAATAATAGATGTTGGTGAGGTTTCAGAGAAAAGAGAACGCTTATGTACTGCTGATGGGAATGTAAATTAGGTCAGCCATTGTGGAAAGCAATGTGGCTATTTCCCAAAGAATTGAAAACAGAATTAACATTTGACCCAGCAATCTCATTATTGGAAATATATTCAAAGGAATATAAATCATTCTTCCATAAAGACACATGCACATCTATGTTTATAGCAGCACTATTCACAATAGCAAAGAATGGAATCAACTTAAATGCCCATCAGTAGTAGACTGGATAAAGAAAATATGCTACATTTACATGATGAAATACCATGCAGCCCTAAAAAAGAACAAGATCATGTTCTTTGCAGAAATGTGGATGCAGCTGGAGGCCTTTATCCAAGTGAATTAATATGAGAACAGAAAACCAAATACTTCATGTTCTCACCTGTAAGTGGGAGCTGAACATTGAGAACACATGGACACAAAGAAGACAACAACAGAGACTGGGGTCTACTTGAAGTTGGAGGGTGGGAGGAAGGAGATGATCAGAGAACTACCTGTCAGATATTACGCTTATTGCCTGGGTGATGAAATAATCTGTACAACAAATCCCCATGACATGCAAGTTACCTATATAACCAACCTGCCCATGTACCCTTGAACCTAAAATAAATGTCAAAAAGAAAATGTTGTACCTAGACACCATGGAATAATATGCAGCCATAAAGAGACTGAAATTATGTCCTTTGTAGCAACATGGATGCAGCTAAAATCCATTATCCTAAGCAAATTAATGCAGGAACAGAAAACCAAATACCACATTTTCTCACTTATAGGGGGAAGCTAAACACTGAGTACATGTGAACATAAAGATGGGATAAATAGACACTGGAAACTATCAGGGGTGAAGAGAGAGGGAAGGTGAGGGTTGAAAAACTACCTATTGGGTATTATACTCATGATTTGGGTGGTGGGATCATTTGTACCCCAAACCTCGGTGTCATGCAATATACTCATGTAACTAACGTGCACATGTACCCCCGAACCTAAAATAAAAATTGAAAGTAAAAAATTATAAAAAATAAAGTGGGGATGATCATGATAATTAATATCCATCTCATTTTGTATAAAGATTAAAGAAAATGCCAAAGTTAGTGCACCTAGGAGATTGCTTGGCACATGGAAGGCCAAGAAGAACAAAATTCACTGTGTTCCAGACACTGCACCAAGTGCTATGTACACATTATTTTATTTAATCATCATTAGAAGCTTGGAAGCTCCACTTTCTAACATAATACCCTGAGGGACGTAACGGGAAGTGCCTCTATAATTCCAGAACTATTTAAAACTGTGCTTAGCCCAAATGGTAACAGAAAATTACCATTTTCTATGAAGAGTCCTTCATTAAAAAAGTGAATATAAGTATTTAAAAAATTAAAGTACCTAACATACATCCCTTTATCTTTCTGTAATTCTAACATTATAGCACTTAATTTGCTTTTTATGAATATTTAATTAATCCACATCTACCTCATCTATCTCATTGGATCATAACCTCTGTGAGGGCAGGACATTTCTCTTTCTGATTCATTCATCCATCCTCAGCACTTAGCACAGTACCTGGCACAGAGTGAGGCTTCAATAAATATTTACTAATTAAATAACTTACTGTAAAGGGTTCTGGTGAAAAATTGATGAGGACTAGCTTTGTAATGGTAAAACAACACACATCCATGAGGTTTTATTACAATTAATAATTTGTATTAGTATATTTGTGTATTCCTTCAGATTTAATGCAAGCCTATAAAAAGGACTTGGGCTCTTTCCCAGAGGAACATTATAGGATACAGTCCGAAGACAAATACTATCTTTCATGAATAAAACCAGTTATGTTTCATCCATCAGAGCGATGCTATTATATTCAGTATGCAAAAAGTAAATATGAGAAATGTATCTATAAACCTGATATATTTTAAGCAGATACTATAGGTGTGTGCTGAACATGTTCTAATCCTCGAGTTCCTGCATAACCTAGAAAAGGCAGTGGACTCTGGTTCTTGTTTGACTCTCAATAAACCCACCTTTTTTAGGCAATGTGACTGGGCATTGTATTAAACCAAGAGACATAAAGATAAATATACATAGGTTTGGCCTGCACTTCAGGCACTTTAACTCTAGTAAGAGAGAAAATATTACTGTAAATCAGATTGAACTAAGATAAGCAATACATTTAAATAATATGAGGCCCAAAAGAGAAAGCGCATTTTGATACAAAAATATTGAGAGACGTCTAGAAGGTAACTAGGAATTTGAATGTCAGGAAAGAGACAAGAAAGGAACATATATATTTGTACTTATTTTTTGTCTTACATTATTTTTAATAAAGTAATTCTTGATGCTGAGCAGTTTACACAGAAAGTAGATGTAGAGAGGGCTGCCTTCCAGGCTCTTAGCATTAAGAGGCCATGTGTGTCTTGACACCCCTTGGATGGGATGTGTTATTGCATCTTACTGGAATAGCATGTTTTAAATTAATGTTAGAATACTTATTTTTTGTACAGAAAAATCTGTTGGGCATGTATAACCCAGTTTGGCTGCAAGCTCCTTAAAAACCTTAAAATTTTTTCTTCAAGATTCACAATGTGAATGAATGACTTAAAAAAATAACATTTGCATTTCTGACTACAAAAGCAGTCCATACATTTATGGAACACTCATTTTCTGAAGATTTACTATATAGCTTGCACCAGAAGCAGCAATGTTAACACAACAATCTGGAGAGGTTACAGAAAAGAGAAGCGGTATCAACAGAGTGGGCATCTGGTTCATCAAAGTAGTAAGAGTGGCGTCATGAGGTGGGGTACCAGTGTAACCATGGGTGTCCTGGGTTATGTGGGAGTGTGGAAGAGACAACCTGGGTATCATTTAAAAGGGAAGAATAGGAGGACAAAGGTGAATGGTAGGGTTTCAAAAAATGTTACTGATCAGAGAATGAGCTTCAATATTTTTCCTTTCCACCACTGGGACTCACATTTTTCAGCGGCAGACTTATTCTGATATGGGCAGAATAAAGTGTCTTTTAACTTGCTCCAATTGTTTTACTGTGCTTATATAGTTCTTTATGACTCTGGCTGCTAATGTCATAACATGTGCAAAAAGAGTCATAGAATGCCTTCCATGCATACGTATCGTGGAAATTACAGTGGTAAACAAGAAAAAGCTCTTCCTTCTTGGTGTTTACAGTGTTATTGAATTTACAAACAAACATGTATTTTCAGTTTGTGATTTTTTTTTTTTTTTGGCGTTAGAGATTCAAAAGAAAAAATACTTATCCTTTTTTTTCTTTTTGGTCTTTCTAGAAATGGTGATGAATGCAGCTATTTAATGTATTTAATTCAATTAGTCTGTAGAACTAAACAGATATTATGACTGCTTTTATAAAGGTGATTTTCCCCCATTGCAACCCTTGTAAATGACTTGTCACATAATATAGTTAAGTAAAGTGAAATGATATTTTTCAAATTTTTTTTCTATCTTCTTTCCTCTGACAAATGTACATTTAAGGTGAGATTTAAATGCAAACTTCCAAACTACTACTCAGCATGAAAGTGTCTCCAATGTACTTGTATTTATGCAGGGCTATAGAAAAGTAAGGCATGGAGAGTTATTATAATAAAATGATTTGGTGATGAGAAGAAAATGAAACAGCTGGGACAAAATGAAGCCATGGACTCAAGGGAAAATTAAATTCATGTCCACACTAATGCTCTTACTAGCTGACTTGTTGGAAAACAAATACAATTTATTAGATAATTTTGCTATAGTGAACGTTTTTTGCAGAATCAATCATTCACTGCTGCTGAATATTACAATAGTGGAATAATAAAGATTTTTAATCAAAATGATTACTGATTTTTTTCCATTTACTTTAAAAGCTGTTTGTAAAAAAACACAGTTGCTTGCTGTTTCATTTGGCTTGATGAAAAAGTGAAACCCAATATATAAAGAATTATGAGTTCATTTTCTTTCTCTTTTTTTTTGGTGTAGATTTTCAGCACATAATAATTTATACTGCATTTCCTTCTAATTAGACTGAACTGAAATTTCAGCTAAAGCAGGCATGAGCCCCCTATTGTTTTATTTGAATAATGAATGGTCGGAAACCTAGCATTTAATCTAATGCAGAATGGGGAGCAGGTCTAGAAGGTTACCATTGAGAGGGGGAATGGCTGTTTTTATTTAAATGGAAACTTCGTATTTGGTGACCTTGCTGTATAATGTTTTCTTTTTATGTGTGTGTGCAATTTTTATTTTTTCACAGGGAGGTAAGACCGTGTGCTGTGGAGTTTTCTCTGGAGGCCTGTTCTCCTGGCTGGATGTGTATGACAGGTTTAGGCATTAAATGGCTTTAAGCTTGTCAAAGAAAGGTTATTAAAAATGTCCCTGCCTTTCAGGCTCCATGCTCAGTAGGAGCCCAAATGCAGTCCTCTGAGGCTGTCTTTCTATTTAGTCATGTCATTTGGCTCTTTGCCTATAGCAAAAAATGAGACACCATCTGTTATTTTTCACTAATGGCTGTCGGTCCCAAGCTTGCCTGGATTGCTTACCCTTTTCCCACCAGCCGCTGGACACAGATTCACTAACATGATTCTCTATAGAGAAGTGTGTTTTATTATCAACAGGCTAAGAAATGTGGAAGTGCTTAATTACTTGAAAACACGATTCGAGTCTAAGCTATTGTCCTTAATTCATTACCACATTGAAATGTACATATTTTTTTTGTATTGGATTGATCTGCATTTTATGGGAGAACTAGCATTTTTGCTTATGATAACAATAGCTTGTATTAATTTAAGGCATATAAGAGTTATTCTTTTAATTCTCACAAGTTCGTTTGTACTAGGCGTTATTGCCTCCACATTACAGATGAGAAAATAAGCACAGGTTTTCATTACTTGCTGAGTTCCAGATCAATTAAGAGCACGATTAGGATTCATCCAGATCACACTTTCTTCCAGAGCTGTACTCTCAACCACAACACTGTTGCTTCTCTACATAATGTATTGAGTTACTTGAGGTAAAATGTGAAACCTGAAGCCTAAAAAACACTATATGCCGGGAGCAAATTGTTTTCCCTGGGGTAATTTTTGGTGTCTGCATTTATTTACGAGTGAAGAAACACCTTCTCTTTTGCTTCAGGAACCATCTTGGATTTCCAGCTTTGCAGTCGGCCTTGCTAAAAATTCTCCTTGGCTTACACATGGAGTCTCAGAACCCCAAAAAGACCCTCAATGTCAGTGTGTTGTCAGACTCTTACAAACAGCACTCGCTTGAAAAACATTGGCTGAAATATCACTTATCACCAAGGCCATGATGTCTTTTCCATTTCAAAACCTCAACATGAGACAGTGCATTGGAACAAACCTTTGTTAGATAGCAACAGACAACTGTTGTATTAGACTAAATCTTGGTAAATTTTATAGGTAGTATATATTTTGTAGTTGAAGTTACAACATTGTTACCTAGTTTAAAAACTCTTACTGTGTATTAGTTACGATGATGGAACTGAAAATACTGAAAAAGCTAAACGAATAAAGATCAGTTTGGTTTTCTTTGTCAATTCGAATTCAAATCGTTTCTGGAAAACTTCATTATGATTTATGTGAAGCTAAAAAGTAGGTTAACTGCATTGTTAGAGTGTCATTATTGGCAATTTTGCTGGACATTTAGTGATGAGTTGGGCAAACTAAATTGTTACAAACTAAATTACTCTGCAGAAAGCTAGATTTACACTATGTTAACAGAGGTTGCCCAAAAGGAAGACTCCATTGTCAAATACGTTTGTGAAACATTACCTTGAAAATATATGGTTCTCTCTACTAGAGAAAAAAAAACAATCAAAACCCCTTTGATCTTTAATACATTGGTGTGTATTGAAAATTTTTTCTAAGGCATAATATTTACACTATTTCCTAACCTTTTTAATCATGGAAACTTATTTTTTGAAGTTTTTACATGTCTAGTTTTTGGTAAATATGCTTTGGAAGATACTTACCAGGTATGCTACCTGCATATTCCAAAGACACCTTAAACTCGTATTTGTACTTTTTCATCTCGCAATTAGAGCCTCTCTTAACTCACTTCGCTAGTTGTCCAAAACAACAGCTCATCAGCTTCACTCATGTATTATTTTCTTTCATTTCTCACATCAAATTAATTGCCAATTGTTATACATTTTACCTCCAAACAACTTCTTGGAAACAACCTCTTCTTTTCATTCCCACTGTTCATGCCCCAGATCACATCATTATGATTTTCTCTCTCTGTACTGGAGTGATAGCTTCCCAATTGATCTCTGTGCTTTCTATCTCCACGTATAACCAGAATGATCTTTATAAAATATAAATTGGGTTTTGTAAATCAGGTCCTTGCGTAACTTCACAGGGTCTCCACAATGAATAATAAAAGTTGCAGTCCTCCACGTGGCTTTTAAAGTCTTCTGTGATCTGATCCACACTCATATCATCTCTTCTCCCTATACTTTAATCATTTGGGCTGCTTGTTGTTTCCCAAATACAGGGTGACTTTTTTTCATGTATTTGTGCTTTTCCTGTTTCAACTTCTTAGAGTGTCCACCTGTCAACTCTACCCACTGATTAATCTCTTGCAAAAACTTTCTAGCCACTCCACGCACTGTTATTTATTTTGTCCTCTTTTCTTACAGGGTTTCTTAATGCAGGGTCTGTGAGGCATTCTTCTGGGAAGAGGTCCATGGAGAATGTGGTAGTCAACCCTAAAGTTATTCTCTGATAATAGCTGCCTCCTGGTATTTATATTCTTTTGTAGTCTTCCATATTTTATCAGGTCACATAGAATACTGCATAAAGGATAATATGTCACTTCTGATGGTAGGTCATAAACAGCATTTTGGCTTTCGTCTTTATCTCCTTCACGGATCACTTGCTCTGAGGAGAACTAACTGCCCTGTCATGATCAGTCCTAGGAAGAAGCCATGTGTTTGAAAAATAAAATTTTCTGAGATAACCCATAGGGAACTCCCTGAGGCCTCCTTCCAATAACCATGTGAAGTGAGCCATCTTGAAAACATGTTCTCCAGCCCCAGTCAAGCTTTCGGCTCATAGTAACCCCAACTGACATCTTTACTACAACCTCATGAGAGACCCTGAGCCAGAACCATCCAGCTAAGCCACTTTCAAATTCTTGACCTTCAGTAATTCTATGAGATAATAAATATTCGTTGTTTTGAACTGCTAAGCAATCAGGCAAATAGTTGTTATATAGCAACAGCTAAACAATTTAGACTATCATTTTCTCAAAAGGGTCCATGACCCAAAAAGGATTAAGAATCTCTGGCATGCATATTATTCATACTGTACTTCTATTAGCATTTGCCACTGTGTGTCATTTAACTATTGTGTGTTTGCCAGTCTTTCCTTACAGGAAGCTACCCCAAAACAGCAAAATTACATTTATCTTTGCATCCTCAATACTACTTCCGAGCTAGAACTATAAGACAATATTTTAAAAGATTTTCTGATTAAATGAAACTTTACATTTTATATGGAGCTTGATGTGAATATAGGCTTACAGGAAAGGTTATAAGAAAGGCAATGAAGGTCATCTTATGGTGCTTTGATGCATTAGTTTATTTACTGAGAACTTCTAGATAATTCCAACATATCTGAGACTTTTAAAGGAGCTCTCCCAGTGGAAGAGATACAGGGAAAACAAAATGTATAGATGCAAAACGTTACGTATGGAAAATACTTGATTTTTCTTCTCTTTTAACAGAATCTAAACCTGTGTCTCCTATGATGTAAGAGCCAGGGAAAAAATATCTCAGCCATTTTCAGGTGATTGGGCCCTCAATCAATAAGGATGATATAAAGTAGGTATGGCTTCGGACTAGTCCGTGTGTGTGTTTGTGTGTGTATATTTCACATATGTGTGGTTAGGAGGCATTTAAAACGTGTCATGTTTCTGTAAAAACCAAAGTCTGGCTTGCAGAAATGTTTATGGGAATCTATAAAAGGCACACAGGGCTTTTGCGTGGAGTTAGCTGAAACACATATGCATAAAAAGAGAAGTTCTTTAAAATTGGCTGTTGTGCTTTATAGTATAATTATATATATTACAAAGCACTTTTGTGCTTTATAATAAAAATATTACTTTTTTTGTTTTCCTTGTTGCTTTTGCAAGAGAAAGTGTTCCCTAATACAGCAATAATTGAATGGGCAGTACAGCAAGTCTGGCTGCACACTTATAATTCACAATCAAAGAAAATTCTAGAAATCTCAGATCATTTAAAATTACCAAACAAAAAGGAGATGAATTAGAAGGAAAGAATAGGCTTATCAAAACAGATCTACCTTGCAAAGTCCTTATGGCAATCTATAGTTTTAAGTTTGATAACATGGGTATTCAACAGTTGAATAAACACAATTTTGTAAGGACAGATTGATGCTATCTGCTCATACTCTTGTTTCATCATCACACTTGGGATGCATTCATGTTGTTGACACAAATCACAGACAACAGCAAGATTTTCCATGTTTTGACATCTTTTTTTAGAGGGAAAAAGCAATGAAAAAAATATAGATATACCTCAGAGATATTGTGGGTTTGGTTCCAGATCACTGCAACAAAATGAATATCACAACAAGGCAAATACTGAAATAAAGTGAGTCACAAATCTTTTGGTTTCCCAGTACATATGACAGTTATGTTTAAGTTATACTAGAGTATATTAAGTGTACAATAGCATTATGTCTAAAAAGCCAATGCACATATTTTCACTAAAAATTAATTTATTGCTAAAAAGTGCTAACAATTATCTGAGCTGTCACTGAATCACGTTTGTGCTGGTGAAGAGCTTCACTTCCATGTTGATGGCTGCTTTGAAGCCAGGCATTGATTTCTTCTCTCTAGCTATGAAAGTCTCAGGTGTCACTTCCTTTCAATAGAAAGCTGCTTCATTGGCATTAAAGATCTGTCTTTAGTGTAGCCACATTTATAAATGATCTTAACTACACCTTCTGGATAATTTATTGGAACTTCTCCATCAGCATTTGCTGCTTCATCTTGCACTTTTGTGTTATGGAGATGTCTTCCTTCCTTAAATATCACGAACCAACCTCTGATAGCTTCAAACTTGTTTTCTACAATTTTCTCACCTCTCTCAACTTTCATAGAATTAAAGACAGTTAGGGCCTTGATCTAGATTAGGCTTTGGTTTAAGGGAATATTGTAGTTGGTTTGATCTTCTATCCAGATCATTAAAACTTTCTCCATATCAGCAATATGGCTGTTTCACTTTATTACCATTTCTGTGTTCCCTGGATTAGCCCTTTTAATTTTTTCATCAACTTTTCCTTTGCATTTACAACTTGACTAATTATCTGGATGCAAGAGGTCTAGCTTTCCACTTATCTCAGCTTTCAACATACTTTTCTTATTAAACTTAATAATTTTTAGCTTTTGGTCTAAAGTGAGAGATGTGCAACTCTTCATCTCACTTGAACATTTAGAGGTCATTACACTTGAACATTTAGAGGTCATTATTAATTGGGCTAGTTTTAATATTGTTGTATCTCAGGAAATAAGGACACCCAAGGAAAGGGAGAGAGATGGGGAACAGCCAGCCCATGGAGCAGTCAGAACACACACAACACTTACGGATTAAGTTCCTCTACATTTCATTGTGTCTTACACGGGCATGGTTTGTGGTGTCCCCAAGTAATTACAAGAGTAACACTGAAAATTACTGGCCAGAGATCATCATAATAGATATAATGAGAAAGTCTGAAATATTGTAAAAATTACAATGTGACACAGAGACACAAAGTGAGCACATGCTGTTGGAAAAAATGGTGCAGATAGACTTGCTCAAAGCAAGACTGCAACAAACCTTCAATTTTTTTTTAAAAAAAGCAATATCTGCAAATCACAGTAAAGTGAAGCACAATACAATTAAATGTGCTAGTGGCTTTTTAAAAATGTAAATGCTGTATTTTCAGGACTCTTCAAGTATAGCAGGACTGATATTTCCTAAAAGTTTGCAATTGTCTCATTGGAAAAGAATTTCCAAGATTCTTTTGTCTTTGGGGAATTTTTAATAGTATGTACCTTCATCAGATGTCTACCCCTGAGGCTAGCTTTTTCTTTTTAACTGAAAGTAAGTGATTCACAAAACCTCCTAAATGAAATGAACTTAAATATTCAGCATTTCCAACACTCTGAATCATCTCTACAAAATGCTAACCAAGTTGTGATACAGCCTACATGCAAATGGCTCTGGAGACAGACACTGCCTTCAAAACACTGACTCAAGAAGCAGGACGTTTTCCTTATTTTAAATTAAAATATCATTTTATGGCTGTCACACAATGGAACTGTCTCAGTCTAGTCCCTCTTCCATAGGACAAGTTATCTGGAACTCTCACCTTGCTCAACTTCACCCCACTCCCATCCCAACACCGTACCCTGCTCTTCTCTAGACTACATATTCAAATTCCTTGGCTTAGCTTTTCTTTCAGTCAGCTGATGGGTTTCTACCTCTTGGTTTAAGACCTCAGTGCCTTCACTTTCCTCATCCTGAAAGGCTCCCTCATCCTTTACCCAGTTAACTGTTACCAGTCTCTCAGGACTCAGTTTGTCACATCCTCAGAGAAGCATTCTCATGTATTGCCTGTAGGGCAAACAATATACTCTGTTAAAAGCATAGTGTACATTTTTTATTATTCTTTTGATCTGTAATTCTATATCTGTGTGACTCCTAGATGAATGTTTGTGCCCATGTATTTGTCAAGTTGAGCTGCTATAACAAAAGACTGTAACTGGGTAGCTAGAACAACAGATATTTATTTGTCACTGTTCCGGAGGTTGGGAAGGCCAAGATCAAAGTCAGGGAAATTCACTATTTGGTGAGAGTCCACTTCCTAGCTTGCAGAAAGCCACCATCTCATTGTGTCCTCACGTGGCAAAGAGAGAAATATCTGGAATATTTTTTTTCCTTCTTATAATAAGGGCACTAATGGGAGCTGTCAATAAGGGCTCTTTATGGGAGCTCCATCTTCATGAGCTCAATTAAACCTAATTAATTATCAAAAGATCAACCTCCTAATATCATCACATTGGAGGTTAGGGCTTCCAAGTATGAATTTAGGAAGGTACACAAAACATTCAGCCCACAACAGTCCCCTACTAGACTCTTCTCTACGGAACAGAGAACTCTGTATCTCCAGCACTGGCACAGTGCCTAGTACATAATAGACATTCAATAGTTGCTGAATGAATGAAAGAATTCCTTATATGTTGTTTGATCATCTTAATATCCTAAGGGGTCCTTCTTAAAAGAGAATTTCTTAGGATATTTTTGATCAGTAGCATTAGAATGAGCCTGCCACATCCTATACTTAAACATAAGGATCACATAGTAGCCCAAGATCTCATTAGCATTTTGGTGTTTACAACCCCTTGTATCACCCTGTTGACATATAGAGAGACCTTTTCTTCCAGTGGTAGTATGGGATCTTCACCTTTACGCCTGCAAATAAAAGCAGGAGGGTCAGACTGCAACTAAAAGCAGGAGGGTCTTGTGCATATGAAAAATGTTGCCCAAATTTTTTTCCAGGGCAGTAGGGAGTTAATTTTAGTCCATTGCCAAGATTTTGGTCCAGATCTTTAGTAGGATTACTTGAACTCCAACAGGGTAAAACAGTTTCCTAGTTTTACAGAAGGTTTGTCTACTAGATAGGATAACTAATAGAAACTATTGTGGTACAAACTAGCCGATGCTCAGGTTTAAAACTTAGCTCAATCCAGGATGAGTATAAACCATAATTTAGTCTCTACAGGAACATCTAGGTGCCATCCTGTTTTGTGTGAAATCTACCGTCTGACTGGAAGCAAATTAGACTCTAGGTAGGAGGTAAAAAGGGGTTCAAGGACACGAGGACCCAGGAGCATTGCTGGTGCCACAGTACTCCAGTTCAATAAGGATGATTAGGTGAACTTATAAGTCACATTAGAGAGTAAAAGGACGGGTTATTAATAATTAACATAATAATTAATGTCAAGTGTAACCTGGAACTGTCTTTGGAAAACCAGGCTCTATGGTTGTCCTAGTGATGGCATAATTCTTAGTCCCATTAGTCTCTGACATTGTTTAACTGTTTCCTGTTTTCTGTTTTTATCATCTGTAAAAAGTGAGCTGATACTGTTTATCTTATGAATAATGCCTAACAAACCACCTGACACACTATTAATGCTCAAGTGTAATCATAGTAGTTACCTTCCTTCATTCTCCTCTAATCTCCCAGTACTGGCTCAGAAATTGAAAGACTGCTCCTGAATAGTGGAGGGTAGAGGAGGCATCAGCAGACACAGAAGAGTGTTGGTAGAGACAGAGGAAACTGGTTCTTCCAGCTCAGAGCTGTATTTTTTAGCTTTGGTGTGTGTGGGCTGTGATGTTGGCTTTCTAAACTTCATAAAATCATAGAACATAAGAAACTGCCACTTGCCTACTCATGTACCAGTACCAACCAGAAAGGGTTATTGTTGCAGTAATTTTTAGGAGGAGATATTTTTGACAATTAACACCAAAGGTCAAAAATAATTAATGTTATAGGCATTTGATTTATGGGCCAAATATTTAGGGAAACCTGTTAAGGAAAAGGAGAAAAAAAGAAGTGATCGATCGATCAGCCCTTAGATGTAGAGGCCCAGGATCCACTAAAATAAACATTACGAAGCCATAACACTCAGTCCTCCCAAACTCACACGTTATTTTCTTGGCTTATATATTTAGAATGTTTATGATTTTTTATTCTCTGAATACGTTTTTCCCAAATATTTCGGTCTCAAAAGTAAGTTTCCAGGGAGGGAAAACAAAACACAAAATAGATAGTGGCTGATTTTTTTTTTCCTTTGAAAGCTTTCACATAGATTATCATCTCAAAAACACAGTGACATGCTAAGAAAGCAAAAATCAGATGAAAAATGAGCCAATGGGCGACAAAAAGTAGCTGTGAGAAACGAGGTTTATTAGCATCTTCCCAGGGGATGTCAGAGAATAAGGGAAGCTTTCAGGACTTGCTTCCAACTCTTCCTTACTCGTTGTTCATGAGATGGAGCTGATAGTAAGGTCCTGTGGGGATCGAGAATGTTGGTGATCAGAAAACCAAATTCACTCTTTCACTGCCCTAAATAAAAGTGGGGGGTCTACTGCCTCAGCTCATCTTCAAGAAGGTGGAAGAGGATCGGGAACACTGGAAAACTGTTTCTCCTTTTTCTCTCCTCTGGCGCTCGTGGTAATAGGTGAGATATCTTGATGAATAAGAGCACCCAAGTTGGCTGGCTTCATCTCGGCTCTGCCAGTTACTAGTTATGTGACCTTGGGGATATTATTTCATCTCTCTAAATCTCATTTTTCTTATCTATATAGTGGGGGCAATTCAAATGCATGGGATTTTTGAGAACTTTAGATTTAATGTGCACATATTTTATAGAATAATGTTGGGTAGAGTAAGTATTCTGTGAGTGTGTCTTTTATTATCCATTATTGTCAGTAAAATACTCTCTTCTCCTGTCTTTAGATGCATCAAGAACCCCATATACTTTCTCACACGATTCAATGAGTCCTATAATTGATTAGTCGGTAAGGTGAGGCTTGATTAACCTATGAGGTGGTCCTGAAGGACTTGAGCTAAACTAACATGGACAATTTCCTGTCCATCACCAAATCCTTCCAGAATCATATGTGCTTTATCTGATTGCTAAAAAGGGTAATGAAACCAAGCATGCTCAGTTCTTTCTCTGTTCATTCTGCAATCTGTCTATGCAGACAGATGGCATTCTAGTCTGCTTTCTAATATCCAGTAAGGTTACTAGACAGGGTCTGTCTTTAGTAACTAGGAAGATGAGCTACAGGTGTCCAGTTGAGTCACAAGTGGGTGGGGTAATCTATTTACTAATGCATCAGTGAAATATCAGCAACTCATTTAGCCACATACCTAAGCAATATTCTCCACATGTCTTATTTTTCACTTATTTCTGAACTTGAAGGTAAAGAAGGGGAAGTTAATTGACTTTGTATCCTCCAAAAATTATCTGGCCGATACATCAAGTGAAGGCTCCCTCAAAATAGGCAGTTCTGTTTTTTCTTTTTTCTTTTTTTTGAGACAGAGTCTTGCTCTGTTGCCCAGGCTGGAGTGCAGTGGCACAATCCCAGCTCACTGCAAGCTCCGCCTCCCAGTGTCAAGCCATTCTCCTACCTCAGCCTTCTGAGTAGCCAGGACTACAGGTACCAAACACCACGCCTGGCTCATTTTTGTATTTTTAGTAGAGACGAGGTTTCACCATGTTGGCCAGGCTGGTCTCGAACTCCTGACCTTAGGTGATCCACCTGCCTCAGCCTCCTAAAGTGCAGGGATTACAGGCGTGAGCCACTGCACCCAGCCGGCATCTCTTTTATTCGTTTTGAAAATTAGATTGTAGAGGATCGATATTACATATACTTGGTCTTTGTTTTAAGTTTTCTTTTGTTTTTTCCTTTTTTTTTTTAACTTTGGTGCCAACTGGTGTACTTTAAGTGTGACTGTCTATTGCAACCTGTCTAATGAAGATAGACAAATGGTAGTCATGCACTCTTTGCCTTCCCCTGACCCAGATTTGATAGTTTGCTTACCCAAAAACCTCTCAGGTTTCACTTAATGCCCTGATTAATTGCTCTGGTTTGCTCATTTATCATTTTCTCCATCAATGCTACTGTCTAGCCTCTATTCTTACCCCAAAGCTTATGGCAAACTCTATAAAATGAAGCATATTGTATATGGGGAGGGAACTTTAAAAGTATTCCTTAACAGTATCATTTTCGCTGGTATTTTGAGGGTATTTGATTAGTTCCATAGTTGTTCCAATATTTTTTATTTTATCCAGTCCTTGCAACTTTTTTCATTTGTGTACCTTTTGCAGTGCCTGCATTGCAAACTACTTGAGATCACAGCCTTGTCATAAACATCTCTGTATTACCTGCATGGTTTAGACTAGTGCCTTACAAAGTATAGTTATTTAATATGACAGTCTTTGACCAACACATAATTCTACAAGAACCCTTCCAGGTTTTCCAGGTATCAGGCTCCATCATTCTGACTCTGTTGGCTCTGTTTATCTACCAATGTCTTTGGATTCCTGAGAGGTAGAACAGAGAGAAAATCCAAACCAGAGGCATGTTCTACTGATGACAAGAGTACTACCATAAATCTTATGTTCAACGCTGGTGAGATAAATGAATTATTGGTGGAAACTCAACCATCTCCATTTAAGAAACTCTCAGTGCCTGGGAGATGGTGTCAAAATTATCCTGGAAGTGGGGTGGGTGGGAGTCATTAGTTTTGTAAAATCATGAACTTGAGTATTAATTAAGCAGTTGGTAAAATCGAAGTTAAGTAGTCAATGTCTCTTCTTCCCATGTCCCCATCTACCCCATGTTAGAGAGTTGGAATTACTGAGGGAGGGGATGTATACCTCAGGCATGAGCAAGTAGGCAAAAAGACGCTTCCCAAGGAAATGATGCATTTAGGGCATCTCACTCCTTTTCAAAAGAGAAAATGTTTCAATCCAATATTTATTTTTCATCTCTTCACTTCGAGCCACTACATATGGTCGTGTGGGTTATTCCTGAAGTGGCAAGTCTGGGTTTCCCTCTCCAGGTCATTTGTCCATAGTATAGCAACTCCACATCATGAAAGATGGTGCTTTTCACAAATTTGTGTAGCTGTATTACTACCCTCACCCCTCCAACCAAAGATTTTATCCATAAACCTAGAAAGTAGGACATTTGGAGACCTGCATGATAAAATTATTACACCAGAGTCCTTCCCGAGGTTAGGCTTGATGGGTTAATGTTGAGGGGATGGGTAGACAAAGGGGAAGGTGATCAATTGCAGTTGAAGAAGATTTTGACTGGAAAATCTAGTCTGGATTACACAAAGATGGGGAAACTCATTAATTGGTGGAACATGTCAGAATAAGTCATTCATCCATACAATCCAAACAGCCTTTTCATCTGTAATTCATGATTTTGGTTTTAATTGATGCTCCATTTTGGAGGATTTGCTCAAATCAGCAGTTAATTGAATTGATTCATAAGCGAAAAGCTTGCATGACTAGCTCTTGTTTATGTTTCATTACCAGCATTCACCAACACTCCCATAAGAATAAAAAAAGACCCCTTCCCATAACCTAAAAATCTCTTATTTCTCAGATTGCTTTTGTATTGTTGCTCTGGTTTTCATTTTAGGCTGCTTGAGATTTTTTTTTTTAATTTGGACACAATATTAATAGAATTCATCATTTTTGTCTGCTGATTTAACTACCAGGAGGCATCATCTGGCAATTGTCCCTTGTGCATCTAATTGCTTAATTAACATTCAAATCCAAGGATTTAGGAAAGGGTTGGTATTATTTTAACTTCTGAGTTAGTTAATTGCCACCATAACACCTTTAAAGCTGTCACACAGCATCTAGAAAGAGATTCTTGGGAGATGGATCTAGCTTGAGGTAAAATAAAAAATCACAGATTTAAAAATACATGTGAATAGTAACTCAGAAATGAGTATTTTTCTTCTAGAAAAATCATATTTAGGCATGAAATTTATAAATCAGTACTCTTTATTCAATCCCATTGATGAATAGCTCTTAAAAAGTATCTATGTATTTTAAAATGATTTTATGTTGTTTCAATCAGTGTTTACAAAAGAAGATGGTTAAGTGCCAGTATACTTCACTTATTTATAAATTGCAGAGGACCCATTAATAATGAATTGATTTGACAAAAAGATAGCACAAGCAGATTCAGTGATACATATTTGGAATATATACTCTATAAACAAGTGTAACTTCTTTGATCCGTGTAAAACATATTGCCTAAAAAATGCTATTTCCTAAAAATAAATATAGTAGGCACTACAGAAATAATTATTTACAATGTAACATTTTACATTTTGCAAAATGCAAAACAGAGACGATAGGGTATGGAATTTCTTAAACAAATTCAAATCTGAGAAAAATGAGTTGTTGGAAAAAAAGCTCAAGATTACAATGGATAGATAGATTGAAAGTACAAATACAAGACTCACAAAGGTAAAAATATTAAAAAGGAATGTGTAAATAAGGTTAACAAATAAATAACAAAAAAACTACAGATAGAAAAACAGAGCAATGTTCTTTACATCTATGTTCATCAATATAACAACTAAAAATAGTAATATTTAATGCCACAAAATTGTGGAAAAATTTGTACATCCACCACTGGTCACAGAATAAATTGATATAACACATTTAAAAATAATTTGGTGATTAACATCTATCAAAACCATAAAATATATAAAGAAAGAAACTGTAAGACACATTAACGTCTAAAAATAGGGAAGCCACTCAATGATTTCCTTTTGTCAACCAATATGTATAGAGTAACAATAGTAATAATATTTATAATATCAGGTGAACTATGGAATATGAAATTTTATTTGTGCCAACTGTAAGGAAAAGAGGCACATGACAAAAGAGCATAGAAATGTAAAAATTATTGCTGTCTTGTGGTGGTAGAATTTTAGGTGGCAGCTTACTAGTAGAAGAGAAGGAAACAAATGTAGGCTGAAGAGATGGTTTTTGTTAGCTGTGTTACTGTAGAAAATTATATAGCCTCTCTGAATCTCAATTTTTTTTTTGCAAAATGATGCTACACCTACCTTATAACTTTGTTTCAGTGTTATATGACGTAACGCAGGTACAGTGTTTTAAGGAGTCTCAGAAAACAAAAGCTATAATACTATGTCATTCTTGGCAGTCTTGGTATCAAGAAATATATGAAAGGGAAGTTGAATAACAACATTCTTATACCAGGATAAGAATCACAGGTAGAGTGATGACAAGGGTTGAGTGATAATGTAGACAGCATGCCTATCACAGGAAGGGCTTCTAATAAGATAACAGAATTTTAGTAGAATATTGAAGAAGGCAAGAGAGAGCTCTGTGAATATCAAGGAAGATATTTTCCAGGTATAAGAAAGAGCAAATGCAAGTACTTTGAAGTGGAAATTTTGTGTGACTTTTGTTGACAATCACCTATACAACATAATAGCATCAATTTATGTTTAACATTCTTTGTTAGCATCTTCTGAGTGCTAGGTACTGGTTGAGTATAGATATAAAATATCCTTCCCTTTAATGGGCTCAAATTATAGAACTGAAAATATGTGAATTTAATCAATGCATTACAAATACCACAAATGCCAGTGGCTAAAACTGATATTTAGTTACCCTTATAGTTCATGCATCAGTGGGTCCACTAAGAGTTGGCTGGCCACTTGGCTGATCTTGGCTGGCTTGTTCATGTTTCTGCCAGTTAGCTGGGGGCTATTCTATTGGTTGGGCATAACTTAGTAAGGCAGCTCTGCTCCACATTTCTCTCATATTTTTCCTGGGATCAGTTGGCATGTGTTGTCATAGCCTTGAAATAAATGCAAGAAAGTAGTCTAACAGTTTTTTCAAGAACCCTGAAAATGACCCCTCCCTTATAGTTTTCACCCTAGGTACTTCACCTGATGCTCTTTAGTACTGGCCTGCAATTTTTCACTTACACCATGTCACTGCCGACATCCCACTAGCCAAAGCAAGTCACATGAGCAAGCCTGAAGGCAGGAGTTAGGGAAACAGCACTACAAAGTCACATGGCAAAGAGTATGAATAGAAGGAGAAACTAAGAAATGGGACTATTTAAAGCAATCTAGAAACAATTCATCATAATTTGTTTCATCTTAACAAATATATAATCTAATGGTTTCCAAAGCATGGTATTCCTTACACTAGTGGTATGATAAATGATTTTTGATAGTATTTCAAACAATAAACATTATTTATAATTTACAGTTATTAATAGTATATAGTTATTTTTATTTGTTGAATAATACAATAAGTGCCCTGAGCTCATAATTTTATGAGTATTGCTCCATAAGATGAAGTTGGATTAAGTAAAACAGAAAGTTAATTTATTGAAAAATACATAGTTAATAATGGTAAAAGTGTATGAGCGTATAGGGAAAAAACTCAATAGAAACATAGAAGAATGAAGTGTAGAAGACATTGCTGGTTGGTATATGAACCAACTAAGAGCTTAGCAATGAGGAATATGGAGAAAAGGGAAGATTACAGGGGTGAGGGGTGACATTAGAGCAACATCTTGAACAAGTTGAGGTTTATAAGCCAGGGAAGGGAAGGAATTATCTTCCAGATTGAGAAAGCAGCATGTTCAAAGTTCAAAGGTATACAAGTATATGGCACATAATATAATAATAGGTTCCATTGATCAGATGCTTATAGCGCCAGGCATTAGGCTAGAATCCTTCTGCACAGTATCTCACCCCTGGGTGATTAGAGAGCCTCAACTCTTTCCATTATTTAATAGGCAGGGTTTTGTATGCAATAGGTTCACAGCAAATACCTGTTGGCTGAAAAAATTACTCATGAACTAGTTGGGCAATTTATATAATATCTTAATCCAAAGCCCAAGACTCCCAAAATCAATTCTCATTTTCAATATTCCTATTCCTTGGAAAGGACAATTTTATGTTTTTAGGGTTGCCTCAATTTGTTTTTCAGAGTGAGCTGTTTGATTCCTAAATGACTTACTTCACCCAGGGGTATCAGAGTTGAATGCACACAGACAAAACAAGAGCACATTCACAAACTGAGAGAAATATTTATAAACGAAAAGACTGGAAACTATCTTCAGAGAAATAAATGAAAACCCTTCCTCTCTTTAAGCCTGAGCCTGAGGAACAGCTACCATCTGCCTCTCTTGGCCCGGGAGCCTGTGTTTGAATCATGATGCTGATTTCCCTCACAGAAACAAGTCAAAACAAGGTTTTCAAAGCAATTGCTCTTTTAAGTATAGTTTTATTTAGTTTGGCTGCGCTATATGTATTTTATGCATTATTTGGAGTTCCAGGACTGCTCCCTCTTCAGTGTTTTCCATAGATATAAATAACATCACCAGTTATCCAATTCCTTAGGACATAAACTTTGGAGTCACTCTTGACTGCTCTACATCCAATACATGAGGAAATGCTGTAAACTCATCCTACAGATTATATCCCCAAATGCTCCTTCTCACCTCTGCTGTTGCAGCTTTCTCCAAGACATTATCACTTTCTTGGAGCTCCTTGCTTCTACTCTTGCCATCTTGCAATGTGGTTTATTCTCTACGTTGCAGCTACAAGAATTCTTATAAAATATAAATGGGATCATGTTACTACTTTTCCCAAAACTCTTCAATGGCTTCCACTGTGGTTAGAACAGCATCAAAGTCTCTCCATGACTCACAAAACAAAATGACGTAGGTATGCCAAAGGGAGCCAAGAACAAAAGCTCCCAATGGGTAAAGCTGGAGCAAAGTGACCACCACCATAAGTAATGTAGTATTGTATTATATCCCAGAAGATAAAGTCAATATCCATGAGTCTACGATAATATAAATACACGAATGAACAAACATATAAATGGGAGATAATGGACAAACCTTTCGTGAGGAACAATTCCAAATAGGTTTTATTAGATACTGTTCCTTCAAGGAGATAAAGCACAACAACCTGTCCCTTAAGTGTGGGATGCTGATAGTAATGCCCTTGTAAACAGTATGGTATGAAAATGAGGAAAAATTACTTTACAGTCATTTAACAACAACTGTCTCAGTCAGGTGACCAATGATAGACGTTAGTGATCAGTCATGTTAGTAACAGGTATTCCCGATACAATGTGATGAGAAGAGCATTTTACCTCTGTGGCCTTCCTGTCAAGAATGTACAAACCATTCTGAACATGCACAAATTGAGGGACATTTTATTAAATGTCTGACCAGTACTTTCAAAACTCTTAAAAATCATCAAAAACAGGGAAAGGCTAAGAAACTGTCACCACCAAGAGAAGCCCAAGGAGATATGATGACTAAATGCAGTGTGACTTCTTGAATAAAATCCTGGGACAGAAAAATGATTGTTATGTAAAAGCTAAGAAAATCTGAATACAATATGGACTATAGTTAGTAATAATGTATTAACATCAGTATTCTGGTTGTGACAAATGTGCCAGACTAGTATAAGATTAATAATAAGAGAAACTGGGGATGAGGTATGGAAAAACTATCTGTATTATCTTTGCAACTTTTCTGTAACTCTGAAGTTGTTTAAAAAAATTATTTGAAAAAAAAACCACTTCCTGGCCTGCAAGGCATTGCATGATCGGTACCCTGGCTTCATCTCTATATTTTACCTCCTTACTCGCTTCAGCTACAGTGACATTCTTGTTATTCCTTGGGCCCATCCAAGCATTCTTCTACCCAGGGCCTTGGCTCTATCTGTTTCCTTTGCCTGGGATGCTGTTTCCCCCAGATACTCACACAGTTCTCTCACTTTATTCAGGTCTTGGCTTAAATGTCACTACTGCAGAGAGCACTTACGTGGCCATCTGATATACAAAAATTGCATCCTCCGTCATTCTCTATCCTGCTTTGTCTTCACCACAATGAATTTGGTATGTTCATATATTTCATATTCATTTCTTTACTCATTGTTTCCTCTTTCACTGTAATATAAATTTCAGTAAGGTGGAAGCCTATTTGTTTCGCTCATGATTGTATTTTCTGTTCCTGAAAGAATGCCAGGCATATAATACACGCTCAATAAAATATTTGTTCAATAAGTGACTGAATGAATTTAAATATTTCCCACAAAGTTGCATCATGACATTTCCAAAGGCCAGATGCTTTTAAATTTAAAACTTCCACCCTTGGAGAACCATTACATCTGCCAAGCACATCACATCCATGGTTTTATTTGATTCTATGTATGATGGTTCTGTTTGATAAACAGGGCAAGTGGGAATAGGGATGTTCCATTACTTGCTTCAGACCTGTGGTGACTTTGTTAGAGTGTTCATCTCAGTTCTCAGATTCTTAAACCTGGGGTCTTTCTACTGGAACGCATATTGGTAGTATTTTTCTCCTTCTCCCCTTTTACACACACACACACACACACATTTTAATTTCTGAAGCAATTTGGACACTGACTGTCTGAGTAAATTTTTACCTCTCCCTTGGTGTAGCACAAGTGAGAAGATCTTTCTGGTCCTTGCTTAGAAGGAAGAAAATAAGTGTGAAATCAGCTCTTGTTGGTGCGACACCTGGTTTCCAAGGAGAAAATGGCTCTAAAGAGCTCTAAACTCTTTCCTAACTAGTTTTTGAGACTTAACTGGAGCCTTCGGTGGGATTTGGACCAGTGGATATAATCCATCATTATCATGAGTCTCTAAAGTCACAGGTCAAGTTGTTCATGAATTTGTTCACTCACCAGGTATTTCCAGAATGCCCATTAGGCACCAGGTGCTGTGCTGGGTGATGTGGAAGGGACAGAGATGACTGGAGCACAGCTGAGTTTCCCAGAAATATACAATGCAAACAATCTACTGAAATACAAATTATAAGAAAAAAGGTTAACAGTGACAAGAAAATAGAAGAACAGGCACCAAAAGGAAGATTTTGTGAGCCAGGGAATGAATGATCAGAGCCCTAGGAATTAGCTGTGGAATTAACTAACAGAGAGGAAAAGTCAAAGCTATGATAATGAGGCAGAATGCAATTTTAAAAACATCTAAAATTGACATTTATCAATGTGTGTGCAAATATGTAATTTGCATTTATAAACTTCTTTTGTTTTATTCACATACATGTACTATATATAGAACATGAAAGTTCCTGTTGAAAATTATTTCTTACCATCATTATGGGAAGACAGCAATGAACTCCGCTCCTGTGAAGAATAAAATGACCGTAAAAGATAGGTAGCTTTGAGCTACACACACTGTAGTTCTTTTTAAATTGAGGTGTTCTACCTATTAAAGAAATGCAGTCGGCCGGGCGCGGTGGCTCAAGCCTGTAATCCCAGCACTTTGGGAGGCCGAGACGGGCGGATCACAAGGTCAGGAGATCGAGACAATCCTGGCTAACACGGCGAAACCCCGTCTCTACTAAAAACACAAAAAATTAGCCGGGCGAGGTGGCGGCGCCTGTGGTCCCAGCTACTCGGGAGGCTGAGGCAGGAGAATGGCGTGAACCCGGGAGGCGGAGCTTGCAGTGAGCTGAGATCTGGCCACTGCACTCCAGCCTGGGCGACAGAGCGAGACTCCGTCTCAAAAAAAAAAAAAAAAAAAAAAAAAAAAAAAAAAAAAAAAGAAATGCAGTCATTATCCACCAGACATTTTCTGGACAGAGAGGAACAAGGGAGCAAGATCACGTGTGAATTCTACCATTTACCTGAAATATCCTGTCGGTAATTTTTTGAAATCCACAATTGGTGGTACATTGTCCAGAATAAGAATCACTACTGCTAATTCCACTGTACCTCCCCATCTTCCAGCCTATCTCCTTCTACCACTAGAGTGCACCAGAATATTTATTACCAGCGTGGAGAACCCTGTGACCGAGCTTCAATGATAGAGTCTCATCTTTTCTTTCGATTTGATAATTCTATCACATAAACATTCTCATGTCTGTGAGAGATTAGGCACAGTCCAGGACCCCTAGTTTATAGAAAAAAAAATCCAGTTGGAATCAGACAAGGATGATGACTTCATTCAGTGGCCAAAATTGTAACTAGTTATTCTTTTTGGTGTGTATTTTGAGTTAAAAATTGGTACTGGATGTGGAGGAGGGAGCCTGTTTGGCAAGTGTAATAGAACAGCTTGAAATACACAAAATCCTGGTATGAAATTTGGCAAAAGATCCTTTTAACACATCAGTGAGCTAGTGATGTACTCTACAAATTCCTGGAAAACTCTAGGGAGTACACAACTTAAAAATCCAAACTATTATTAATATATTTTAGTATGATGCAGTTTGTAAACATCATCTTAACACCTACTATGTTCTTGGCACTGACGGGCTAGGTTTTAGGGTGGATTTAGCATTCTTGTTGAAGGCTACAAAATACTCTGCTTCCAAAAATATTTCTTCCATAGCAATTCCTCCTAAAATGCTTACTTCTGCTTAAATTTTATTATTTGAACATCATTATCTTTGAGTTAAGTAATATTTCCAGGACACTTTTATTAAAAAGAAAGTTTTAAGCAAGAAAGGTTACCCATGGAGTTATTAATAATGATGATGGTGATCTTGGCAGCTAATACTTATTTATGCTTAACACAAGTAAAAACTTTTTAAGTGCTTTGCGTTTAGCTTATTTACATAAGGTCATTGCTATCATCATAACCTATCTGTATTACAGACAAGTCTGTAATACAGATAGGTTAAATAACTTGCCCAAAATTACACAGCTAGCAAATTGCAAAACCAGATGCAAACCCAGAGAGTCTATATTTAAAGCCATACTTTTAACCACTATTCTGTATAATAACAATTCCCAAACTTATATTTCCAGTATATACACTTTCTCTAAGTTGTAGACTTATGACTGTCAACTTGACATTTCCACTTGGATGTCTCAAAGGCACCTCAATGATAATGTGTCAAAAATCGATCTCTTTATTTCCACCACCATTTCCCAGAAGTTACACATGAATACACCCCAAAACAAATATTCTCTCTCCCTCATTCTCTCTCTCTCTCTCTCTCTGTCACACACACACACACATATATACACCATCATTTCAGTTAAAGTTACCGCAATCTACCCAGTATTAAAGTCAGAACCATGAGAAGCATGCCTGATTCTGAATGGTCTCTTACTCTCATATCCAAAACACCTGCAGATTCTATTGGTTTTCCATCCAAAATGTATACCAAATATGCCCATTATCTCCTACTTGATCCAAGCCACTGGCATCACCACTGAATTAGCATCCTATCTGATCTCTGTGTTTTCTTTCCCTATCTCTCCACCACCACTAAATCAATATTTGCATTGAAATTATTGTGAACTTTCAGAAACCTGAGTCAGAAATGACACATTAAAAAAAAAAAAACCTTCAAGAGTTTGTACTTAAGTAAAAATTCTTGATTATGACTCAAATATTCTGTGTCTTTTCTCCTCTCTCTCTCTCTCTCTCTCTCATATCCTCTTAGGACCCACCAATCCCTTACTTACAATGTTGAAGTTGGGGGTGCTGACCTGCATATTCCTAGAGCATGCCAAGTTCTTGATGGCACAGGGAGTCTATGTGCTCTTATCCCTCTGGTTATGTTTGATTTTCCTACCTTTTCACATGATTGACTTTTTGTTCTTCAGGTTTTAGCTTAAACGTTGGCTCCTCTTAGTCATCTTCCCTAACCACTCCATCTTAGATAGTCTACACCCATTATCATTTATCCTAACACTTTGTTTCTGTATTTCATAGTACTGATCACAATCTATAACCATTTAGTTACTTATTATGTACTTATGTATTTATTTCTCTCATGTCAATGACATTCCAGAGTATCAGGAACCTAATGTCTCTTTTTCATTGTAGTCCTAGTACCTAACCAAGAATATGGCTTCCAGGGGACATTCAATAAATAGCTACTGAATAGTTTATCTACAAGAAAAACATGTAAAAATGAAGGACATGAGAATGCTAAAGTTTAAAGGATAGTAAAAGATATACCAGGCAAAGACAAACCAAAAGAGTTGAAGTTACTTTTATCAGCAGGCAACAAAACTAAAACAAAACACACTCGTCTTTAAGAGAAAAAATATATATAATAGACTATATTAACCAATTAAAATATATACTCTACTACATAAACTGATTCGACCTACACTTTACTTAAAAGATAAAACATGATCATTTCAAAAGATGAAGTAAAAGCATTTGGAAAAATTCAAAGCTCATTTATGATAAAAACAGCAAACTAGGAATAGAAGGCAACGTTCTTTATCTGATGAAGGGTAGTTTCAATATGTTTTCAACAAGCCTCATGTTTAATAACGTAATGTTATGAGCTTTCTTTTAAAATTAACATACAAACAAGTTTAACCACCATCATTCTGTTCAAATAACAATAATTTAAAAATAGATATATTAATATTTGGAAAAAAGGATGTCATTGGTGACAAATACACATGTTTACATAAGTAAAAAGATTTTCCATTGGAGCATTAGAATTTATACATTTAGGAAGCTGTGTGCTGATTAAATTAATACATAAAAATAAACTGCATTTCTTTACAAAGGATTGGTACAGTTCCTTAGAGCTTTTAAAATGTGAGTTAATCTATTAAAATGCTATTATTTTCCCTTTTTACACAACTAACTAAAAATCAGAAGGCTATTAGAGTCCTCAAGTTGTTCTCATCTAAGTTAAAGGGAAAGTTTTGAATTACAGGGTCATTAATTTCTGTTAAGGAAAGAACTAATATAAAGAAGAATAATTGTATTTCCTACAGATGGATGTGTTCTGCAGAGGGAAAATGAGAACCTAATGACATTACATTTAATTTCTCTGCCTTTTCTTACTCTACAAATAACCAAGATTTGAAATATTAATACTTTCAATGATTATAAGAGTCACGCAAGAATTTATGAAGGCAGGAAAACTAAGTAAAAGTAATGTGCATAATAAGTCTCTGAAAAGTAAAGGTAAAATTTGTTTTGAAAATTTCCAACACAAATCTTTCACCCAGATTTTTAACCTGAAATAATTTTGGAAATAATTTGGAAACATTTTGGATTACATTCAAAATACAATCATTCCCTACCAGAATGGATTTTTAATGCATGTAAGAATCCCCAATGAAATATTTATTTATCAACATTCCTTTGGTATAACAGCATTTTGTAATGGGGTTTAACCACTACAAATTCCATATGTTATTTGTTTCATTTTAAATTACTTTCTATCAAATAAATTTACCTAATTACAACTATGGATAACAGTGTTTTCTTCACCATTCGTTCATCCAGTAAGCTTTCCTTGAATCCCTGGTATGTGCCAAGTACCCATATTGGTAACAAGACTCAATTTCTACTTTCAAAGTCTTGACAGTCTAATAGATGATCAAACGCATCAACAGATTATTATAATATGTAATGGTTAATTCTATGAAGGGCTAAGACCAGAAAAGCCAGAAAAATATATGAGTCATTTCCCCACAATAGAGAGGTAGTCAAGGAAAGCTTTCTAGAAGAGGTAAGGATTGAATTTGAGCTGAAAGATTAGCTGAGCTACCTAGGCAGAGAGAAGGCAGCAACTGTGATAGAACACTGTTCAGGAGGTGTTTTTAGTGGAATAATGAAGAGAAGGAGTATAAGAAGGGTGATAGCAAAAGACAAAGATAAAGATGCAGACAGATTAAAGATTACAGAGGGTTTGTATGCCATAATTCATCCAGAGTAAAAGATTTCTGTGGATCCACTGAAAGATTTTAAGTTTGAAGGATCATCCCCTAGAGGCTTTAGAAAGAGCATGGCCCAGCTAACACTTTGATTTTATACTTCTAGCATTCAGAACTGTGACACAATGAATATCTGTTGTTCTAAGCCAACGGGTTTGTGATTATTTTTTATGGCTGCCCTAGGAAACCAATATGGAAGCTATCACACTGCTGTAGACTGAATTGTGCCTCTCTTCCCTGTCAGATTGATATGTTGAAATCCTAGTCTACAATACCTCAGAATATGACTATATTTGAAGATAGCGTCTCTAAAGGGGTTAAAATGAGGCTGTTAGGGTGAGCCCTAACCTAATCTGACTTATATAAGAAGAGGAAACTAGGACACAAAAGGAGACATCAGGACTGTGCATGCATGGAAGAAAGACCAGGTGAGGATGCAGCAAGATGGCAGCCATTTGCAAGCCAAAGAGGGAAACCTCAGAAGAAACCAAACCCCACTGACACCTTGGTCTTGGACTTCCAGTCTCCAAAACCGTGGAAAAAGATGCACTTCCATTGTTTAAGCCACCGCGTCTCTGGTATTTTGTTATAGCATCCGAGGCAAGCTAACACATACAGTAGTACAAATACAAAGAACTAAAGCCTTGAAATAAGTTTGTGACTATGGGGATGGAGAGAAGTGCACAGACTGGAGTTTAGTAACAAGATGGAATTGACATATTCTGTGTGATGAGTAGGAGAGTGAGGAAAAGGGCCCTGATTTGGACACTGAGAGCGAAGAAAGAGCTGTAAGGAGGAAAGAGAAAGACATGGGTTTCCCTATTAGACATGCTGGGAGTGTAACATGCTGTGGATGCGTGAAAATGGTGCACTGGCTGTTGGAGATGGAGGTTTGGATGTCAAAAGAGTGATCAGGTCTAAATTTTTAGCTCTTACAGTCATCATTATATAGAAAATCTATGAAGTCACAGGAAATGATAGGCTCACTTAGGAGAGCCCAGAGAGAAAGGAAAGAGAACTGAAGATCTAAGGAACACCAACATTAAGGGACAGGCCGAGGAGGTGGAAGCCACAGCAGTGTCAGTAGAGTGCTACGGCAATTATTTGTGTTCTATGGGTAGAGAGGATCCATCAGATCTGGCAGTCAAGAGTCCACTGGCACCCTCGCCAGAACATTTTTATTTGAGTGGTAGTGGCAAAAGGTAGACTTTAAAGATAGGTTGTGGGGCACATGAGACAAAAGGAGCAATATGTGTAGGTGACTCAGGATGGGAAACAGCAAAAATGTTATGGTATCTTATAATGTTTCTGCATCAAGGGATAATTTACTTTTTAAAGGTTGGAGACAACTAAGTATGTTCAAATGTTGATAGAAAGGAGTCAGTGGAGATGAGGAAGAAAAAGAAGATATTTAGTAGGGAAATACGTCTGAGCAAATGGAAAAGCACAGACATCAAGAACAGAATTGAAGAAATCAGCATTACATAAGAGGAGCAAAAACTAGTCCGTTTGGGAGAACAAAAATGGAAGTAAGATGGAGTGAGGGGAAGTAATGTGAGGGTAATATGAGTAAACTGATGGATGAGGTTGCAGGAAATAGAGTTTCTAATTTTGTTGTGAAACAAAAGGGCATAGGTCATGGATAGAGTGGGGTGGAAGGCAGAGAAGCAGGAGATTTGTGGAAAGCTGAAAGGGTTTAAATGGCTGCTGTGGTGAAAAAGATAAAGTACTGCTTAGGGGCAGATAGAAAGCTAGCAGGGCGGTGTGGGGGATTGATTATTTTCTGGCCTCAAATTCGTCCCATGTGTAACAGATTCACCAGCAAGTCTCAATGGCTTGGGACTAGAAACTGAGAAGACATCCTGTACTGGGGAGTTGCTCAATTCCAGTTAATAATTCAAGTATTTATTAAGCACGCAGACAATGCCAGACAGTTTTAGGGCCTGATGATACTATACAAAGAAGAATAAGGTATGGTCTTAGTCCTTAAAATTTTATTATCCCTGAAATATTTACTAGATAAACAGGAGGATTAAGTCAAGCACACATGTAACTTCAGAAAATATAAAATACAGGGGTGCAACAAAGAAACCACACAGGACTACGAGGGTTAAAAAAAAGGAGTTTGAAGATGTGTTGAGAGCCGATTACATGACAAGCTCTAAGCTGGAAGTTTTGTATACACAATGTAGTCCTTAGCACAATTCTGTGTGTTTGGTATGACTATCCCCATTTCACTGATGAAGAAACAGGCTCAGAAGGAAGCATAATTTAGAAGGATAAGGAAATTATTCATAGGGTAATTGGTATGTAGAGAAGGCATTAAAAGGTAAGAGAGGTTTGGCCAGATAAAGATGAAGGACTGACCTCATTAGTGGCTGCATGCATTTGTGAAATGGCAAGTTATTGTGCTTGATTTAATTATAGGAATGAAAGATCAAGTTATTTTGCATTTGGGCCTCAAATACTAGCCTAAAGAATATGGTCTTTTATTTTTTAGGCACTGAGAAAGGATGCAAAGCCTTTTAAACAGACTGACATTGTCAAAAAGTTAAGTAACTTTAGATAACATGGATCGAAAAACACAAGAAATTGGGCATGGTGGGAACATTTAAGAAGTCAATTTTGCTATCTAAGGGAGAAAGGCCAAGAGAAATGAGACCAGGGTACAGTTCTCAGATTCCCATCTATCTAATTCTGCACTTTGGACACATCCTTTATCCTCTTTTAGTCCCAAATTTTTGTTATAAAATTGAAGAGATTGGAAGAAATAACTTCTAACGGCCCTTTTGAGGAACATAGTTTTATGATTCTGAGGTTCTGAACAAGAAGGGTGGCAGTGAGAAGGGAAATTATGGGGAAGAATGGAGCAAAATTTTTAGAGCTTTTGAAACCTTAAACACAATGTGAATACAAATAAAGTATTTTCCACTTTATCTCCATACGCAACCTCTACCCCACTTAGGTCTGTTGATTACCAAGTCTCTTGCATCACAAACACACATGTATACACACACACGTAGCCTCTTCTATTCAGAAAATGAGATGAAAAATTTGCTATTCATTATTCATCTGGTTGACTGGTCTAGTTTTTTTTTTTTTTTTTCTTTCTTTCTTTCTTTTTTTGAATCAGGGTCTCACTCTGTCACCCAGGTTGGAGTGCAGTGGTGTGATCATAGGTCAATACAGCCTCAATCTTGAGCTCAAGCAATCCTCCCACTTCAGCATAGAACTACAGGCACCGGCCACTGCACCTGGCTATATATATTTTGTTGTTGTTGTTGTAGAGATTTGGTCTCACTTTGTTGCCCAGGTTGGTCTCAAACTCCTGCCCAAGCAATTCTCCCATCTTGGTCTTCCAAAGTGCTGAGATTACAGGCATGAGCCGTTGCACCTGGCAAGTTAAGTGTCTAGTTCATACTCATTCTTTTACCTCAGATTCATCTATCCTTTTTAGAAAGTTTTCTCACACTCAAGATATCAAAAAATGAATTTATAATTTCATTGCCTTTGCCTTCTTGCTAGCTGGTTTTCTCTTCTTCCAGGATTCCCCTCTCTGTACAGACTACCATTCACCAAATGTTCAATTCATTATGATTACCTCCTCCCCCCTCAACCTTTCATCTACCAAATCACTTCTCCCTCATCATCAATCCATCACTTAATCTCATGGAGTCTGTCTCCTTGTATATTTCTTCATCGGTCTTTCCCTTTTACTCCTCCTGGCAGAAGTACTCAACAGCTTACAGTGGGATCATTCCTGTTGTCTACCAACTCATTTTGCTTATTCCATTATAACTCATTATCTACACTTTGTTGCTGAAAATTTTCTTTTCTTTTGCTTTTTTCTTTTCCTTTTCTTTCTTTTCCTTTTCTTATTCTCTTTCCTATTCTTTTTTATTCTTTCCTTTTTTTAAATGTTCTTTACTGTTTCTCTTTTTCTTTCCTTCTTTTAACTTTTCTCACCTTTATTGAGGTATAATTTACAAATAAAATCATATATATTTAAGGTGTACAACGTAATGTTTTGATGTGCATATGCATTATAAAATGATGACCACAAATCAAACTAATTAACATTTTTATTATCTCAGTTACCTTTTTTGTGTATGGCACGAACCCTTACAATCTACTTGTTTAGCAAATTTCAAGTATACAATACAATAATATTAACTATAGTCACTCTGCTGTACATTTGATCTCCAAAGTGTATTTATCCTGCTTAACTGAAGCTTTGTACCCTTTGACCAAATGAAAACTTATTTCTAATAATTTTACTTTTCTACTTAAAATAGTTTAGATACTTGACTTAGAAGTTTATGCTCTTTCTGCAATATATTTTGTAGGTTTTCATTTATATCCACTTCCTTCTTCATTTTTTCAAAAAAAATATATTTAAGGAGGCTTTATTTTCTTGACAGGATATCTGTCTGTCTTCTATCTATCTATCTATCTATCTATCTATCTATCTATCTATCTATAGCTCGACTATATATATGTATATCCAACAGAAAGACACATGTAAGAATATCTGTAGATGTATTATTTTAATATCCCAAACTGGACATATCCAAAATATCGATCAACCATAGACTGATTAAATAATTATTAAATAAACTGTGGTATATTTTGATCATGGAATACTGTAGATCAATGAAAATATATGTACTACAGCTATATAAAGCTGTAATACTTTGAAAAATTATTTTGATTTTAGAAACTTGTGGCATTATTACAGAAAATAGATGACTCTCACAAGGGAGAGTCAGTAGATGAAGGGGAAGACAGTAGACCCAAAATAGTACAAAAATATTATGATTTTATTTATATAAAGTCAAAATGTGGCAAAACTAGGAAAGTGGGATTGGGCTTTGAGAAGGCACAAGTGATGATTTCTGGTACTGATAATGTGTTTCTTCATCTAAGTGTGGAAACATGTGTTAACACTTAGTAAAAAGTCATCAAGGCATACACTTTTAAGTGTGTATGGTTATTTAATAAAAATTTATTAAATTAATAAACATTTGCAATTATGTAAAATATACAGTAAAAAAGGAAAGATTGAGAGTCAGGAGAAGTGACACATGGCTATAGCTCCAGCTACTTGAGAGCCTGAGGAGGAAGGATCATTTCAGTCCTAGAGTAGTTCAAGTCCAGCCTGGACAACACAGAAAGACCCCATCTCTAAGATAAATAAATAAATAAATAAATATTGAAGAAATTGGGGGGTGATAAAATAATGAAAATGGAAAAGTAGAGAAAATGTCAGCATACAATGTGTATATGATGAGGTCTACATCAGTGTCTGTACCTGACTCACAAGTTCATTCTGGGCTTCCTAGCACATCTTTCCTTACTTTCCCAAACTGCTGTAACCAATAACCTCCTCAATAACATCCTTTCGATACAGGATGTGTCTACTATAATGTTCTACAGTGAAGGCTGTTGCCATCACAACCAGTGGCAATGTAGTAAAAATAATTCAATGGGGTGCTAAAACAATGCCGTTTGGTCTTTTAGAATATTCAGAGTAATAGATAGATTACACATCTTTCAGATAATCTTCTATGGATGTTAACTATTTTAATTGTACTTTCTCTAATAAATGAATGGCAGCAGTTTGAGGTCACACTTTCCAGTAAAAGCCTATAGTGCAGATAACCTAGGTTTCCGATTAAGAGCAAGTCTATAGATTTTCAATCATTCTAAAATAGGGTAAGGTTTACCCATAATAAGGAAAATGAAGGCACTTGCCTGGCACATCTGGCTGACAAGTTGGCCACCATGATTCTGAACAGAGATTGCTCAAAGGAATCCACTGGGGCTTAGGTCGACATTTTGCTTAGGAAACAGATTTGGAACATTCTACTCTATTAAGAATCACTGTAAAATCTTTAAAGCAGTATTAGTAATCACTCACCAGAGCCATAAAGATTCACCATAGAGCAACTTCCTGGTGATCTCACCGAGGTAAATTAATTGCAAAATATACTTCATTGATAGCTGCAAGATTTGACCTGATGAATAAAATGGTTGAAGGTAAGCCAAGTAAACACTAGGAGACTTCTGCCATGAAAAATTATTTTGGTTTTAGAAACTTGTGGCACAGAAAATAGAGTATGTGATCAATTGCCTTATCTGGCAGGCCTTAGTATGCCACTGTAATCATGCCATTATCAAAGAGAAAAATATTTATCATTATATTCCCAGTGGCAGAAAGGTGTATGTCTATTTAATCAAGAAATATCAAGTCATTAATGTATAATTTCCAAAGGAGGAAAGTTAAAAATGAAATGTATTTCTAGTTTTTATGCTGCTTGAAATTGTCATCAAAGGACTGTGACTCTCTATGGCATTAGGGTGCATTTTTAGATTAAGATTAAAAGTGAGTTTATACTGCTAATTCCATGTCCAAAGGCTCAATGGGCTTTTGTTCATATTTACCTATGAACTAGTACAACAAGCAAACAAACAAACAAAAAAGCCAAGATCCAATAAAAGCAACCAAGTTGTATTTTTAAACATGTTTTACTTAGGAATTTAGTGTATGATATAGATAGAGTATAAATGTAATGGTTGACTTTATCATATCTTGAGAAATTTACTAAGTTAAACATTTGTCTTCGTTGATATAAATTCAGTTCAGTAACCCATATCATCTTGGTTATGCAGGGTAAAACCTTTAAATAATATTTAGCTTTCCCTCTCACCTTATACATGTAGTCTTTAGAAATATTATACTTATTATTTTTCCTAAAATGCCTTTGCCTTGGGGTAGCATAGCATGGTGATTAAGAGTATGCTTTTTGAAAAGATATGATCTCAGTTTTAGCCTTGGGTTTGCCACTTCCCAACTGTGATCATTCAATTTTAAACTCACTCAATTTTAGGTTCATATTTCATAAAAGTTAAAGTTATCATCACGCCTACTTCCTGAATTTATTAGGAAGATTCAATAAGATAATGCATATAAAACATTTAGTGTAGAGCCTGGCACAGAATAAATGCTTGGCACATAGGGGCTGAATGAATGGGTAAATGAATGAGCGATTAGAAAAGTCAACCCATTCCATTTTCTTCTCTATCTTTGGCATCTGTGATCTCCACCAGCACTTATTAAAATAACAAAAGAAAGAACAATTATGAAAGTTATAATGAACCATGTGTCCTTGTGCATTATGATGCAAAGTTACCAAGGACAAATTGTGCATAAAGAATTCACCAGTTCTTCTTCCACTAAGGGACACATTTAATGGATAAAAGTTCTACGGTTAATATAATTTTCCTTTTCTTCGAAGATATGCTGGCTATAGCAATTATCTTTAAATGTTAGTAAGTTAATGCATAACGTTAAATGCTACTTTAAACAAAGCTTTTATAAAGACATGCTTAACGAGTCCTTAAGACAAAGTGAAGTCCACAAAAGACAAATTTGAAAAGTTTAGAGCTTGAAACATTGATTTTTTAGCTTCATGATTGCTTTCAAATGACAGAGATGATACAATTCACTCAGTAAATATTTATTGACTATCATATTACCTTTAGTAATAAATGGTTTTTATTATCTATTTTATGCTCTATATTATTTGTTTTTATTGAATCTTCAGAATAGCCCTTCAGGAAGAGTATTATAATCCTTTAACAGTTGAAGAACTTATGACTGGTGTACATGGGACCAGAAATTTGATTGCAATGCCTTGATCACTCCTCTACTTCTCAGTCTATAATGTTGCAGTTCCTATTATTATTATTAGACATTTGATACTGTGTAGAGGATTATTAAACAGATTCCTCCTTTAAAAACCTTTTAGAGTTTACAAAGTAATCTTATATATTATCAACTTTAATCTTTACCATAATTGAATAAAATTATTCTTTCCATTATATAGAAAGTAAACACAGGCTGGAGATACTAGCTAATTTACTCAAGGACTCACATCCATTAAATGTAAAACTAAATTTAAGCTGGAACCTTCTTTATTAACTATCAACTAAATGTAACTCCTTTAAATAAAATATTATTTTTTCCTGTCAAATTGGCAAGTATAAGAACATGGTAATATGCAGTGTTTGCAAAGTTGTGTGGAGATCACCACTTTCATGTATTCTGATGGAAATATAAACCAGTGAAACCATTATAGAGGGCCATTTGACAAGGTATCTCTCTCTATGAGATGCTTATACCCTCCCGCCTCCTTGAAGTCAGACTTGACCACATGACTTGATTTGGCCAATTAATTTCAAGAGTCATCATGTGCTTCACTACTCTCTCCTTACTGCCTTGATAACCGGCAGTGTCCAAGAGAATGACTCTCTGACAGCTCAGTTCCAGAGTACACAATACGAAGCAGAACCCAAGCAACCCTGATGACTCATATCACAAACCACTGTCTTAAGTCTCCGAGATTTTGAGTTGTTGTCATCCCAAAACAACCTAACATAGCAGAAATTTTTCCACAGAGAATTTATCCTAAAGGAATAGTTAGGTATTTCACAAAATGTATCTAAATGTATCTTCATGACAGTAAACTTAGAGATAAACTATATAACTATATCTCAGATAGATAAATAAATCAAGGTACTTTTAAGTACATCTAAAACGTGGAATATCTGCTATAACACTAAAAGAAATTTGAGATGATAATAAATGAAAAAGAAGATCAGCCTTAAGTATTACATAATCATAATTTTCTTTTTTTATTCAGAAAAAATATATACCATAGTGTTTACAGAATTATTTCTACATGGGTTCCATTTAGTTTTAAATCTTTTTTTCTTATTTGCATTTTCTAATTTCTCAATAAACTCTTTAAAAGTAACAAGAAGAATAGCACTAATAACAAGAGAAAAACATTGTATACACTTTTATCTCAAGTCCTATTCTCATTGAGTTATATTACGCTATGTCTTTAGTGGGAAAACTATATATTTTCATAATGAATAAAAGAGACTCCAGGAAGGCTTGGCTTTGGACACTGGAACTCTATTTTTCTTTTAGAGCCAGTGATTGGACACTGCTTGGAAGGAGTCCAATCATCCTAATAGCAGTTTACCGGAGTACCCCTGCAAAGCTGGAATGTGATGCTCTGGCAAGTTAAACAAATATTTTGCCCTTCTGTTTTTGCTTATTGACTGAAATAAGAAATGTGATGTACTCAGAGTAGAGGTGAACTGTTAAAACCCTGTGCCCTTCTGTATTCCTCAAACTGAGACAATTATGAAAATGAAGGAAAAACTATGAAATTCTCCTAGTTTAGAGGAGACTTCGCCCAGAAGACATGACAACTAAATAAAATGTGGTATTGTGGATTGGCTCTTGGAACATAAAAAGGATATCATGGAAAAATTGTGAAATCCAAATAAAGTCTGAAGTTTAGTCAATAGTAATGTATCAATGTCAGTTTCTTAGTTTTGTCAAATGTACAAGGGTAAAGTAAAATGGTAACAATGAGGGAATTTGGATAAGGGGTATGATAGGCAGAATAATGGTCTCTGAAGAATGTCCATGCCCTAAACTCTGAGACCGGTGAGTTTATTAAATTATCTAGCAAAGGAGAATCAAGGTAGCTGATAGAATTAAGGTTGTTAATCAGTTGATCTTATGATAGAGAGATAATCATGAGTTTGTCCAGGTAGACACAAGATAATAGTAAGAGTCCTTAAATGAGGAAGAGGGAGAAATAAGAATCAGTGTCAAGAGTGACGCAATAGAAGAAAACCTTGACTGGCTGTTGCTGACTTTGAAGATGGAAGCGGGCCACACACCAAGCAATGCAGAAAGCCTCTAAAAGCTGGAAAAAGCATGGATATAGGCTTTCCTCTTAAGCCTCCAGAAGGAACGGAGCCTTGGCAACACCTTAATTTTACCCAATAAGCGCTATTTCAGACTCCTGACTTCCAGAATTGTACAGTGATAAATTCACGTAATTTTAAACCACCAAGTTTGTTACACAAGCCATAGAAAACTCCTAATTTCTTATAAAAGTCATAGAAAACTCATACAAGAGGTACACAGGAACTCTCTGTACTATGGTTGCAACTATTCTTTAATTCCAAAATCATTACAAAATCAAAAGTTATTAAAATAAAACTTTAAGAAAAGTCAGGGTGAATTTATGGAGCTCAGTCATTCAAGGGACTGCTCAACATAATGGAACACTGAACTCTTAAATATATTTGGATTTCCTGGTCATGGGCCCCGGTTTCTTGGTGCTGCCTCCTCTTCAGTCTTTGCCAGGTCTGCCACCTTAGTCAGATGCCGAGTCTAGGTGACTAGGATTTGACATCATTCCCACCACTCATGGATCTCTGACCTGTATGTCTTCCCTAGTTGCGGTTTTGCCATTACTGTTTAGGTGCTGACAACTCAAAGTTGTCACCACCTGCTACAAAAGGCGGATAAAACAACCATTTTTATGTAACATATTTTAGAAAAGAACTGAGCTGTATTACCATAGCAACAAGCTAGAAATGGAAAATGCAGTCAACTCTTTTGTTTGGGCTACAGAGTATCGAGAAACGATGCTATCACCAAACCAGTTTGAATAGCCCTTCTCCCTAGATCCCAGTCACTATTCTTTTTTTTTGAAATGGAGTCTTGCTCTGTCACCCAGACTGGAGTGCAATGGCATGATCTTGGCTAACTGCAAGCTCTGCCTCCCGGGTTCAAGCAATTCTCTGCCTCAGCCTCCTGAATAGCTGGGATTACAGGCACCTGCCACCACGCCAGGCTAATTTTTGTATTTCTAGTAGAGACAAGAGTTTCACCATCTTGGCCAGGCTGGTCTTGAACTCCTGACCTCATGATCCACCTCCCTCAGCCTCCCAAAGTGCTGGGATTACAGGTGTGAGCCATCGCACCCAGCCCCAGTCATGGTTCTGATTGTGTACCGTGCTGTCAGTGTGAGACTTTTTCTCAGGTGAAAGACAGTGTTACCCTTAGAGACACAAAGAGTAATTATACTGTAGGAGTAAAAGAATGACCTTTTAGGAAAGGGACATCCTCAACCAAAGACTTTCTTTAGTTTATGTTGTTGTTTATATTATTTTAGGTTTTTTTTGTACTTATTTTCTCAAATACAGTTTTTTTATATGCCTTTAAAAATTGTCTGTCAATGGGTTCTGGGAAGTCTTCTCTGTCTTGAGTCATTGTTCCTGCTTGCATGTGTAGGCAGCTGAAAAGCCATCATTAGTGAGTCATCATTTAAGAATTGTGTTTGGGTCTCAGCTTTACTGGGGTATGTAGCAGACCTTGCCACGTAAGGTTAATAAACCATGCAGAGTACTCTACCTCTATTTTGTTGTGAAATATCAATGCCACATAACAGGTGCTTAGTTATGGTTAACTCTCCTTTTCTTCTCCTTTTCCTTATCTTGGATTTTATGGTCTTACATGTACCTGTAAAAATGCAGGAGAGGTAACCTGGAAAGGTAACTAAGATTATGAGTTTTTCTGAATTCTAAACATTCATAAAGATACTTTACAACAAACCCCCATGACACTTGTTTACCTATATAACAAACTTGCACATGTACCCCTGAACCTAAAATAGAAGTTAAAAACAAAGACATTTCAATTCAATTCTTCATCATGCAGGCATGGAAACTGAACCCTGGGAGCTCTTCCCTAAATCAGAACTTTAATTACTGGAAGACCCATGGCCAAAAGCTAGGTCTTCCAAAATTTTATTTCTTTCCCATGGCAGAGAAGGTCCTAGCAAACTCTCTCAGTATAGGACATGTGGAGGTAATTCGTTGACAAATTCCTAGGAGTTTACAGAAAAGACTTTACTCATCTTAGTAAATAATTTCCATGCATCTAATTGTCTGGTTCACTCACAACTTTTTATGTACCCTGGGGAGAGAAAACATGCTAATCTTAATTATTTTAGCAATGACAATGCCTACTATAATGCCTGTCGTATGTGAAAGGCAAATATTTGACATTTTTCTGATAATTTAGATGCTTCTGTAGTGAAAAACCTCTCTGCAAAAAGAATGCAACTAATTGCTATAACTTCATATCTGTTAGTTATTTACAGATAGCTAACAGTCATTCAATCATTAATCACACATTTATGACTCTAATATGGAAATTAGATAAGGTGTGAAATTGTGTAAGGTATGGATAAGTATGTGTCTAGTCAGGAAAATACCCTGAGTACATTTAATAAAATAAATCTAGAAGCAAGATATTGTGGGTTGTTTTGTAGTTTTCCATCATAATTTGTCTTGTTTTCCATGATATCGTAAGATGTTGTGTCAATTAAAACAACAATACTTTTTTGAAATAACCTTATGGAAGAACAAAATAATTCCTATCTGGCATGGTCTGGAATTTATAGCTCCTTCAGAATTCTCTAACTTTACCTTTTCTGGGTCAGCACAAAAGGAAAAACAAAACCCACAAAGAACATTCATTTTATCCTCTTATTAATGGAGAAATATTAGAATATACAAAACAAAGTGTCCACTGAAAATAGACATTTTTTTCTGTATACATTTTTGAAAAGGACAGGCTGCATATGACAATGAGTTGATCTTTCCTCTCCTTTTTAGAAAATCAACAGCATTTTTTAACAAGGTTTTATTTGTATTGTAAAAAAGGAAAATCAAGGTATGGAGATGTAATTTGTTTTTCACTCTAAAATATTTCTTAAGGTGTGGGGGATGAGGAAGAAGAATAAATAGATTTGCACAGCCCCACTTAAATTAGTTTAAATCTTAAAATAATATGTCCTTTGGCAATCACTTAATCTTACCATTGGTTCAAAGCAATAAATCTTCCAAGGCATTGAAAAAAAAAAAAAGGAACACCATTGTACTAATGAGATTACCCTGAAAATAAAGCGGTGGATTAGTAAAATCTAATTTGGAAGTGATGAAGTATATGTGATGTCCAAGTAATTATTCCTGCACAGTCCCCATCCATGGGGAGCTTGGAGTTATTGGACACTGCAGTATGTTAATGATGCCACTGCCTGACATTTGAGTGAATGTGCTGACCGTCTGCTGTGTCCCGTCTCCTATTGTCAATACTCACTACTGGGTCCAGCAGTTGCATTCATAATGCTACCTCAGACACAGCCAGAGCTGAATGTGTGCATGCATGTGTGTGTGTCCTGTTTCTTAGGCCAGTGTTATTACCATTTTGAAATCTGGTCAGAGACAAAAGAGCTATCCAGAGTACTGCTTTGTAGAATCCAAAATCCAAATTAATTTCTCTGAGTTTTATTTAAGCACTGAAACCAAGCACACAATTTGAGTCCTCTTTGTATTCCCTTGTCTTTCAAAAGCATATACCTAAACCCACAATTGGCCAAAAGCAGGCTGTCAGGTAACATTAGGTCCTGTGGTAGTGAAAATATTTCTAATAAAATATTTTACTTCTCTGTACCTTGAATAATGAAAGTCTCTATGATTAGGTGCGTAATGAAGTACTTTTTGTGATAGAGAATATAGAGAATTTTGTGCTTTAATGCATAACTAATCTGAATTCAAGTTAAACGTACAAAAATTACTAAGGGAAGTTGAATGATCACACTCAAAGTAAAAAAAATACAAAATACAAAAAGCCTTTTTATATTTAATCCATCAAAAACTTAATCAGACTGATCATTTAAGAGGCATTCCAAAAGGCTAACATTAGGTATGGTCAGGGAGGGCTATTTAGAGAAGGAGAGACATTTGTGGATGGATTATAAAAGGTAAAGTGGAGTAGGAAGGGAGGTAGTCTCAGGAGAATGACCAGCAACGGCTCAAAGGTGCACTGTATTTGGCATCTTTAGAGTTAGTTATTTTATTTCAAAAACTAAAATTTAACTAGAACTATCTGTAAGTAAAAATAAGCTATTATAAATATATTGGAATATCTCATGAGAGTCCCTTTCTGTGTGTCTATTCATTCTTCTCTTTCTCTAAAGATTGACTGCCGCCTCTTTTTTGCACATAGTAAAAAACTTATCTAAGATCAATCCTCAGCATTATTTCTTAGACTTTAAATTCTATGTCCAAATGTCCCAGGGAAGGGGCTCATTGGCCCAGCTTGGGTTAGATTCCTTTCTCTAGGTCCATTTGTAATGCCAAAGGTCAGAAAAAAATTAAAACATAGCTGGTGGCCAGGAACGGTGGCTCACGCCTATAATCCCAGCACTTTGGGAGGCCAAGACGGGCAGATCACTTAAGATCAAGAGTTCGAGGCCATGTTGGCCAACACAGTGAAACCCCGTCTCTACTAAAAATACAAAAATTAGCCATGTATAGTGGCAGACAGCTGTAATCCCAGCTACCCGGGAGGCTGAGGCAGGAGAATCGCTTGAACTCAAAAGACAGAGGTTGCCCTACTGCACTCCAGCCTAGGCAACAGAGCAGGATTCTGTCTTTCTGTTTTTTATGAATTAAGCATCTTTAATTTTTGCCAGTTTGATGAGTGAAAATGATATTTTACCATTTTTATTTTCTAGTGAGACTGAACATCTTTTCATACATTTCAGACTATTTGTATTTCCTCTTCAGTACATTACAGGTTCATTTCTCTGCCAATTTTTACTTGAGTTATTTATCTTTTTTTATACTTTAAGTTCTAGGGTTAATGTGAACAATGTGCAGGTTTGTTATATACATGTACATATACAGAAAAAAAAAGGGGCGGGGGGAAGGAAACAGGAAACAAGAAACAAGAAAAAACCCCAGCTGCGTCCACTGCAAACACGGTGGAGCAGTGATTCCTAGAAATGGAGTATTGAGCAGAAAATACCATATATGTCTACCAAACACAATGTTTCTTTAATTGCTTTATTTCTAACAATTTTAAGGCCACAGAAACCCTATAAAAAGCCACTGCTTTCTTCAGAAAGGAATTGTTCTAGGTTACACCTCCCACTCTCCGACTCCGAAGCAAACCCTTACTGTCCGTTCTTACTAGATCTCTATGGAACCTGCAATGCTGTGTTTCATGTCCTCATCCTGAGTCCATCCTCTTTGGAGTGCTGACTGATTTGGAAGGTCCCACCTAGCATCTTATTCCACTTCTGAAGCACAGTCCCTCTGGTTACTCCAGCTTCGTGCTTTACTCCAGCCCCAGATACGGCACCTTGGTTCCGTCTATCTTGAGAGACATTCAGTCAAAAAGATATCCAAGGTTGCCAGAGGGCTGGAAATATATTCAGTGCTAAAGAATAACACAAGAATTAAATGCTAGAAAAAGTGAAAAATTGGTAACCAGGGCAGTCAAGAAAATGAAGTGAAAAGAACAGCATGGAATAGTAGAGTTAGAGGTTCAAGAAATCAGATGTCCATAATGCTATAAATGCAGTAGGGACTCCTTTTCCCACTGAGCAGGATCTGTGCTGCAGGGAGTGCGACACTTAAAAGGCACTCATACTCTGGCATGTACACAGCTCATTTTCTTTCCACAGCAGTAAAAAATATGATTATCAAATGGATATTATGGACTGAGAAGGCAAGAAAGGAATTCCCTTCCTCTAGGGGCAGAGAACAAGTGCTATATCCCGAAAAAAATGAAAAAGAACATTACAGAAAAAAGGTTGGTGGTAGGGTGGTTGAGTGGTTGTGATGATCAGTAGGGTAAAATGTTCGAGGACTCTATTAGAAATACCTATTATAGAGAAGCGATCAACATTTGCTGATTTAGACACTGCTCTAATTGCATTACATGCTTTATATCACTTAGTCAGCAAGTGAAATCTGCAAGATAGATATAATTCCTATTTTATAGAGAAGCAAAATGGAGGCTATATGAGATTAAAGAATGGACAGTGGTTAGATATGCCAGAACTAGAATTTTATACTGGTTATATCTTATTTTTAATTCTGTATACTTTCAACAATATAATACTGAAGGCTAATTAAATTCTTATTATATCTGGGACATAGTGCGGAATGTGTATCCTAATAAATCCATAGCAATCCAGTGTGTGTGCACGTGTGTGTGTGTGTACGCGTGTGTATCTATCTATCTCACCATTTAGGAAGAATCCTTGAAACACTTGCGTTTAAATAATAGAAGTGCATCTTTACTGACTTTGCTATCTTTCCGAACAAGTGCCTCAGGGTGGTTTATGCGTCGGTGGGGGATGGGTGGGAGGCAGAGAAAGGGACTGAAAAAATAACGGCCTTGGTATTCATGAAGCAAGAGGAAAAAATAACAAATCCTTTGTTCCAGGCCACTTCCTTTCTCCCACTTCTTGGGTCTGCAAAGTGTAAATTCAGGCAATGGATTTTAGGTTTTTCTTTTTTCTTTATAGGTTCCTTAAAAGGCACAAATAGTGAGTGCAAACTACCTCACTGCATTACCATCCTGGACCATGGAACCCCCTGCCTACCTCAGAGCCTGACTGATTTGCACATCCCAGCCAACTTTTGAGCCCTGGGCTGGTCATAGAAACCCGTGCTGACTGATGACTGGCAGTCAGCCTCACTTGGCAACTCCACATGAGCGAGTAAAAAAAAAAAAATTTCCCACTCCTCAGATTGAGACGAGAACTCCCCCTACACACACAAACACACAAACAAGCACTCCACTGTGAGATCAATCTTTATTTTTAACAAGTTGTACTGATCCTGAGGCTGTGGTGAGGCACTCTTCATGCGTTACCTCAGTTAAATCTCAGAACAAGACAGGAAGGAGAAATTCTGACCTCCATTTCACTGACAAGGAATCTAAAGTTCAACAATAGTAAGTAATTTACTGAAAATCACAGAGATACTATAGTGATGTGGTTATGTCCTAAATGACCTGGAATGCAAATTCAGGTGCCTCTTACTAGCTGTCTTACATTGGATGGTTGCTTAACCTTGTTAAGCCTCAGGCTACTAACCAGTGAAATGAAAAATACTCATAACAAAGCAATACCATGCTTCTATGAGGTTGTTCTAAGAATGAGATAAAACTCTACACACACACACACACACACACAAACACACACACACAGAGTGCTTATCACCTTATTAAAGTTTCAAAAATACTAGGTATTAATTTGAGGCAGAGTCAAGAGTTGAATCCAAAGTAGTATTATATTCCTCCCACCCTACTGATTCCCTCTAAATGTTAACTACTCCAGGAAGATTTTAAAGCACTGGCATAGTTCTCTAGAAAGAGTTAGTGGCTGTTCTGCTCTTATAGGCCAGTGTTAGGTTTCATCATCCTCAGGGGCCACTGTTTCTATCTTGCCCGGCCACAGATACCCTGAATTCCCAGCATATCTCTTGCAGTCAGAACAGACAATACTAAAGAAGTCACTCAGCTGCTCCTGCTAAACATCTTATTCATCTTCCCACCCTTATCTCATTTAATCCTTACCATACACCTGTGCCCACTTCATAATTGAAGCCTCCAAGAGGTTAAAAACACCTACGAGATGGCATGCTGAGAATAAGCTCTTCCTCTTTCTGTTACGTCACACAGCACACTGCAACATTTTCAATGAAGATCCTCCTTACAAAAGTCTGGAAGAATATAGTTATTAATCCATGATCCACTTGTAAAATATTCCAACTAATTTTACTGATGATTGTGTAGTTAGAGTATGGGGAATAAATAAGTCATCTTTTAAAATCTTATGGTGTTAGATATTCCTGTAACACTTCCAAGCCAGTAATTCCAGTGTTTAGCATTAAACCCTGAAGAGTGTACCTTAATTAAATCAGATTCCTTGTAAATATTTCTTCCTAATACATTGAGATGTTTGGCCAAACCAATTTTCCAAACAGGGTCATGTTCCCAAAATCATCTCAGTTAGAATCTCTAAAAGCATTTGACTCCATAAATGTCTCTCAGAGCCTCTGCTTTCTAAAGTAATGGGAATTTTGGGCCAGGTGCAGTGGCTCATGCCTGTAATCACAGCCAAGGCGGGTGGATTGCTTGAAGTCAGGAGTTCGAGACCAGCTTCACCAACATGGTTAAACCCCGACTCTACTAGAAATACAAAAATTAGCTGCGCATGGTGGCATGCGCCTGTAATCCGAGCTACTTGGGAGGCTGAGGCAAGGAGAATCGATTAAACCTGGAAGGCAGAGGTTGAAGCAAGCTGAGATCATGCCACTGCACACCTTCCAGAGGTGAGTAAGAAATGATTAATGTTTTTATAAGTTACTTTCCAATATAGGAGATCCACATGCAAACGAATAATTAGAATAGAGTGACTCATGCTGTATAGAAGTTGGTGCAATATGCTGTGAGTGAAGAGGTAAGTGAGCAATCCTGAGGGGTGGGGAGAGACAACTAAGGAGAAGTTAGTTTTCAGAGCTGGCTCAGGAAAGCTCTGTGAGAGTTCACCAGAAAAATTAGGGAAAAAAAAGGACAGACGAAAGGGTATAAACAAATAATCTGAGGCATGATGAGCATGACATATTTTAAGAAACTGAAGTATTCAAGGTCTTGCTTGGGGTCAGGGAAATGGCAGGAATTGAGTGGAGAAGGGAAGACGAAAGCACGTCCTACCTGAAGGAACGGCAGGACCATTTAGAGTCTGGACTTTCCTATAAAGAGTAGGGCCTTTAAAACCAAAGTTCTTAATCTGGATATCAGGGATTATATAAACCCTCCAAAATTGCACAAAATAATATGTAGGGGTGTTTGGAGTGCTGAGCAGAGGGGGAAGAGGGCTCACAGCTTTTCTCAAGTTCTCAAAATCACCACTATTTAAGAAAAAGACTCGCATATTCCACCTTATAGTTTCTTGGCAAGAATGGATTCAGAAAGAATTGGAGTTGAGTACATTGCTTGAGTCTCTTTAATCATGCTAGAGTGTTCCAGGTTTATGACGGAAAGCAGAAGGGATGTAGTAGTAGTCCTCTGCCAATCTCATCCCTGACTGGCTCGGGGGCAAGAGGGTGGGGGAAGAAAGAGCATACTTTAGGGCCTTCAGAAATATTATAATTCAGCAGCCTCTGTTTGAGCCCTGTCATATTTCCTCCACCTCTTCTGTAAGTTGGCTCTTCACAGCTTGAGCAACACACAGGCTCATTCCAGCTCCACTCAGCCTGTTGTAACTTCAGGTCTGGAAGCAATAAATGAAGATCAAAATCAACAACACGTTTCTTAATAATATCTTTAAATATTAATTCTGCTCTCTTTCAGTTAATTGTCAAAACATATCTGCACTCAGTTTGTGCTGGAGAACATAACCTATAATTCTTTGTTTACCAGTTATAATCAAGCCTGTTTGTAGGAATTAATATTTCCAGGTTAGCTTTTTCATATTCCCTTCATTTTTTCTCTCTACATCATTCACATTCTGTTCTTAAATGAACAAAAAATATATCAGAGAGATGAATACCTGTACTACATTGTTTTGACCCATCTTACTAAAATTACTTTTACTAAATTATAACTGATATGAAAGAGATTAAACTTCATTCAGGAATATGAAAAATCAGTTTTAATATTGATTATAGGACCGTGACTGAAGAGGCTGATCACTATAATCTCACAGAGAACTCTGTTATAGAGACCCCATCAATGTGCTGTTCCAGGAGAAATTTATATCAGATCTCATTATTGTGTAAAATATACTGCCAAGGAACTAGAAAGTTTATACCATATGTCTATAGTAAATTTTGAAATTTGCTTTGTTTAAGTTTTTGCTTTGGCTGCTAGAAAATTTAGAGTCACATAGATGACTTATCTCTAGCAATGATGTAGGATTGCATAGTATAAATTTTGGGAACAATGCTTTTTTAATTCCTTACTTTAGCTTTATTGTTACCTCTATTATTATTATTATTTGCCTCATATCTGTGCTACCTAGTAGCATTACATGCATTTGTGTAAACTGATATTTTGGATACATCCAAAATATCAGGTTAAGTATTATCAATGTATGCAAGAAATACATAATTTTTAGAAGCATATATTGCTTAAAATTTATGAACTGAATATGAACTAAATAAAACCCTAGGTGTCAGACCTGTGTACTGTGTTTCATCTTTAAATTTGAAATATCTTTCCTCTGTACTCACTCCACAGAGGTGTCTGTCACAGTTCAGTGAAGCACCCAGAGGTCACTACAAGTGACCTGTGAATTTACATCCCCATAAATAATCATTCACAAGCAGGCTATGGCCCCAGTGCTCACCGCAAATACAGAGGAACCTTGCATGGGTTAAATTAACCAGCCAGGAGAACATGTGAGCTGAACATATGGTGAAGTGTTTTGAGATTTAGAAAAGCAAGTTTCTGGTACAAACAGAGTCTGGCCTCTGAGACCCCACTGTCAGCATGAAAAAAGATCTCCTTATTTACCAGAGTGAAAAGAAAGGGGCGCTTTCAATGACTTCACCTTCTTAGCTCTACACAATGAAACAGGAGGAGAAATTGCACATTAATGGAGAGGAAAACAAGTGTAAGTTCCTCAGGGAAGTCATACAATGCTGCAGAAGGTGAGTAAAAAGCAGTTTGCAGCTCTGATTGGAAGTGAACAGAGAAGAAATCAGAAGTGAAATCCCACAAATTAAAATTAAAATTGCAATTCCCTTGAGCATTCTGATCCTCACATCCCCAGACCATCCCCCACACTGCGCTAATTGTACCACTTCAAACCTAATGAGTTGGGTATGGAAGTACTGAGGTCTGTAAATGAAACCGTTTATCATTGTAACACTCTTATTAGATATTTGATTGAGCACTTGTTTTTAAGGCTTGGAAATACAACAGAGAAATCAGTCATTGGCGGCATCTTCACCTGTGTTTAGAAAAAAATGAAAAAAAGGTATGCTTAGCCTAAGAAACAGTGAGTTGTTAAAGATATTATTTGGCTAACTCCTTAGTTTATTCTTAGGAAGATCTGAAGCTGGAATTTTAATTCCTATTCCACTCATTAGGACTGGCATTTTAGAACAGTTGCTGGTTGGCTTCAACATGTGAGAAATAAGAGGAGTCTCCTCTTGCAGCTGAGCAGTTAGGCAAGTATCTTATTTTCTCTATGTATCTCTGTAATTATATGTAAAATGAAGATTATAACATAATCTTAAAATAATGCAGAATTATTACAATTAAATGTTATAATATGAAAAGAGTGCTTAGGGCAGTGTCTAGCACATGGTAAATGCTTCACAAGTAGTAGCTGTTATTATTCTTGCACTTGTGCCCAACCTTCTGGAGTTAGAATAGCAAATCAACATTTGGTTGATAGCATAACATTATTCCCCATCATTCTTAAATACATAATTAAAGAACCACATAATTTAAAAAATACAATGCCTGTAATCTTGGCAAAGATTTAAATATTTGTTAGTTCTCAATATTAGTGAAAGTAAAGATACTCTCAATAAGTATAGGTAAAAATGTCTTTTGAGACTTTTTTTTGAAGTGCAATTTGGCAATATCTGTCAAACTATTAAATGTTCATACACCTGAATGCAGGAATTCCACCGCTAGGAGTATTAATCACAGCAATGTTTATAGTTGCAAGAAAAATGGGAAATGACTTAAATGTTTATAAATGTGCTAAGAATTAAATAAATTGTGGTCCATCCATACAATGGGATGTTAGCTAGTTGTTAAAAAGCAGGATAGATCTTTATAATGTATTGATTATAAAAAAATAACCAAGACAAAGAATTAAGTGTCAACAGAACGTTATAAAACAAAATGTATAAATGCATGAATTATATTAAAAATTCCTATAATGTATGCATATGTAAATTACTCAAACCATCGTGTTAACAGGTTAAAAAATAAAAACTATATGACAGTCTTAATAGATTCAGAAAAAACATTTAACAAAACTCAATACCCATCGATAACTAAAAAAATAACTTCTCCGAAAGCTAGGAATAGGACGGGAGTGGTGACTCACTCTTGTAATCCCAACATTTTGGGAGGCTGAGATGGGCAGATCACTTGAGGCCAGGAGTTCAAGACCATCCTGGCCAATACAGCGAAACCCTGTTTTTACTTTAAAAAAAAAAAAAAAAAAGCAGGGTATGGTGGTACACAGCTGTAATCCCAGCTACATGAAAGGCTGAAGGAGGAGAATCACTTGAGCCTGAAAGGCAGAGGTTGTAGTGAGCCAAGATTGCCAAGATTGATTTATTATCAATCAGATAATAAATATCTATGAAAAACCTGTGGCTAGTATCATAATTAATGGTAAAGACTAAGTGTTTTCTTCCTGAGATTAGATACAGTACGGGGCTGGGTGTGGTGGCTCATGCCTGTAATCCCAGCTCTTTGGGAGGCCGAGGTGGGTGGATCACGAGGTCAGGAGATCGAGACTCTCATGGCTAACACGGTGAAACCCTGTCTCTACTAAAAATACAAAAAATTAGCTGGGCATGGTGGCGGGCGGCTGTAGTCCCAGCTACTCGGGAGGCTGAGGCAGGAAAATGGCGTGAACCCTGGAGGCAGAGTTTGCAGTGAGCCAAGATTGCACTACTGCACTCCAGCCTGGGCGATAGAGGGAGACTCCGTCTGAAAAAAAAAAAAAAAAGATTAGAAACAATACAAGGATGTCGTCTCTCTACACTTTTATTAAACACCATATTGGAAGCCTTAGACAGGACAAGAGGAAGACATAAGATTGTATTATATCCAGTTAATATTGATGTTTATACAGAAAACTCTATTTGACTTATAAGAATAAGTCACTAGAATTAATAAGTACATTAATGTTACTGAATATAAAGTATGCATAATAAATGGATTGTACTTCTATAAGCAAGAAGCAGAAATTGACCTTTAAAAACAATAACATTTACAACAGCATCAAAATTATTAATATTCAGGAATAAAGTTAACAAAATATGTGCAAAAGTTATGCACTGAAAATTATAAAATATTGCTGAGAGAAATTGAAGAAAACCTAAATAAATAGAGAGACTGGAAGAGTCAACATCAAAATGTTAGTTTTCTACAAGTTAATCCACAATTCACAGTAAAATCTCAGTAAGTTTTTCTGTGTGTGGTAGAATTGATGAGCTAAATGAATGTGAAGGACCTAGAATAGCAAAATGGGTAAGAAAAAAATTAAAGTTTAAGGACTTTTACTACTAAATTTCCACACTTAATATACAACTTCAATAATTAAAACAGTGTGGTACAAACGTAAAAATATACCTAAGTGGAAGAGAATAGAGATCCCAGAAATAGGCTCCTTCTTATCAATTGATGTTCAATGTAGTCACCAAAGCAACCCAAAATATAATCTTTTGAACAAATTATGCTGGACTAGTTAGATAACCATACACAAAAAATTAACCTCCACCCTTGCCACATATTACACACAAATTTAATTTGAAATGAATAAAAAAACTAAAGGTAATAGTCACACATATAAAACTTCAAGAAAAAAAAAAAATAGAAGAAAATTAATGTGACCCTGGGTTGAGGAAAGTTAGCTAGGACACAACAAACAATACATAATAAAGAAAAAATTATAAATCTCATTCAAATTAAAGATAAATTTTCCTCTTCAAAAGACATCATAGTGATAAGCAAAAGGCAAGTTACAGTCTGAGAGTAATATTTGCCAAACATGTATCTGATGAAGAGCTTTGTTTCCGAACTAAACCCTGCATGTTCTCACTTAGAAGTGGAAACTGGACAATGAGAACACTTGGATACAGGGAGAGAAACACATACTGGAGCCTGTATGGGGAGGGCAGGGGCTGGGGAGAGCATCAGGAAAAATAGTGAATGCATGCCATTCTTAATACTTAGGTGATGGGTTGATAGGTGCAGCAAACCACCATGGCACATGTTTACCAATGTAACAAACCTGCACATCCTGCATATGTATCCCAGAACTTAAAAGAAAATAAAAAAGAAAAAAAAAAAGAATTTATTTCCACAATATAGAAAGAACACTTATTGGGGGTGGTTCCAAGATGGCTGAATAGGAACAGCTCCAGTCTATAGCTCCCTGCGTGAGCAACGCAGAAGATGGGTGATTTCTGCATTTCCAACTGAGCAAACGGCACACCAGGAGATTATATCCCACGCCTGGTTCAGAGGGTCCCACACCCACGGAGTCTGGCTCATTTGCCAGCACAGCAGTCTGAGATCTAGTTACAAGGTGGCAGCAAGGCTGGGGGAGGGGCGCCTGCCATGCTGAGGATTGAGTAGCTAAACAGAGCTGCCGGGAAGCTCCAACTGGGTGGAGCCCATCACAGCTCAAGGAGGCCTGCCCGCCTCTGTAGACTCCACCTCTGGGGGCAGTGCATAGCTGAACAAAAGGCAGCAGAAACCTCTGCAGACTTAAATGTCCCTGTCTGACAGCTTTGAAGAGAGTAGTGGTTCTCCCAGCCAGAGTTTGAGATCTGAGAATGGACAGATTGCCTCCTCAAGTAGGTCCCTGACACCCAAGTAGCCTAACTGGGAGGCACCACCCAGTAGGGGCAGAATGATGCTTCACACGGCCGGGTACCCATTTGAGACGAAACTTCCAGAGGAACGATCAGGCAGCAACATTTACTGTTCAGCAATATTCACTTTTCTACAGCCTCCACTGCTGATGCAGAGGCAAACAGGTTCTGGGGTGGACCTCCAGCAAACTCCAACACACCTGCAGCTGAGGGTCCTGACTGGTAGAAGGAAAATTAACAAATGGAAAGGACACCCACACCCAAACCCCATCTGTACGTCACTATCATCAAAGACCAAAGGTAGATAAAACCACAAAGATGGGGAAAAAACGGAGCAGAAAAGCTGAAAATTGTAAAAATCAGAGTGCCTCTACCCCTCCAAAGGAACGCAGCTCCTTGCCAGCAATGGAACAAAGCTGGACGGAGAATGACTTTGACGAGTTGAGAGAAGAAGGCTTCAGGCAATCAAACTTCTCCCAGCTAAAGAAGGAAGTTTGAACCCATCGCAAAGAAGCTAAAAACCTTGAAAAAAGATTAGATGAATGGCTAACTAGAATAACTAGTGCAGAGAAATCCTTAAATGACCTGATGGAGCTGAAAACCATGGCACGAGAACTACATGACAAATGCACAAGCTTAAGTAGCCAATCCAATCAACTAGAAGAGAGGGTATCAGGGATTGAAGATCAAATGAATGAAATGAAGTGAGAAGATAAGTTTAGAGAGAAAAGTAAAAAGAAATGAACAAAGCCTCCAAGAAATATGGGACTATGTGAAAAGACCAAATCTATGTCTGACTGGTGCACCTGAAAATGACGGGGAGAATGGAACCAAGTTGGAAAACACTCTGCAGGATATTATCCAGGAGAACTTCCCCAAGCTAGCAAGGCAGACCAACATTCAACTTCAGGAAATACAGAGAACGCCGCAAAGGTACTCCTCGAGAAGAGCAACTCCAAGACACATAATTGTCAAATTCACCAAAGTTGAAATGAAGGAAAAAATGTTAAGGGCAGCCAGAGAGAAAGGTCGGGTTACCCACAAAGGGACGCCCATCAGACTAACAGCAGATCTCTTGGCAGAAAATCTCCAAGCCAGAAGAGAGTGGGGGCCAATATTCAACATTCTTAAAGAAAAGAATTTTCAACCCAGAATTTCATATCCAGCCAAACTAAGCTTCATAAGTGAAGGAAAAATGAAATCCTTTACAGACAAGCAATCCTCCCTAACTCATTTTATGAGGCCAACATCATCCTGATACCAAAGCCTGGCAGAGACACAACAAAAAAAGAGAATTTTAGACCAATATCCCTGATGAACATCAATGCAAAAATCCTCAATAAAATACTGGCAAACCGAATCCAGCAGCACATCAAAAAGCTTATCCACCATGATCAAGTGGGCTTCATCCCTGGGATGCAAGGGTGGTTCAACATATGCAAATCAATAAACGTAATCCAGCATATAAACAGAACCAAAGACAAAAACCACATGATTATCTCAATAGATGCAGAAAAGGCCTTTGACAAAATTCAACAGCCCTTCATGCTAAAACCTCTCAATAAATTTGGTGTTCATGGAACGTAGCTCAAAATAATAAGAGCTATTTATGACAAACCCACAGCCAATATCATACTGAATGGGCAAAAACTGGAAGCATTCCCTTTGAAAACTGGCATAAGACAGGGATGCCCTCTGTCACCACTCCTATTCATAGTGTTGGAAGTTCTGGCTAGCGCAATCAGACAAGAGAAAGAAATCAAGGGTATTCAGTTAGGAAAAGAAGAAGTCAAATTGTCCCTCTTTGCAGATGACATGATTGTCTATTTAGAAAACCTCATCATCTCAGCCCAAAATCTCCTTAAGCTGATAAGCAACTTCAGCAAAGTCTCAGGATACAAAATTAATGTGCAAAATCACAAGCATTCTTATACACCAGCAACAGACAAACAGAGAGCCAAATTATGAATGAACTTCCATTCACAATTGCTTCAAAGAGAATAAAATACCTAGGAATCCAACTTACAAGGGATGTAAAGGACCTCTTCAAGGAGAACTACAAACCACTGCTCAGTGAAATAAAAGAGGACACAAACGAATGGAAGAACATTCCATGCTCATGGATAGGAAGAATCAATATCGTGAAAATGGCCATACTGCCCAAGGTAATTTATAGATTCAATGCCATTCCCATCAGGCTACCAATGACTTTCTTCACAGAACTGGAAAAAAACTGCTATAAAGTTCATATGTAACCAAAAAAGAGCCCACATTGCCAAGACAATCCTAAGTCAAAAGAACAAAGCTGGAGGCATCACGCTACCTGACTTCAAACTATACTACAAGGCTACAGTAACCAAAACACATGGTACTGGTACAAAAACAGAGATGTAGACCAATGGAACAGAACAGAGCCCTCAGAAATAATACCACACATCTACAGGCATCTGATCTTTGACAAGCCTGACAAAAACAAGAAATGGGGAAAGGATTCCCTATTTAATAAATGGTGCTGGGAAAACTGGCTAGCCATAAGTAGAAAGCTGAAACTGGATCCTTTCCTTACTCCTTATACGAAAATTAATTCAAGATGGATTAAAGACTTAAATGTTAGACCTAAAACCATAAGAACCCTAAAAGAAAACCTAGGGAATACCATTCAGGACATAGGCATGGGCAAGGACTTCATGTCTAAAACACCAAAAGCAACGGCAACAAAAGCCAAAATTGACAAATGGGATCTAATTAAATGAAAGAGCTTCTGCACAACAAAAGAAACTACCATCATAGTGAACAGGCAACCTACAGAATGGGAGAAAATTTTTGCAATCTACTCATCTGACAAAGGGTTAATATTCAGAACCTACAAAGAACTCAAACAAATTTATGAGAAAAAATCAAACAACCCCAACAAAAAGTGGGCAAAGGATATGAACAGACATTTCTTAAAAAGAAGACATGCAGACAGCCAACAGATACATGACAAAAATGCTCGTCATCACTGGCCATCAGAGAAATGCAAATCAAAACCACAATGAGATACCGTCTCACACCAGTTAGAATGGCAATCATTAAAAAGTCAGGAAACAACAGGTTCTGGAGAGGATGAGGAGAAATAGGAACACTTTTACACTGTTGGTGGGACTGTAATCTAGTTCAACCATTGTGGAAAACAGTATGGCAATTCCTCAAGGATCTAGAACTAGAAATACCATATGACCCAGCCATCCCATTACTGGGGATATACCCAGAGGATTATAAATCATGCTGCTATAAAGACACATGCACACGTATGTTTATTGCGGCACTATTCACAATAGCAAAGACTTGGAATCAACCCAAATATCCATTAGTGACAGACTGGATTAAGAAAATGTGGCACATATACACCATGGAATACTATGCAGCCATAAAAAAAAGATAAGTTGGTATCCTTCGTAGGGAAAGGGATGCAGCTGGAAACCATCATTCTCAGCAAACTGCCGCAAGAACAGAAAACCAAATACCGCATGTTCTCATTCATAGGTGGGAATTGAACAATGGGATCACATGGACTCTGGAAGGGGAACATCACACACAGAGCCTATTATGGGGAGGGGGAAGGGAGGAGGGAAGGCATTGGGAGTTATACCTGATGTAAATGATGAGTTGATGGATGCTGACGAGTTGATGGGTGCAGCACACCAACATGGCACAAGTATACATATGTAACAAACCTGTACGTTGTGCACATGTACCCTAGAACTTAATGTATAGTCAAAAAAAAAAAAGTAGGTATTCAATAAATACAACTTTTTAAATTAAAAAAAAAATTTAAATGAATAAAACACCAAAAATAAAGGACCGGTTTGAATACTAACATGGTATTTTCTTAAATAAACCATCAGGGCATAGGGATTCAGTAGAGGATGTGAAGTAGATATTATCTCCACAGAAATTTTGGTAATCATAAGAATATATTTATTTTCACAAAAATGGATTGTGATTTCTATAATTTAGAAACTCTCTCAGCACAGCTGGAAAAATTCTTGGGTGCTACAAATTGATAATGGTGATCATTGATTTATGACAAATCAAGCATTTACCGTAATGATGCCCATTAATTTTTGGTTTAATATACCAGTAACCCATCATTTGTGTATAGAAGCTAATTCAGAAATAAAAGGAAAAATATTCTTATGATTATTTTAGTTCAAAATGAAAAAAATAAATTATTTTATTAGATACTATGGCTAAATTGATTTTTTTACAACTCTCTACAACATATTAATGACATTATGAAAATTGACATCATTTTTAGCTTCTAAAATGCTAAAACCTGGTTATGTTTCAAGTGGTAATATATAGACATCTTTCTTACCTGCTCATCATTTGTTACATATGTGTTCTCTAGGAAGGCAGAGATTTTTATTCCATTCAGTACTGTATCCCCATGGACTAGGACAATGCCAGCACATACAGACCAATTCAATAAATATCTGTTGAATGCTTGAAGTACCTAAAAATATGGTTTATGTAATTGATGACTGAATAACGTCACTAAAGAAATTTTTTCAGGTTATTTGATTCAACAAGTTATAATTACATTCTTCTTAAGGATAATACTGTGCAATGAGTACCATGGTGGGTAGAAGCTTCTTTAAAGTCTTTGGCTTTAAAAAAGATTTGGCACAGAGGAAGAACTAATGTTTGTTAAATATATGTGTCAAGTGTCATAGTGAACACATTATTTGTAATCCTTACAAGCCTCCTGGAAAATCAATGAGACTCAGATAATTCAAATGATTTGATATCGTTCACATTTTTGGAAAGTAGTCGAATCCCTCTTCAACTTCCAGTTGGCTTGGACATTACCATGTGCTTTCTATTATCCCAAGTATTTTATATCTGGTCAAGGATATAATAAAGCAACTAATATGTGCAAAAAACAATATTCGACCAAAGGATAAAATGTGTAACTCATGGAGGAATCAAAAATAGTATGTGAGATGATTGCAGGCTGGAAAAGTTGAAGGTTATTTTTTATTTATCTATTTTTTTTCTTTTTCTTTTTCTTTTTTTTTTTTTTTTGAGACGGAGTCTCGCTCTGTCACCGAGCTGGAGTGCAGTGGCCGGATCTCAGCTCACTGCAACCTCCGCCTCCCGGGTTCATGCCATTCTCCTGCCTCAGCCTCCCGAGTAACTGGGACTACAGGCGCCCGCCACCTCGCCCGGCTAGTGTTTTGTAATTTTTAGTAGAGCCGGGGTTTCACCATGTTAGCCAGGATGGTCTCGATCTCCTGACCTCGTGATCCACCCGTCTCGGCCTCCCAAAGTGCTGGGATTACAGGCTTGAGCCACCGCGCCCGGCCTATTTATCTATATTTTAAGAAGACAGAATTTAGTTACACCCCCAAAAAACGTGCTAATGTATTAATGCAGATTCTTCTGGGAGCCATGAGAAAACAAATGAAGATTTCTGACTTGATGTGTGGCATGGCGGTGTTGATGTTTTGGGAGGTTCATCTTGGAGCAACAAGGCAAGCTGTAAGCAAAAAGGAAGCCCTTTGGATTCCCAAGATCTAAGAAGTATTTCATTTCAGTCACTGATGTGTAGTAAATCGGAATATCAAAGAGTACAAGTTTTATTGTGGATTGCTACTGTATTTTGCAATAACTAAAACATAGATGATCAAAACAATCAGAAAAGAGTAGCTAATCACTACCTATGGCATAGAAGTCTGATATATAAAAGTGATGTTTTTTTTTTAAAAAAAGGAAGAGCTGTCCTCATATTCTCTTGGAATTATAACCCCAAAAACATACTTGTCTCTCTGAACATTCCTATAGAACATACTTTAAAAAACATTTGATACACGCTAAAATATCATGTGACCATTTCTCTCTGGAGACCTCTGGTGGTTTCCTCAAGAGCCTAAGACAAAGTTCGAATTCCCAGGTCTTTGGTTTTCAAGTTCTTTGGCTTCACTTTAATAACAATTTGTACTATAATTCTGATTATAACTGATAACACTGTTGTGATATGTTATCATCTCATTAAAGATGTGACCTCCAAATCAGAATTTCTAAGAGAATATTGCATGACCAAATAAATATTGAAAACACAAAAACCAAAATTGAATAAGAGATGTTAGAGGACTTAACAGGGCAATAGTCATTGATAATTTCCCAAAAAGTATACATATTATAGAATTTCCTTTTTTTTTTTTTTTTTTTGATCATTGAAACTTTCATTGGCTACTAAGTTGAAGTACTAGAATTTTTCAAAATGTATTTTAGTAAATACTGCTCTGAATGTAAGTTTTAAACATTGGATAAATTAAAAAGTAGAAAGCAATTAGTTATTTATATTCTTCAGGTAATAAATTATTCTCTTCTCTGTCCTTTGTGGTCATAGCCCTTATTCCTTTGTAAGCAAGATACAGTGGGAAGAGCATGGGGTTTGTTATCAAATAAATCTGGCTCTTATTCTTGTTTTATTGTGTGTGTGTGTGTGTGTGTGTGTGTGTGTCTGTTAGTGTGTGTATGTATGCATGTAAAAACAATTAAAATAATTTTTGTTTGATTTTGTTTTGCTTATTTTCTGCTTGACTTTTAATAAACTTTAAATCTTTTATGAATGATTGCTCCATAGTAGAACCAAGGTCCCTACCCTGGTTATATAATGTTAAAATTAAACCTACTGTGCTTTCCCCCTTGATGGCTGGCATTTTGGGCACAGATTCAATGCCAACAGCACGCCTAAAAAACAGGGATCTAGTTAAAGTGAGAAGACCTGAATTCTGTTCTTTTGAAACTCTGGGCTTCCCGGCCCCCGCCCCCCTTTTTTTAACCAGAGGAATAATTTCCACAGACCTCAAAGAGAGGAGAAATCCAAATAATTCGAAAAAAATTCATCTCCCAGATCTCTTTTCTGATGGTCACGGCTCTAGATAATTAGTAACTCAATGGGAAATTCATTAGTTTGGGCACAAGGCCCAATTCCAGAAACATTTTATTTTCACCTTCACACCTTTGAGGAAATTCTTCTTTTAGGCATCTGGGTTTTGGATCTGAGTGAAACTGTCATATCTTAATTATATTCAAAGCTACCCTCTTGACTTCTATTTCAGCTGTGACATTAGCCTTCACACTTGGATTGGCTTGAATTCTCTCTGGCTTGAGAGTGAGAATTTCATATGTTTTCTTTTCATCTGCAGACATCTGTATTCTGTTTAACTCAGAACTGTAAAACTCACAGAGCAGGAAGAGCTTGAGCACATTGTGATCACTGTGGGACTTGATCCTTTCAGGCCAAAAGCTACAAAAATCCTTTTACCAGCACTCCAAAGAAAGTTTTTCACACCAAAGACCAAGGATAGAGAACATCAAATTATTATAATTACAAGTTTAGAAAACTTTTTCTTTAACTATAGTTTACTCATCATTACACACTTTGTCCACACCAGCTGTATTAAATGAATTATTAGAAGAAAATACATATTTAATTTAGAGAAGAACCTAACCTCTCTTGATGCTGTGGAGACACAAACACATTATTAATTTATATGTCAGATATACTTACTAAGTGCATTCTTGTGAATGAGGAAGAATCATGGTCCCATAATCTGTACAGTTTTATAATTCTTAAGGTACCTTTTTATTCATTACATCATTTGATATTTTTGCAATTCTATGAGGAATGAAATGGGTATTATTGGTGGAAAATATGAAACCCAGAGATTTAAAGACTTGCTAAGGTTACATATAAGTGGATGGATTAAGACTATAACACAAGGTGTTTTTTTGCATTTTCTTAGCTCTTTGTAGTTGTAGGTCTACAGCTTTATATTGTCTCTTCAAAATGTGGCCACTAACTTTGAGGAAATAATTTAACTGAGGAGAAATGATAAATAAAATAAAATATAAAAGAAATTAAGAGAGAGCATAAAATTTCATTTTAGTTAAATTAATGTGTGTTTTCAGTTCATTACTGGACTTGTATTTTCAATTTCTGCCCAAGAATTTTGTCATTAGATTGGGCATTTGACATCTTCCCTAATCCAGTCCCTATAGAAACAGTTAGAGATATTTTTAGACTGGATTAATAAATAATAATAATGTTCTAACATAAGTAGGAATTAGTGTTGTTTTTCAAGCTGATCACATTCCAACTGGAGCCATTGGTTGAATTCAATTGATAAACTAATTAGTGACCTGGATAATGGCCATACAGAAATATCATGTTTTTCAATAAACAACAGAAGAATCTAGGGAAAACCAGCTGTGTGTCTACCTTGGAAAAGAAAGACACTAGAGAACATAAGTATCACCTAAATTTTTGAATGAGCCTCATGTTTAAGAAAGCATAGATCTAGTCACATATTTTTCCATGTTTGTATAACAGGGATAAATAACATTTTGAGTATTGTCAGAAAAGAAATGAAATATAATATTTGTATATGCTAATATCCATGTAATTTATCAAAATTATTCTCTATAGAAAACATCATATTTTGTGATTCTCTTGGATTGTTCAATATTCTTTGCAACTTTGGGGCTTTTATTAATAATTTGAAATTTTACTTTATTTTTCAACCATTAAGTTTCATTTTCATGAAAAGATACTACCAGAAATGCAAAGTGCATTTTTCTATAAATAACTTGGAGTCCAAAAGAAGATAGTCATAATTTCAGTTTGGAGTAGGGGAATTAGGACTTCTTAGCAAGTGGCTTATGTGTAATGAAATATTAAATATTCTGTGTTGTTTTGGTATTTTCCAATAGGTCAATAGTGCTCCTAACAATAGATTCTGAAAGTCTAGTGGACTCTTGCAATCCTAAAAGTGAGTTATTTTCTACAACAAATTTCCTTGCTAAAGGAAACTGGCAAGTAAATCCTGAAATTGAAAGCCTGAGCATTTCTGGATTTCCAGTGGAGGTAAAACAACTCAGGACAATATGAATGAGGGATTTCATGCCTGTATCTAAGAGATGTAAAAGTAATTAGGTTAAAGTGATTAGGAAAAGAATAAGATAGAGATGAAGGACATGATAGAGATGTGATGACATCCAGGGATGTTTACATTATTGCTCTTGGTCCTTCACAGGACCAAGATACATAATGAGTGAATGAATACAAAAATGAGTGAATGAATAAAGTTCTGCCTTCTCAAGTATTCATTTGAAGGAAACTTTAAAGGAAAGGGAAAGACAGACAGACTATGACCAGTTGAGTGTAACATTATTTGGCCACTTTAAGGGTTTTACAGCTTTGGGAAGCATATACAGACTTCTAGTTAAGACAGCACTATTCTAAGCCAAACGTGGCAATGCTGGATATTGTAGGGCACTGTCTATAGGCAGGGAGTGACCAACAGACATAACAGATCAAAAAGTGAATGTGGATGGAAAGTGAGCAAAACTAGAAGACATGAATAAATGTCAGAATTATTTATCTATCATGAGCAGTTTCTTTCTCTACTTAGAGTCCATCCAAGGCTTCTTTCAACCTTCCTTTTAAGTTTCAGGTCCTACAGCTTTCTCTTGCTGCATTCTATAGCTTACAAATATAAATGCTATTCATTCTGCCTGATGCCTGAAATGTACTTTTTTTTTTTTTTGAGACAGAATCTCACTCTGTTGCCCAGGCTGAAGTGCACTTGCATGATCTTGGCTCACTGCAACCTCCACTGCCTGAGTCAAGCAATTTTCCTGCCTCAGCCTCCAGAATAGCTGGGATTACAGATGCCCACTACCATACCCAGCTAAGTTTTGTATTTTTAGTATAGATGGGGTTTTGCTATGTTGTCCAGGCTGGTTTTGAACTCCTAACCTCAGTTGATCCGCCAGACTTGGCCTCCCAGAGTGCTGGGATTACAGGCGTGAGCCACTGTGTTAGACCAAAATGTACTTCTTATCCTCCTCTTTTCACTTATAAAACTACTCATTCCTTAGGATTCAATTCAAACGTATAGTTCAATGCCAATCCTTGTTTCATTTCTGTTCCCCATCCTCCAGCAGAAATAATTTTGTTTTTCTTCAATAGAGTTCCCACTATAATGTTACTACACTAGCCATATTATTTCATAATTAGATATTCACATCATTTCCTACTAGATTAACAATTATTTGAGAGCCTTTGTATCACATTAATGTTGAAATTTCTAGCACCTACCATAGTCCTTAGCATATAACAAATCTGGTAAATAAATGAATAGATGATGTGAAGACTGGATGGTGAATATGCACCTTTGAATGACATTTATGCATCCCCTAGCCATTTATTTATTCATGCAATCATGCATGCATTTAGATGGCCAAAATAAACAAATATATTGACTAACTCCTATGCTATTATCTAGAAATATTATTTCCATCATGGGGCTCAAAGGGTTGACTTTTGCACAGTTTTACCTTCCTCCAAACCATCCCTGACATTGTGAGCTGTTCAGTCTCGCAGTCCATGATAACTGATAGTTTGCTCCCATGCTTTCTTTACCCCAGTGACTTGCTGCTGCATAGCTGGTAGCTGAGTTCTCTAGGGAACCTGTTTCCAGATTTGATTTGTGCCTGAGCAAAACCCTGGTAGCCATTTGGAGGTAAGGTCAACAGTTCTGGAAGGGTTTCTGCTCTTTGATACCATGGGCTGCCAGCTTGTGAGTAATGTGGCAAACTGGATCTAATAGCAGTTAATGAAGCCAGTCCACATTTCCTTGGGAGGCACTTAGTCCCTGTTCTCCATATACTTGAACTAAGATGCCTCCTGCTAGCTCAGTGTGGTGCAGAGGAGAGGGCATGGCCTGCCAGATGTGAAAGTACACGGGCAGAATAAATTGGTACAAAGCACCCTGTGAGTGCACTTCATAATAATGGAAACGTGTTTCAATCAGTCACTACGATAACCCTCTGCAATAGGGATTATGATCTTCCTTTTATAGAAAGAGAAAACGAGGTACTGAGATACTGAGTAACTTAAGTTAGAGTCACAGCTACTAAGTGATAGAGTCAGGACTGAAGGCCAGACTTAGTTGATTTCAATGTTCAAGGGTACATTGTTTTTCTGTACAATCAGGTATCATCCCAGGAAGGTTAATTTCAACTCAATATGAAACAAGACTTTCTGAAAAATAGAGCTATCAAATGAATAAATGTCTTCAAAACTCAGTGAACTCATTAAGAAGAATTCAATAAGAGGTCAGAAGAACATGACAGAATAAAACTGTCAAAGAAGCTGGAAAATGAATTACTCTATTTGTTGGAATGTTGGTTTATATATTCCCCTTTTTGTCTAAGATTCTGTGATTGCATGCCAATTATAGACAAACACACACACATGCACACACACATAGAAAGCCCTCATGTTAATGTGTAAAAGATTAACACAGGTAAAACTGTGTGTGCCCCAAATGTAAGTGCAGACAAAATTAATAATAGTAGCTGGTATTAATTGCACCTCTACACTACACTCTCCTTTATACTAGAAGATGTGCCTAACACATTTCATGCATTATCTCATTTAAGGGACACAATAATAGTAGGTACCATATGGGAATTTTATACAGATTAAATTAATATATGTAAACTGCTTAGAGCAATGCCGGACATACATTAAGTGTTAAATGTTATCATTATTACTATTAAATGTTAAATTACTACCAAGTGTTTATTACTATTGCTAAAAACTAATAAATGTTTAACTATTGCTATTACCAGTAATTACTATTAAACGTTAAGTTACTATTAAGTGTTAAATGTTATCATTATTACTATTATTCCTTGCAGCAAGGAATAATGATAGAGCATCAATAAGTTGCATGTTTTGGTAGACTGCAAATTTATAAGGAAAGAGGGAAAGCAAATGAGAGGAGAAAGGAGCAAGGAAGTTGTCTTACATTTACTATGGTGTGGGTAAAGGCAAGTTGGTATTTTAACCCACAGTAAATATTTTGACAAGTGTCTTAATCTTGCAAAGCCTTAATTTCCTTACCCCTAAAAAGGGAATGATTATAGCACCTACTTCATAAGGTTGTTTTGAAGACCATATAACATCGTGCAACCAAAGTACAAAATTTGGTGCTTTGAAAATAGATGTCTTTAGAAAAATCTCCAAATACTTAAAAAAATGTAAATTCGCAAGTTGGCATAAAATAGCTCCAGATTTTTTTTTTCTTTCTGTTCTCACTATTTTCTCTCCCCTAGACAATTCCATTGAATCTAATAGGGTATATCAATGTCCAGTGTGGTGGCTCAAGCCTGTAAGCCTAACAATTTAAGAGGCTGACGCAGAAAGATCGCTTGAACCCAGGAGTTCAAGACAGCCTGAGTGACATAGGGAGACCCCCATCTCCCTTAAATAATAATAATAATGAAATTAGCCAGGTGTGATGGTGCATGCTTGTAGTCCCAGCTACTCGAGAGGCTGAGCAATCGGAAAGATTGCTTGAATGCATAAGGTGGAGGCTGCAGTGAGAGAGAAACAGAGAGAAAGAGACATGAAGGAAGGAAGGAAGGAAGGAAGGAAGGAAGGAAGGAAGGAAGGAAGGAAGGAAGGAAGGAAGGAAGGAAGGAAGGAAGGGGAAGGGAAGGAAGGAAATTAGCCATGCATGGTGGGGCACACTGGTAGTCTCAGCTACAAGGCAGGCTGCTTGAGCCTGGGAGGTTGAGGCTGCATGAGCTGTGGTCTTGCCACTGCACTCCAACCTGGATGACAGAATCAGACCTTGTCTCAAAAAAAAGAAAATAAGGCTAGTAGGATTTATTAGAAAACAGAAAACAACACAGAAACAAAGATTTATATGGCTCCAAAATGAATTTCATGATTTTACTGAAAATACGATTCAACAAAAATTTATTAAGATTTATGATGTTACAAGAGCAACTGTATTTTTCTCAGTGATGTGAAGGAAACCTGAGTATATGAAAATGCATAACATGGAAAAGGTATGCCTTTAGTAGTCAGAGAGCCTGACTTGAAATCCCACATATACATTGAAGAATATTTTGGGCCACTGTTTTAACAACTCTTGGCCTCAGTTTCTCCATTCATAAAATGGGAATGATAACAGTAATCACATAGACAGTTGTGAGGATTAGATAAAATAATCATGGCAAATGCTGGCACATAACAGGCATTCCATGTGTGTTAGTCATTTATTGTATGTAAAGCAACAACAATTTCCAAATAAATATTGCTATACATTGACAATTTCATGTACTTTCATAGTAACAAAACAGAATATTTTAAAACTAAAATTGGCATGAAATTTTGTGATTTAGGATCACTCCCACACACATAATGCAATCTCCAAAAATTTATAATTTTGATGAGAATAGAGACTTGCACATAAGTAACAACCAAGAATAAGAAACATATGTAAATAATTATATATTGAAATGTAAAAGATCTCAACTACAGAAAAAAAGTAAGTATAAAATGGCGAGTACAATGGATACACCCTGCACTAATAGTAAGCTCTATAAGGACTAAGACCACACCTCTTTCATTCTTCATTTTACCTCCAGTCCGTCACATTGGGCCTGTCACACAGTCTTTGTTCAATAATGTACTTATTGTATAAATTTTAAAAGTGCAAAAAATGATGGCTATAAAGTCCACTGTAGAACCACTAGAAATGTTTATGTTATTGTATCCTAGAGAAAAGCACAATATAATATTCTAATTATATATTACTAAATACATTTATTTATCCATATAAAGCTGAACTAAAAGGATTTTTTTAAAAATAAAATCTCGCTGATATGTTAATTCTGTAACATGTTTTATTTCAACCCACGAAGTTTGAAGGCATCTTAAAGAAATACTGATTCAATCTGCTCAGGTTACAGACAAGGAAACAGAGGTCTAGAAAGGAGAAGTGATTTACCCAAGTTTGTTCAGGATCAAGTATCAAAGGCCAGATTTCTCAGTCCCCTGTTTCATTCTACTGGACCAACCACACTGCTTCATTCCTACTCCACCAACACACACACACGTGCGCACACACACATGCACACACACACACACAGAGTTAAGAACTTGCTTTAAGTAAATTTTATTTTCATCTATTTATCCAGTATTTCTCAATGAAGTTTAGGAAAATAATTCATCTATATTACCCATTATAATATACGGCACACAGAATGTGTTCAGTAAACGTTTATTTAAATATTGATTCCCTCCAATGGAATTAATATAGAGTTTCAAAAGATAACATTTTTCAGATCTGGAAAAGGGGCAAGATGAGAGCCCTTTTCAGTAGATAAGAATTTGACAATATTCTGTCAACAAATATTCATGCCATACTTACATATTAGGCTCTAGGAATAGAGTAAAAAACAAAAACTCATACTGTTCCTGTTCTCACAGTTATCCCTGCATTGTCAGGGAGGTAACATTAATTAATTAAATAGCTGTACTAGCAATGTATAATTACAAACTGAGAAAAATCTATGGACATAAATTAACATGATTTTGTGAAAGCATATAATGAAGTAATCTTCCACTAGAAAGTGATACTTGAGTTTGAATATCGGTTGAAGGATCAGTAGAAGTTAAAGTATGACACCAGTATAATATGATAAATTTGAGGCTCTGTGAAGAGGCTATCTGATCAGAGTGATGAAGACATGGTGATGAGAAATGAGATATGGGAAGGATTATTAGAAATCAGAATGGGCCGGGCGCGGTGGCTCAAGCCTGTAATCCCAGCACTTTGGGAGGCCGAGACGGGCGGATCACGAGGTCAGGAGATCGAGACCATCCTGGCTAACACGGTGAAACCCCGTCTCTACTAAAAAATATAAAAAACTAGCCGGGCGCGGTGGCGGGCGCCTGTAGTCCCAACTACTCGGGAGGCTGAGGCCGGAGAATGGCGTGAACCCGGGAGGCGGAGCTTGCAGTAAGCTGAGATCCGGCCACTGCACTCCAGCCTGGGCGGCAGAGCGAGACTCCGTCTCAAAAAAAAAAAAAAAAAAAAAAAAAAAAATCAGAATGTACAGATGGATGGAACCAAGGCAAGATTATGAAAAATCTCAAAGATATAATAAAAAGATCAACAAAAAAGGAGACATTAAATAATAGTAAGAAATAATAGAAGATACAAATAGTAGAAGATACATATACATATACAAATAAAAGAAATAATGGAATAATAGTAAGAAATAATAGAAGATACATCTTATATGTATATGTGTATATATACATCTTATATGTATATGTATACATATAAGATGAGCCTGATTAAGTACTTTACAGAGATTATCTCTGTAAAGAGATTATCTCCTTTGACCTAATTACTTCCATATTTACAGATGAGGAAACTGAGGCTCAGAGATACCAGACAATTTACTGAAATATGTCAATCAGTAAGTGCTCACTTCAACCCATGACTGCCTGCATTTGAGTAGAAGTTTTCCAGAAGAGGACTGAAGTAATGACAATTGATGATGCCTTATAGAATAGATTGGAGAAACTATATAACAATAGATTATGGCTTCTAGAAGGGATTGGAGGAACTAGGATCATGGGGCTGTTTCAGAATCCAAATGGGAAGAAATCTGGGCCTTACGCCAGAGTATTGGTCATGAGAGAGGATAAAGCCAGACAAACTGACAGAATAAAATTGTCTTTAAAAGGAAATTTTAATAAGAAACTGGTTTTCAAGGAGGCAGGTGTTAAATTAGGAGGGGGAGAAATCTATTTAAATTTTATACATGGAGTGCACTAGTAAGAATATAAAACATTTTTAAAAAGTTAGTAATTCAAGGTCCAAGGTTCAAACTTGTCTGAAATGGGCTTTCAAATATTCATCAGAATTTATGACTCAATGCCAAATGTATTCAACTAATACATATGTTAAAATGCACACTACACGTCTTACTTTTGACTAATGAGATTTCAAATCCACCCTGATTCACTCCCGTTTACAGAAGGAAATTAAAAAATTGATTGGTTACTTCCTTCGCTGCATACGGACACCTTGATTGGCCAGCTGCCGTGGCTAGGCAACCAGGCGGAGAATCTTTGGAACAAGTAGCAGACTTCATCACAGCAGGAGCCGTGAGGCAAGAAGCTCTGGGATCAATTAAAATGCCAGGCTTTTCCAGGCTGGTTTCCAGTGCATCTGTGCATGATTCCACATAAATTTAGGGAATTAGAGATCAGACAAAGGTAAACATTTCTGTGCTTTGCTTAGCATTGATTTAGAATGCGAAGATGAAATATACCACAGTCATCCAGCCAGGAGGGGGTTTACACCTTCAGCTGATTTTTTTTCCCTCCTCAATTGCTTCATTATTTTAGGTATGTTGTAATCGAAGTCTGTTTAAATCATCTGTGTGTTCCTTTGGGGAGGGGAGGAGAAAGAGAAACAAAAGAAAAACCAGTTCCTACTTTCATAGACTAAACAGTAGAATGACTCATTCTTTAATTTTATAATGACACCTCTTAAAATAAGAAATTATTAATGATCTTCATTTTCCAGCTATTTGGTTTCCTGAACTTCGGTTAGATAAAAAGCTCACTCGTGTCCTCCTAGAAAATGAAAGACTGTTTCTCCCTTAAAGTCTGGAAAGTCTAACCTTTTGTGGAGCCTTCTCTCCCTTTTTTTGCTTGTTTATTTGTTGTTTGTTTTTTGTTTTCTGTTGTTGTTTTCTTACCTTATCTATCAGTTAAAGTCTAAGGTTTTGTTTGTGTTCTTAGTACGGAAGGTCTTTTAAGGCCTGTATGTTGGGGAGAGGTTTAACTTCTGCACTTCCTTTGTACCTGGGGTGAGGTGAGGGTTAGAGGTTTATCTTTGAAGTACCAAGCAGCATGACAAGGACAGTACAGAGACGGGAAAAGTACAGACAAGTGGCTGGAAACAATGACAAGGCAAACAAATATCATGAACAGCAAATTACAGATTTTAAAATCCTACAGAAAAAGACAATTCCCTGACGTCACAGAGGTAGTACAGACTTACCCTTTTATTAAGCAACAAGAAGAAAAGCAGAAAGCCATCAGGCTTTAGCTGAATATTAGGAAGGAATCAGAAGTGGGGCTTTAAGCCATCTTCTAAATGAACATCACCAACTCAGTATCTCCTACCCTATTTCCACACCAGTGATAAGTGTTACAAAGATGTCCAAAGTTCTTTTCAGCTTTATGGTTGTAAAATTCTGTGAATTAATTCAAAATTTTAGAAAAGTTGAGGAGAAAATTAACATTTATTGAGCTCTTGGGACTGGGTTCAATGCTCAATACATTTACTCTATTTTTTAATTCTGATGACAATCCTGTAAGGGAGACAGTATCTCAATTCTACAGGTGAGGAACCTGATGTTTTGATTCTATTAATCAAGCTCATGTTATTTCTACTTCCTCTACCCTCTGAATTATGTAATCCTCAAGAATTCTTATACAATGAGGACTACCCACCTAAAGTTTGACTTAGGTGAAATAAATCATTCATTCTATATGCATTATAAACATAAGTGCAGTATAATATAAATCTATAATGACCACTTCCAGGAGAACATAAAAGCTTAAGAAAATATCAGTTAACGATCTCTTGCCGTTTGGTCAGCAGACTGTGTGAGAAATGGCAACCTCCCAACAGAACACAATATACGAGAGGGTTGAGAGTCAGACTCTCAAGTCTGGTATTCCAACTCTAGATACCTTCAGAGTAAGGTGATACAGATCTTGCCAAAGTACATGGTGAAATATTTTAATGCGAGAGTGAGTGTAGGTTAAAACTCCAGCAGCTTGGAGTTTTAATATTCTGTCATCCACAAGTGCCTGTAATTAATACTGCTTACATTCAGTTGGCATATTTATGAGTTGAGTTTCCTCCGTATATCCATTCTTCAGTTTTTCCCTACCTATTAGCAGTGCTCAGAGACCAGGGAGTAACTGACTGCAATTCAGTTGAAGCAGAAAAAATTGCCTAAGAAGACATCAATAAAAGAATGATTTCCATAAAGGAACAATTACTTCTGCTACATTCTTTGAGCTGATATAAATCTAATTTTAAAAGTTCTTCATTAGTTTAGAAAAATTCTGCTTCTTCTCAAAGGGAGTTTTGCTTTGCTTTTGCTTCTTTAGAAAGAGGAGTTCCTCAATAATACAACTCTAGATGGTAAATTGCTATCTTAGTTCCCCACCAGGAAAGGATCATACCCCTGAAGCTTCAGAAATCCCTGCCACCATGGCTTCTGTTGGAAGCTGTGCTCTGTCAAAACCTGATGCTCTCTGAATTGCCTTTGGGCAATTCTTTTTCTTCTTCTTCTTTTAATTTATTTTTTTTCAAGAATAGTGCAAATTTAAAGCTGAATAGCTTTATCATTCTGTCCTGCAGAAGCTAACAAATTTGAAAGTCTTCCTTTATTTCCATTTATTCCACTCTCTCTCTCTCCCTTTTAATTCAAATTATCTGTGATTCCACTCTGTCTGTCCCTTTTAATTCAAATTGGCTGTATCTTTGCTGCATAACCCCATCTCTATTTCTGGCTTCTGTTAAGATGGCTGATTAGGTTCATAGTTCACACCATCACTTATCAACTTACCAAACTGTTGGTCAGTTACCCCCTTGGTGTTCTCTTATGAACGTACCTTCTCATTTTTGCAACGCAGACAGGCTGAGAATTTTCAACATCTTTAAGTTCTGGTTCCTTTTTGCTTAACAATCTCATCTTCAATTCATTTCTCTCTCCTCTCATGTCACTATAAGGAGTCAGGAGGAACCAAGATGCTCCTTCAACACTTTGCTTAGAAATCTCTCTAGCTAAATATCCAATTCTATCACTCACAGGTACTGCTCTCCACAAAACACTAGAATACAAACACATTTCAGCGGAGTTCTTTGAAACTTTATGACAAAGAACACCTTTTGTTCTTTGTCCAATAATATGTTTCTCATTTTCATCTAAGACTTCTCTAGAATGGCCTTTGTCATCCATATTTCTACCAAACTTCTGTATGTGATTATTTGTGTATTCTTTAAGATGGGCACTTTCTCTATAGTTATTTTCCTTTCTTTCTGAGTGCTTAACAGATTTATCTTTAATATTCCCTTCATCCCAATATCTGCTTTTTCTAGCATGCACCTCAATCTCTTCCAGCATCTACCCATTACCCAGTTCCAAAACTGCTTCCACAATTTTATGTATTTGTTATAGTGGCACCCTATTTCTTGGTAATAATTTCTGTCTTAGTTTGGGTAGTGATAGCAGAATATCATAGAATAGGTGACTTAAAAATATTAATTAATTTCTTACAGTTCTGGAGGCTTGGAAGTCTAAGATCAGGGTGCCAAAATGGTTAGGTTCTAATAAATCTCAGTGGCCCTCTTCCTAGTTTGCATGTGGCCTTCTTGCTGAGTCCTCACATGGCAGGAGGAGAGGAAGAGAAAGAGATAGAAAAAGAGAGAGACACAGACACAAAGACAGGAAGTTCCCCCCCATGTCTCTTCTTATGAGGGTACTAATTTGATTATGAGAGCTTTGCTGGGATGTCCTAATTACCTTCCAAAGGCTCTGTCTTCAATACCACGTCACAGTGGGAATCAGGATTTCAGCATATGAATTTTAAGGGAACATAAATATTCAGTTCATGGAAATTATTACAGGTTTTGAATTCAATGAAATAAACAAGCTGATTGTAATAGCATTAGACATTGAGTTTTCAATAATGATTCAGGGAAGGTGCATTGCACTTATTGATAATTTTGCACAAAATGTGTATTCACAAATATGTAAGAAGAGAATTCTGATTTTGGTAACATGAATAACATATCCAACATAGACTCCTCACCCCCTCAAAAACGCACAATAGTAGAAGTTAACAATAGCAACAACAAATGCACACAAATGAATAGGTGTACTCAGGAGAATTAGTAAAAATCCCAAATTTTAGAAAAAAAAAAAAGAGAGAGAGAACTCAAAAGAAAAAGGTAAACAATTTTATTAACCCTGTAACATCCTAGGGAGGAGAAAACCCTGATATAGGTCCTATAATCTAGTACTTAGGGTATGTTTCTTAGGGATAGAAACACAGTGGTTTAAAGCTGAAACTTGGGGCCCTGAGTAAAGCTAGAAGAGCATTAGAGCAGCCTCCTTCATGTAAGTGAGACTAAAAACAATCAGTCCATAAAAAAGCAAGGAAACTTGACTCTGATTGGGTCTTGGAGTGTGAAAAAGTCTCCAATTAGCAACCGAAACTCAGCCTATTCCACATGCAGGTGTGGAGTCAAATTTTAGCTATCTTCTATTAATCTATATATTTGTCAGCTTGAATTACCACAGCAAAGCACTTTAGTCTGCTTAAGCAACAGAAATTTATTTTCCCATGGTTCTGAAGGCTGGAAGGCCAAGATCAAGGTTCTGATCAATTCGGTTTTTGATGAGGGCTTTCTTCCTGGCTTGCAGTTGGTTGCATTTCACTATGTCCTCACATGGTTTTTCCTTGGTGCATGCATGTGGGTAGGCAAAGAAAGAATGAGAGATGATCCACATAATTAGGAAATGCAAATTAAAGCTACAAAGTCATACCATTTCACATTCACTAGAATATCTATAATAAAAGAACAGACAGTATTATTAATGGTGAGAATGTGAAGAAAATGAAACTCCCACATATTGGCAGAAATGTAAAACTGGTACAGCCAGTTTGGAAAAGTTTAGCGGTTTCTTAAAAAGTTAATCATAAACTTACTGAATTAGTTTCCTACAGCCATCATAACACAATACCACAGACTAAGAGACTTAAATAATGGAAATTAATTTTCTCACAGTAATGGAGGTTGAAAATCCAAGATCGAGGTGTTGGTAGTTTTGGCTTCTCTTGATGCCTTTTTGACTGTAGACATTGGGCTTCTCATTGTGTTCTCACATGGACTTTCTTCTGTGCACAAGCCTTCCTAATGTCTCTTCCTCTTTTTATAAAGATACCAGTCATACTGGGTTAGGGTCCCACTCTTATGACCTTGTGTCACCTTCATTAACTCTTTTAAGATGCTATCTCCAAATATAGCCACATATAAATTTTGGCAGAACACAATTTAGTCCATTACAAATACAATCCAGAAATTCCACCCCTACTTGTTTACCAAAAGGAAATGAAATAGATGTTTACACATATATTTTACACATATAAAGACATGTATGTGAATGTCACAACAACATTACTCTTAGTGGCTATAAACTTGAAATAATTTTAATGTCTGTGAACTGGTGAATACATAAACAAAATGTGATCTATCCAATGGAATAACAGCCATAAAAAACTACTGGTCTATGCTACAACATGGAAGAATCTCAAAGCCATGGTGAGTTAAAGCAGCCCCTCACAAAAACCTATGTATTGTATGATTACATTTACATGAAATATCCAGAAAAGACAAATCTATAGGGACAGAAAATAGATCAATATTTGCCTGAAGCTAGTTGTGGTACTAGGAATTAATCACAAAAGTGCACAAAGGAACTTTTGGGAGGGATATAAATGTTTTAATGTCAGATTGTGGTAATGGCTGCTCACCTCTATAAATGTCCTAAAAGTCATTGAATTGTACACTTAAAAATGAGTGAATTTTATGTTATAAATTATACCTTAAGCCGGGCGCGGTGGCTCATGCCTGTAATCCCAGCACTTTGGGAGGCCGAGGTGGGCAGATCACCTGAGGTAGGGAGTTCGAGACCAGCCTGACCAACGTGGAGAAACCCCATCTCTACTAAAAATACAAAATCAGCCGGGTGTGGTGGTGCACGCCTGTAATTCCAGCTACTTGGGAGGCTGAGGCAGAAGAATTGCTTGAACCCAGGAGGCAGAGGTTGCGGTGAGCCAAGATCATGCCATTGCACTGCAGCCTGAGCAATAAGAGTGAAACTGTGTCAACAACAACAACAACAACAACAACAACAAAATATATATATGTATATGTATATCTTTGGAAAGCTGTGAGGAAAAAGAAACATTTAAGGAATGAAATAGTATAGGTGTTCATAATCCTTGCACTTTCTCATTCTCCTTCTCCATATGCCACATTCCTTTCTGAAAATGACCTGCTTATTTTCCAAGTATTTCTGGTCATTTAAAAAAAAAAGCCGACTTTGAAATGAGCTATTGATCATGAGCCCTTGGTCTCAAGAGAAATTACACAGTCAGTGGTGACTTTCTCTTATGGAAGCATTCATTATATGGCATCTTTCTGTTTTGTTTTGATTCAAAACTAGACAGTGAATTTCTTTCAAAATGTTAAATAAACATATTTTTAAGCATTACTTTTCTCTGGTGGCAAATTAGAAGTCAAATGCAATATGCAGTTCTCATTAATGACCAAGGACACACTAGACATCATAATATAGGTAAGATGTAAATTTATTTTCTTAATAAATTACATGTTGACAATTACATTCATTTATAAATGTTCCTCCCAGATGTTTTCCCTTAAAGGAAAAATCATAGACCATGAAAGACCATGGTCTTTCACATTCATATTTCAATTAGAAAATTTCAAGTGACTGTGGAAAGGTTAATGCCACTATGATGCTTTCTCAAAGCCCAAAAGTCTTCACAATCCCTTTGGACCTGGCCCCATTTCCCAAGCCAAAAGTCATTTCCATCTGTATTCTGAGAGTTTCACTGAGCTTTTAGATTTGTATTGTGCTACTTACAATTTCATACAATTTGGATACACTTTTGCATCTAGAGGCAGTTTATGTCTTAGGCCAAACCCTGAACTTAATTAACTTACCATAAACCTTCTTACCTTATAGCTATATCAGACCATAACACCAGTGCCCAGTTTGTGAAATCGATGTAAGGCATGCAGTAGGAATCTCTTTGTGTGTCAGCTAATGAGGCATTCTTTTCAAATGTCAAAACCTTCTAGCAGATAGGCATTTTTAATCATTCCATTTTGATAGTACAGGGGACAAAGTTCAAATTATAATTGCCATAGGACAACAGTAAGAAGCAGATATTTTCCTAATTTCCTCGAATTACAAGTTTAAAAAATTAGATATTAAGTGATAAAAACAAAAACTGAAAAACTAGATTTGAAGTATGATATGATTAAAATTGACCAAACTCGGATTCAGGTGGATCTGAATTTAGTTTCAGTATTGCTTCTCATTAGCTATGTGAACTTGGGCAAGTAATTATTTTACTTCTTTAATCTTTTTTTAATTGATAGAAGGGCATACGAATATTTATTTCTAAGACTTATTCTGAGGAATGAGTGGGAGTTCTTAAACTGAGATATTTGAACTACTTTCAGGGTGATTGTGAAGCACTGAAACCGCAAGAAAACATGTGTAGGTTGTTTGAGTGTTCATAGCTTTCATCAGTTCTCAAAGGAATTTCTGTGTTCATGATCACTAAGAAGGGATACATAGGTGCTTGTAAATACAACTTTGATAACACTTGAGAATGTGTCAGTAATGTCAATAATGTATTTCCTTCTCCTTTCTGAAGCAAATGATCAGATTAAAATTACAAACAATATAAGATTTCATATTAAATACTGTTTTATACCACATGTATAGATGTTTTCAACAGACAATGAGAAATAACACTCAGTTTTGTTCTGTACAGACCTTCAACGGATGGAGCAAAGCCCATCTACTTTGGGGAGAGCAATCTGCTTTACACAGTATACTGATTCAAATGTTATTCTCATCCAGAAACACTCTCACAGATACACCCAGAGAAATACTTAACCCAATATTGAGTACCCATGGTTCCAGTCAAATTAACACATAAAATTAACACTGACACAATAGATTATGAAATAACTGTCCCTAGAGGTAAAATACATGTTCTTAATATAACTTAGCAGTTATTCATGCAATAGTTTACTTCCAATATTTAGTCTTATAGAAACCACAATTGAAACACGTATTTCCTATGCTAAATGCTTCCATGTTGACTAAAGATTGCTAATATCTAGAACTTTTGCTTATAACCTGCTTTCTCCTGTTTTATTTTCCAATTATTATCTTTGTCGAGTTTTATTTTGTCTAATAGGTTATTTGTTCTTCCCTGTAAAGTTGCACTTTTTTTTTTTGTAGTTTCTCAGAGTTTTTGCAAACCATTCAGCAATTTTCTTCAAATTTTTAAACTATTAATAAAGAAAACCTCAGAAAAGTATACAATGCTTACATTTTTATGCATTGAGTCAAGTTCAAAGTTAGTGACATAGAATTTGTGAACTTATTTTCAATGAGATTAAGTAAATAAATACTCAGAAACACACATAATTCTTACAGCAGTGACTGCGTGTCAGTTAACATTTCTAGGCTGAGCATTCCAATTCTGAAAACCCCAAATCTGAAATGCTTCAAAAGCCAAAACTTTTTGAGCATTGATATGACAATAAAGGAAATGCTCATCGTAGCATTTGGGATTTGGGATTTTCAACCAGTAAGTAAAATGTAAATATTCCAAGTCCAGTCTGAAATTTCCAAGATTTAACTGGTTTGGTGTATAACTTTAGCAGTTTCACCTACTATAAACTTTAGATTTAAGACTTATTTTTCAGGGTCTTTTCACTTAAAGAGACACATTCTCACTTTTTAAATGAATCATTATTTTTCAGGTTCTTCTTATGATGATTCTCTTATCCTTTGAGTTTTTAGGTAAAATTTCATTTTTTTAAATGAGGTCTTTCTTGACCATAAAATGTAAAAGCACCAAATTTCACCCGCAGTGAAATTAATACTTTTTACTTCCTCAGACTCATCAGTATCTGAAGTGCTCATTTGTTTACTTATTAAGACTTTCCCTCTCTCAAAGGAAAGCACTTAGTACTTTCTATATAGAGACTGAGTATCCCTTATCCAAAGTGTTTGAGACCATATGTGTTTCAGATTTCAATTTTTTTTCAATTTTGGAATGTTTATGTTATACTTACTGGTTGAGCATCCCGAATATTCCAGTAAACATTTTCTTTAACCATCATGTACTCAAAAGGTTTTGGATATTGGAGCATTTCAGACTTTGGATTTTTAGATTTGCAATACACAACCTGTAGTAATTACACAATAAACACTGAATAAATAAATGAGCTAATTAATGCTTAAGATTATGTTGCTGTGTTAGTCCATTCATGTTGCTGTAAAGGAATACCTGAGACTGGGTAATTTACAAAGAAAAAAGGTTTATTTGGAGTCACAGTTCGGCAGGCTGCACAGGAAGCATGGCACCAGCATCTGCTCAGCTTCTGGAGAGGACCTCAGGGAACTTACAATTATAGCAGAAGGTGAAGGGGAGCCATGTATCACATAGCAAGAAAGGTAGCAAGAAAGACAGAGAGAGAAGTGAGGTCTCAGACTCTTAAACAGATCTTGCATGAACTCAGAGTGAGAACTCACTCACTACCATGAGGACAGCGCCAAAACATTCATGATGGATCTGCCCTCATGACATGAGCCAAATACCTCCCACCAGGCCCCACCTCCAGCACTGGGGATCACATTTCAACATAAGCTTTGGAGGGAACAAACATCCAAACTATATTAGTTGGTTGGAAAGATCACATGAAAACTCTTTGGAGTACATTGTAAATATACATATGCCTAAAATGAGTTTTAAAAACTTTTCTCTGATGATAAGAAGAAATAAAATGATGAAAACCCCCAGGCACCTATAAATTAAGGAGAACAAAGGTGGAACTGTGGTGAGAAGTGTGTGAGAGAGAAGACTCTGGAGGAATCAGAAAAGGAGAATTCAAAAAGTAAATGCTTTGGGAACATTGTTATCCATGGATCTTTCTCATTTTTATACTGTTTGCAAACAAAGGCACTGGCTGCCATTGTTCCCCATTGTATTTTCCAGGCTGCTTGTATAGCAAATGGCCTTGGTAGATGTAGATATAATACCCCCAACTCCCAGAGCAAAGGGTAGCTTTGATAACTGTCTGGTATACTAAAGATAATGTCTCTTCCTGGAGCAAAGGTCACAGGAAATGTGAATGCTTAGAATCAGACAATCTGTATATGAAATCTGGTTCTGACACTTATTGGTAAGGTATTTTACCCATTTTGGGTATCAGATTTCTAATTTTGTGTGACAGTTTTAAGAAAATATGCCTCAAGAACTGTTTAAATAAATAAATAAAATGACATGATGACTTGTACCATGTGTCTTAGTCTGTTTTGTGTGTTGCTATAACAGGATACCACAAACTTAGTAATTTACGATATACAGAAATATTTCAGCTCACAGTTCTGAAGTCTGTGAAGTTCAATATCAAGGTGCTGGTATCTGACACATGATTTCTTGGTGTGCTATCCTATGTTGGAAGGTGGTAGGGCAAAATGAAGAGAGAGAGGGAGAGAGAGCCTACACCTGAAAGCCCTTTTACGAAGGCACTCAACCCTCAATAATTCTCCATGGTCTAGTTATCTCTCAAGTCTGTACAATGGAAATTAAATTTTTTTTTTTAATTTATTTATTATTATTATACTTTAAGTTGTAGGGTACATGTGCATAACGTGCAGGTTTGTTACATATGTATACTTGTGCCATGTTGCTGTGCTGCACCCATCAACTCGTCATTTACATCAGGTATAATTCCCAATGCAATCCCTCCCCCCTCCCCCCTCCCCATGATAGGCCCCGGTGTGTGATGTTCCCCTTCCTGAGTCCGAGTGATCTCATTGTTCAGTTCCCACCTATGAGTGAGAACATGCGGTGTTTGGTTTTCTGTTCTTGTGATAGTTTGCTAAGAATGATGGATTCCAGCTGCATCCAAGTCCCTACAAAGGACTCAAACTCATCCTTTTTGATGGCTGCATAGTATTCCATGGTGTATATGTGCCACATTTTCTTAATCCAATCTGTCACTGATGGACATTTGGGTTGATTCCAAGTCTTTGCTATTGTGAATAGTGCTGCAATAAACATCCGTGTGCATGTGTCTTTATAGCAGCATAATTTATAATCCTTTGGGTATATACCCAGTAATGGGATGGCTGGGTCATAGGGTACATCTAGTTCTAGATCCCTGAGGAATCGCCATACTGTTTTCCATAATGGTTGAACTAGTTTACAATCCCACCAACAGTGTAAAAGTGTTCCTATTTCTCCACATCCTCTCCAGCACCTGTTGTTTCCTGACTTTTTAATGATTGCCATTCTAACTGGTGTGAGATGGTATCTCATTGTGGTTTTGATTTGCATTTCTCTGATGGCCAGTGATGATGAGCATTTTTTCATGTGTCTGTTGGCTGTATGAATGTCTTCTTTTGAGAAATGTCTGTTCATATCCTTTGCCCACTTTTTGATGGGGTTGTTTGTTTTTTTCTTGTAAATTTGTTTGAGTTCTTTGTAGGTTCTGGATATTAGCCCTTTGTCAGATGAGTAGATTGCAAAAATTTTCTCCCATTCTGTAGGTTGCCTGTTCACTCTGATGGTAGTTTCTTTTGTTGTGCAGAAGCTCTTTAATTTAATGAGATCCCATTTGTCAATTTTGGCTTTTGCTGCCGTTGCTTTTGGTGTTTTAGACATGAAGTCTTTGCCCATGCCTATGTCCTGAATGGTACTACCTAGGTTTTCCTCTAGGATTTTTATGGTATTAGGTCTAACATTTAAGGCTCTAATCCATCTTGAATTAATTTTCGTATAAGGAGTAAGGAAAGGATCCAGTTTCAGCTTTCTACTTATGGCTAGCCAATTTTCCCAGCACCATTTATTAAATAGGGAATCCTTTCCCCATTTCTTGTTTCTCTCAGGTTTGTCAAAGATCAAATGGCTGTAGATGTGTGGTATTATTTCTGAGGACTCTGTTCTGTTCCATTGGTCTATATCTCTGTTTTGGTACCAGTACCATGCTGTTTTGGTTACTGTAGCCTTGTAGTATAGTTTGAAGTCAGGTAGCGTGATGCCTCCAGCTTTGTTCTTTTGACTTAGGATTGTCTTGGAGATGCGGGCTCTTTTTTGGTTCCATATGAACTTTAAAGCAGTTTTTTCCAATTCTGTGAAGAAACTCATTGGTAGCTTGATGGGGATGGCATTGAATCTATAAATTACCTTGGGCAGTATGGCCATTTTCACAATATTGATTCTTCCTATCCATGAGCATGGTATGTTCTTCCATTTGTTTGTGTCCTCTTTGATTTCACTGAGCAGTGGTTTGTAGTTCTCCTTGAAGAGGTCCTTTACATCCCTTGTAAGTTGGATTCCTAGGTATTTGATTCTCTTTGAAGCAATTGTGAATGGAAGTTCATTCCTGATTTGGCTCTCTGTTTGTCTGTTACTGGTGTATAAGAATGCTTGTGATTTTTGCACATTAATTTTGTATCCTGAGACTTTGCTGAAGTTGCTTATCAGCTTAAGGAGATTTTGGGCTGAGACAATGGGGTTTTCTAAATATACAATCATGTCATCTGCAAACAGGGACAATTTGACTTCTTCTTTTCCTAACTGAATACCCTTGATTTCTTTCTCTTGCCTGATTGCCCTAGCCAGAACTTCCAACACTATGTTGAATAGGAGTGGTGAGAGAGGGCATCCCTGTCTTGTGCCAGTTTTCAAAGGGAATTTTTCCAGTTTTTGCCCATTCAGTATGATATTGGCTGTGGGTTTGTCATAAATAGCTCTTATTATTTTGAGGTACGTTCCATCAATACCGAATTTATTGAGCGTTTTTAGCATGAAGGGCTGTTGAATTTTGTCAAAAGCCTTTTCTGCATCAATTGAGATAATCATGTGGTTCTTGTCTTTGGTTCTGTTTATATGCTGGATTATGTTTATTGATTTGCGAATGTTGAACCAGCCTTGCATCCCAGGGATGAAGCCCACTTGATCATGGTGGATAAGCTTTTTGATGTGTTGCTGAATCCGGTTTGCCAGTATTTTATTGAGGATTTTTGCATCGATGTTCATCAGGGATATTGGTCTAAAATTCTCTTTTTTTGTTGTGTCTCTGCCAGGCTTTGGTATCAGGATGATGTTGGCCTCATAAAATGAGTTAGGGAGGATTCCCTCTTTTTCTATTGATTGGAATAGTTTCAGAAGGAATGGTACCAACTCCTCTTTGTACCTCTGGTAGAATTCAGCTGTGAATCCATCTGGTCCTGGACTTTTTTTGGTTGGTAGGCTATTAATTGTTGCCTCAATTTCAGAGCCTGCTATTGGTCTATTCAGGGATTCAACTTCTTCCTGGTTTAGTCTTGGAAGAGTGTAAGTGTCCAGGAAATTATCCATTTCTTCTAGATTTTCCAGTTTATTTGCGTAGAGGTGTTTATAGTATTCTCTGATGGTAGTTTGTATTTCTGTGGGGTCGGTGGTGATATCCCCTTGATCATTTTTAATTGCGTCGATTTGATTCTTCTCTCTTTTCTTCTTTATTAGTCTGGCTAGTGGTCTGTCAATTTTGTTGATCTTTTCAAAAAACAAACTCCTGGATTCATTGATTTTTTGGAGGGTTTTTTGTGTTTCTATCTCCTTCAGTTCTGCTCTGATCTTAGTTATTTCTTGCCTTCTGCTAGCTTTCGAATGTGTTTGCTCTTGCTTCTCTAGTTCTTTTAATTGCGATGTTAGAGTGTCAATTTTACATCTTTCCTGCTTTCTCTTGTGGGCATTTAGTGCTATAAATTTCCCTCTACACACTGCTTTAAATGTGTCCCAGAGATTCTGGTATGTTGTATCTTTGTTCTCATTGGTTTCAAAGAACATCTTTATTTCTGCCTTCATTTCGTTATGTACCCAGTAGTCATTCAGGAGCAGGTTGTTCAGTTTCCATGTAGTTGAGCGGTTTTGATTGAGTTTCTTAGTCCTGAGTTCTAGTTTGATTGCACTGTGGTCTGAGAGACAGTTTGTTATAATTTCTGTTCTTGTACATTTGCTGAGGAGTGCTTTACTTCCAATTACGTGGTCAATTTTGGAGTAAGTATGATGTGGTGCTGAGAAGAATGTACATTCTGTTGATTTGGGGTGGAGAGTTCTATAGATGTCTATTAGGTCTGCTTGCTGCAGAGATGAGTTCAATTCCTGGATATCCTTGTTAACTTTCTGTCTCGTTGATCTGTCTAATGTTGACAGTGGAGTGTTGAAGTCTCCCATTATTATTGTATGGGAGTCTAAGTCTCTTTGTAAGTCTCTAAGGACTTGCTTGATGAATCTGGGTGCTCCTGTATTGGGTGCATATATATTTAGGATAGTTAGCTCTTCCTGTTGAATTGATCCCTTTACCATTATGTAATGGCCTTCTTTGTCTCTTTTGATCTTTGATGGGTTAAAGTCTGTTTTATCAGAGACTAGGATTGCAACCCCTGCTTTTTTTTGTTCTCCATTTGCTTGGTAAATCTTCCTCCATCCCTTTATTTTGAGCCTATGTATGTCTCTGCGTGTGAGATGGGTCTCCTGAATACAGCAGACTGATGGGTCTTGACTCTTTATCCAGTTTGCCAGTCTGTGTCTTTTAATTGGAGCATTTAGTCCATTTACATTTAAGGTTAAGATTGTTATGTGTGAACTTGATCCTGCCATTATGATATTAACTGGTTATTTTGCTCATTAGTTGATGCAGTTTCTTCCTAGCCTCAATGGTCTTTACATTTTGGCATGTTTTTGCAATGGCTGGTACCGGTTGTTCCTTTCCAGGTTTAGTGCTTCCTTCAGGATCTCTTGTAAGGCAGGCCTAGTGGTGACAAAATCTCTAAGCATTTGCTTATCTGTAAAGGATTTTATTTCTCCTTCACTTATGAAACTTAGTTTGGCTGGATATGAAATTCTGGGTTTAAAATTCTTTTCTTTAAGAATGTTGAATATTGGCCCCCACTCTCTTCTGGCTTGTAGAGTTTCTGCTGAGAGATCTGCTGTTAGTCTGATGGGCTTCCCTTTGTGGGTAACCCGACCTTTCTCTCTGGCTGCCCTTAAGATTTTTTCCTTCATTTCAACTTTGGTGAATCTGGCAATTATGTGTCTTGGAGTTGCTCTTCTCGAGGAGTATCTTTGTGGCGTTCTCTGTATTTCCTGGATTTGAATGTTGGCCTGCCCTACTAGGTTGGGGAAGTTCTCCTGGATGATATCCTGAAGAGTGTTTTCCAACTTGGTTCCATTTTCCCCCTCACTTTCAGGCACCCCAATCAGACGTAGATTTGGTCTTTTTACATAATCCCATACTTCTTGCAGGCTTTGTTCGTTTCTTTTTCTACTTTTTTCTTTTGGTTTCTCTTCTCGCTTCATTTCATTCATTTGATCCTCAATCGCTGATACTCTTTCTTCCAGTTGATCGAGTCGGTTACTGAAGCTTGTGCATTTGTCACGTATTTCTCGTGTCATGGTTTTCATCTCTTTCATTTCGTTTAGGACCTTCTCTGCATTAATTACTCTAGCCATCAATTCTTCCACTTTTTTTTCAAGATTTTTAGTTTCTTTGCGCTGGGTACGTAATTCCTCCTTTAGCTCTGAGAAATTTGATGGACTGAAGCCTTCTTCTCTCATCTCGTCAAAGTCATTCTCCGTCCAGCTTTGATCCGTTGCTGGCGATGAGCTGCGCTCCTTTGCCGGGGGAGATGCGCTCTTATTTTTTGAATTTCCAGCTTTTCTGCCCTGCTTTTTCCCCATCTTTGTGGTTTTATCTGCCTCTGGTCTTTGATGATGGTGATGTACTGATGGGGTTTTGGTGTAGGTGTCCTTCCTGTTTGATAGTTTTCCTTCTAACAGTCAGGACCCTCAGCTGTAGGTCTGTTGGAGATTGCTTGAGGTCCACTCCAGACCCTGTTTGCCTGGGTATCAGCAGCAGAGGCTGCAGAAGATAGAATATTTCTGAACAGCGAGTGTACCTGTCTGATTCTTGCTTTGGAAGCTTCCTCTCAGGGGTGTACTCCTCCCTGTGAGGTGTGGGGTGTCAGACTGCCCCTAGTGGGGGATGTCTCCCAGTTAGGCTACTCAGGGGTCAGGGACCCGCTTGAGCAGGGAGTCTGTCCCTTCTCAGATCTCAACCTCCGTGTTGGGAGATCCACTGCTCTCTTCAAAGCTGTCAGACAGAGTCGTTTGCGTCTGTGCAGAGGTGTCTGTGTGTCTTAGTTTACTGTGCCCTGTCCCCAGAGGTGGAGTCTACAGAGACAGGCAGGTTTCCTTGAGCTGCTGTGAGCTCCACCCAGTTCGAGCTTCCCAGCAGCTTTGTTTACCTACTTAAGCCTCAGCAATGGCGGGCGCCCCTCCCCCAGCCTCGCTGCTGCCTTGCCGGTAGATCACAGACTGCTGCGCTAGCAACGAGGGAGGCTCCGGAAATTAAATTTTAACATGACTTTGGGAGGGACCAATCATTCAAACCATAACAGCATGATAGGCATATCTTTTGTGCACAATTGCTTACTATTTCTATCTTTGTTTCACCTTCCTTTTTCTCTGCCTTTCATCCTACCTTCTTTGAACTGTCTTTAGAAAATCAAAATGCCCCCATTTCCTTAGAAGATCACAACCCACCTCAAACTGATAAAGAAACTGACATTTATAGAACACATCCAAATATAATTATCCTAAAACTTTTTGGACAAAACAAACTAACAAACATAAATACAAAGCAGAGATTACAGAGGCTTAGACAATTAGTCAAACTCCTCTATCACAAAGTATGTCTTTCACCCAGTTATCTTTCCTTGACATACCAACCATCTATTGAGCACTCACCAAGTGGGTGTATTGAGAGAGAAGAGGAGATGTACTAGTATGAAATGAATTCAGCCCAGATAATAGGAAACCCAGCCAACAGTGGCTTGAACAAGTAAAAGGTTTATTTGACTCATGCAAAAAGAAGCCCAAGATAATTTGGTTTAAGTGTAACAATGCCATCAAAGACCTTTTTAATACGCCACCCTCAACATGCAGTTCTTCAGCTTCTAATATGCCATCCTCAACATGAAGGTCTTCAGCTTCAAGCTTCTCTCTTCTTGGTAACATCAGATGAACTGTGTGAATTACATACATTCAACTCTGGTACCTCTTGAACTCTTCTTTCAAAGTTCTTTCAAAATTCCCTAACAGCATTTACTGACCAGAGATCTCACAGCCTACTGGTACTTAGCCTCAGAGACATTTCACCCAATGGGGAATGGAGCTGTATTCCATTTCCAGAATGCTGAAGGTTGCCACCAGCCTTATACAGCTTTCTTTCCATCAGAAGATCCACGGTATTTTCTGTACCCTAATATTGGGCAAGGATCAGGCACCAAGCTCTTTCATGTTCTCTTGTCCTCTCGAGTAGAATTCTTTCTCTCTCTCTCTCTCTCTCTCTCTCTCTCTCTCTCTCTCTCTCTTATTTTTTACCCTAATATCTTTATTATGTTGAAATTAAACAGATTGTTGCAAGTGATCATATCTCAGGTTACATTCCTTTTCTTTCTCTGATAACATCAAGAAAGATTAACCATAATCAAGAATGGCAGTTCCAGTGGAAGGAATGACCCTCCTGATCCCTTGGCACAGGCACAACTAGGTGGAAGCCTGTCAGCTCCTAAGTTGAGGCCATGAGAAGAGTGTAGGTAGGAGGAAAAAACACAGTGAGAGTATTTCTAACAGGCTCAGAATTAGGCAACTGTGTACACATACAAATATATATACATATATACATATATATATATATATGTATGTACACACACACACACATATTTTAGAAAACAAAAAATTCTGTGCCTGAGTAGTTACAACTTCACAATGAATCCAGAATCTAGATCCCTCCATCTTTCTGTGTGACTAACCATAACTAATGTTTCTTGCTCATAGTTATAAGACAGCTGTTGATGTCCCACTCACAGTTATAAGACAGCTGTTGATGTCCTACTCACCAGTTAGGAGGATCGAGAAGAAGCTGCTTTCCAGGAAATCGCAGTCAACTTCCAAAAAGATCTCTTTGGTCAAACATGTGTCACAGATCCAACTCTCTTTTTGTAAGGTAGTATGGGGAATAAAATATTTAAGTAGTAAAATTGGGCCTCTGCCAATAAGAAAGAAGGAGAGGATAGATATTGAGTAGATAACTAGCAGAATCCTCCATGTGATATACTGGAATGAGAGACATGCTAGCTTTGATAAATTACATCTGCCTCCATTTGTTAGCTCTTGTCACATATTGAATTATTTTCTATTGAATCCAAGGAATGCACTTAAATTACATTCAAGTTTTCAGTTTGAAATGAAAGTACCACATTTGTTCCACTCTACTCTTATTATTTCCACCAAACCCTGAATTTCTCCATTCCTTACCACTATGTTCCATGGTATTACATTCAAAGCCTCAGTCACAGCCCACTGAAATCCATAGCAGTCAAATGGTTAAAAATCAGAGTTCCTAGAAAATCCACCTGAGATGATTAGTTAAAGCAATCTGAAAAAGCAAGATATTTCACTGCCTACCACATAATGTTTCTCCAGGCCCAGCCCCTGTAAAAATAAAATATCGTTAATGGAAGCCAACTCGTTACCCCATAAAATTACTACAACACATGTGCTTGAAAACGTAAGACAGATATTCTTAACTTGGCAAGCCACAGGGAACCACAGAAACGTTCTCCAAGAAATGATTTCATTTTGTTGGTTTTATATTTAAAGTCACATTTTTGGCAGGCAATCCCAAAGACAAAGTTCCAAGAGTAAACTGGCCTATGGGATAGAACTCAGACTTCTGGTCACTTGCCCACACGTGTTTAAATCACTTACCTGTCCTTGTATACTGGACATAATGATCTGGGAGCCTGGCTCTGTTCCTTCTAGTTGTAGACCTCTTTTTGCCATCTTTTCTTCTACCCTCCATACTGAGTGTAGTTTATTACTTTAGCACACATATGTGGGGTTATAAAACAGTCTAGATTTGAAGTGCTACTCTGGCACTTAAGAGTAGTGTAACTTAGACAAATTACATAACCACACTTTGCTTCAGTTCACACATCTATAAAATAAGCATCACAATAATGTCTATGTCATAAAGCTGTTATGAAGATTGAATCAGTTAATGTATTAAAGTTCTTAAAATAATGCCCAGCATGTAGTGTGATATAGGTGGTAGCTGTTATTATTATCACCCGGCTGGATAACAGGACATGACCTAAATTAGCCAGCAAAATTATTCCCTGAGGTAAGTCAGCCATAACCCGAATAAAAAAATTCTGTAGAAATGTGTGTGGAAGCTGACAGATATTCCCCCAAATACTACAAATATAAGGGACTCAGCTGAGTGATCAGGGAAAGTTACCTGGGATTCAAATTCACTATTTCCTCTGGATGCTTAAGAACTGTGAAATTTTAGTGAACAGAAGATTCTCAGGGTTTATCTCATATAGTTCCTTCATTTTATAAAGAAAAACCCGATCTATGAGTAAATACAAGGTTACATAAGTAATTAGTGGACAGCTTCCTGGGCCCTGATGCAGTGACTTTTTTTCTTATATTAAGGTAAGATAATTTCTTTATTCCCTCTCAAGTGATGATGGGAAGAGAAAGACAAGAATCTGAAATAGGTTGTAAATCTCCATAATCTCTGCTTACAAAGAGGTCCATTCCAACTCAGAAATATTTACTTAACACAGAATCTTGAAACTGTAGAAGTCTTTGGGCTTGGAGCTTTATAACTGTTTACTCAGCTGATTATCTCCATTTCTTACAGTGAAATGTGAAACTTGTTTTTTAAGAGTGTATGTGCAGCTTGAAATCTTCAAGATAGGTAAAAAATGTGAGTTAGGTTTTCCCATTTGGGTGCCAAACTTACAATCTTAACCTTTTCCTCTTCTCATCTTTGCTTCTATTATTCTGATTTCAGAATAATGTCCAGCCCCATTATATACATTTCTGTAGCATTTTCATTTCCCAAGGGTCTTCCTGATTTGACTTATATTTCTCAACAATTGTCATTAGCTTTATCATCCTCACTTGACCAATGAGGAAATCAAACTTAGAAAGGATTCAGCGACACTCTTCTATGATCACATAAGTAAAGGGGAAGCCTGATTAAAAAACAACGACAACAAGAAACAAACAAAACAAAACAAAAAACAAAGAGACAGGTTTTCTGAGTCATTCTGTCTTTCATTTATTCAATATTATCTTGCCAATATGACTGTGTGTTTCCCATGTGCACTGAGGATAAGTGTTTTTTGTTTTTTTTTTAAATCACTCAAGATCCTTTCTTAAAGCTTAGCTTATATCCAGATCAGTTATGTTTTACTCTAACACAGTAAAACTATTCAGTGTTATCAATGAGTTCACAAAGTAGTCAAAAGGTAAACTATACCTGAGATATCAAGTATAAAGAAATAAGAGGTTTTTAGGGTAACAATATAAAACAAATTATAAATGTGCTGAGGTCAATAAATCAGTGACCAGATAATTAGGGCCAATCAGAACCACAGACATAACTGAGAAAGACTATCTGTAGGTCAGCTTCACTGCTTCCCTCCCAGCCTTACTGCCCCAGTCACTCTACAGCTCCCAGGTTTAGTCACACCAGACTAGTTTCATTTCTTTGCACACCTCATGCAATTTCAACATGTCTTCCTACAATTTGTATTTCCTTTTCATCTTTTCTTGTGCTTCTATTTTTTAAAAAAATGACTTACTTATCATTTTATTTATCCTTCAAAGTCTACTTCAAAAGTGTCCAAGACTGACAAAACTACTGTTGTTTAGGAACCCTCAACCAGTAACTGGGGCCTTCTAGGAATTTAAGAGACTCTAGGAAATAAGAAGGAAAAGTCAGTTAATAATAACTTCTCATCCTCATGAAGTTTCTCATCCTCATGAAGTCAGGAGACCATTAGAGACCAAGAAAGTGATGATGTGATGTTTCCTGCTCATCCCCTAATTCAACAATTTTATTGAGCACCAACTATTTTATTATTCTAAGTAAAAATGCATCATTAAATAAGACAAAAATTATCCTCTTATGATGTTTTTATTATGATAGCAAGGCAGACAATTACATATATATATATATATATATATATATATATATATATATAAAACAACACACATAAATATATAACTTAAAATTGTGGTGAGTGTAAAAACTCAAAAAGACAATAAGATTATATTTGAGGGAAATGTAGACATTTTGGTTGAATCTCCAGCACTTACTTCATCATCTCTTGATGAATAACAGCAATGCATGATTTGGAGAAGGATTTCAGTTCAAATGGTGATGACTCATATCTCATATTTATAAATTATTCCCATCTACTTTATCAATGATTGGTTCAAGCATAATCATATGACTCAGTTCCAGTCAAAAAATGTAAAACCAGTTTACTGCAGGCATCAGAGAAAGTTTAAAAAAAATTTTTTATAGAAGAACCATAACAAATTAATAGTTTTATGGTATTAACAAGGAGCCTTGTGGCCCAGAATTTTCCTGAAACCATTTTTACCATCATGAAGGGGGAACCAGCTGTAGGAGGAATATAATGATATGGAAGCTGGACTTAAAAAAGGAACGAACTTGTTAGGGTACTAAGTCAATCACCTGAAACTCACCTGACCTCAGGATCTCCTCCTGTAGGATCTCATATTTCCTGCTGTTAACATAAACTTGAACCACATTTTCTTTTACCTGTTCCTGAAAACAAATGGCACAAAAGGCTAGATGGTCAGGCAAGATCTCTCTAAAAGGTGACGTTTGGACTGAAACCTAAATGATGAGAAGTAGCTAACTGACCAAAGATCTGGAGGAGTTGGAGACAGTCAGGATAAAGAGGCTAAGGAGTAAAGAAATAACAATCAGCTTTTTGAGGGACAGAAGGAAAGCCAGTGTGGCTGGTGAAGTGTGAACCAAAGAGAGAATGGGATAGGAACCAATTGAAACATACACAAGAGTCAGAGTTTTAACTGAGATTTTAATAGATTCAACGCATCTCTTCTTTGAAAGGTTTAGCAGAAATCGAAGTTTTTGTTATTCTTTCTGAAGTCATATATTTGTCATGACATCCAAAGCAAAGAACACCTTAAATGCTCTCCAACCCCTCAGCTAAGATCCACGTCTCAAATTTGAAGATCCTAAATTAGGCGATTCTGACAGAATGCTGAGTAATATACACCCTTTTGTTGGGCTATAAAAATCCAAAAACATAGGCAGAAAAGATTTGATGGTAAAAAAAAAATTATTGTAAGACAAATGGGAAGGGGAAAGAGACAGTCAATATTCTGACATCCGGGCATACAAACAATTCTGCTTAAGTTATTTTAAATATCCAGAGCCAAATGGAGAATTACAGACAGTGTTAAACTATCACCGTTTATCTTCATAGTTTATTATTGCTTCTAAATCCTTAACATATTGTAAAACTAAATGCTCCATACTTTACTCACCTGTATAACACTTGTACGTATTCTATTTTAAACCTAATTTTGTTTAGTTATGTGCATATGTATCTATGTCTTTCCCAGCAGATTGTAAGTTCCTGGAAAAGAGACAACTTTGAAATCTCTTTTGTATTCCCTCATCCTCTGACAGCTCTATCAATTTAATAGAAACTCAGTTCATTTCTGATGAATTAAATGCTCCTTAGTTGCCATTTAACACTGGCAGACAGGTGCTAAGATTCCATTTCTCAATAATTATATTATATAGAATGCATACTAGGTAAGCTCATTCCAATAGTTTGTGACAAAATTTTATATAAAAGAAGGATTCTATTTCAGTTTATAAATAATTACAGGCTTTTTTGGTCTAACTTCAAAATTTAACTGATGTCTGAGTTTCTGAAACCAACAATTCCTTCATTTGTTTCATAGAAACAACTGCTCTAAATTGCAAACAACTGTCTAAAAACGTACCCACATTCACATGGTACATTCACCTCATTCTTCAAATATTGGTTTCCTTAAGGAATCAGTATCTGGCACCCAACATTTGGTTTTGATGTCCTTCCTATGTGTTCGCAGAGCAACCTGGTTTGTATGACTCAACCTATGTAGTTCAGTCTTACTCTGATAGATACACAATGCATGTTTGGTTGATTAATCAAGAAAAAGTCTGTGACATCCAACTTCCTTCCCATCTGCAAGCTCTTATCAGAGAGACAGTCAACATAATAATGTCTGCCGTGTGACTGATACAATAAATAAATAAATAAATAAATAAATAAATATTAATGCTGTTGATATTAGCAAAGTAGCATATATTATGCCAAGAGCATTCACACACATTATTTCGTTTCATCCTCAAGACTTCTTCTAAAGCCAGTGATCCTTCCTCTGCTCTTCTCCACTTCCATCTACAGGCTAAGGCAATGGAAATCGAAACTCAAAATGAGCTTTTTTTTTTTTTTTTTTTTTTTTCTGAAACTGAATTTAAGTCTGAAGGATTCTAGAAATATATATATATACACACACACACACACATATATTATATATATATATATATATATATATATATATATATATTCACTTGTGTTCAATGTACTCTATTTATTGAGTCTAAGAATTCCTTGAGAGCCAGGGGAATTATTTATTTATGGTATTCTTTTCAGCCTCCCACTGTAATGCCCAGCATGTGTTATGTGCCCATTAAAGGCCAATTGAATTTAAACAAGGAGGATCATTTCTTAAAATTCTCAACAGTGAGGCTACAAGTGCAAGAAAAATCTACTTTATTTTCTAGCCAAATCAAAGTTTTGCTTACTCAGATATTTCTTTTTTCAATTATTCTGCTTAACCAATATTTTACTGAAGTAAAATAAGTCATCAAATAAAATCAGTTTCTCTTGCAAACTAACATTTTTCGTTTTGCTTCACATATTCATTAGTAACCTTAAAGTACGCTATTTTAAATATATTATTGATATAAACTTATATATTTAAAACTGAGTATATTACCATGTTTATCTTGCTATTTGCTGGACATCTTAACAAGTAAACTTGATTCATTTTCAAGCTTTTGAAAGAAAATGTTCCGGCAACTGCTAGTTGATCTTGGTGAATCAGGACTAGCTCCCACAATTAACTTCTGAGATTTTAAATTTGTCAAAGAGAAAGTACAAATGACTTAATGTGTGGAAGAATGTCAGTGTCCACTGTATTATGATCTGATAGTAAGCAACCTCAGTTCCTCTTCCTGGTTCCAACTGAGGTTAAAATGAAACTTTCTGGATCTGCTTCTGAATATTCTCTATTTTCGGAGATAAAAACTACTAAATTGTTGACATCTCAGTTGGCTCCATAACTGATATATTTCAAACTGTGTATTTACTTTAAAGTATTGCTTTACCTTTACAAATTTAATACACTTTAAAAATCCCTTGAAAATGTAAGTTTAGATTTTGTCATTATTGGGTAATTTGACATCGAATAAGGAAAATGAAATATTTTTATCTGTTTCAAACAAATGAAGATATAAAAGATGCTGCCATTTTTTCCCCTGGTTTATCATGTAGTTGCTGTTATACAAAGAGGAATGAATTCAACATCAAACATCTGTACTTCAATGTCAACATGCGGTTCAGTAGCAAACAAATGATTCCATGATTTACATGAAGAGCTAGCAGGTTTTAATTTTAGGTTGAATCAGTTTCTAGAACTTCTTCTAAAATTTGAGCCAACAATTCTGGGAAAATCATCTCTGATAAGTGATGAAGATAATATGTCATTGTTGTTGTTTGTTTTGTTTGTTTGTTTGAAAGACATCCTGGGATTCCTGAGGAACATAAAACAGCTAGAGTCACTATCAAATCAGGCTGGGATTCTTTAGCTCTAATGCCAGTCCATATCACTGTTGAAGCATTCTCACCACAGATTACTCTCCTGTTAAAGTGGCAATTTGAATATTTCCTCCAAACCTTTTGTTTTAATTATTAAATACAGTTGCCCAGAGAGATTTTTGTTGTTGCTGTCAGACTTTATATCAGGTAGGCTGTATTCTCTGCATTCCCTAAAACATTTCGGTATCTCAATAATCAGCTACTTGGTTGTCTTTCAGTTTCTTAATAAGGACAGTCACATGTCACAAGAGAACTCAGCCAGGTATAAACAGACAATGAAATCAAAGCTGTACCAACCCCTTCCACCATAGAATCATGGACTTTAAGAAGTTTCAGGGACCATCTAGCCCAATGTTTCATTTTACAGATGAAAAATTCTGAAGGTCACATTGGTTCAAGACTTTTTTAAGATCATAGCGTCTACTAGCAGGTATATCTTCTGGCTCCTAGATTTGTTCGTCCTAAATCTCGTAGTCCTCAGATCTTCTCGTTGCCATTCTCGTATCCTCCTGTGAAGGACTAGCATCTTCCAGACTTCTTTTTCATATGGCTCCTGCTGGTTTAGGCCACTGGGAGGCACTGGTAGAGGACTGGAGGACTAGAAGAAGAAAGAAGCAAACAGTGCCTTAACAATATCTGTACATGGTAAAGCCATAATATTGCATTTTTCATATATGAGTATGATTAGAAAATCAAGATTTAGTCTATTAATCACAGATGGAAAATTTCAATGTTTCAAGGGGCTGGTTAGGTCACATAAATGAATAAGGCAGGCACAGTAGACACCATGGAGAACACTCAACCTATCTAGAGAAGACAGACTAACACACAGTTCCAGAAAACTACTGCCCTGTGAAAAGCTGGCCCATGCTGCTGACTTCTCTGAATTTTTCATTGAAAGGAAACACCTAGAACTGCATGTGAAATTTTCTTTTTTTCTAAGTGATAGCAAGCATTTCAATTTTAAAACACAACTATATGGACCAAATGCAATTTAACTGTGAGTTAAATCTGGCAGGCAGTTTATGATTCCGGCTTTGGGACAACAGCTCACCTCTAGGGAGGAAAAGTGTATTTAAATATTCACCAAGAAGTGCAGGATTAAAGCACTCACTGGAGTAGTTCCTTTTCCCCACTGCCCTGCACGTTGAATATGTGGTTATTTCAAATAATCATTCTATCTTGCTAAAACATCTTAACATAGCTGCTTAAATATTGCACTTTACTTAGTGTGTTTAAACACAGACTAAGCATGATCATACAGAGTTTTGGGGAGTTAAAAGGGCAACATTTGATAAAGACCATCAAACTGAGTTGCCAAAAAACCAAACAAATCCTGCTGTAAGTACATGGCATACCTTCAGTTATTATCTACAAATAAACCCTGGTAATGAGGTTTGGGATTCCTCTCAGTTGCATGTTGATGATAGATTCTCTGTGGAACTGACTCTAACCCATTAAGCAAGCTTGTTCCTGCCACCACGGCTGTTAATTTGACAAGACACTGTCGCATTAAGTAGAACAAACATGTTTTCATCCAGTCAGCCATCCAGAACCGACATGGCTGTTACTCTAACAACTGGATATTGATTGGAATCACTCACCCCTTCTGACCCTCCACTGGGAGGTGGAGACCAGGCTCAAGCTGGCTGAAGATTTGCCTCATTGGCACACATGGGTAGCATATTAAGGATAGCCACAAATTTTAAACCATTTAGCTCCTTGTCATGTTCATCCTTCAGGCACTGTCTGGTTCTCAGTTTCTTCAGTGGAGCAAAAGGCTCCCAATAAATCATTGTTTATTAATTTTATAGATCTACACATCCATTTGTGAGGATGAATTTGTGCTGTTTTAGAATTTAAAACTTCATAAATGCAAAACATCATAAGGCACACAAAGATATTTTACAAGAAGTCCAAAAGATAAAAAATTAAAACTTTTTAAATTCTAAAAGGTAGGATGGAGTCTTCCCTCTCTTTTTAATCTATGTGATTGAGAGACATCCACTTAGTTTTTGAATGACCAATCCATTTAACCCAGATATAATCTTAAAAGGCTATAAATCAAGCTAACTGAAAAAAAAAATGATATTTACCTGATGTTAACTGTTTTTAATCTGGCTATTTTTAACCTGCTTATTAATATGGGTACCTAACATTTAGTAGAGCTTGCTTTTCACTCAGTCATTCATTTACCATAGATAAATTTTAACATGTGAAATTGCTGGGGTATCATTTACCTGTGTCTCTATGTCAATCTCAGCATGTGTTAGGCCCTGCTCTGTTCACTAAACTTCACATGCATGACAGCATCCCATGGTTGAAAAGGACCTTAAAGGACATTTAGTCAAATTGTTCACCAGACTCCCTTGCCTGCTCTGGAACAGTCTCAAGAATTGGGCATTCAATATTTGCTTGAACACCTCCAGTGTCGGTAAACTCATTAAACTCATAACCATCTGGAGAATTCTATTAAAATATTAGACATATATCCTCTGTTTTTTCTAGTATAGGTCAAATCCTTCTTCTGCAGGGAAGTGATTCAAATATCGAAAAATAGTAATGATATTCTCTTTCTGTCTTCTTCAAGAGATATGGTTTGAATTTATGTCCTCACCCAAGTCTCATGTCAAATTGTAATCTCCAGTGTTGGAGTTGGGGCCTGGTAGAAGGTGACTGGATCATGGGGGCAGATTACCCCTTTGGTGTTGTAGAGTTCTCATGAGATCTGGTGGTTTATAAGTGTGTGGCACCTCCCTGCATCTCTCTTCTGCTCCGGCCATGTGAAGTGCCTGGCTCCTTCTCTGCGTTCCACCATGATTGTTAAGTTCCCTGAGACCTTCCCAGAAGCTGATGCTGCTATGCTTCCCCACACAGCCTGCAGCACCATGAGCCAATTAAACTGATTTTCTTTATAAGTTACACAGTTTCAAGTATTTCTTTATAGCAATGTGAGAATGGACTAATACACTCAGCTAAACACCTCAGTTCTTTGAACTACTTATCTTATAGCAGTCTGCAAACTGTGATCTAAGAGCTGTATCCAGCCTTTCACCTGTTTTTGTAAATAAAGTTTTATTAGAACAAGTCCATTCAATTACATATTTTCTAAGCTGCTTTTATACTACAATGGCAGAATTGACTAGTTGTGAGAGAGAGCGTACAGCCCCCAAATATTGAATAACCTGGCCCTTTAAAAAATAGTTTGTTGGCCACTGTCTTATACCATGGTGTGCTAAGAACCCTCATCATCTGTATTCTGGATGTCTTTCAGTTTTTCACTATTGCTATAAGCCCGTGACCTGCAAAACTCAAGAAGCTTGTGTTACTTGTTCTGGATACATTTTCTATTAATGTAGAAATAAGTCCTTTGGCTTACAAAAATTCTCCATCCTAAAGCACAAAGAAATCCTCAGTTAAACCATTGAGATTAGCCTGATTTATAGCAGAAAATATAAAGTTTTGCTGTTTTTCTCCAAGTGTATTCTCATTTTACTGTTCCATCGTTGCTTTAAAATATACTTTTGAGTACCTGTTATTGCAGAGCATTGTTCTAGACACTACATAAAATACTAAGACAGGGTTCTTCCCAAAAGAGTTTGCATCTGGTTGTATGGAGGAAAGTATTTATAAAATACCTGATATATTTGGGGTTTTACAAATCTCCCTTCACTGGATTATCAGCTGCATAAGGTCAGGCTGCCTTGTCTGCTTGGCCCTGTAACGTCTCCCCAGTGCCTAGAATGGTGCTCAGCATATGGTAAATTATCAGCAAATATTTGTGGGATGAGGGAAACGATTAGAAGAGGGAGACAAAATGTAATCAAATATTAAATTATGTGATTAAGACTATACAAACAACAGGAACTCTGGGAAGAAATAGATCAACATGGTCTGGACAGAGTGCTGAATGGAAACTTCATCATGGAATCTAGCTTCTCCTTTTAAAATAGATATCTCTTCTACAATCTGCAGATTGTTATTTCTCACCCACATCAGAATCCTCTAGTTGGCTTATTAAAAGGAGACATTCTTGATGCCTACGAGGACCTCCTGAATCAGAATCTGGCTGCCATGCCCAGAAATTATTCTTATGAATTCTAAAATTTGAAAACTACCCCTCTCAACAGAAGGTGACACAGTCTCTATGTGAATACCTCTAGTGATGAAGAACTGACACTCCCACAAGCTTCTGTATTTGTTAGCTTTAGTTGTTGAAAAATAATTTTTTACTGAGTTGCAATCTGCCTCCCATCATTTCTAATCATTGGTCTCAGCTGCATTCATTAGAGTCACAAGAGACAAATTTATTTTTTCTCTTGCATATGACAACTCTTCAAATGTGGAGAGTTCTATTAAATGTCTTCTCCTAAATCAACATGACTTAGATGCTCTTATCTTTGTAGTTGTTGTTCACTAGCAGAACTTCCCGAGATCTATCAGTTACTCCGACATTCTGCTGAGGTGCCAGAGGAACCCGGCACTCAGAGCCAAGTAAGTGGTTTGGGAATCTGCAGATGAATCTCTTTTCCTTCTATACCAAATGAAACTGTCTGCCACACCCATTCATCATTCACACCTAAAGCCAGAGTGTGTACTTCCCCCTCTAGCCCTTTATGTTCAGTCTCAGCAGACTCATTGGAAGGGGTTGAGGAGACACGTGTTCATAGATTGTGGATTCCCATCTCCACACCATTCTTAACACTCCTGTCAAGTTCCATATTTCCCAACATCCATCTTAAAATGTGTCTCCCAGAACAGACTAATGTAGAGGTCAAGGTCTAAGTCAGAGTTAGACTTCACCACTAATTAGCTGTGCAACATTGGGTGGTTATTGTTTAAATTCTTTTACCCTCCATTTGCTTAATCTATAAAATAGAAATAATAGCACTGCCTCATATGGTTGTAAGAATTTAATGTGGTAAAGCAATCAACATAGTACCTGGTGGTATACAGTAGGAAATATAGGTAAAGCAATCAACATAGTACCTGGTGGTATACAGTGAGTTTTCAATAAATGTCAGCCATTATTACTACCTTCTTGGTAGAATGAGACTATTACATCCCAGCAATCCTGTGAGTGTTGTAATATTTTTATTTACATTTCTGTCTCTTTGTGCAGATGGTGAACACAGGCAGGGGCCACATCTGACTTATCTCTAACTCCAGGTACTAAAGAGCCACTGGGGAGTCACGTAATCCAACACTACCTAAGTAAGTTTTCAACCTCTCCAGTATTTTGCATATTACCAACCCCCTACTTTGTGCTTCTAAACTAGGCCAACCTAATACATGCAACTCTGTGGGCAATCAATTTTAGAAAGCCACCATCACAACAGCCTCTTCTTCATAATTGTCTGAAATCCAGCTTCCCTGACCCTGCCCTTGAGCCTAGGCTGAGTCCATCTCCCTGTCTTACACCTGATCCCCTGGCTTGGTCACAAATTTTTACTTACATGCTCACTTATGGACATATGGACTAGATTTGAGCTTGCTCTCTGACTTGCCCATATTCTGACCCTTATGAGTAGCCATGCTGGTTTCCTGAGTTGCAAACTCCCAAGCCTAGAGCAGTACCCTGTGTTGGACGTCTGGCCAGCACTCCGGTCATGCCTGCCCTATCATCCCAGAGAAAAGCAGTCAGGGAATAAGAATGATGCCACAATACAGGGTTTACTACACATCAGACTGATCTGGCTCACCATGTCATTTTAGTTTCAACTCTTTTGCTTTGCAGACAAAGGGTAAGAGCAACACATCATTAATATGTTATTGCATTATCAGTGATGAGGTGCTAATAAAGTTAGTTCAACAAGACATGGGTTACACATAGGTAGGTCCCAGAAAATTTTATCAGCCTCAGCTCTGGAAGTCAGGATGATGATGACATCAGGTCTTAAAAGCAAACTGCAGGGGCTGAATCTGACCTCCTTTGTCTTTGTGGCGGTGGCTCAACACCCAATCAATCTTACAACAGCAGTGTGATGCTTTGCGCAAAAGAGGCTGGCACAATTCAGCTGAGGAGGCGGGTTGATGGAAAGTGACTCTGGCATTGCTGAGTTCAAAAGGAATTAAGGATTCATGAGAATGCTGCACAGGCAGGCAAGCATAGATCCCCGGATGAATGCTGAATGAGTCACAAGGGAGACCTGGCTGGGCTTCGAATCCCAAATAAGCAAGGAATTGCTTTTTGATGATGCCGAACTATAAATATCATCACCTCAGAAAACCAGGTTCTCCTCTTAGTGTCAGGAATCAGCAAAGAGGACTACAAGGCCAAATGTGTACGTTATTGACAAACATAATGCTTTACATAAAGAACACTGCCACTCTAAAACCAGTTGTGAAGCAATTTTGAATTTTTCTTAATATTTTAATTGTACTTTAATCAGAGTAAAAAATCATGGGTGGAATTCAAAAAATTTCATTTTTGGGGGCCACTTCACTGGCAATATAATTACAAGCATTTTCTCTGGTCCTAATCTGGGTTTGGTTATGAAATTGCTAATGTCTAAGTATCACATATCATAAAAATGAGTGTGTTTCAGGTTTGCCTGCCACTTTTTCACTCCAACTCCTTACATTTTTTTGAATTTCTTTCTTTTGACCACGGATGGAAAACAAAGAAACAAAAATTGTATTTTTTTGCCAAAATTTTCCAAAAAGCATTGAAAAAAATGTGTCCAAAATCCTTGGGTTTTAAATACTCGTCTCTGTTGTGCTTGTCACGAGCAGCTCTTGTGGAATCCCTCACTGCAGGACTTGATGAATTAGTGCAGACCTTGCTCACAATCAGGAAAGGTGTTAAGGGCTGTATCCTTGTGACTTATTCAATTCTGCAAGGGTGGATGGGCCTTATTTTCAGCAAAGCTGGGCCCACGTAATTGTCACAATAGAGGAAGTCAATATCCTGCTTAACATCCAATATGGTTCTGTATTCATCAAATGCCTGGGATAGGGTGATATGTGTCAACACTGGAGCTTTATGTATAATTTTTTAAGTGTATACAGAGACACATACGTACATAAACCTCATACAACACCATATTCTCACCATTGTGCCTTCAATATAACGTGTCAAACAATGGGACCTAATGTAGGGGTTAATAAATTATGTATGTAGAGACCTGGATCAACATGGCTATACTCAACCGTAATGTTCAGCAAGCTGATTAAACCAAGGCAGGTCTGAGCTCTAGACTACGTGACCAGAATTCCATGAACAGGGTCCCTGCATCATCTGGGAAGAATTCATCTACTTTCCCTGCTCTCTTCCAATTTCTGACTGTTCTTTCTGTAGTTATTTGTCAATTAAAAGGAAGGAGACAGTGTTGCTGCTACACTGTGTTCCTATCTTCACTAACATCTACTAAGAAAATTCCAGCACCTTGCCTGACAAATGCAAATAAATATTGTATCATTTTGATTAATCACAGTAATATACACAGACCACTCAACTTTTTTAAAAAAAGAATCACTGGCTTTTCAGGACTTTCTGGGAGTTTTTATTGTTTTCCTTCATTTTACGGTAATGTAAAGGAGAATCATGCTACAAAAATTTAATACTTATCTTTTCCTTGAATGTAATTTATACCATCTAAACTCCTCTTTGATACTTTAAAATTACTCTGTTGGCTCCTCACCTGGGATTTTTATAATATAAATAAAATGTTCTCTGCATTAAGACTTAGGCATATAAATAAATAAATTTATACATTCCTTTCTCTGAAAAGAGTTACAGATCGGAATGTACAATACATGATATATTTTTATTCTTACAATCTTCTCTCACAACATGCTTATACATTGTACATTAAAACCAGGTTTGGGCCCTGCTAAACTTCATCTGTGCATGTGACATATATTAATGTAAAAATCTTATTATTTTCCTCATAATAGAAGCACTTGAAAATTTGCTTAGAATCTCCAGAAGCAAATAATAGAAAAATTGGTATCTAAGAAAGTTGGGGGAGTATCAGAATAGCATTAAAGGCCTTTTTGAGTTTTAACAAAAAATGAAAGAAAGAAAAAAGAAAGAAAGAAAGAAGGAGAAAAAAAGAAAGAAAGAAAGAAGAGAAGAGAATGAGAAAGAAAGAGAGAGAGAGAGAGACCCTCCTTCAGCAAGGTGTTTAGAGGTTCAAGCTCTAAGATACCATGCGCCATCTGGCCTCAGCCCGTCTTCCCAGTCCTCTCTCTCCTCCTTACCCCTTCCACTAGCCTTCCTCTCCTGTCCTATTGGCTACTGTTTAGTCCCTGAATATATGCACTATCATACCACTATGACTTTGCCCATGCTGCTCGCTATCTTTCCACCTCCTCACTCCTCCTCTACCTATTGGGGTCCACTTAGTTTCTGAGACTTCATCCAAATCTCACTTTTTCTGTGAAATCGTCCTCAAGTATACCTTGTTCCACATCTCCTACTCACCCAACTAAAAAGAATGTCAGCCCCTGGTGCATTAAGTACAGTTTGTCTGTCTCTTTCAGCCTCTAGGACAGGAATTGGCATAAGCAGTGGATTATGAACAAATTAACCAATTGCCAATGTACAAACCTTACTTCAGTCTCTATGACCTTTCCTTTTAGAACCACACTTTGCATTTTATTATTTTTGTTTTTTAACTTTTATTTTAGGTTCAGGGGTACACGTGCAAGTTTGTTATATACATAAACTTGTGTAAAAGGGGTTAATTTACAGACTATTTCATCACCCAGGTACTAAGCCTAGTACTGAATAGCTATTTTTTCTGCTCCTCTCCCTCCTCTTAGCCTCCACCCTCAGGTAGGCCTCAATGTATGTTGTTCCTTTTTTTGTGTCCATGAGTTCTCATCACTTAACTCCCGCTTATAAGTAAGAACATGTGATATTTGGTTTTCTGTTCCTGCATTAGGTTTCTAAGGATAATGGACTCCAGCTCCATTTATATTCCCATGAAAGGTGAGATCTTGCTATATAGTATTCGATGGTGTATATGTCCCACATTTTCTTTATCCAGTCTGTCACTGATGAACATTTAGGTTGATTCCACGTCTTTGCCATTGTGAATAGTGATGCAATGAACATTTGCATGCATGTGTCTTTATGGTAGAATGATTTATATTCCTCTGGGTATACCCACAGTAAAGGAATTTCTGGGTTGAATGGTAGTTCTGTTTTTAGCTCTTTGAGGAATCACCACACTGTTTTCCATTATGGTTGAACTAATTTACATTCCCACCGATGGTGTATAATTGTTCCCTTTTCTCTGCAATGTCACCAGCATCTGTTATTTTTTTCCTTCCCTAATTTCCCAGTGAACTCTGCTGCTTATTGGTGTTTCAAGTGTCCTTGTCAAGCCCTGGATTTCTTCCTGTTGATGTAATATTCACGTTATCACCAATATTAGGTCCTCTACAATTTCTTTTGGAGGTTTCCGACATGTCTTAAGACTAGAGAACACCATACTGAGTAAGAGTTAAGAAACTGACAGTCTGGACCTTAATATTTTACTTACTTACTCCAAGGCCTAAGACAACCACTATTTATTTCTGGGTCTCTGAATACTCACTTGTAAAATTAGGAGGATACACTGAGTGTCTAAGGTCCTTTGCAATGCGAGAAAAATCTGTGGCTGGTAAGATTTTCAAGAGTAGTGCCTCCGGTAGGAATAATTTCAGCTTGATAAAGATTTAATTTATTCATGTATTCATTCAACAAATATTCATTAAGTACCTATTTCATGTCAAGCATTTTTTCTAAGATCTGGGAATACAGCAATAAGCAGAATGTAAATGTAAATACCATCTATGTAGCTTACATTCTGATAGAAGTAGAGAAAATAAATTATAACTCATCTATGTATGTGAATGTGTGAATGAATATTTATTCTATCTTTCTATAAAATCAAGCAGTTTTAAATGCTGTAGCAGGAAAAAGTTTAAGAGCAGTTTAATGTGGAGAGAGAGGGAATATTGTTCAGGGCAAAGGTAGAAAGATAGATGGACCTATGATTTCATTCAGTATATCCAGTGAGAGAAAGACAAAGTGTGTGTGTGTGTGTGTGTGTGTGTGTGTGTGTGTGTGTGTCCCAGGCAGATGGGACAGCAAGTGCAAAGGGCCTGTGGGGTCAGAGTACGACCACTTGCTCAAAGAAGATAAAGAGGTTAAATTGCAATAGAATTAGACAGTGAATGAGAAATGAAGTTAAAGAGGCAGAGGTAGAAGAAATAGGTCACTAGGGCCCTGTGGGCCATTGTAAATGCTTGACTTTGAGTGCTGAGAGATTCTTGGAGGAATTAAAATAAAAGAGTGACAAACTCAGATTCAACCCCTTGGAAAGATCACTGTAGCTGTTGACTTGAAAATAGACAAGATATGGTCAGTGAAGTAGGTAAAGATAATTAAGAGGTTATTATAATAATCTACATATAAAACTACAGATAACTTGGACTTGGAAAGAAACCATGGAAATGGTGAGAGGCTGTTGGATCCCACTCATATTTTGAAGACAGAGCTGACATAATTTCCATAGATTATTTATGTGCAGTGTAAGGCAGAAAAGGAGTTAAACATTGCAGTATTTGTGGCCTCAAAAGGGTAAGGAGATAGTTGGCACTTAGTGAAATAGGGAAGAGTGCAGGAGGAGCAGGGAAGGAATTCAGGAGGTTAGTTTGGGACAAGATAAGTTTGAAATGCCCCTCAAATATCCAAGTGGATGTTTCAAGTAGGCTGCTGGGTAAGAGTCTGGAATTCAAGAACAAGTTCTTTGCTAGAGATACAAATTTTAAAATGATTAGGACAGAGATGGCTTTATGAGATCTCAGAATGGATGATATTACTCAGGGAGTGACTACAGATAGAGAAGCGAATAAATGCCCTAAATATCAAATACAGTCCCAGGACACTCTGAAAATAAGAGATTAAGATGATGAGGAGAAATGGGAAGGAGTGATGAGTGAGGTAGCAAGGGAGCCAAGCCAACACGTCCCTGAAGCCAAGTGAAAAGTGTTTCAGGAAGCAGATGGTATACTATGTCCAATGCAACTGAGAAGTAAAATGTGGTAAAACTTGAGTCAACTCTCAATTCCCATTGAATTACTGAGAGTCTTTCTAACTGTGGTCATTGTAGATCCTGAGCAGATATACATGGCAGCCTGGGCCAGATATAAAGAGCCAACAGATCCTTGCCTCAAGGCCTCTTAACTTAGCATCAGGTAGGGGACTAGATAATAGCCAGCATATAAGCATTCCTCTCCACCATCATCACCACAACCACTATAACATACACACACACAAACTTGTCATATGTAATTCTAAATGTGAAAAGCAAATAACTTTGTAACAACAAAGTGTAACTTTCGTGTGAGTTATAGCACATCAAACGTTTGATGAATTACAAAGTATAACTTTGTAGCACTAATTGTTAATGTTGCTACTATGTTATTACTATTAACTGCTTTTTTGACTGAGTGATTAGCAACTATCTGGCATTATTTTAATCATTTTACATATATAATTTTGTTAAAACCTCATGATGCCTTCTGAGATTATTATTAATACCACTCTGATTTTCAAATGAGAGTATGAAGCCTTAGAGAGGGGAGGTGGCTTGTCTAAGGTCACATGGCAAGTAACTGGCAGATTCTGTTTCAAAACCAAAAGTCTTCTTCTAGGTCTCTCAGCCAAGAAATAAGAATGGGAATGTTCAGGTCTCCTAAATGCCCTGTTCTTTGGATAATACATGTATTTTCAACTGTCTATTACCAAGTTTACTTCTTTGTGATTCACAATAGGGATGGGTAATCTGGAACTAACTCCAGAAGTTTCCTGATGTTTAAAATACAGGCAATAGCTAGCTTTGCCATCCTTTCTTAGACAGTTAGTCATTGCTGAAACAAAGTGTTCCATGGTTAGACTGACCCATGAGTAGCCAAGAGACATTTGAGTGGTAGCCTTCCATTCCCTCAAGACTGTAAAGCTGACCTAAATAAAGTTACTAGCTATCATTTCTAGAATTACATGACCATGTTTCCCAGCCTCTGAGTTTACTTTTAAGAAATAATACTCCAGAGGTTAGATATCAGACCTCTAATGACTGGGCAGTAGTTGGAACTTTACTATTATCAAGTATTGATTTGGTAAGATATGATAGAATCCTTTTTCTTAAGTGATTAGTGGTTGAGATGCCTACTTTGAAAATAAACAACAATCATACAGTAGAAATGCCAAGCCATTTGTTAGAGAGGGAAAGGAATCACTCAAATCCCTTAGTAGACAGAAAGAACTTTAAAATGTCTACACTATTAAAAAACTGATTTAGAGCACCTTTCCCCCCAAAAAAGACATACTTATAAGTTCAGACTATCAGTTTACCCCTTTGTATGCTAAAAAAAATATATTCTTGGAAAATCTTATTTCATGGAGAATATAGTGAAATGACACTGAACTCCATGTTTGGTGAATGCCAACATGCTGTTCTTGGACTGTTTTCATTATTCTTTATGCTCTTCCATTTCCTATGACAACCTTGTTCAGGTAAACCTTTGAAGTATTAGAGAAGAGAAAGAACAACTGACTCATTCTCAGCAAGGCAAGTATGGCCTGAAATTGAATTTCCTAACAATGTGATAGGTTGTACTGAGTCATTCATATGCTCATCTGGTCTCCTCTATTCTTCATCAAGACCTTCCACATACCATTGGAAAAAGTCTCACTGGGATCAAGCCTGTGATGTCTAGCTGTAATTGTGTGTGTGTGTGTGTGTGTGTGTGTGTGTGTGTGTGTGCGCGCATGCACAGGGATATCAGAACCATTGGCCTTCACTAGGAACAAGATTAGGGGTCCTACTTCATTAACAGAACAGTCTAACTATAAGAGAGTTGCCTGATGCAATTTGAATCTGGGCTCTGATCTCATCTTTCCTTCCTCAGAGGCATAAGGTAACCAGAACACCAGATTTGAAGTCAGATACAACCAGGTCCAAATCCTCATTCTGCGGTCTTATTCCTGTAGCATCTTAGAAACTGATTTACATTCTCTGAGCTTTGGGGCTCTCATTTGATCAAGGGGAATAAGTAGACTCATGGCACGTGAAGTGTACTTATATATAGCAGGTGAACACATGTTCACCCCTTTATTTTGGACATCGGTGAAACTTGAGCAGTAGTATCTTTTGTCAATTTCTTTAAAATTATCATCCTGCTCTAGAAAGTAAAGTTATCAAGCTGTTCTTTACCCAGTGAGAGCATTTAACTCATCGCTAGTTCTAAATTTAGAAACCACCTCAAAATCCGGTCAAAGCACTTACACAAAAGGATTTGTCCAGCTTTAACCAACTGGAGCTTTATGGGACTCAAATTAAAAGATGGGTGTGCTCAGGTGCCTCAAAACAACTACTGAGAGTGAAGGAATAATAATAATGACTAACAAATCTTAAGTGCTTATTACATTAATCATCATCTGCTGCTGTATAACAAACAATGCCCAAACATAAAGCAACAAATACTTATTATCTCTCACAGTTTTTGAGGGTTATGAGTCCAGAAGTGGCAAGCTGGGTAATCCTAGCTCCGGGTTTCTCATGAGGTTGCCGTCAAGATGATGACAGTTTAGTCATGTGAAATCTGTAGGGTCTGCTTATAAACTTGTTCACATGGTTGTTGGCAGGATTCAATTCATTGCTAGTTATTTACTGAAGACCTTAGTTCCTCACCACATGCGCCTCTCAATTCAGCAGCTAAGTGCCCTAGTTACATACAGTTGGTTTCTCCCTGGAGCAAATGACCCAAGAGAGCAACCAGGACACAGGAAATGACTAGCACAGGAAATGACATATCATGAAAACTTCCATGGCCTATTCATTGGAAGTAAATCACTAAGTGTAGCAGCTGTCAATGGAATGCGAACTAAGCTCCACTTTGAAATTCACCACACCTATTATATGCTCTGAAGCCATTCCAAGTATGTGATGTAAATTATTTCTATTTAGTTTGTACCATAATTCCATGAGGTTAGAAATTATCATATTCCCCATTTTGTAGATGAGATACATGAAGCTTAGAAAGTTTGATATTCACTCCAAGATGCAATAGTGCTGGGCTTCTAGACCAATCAGTCTGAATCTAGAGATAAAACATTTTGAATAATCAAAAAATTTACTTACTTCAGTAAAAGTTTTAATATTTTTCTTTGAAATTGATAATGTATATCTAGAGTATTTAGCATGCTTTAGTAAACAGAATTTTTGATTAAGCAGAATATATCATTTTCTGACAATGTCAAGTAATTAAATATTTACTGTTTATGAATTAAGATGTATTGTGACAGTTAAATCTGAGTCTACAACATTTTTCTATATGGCTTATACTTCATTCTCAAACATCTATCCCAGAAGACTATTATTTAAAATATAAGCAGTAGTGAAGAAATTTAGCCACATATTCAGGTACAGAAGTTAAAAGTTGTAAGAGATTCTAATGGATTCTGGTATAAAATTATCTTAGTATCTTTTCACTCCCTTTTTTTAATTCTCACAGATTTATTTCCAATTATCTCATAAACGTGAGGGGGGAAAAGAGCCCCAGTGAGAAATAACTTACACGGTCATTTAAGAGCTGCTTTTCTGCCAGCAATTGCTTGAGTTTAATTTACCAGGAGACAAAATTGCAGTTGTTGAGACAGTCAAAGCAGAAGGGGGAAGAGTCAATGATCCAGATCAAGGCTTCAGTAACGGGCAAGAAAAATGTCAGAAAGATGTTACTAGGATATGTAGAAGAAATGGGAGGGGAGAGAGAGGGAATGGAAGGGAGTAAAGAATGGAAGGGCAGAAAGAAAGGAAGGAAAGAGGACAATGAACAAATGAATGAATGTATAAAAGAATGGATGAAGGAAGAAACTGGGGCCTGCTATGATCTGATTTGTCCCCCAAAATTCATGTGATAAAATGTAATGGGCAATGTGATAGCATTAAGAGGAGAGGCCTTTAAGAGACGATTAAGTCATGATGGGGAAGCCCTCATGGATGGAACCAGGTTCCTTACAAAAGCCTAGAGAGAGTGGGTTCAGTTTTTTTTTTTTTTTTTTTTTTTTTTTTTTTTTTTTTTTTTGTCATGTAAGGACACAGTGTTTAATCTCCAGAAGATGCAGCAACAAAGTAACATCTTAGAAGCAGAGAAACTTGGCTCTATTAGAATCTCAACATGCTGGCACTTTGATTATAGACTTCCCCATCTCCAGAAGTGTAAGAAATAAATTTCTGTTGTTTATATATTACCCCATGTCAGGTATTTTGTTACAGCAGAAATAATGAATGAAAGGAAGGCCTGAAAGTAAAAGAAGGGAAATAATGGTGTAGGCAAAATGCCCTGCGGTGTCATGGAGAACGAACAAGTTTTGTGCAAAAGCTTTCAATGGGCCTCCATTGTCTAGAGCAAGTATGAATGAGCAAACTACTGCCTACTGCCTGCTGCCTGTTCCCAAGAGGGTTAACAGCTGAAGGGTGACAGCCAGAGCTTGACAACAGCCTGGGGAATAAGTTATTTATTTCTAAAGTGGGAACTTGTAACTGTCCAATAGGTTCTTCCTGCCTGCTGCACAAGTAAAGACCACAGCATTTCAGTAAAGAAAGAGTTTAACTGACATGAGGCTGGCCACAGCACGTGGGAGATGGAGTTATTACTCAAATCAATCTCTCCGAAAATTTGGGGATGGAGTTGTTAAGTACAATTTGGTGGGTAGGGGGTTGGAAAGTGGGGAGTGCTAATTGGTCATATCAAAGATGAAATCATAGGGAGTGGAAGCTATTCTCCTGCACTGAGTCAGTTCCTAGGTGGTGGCAAGAACAGAAGAACCTGTTTATTGATCTGGTTGGTGCCAGCTGATCCACTAAGTGTGGGGTGTGCAAAATACTTCAAGCACTGATCTTAGGTTTTATAATAGTGATGTTATCCTGAGGAACAATTTGAGGAAGCTCAGAATCTTGCAGCCTTCAGCTGCATGACTCCTAAACCATAATTTCTAATCTTGTAGCTATTCTGTTAGTCCTACACAGGCAGTCTAGTCCCTAGGCAGGCAAGGGGTTTGTTTTGGCAAAGGGCAGTTACCATCTTTGTTTCAAAGTTAAACTATTAACTAAGTTCCTTCCAAAGTCAGTGTGGCCTATATGCAGGAATGAATGAGGATAGCTTGGAGGTTAGAAGGAAGATGGAGTCAGTTAAGTCAGATCTCTTTCACTGCAATAACTTTCTCAGTTATATTTTTTGCAATAAGAGTTTCAATCTTGAGGTCACAGCATAGAATCCTTCCCCATCCAATTATCCTTTTCTGCTTTAGACAGTACCATTTTTATGATGCTTTATCAATAAAGGGAAATATTTTCATTCAGAGAAGATACAAGACTCAAATCTCAGTTGTTTATCTGAAAGCTGAAGATAATACATGTATTCATCAAAACTAGTATAATGAAGATTCAATGAGATAAAACAAGTAAAGTATTTACCACAGTATCGATGTCAGCTGCAATTATTATTATTACTACCTATATTGCAGGCTTTTGAAATACATTTGTCTAGAAAAATGCTCCAAAGTTAAAAATGAATATATAGTTCACAAGATATCCAAATCCTGGGTTTACAGCTATTAACATCTTTAAGCCTGCTCAATAAATGGCACGTCTGTAATTTCCCCAGGATTTGAACAAATTAAAAAAAATAAGGCCAAGGAGTGACAGGTGGTTGCCCATATATCTCATTTTGACAGATAAAAGCTGAGGAGGGCCAGTTGATGTGTGTATCTGGGAATTAGGCAGACTTACCAATCTAATCTCAGCCTCAGTGAACTAGGATAAGCTCCCCCTTCCTGTCCCTCACAGGGGAAGAGCCTAGCCTTGGAGGAGCAGAGCAGGAAGATTCTTTCAAAAACTAGATGAAAGTAGGAGAGCTGAGCACGCCTATACCCTGTTCACTCTTTTCAAATGTACTAAGCAGATAAGTCACTCCTCCTCCTTCTCTAGATTGAAGTAAGCCAACATGCAAGAAAAATGTCAGAAAGATGTTAATAGAATAAATAGATGAAGTGGGAGGGGAGAGGGAAAGAAGGGAATAAAGAAAGAATGGGAAGGAATAAGGGAGGGAGGGAGGACAATGAACAAATGAATTAATGTATTAAAAGAATGGATGAAGGAAGACATGGGGGCCTGCTATAGTCTGATGTGTCCCCCAAGAGATAGACTAAGGTCTGCAGATTCACTGAGTTCCCTTCATATGGAAGAAAACAACTAGCATGCTAGGTAAGTGTTCCCCAAAACAGATTTTCATAGAGAAATTCTGAATGTTCCCACCCCTGGGTCAGGCCTCAACTAGCCAGAACACTGGACCTTGGAACAAAGACACTAAAGGGAAATTCAAAAGTTCTTAAATTCTCTAGATTTAATACAGTGTGTACTCTATAACATTTTTTTTAAATTTTAGTAATGTACTTTCTTTTTTTGCAACATTTATTGGAGAGATCATTACCAGTTTTAAAGCCTGAGGAATCACTTTATTTTAAAAAAATGTAAAATATATAACCAAGGAAATAATTGCATTAACAATTACCACAATCAGAGAGAGCCCTAAACTAGTAATGCGAATATCTGATTTTCTATCCCAGTTCCACCACTTCCTAGCTAAATATCCTTGACTAGTAATTTAAACTCTAAATCTATTATCACATCTTTAAAATGCAGAGGATACCAGGATGCATAAGATTTTTCACATGCTGCTGAACAGATCACTAAAGGATATATGAGAAAGCACTTTAAAGGTGTTGCGAATGTAAATATGGCATCTTCAAGAATGCCAAATATATTTTAATATAACAGAATTTTTAAAAAAAAAATCTAGTATATTGGAAACATAGACCAAGAAAAAGCATCAGTGTTTTAGCAGTATGTAACAACAAAACACAAAGAGAAAAGAAAAAAAAAGATTCCATTTTCTCCCACTCATAAATCCATTAATTTTTCATGATGGGCTTGGCCTTGGAGAGATTTTACATAGAAGAGGAGTTTCTCATTATGTTGTCCAAGGACCAAATATTTGGGAATCAACAAATAGCCAAACAATTGGATATTTCATATAAATGTAAAACCACTGTATTTATCCTTTAAAAAAAAAAAAAGTCAGACTGAATCTACCACGAGCTTCTTCTTTCAAATGCTTTTCATTCAAAAATGAAACAAAAGATGCTGCTGCTAAGAGCTTCAAGGTCTAGAATGCCTATGTGCTCCTTATTATAATTCCTTTCTTCAAAATAGGCATCTTGTGTCCCAGAAGGACAAGCCTTGTGTTCACTCAGCTCTAGGAATTGATTAATGTCTCGGGATGTGATGTATATTTAAGCCAAACTCGCGGCCTATTAGCAATTCACAAACCATGACTTGCACAGTGCTGTGCTCAAATCTATTTTGCATTACAAAATGTTTATAAATCAGCCTCTATTCCCAGAATGTTATATAAACACGTCAACAAATCACATGTGTATTAAGGGGAGAGAGGTAGAAGGCTGGGAATTTATCATAGCCTCAGGCTGTTCTAGGACAAATTAAATACTACCCTGGCCACCGAGGTCCCCACTAGGCAGTCGTTCAGAATGAACTGTAGATAAATTGAACTTCTCTTATTGGAGACAAGCCAGCAGCTCACCCAAATATGAAAAATTGTATCCCCACACTAAAAAAATTAAACCATGCTAAACACAAGCTTTTCATTTCTGCAAGACTGCAGTTTTCCTATTTCTTTAGAAAATGAAGATATTTTATGGCTCAAAAATAAGTCACAAGAAGTAGGTGAGTAACAGGGAGAAAGGATGGTGAGGACATTACCTATTTGTATTCCCAGCACCTGAGACATTTTTGTGGGGAGATCTGGGAAGGCGGCTTCAGATTAATTAAATATATATAGTCAACTATATATATATATATATATACACACACACACACACAAATACATATATGTAATCGCATAGTTTAAATGTAGAGGATGCCAGTTTGCCTAATACATATATATTATGTTTCTAGCAGGTGAATCATTTTTCCTCTTATATTTGGAAACTTAAAATCATTTCCTCTTATATTTCCTCTTATATTTGGAAACTTAAAATCATTTTCCTCTTATATTTGGAAACTTAACAGGCAACAGAAAGTGGATAGAAGAAAGGCCCCTAAGCAAAGGGCTCACAAATTGTCCCTGAACCCCCCCCCCCCAAGAGATAATTGCATAGATTCTGGTCTTCAATGGGATTTAGTCTCATACAACCCTCATTTTTCTCTGTTAATCTAAAAGTATGCAATTGGACATAAAACATAAGTGGTTTCTGTGCAGTGACTGGTGTGAAGATATGCTTTGAATATGAACCAGCTCTCCTAAAAGGTCTTTTAGTCAATTCAAAGGTTCATCTGATATAACACTTTAGCTTATAAAATAAGGTGTGTTCTTTTATATTATACATATTTTACCACAATTTTTCAAAAAAAGAAAAACTGGTTTCTCCTGGAGAAGCACACACACTAACTTATAAAGGGGGAAATGTTTTGTGTAATTGGATCATAAAATTGCAGACTTTCAGAGCTGGAAGGGCTGGAAACTCATCTGCTGCAGTTTTCCAGAATGTAATTCTACAAGCTAGTTATAGCTTTTACAATAATAAAGAGTTCCACAGTTGTAGTCATTAGTCCTGTTCATCGCCATCCAATTTCTCTGTCCTCTAGGCTCTTCCTATCTTTCTCCCTCTTAGTAGACCACAGTCATGTGACTAGTTCTGACCAATGAGTTGTGTGTGGAAATGAGATGCATCATATTTGGGAGGTAACCTTTAAAGACTGGTTTGAGACTCCCCTAAACTTCTTTTCTTACTAGCAAAATGACCTGCAAGTTTAATTACGGTGTCTACTCCACCAGCTGGTATCCCTAAGTAGCTATGAAAAAAAGAGCTCTTCTCCATGGTAGTTAAACTATGTTAGACATATAATGGGTAGGGGGAAACTTTCTTATTTTAATCTGATGAGTTTTTCATGTGTTTTTTTATTTCAGCATAGCCTAGTCTATACTGATTTATACAATGGTCAGTTAAGTTTGAAGAATACAGATTTACACAAGTTTATTTACTATGTAAATCTATAAGGCTTCAAAATGCTAATAGGAAACATAAGTCTTCAAGAGAGGAATATATTAGGAAACGTTTATCACACCTGTTTGACTATGAGAATTTTTGCTTTGCTTTATTTTAGTATTTGTGTGTTGTGCAGAGCACGTGTTAGGATATCAATGATCACAGTGTTCCACAGAGCAATTACGGAAATCACTTTTGGTCCAATTTCAGCACTTTACAAAATAATTTAACAAAGTTCTAAGGAATGAAGGTCTTTTCCAAGGCCATCCTCAGTGAGGTAATCAGTGAGTGGCAGACATGGCAGCTGATGCCTCTTGGTCATGCCCTGGACCTAGTAGAGTAGCTTTACAACTAACTATACCAGGTGTTTGCCTCAGCTTCCCAAGTAGCTGGGATTACATGCACCACCACACCCAGCAAATTTTTTGTATTTAGTAGAGATGGGGTTTCTCCATGTTGGTCAGGCTGGACTCCTGACCTCAGGTGATCCACCCGCCTCGGCCCCCCAAAGTTCTGGGATTACAGGCATGTGCCACCACGTCCGGCCAATGATCAAACTTTTTACAGAAGTCTTTAAAGAGCCACACCAGTGGAAACATTCATAACACCTTACCACCCAAATTAACATCAACTCAAAGTTATGTTTTGCCCACAGAGAATTAATATGAAGAAATACCTATAAGAAAACCTCAAAAATTTCACATCAAAGACAAAAGCCAGAGATTACAGAGTTAAAATATTTTTGGAGCTGAGGGGGAAAAGTCTCTCAGCTAGATCTTCTGAACCAGAGCTCCACAACCTCTTGCAAAAGATCATTTCCCCTGCTAAAAACCTGGCAATAAGAACCTCCTTTTTTTTGGTGGGGGGCGGGGGGGAGTATTTGACCAAAAATGAGATTTCAGCCAGAAACAAGGGGAAAAATTTCTGATTCACTGAACTTGTTAAGCCACTGAAGACACTGCTTTCCTTTGAAATAACTTATTTTGACTGATGCTACAGGCGCTAGTAGAATTTCCTTCCCTTCATAAAATCACTGTAGTTGCAATGATAGCTCTGAAGTTGTGGGAGTAAAGATCTGCTAAAACATCATTTGGATTTAATCACAATACCAGAGGAAAAGAATAAAAGCTGGTTTTTTTTTTTTCAACAACAACAACAAACTGCTGGATGGATATTGCCAGAAATTAATTGATCAAGAAAAGCTCCTAGAAATCTTTTTCTTTTTTTTCCCAAAAAAGTACCTTTTGTGACAGCTTCAAACTTGATCTCTGAGCTCCAGCAAAGCACAAATTACTGTGTGGCATTTTATCTCACAGATTAGAGCAGGTCCTAAATAGCATGCTGTGCCTTTCTTAAAATGCTGTCTCCAATGCAAGTTTTTTTTTTAGCTTCTTTGAAATTTCTCGTATTGCACTGGGTTCTTCACCCAAGGGAAATGACATTTTTAGTTAAAAAGTAATAAAGTATAATTAAAACATAAATAATTTATAAAGATTTTGAAATAAGCCTGAAAATGGGCATGTGAATAAATTTGCACCATGTCCCAGGAAGTATATTGGTAGACATATTTGGGAAGGATGAACTCCAAGTACTGCCTGGAGGGGTCCAGACATAATGTCTAATACCCCAAGTTCTCCAAGTACTCTCTTGAGGTTTCCAGACAAACTGCTTTTTTAGTCACAGAGCCTCTACAGAAAGCCTGCTGCTGCATCACCTCATGGAGAAGAGAGAGTCCCACCACTTCTCGTCAGCTGCAGAAGCACTCTCTCTGCCTCAGCAAACACAAATAACTGCAGTATCTAGCCAGAGAGGTCCTTCCCACAAAACAGGAGGTGAAATTAGCATAAACAGGACTTGGGGAAATAATTGATTTTACAGAATGTGGCTACTATAATAAATGGTTTCCTTGGAGGACCTAAAATACAGACGGAAACCACAACTAAAATATGGACAGAAGCAGTAGACCTGAACCTGGAAGCCTACAAACCCTTTTTCTGTTATCATTCATTCACATATCCACCTCCTCTCCTCTCCCCGCAATAGGATACACACAAAAGGGCTACTTGTCAAATAGCAACAATTATGCAATGACTAAGCACCATTGCCTGCCTTCCACATTAAAATGTGATTTTAAAATAAAATAGAATTGGAGACCCTTTTCTTGCTCTTGCGTTGTGTCCAAGCCTTGCACAGAGGTTCATTTCAAAGCTCATTTTGCCTTCTTTTTTTTCCTTGTGACCCAGTTCTTTCATTTTCTCTTTGTCTCTGAGCGGATAAATGTATTCTCAGGAAAATATGCTGGATTTAACAGTTATTCTTCCCAGACCTGTGGCTTCTCAAGAGATAATTAGTCCACAATAATATGAAATAATGAATCTCTAATGGTGAGCTTTTTAGATTCACTACCATTGATTGATAAGGAGAGAAGGTAGACCTATCTACTAACCTAGTCATGATTATTAGGTATTCACCAGTTTGATTCAGTCTCTCACTCACTCATTTATTTAACAAACGTATTATGAACTCCAGTAAACCAATCACTGTACTCATTATTGATACAGAGAATCTTTAAAAGACACAGATCCTGATGTAAAGAACTTTAGAGTGAAGAGATAGATATCTAAACAAATATCTATAACACAAAGCAAAAAGACACAAGACATATGATAGAGGTAGCAGCAACATACTATAAAAGACAGAGTGAAGAAATAATTCTGATCAGGATGATTCAGGCCTCATTAGAGCCTTGAAGTAGGAGTAGCAGCTTCATACAAAGAGTAGGAGGGTAGTGCAGATGCACAGAACTGAGAAAACAGCATAAGTGATGAACAAGAAGCCTAAACATAGTCTGGTCAAAGCACAAAAGGTCAGATCATGGGAGTCACTGTGTGCTGTGCTAAGTACTTTGGGAAAGTCTATTAGTAACTGTATTAGTTTCCCACTCATGCTGCAACAAATTACTACAAACTGGTTGACTACAAGCAACAGGAATTTTTCTTCTGCTGTTCGGAAGACCATAATTCCAAAAGCAAAGTGTTGGCAGGGCCATATCTCTGAAGGTTATAGAAAAGCATTCTTTCTTTCCTTTTTCTAGATGGCAATTCTTAGCATTCCTTGGTTTGTAGTTGAATTGCTCAAATTCCTGTCTTCTTCTTCACATGGCTATCTTCCTTCTGCGACTGTCTCTGTATCTCTGTTTTCTCTTATCAGGACACCAGTCATTGGATTGGGGCTTACCTTATTTCAGTATGGATTCATCTTAACTAATTCCAATTGCAAAGACCCAATTTACAAATAAGATCACATTCTCAGTTTTAAGGTTTCAAGTGGACCTAAGTTTTAGGGAAACACTAATTAACTCAGTAATCAATGTCCTTTACCATATTTGAGGCCAGTGGTGGAATAACCTAACTGTTACAACTTCAATCAGGCAAATTTTGTGTCTAATATCTCTAATAAAATTTCCCCAGTAAAACAAGTAGGAATAGGAACAGCTCCAGCCTCCAGCTCCCAGCGTGAGCGACACAGAAGACGGGTGATTTCTGCATTTTCAACTGAGGTACCAGGTTCATCTCACTGGGGCATGTCGGACAGTTGGTGCTGGTCCATGGGTGCAGCCCAACCAGCGAGAGCTGAAGCAGGGTGAGGCATTGCCCCACCGGGAAGTGCAAGTGGGAAGAGAATTCCTTTTCCTAGCCAAAGGAAATTGAGACACACAACACCTGGAAAATCGGGTAACTCCCACCCTAATACTGCACTTTACCAAGGGTCTTAGCAAACTGCACACCAGAAGATTATATGCCACACCTGGCCCAGAGGGTCCCACGCCCACGGAGCCTCCCTCATTGCTAGCACAGCAGTCTGAGATCTAACTGCAAGGTGGCAGCGAGGCTGGGGGAGGGGTGCCCGCCATTGCTGGGGCTTAAGTAAGTAAACAAAGCCACCTGGAAGCTTGAATTGGGTGGAGCCCACCACAGCTTAAGGAGGCCAGCCTGCCTCTGTAGACTCCTCTTCTGGGGACAGGGCATAGCTAAACAAAAAGCAGCAGAAACCTCAGCAGAGGTAACTACCCCTGTCTGACAGTTTTGAAGAGAGGAGTGGATCTCCCAGCACAGAGGTTGAGATCTGAGAACGGACAGACTGCCTGCTCAAGTGGTTCCCTGACCCCTGAGTAGCCTAACTGGGAGACATCCCCCACTAGGTGCAGACTGACACCTCACACCTCACACGACGGGGTACAGCCCTGAGACGAAGCTTCCAGAGCAAGAATCAGATAGCAACACTCACTGTTCAGCAATAGTCTATCTTCTGCAGCCTCCGATGCTGATACCCAGGCAAACAGGGTCTGGAGTGGACCTCAAGCAAACTCCAACAGACCGAAAGCTGAGGGTCCTGACTGTTAGAAGGAAAACTAACAGAAAGGACACCCACACCAAAACCCCATTAATACGTCACCATCATTAAAGACCAAAGGCAGATAAAACCATAAAGATGGGGAAAAAGCAGTGCAGAAAAGCTGGAAATTCAAAAAATCAGAGCGCATCTCCCCCTCCAAAGGAACGCAGCTCATCGCCAGCAATGGAACAAAGCTGGAGAGAGAATGACTTTGACGAGTTGAGAGAAGAAGGCTTCAGTTGATCAAACTTCTCAGAGCTAAAGGAGGAACTATGTAACAAGTGCAAAGAAACTAAAAACCTTGAAAAAAGAATGGATGAATGGATAACTAGAATAATCAATGCAGAGAAGACCTTAAAAGAACTGATAGAGATGAAAACCATAACATGAAAGCTACGTGACAAATGCACAAGCTTCAGTAACCGACTCGATCAACTGGAAGAAAGAGTATCAGCGATTAAGATCAAATGAATGAAATGAAGCGAGAAGAGAAGTGCAGAGAAAAAAAGCATAAAAAGAAATGAACAAAGCCTCCAAGAAATATGGGATTATATGAAAAGACCAAATCTACGTCTGATTGGTGTGCCTGAAAGTGACAGGGAGAATGGAACCAAGTTGGAAAACACTCTGCAGGACATCATCCAGGAGAACTTCCCCAACCTAGTAAGGCAGGCCAACATTCAAATTGAGAAAATACAGAGAAGGCCACAAAGATACTCCTCGAGAAGAACAACTCCAAGACACGTAACTGTCAGATTCACCAAAGTCAAAATGAAGAAAAAAATGTTAAGGGCAGCCAGAGAGAAAGGTCAGGTTACCCACAAAGGGAAGCCCATCAGACTGAAAGCAGATCTCTCGGCAGAAACTCTCAAAGTCAGAAGAGAGTGGGGGCCAATATTCAACATTCTTAAAGAAAAGAATTTTCAACCCAGAATTTCATATCCAGCCAAACTAAGTTTCATCAGTGAAGGAGAAATAAAATCCTTTACAGACAAGCAAATGCTTAGAGATTTTGTCACCACCAGGCCTGCCCTACAAGAGATCCTGAAGGAGGCACTAAACATGGAAAGGAACAACAGGTACCAGCCATTGCAAAAACATGTCAAAATGTAAAGTCCATTGATGCTAGGAAGAAATTGCATCAACTAGCGAGCAAAATAACCAGCTAATATCATAATGACAGGATCAAGTTCACACATAACAATATTGACCTTAAATGTAAATGGACTAAATGGTCCAATTAAAAGACACAGACTGGCAAACTGGATAAAGAGTCAAGACCCATCAGTCTGCTGTATTCAAGAGACCCATCTCACATGCACAGACACACATAGGCTCAAAATAAAGGGATGGAGGAAAATCTACCAAGCAAATGGAAAACAAAAAAAAGCAGGGGTTGCAATCCTAGTCTCTGATAAAACAGACTTTAACCCATCAAAGATCAAAAGAGACAAAGAAGGCCATTACATAATGGTAAAGGGATCAATTCATCAGGAAGAACTAACTATCCTAAATATATATGCACCCAATACAGGAGCACCCAGATTCATAAAGCAAGTCCTTAGAGACTTACAAAGAGACTTAGACTTCCATACAATAATAATGGGAGACTTTAACACCCCACTGTCAACATTAGACAGATCAACGAGACAAAAAGTTAACAAGGATATCCAGGAATTGAACTCAACTCTGCACTAAGTGGACCTAATAGACACTACAGAACTCTCCACTCCAAATCAACAGAATATACATTATTCTCAGCACCACATCGCACTTACTCCAAAATTGACCACTTAGTTGGAAGTAAAGCAATCCTCAGCAAATGTAAAGGAACAGAAATTATGACTAACAGTCTCTCAGACCACAGTGCAATCAAACTAGAACTCAGGACTAAGAAACACAAAATTGACAAATAGGATCTAATTAAGCTAAAGAGCTTCTGCACAGCAAAAGAAACAACCATCAGAGCGAACAGGCAACCTACAGAATGGGAGAAAATTTTTGCAATCTACTCATCTGACAAACGGCTAATATACAGAACCTAGAAAGAACTCAAACAAATTTATAAGAAAAAAACAAACAACCCAGAGTGGGCAAAGAATATGAACAGACACTTCTCAAAAGAAGACATTCATACAGCCAACAGACACATGAAAAAATGCTCATCATCACTCATCATCAGAGAAATGCAAATCAAAACCACAATGAGATACCATCTCACACCAGTTAGAATGGCAATCATTAAAAAATCAGGAAACAGCAGGTGCTGGAGAGGATGTGGAGAAATAGGAACACTTTTACACTGTTGGTGGGACTGTAAACTAGTTCAACCATTGTGGAAAACAGTGTGGCGATTCGTTAAGGATCCAGAACTAGAAATAGCATTTGACCCAGCCATCCCATTACTGGGGATATGCCCAAAGGATTATAAGTCATGCTGCTATAAAGACACATACACACGTTTGTTTATTGTGACACTATTCACAATAGCAAAGGCTTGGAATCAACCCAAATGTCCATCAGTGACAGACTGGATTAAGAAAATGTGGCACATATACACCATGGAATACTATGCAGCCATAAAAAAAGATGAGTTGGTATCCTTCGTAGGGAAAGGGATGCAGCTGGAAACCATCATTCTCAGCAAACTGTCACAAGAACAGAAAACCAAATACTACATGTTATCACTCATAGGTGGGAATTGAACAATTAGATCGCTTGGACACAGGAAGGGGATCATCACACACTGGGTCCTATTGTGTGGAGGGGTGGGGAGGGATAGCATTAGGAGATACACCTAATGTAAATGACGAGTTAATGGGTGCAGCACACCAACATGGCACATGTATACATATGTAACAAACCTGCACACTGTGCACATGTACCCTAGAACTTAACGTATAATAATAATAAAAAAAGACAAGTATACTGGCTACTTCAAATGGAGCACAGACTGAATAGTCAATAAGGCATGGAAGGATGAAGCTGAAAAGGAAAGGGTCAATCATAACAAAGGTTTCAGGTGGAAGCCATAGTATTATGATGATGATGATGATGATGATGATGATGATGCTGATGGAACCTAACATTTGTTGAGAGTTTCCTATATGCTAGGCATTTTTCCAATTGCTAGTACTTTATTCATGTTCATAACAATCCCAGTAAGAAAGAGTTTATCATTTTGCAAGTGGTGAAGTGTTTACCATTTTTCAAGTGATAAAATTGAGGCACAGAGCAGTTACAGAGTCTGCCCAAGGTCACATAATAATCAATGTGAGTGCTGGAAATTGAAGCCAGGTGATCTAATTCCAGATCCTGTGACATTAACCACTACAGTAGAACTGCCTCCCTACGAAACATGGTGATATTACATTTAACTAAGAGAACTCAGGAGACATCCTATTAGGGCAGAAGATTAAAAAAGGGGGAAATACATGAATTGGAAGAAGATTCAAAGAAATGTGTTTCCTAGCACTTACTTCACAATCACAATTACATTTGATGCATTAGGGTGAGCATTATCTCCCTAACAAAAATGTAACGTGGGTAAAAGATCCAAATGTTCAGAATGAACACTGTGTTATAGCACAGCAATACAACATATCAGGAAATTGTAACATATTATCAGAAGCAGAAATAAAATGATAGAAAACATTTTCCTGAGTTTCCCTTTGGACTTTCTTTTCAAATCTTTATCTTCACATTAGTCCATGGCATAGATTCCATGTTTTGCTCCTCTGCAACTTGTATAGGTGACAGCGGAGGCCTTGGCCACTGGGATGAAGGACTGCAGTATCACATTCCACATGGCTTTTTTTTCTTCTTTGTTAGTTATCCTACAGAGTCACCTTATCATCAGAAAGGGTTTTGTATGTTGCATCTCTTTCTTTTTAAAGTCTCTTTTAAGCACAGATAACCTCTATTTAGCACACACTCTTCTTTCATCACAACAGGACTCTTTTGAAAAAGTCACCTGTTCTCACTATTTTTACTCCTTAACTTCACTCTTCTATCCATAGTAATCTCCTTCCACTCCCCTATAGTAATGCAATTGCCCTGCCTAGATTACCAATGACACTCTGAGGGGTGGCTTCTGATATTAGTATAGTATTTGATATTATTTCCCAAAACCTTAGTGGCTTTTGGAAGCCCCTTCTGGCTTCTCTCTTGCCTCTGTAGTTTCTTATGTCCCAGTTTCCATTTTGAGCTCTGATTTCTCTGCCCATCATTTAAATAAGTGGTTTTCAAACAGGATATTATAGTGTCCTAAGAAAGGGATGCCATGCAATAAAGACTTTGATAGGTGGCCTTAAAAACGAATCCCACTGATCTCTATAGTATTCATGTCCTTGAGTAATCTCCTCTTCCTGAGGGTCAACTGGACTTACGGACTCTGATACAGTTTGCCTCTGTGTCCCCACACAAATCTCATCTTAAATTGTACTTTCATAATTCCCACATGTTGTGGGAGGGATCTGCTGGGGGTAATTTGAATAATGGGGGCAGTTTTCCCCAGACTGTTCTTGGAGTAGTGAACAAGTCCCATGAGATCTGATGGTTTTATCAGGGGCTTCCACTTTTGCATCTTTCTCGTTTTCTCTTGCCACCACCATGTAAGAAGTGCCTTTCACCTCCTGCCATGATTCTGAGGCCTCCCCAGTCATGTGGAACTGTCAGTTCAATTAAACATCTTTTTTCTTCCTAGTCTCAGGTATGTCTTTATCAGCAGTGTGAAAACAGACTAATACAAACTCCCTTCTAATGATTGGAATACCACAGATGTGATATGATGTCACTTCTGAGATTAGCCTGTAAAAGGACTGTGGCTTCTATCTCTTGGATTGCTCATTCTGGAGAAGCCAGCCATCATACTGAAGGTCCATGTGACAAGGGACAGCGGCCTGACAAAATGCATGTGAGTGAGCCTGCAAGAGGGTCCTCTGCAAGACAATCCTTCAGATGAGACCACAGACATAGTTGACAACTGGACTGCAATATAATAAAACACCTTGAGACAGAGGCACTCAGCTAAGACTAACGCAGATTCCTGACCCATGGAAACTGCAAAGTAATAAATACTTGTTGTTTTAAGCTGCTAAATTTGGGGTTGATTTGTTATGCAACAATAGACAATAATACAGGACCCTACATGTTAGGCTTCATCATTCAGGTCATCTGTAATATCTTACTTTCACTCCCCACTATTCTTCCAATAGCCATTTAAAATTCCCTAAAATTTACTTTCTTAATATACCTTGGATTTATATCCCTTATTTCTACTATCACTCTGTTAGTTCAGGCCACCATGACTTCTGCCTTGATTATTTTAACACACCCATAGATAGTCTACCCATATCTATACAACACAGAGGTGAAGAGCTCAGGTTCTTATTTCAGACTGCCAAGTCTGAATTCAACCTCTGCCACTTACTATGTAAGTAATATTAGACAAATTATTTAACCTCTCTCCTTAGTTATATCATCTATAAAATGGGAATATTAATATTAACAGTACTTCATGCAGTGGTTCTAGCATATTAGATTTTGCTTGTAACATGCTTAGAACACTGCCTGGTATAGTGAAAGCTCTCAATAAATGCTGTAGTTATTGAAAGGGAGTCTAACATAATGGTAAGAACATGGACAGCCAGACTGTTAGATTTGAGTTGTTATTCTATCATTCATTATCTGAGTAAACCTGGAAAAATTGCTTTATAGCTCTGTGTCTCCATTTCTGTATCTGTAAGACAGAGATAATAATAGTACTCAAGAATAAAATTGTTGTGAGGATTACATGAGTTAGTGTCTAAAAAGCAAGCTGAAAAAGACTGGCATTGAACATTACCAAGTGTTTTCAATTATTACTATTGCTGATCATTCTGCTGCTTTTTGATTCATTCATTACCTTACAAAAGTGATATTTCTTAACATCAGATCTGATTATGGCATTCTCCTGTTTAAACCTCTGTGATGGTCCACCCATTAGCCCCTCCGTGGCCTAACAGAACCTTCATAATCTGGCAAAACTCTCAAACCTCACATGTCTCCACTCTTCCCCACTAAACCTTAAACTCCAATCAGACTAAGCTGCTCGACCTTCCTCAGATGAGCCATGTTCTCCTATATTTCTCTATCATTGCAAATGCTCTTTTCTAGCATAAATACCCTTTCTACTATACTGCCAGGCTAACTCCCACTCATCCTTTCAAAATTCCATTAATAGTATTATATTTCACAGGAATCTTCTGTAACCATCACTGACATTCTTTGCAATACACATGTATACACACACAAACACACACGTAGGTGGATCCTCCATTAAGCACACATAGTTCTCTGTGCACACCTCAATATCTAATATCTAAGAGATTGTAACTAACTATGAACATTTCCATTTCTCTCCACTAGACATGAACTACGGAGTCCCCATCCAAGGCACTGAACAAGTACATCTGGAACATTGTAAGCACTCAATAAATATTTCATCAACAAATAAATGAAGGCTCTAATTTACCATTTCCTTTTTTCTTTGAGAAGCCATATGAACTTCCTTTATTGTGTTCCTACAGTTGACTTTTGTGGCACTACTTTGATATGGGGGTGGCAAAAACTAAAAGGGTTCTTCGTAAAGATCAAATAAGAACATGCTTTCTAGACAACTAAGAACCCTGAGAGGCTCCAGACACTTTGTACCCATGTGTTCAACCCAATTCAGGGGAATTAAGTCATAACAATCTCTTCAAGCCCATATGTTCCATAGTTTTGAGAAGGTGCATACCTGGCTAGAGTCTCTTATTTTAATTCCCCATTCCCACAATATACTATAAGAATTTGGGGCAAGGCACAGTGGCTCATGCCTGTAATCCCAGCACTTCGGGAGGCCAAGACAAGCAGATCATGAGGTCAAGAGATCAAGACCATCCTGGCCAAGGTGAAACCCTATCTCTACTAAAAATATACCAAAATAAGCTGCGCATGGTGGCACGTGCCTGTAGTTCCAGCTACTCAGGAGGCTGAGGCAGGAGAACCACTTGAACCCGGGAGGCGGCGGTTGCAGCGAGCCGAGACCACACCACTGCACTCCAGCCTGGCGACAGAGCAAGACTCTGCTTCAAAAAAAAAAAAAAAAAAAAGAATTTGTATGAAATTGAAAGTGTTTGAGTACTTCAAACAAAAGCCTCAGACCAAAAACTCCAATGTGGTAGGTTTTGTATCTCATCTTTCAACAACTCTCTAAGTAGGCAGGTGGCCTTGTATTGGTACTCCATTAGCCAGGCAGTGTATTGATTTCCAAATGTGGGGAGGGTCAAGGTCTAAATCACTTCAAAAGTACCAAGAAAAATAAGTAAAGAGACCAAAGAGTTTCTTGTCTTTTTAGATTTAATCAAGGAACTGCTAAGTCCCTCGTTCTTAAGAACCTATAACAATGAGGAAGTTATGCTTTTTTCTCTCCCAATACCACTTGATCTTTTTATATATCCTGTAAAAGGAAAATAACTGATGAGAAATGACATGTACTGCTGACAGAAATGGGAAAAACTGTCGAGGTCTCACCAAAAAATGAGCAGTGTCAGTGTTACTAATAAGATCTCCCACTGAATTCCCTCATTTCATAAAGGTTCTATCTATGTGAGATGAGCAAATTTTTTTTTTCAAACAGAGCCTATGTTCTATAACTAGGATAGAGAAATGAAGGGAAAACATACCTATAAAACTGACTTAAAAAATAAAGAAAAGCTCTCCCTAAATTTGTAATACAGAGAAATTGAATCAATTTTTAAGAATGTATTTTCATTACTAGAGTAAGTAGATCAGGGTAAGAGTGACAGACAGTATTTGCATTTTTTTGCAGTATATACATAGTGAGATCTCTGGCATTTCCTTTGACACAAATAATTTTCCCACAGATGTTTGCTTGAAGTTTCTATGCTACCGCACAAATGGAAAATAGAAGCAATAAACAAGTGATTGGAATGTTTTATGTAAGAAAATACAACTCATAAAAAGTGATGGCAAATAGCAAACTAAAGTGTTGATCAGACTAAGAAACAATATTTCAATTTAAGTTAAAAACTAAGAAATGTGTCCAATAAAGTATATACAGAGCTACACAGTGTAATTCAACTCACTCTGTACCATAAAATCACTCTAAAATATAGAGGGAAAGGAGTTAATGCTTTTCAAAAAATGCTTTGCACTCTTATCTTCAAATCTGTGATATATCCTTGTTAAATGATCTCCCTGTAGAAGATACTGACTTTATTAGATCTCAAATGATATATTAATGAAAGCCAGTCTTGCCTGGAGAGGATATTATCAAGATATTTATTCGGCAAGAGGATGATATCACAGATGATAGAAAGGACAGTGGAGGAATAGACAAGGGTACTGAACAGATATGCGACAGAAAAGGATATACAAGTGGCCACTTGGCACATGAAGAAGCTGTTCATCAGGGACATGCAACTTAATAAACAATGCCATGCCACTACGCACTCACAAGAATAGCAAAATTTTAAAGGACTGACCATAACAAGTGTTGGTGAGAATATGGAGCAATTAGTACTCTCATATATGGTGGTGAGAATATTAAATTGTACACTTTGAACAAAAGTTCTGAGAGTTTCTTATAAAACTGAATATACATTTTATGATTCTTCACACCAAGATAATTACCCAAGATAAATAAAAAAGTATGTTTACAAAATGCCTTAATAAAAATTGCTTATAGCAGCTTCATTTATAATTAGCCAAAACCTGGACAGAATCAGAATCAATAGAGTGTTTTAGTAAACTGGTTCACGTGATCGTGGGGCTAGCAAGGCCAAAGTCTGTAGGGCAGGCCAGCAGGCTGGAAACCCAGGCACAAGTTGATGCTGCAGTCACAATGCTACATTTCTTCTTCAGCAAAGTTCAGTTTTTACTCCTCAGGACTTCAACTGATTGGATGAGGCCCAAAGACATCAGTCAGAATAATATGTTTTACTTAGAGTCAATTGATTGTAGATGATAAATATATACACAAAATACCTTCACGGCAACATGCATATTGGTGTTTGAGAAAATAACTGGGTACTATGGCCTAGCCAAGTTGACACATACAACTAACTATACAGAGGTCTTGCATGAGATACTATACTGTCTGATTTTATTTATTTAAAATTCTAGGAAAGGAAAACTAACCTAGAGAAGCATCAAATTAGAAGAAAGTTTGCCTCTTGGGGTTGAGTGAGGAGTGATGAGAAAAGAGCATGAGAAAACTTTCTATGGTGATGGTAAGTTTCTATGTATTGAGAGGAGTTTGAGTTACACAAGTATGTGCATGTATGAAACGTCAGTGAATGTACACTTGAGATTTGTTCATTTTATTTTGTAAATTTTATAACAAAATAAAAAATCTGTAAACAACATTCAAATCTATTTAATAATATATGTGATGACGTATTTAGGGAGAAAAGTACTGATATAAAATGAGACTGATGGATGGATGTAGCATTGAAGACATAGATAAGTAATAAGGTGAGTATAGTAGAATGTTTATGGCAAGAGTATAGGTCAGGAGTTCATAGAGGTTCACTGTAAAATGCTTTTGGTTTTGCTGTATGTCTAAAATTATCACAACAAAATGTTGGGAAAACAAACCAATCTCTCAAAATAAGTTATACATATATTTTCTTCAACCAACTGGAAAGCAGCATTTTATCAGTGGTGAAAACCATCTAATTTGAGGTTAAGTGACCAGGTTTCAAATCCCAGCTCTGCAATTGTGCTGGTTATACAGCCTCTACTATGCTATTTAATATCTCTAAGACCTAGTTTAATCATTCGTAAAATGAGAATAGCAAATGGGATTTGCGCATCTGGGTGCACGTGTGTGACCAAAGTATTTAGTGTGGTATATATTAGGTGATCAATGTGCTTTGTGGCATGGTTATCATTATATTGCCTGAAATGACTTTTTTCCACACTTTTCCAGTGACCAAAATGGCCGACTGGTCTCTTCTGCTTGACTAACCTTTAGACAGGTTCCTTCCTGACTTTAGGTCCCTGACTTCTATTTTATTAGAGGGTTTGCTTTAGAAAGCTTGTAACTGTAAATCCTTCCTCTGCCTTTTAGAAATGTAAATCTTCTCCCAGTCTCTTGCCAGTTTTATGACCCAGGAATGTCTTTCTTTAGGATCTGAGAGCCATGTATTTGAAACACAATCATCAAGGAAAATAGCGCCCCTATCTCCCCTATCTCATAGTCTCTCTTGGGAGAGCAGGAGCCTAACTTTGGTGGGCAGTTTGTTCCATGCAGTGCAACAATGTCCTATCACATTGATATGAGAAGTTTGTTTTCTCTTTTGGACAAAGCCAATTGGCAAATATCGGTGGCCTATGACTTATCTCTAATGTCCCACAGTACTTTTCCACTAGCTCATCCCAGCACTTAAAATCCCTCCCTCCTTTTGTTTCAGTGGAGTTGAGTTCAGACTGAGTTCTTTCCTCTTTTGCCTATTTAAATAGCCTGAATCAAGTCATCTTTGCCTGTTTAACTTTGTCCCATGCAATTTTTTCTTTGACATAGGGTAATTGTTACTTATCCTTTTAAGGGTCAGCTTATATGTCACCATTTTAAGGAAGCTTTAGCATCCTCCACATTACCTTCCTCACAAAGATTTGATTGCCTTCTTCACTCTCACAATACTTGGTACTTGCTTCAAATAAGATATATTTGTTTTTGTTTATCTGCTTCATCTCCCACACTGGGAATTCCTTGATATGCAAGTGCTTCTTGCATCTCTGTATCTCAGCTTCCAGAACCACGATTATTCCATAATAAACATCAATTAATGGTGGCTGAATGAATAAATAATCAAATGAACAAAGATATCAGGTCCAGTTCTTGCCATAACACGACGCTGAGCAAAGGATGACCAGAAGGCTAGCAACTGCTTATTTAATGTCTGATGGATCTGAGGCAATCACGAAGAACACATTATCTGATAAATGTAAAACAAACAATCTGTACTGAGCAAGTGGGAAAAGAATACCCATCCTTCTCTTGGAATGCATCTCATTTTATGCTGTCTACTAGTTTCTAGCATTTTTGGATTTTAAACATCTCCCTACCACTAAGCTATACTTTTGGTTTAACAAACTTATACATATATGTGTTAAAGCATTTTTATTTTCTTTTAGATAAGGAATAACATTACATCTTAGCTCAATTGCTTAAGCTATAAGCGTGCTAAACTGAATGTTAGAGCGTTGTGAGTTACATGTTTGCCTCGACAGTGTTTTTCTAAAAAAGAATACAATAACCTGTCTTTTATGCCTCAAAGTTTGTGCATACCAGGAAAAGACAGATTTCAAAGCTGATAGAACACATAGTTTCACCACATACACAAGTAACACATGCTGCATTTATTGGGTGCTAGGTAGTAGGAAAGTATTGAGGTAAGCACTTTATAAGCATTATTTTATTTAAACACCACTTCTGTGATTCAGATATTATTTTTACTGACCAAGCTCATCTTGAAATCTTCCTTTGCTCACTTTGTCCTATCCATGTGATCTTCTTTCTATTCTTGAATTTCCCACCTCTGAGCTTTTGTATTAGCTGTTTTCTCCATCAGAACTCTATTTTTTCCTGCAAGTCTTCCTTTGGCTGGTTCCCTCTCATCCTTCATGTCTCAGCTTAAATCTCATCTTCTTACAGAGGCTTTTCCTGACCATCCAAGCTAGAGTCGCTGCCTACTCTCCCCAAGTCAATTGATAGGCCTTCCCCTTGAATTATCTTTATTATATCAGTGGTTCTCAAAGTGTGCTCTACAGCCCTGTGAGAATCTCAGGCTCTTTTAGGGCATATGTGAGGACAACCGTATTCACATAATAATACTGACATCTTATCTGCCTTTTTTGCTGTATCTACATTTGTACTAATGGTGTAAAAGCAATAAGAAAACAAGTAAATAAGACCCTTGGTGCCTTGGCACGAATCAAGGCATTGGCCCCAAGCTGTGCTAGTGGTCATTGTGTGTTTCACCACCATGCAATTCTAGATACAAGACAAGCAATCCCATTACTGGGTATATGCACAAAGGATTATAAATCATTCTACTATAAAGACACATGCACACACGTGTTTATTGTGGCACTATTCACAATAGTGAAGACTTGAAACCAACCCGAATGCCCATCAATGATAGACTGGATAAAGAAAATGTGACACATATACACCATAGAATACTATGCAGCCATAAAAAAGGTTGAGTTCCTGTCCTTTGCAGGGACATGGATGAGGCTGGAAACCATCATTCTCAGCAAACTAACACAGAAACAGAAAACCAAACACCACATGTTCTCGCTCGTAAGTGGGAGTTGAACAATGAGAACACATGGACACAGGGAGGGGAACATCACACATCATGGCCTGTTGGGGAGTGGGGGGCTAGAGGAGGGATAGCATTAGGAGAAATACCTAATGTAGATGATGGGTTGATGGGTGCAGCAAACCACCATGACACATGTATACCTATGTAACAAACCTGCACATTCTGCATGTGTCTCCCAGAACTTAAAGTAAATAATAATAAAAAAGAACGAAAAACAAAAAGCGTCACTTAAGAATTTCCTTGACATAATAGTAAAATCTGTTACTTTTATTGAACCTCCACCCTTAAATACACATCTTTTCAATACTCTATGTGATGAAATGGGAAGTACACATAAAGCGATTTTGCTGCACAACAAAGACAATGATTATCTCAAAGTAAAGCACTTATGTGATTGAGTTGAGAACTGAAAACTCAACCATTTTTCATGGAGCAGCATTTTATTCAAAAGAACAACTGAAACACTTGAGTATTTGGCAGACACTTTCTAAAAAATAAACAAAGTGAGTCTGTCGTTTCAAGAAAAACAAGTGACAGTATTTGTTGCCAGCGATAAAATTTGAGTTTTCCAACAAAAATTAGAATTTTGGAAAATCTGTATATGCCATCATGAGCTTGAAAGCTTCCCAATGCTTAAGACTTATCTGATGATAACACTGGTCATATTAACAAATGTTTTCTGATATTTTAAAATGAAATATGTCAAAATTTGGAAGATGTGCATAATTCAGTAAACTAATACTTTCCACATGGCCAATACTTGATAGTACAAAATCATAAATGCATAAAAGATTTACTCAGAGTGCGAGGCCAACTGATGGCTTTTAATGTAACAAAGTATGAAAAGTTCATTGATATGATTTTAGACTTACATTGTAATTAACATTAAGGAAACAACCACTTGTCAAGTTGTGATGTAGTATTGGGGAACAGCCACAATTACCTGAAAATGCTATTATAGTAGTCTTCCCTTTTCCAACTACTTATCTGTGTGAGGCTGGATATTCTTTTTTTAATATTTATTTTTTAGACCCAGGGTCTTGCTCTGTTGCCCAAGCTGGAGTGCAGTGGTGCAATTATGGCTCAGTGGAGATTCAAGCTCCTGGGCTCAAGCCATCCTCCCATCTCAACCTCCCGAGTAACTGGAGTACAGGCACGTGCCACGATGCTGTTTTTGTTTTTCTTTCTTTTGTTTTGTTTTTTAATTTTTACATTGACAGAGTTTCACTATGTTGATCAGGCTGATCTCGAACTCCTAGATTCAGGTTGGCCTCCTAAAGTGCTAGAATTACAGGCATGAGCCACCATGCTATATTCTGTTATGCACATATTAAAGACACTTGCAAAAATGTGGAAAATGACACTCTTCCCACTAATTTGTTTTTAATTTGTAAACCATAGTCATTTTCAATGAAAAATGTCTTTATGTTAACATGTAATGGGATAATTCTTGTTATTTTTAGATAAATTAATAATTTAAGAATTTTGTTTTAGTTTTTAATATGATAAATATCAATAGATATAACCTATACAAACAAAATTTCCTTTGGGTATTTTGTAATTTAAGATTTTTCAAAGTTTCAAGACAAAAAAAATTAAGGATCAGTCATTTATAGCAGATATCACCAGCTTACATTCTATTCTATATTTTTAGTTATTGTTTATTGTCTGTCTCCATCTATCAGATTATTAGCCATGAGAAGACAGCTATATCTGTCTTGTTTGTTAATATCTTCTGTGCCTAAAAGAATGACTGGCATATACTAGGTGCTTCATAAAAATATTTGTTGACATGAATGAATCTTAATTTTAAGGATTAAGAAATGGCATCTGAAAGAGGTTTTCAGTTATGTACCTAAGGTCACATCACTAGTAAGTGACTGAGGAAACATTCAAATACAGCTTTGTCTAATTTCAAAGCTCATGCACTTAATTAAATTATTCAATGAAATTGCCTCTGCAGTGGGGATTTGGAGGTGGTCTTATCACAGCGATATTTAGCCTTAATGTCAAAAGACTTGTAGTCTTTACAAACTTCTATAGTATTTTGTCTTAGACATGAAATTATTATAAAACTACAAAGAACTTTAGAGGGTATTTCAACTTCTCACAGAGTTGGGTCATACAGTTACTTATTTATACAACTAAGGGACTGAGCCCCAGAGCTTCCATCCATACCCATTAGGGCAATATGTTGTGGAAACAAAGTCATGAGAATCACATGAAGTTACTTTCATTTCTTCTGCCTCATCCCAGATTTCTTTTCTAAAATCCCAGATGATAAGTAAAGGCATGGAAGAAATGGAGCCTGGCATGGTAAATTGAGGGCTCTGACTTTCTGACCCCAGCAAATCTATTTTTCCATCGCTGACGATTAGGCCACACATCCTTTAGAGGTGTGCCTTGATCAATGACACCCAGCTACACAAAGCAGGCCCTGCCCTCTGAGTGACCACTTCATCTAAAATGGATGCAAATTCTAGCTTTTCCTGTACTAGGCCGAGGTGCAGTGTATAGGTCTTTAGAGACCAAGGTTCTTTGGTAAGGCCCTTGCCAAGTCTCTTTTGTAATTGAATTGCTTTTCCTTTACATTTGATACTTAAACCAACAAATAAAAATGTTTTATTTCCAAATCAGTTCAAATGTTGCAAGGCAGCAACCAGAGCAAATGTGACTCAAATCATCACTAAAGAATATGTTCATGGGAATGTGTACATGAAACATAGCTGAGTAGTTGTAGAATATAATAAAAAGGGGCACTGTGCCTCCTATACTTTGCTGTCACTGTGCTCAGGGCAATACCTATTTCACACCAATTCCAATGCCCAGGGAAACATCCGTGATCAGTGCTGGCTTTAAGCACTGAGTGGCTACTTAGGGTGGTAAGCTCCCCAGCTTCTAGCATAGAGCAGATGATCAATAAATAATCATTGAATGACTAATTTTCCACAATGCCAGTACATATTTCAAGCATTCACCATGAGTACGGCCCCTCTAATCTGGAAACAATATGCTTGTGCTGAAGATCCAACAAATCCTGCAGTCTGTAGCACAGAAGGTTAAATTCATAAATCCTGGAGGTTTATGTACTTCTGTTTGTAAAGATGATAATATTTTACCTTTAGAGAGATGTTACATCCAGATCACTGCCGTCAGATGAAAATATCGACTTAGCCTACAGCCCTACTACAAAATATAAAATCGTAACATCTAGAGAAAACAAACACATTGTCATTTAGAGGGAGGGGTGTGGTTAGGAAAGCAACAAATAAGCCAGATAATTAACTCAAATTGACTTAATAGAAGGTTTAAAGTATCTTAATTGCTACTGTCTGAATGTGTTTCCCCGAAATTCATGTGTTCAAACCTAATCACCAATGTGATAGTATTAGGAGGTAGGACCTTGGGAGGTGATTAGGTCATGAGGGGAAAAACCCTCATGATGGGATTAATGCCCTTATAAAAGAAGCCTCAGATGAAAGTTGGGGTGAAATCGCAGCATATAGCAGATGCTACAAGATTGTACTACTGCACTCCAGAGCAAGACTGTCTCAAAAAAAAGAGGCCTCTGAAAGCTGTCTTGCACCTTCCACCATGTGAAGGACACAGCAAACAGTTGCCATCTATGAGCCAGAAAAGGGGCCCTCACCAGACACTGCATCTGCTGGTGCTTTGATCCTGGACTTGCCAGCCTCCAAAATCGTGAGAAATGGATGTTTGTTTATAAGCCATCCCATTTATGGTATTTTCTTATAACAGCCTGAATGGACTAAGCACAAGTTATTGCATTTTGTAGTTATTTTTCCCCACCCTTGGTATTACTCTTTTATTTCTGTATTTCAATATATGTATTATCCAGACATTAGCACAAACTAAGTGCTTAATAATTTTTGTTGAATTAACTTAATACACTGGTTCTCCCATTACGGTTTGAGGATCCCTGGAGGCAATGGTGTGCTGGAGCAGCTTCTATCATCTCTTAAGGACCCACTGTCAAATTTTATTTTTTATTATTATTTAGTTTAGTTTTTTGAGACGGAGTCTTGCTCTGTCACCCAAGCTGGAGTGCAGTTGTGCAATCTAGGCTCACTGCAAGTTCCACCTCCCTGGTTCACACCATTCTCCTGCCTCAGCCTCCCAAGTAGCTAGGACTACAGATGCCCTCCACCACGCCTCGCTAATTTTTTTTTTTTTTTTGTAGTTTTAGTAGAGACAGGGTTTCACCATGTTAGCGAGGTAGGTCTTGATCTCCTGACCTCATGATCTGACCGCCTCGACCTCCCAAAGTGTATATTTTATTTTATTTTAAGTTCCAAGATATATGTGCAGGATGTGCATGTCTGTTACATAGGTAAACATGTGCCATGCTGGTTTGCTGCACCTATCAACCCATCACCTCGAGATTAAGCCCCACATGCATTAGCTATTTATCATGATGCTCTCCCTCCCCCAAACCCCAATAGACACCAATGTGTGTTGTTCCCCTTCCTGTGTCCATGTGTTCTCATTGTTCAGCTCCCACTTATGAATGAGAACATGTGGTGTTTGGTTTTCTGTTCCTGTGTTAGTTTGCTGAGGATAATGGCTTCCAGCTCAATCCATGTCCCAGCAAAGGACATGATCCTGTTGCTACTTATGGCTGCATAGTATTCCATCATACACATGTACCACATCTTCTTTATCCAGCCTATCACTGATGGACATTTAGGTTGATTCCATGTCTTTGCTATTGTGAACAGTGCTACAATGAACATATACATGCATGTATTTTTATAATAGAATAATTTATATTCTAATATCCTGAATCTACAAGGAACTTTAACAAATTTACAAGAAAAAAAAATACCCTATCAAAAAGTGGGCAAAGGACATGAACAGACACTTCTCAAAAGAAGACATTTATATGGCCAACAAACATGAAAAAATACTCAACCTCACTGATTAATAAGGAAATGCAAATCAAAACCACAATGAGATACCATCTCACATAAGTCAAAATGGCGATTATTTAACAATCAAGAAACAACAGATGCTGACGAGGCTGTGAAGAAAGAGGAACACTTTTACACTATTGGTGGGAATGCAAATTAGTTCAACCATCGTGGAAGACAGTGTGGAAATTCCTGAAGGATCTAGAACCAGAAATATCATTTGACTCAGCAGTCCCCACTGTCAAATTTTAAAGAATTTTGTGAGTCAGTCCTTAAACATAATCATTATTAAAAAGTATATTATAAAAACATTCAATTAAATTATATTAACATAAAGATAATAAATATTCACAACCCATCATTTCCTAATCATTTTACTACAATCTTGTTAGGCTCTTGCAGTTATTTCTAGCTATTGTATTTGTATGGTAGAAACACTATATAATAATGTGCTACTGCCTGTCTTTTCCCAACTTTGCATTATCAGCCATGTTGGGAGTATTTACACCAGAGAAACTGGCAGTGCTACAAAGTGGCCTTTCTCTCCTTCAATAATGAACTGGTTTTTAAAACACTGTCCACAAGTGGAGCAGCACACCACTTACTGAGAGTTCTCAAGAACCTTTCCGGTATTAGGTCCTCTCTTTTTGTACGAGTGGCTAGATTTCTTCATGTATGTTAATCAAAGTAACACTCTAAAACAGATTGAATGCAGAAGCAGAGATGAGACTCCGACTATAAGTTCCCCATTAGTTTTCAAAAAATGGAAATCTATATATCTCTTCTCATTAATTTTCCTCATAAAAATGAGTTATTTGGGTTATCATATAATGTTTTACTATTTTAAAATGAATTAGTATTTTTATTTCTAATTTTGCATTTTAGTATGATAAATAGTGATAGATACAACTCACAAAAATGAAAGTCCTTGGGGTCCTCAATAATTTACAGTGTGAAGGAGACTGAGATCAAAAGTTTTCATTTTTCAAAGCAGTTAATTCCACACCTCGCTTTTTTTGACTTGGCGTAGTTAAACCAGAAAAGCAGGTCTGTATTCTTACGGCTTTGTGACCTTGGTAAGTTAATTCTTTACCTCTTCAAATCTTCATTTCTCCAACTGTGAAAAGGCAATGTTGGAAAAGATTTTGTCTCAATGAATCATTTTTTTTTTGCTTTTAGCTTCTGTAACTACGAGAATTATAAACGAGCTTTGCTCCTAGCTTGAGGGCAGTACAATTATTTCTGCTTTGTCATCCTTTTTGTACCTCCAAATCCCATCATCACTGTCTTTAACAATCTGTTCTGCCTAAACTCCTCCCCCCACCAAAGATTTTTCATTGCATTACATCACTGTGCAGTAATTACAGAAGTTACTATTTCCAGCTGTCAAAAAAAAAAAAAAAAAAAAAACCGTTCTGCACTAAACTGCATGCATGCAGCACATACAAAACACAGTGCAGACCAAGAAAATGCCAGTTTAGTGTCACCCCATCCATAAGGTGGAAAAATGAAATGCCTAAAGCAGGCACTGCGACCGAATTTAATAAAGCATACTATTACTCAGGCCCTGCCTTGCATCTCCTCACTGAAGCGGAGTGAAATAGAAAGACATGTGCTGCCTATGCAGTTTCTCTTTTCTGTGAAAACACCACGGATTGGTATCTGCTTGGCGTCCTTAACGAATGTGTGAATATGTGTCTTAATTCCAGGTTAGTGCGCGTCTGGTTTGCCTCCGACATGACTGCGGCAGAATACAAACAATGTATAAAATAAAAAGCCTTTGCCAAGTGCGCCAAGACTACAGCCTTCACTTACGAATCACATCTGCGTCTCCTTTCCCTTTACGCACCCGCAATAGGATCAACATGTGAAATCGCACCCCAGTCTGCCGGGAATTTGATTTCCACTTCCCCTCCCAACATCAAACCACCACGAAAACCAACCCTTCCGGGCGCGAAGCTGCACGTAAGGTGGGGAAGGCAAAGAGACTGCGCGGCGAGCGCGCACTGTGGGGCGCGCCCGCCTCCCGCCGCAGACCCCGGAGTGAACTGCGCTCCACGGAGGCCTGTGCTAGGAAGAAGCCGAGGAGTAAGAGATGCGATAAAATGGCTGCCAGGAGGGGGTTGCTCTGTGCTAAGGACAGCATGCCCTCCCCAAGGGATCCAGTGTGCTCCCAGCCAGCCTCCTGGCAGCGGCCGAGACGCCTCACATTTGGGGCGCATCCCAAGGCCAAGGCGAGGCGACTTTCACAGCTTCATTTAGCTCTGCAGAAGGTCACCTCCGTCCCCACCCCCATGCGGCACGTGCGGCAAGGCATCGCCATGGCAACCTTGCTTTCCGCCCCTCTCTTGTTATTGAACAGCTGAGACACCCAGCGTCCCTGAACTTGTTACTGCACAAGTTAATGCGGTCCTCTGAGGGCTTGGTTTCCTAACTATTGTTCTTTGGGCAACTGACTGCTTCCTGAAACAAAAAAAAAAAACAAAACAAAACCCTACGCGTGTGTCTCAGACGTTCTCCCCACCACTCCTGGCCACAAATGTGAGCGAATCCGGTCATTCTCCTCCTAGGAAGCCCAACAGAATAAGCTGGAAGGAAGCAAGGATTCAAGTCCAACCGTGATTTACTGACACTAATGTTGTCACCATTTTGACGTTTGCAGCCTTCAGTTTCACTAGATATAAACCATTAATAGTTATATGACTACCTCTCTCATATATGGTTGGTGAGTGAGTAAATTGATGCAATCTTCCTGTAGGCAAATTTTTCAAGAAATAAAGAGGCTTGAACAAAATATAGCTACAAAGATACTCATAGCAGCAAATGTTTATAATAGTTGTTTCTAAATCAAGCTAAATGTAAGAAAACAGTTGGTTAAAGTAATGAATACAATGAGATAACCACTGGGTGACGCGATTACAGGTGACTTTTTCTTATTCTTTGTTTGACAGTGGTAAGAATTATATAAGAACAAAAACATGTTTTGTTTTATTGTTTCAACAGGTCTGATGTGGTTTATAAACATATAAACGGATCATTACTTATAGATTATACATAAAAATGTTTTCATCAAAGGAAAGTGTGAAGATTAAAATGGAAGAGCTCTGGATCACTTAGATCATTTGTTATTGTTTTTGTTTTTTTTCCCCCCTCAGATAGCAAAGTATTTGCATTTGGTTTGGGAAAAATTATTTTTAATTATTTATGTTCTACCAAAGAAAACAAAATGATTTTCCATTGAACACATGATAATATTAAGAAATACTCAAAATCATCTTATTGTCATAAACCATTAAGGATAAAGGCTTTCATTTTGTTCTTGTTCTCTGGCTATAGAATTTCAGTTCAAAGAGCAGTTGTTGTTTTAAAATGGAAATTCATGAGTGCTGAGAAGCCTGGCTGCAGAGCCAGATTGTGCTCAAAGTGGAATCTTTCAAAACCGCCTTATCTGAGGTCCCTGCACCCCGGCCCTGAAACAGCAGGGAGTAGCTTGTCATCTCATTTACACAGAACTGCGTGATCCTTCAGGGTAACCACTTTCTTCCCACTGTAAGAGTGAACCTGGCTGTTGTCAAGTAGCCTGTAAGAAGCCCTGCAGTATCACACTAAAGACACCTCATCTCTGAAGAGGGCTCAGGGAGAGCCCAGGCCTGACCAACAGTTGCAATTAAATCAGGACCTTTTAAGGCTTGGAAAATGCTCACTGTGAATTATTCTGAAAGAAAAAAAAAAATCATAGACCTGGGCAAAAATTTAGCTATGCGAATTTAGTTTTTATACTATTTTATAATAGTAAAATTTTAGAATCCACATAAATGTCAAAGAACTAAAAATAAATCTGTGTTACAGCTGGATGATAAAACTATATGCAGCCATTAAAATTGAACATATAGGAGAATATGCAGTCATGTGGGAAAGTGTTCATTGTGCCGTGTTAAGTGAAAAGAAAGGCATGTTAAAAATAGAATGTTCATCATGACCCAATTTTTATAAAATATTTTGTAATGCATGCAAGATTTAATGTGTTACATACATCACTCAAAATTTAAGCTCCAAAATTGTGGATTGCCAGTTGTATTTTTTCTTTTTATTTTTCCTTCTCTAATAAGTCCATTAATAATAAGGTATTAATGGCTAAGTGATTGTTAATAGGGCATTAATGAGAGAGGGTGTATTTTATTAGTACCCAGGAAATGGTACTACACACTCTGATGACTTTTCAGGAATGCGTTTTGCAGACACTTCAGAACATTTCCAAAGCATACATTTTATAAGCTTAGTAATTAGAGGATGATTGATTGCCTGAGTCACATTACCCACTTCACATATCCATTCATCTGGACTAAAGCGTTTACACCTTGTGTTTCTTTCCAACCTAAGTTTTAGAGCAAATGTAACACAATTTTCCTGAAGACATCTGTTTACAGCATTGAAAAGATTAAATCAAGCTAAGGATTGTCCAGGCACCTAGTAAGCACATTCTATACTCAGAGTGCACGTGTGCTCTGGATTCAGGTCTGATTTTCCATAACCCTTCATTTATAATTGGAGAAGCAGTTGCCCACATGACTCTCTAATGGAAAATCCACAAAGGCTGTCCCCTCAGGGTGGATGGCCAAGCTTTGCAGCCCAGCCCGGTAGGCCCTTTATTTCCTGGTTCCTGCTAACCTCTTCATGTCTCAACCCTGCCTTTCCCACCTCCTGTGCTCAGTCGCAGTGAGACTATCACAGTGAACACAAATGGAATCTTCCTATGTGCTGGACATTTTTTATGGGATAGGTATTACTCTAATATTATTCCTCCCATTTTACATATGGAGATGCTGAGGCATGGACACATCAATCTCATCATTCACAGTTCCTATCATTTACAGTTAATAAGGATTAAGATGTAAACCCAGGAAGCCTGGCTCTTGTTCATAAGTGTTATATCTCCACCCGGGTAATATGTAGATTCCCAAATGAATTATTAGCTTCAATGACTTTCTGCTTCAACCTTTCTGTATAGGCTCCTTCTATGTAGAAGTTCTTTCCATTTAGCCAAACTCTGATTCTTCTTTCAAAACACAGATGTCATATATCTCCTCTGGAAAGTCTTCCTCAGTGCTCCCATATGTGCCTCCATTATGGTTCTTATCACCTTGCTGTAAAGCATGATTTACCTCCTGCCTCCGCCATGTGTCTTCAAAGACAAGTTTCAAATTTCTATTAGTTTTTATAACTCCAGTGCCCAGCACAGTGTCTCTGACACATAGGTGGTACTTAATCACTGATGCATGTATGAATGATTATGAACAGCACCATAGAGTTCTGCTTGCCCAAAACTATCATCTTCAACGTCACACCATAACAGCCAGTGTAACACCATTGGAGTTGGTGTTATGCAAACAAACACTGGATAGGTACCCACAAGAACAGTGCAGTGCCAGCTCCTAAAGAACAGCCTTTTTCTTGCTGGGCTCTAGTTAAATGTGGACATATTCTTTGGAAGGGGAGAGAGAGTGTTAAGAAGAACTATTAAGATATTATCAGGCATTATTTTTGACAATTTGTCAGGTCCCCAGAATGGTGGGACAGAAGATGAGTAAATCTGGTATCAGGCTTAGGGCTTGGCCAAGAAAACACACCTGTTAATAGGGCACTGTACTTTGCAACTAACACAAAGAACCAGAGATGTCTACCTAGAACAGTTGACACTTCCCCTGTCTCACAAGTTTCATGAAGACAGTCTTGAAATTCACGGCATATTCATGTCAGTGTTCTTAAATAGTTAATGATTATTTTTGCTCATTTTAGCCAGGGCACTAGTAGGACAGACTGAAGCAGTGGAAGACAACTGATATTTATGCACTAAAATCAATACTTAATGAATATTCAACATAAAAGCATGTTTCTGCTTGCATCATTCTTATTTACTATTTGCATCATTTTCCTGTTAATGTCTGTATCTTTTTTTTGCCAAATAATTTATTATTATTATTATTATTATCATCATAATTATTATTTAGTTCTGGGACACATGTGCAGAACGTGCAGGTTTGTTACATAGGTATACATGTGCCACGGTGGTTTGCTGCACCCATCAAACTGTCATCTACATTAGATACTTCTCCTAATTCTATCCCTTCCCTAGCCCACCCCTTGAGAGGACCCGGTGTTTGATGTTTCCCTCCCTGTGCCCATATGTTCTTATTGTTCAACTCCCAGTTATGAGCAAGAACATGCAGTGTTTGGTTTTCTGTTTCTTTGTTAGTTTGCTGAGAATGATAGTTTCCAGCTTCATCCATGTTCCTGCAAAGGACATGAACTCATTCTTTTTTATGACTGCATATTATTTCATGATGTAGATGTGCCACATTTTCTTTATCCAGTTTATCATTGATGGCCTTTTGGGTTGGTTCCAAGTCTTTGCCATTGTGAATAGTGCTACAAGAAACATATGTGTGCGTGTGTCTTTACAGTAGAATGATTTATAATCCTTTGGGTATATTCCCAGTAATGGGATTGCTGGGTCAATTTCCCCTATTTAATAAATGATGTTGGGAAAATTGACTAGCCATATGCAGAAAACTGAAACTGGACCCCTTCCTTACGCCTTATACAAAAATTAACTCAAGATGGATTAAAGACTTAAATGTAAGACCTAAAACTATAAAAACCCTAGAAGAAAACCTAGGCAATACCATTCAGGATGTAGGCATGGGCAAAGACTTCATGACTAAAACATCAAAAACAATTGCAACAAAAGCCAAAATTGACAAATGGGATCTAATTAAACTAAAGAACTTCTGCGCAGCAAATAAACTATCATCAGAGTGACCAGGAAACCTACAGAATGGGAGAAAATTTTTGCAATCTATCCATCTGACAAAGGGCTAATATCCAGAATCTACAAGGAATTTGAACAAATTTACAAGAGAAAAACAACCCCATCAAAAGGTGGGCGAAGGATATGAACAGACACTTCTCAAAAGAAGACATTTATGTGGCCAACAAATGTATGAAAAAGAGCTCATCATCACTAGTCATTAGAGAAATGCAAAACAAAGCCACAGTGAAATATTATCTCATGCCAGTTAGAATGGCGAGCATTAAAAAGTCAGAAAACAACAGATGCTGGAGAGGATGTGGAGAAATAGGAATGCTTTTACACTGCTGGTGGGAGTGTAAATTACTTCAACCATTGTGGAAGACAGTGTGGCAATTCCTAAAGGATTTAGAACCAGTAGTGCCTGTATTTTTATTAAAGTAAAGACATTATCTCAAATATCTTTTGGAATAAAACAGGGAATAAATAATTGTATAAAATGAAAATAAACATCCTGTTGTTTCACTTTGAGGAACTGGTTTAAACTTTCCTTTGAGCATTTAGGTTTATTTGTGATGACGTTTATAATGGAATCGAGTATGTGCTTCACAGATGTCAAAACAAATGCTTTGAAAGAAAGTGTCAAAATCCCAGGAGCCTCATGTCCACTGATTTGGAAGAAAACAAAATTATTTTCATCCAAACATATTTTCTGCACTTTAATTATAGAAATTGAAATATGGGATTTAAAGGTTCATTTGACCATTGTTGAAAATTTTATTTTGTGTTGTAGTGCTATTTGCACATTTAAAAAGTTCTTTTCTGAAGTTTTGCAAAGTTCTCATAGATGTCTAGTGACTCCTTGTGGAGTTTCCCTGCACACATACTAATTCACTACAAAGGTTAAGAAATCACAGAATCTCAGAGTTGAAGGGACCTTGGAAGTACTTGATACAAACTTCCACCCAGTTGGGTGTCTATTTTGCAATAGCCATGAAAGATGATCGAAAATATCTGATGACAAGAAGGAGTCTTTTGGATTGCTGCCTATTTTCTGCTCTTCTAATGGTGACAAAGAGTTACAAATCATTTTGCAGTTTTCCTGGGATTTTGCCTCAGAGATAATCATTTCAACAAGGCTTAGAATGAAAGTAAAAAGGAAGAAAATTTCACATTGGCCCAAATCTATGACTCCCATTGTGATTCTATGGAGAATTAGACTCTCATGGAAGAGTTGATTTCACTTAGAATCCAAGAAATTCACATTCCAAGTACAAAGAGGTGTGTCTAGCCCCCTGAACCCTCAAGAAACAATATCCCTTTTACTCTGAAATTTCACCATTACCTTATATTTTTGTTTTGCCTTTCATTAATATCCAATAATCTTGGTAATAGATATCTGTCATTTGGGTCTCTCAGTACCTAATCTCTTACCCTGATAGTACCCTAATCACCTTTTGTGGAACAACTTTCTGCCATGTTGTGTGTAGTCTACATGGCATAGTAAAACTGATTGCCCAACTTTACACACCTGAAGCTTCAGTATAGTCAGGTGGTTATCAAAGCCAATGAGACAGCTTCTCCCAAGTCACTGAATCTTAGGCAAGAAATAAAAACCATAAGAAGCCATTTAAAACTGTCATTGTGCCAGTGTTGCCCAATCAGACTCTTCCAGCTTTGAGGCCATCTCTTCACTTTACAGAGGCACCTTGGATCTTGCCTGGTTTCAAGACTGGTCCTTTGGGCTTTCCATCCTTTCTTGACATTCCTGAATCCTTCTAAAATATTCCCCCTTTTGAAAAAGTTAACCACATTCTAAAATTGATCATGGTTATGTTTGCACAGCTCTGTGAAGGTACTAAAAAACCACAGAATTGCACACTTTAAACAGATGAATTATTTGGTACAGGAGTTATATCTCAATAAAATTCTCCTTCACACACACACAAAATCAGAGAGAGTTGGATTCCATTGTTTAAAACATAATAAGATCTAACTGACATTTGACTCCTGTCAAAATACAAATATCTAACTGTAAAGGATTTCATATCTCATGTCTTTTTAACAGTGGGTTTACCAGGAAAAAGTATCAAGGCACTAGTTTTGATGTGTGTTGAACAAATTTAGCAAATACAGTGTCATTCCAAGAGATCAGGCAACAAGGAGGCACCTCATGGGAGGTGATTTTAGACATTTAGACTAGCATGAGGACATTGAATGGTGGGGATGTTGGAGAGAGTGGTGTGGAAATATGTTGTGGTAGTCCAAAACGAAAGGTACATTTTTTGGTCACTAGTCCCAAATCCAAATTAATCTTAAGTCATAAATCTAGTGCCAACTGTATTATGCTCCGACTGCAAATCATTTAGTATCTACTCTATTATTTCTATAAAAAGTGTAGGATTTGAAGATAAAGGATACAGATTGAAAATGCGTAACTAATAATTAAAACACATTGCAAATCCCGAGGTAAAAGCTTTCTATGTTTTATTTTATTTACAACTCACAAAACCTATGTACTTCAACTTAGAATATTTAGTGGTTTTCTCAAGTTTACAGAGCCAAGGTAAAGGAGATGATATTTAAACTTGTATCCATCTGATTCCCAAGGTCATTTTTTCTCTTAATGCCTCCCATTATGCTTGCTCTTTCAAGGTTCTAAAATAAAATTTTCATTCATAACTGAGGGCAAGAAGAACTAGATAATGACATATATAAATCCCTACTAATGAAATATCAATTTTTCAATTAAACCAATAGGATGATAAATGTTTTTTACTTTTTGACACATACATACCAAAAAATACACATTTTCTGGGAATATGAGAATAATTTAGTTTCTCCCTAGCTTACCTCAGCTTCATCTCTTCTTACCTGCACCCTATATATTCCTTACACCATGAGTTATTTACATTGAGTTTGCATATATTTTTGTCTCAGCTCAAAATACCCATCAGATGCCCCCAGTTGTGTTTAATCATTTCAAGAAAAATGTGTTCAGTTTAACCTTATTTTAACTAGACTCTCACAGTGGGTGACCCTAACACTGTCTACTCTTTTACAGACTTTTAACATATTCTGTGCCCACCTCCAACATGGAACATTTTAGTCTGTATTGTATTGGTGGCTTGCCTTTGTCTGCCACTAAAAGGCAAATTACTTAAGCCTACAAGCTGCATGTATTTGTCTTTAAACTTCAGCTTCTATCTGGTTGGTGCCTGGGACATATTAAGCACCTAATAAATGTCTGTTAATAAATTGAATAATTAATCATTCAGTGATTTGGAAAATGAAAACTTTTTTCCCCAAAGTCTAATAAACTCAGTTTGGTTTATGATAAGGTGTTTTGGTTAAACAAATAATCCATCTAAAATATTATCTATAACATAAATGTTACAATATCATAAAAAATAAAAATCTTACAAAACATAACTTCATTCCTCCTTAATAAAATAATTTTGGATGCTATGATAGTTGAAAACATCATAGGCCCTCATTGGTTGTCATCAGTAAGGATGTTTCAGCATCATTTAATAAAAAGGTCTTAGCAGGGTGTCAAATTCCAGGAAACTTACATAGTGGCATCATGTCAATTATTCTAAAAGTTGATCAAAAAATATTCCTAAACCTAGAAAAAAAAGTTTATTTTGGGAGAGCCTGTAGAGTTTCAGTAATTTTCTGAGTATCTTTATCTTCTGATACTGTCATCTTGTTAAACTGAACTTAAGTATGTCACCAATATTAAGGTTGTTCAAGGCAAAAGTTCATGCTTGGAGACTACACCAAGGATCTCCTGTCTATGTATTTCCAATTTTCTTGCCCTGTCTTTATTTTCCAAGCTCCAACTTGGGGTTTGAAATCCTAACTTAAAACCACATTTCCCCCACTCATATTTAACACCTTTCATTCTGTCCCTGGCACTTAATACTTCAGTAATCAGGAAAGGTTTTGATTCTAGTTCCTCCTTGACTTTTGGCTTTCCATATTGCCTTTACTGGGAATTCTATTCCAGATTCCACTGGACTTTCCCTTTTCCTGGATCATTGTTTAACTTGCTGCAGGGAGAGTGAGAGGATAGAGGAATTAGACAGGCAAAGCTTTGATAAGTGTTATTCCTCTTCGCCATCACAAATATGCAATAGAAATCCAGTGACTCTTAACCAATTTTGAATAACGAGCAATTAACAATGAACTTCACATGGGGAAAAGCTGTGCTCTCAGCATTTACAGAATTCTAACCCTGACTTTGAATATTTGTGTTTGTGCACAAGCATGACGGTTACCTTTAGTGTCTTAAGATCTTCTGTAAAATTTATTGTGCGAGTAAAGAGATTTCTTGAAGAAATAATTATCTAGATTTTCATTTATGAATAATTATAATTACATTTAAAAGGTTGCTATAGGCTGATTTTTTTTTTCTGTTTTATTTGGGGGAATACCAGAAAGTCTTGATGGAATTTTTAGTGCTTTTGTATGCATGTAATGCCATAAAATATTTATATATTGAATTATGTCATATGAACTAGACACATTCTAGCAGAAATTATGACTGTTATATGTCTGCCATAAAATCACAATCATGGGTGCCAGGGTGTTGAGGGTTTAGGGAGTCAAGTAGTCAAAGCAAGCATGAACTTCCATTTCTCAGTTTTCCCACATGCTTGTTCTTCAATCATTTCTTTCCTTTTTGTTTTTTAAGAGAGGCCATAGAAAGTATCAAATATCAAGAAATATATATGAAATAAATTTTAAGAGTGAGCCATTACTACCCTCAAAAATCATTCTCACTTTTGGAAGCAGAATGCTGCAGCATGGTTTAAAAAGATCACAATATCCACACAAGCATAGTTTCAGAATCATGGTGCTCACATCCCACGTTGAACCTCTAAAACAAATACTATCATTTTTTCCTTAACATGAGCTGCAAGTTAAAATTAGATGGTTTTACTCAGGTAGGAATTGAGATGCTAATATTTCCAAAGACAATGAACATAGACTTCAGCACAATACCTAATGTATACATTTCTCATTCTTAATATTCTTTTAAATGTTGACATAGAGCATTCACACTATACTCATTCATGGAATCGATGCCTAATTTGAAACATATTTTCTGTTACAGCGATGATTGTATATGGAAAAGGAAATAACTCCCTTAGTCCCACTGTGTATATCAAAAGAGAAATCTGGAGCCATTACATAGTTTATGCTTAAGATTTTGATGAAAAGATTCCATGAAAATCCCGTGAGAGCTCAGTCCAAGGTAGACGATTTGAACTGAACATATTGGAAAAAGATTGGGTGCCCAAATACCAATTTTAAGTATCTTTTCTTACTGAACTGTATATTAAACAATCCACATGAATGTAAAAACCAGCCACTTCCTGAATAATGGCCACATCTGTTTTCAAGTCAAACTTAGATCCCCTATCTCTAAATTTGGTGAATGATTCAATTTTAGAGCTGGAGGGGAATTTAGTCCAATTCCCTCATATTATAGATGAGGAAATTGAGGCACAGGGAAATTCCTTTTTAATAACCCATAATAATCCTTCCAATCTTATCCTGAGTCACTCCATGGGGAGGTCTTTTCTGCTTCCTGTCACCACCAAAAAATGAGTCTCCCCTAACATATACTCACAAATTCCTCCACATTTTTACTTCATAGTACTTAATGTAGCTTCTGATTATGCAAGCGAAAGTCATGATTTTTGGCTTAGCATCTGTTGCCACAAATAAATGCTCCATTAGCTCCATAAGCTGGGTTCTCACTGCCTAGCACATTCAGACACATAGAGGGTAACCAATAAACATTTAATGTTTGAGCAACATGCAATGACACAAACACATATTATTTCATTTATTAAATGAGCAGTTAGACTAGATTATCTTTAAAGAATATTCCATCTCAAAAGGAATGTATAAATGTTTGGTGAATGTGATGTTCTTTGCACCATGCCACAAATGTCAGAAGAGACATTTTGTTGCTATCATAGTTTCTCCATTTTCTATTTGCATGACTTAATCAAGTCCCATTCAAATAGTGGAATGTACATTGGAAGGGAAGACTTAGCCCAAATATGTGTGGAGAGTTTGTCTTAGTCTCAGTCACTAGTGAGACTTCACACTCCAGAGACCTTAGGTTAAGCCAGTGTCTTTTCTGTGTAAATTACAAGTCAGATATACAAAGCACTCAAAGAGGGGTGCAAGAAGTCTTGTCTGATAGTGTTGAAGGAACAAATGTAATTGACATTTTGATAGGAATACATGTGTTCCCAGGAAGAACCATTTTGAAGCAAGCTACTGAATAGAGATTGAAGTGAGATGCAAATAAACACCACTTTCATCTTTGACCTCTGGAGAAGCCTGATTTATTAAGATCGCAGGAAAACAGAATGATGTGACTCCTGGTGTTAGCATAGACATTGCAGTAGGATCATGGAAGGATAAGAAAGTGGGTTTGTTTTAATACATTTTGCTCTATCCCTCTGCAGGCAAGCCTGTAGGTTGCCCATGCATAACAAAGAAATGTTTATTGAATATTAGAACATAGTTCTTCCTGCCACCTCCCACACTGTAAATTTCTGATGAAGGATGAACACCTTTTGAATTAAGAGATAGGCAAGAGTGAGAGAAGGTAGAAATGGCACTGACTTCTTCGAATATGGAAAACAGCAAAAAAATAATAATAATAATAAATAAGGATATGTGACTAAATGTTGGCTTTATGTTATAGACAGTCTAGATTAGAATCAATATATTTGTTACGATCTTTAAGATAAATCCATCCTTCATTTTAGTAATCAAGGAATATTAACAAGGTATAATGTTGAATATCTTATTTCTGCCCTAAGAAAAATAGTTATACAGCAATTATAGTATTAATCTCTCATTCTTCAGACATCAGACTTTACTTCATAACCCTATGTTAAGACCACAGCTTGTGGACCAGGACAAAAATACAAGAAACACACCAGACTCCACTTGTCCTTGGCTGATGTGCCATCAGACCCATCTCTTTAGACTTAACTATGCTAGCCATTGTGTGAGATCTGTGTATCAGTTGTTTACTGTGATTATATAATTACATTTTATTTACTAAATAATTAACTCTGGCATATCTTGACACACTCATTTTTCTTAAAAGCTTATTTTCTTAAAAGCTTATTTTCAAGAACCTTTCAATTACAGGTGAAGTTTCTGGAAACTGGGGCCACAACAAGGCAAAGAAAAGTAGAACAATTAGTTAGGACTTTGCATAGTACTCAGCTTTGCTTTGTTGAGCACTTAGTGTGGTGTCTAGTTTCATGTCAACGGATCAAAGCTCTGGTTCCCAGCTGTTTAGTTAAAAATTAGTCTGGATGTTGTTGTGAAGGTATTTTGTAGATGTAATTAAATATATGCAATCAGTTGACTTTAAATAAATGAAAATTTCAATTATGTGAATAGGTCTTATCTACTCAGTTGAATGCCTTAAGAGCAAAAACTGAGGCTTACTGGGAAAAAAGAAATTCTGCCCCAAGATTGTAATATGGAGGTCCTACCTGAGTTTCTGGCCTGCCAACCGATCTACAGATTTGACACTCAAGACTGCAACATCTCATATACCTGTTGGTCATCTTTAAGTCTGCTTTGAAAAAAGAATGGGTTATTTATTTATCTATTTTTTGCTATTGTGTTTGTGTGAGTTCCTTATATATTTTGGATATTAACCACTTACTTAGGTATATGATTTGTAAGTATTTTCCTCACATCTATAGGCTATATTTTCATCTGGTTATTCCATTTGCTGTACAGAATCTTTTTAGTTTGATGAAGTTCTACTTTATTTTTGCTTTTGTTGGTGTGATATCAAAAATATCATTGCTGAGGTCAATGTGAAGGAATTTTTCCCCTATGTTTTCTTATAAGAGTTTTATAGTTGAAGGTCTTAACATTTATGTCTTCAATTCATTTTAAGTCAATTTTGTGTATGGTGTAAGAAAAAGATCCAATTTTGCTCTTTTGCCTGCAGATATCCAGTTCTCCCAACACCATTTATTGAAGAATCGTATCCTCATTGTATATTCTTGGTGTTTTGGCCTAAGATTAGTTAATTGTACCTACTTGGGTTTATTTCTGGGCTCTCTATTCTGTCACAATGGTCTACATGTCTGTTTTTATACCAGTACTATATTGTTTTGATTACTATAGCTTTATAACAAAATTTTAAATTAGGAAGTGTGATGCCTCCACCTTTGTTCTTTTTTCTCAAGAATTGCTTTGGCTTTCAGAGTCTTTTTTGATTCCATGAGATGAAAAGGTACTCAGTATCACTAATCAGAGAAATGAAAATCAAAACTGTAGTAAGATATAACCTTACATTTTTTACGATGGCCCTTATCAAAAAGGAGAGAGAGAGATAACAAGTGTTGGCAAGGGAATGGAAGAAATGGAACTCTTGTTCACTGTTGGTGGATCTCTAAGTTGATATATCCATTATGAAAAACACAATTGAGGTTCCTCAAAACATTAAAAATAGAGCAACCGTATGACCCAGCAGTGCTTCTTCTGGGTATATACCATAAGAAAATGAAATAAACACTTCTTATATATATCTGCATTTCCATGTTCATTGCAGCATTATTCACAATAGTCAAGACAAGGAAATATGTATCTATTGATGGGTGACTGGATAAAGAAACTATGAGATAGATAAATGATTGATAGATAGATAGATAGATAGATAACAAATATTATTCAGTCTTAAAAAGGGAGATTCTGCCATTTGCAAAAATGCTAGTGATCCTGGAGGAAGACATTATGCTAAGTGAAATAAGCCAGGCAAAGAAAAATATTGTATGAGTTCACATATGTGTGCAATCTTTAAAAGTGCTGAATATCTAGAAACAGAGAGTAGAACTCTGGTTAACCAAGGGTTGGAGAGAGGAAATGGGACAATGTAGGTCAAAAGGCATAGAGTTGCAGTTATGTAGGATAAACGAATCTAGAGGCCTAATGTACAGCATGATGTAGTTATTGTTGTACTGTGTATTGGAAATTTGCCAAGAGATTAGATTTCAGGTGCTCTTACTACACAAATACACCCCTCTACACACATGAAATGCAGCTCTACACACATGAAATGTAAGAAAGTGGATATGTTAATTTACTTGACTGAACAATTTTTTATGTATGTGTTTATAAAAACATCATGTTTTATGCCTTAAATGTATATAATAAAAATAAAGACTGCAGCATCAACTCTTGCCTGAGTTTCCTGCGGGCTGGCTTACCCTACAAAATAAAAATTTTCCAGCCTGCATAATCATCTAAGCCAATTCTCTAAATTCTCTCTCTCTCTCTCTGTCTCTGTGTGTGTGTGTGTGTGTGTGTTCCAAATTTCTACTTACTATCTTTCTGTAAGTAGAAGATCCAGATAAATGAGGCTTCAAGCTAGTTAATTAGGAAGGCCCTTTTGAAGAAAAAGAAACACAATATTACAAATACAAAATTAGGTAATGACTTTGGAGAAAATCTGCACAAATGAAACATCAAACCTTAACCCTTATTGGTGTCATGGTAAGTACCTCTTTTTATAACAACCTTTGAGATTAAGTACTATTATTTTTGTTTTTCCCAACTTACATATAAGTGTGATGAGATTTAGAAGATTGACTTGCCTGTTTCATATTTTTGAATTCATCATGAGTCAATGTAAAATCCTAAGATAAATTACATGCCATGCTTGAGGCTTGCAGCTCTTTGTGGTAAGTATGCTAGGTAACATTTCAAGCAATAAGTTTTTATATTTGTTTTAAAAGAGGCAATTCTGGGAGATCTGTGCCTTCCAATTTGATATGGCTTTTAAATTTCCAGTTCTAGAGCGTACCACCTCCACCCCTGACCAAGCAGAGAACATAATAAAACAACGTTTCATATAACTAAAGGTTTGAAACCTTCATGGTGCTGATACATTAAGATTTATGGGCACAAAACAGTTATGATGCATTTTAAAAAATGAAACCAAAATGAAGTGGTTTTAGTACTTTTAAGTATGGAAGCAGAATTTCTTTTCCCTTCTTTATTCCCAAGCAAATGCTAGATATTAAATACAAGAGACTTGGCTTTAAAACAAACACCCTTGGCTGGGCACGGTGGCTCACGCCTGTAATCCCAGCACTTTGGGAGGCGGAGGCGGGCGGCTCACAAGATCAGGAGCTCGAGATCGTCTTGGCTAACACAGTGAAACCCCGTCCTACTAAAAATACAAAAATTAGCTGGGTGTGGTGGCGGATGCCTGTAGTCCCAGCTACTCAGGAGGCTGAGGCAGGAGAATGACGTGAACCCGGGAGGCGAAACTTGCAGTGAGCTGAGATCGCACCACTACACTCCATCCTGAGTGACAGAGTGAGACTCTGTCTCAAAAAAGAAAAAACAAACAAAAAACCTTTGTACCTACAATAAGCCATATATATATATATATATATATATATGTGTGTGTGTGTGTGTGTGTGTGTGTGTGTGTGTGTGTGTGTATATATATATATAGAGAGAGAGAGAGAGAGAGAGAGTCTCACTTTGCCACCCAGGCTGGACTACAGTGGCATGATACTACAGCCTCAACATCCCAGGCTCAAGCAATTCATCTACTTCAGTGACCCCAAGTAGCTAGGACTACAGGTGTGCACCACCAATTTTGGCTATTTTTTTTGTTTTGTTTTGTTTTGTTTTTTTTGAATTTTTAGTAGAGGCAAGGTCTCACTATGTTGTCCGGGCTGATCTCCAACTCCTGCGCTCAAGTGGTGCTCCCGCCTCTGCCTTCCAAAATGTTGGGATTACAGATGTGAGCCACCGTGTCCAGCCCTACAATAAGCCCTAAACAAATCTTGATATTTTGCCATACTTGTTTCAGAATTTTAAAATAAAATGTGAAACATAAAAATTAAGCCACCATTTTATCTCCTTCTCAATCACATTTCTTTCCACTTCATTATTTTCTGAATAAATGAGTGAACTAATGCATTAATAAATATACTTGCAGTAATACACAGTCATATGTCTCCCCCTTTCCTTCTCAGCAAAGCTATAAGTGCTTCCATCCTCCACTCTACTGAAACACTAACAAACAAAAACATCCTGTAGATTTGATGCTGAAACGTGACGTGGGTATTCTGATTCATTCAAAATGTCAAAAAACATCATTTGGCAATATCATCAGTTATTGTGAAACCCTAATTGGAAAATCTTGACTCAACTCAGGCTTTGCCCATTCCTTAATCTATGATCAATTTACAGGCACTGTATGCATCTTTTAAAAGATTGCTACCAGTTTACCCACATCCATCTTTAGAATCATAAAATCACTTCTCTTTCATTTCTAGTAAGATACATAGGGTTAGGTGAGGACTAGCACCACCAAAGATTATTAAAAATCAGCATCTATATATGAAAGTCACTTTTTAGCATTCAAAGCTGTGATATTTTGTACTGTGTTAGAAAGAGGAGTATAATATAGACATAGGAAACAGAATTACATCAAAGTTCTATGACCTATAACATCTAAAGAATTCCTGTCTTTGTGTTCAGCTTTGGCTTTTTTGTTCAAGATAGAACTGCTTGCAATCTCTGGCTGGCCTAAACACTGGAAGGAGAGAAGAATAAGCTATTCCCCCATCTATACAAGGTACACACTTCTTCCTCTAAGTGAGGGGAAGTAGAATTCTGGTCTGTGTCTGAAGGGGACATTAATTAAACTAAATGTACATAATAACCAATAGCTCAAACTCTGAGCCAGGCAATCCTGGTTTGGTATTATGGCTTCTCACCTAACTGCATGAAACTTGAGCAAGTGACCCTTTCTGCGGAGTTTAGTTTTGTCATCTGTGACAAAGAGATAATAAGAGTAATGCCCTCCCTAGGTTAACACTTATTAGATAATGAATCTAAAACTTTTACACGGTGCATGATATATAGTAGATATGTACCAAAGATAAGAAATTTTAATTAATATTACTAAGAACCAAGAACTGGACTGCCTCTCCAGCTCTTTTCCCCTTCTGCAAACTACCTCCCGCATCAAAGTCATTCCAGGAACCACCATGAGAGTACATTATGACCTCACTCTCTGGCCACAATTGAGGCCATGGAGTAGGAATCTGACCAGTTCTTTCCTGAGACTTTTGGAACTGTAATTGAGAAAAGCAAACTTTCTTTGAGTAAGGTTTGGCCAAAGATGTAAACCTCAGAAGCCAACTTCTTGGGAGGCCATGTTCATCTACTATGAGTAGAAAGTTGGTGTCTAGTGGGAGGAAACAGTAAATATGGAAATGATAAATAGATATGTTTCCATATCTATTTCCATCTACATGCAAATGGAACTAGATATGAGAAGCAGTAGTGTCCCAGTGGCATTTGAATCTCTGATTGCAGTTGGTCTTCAGACACGGTCATATCCCTCCCTTCCATAAAGTTTTCATGTTCTGTGGCATATCCCAATAACCTTGTAAATCATTGCCTTTTACACGTAAACTGGCTGATGCTGGATTTCTATCACTCGGTAACAATCAAGCTCTTTATATATATTACCTCATTTACTTTTCAGTAATGCTGAAAGATAAGTATTATTATCCATATTTTCCAGATAAGTAAACTGAGTTTTAAAGAAGATAAGTGCTTGCCAAAGGTCAAACCACCAATATGGGAGAGCCACTATGGAATGCCACTCCTCTGACTCCAAGCTCTCCCTTCTGCCTGTCACCTTCTTGCCTTTTCTTTCTTTTCTCCTTTCTCCCTTCAACTAACAAACTTCTATAAGCCCTTCAGGTGTGAGCCTATCATCGCTCCTTTCAGAAGCTTTTCTTGACTCCAAGGACCAGGTAAATGTTTCTGTTCTATGCTTCACAGTTTTTACGTTTCTCCTTATTATAACATTTATCACTTTGTATCCTAAATGTCTCTTTTCCATAGGCTCCGCTATATTGTAAACCATCTATAGGTAAGAGGCATCTCTTTTCTCCTTGTATCTCATACCTTGTACAGCCCCTGACAAATGCAGGCCCTTTGTCAGAGCGGAGAGTTCGCCATGTCTCCAAAGTCACACAACTGTGGGAGCCACACACATTCTCATGCAACAGATTAGTCCAGCACATAGAGCCTTCTTTTTCTGGGCTTGATGCTCCTGTCCCATAAAATAACATAATTCAAGTCATCCCTTTTCTTAGCAACCTCCACTTTCCCTCTCAATTCCCTGCAGCTTGGCAGTTCTGCTCTAATTGGGAGGTGAGAGTGAAAATAACACATAAACCAAAGACAATTTAAACCCTCTGAGCCGTCTCATGGCAGCTCAACAGCATGGAAAAATGCGCCTTGGGCTAATAATATATTCATAAAGTGTTTTTCTTTCAATTTGGTCATTCTGTTCTTGTACCCTCCAGGAATAGAAGCCACTGTATTTTTCAGTATTACCTCAGAACATAGCAAATTGTCTGGTTTTTATATTTTTTTCTTGACACCTAGGGTAATACATGCAAAAACACAGTATACAAAAGAGAATAAATATTTTCAACAAAATAATCAAGATATAAAATAATAAAAATATCATTAAAAATTCCTCAAAATTAAATGAATCATAAGATAGAAAATTTAAAGGATAATATTTAAGAAGACAGTTTTTTAACTAATTAAATTTTTAAATTGATAAATTAAAAGTGTATATATTTATCAGGTACAACATGATGTTTTAAAATATGCACACATTTTGGAATGGCTCAGTTGAGCTGATATATTCATTGCTTCACATACTTATTTTTTGTGGTGAGAACACTTAAAATCTACTCTCCTAGTGATTTTCAAAATAACAGCTTGTGATTAGCCATAATAATTATATTGTGCAGTAGATCTCTTCAACTTATTCCCCCTGTTTAACTGAAATTTTGTATCCTTTCGCCCCAGCCCTCACCACCCTTTAGTTTCTGGTAACTACATCATTCTACTCTCTGCTTCTATGAGTTCAGCTGTTTAGATTCCACAGACAAGTGAAATCATGAGGTGTTTGTCTTTCTGTGTCTGGGTTATTTCACTTAAGATAATGTCTTCCAAATTCATCGATGTTGTTGCAAATGACAAGACTGCCTTCTTTTTGAAGACTGAACAGTATTCCGTTGTGTGTATATACCACATTTTCTTTACTCCTATTGATGGACACTTAGATTGATTACGTCTTGGATGTTGTGAAAAATACTACAATGAACATAGGAATGCAAATATCTCCTTGAAATACTGATTTCAGTTCCATTTGATATATATACCTAGTAGTGGGCTTACTGAATCATCTGGTAGTTCTATTTTTAATTTTTTTTTTTTAGGAATATCCATACTCTTTTCCATAATGGCCATACTAGTTTACATTCCCACCAACCATGTGCAAGGGTTCCCTTTTCTCCAACACCAGGTATTTATTATCTTTTTAAAAAATAGTCATCCTAAAAAGTGTGAGGTGATAAATCATTGTGGTTTTAATTTGCATATTCTCGATAATTAGGGATATTGAACATTTTTTCATATAACTGTTGCCCATTTGTATGCCTTATTTTGACACATGTATTCAGGTTCTTTAGGCATTTTAAATTTTTTTCTTGCTATTCTGTTGTTTTAGACCTTATAAATTCCTTATAAATTTTGCATAGTAACTCCTTATAAGACTAATGATTTGCTGATTATTTTTCTCATTCTGTAGGTTGTCTCTTCACTCTGTTGATTGTACCCTTTGCTGTGCAGAAGCTTTTCAGTATGATGTAATCTCATTTGTCTATTTTTGCTTTTGTTGCATGTACTTTTGGGGCTATATCCAAAAAATTACTGCCCGGGTTAATGGCAGTGAACTTTTTCTCTTTGTTTTCTTCCCATTGTTTTACAGTTTCAGATGGTATGTTTATGTCTTTAATCCATTTTGTCTTGATTTATTTTTGTATATAGTGTGAGATAAAGGTCTAATTTTATTCTTCTGTCTGTTGATATACAGTTTTCCCAGCACCGTTTATTGAAGAGACTGTCCTTTCCCCATTTTGTGTTCTTGGCACCCTTATAAAAAAATCAACTGACTATAAATATGTGGATTTATTTCTAGGCTTTCTATTCTGTTTCATTGATCTATGTATCTGTTTTTTGCCAGCACTATGTTTTTTGATTACCATAGTTTTGTAATATATTTTGAAGTATTGTATACTTCCAGCTTGTTCTTTTTGCTCAAGATTGCTTTGGCTATTTGAAATCTTTTGTGGTTTCACATAAATTTGAAAATTGTCTCTTCTATTCCTCTAAAAAAATTATTGAAGTTTTCATAGGGATTGTATTGAATCTGTAGATCACTTAGTGTAGTATGGATATTTTGACAATATTAATTCTTCCAATTCATGAATGTGAGTGATATTTCCATTTATTTCTCTCTTCTTTGATTTCTTTTATCAATGCTTTATAGTTTTCAGTGTATAGATCATTCTTCTCTGTGGTTCAATTTATTCTTAAGTATTTTTATGTATCTATTGTAAATAGGATTGTTTTCTTTATTTGTTTTTCAGACAGCTTGTTGTGCCAGGCACTGTGGCTCACACCTGTAGTCCCAGCACTTTGGGAGGTCGAAGTAGGAAGATTGCTTGAGGCCAGGAGTTTGAAACCAGCCTGGTCAGCATGGTGAGACCCCATCTCTACAAAAGAAAAATAAAGAAAATATCCAGGCATAGTGGTGTATGCCTGTAATCCCAGCTACCCAGGTGGCTGAGGAAGAGGACTGCTTGAGTTCAGGAGTTTGGGACTGCAGTGAACTGTTATTGCACCACCACACTCCAGCCTGGGCAACTGAATGAGCAGATCCTGACTCCAAAACAAACAAACAAACAAAAAACCAGATAGCTTGTTGTTGGTATACAGAGATGCTGCTCATTTGTGTATGCTGATTCAGTATCCTGCAACTTTACTGAATTCATTTATTAGTTTTAACAGGTTTTTGTAGAGATGCTACTGATTTGTGTATGCTGATTCAGTATCCTGAAACTTTACTGAATTCATTTATTAGTTTTAACAGTTTTCCATATATAAGATTATCTTTTCTGCAAACAAACAGCATTTAATTTCTTCCTTTCTGCTTTGGATGACTTTTGTTCGTTTATCTTGCCTAATCAGTCTGGCTACAACTTCCAGTACTATGTCAAATAGAAGTGTCACAAGTGGGCATCCTTGCCTTGTTCCTAATCTTAGAGGAAAAGCTTTCAAGGTTTTACCATTGAATATGATGTTAGCTATGGGCTTTTGTTATATGTCCTGTATTATATTGAGGTGCATTCTTTGTATACTTAATTAGTTGAGTTCATGATGAAAATGTTGAATTTCATCTAAAGCTTTTTCTACATTTATTGAGATCATACGGTTTTCGTCCTTCATTCTGTTTATGTTGTGTGTTGCATTTATAAATTTGCATATGTTGCACAAAACTAACCTCTGTGAGGTGTCACTTGACCTTGGTGAAAGATCCTTTTGATGTGCTGTTGAATTTGTTTTGCTAGCATTTTTTTGAGGAGTTTTGCATCTATGTTCATCGGGAATATTGGCCTGTAATTTTCTTTTTTTGTAGTGTCCTTGTCTGGCTTTGATATCAGAGTAATCCTGGTCTTGTAAGATAATTCTCAAAGTACTACCTCTCCTTTAATTTTTTGGAAGAGTTTAAGAAAGATTGGTACTAGTTCTTCCTTAAAAGTTTGGTTGAATTCAGCAAGATGCCATCAGGACCTGGGCTATTCTTTGGCAGGAGAGTATTTGTTATGGATTTGATCGCCTGACTCCTTATTGGTGTGTTCAGATTTTTCTGTTTCATCGTTATTCAGTCTTTGTGCATTGTATACATCCAGGAATTTATTCATTTCTACTAAGTTATCCAAATTTTTGGTGTATAATTACTCGTAATTATCTCTCAAGATCCTTTGTGTTTCTGTTGTATTTATTATATTGTCTCCTCTCTCATTTCTGATTTTATTTCTGACTTCCCTCATTTTATCTCAGTAAGACTATGTAAACTTTTTAAATTGTGTTTATCCTTTTTAAAAAATTAACACTTAGTTTCTTTGACCTTTTCTATTGTTTTTCTGGTGTCTATTTCATTTATTTCTGTTCTGATTCTTATGATCTCCTTCCTTCTACTACTTTTGGGCTTAGTTTGTTCTTGTTTTTCTAGTTTTTTAGGTGTAATACAAGGTTAATTGTTTGAAATCTTTCTTCTTTTTTGATATAGGCATTTATCGCTAGTACACTTCCCTCATAGAATTGCTTCTGCTGCATCCCATAAGTTTTAGTATGCTGTGTCTCTGTTTTTGTTTCTCTCAAGATATTTTAAAAATTGGCTTTTAATTTCTTCTTTGACCCACTGGTTACTCAGAAGCATGTTGTTTAATTTCTGTGTATTTGTAAATTTTTACCAAATTCTTTGTTATTGACTTCTAGTTTTATACCATTGTGGTCAGAAAAGATACTTGATATGATCTTAATCTTCTTAAATTTCTTAGCACTTGTTCCTGAAGAATGTTCTATGTGTGCATGAGAAGAATGCATCTTCTGCTGTTGTTGAATGAAATGTTCTATATCTGTCTGTGAGATCCATTGGTCTAAAGTATTGTTTAAGCCCAGTGTTTCCTGATTGATTTTCTTTTTAGATGATCTCTCCATTGCTCAAAGTGGGGTACTGAAGTCCCCTACTATTATTGCATTACAGTTCATCTCCCCTTTCAATCTGTTAATATTTTCTTTATATATTTAGGTGCTCAGATATTAGGTTCATATACATTGTTTAAAGATGGGAATATGTTCTAAGAAATTAGTGTTAGGTAATTTCACTGTTGTGTGAACATTATATAGTGCAGTTATATTTATATTTACCAAATTTATATTAGTATATTGTATATCACCTAACAAATTATAGCAGCTATTATTTTTAATAGTTTTATTTTTTAACCTTTGTGCTAAAGATATGAGTGATTTACACACCATCATTATAGTATTAAAGTATTCTAAATTTGGCAGCACCCTTATTTTTATCAGTGAGTTTTATACTTTTAGAAGATAAAATTTTAATGATTACTGTCCTCACCTAATTAAATTTTTCTCCCAGAAAACTTCTGAATTAAAAGAAAAGCCATTTGAATGGATGCTAAAATGAGCTATCAGACATAAGAGTTTTTGTTATGTGTATGTGTTTAAGTTGGTGAGCCTCATTTCTCAGCTTGATAGAGAAGAAAGCATGTCTTTTTGTAGGAAGAACATATGAAATGGTTTTCAATTATTAGGACTTCTGGTAAAAATGTGCTATTTTAGATAGGTGAACTGTTCTGAAGCTGTGAGTCTGTCACCATCCTTATTAAATCAAATCCTGAAATTTCAAATCCTCATGCAGGTTGGAGTCAGAAGGTTTCAAACAGCGACTGAGCAGTGAGGGGCCTACTTTGTGCCCAATAGCTATCCTAGATATTTCTTTGAAACCATTGTCTCCTAAGCAAATGGAAGGAAGGTGCAAGAGCTCTTCAGCAGACATAGCAAACAAAAAAGCTATGTAGCTTGAGTGCTTTCAGAGTACTGCAGCTTAGCTCTGCAGCACTGAGATGTCGCTTTTCTTCTTGTGGGGGTGGGGGCTAGGGGAGTGGGGGAAGTCACAAAAGTACAGAGGGTTAATGTAATTAAGCCAAATCTCTCACAATCCAGAAAATTTAGTTTGAGTGAAGGAACATATTCCTCAATCACTATCAACAATATTTTCCACAGGAAACTTCTTTTTTCTTTAACCTGCAAGATTAATTGTATTGAAAACCTTCTATACTCTATGTACACTTTCTTTAAATCTTTTTTTTTTTCTGAAAGTTGCTATTTCTAAATTTTGATGTATTAGAAGACTCTGCTCAACTCTAGTTCTTCATTTGATGATTATAATGAGAGAATGATTAGTTTTATAAATACAATTTGTCATAAAAAGTGCTACCTCAAAGAGATAAATTAAACTGATGTTTGTATTTATTGCCATGAAGATGAAACGAGTTACTTGGAAATAAGCTGCAAAACCACTTCAATCAGAATCCAAGTGGAAATCAATAATTCATCCTCATACATCTTCTTACACTTTGTTGGCAATTGCAGACAAAATTAACAGCAACTCTGACAGCCAAAAGGAATGACTCTAGTGTGTTTCCCCAGGAGGATAGAACCATTTCAGTTCCAATGACATAGTCTCTACATTTTTCATACTCTTTGCTCTGGAAACATATGAGTTAGATATTCTCTGACTTTGCTTTATCTACAGCTTGAGCAAATATTTTTCTTTTCTTCTATCTTTTAGTTATTATTTTTATATTACCAAAAATAATAAGTAGATTCTGTTTACAATGAGCTGTTATTCTTTGAGTATATCAGAAATTCAATAAAATCAAATCAGTAAAGGCCACTTATGAGCTTTGGGAGAGGCATCATTAATATTTTACAAAGTCTGCAGGCTATTATAAAAGAGGAGCCATCATGTGTCATAATCAGGGATCATTTGATTGCCAAGAACAGAAACACAGAAACCCTTTAAAACTAACCTAGATAAAATAGCATTTATGATAAGGAATAATAAGCAACCCCACATGCATCTAAGTTCATGAAATGAAGCAGATTTATGCCCTAGAGTAACTAAAAGGTTATGTGAAAATTTCTGTCTCTGTCTCTCTCTCTGTCTATCTCTCTCTTTCCCTCTTTCTGTTGTGGTTACCTCACTGAAGAATGGACCCTCTATCAAAAATTTAGTTCAGATGTTGAGACTAATAATGCCACACACACATAGCAGAGGCTATGCAAAGATTCATCATTCACATAATAAGGCTTTCTGGGGAGAGCAGGGCAGGCTCTCAAGCCATTCCAAAAATGACTTGAGGAAGTAGGAGCAATCGGCTTTAAAGTTTATTGTGGTTTGTGTGGGGCTGGGGTATGGGTTCTCAGGCAGGGAGTTTCATGACTGAACTTTCCACCAGTGTGAAGGGAGGGAGCACTAGGGCTTTATCAGTTTACCAAGGTGTGACATAGAAGAGAAAGAGGGTGCAGGGTGAGACTTGAAAACTGTAAACAATCAATCATCAAAAATGTGGCCAGACTCATCATTATACTCTCTTTCTTCCATTGAGTACAAATACTTTGAGATTTGAGGTTCTCTCTACATGTCTTTTCTTTCTTTTTTTAAATTTTAATTTTAATTTTAAATTCTGGGGTACATGTGCAGGATGTCCAGGTTTGTTACATAAGTAAACATGCGCCATGATGGTTTGCTGCACCTATCAACCCATCACGTAGGTATTGACCTCATAAAATATTAAAGCCTCTCCCACAGCTCAAAAGTGGTCTTTACTGATTTGATTTTATTGAATTTCTGATATATGCAAACAGAACTACTGTTTGCATTCATTGCAGACAGAAACTACTTATTATTTTTGGTTATATGAAAATAATAATTAAAATACCATCACCTAGGTATTCACCCATCACCTAGGTATTAGCTATTTTTCCCAGTGATTTTCCCTCCCACCACCCCACCTGCAGACAGGCACCAGTGTGTGTTATTCCCTCCCCTATGCTCATGTGTTCTCATTGCTCAGCTCCCATTTATAAGTGAGAACATGCAGTGTTTGATTTTCTGTTCCTGCATTAGTTTGCTGAGGATAATGGCTTCCAGCTCCATCCATGTCCCTGCAAAGGACATTATCTTCTTCCTTTTTATGGCTTCATTGTATTCTATGGTATATATGTACCATGTTTTATTTATCCAGTCTATCATTAATGGGCATTTGGGTTGATTCCATGTCTTTGCTACTGTGAATAGTGCTGTAGTGAACATACAAGTGCATGTATCTTTGTAATAGAATGATTTATATTTCTTTGGGTATATACCCAGTAATGGGATTGCTGGGTCAAATGGTATTTCTGGTTCTAGATATTTGAGGAATCTCCACTCCGTCTCCCACAGTGGTTGAACTAATTTGCATTCCCTCCAACAGTGTAGAAGTGTTTTTATTTCTCCACAGCCTCCTCAGCATCTGTTGTTTCTTGACTTTTTAATAATCGCCATTCTGACTGGCATGAGATAGTACCTCATTGTGGTTTTAATTCACATTTCTCTAATGATCAATGAGGTTGAGGGTTTTTTCATGTTTGTTGGCCAAATGAATGTCTTCTTTTGAGAAGCGTCTGTTAATATCCTTTGCTCACTTTTTAATATGGTCATTTGTTTTTTTCTTATAAATTTGTTTAAGTTCCCTGTAGATTCTGGATATTAGACCTTTGTCAGATGGGTGGATTTCAAAAATTTCTCCCACTCTGTAGGTTTCCTTTTCACTCTGACTATTGTTTCTTCTGCTGTGCAGAAGTTCTTTAGTTTAATTAAATCCCATTTGTCAATTTTTGTCTTTGTTGCAATTGCTTTCGGAGATTTTGTCATGAAATCTTTGCCTGTGCCTATATCTTGAATGGTATTGACTAGATTTTCTTCTAGAGTTTTTATAGGTTGGGGTTTTACATTTAAGTATTTACTCCATTTTAGGTTTATTTTTGTGTAAGATGTAAGGAAAGGGTCCAGTTTCCATTTTCTGCATATGGCTAGCTAGTTTTTCCAGCACCATTTATTAAGTAGGGAATTCTTTACCCATTACTTGTCTTCATCAGGTTTGTTGAATATCAGATGGTTGTAGATGTCTGCACATCTTTCCTGTTAACTTTTTGGAGCACCGGCTTCTTCTCTAAGTATCATTTTGGAGCTCTGTTAATGATGGCAAAAACTGTAGTGACAACTCTCAGTGGCCTTATATAAATAACTAAACCTCTTTGTTTAAATGCAAGAGTGAGATAAAGAAGGGGAGACAGAGAAATAGAGAGGCAGAGAGACAAAGGAGAAAAAATGAATCCTATGCGTAGATACTCCTGGGCAACATCTACACTCTGGCCCATTCGATTCTAAGGAGATAAGGTCATGTGGTCAAAATGTGGATACTCCGGTATCCTCTCTCTAAAGGTCCTGTGGTGGGGGTAAATTTCAATAAAGGAAATGCCAACAGGGAGGCTATTATAGTGTACCACTAATGCAAAAATGAGTTTTAATGCTAATATTAATACAGTAAGACACCAAGTCAGTGCTGAGAACTGCAATGCCAGATCAAAGGAGGATCACTATAAACATTGATCAGAGACGGTGAGAGGACAGAAAGAGATGTGGTCAGCCAAGGACATGGTAATTCATAGACAGCACAATGTGCTGTATAAATTGGGCACACATGTAACTGATTATTGATTGAATGAGGTCAGAAAAAAGCAAAAGGTTTGACTTACTAGTAAAGAGAGATAAATTGATCCATTACTCAATACATGCTTACTGAACATCAACTACATTTTAGTTATTGTTCTGAGTGGTATTGATATATCAGCAAACTAAACAGAAATATCCTGTCCGTAGAGCTGTAGTTAGGAAAGAGAGACATGTAATAAACAAAGAAATAATACATTTATAACATGATGTTTCGTAGTGATAAGAATATGCTTATACAACACAGACAACAGAATTCTATGCAAGCTAACATATTTCTTCAAGTCAGTAGCCTTCAAAGCCAGATGATTTAATCCCATTTGTGAATCAAACTCTGTGTCACCCAGAACCACTTTTTTTGCACTCACTTTGGAGGAAGACCCATAAATTCATTGTACCTAAATGAAAACCTTTTAAGTAGATTTGAAGGATATGAACCCTCATTAAACCTGCCACATCTTGGGATTTTGAATGGAACTGATCCGTTACCATTTGGCTTCTTATATAGAACAAAATTGTGGAGTTGGCCATCACGTAGACACTCCACTAACATTCAGGACTTCCTTGCCTGCCCCATGGAAATCTTCTTCTCCCATAATTGATTTTATTCAGACTAACTCCTTACTTTGTGAGCTGACAGCATTTTAAGAGATGAGGCCAAAGATTTCTTCCATTTCTGTTTTTGTCCTAGGAAGAACTACATAAAAGACAAAGACATATTTGTTTGAAGGCAACAGTGAGCTGCTGAGGCAGCCAGAAATTGAGGTGCTAAACCCTTAGATGTGAAGTTCATTGAGGTGAGTCCAATATTATTTTTTTCAGGTAAAATATGATTCATAGTCCTTTTTAAAGTTAGGCCTATAGCTCACATTGTGAAAGAGGGACTATTATCAAGATAAAAGACAAATGGGTATTAATGTTTGTCTTTAGGGATTTTATCTGGTAACTTTGATTTCTTTGCCTGATCTCTGTATATGCCATGATACTCAGGCTCAGGCAATCACTTGGAGTCTTTCATTTGGACTAGGGCCACTGTGATGTTTTGGCCCCAGGGATACTGCTCAGAGTTACAGGTGTACTCTACAGAGTCTACCTTAAATGCCTAAAATTTCAAAGAGGAAACAGAATAGAAGATTTTTTTAAATCCCTATGCTATATATTTGATGATAATCTAATTGGAACAAAGACCAAAACAAGGAACACAAGATATCAGAAGGCAACACTATTCTTCCCATCAAATGTGCTTTTCTCCAGTGTTCCCACCTCAGTTAGTGAGCCCTTTATTCAACGATATAGTTTCTTATGCCAGAATCTTGGGAATAATCTTCAAATAAAATTTAGCAGTTTTACTGACACATCATTGACATATAAAAATCATATATGTTTCAGGTGTACAACTTGATACTTTGATGTACCATATATATTGTAAAACTATATTCCAGCTAGTGAACTTATGTATCACTTCTACATAATTACTGTGTGTGTGTGTGTGTGTGTGTGTGTGTGTGTGTGTGTGTGTGTGGTGAAATTTAAGATCATTCTCTTAGCATATTTCAAGCATAACATACAGTATTTTTAACTATCTTCCCCGTGCTGTACATTATATCTCTAAAACATGTTCATTTTGCATGATTAAAACTTCTAACACTCAACTCTAACATCACAAATTCGTGTCAATCCTTCAATAAAAATATATCCAATGTTAATAAAGTTTACTTATAAATATTTTTATGATGAGTGTTTCTTTACCTATTTAAGGTATATTTGCTTCATTCTTCTTTTTTTCTCTGGAAACTTTATTGTTTAAACGTTGACATTTTCTATTAGGATAGCAACTTGCTGTGTTTCGCTTATTGAAATGACAAGTTTTTCTATACTTAATTGAAAGTGGAAAATTTGCATTAAACCAGATGACTGTAAATGTGCATGTATGTGACCAGGCAATCTGCTCTGGATTGACCAGTGTTTCTATTTTTGTGTCATACCACACTGTCTTAATTGCTGTAGCTTTATAATGAAATTTTGGTATCTGTTTGTATAAGTTCTCAGCTTTGTTCTCAGCATGTCTTAGCTATTCTAAATCTTTTGCATTTCTAAATAGAACAGCTTGTCAATTTCCATGAAAATATGAAATTGTAACTTAGATTATACAAAATCTATGCATATGTTTGAGGAGAATTGACAATTAAAGAATATCAAGTCTTCCAATACATCAGCAGAGTATAGACTTCCATTTCTTCATGTCTTTCTTAGTTTATTTTATACAAAGACAAATTGAAGGATATAAATTCAAGCCATAATGGGGTAAAGATTTTTAATACATATACTTGACAAAGGATTGTATCCATAATATGTAGATAACTCCTCCAATCAATAAAATCAATTAAAGTGGCCAAAAAGATTCAAAGCTAATAGAATGAATAAATCTGGTATATTGATACAATGATACATTATGCAGCACTGCAAAAGGATTAACTACTGGTGCATGAAAAAAATGTGGATGACTCTCACATACATAGCAGTGAGAATTAAGCTATATGCAAGAGAAAATATGCTGTATGAATTCATTTACATGAAGCTCAAAGGCAAAAGACTAACATATGGCAATAGCTATCAAACAGTCATTAACTTTGTGAGATTACTGAATGGTAGGGAGCATGAAGATGTGTCCTGTAGTGCAGAAAATGTTCCATGTCTCTATTTGGCTTGAAGAAACATTGCTTAACTGTACTTCACATTTAGAAAATTATTGTGCTGTACACTTGTTTTGTTCTCTTTTCAAAATGCTCATTACATTTCATAAAATAACATATATAACATATTATATATGTGTGTGTATGTATATACACACAGTATCCACTCTTTACCATCCATAATGCCACTTTAATATGGAAACTGTGCCATAATAGTCCATTTCTTACCTCCCCCATTCCAGTAGCCAAAGTAATCATTTTAAAGTATAAATTGGTTACTTTATTCTTTGCTTAAAATCCCTCATTCATTCCCATTGAAGTTAAAATAAAATCCAACATTTTAACTTGACCTACAAAGTTTCACCTACTTTGCCACCTGGCCCATGGTAGCTGTAAAAATTCCTTATAGGAAGGCCTTTGATGTACGATTCCTGATCTGTTTTGATTTGCTTGTATAAAACTCGTGAAAAGTATAAGTTGTGGTAGAGTGAATTATAAATTGTGATTCTTTACCCTTCCCTGTATTCATGCCCTTTGTCATGAGATTTTAGAATTCTTTCCACAAAGGTATTAATGTCCCCTCCCTATCTTTGGCTTCAGGTATGTGAATCACTTTATCTGATGAGATATTAGCAGATGTGATGGGGTTCAGAATATGTATGATCAGTGGGGCTTCCCCTCTTGCACTTCTGCCATCACTGTCAGCTTGTTAGTCCCAGAAGAAAGATGAGAGTTATCTGGAGCAGATCGTTAGCATAAAGCAGAACTGCATCAGTTCACTAATAGATTGTGAGCCAGAAATAAGTGCTTATTGTTGTATGCCACCAAGATTTTACAGTTGATTGTCAAGAAGAATTATTGTCTCATTGACATAAGAACTGAACTTCACCCAGACTACTTTTATTGTGATTGCCCTTGCTTACCTAGCTATTCTCATTTCAGACCAATCTTTCCTTGGATCTATGGCCTTCCTTTGGTTCATAAAATTTGCAAAGTTCTATTTAGCCCAAAGCCCTCCAAATATGCTATGCTTCTTTTTGACTTAAGGCCAAATATTGATAGAGCAATAAAATTTAAATATTGTTAAACTTTTACAATATCTGCTAAAAATAGAGATAAAACATATGAAGAAACATTGCTCAAAAAAATAATTTTAACAAAGGTGAGGAATAAAAGATACAATGTAAAAATAAATAATATGAAAACATAATGAGTAGAAAACAAAAATGCAGTAATAGTGTATCAAAAATACCAGGAATGACAGTAAATTTGAATGAGTTATAATCTCCCAATTAAACTCAAAATCTCAAATCTTCTCTTAAAAATATCAGGAATATATCTAAGAAAGGCAATAAAACAAAAAAAGACAAAGTTTGGAAACAAAGAATGGAACAATGACATAGTAAATGCTAACAAAGAGAAAAGGAAACTGGCAATATTAATGTCTCAAAAATATAATCCAACAGGGAAAAATAGATTGAATAAACTGATTATTTTCTAAAGGTACGAGTGAACAAGAAGATATTACTTCCTTGAATTGCATCATTGTTGTCTTCTGCCCTTTGTCTTCCAGTTGGGTTTGGCCAAAGGAAGATAGAACCGTGGATAGAGAATAGCTGGGGAAGAAGCAAGGTATTATACTCCTCAATTTCTCTCTACAGGGTCATAATGGATTAACTGTTCCCTCTACCAAAGCCGTAGCTACAGTCAGGCCCTTTTTGCTGAGTCTTCTCCTTTAGCTACAGCTATAGTTACAGCTATCATCTCCAGTTAGCTGAAGTGCTCCTTTACCTTGCTTCTTTGTGTCTAAGGGTGGCAATAACTCCCTGGATTTCTGCAGTTACCAACTACAAAGTGCTTCACTATCTCTTGGTGGTTTCCTTTAACCAAGCCCACACCTGGTAAACAGACCCAGTATCAAAATGTTTTCCTTTACTCTGTTTGATTGTGAGGTTTCCTGATGAGAATCTGGCTCTCTACACACACATATAAATGTGCATTTCAAATATATACACATATATTTTCTTATATAAGCACTCTGACTTTCCACATTTTGTGAGATAAGCTTAAATTTCTAAATTGGTTATTCAACTGTCTATAAATAGCTTTTGTTTATACCAAAGTCAAATAGTAAACTACTCTGTGGTTAGCCCTCACATCTTAAGATATTAAACCCTAGAATACGAAGTGGACATCATTGTGTCAATTAGAAACATTCTTCTGAACATTAAAAATGCTCAAGTGCTTAAATATTTATTTTATCTTACTCTATCACCATGTGCAGAATATAATTCTGATTTATAGAATTTCTATTTTTTATTAATTACTTTTTCCATAAATTCAAAGAATAGATGTATTGCTGAATTGTATTATTGCTGAGAATGTCTGCAGATCCAAAACCTAACAAATAACAGGAAGGAAATGACAAGAAAGTGAAGTAAATAGTTGTCATATCCAGGTTCAGGTTTGGCCCTCAGCAACGTTGTTATTTTGACAAGGTCTTCTCAGCTCAGACTTAACAACTCCCCATCACGTACCTAACAGTTTTTCTCTATTTTTTATCAAAACCTGTCTTCAGACATTTCATTTTCATTCAGATTTTATTAATTGATAAAGTTAGAAATTCCAACTTAATTTATTTCAATACTCTCCTCTAATATCTTTGAATCCCTTTTTTGCTGGTCCATCAAAGACTTTCAAAGCCTAGAATCTTGTCAATTATCAGTGAATCTCCAAAACATAGCACTGTTTTACATGAATAACCTTTATTTATTGAGTACCTACTAAACAACAGGCCCTGCCCTAAATTCTTTAAGCATACTGTCACATTTAATCCTCACAATCTCTATGATGTGGGTACTCTTATTTAACATGAAAGATTGTATACTTAAGTTCTCGGTTGTCTTGTGGTCATTAGAAGGTGTACAATGCATGTTTGTTTAATACATAAATTGGAATATCAATTACTAGTTCATCCTAATGAGAATTCAGTGGACCTGTTTAGCTAAAGAATATTCTATGTTCCAACGGGCCTGGGTGTCTCTTTTTCATTCCAGTTGTCTTTGTAAAGAAAAGCCAAAACACCTTGTAAGCCAAAGAACAAATTGTGAAAGTTTTCTTGTTCACAATTTTACTGGCAGTACAATTCACATCAAGTAGGTTTGAAAAATGGAAATGGCTGAATTTTAAAATGTCTGTCGTAATCAAACCTTTCTTTTAAGTATACTCTCTTCTTTTGTATTTAAAGAGCACATATTACTGTGGTTCTTAAGCTTATCCAAAAGTCACACTAAGATAAATTATAAGTGGAAAAGGGGAGAAATGGCATGGGAGTGGAGTGAAGATTTGTAGCAGAGGGAAATAGCAGGCCCAGCAGGAAGATACTTGGATCAGTGGGGGACTGTCAAGGTTGATGAATGTGAGCAAGAAAGTCATCTAATTCCTATAAATACCCATATTTGTAGGAGTGAGAAAAGCAGATCCAAAGCTTAGTCCTACCAAAGAAGCCATTCTTAGAGTGGGGGAAAAGAGCCTAAGAACAGTCTGGATCCTCCTCACAAGTCCTATCTCCCATACAGCTGATAAGGTCTTATATGGAGGGAGTTGTATCTTTTCAGGGTGAGAAGGGTTTAAATAAAGACCACTGAGGCTGGGAAGCTGCAGTCTTGGCATCAGATTCTTTTCCTTATTTTACCTTTCCTGGCTACCTTTTCTTTTATTTATTTGTTTCTCAGAATCTCCTAGCTCAGAGATTTTGACCACAACCATGTCAGCTCCTGCACCTGCCAAAAACTCTGTTTGCTTAATTAAGTAGCAGGCCTAGAACTCATGATGAGAGTCAACGTAGTTCAGTTGATCCTCTTTATCAAAGTACAGAAATAACCTGAAGATTTCTTTCACTCACTCAGGAGTTTAAAAGTTATTAATGCACCCTGTGAACCTTTTCCTTTTAACAAAGAGGGCAATTTTAACACAATTATATACAATAAACTACTAGTAATAAACAGTGCAGATTGAATTTCATTTTTTTTTCTTCACCACTACTGTTAATTCTGAGCCCATCTAATTCTTTCTAATTTTTCCCCTGTTCTAATTGCCCAGGATTCTTCTCTGTGTGTTGCGCAATGCTCAATAACACCCAATACTCACTCTTTCTTTCCTTTTTTAAATGAGAGAACTTTTCATAGTATTTATGGTCACCAGGTAAAGATTATTCAGCCTCCCTTGAAGATAAGTACAGTTTGTTTAGGTTTGGGCCAATGCAATCTCAGCAGAGCAATGTGTTAAATTTCTAGATTATGCCTCTTCTCATAGACTGGAATATGGAAGTGGAGGAGAGTCACCTGCAAATATGCAGATGAGGGCAACATGCTCAAGATGGGAGAGCAACCAAATGAGCAAGCTTCTGTCTTCAGTACTGTTAAATAATTCTACCAGCCTTGGACTCCCTTCTGGGAGATGAATAAGGCAAACTTTGATCCTGTTTAAGTCAAGCAAGCCAATATGTTTGGAAGCCTTATTCTTACAAGCAAGTCTGCATCCTAAGTACTGTATTGTATTCTTGTCCACACCATTTTTTCACTGGACTAGTCACTCCATGTGCCAGGGTTCTTTACTACGAATCAGGCTCTTGATTTGAAAGTGCCCAAAGTTTGGGTTTTAGAGTTGCCATTAACCATATTTAAACAAGATTTTCTTCATTCCAATGCACCTACTGAAATCTCTTTTATATCTTGGGAATAATATTTCTTTGTTGTTCTAGATCTACTGGGAGCTCAGCTTGCAGATATAAAAGTTCCCTGAATGTTCAAATGGAGATTCTTTGGGAAGTATTTTTCTGTTCAATCTCTTTAAAACTTAATCACTCAGCTTATGCTCTGTGCTCCAGATCACACTCCAAAAATCAAACCAACACAGAATATAAAATTTAAACAAGCTCTCAACACCATTCCCATTGAACTTTTCTTAAAATTTTGTTTGCAGCATATAATATCAGTTTATTTTACTTTAAAAATTGCTTTAAATCCCAGACAAAATCATTTTAAATTGCTAGTAAGCCCAGCACCTGGAGTTAACCATTCCTACTGTTTTGATTTGTGTTTTCTTCTTTTATTTTTTAAAATAAATGTTACAATACATACTTTTCACATTTGAAAAATAACACAACTCTATATTATGTATAATAAAGGGATCCCAACTGCTATAACAAACAACTCCAACTGCAATGCTTAACATAACTAATATGTATTTCTCACTGAAACCATAGTTGAGAATAGTTTAATAGGGATATTTTTTGCACTCAGTCATTCGGAGACCCTGGAACCTTCCACCTAGTGGCTACGCCATCTTCTGGTGCTACAAAGTCATATACTGAATTCTCTGGATCTGGCTAACAGGTAAGACAAGGTTTAGTATGGAGGCATGAAGGATCTCATAGGAGATTTCAGAAGTCATACTTGAAAATGATACCTATGACCTCTGCTTTCACACTATTGACCAACATTCAGTCATATGAGAAAACCTAAATGCAAGAGGCTGGGAAATGCAATTTAGCTGTGTGCTCAGGAAGTTGAAATGTGACAGTTCTGGTGAGCATCTCTACATGTTCTCATGTCAATACATATCTTTGAAAATGTGATTATATAGATGATTTTTGCCTACTGTAATATTCACATCCCTGGCTCTGATTCCTGACTGTATACCCCAGCATCCATTTCTGTTTTTAGAAGGATCTTATTAAATTTCCATTTTTTTTCTACCCATTTCTTGTTTCTGTTCTCTCGTATTGCTTCAGCATTTCACCATGACCTTAGTGAGGAGTTTTCCACTCTAAACCTGAGTCTTAATAAACCTAATTATTTCCCAAAAGTTTAAATGTATGTGGAATAGTAGGAGGCAAAACGGGCATTTGGAAGCTGCCAATCATTCACTATTACTTGTCTGTTAATAGCTTCCAATTTTGGAGAGGGAGGGGAATTCATCTCCTCCACTGCTCTCAGGTTATGAACTTCAGTTGGAACTGACTCCCTGCTTAATTCCAGGGATAGGAATCAAACCCATGTCCAGTTGGTTACAATATCAAATTTCCTTTCCAAAGTTGTTTTTTCAAGGGAAGTAGAGTCTCCTTGAGAGTGGCTAAAACTTAGAAGAAAGCAAAGTCAATGCATACCTAATTTCAACATTTGAGAGATTAGATAAATATTTTCCTGAAATCTGTACACCAATTGATTCTTTTTTTTTTTCAGTTTTATATAAACTATTGCATTCTAATTTGGGTTAGACTTCTTTCTCTTTCACCAAATAATTCTAACTAATAATAAGCCTGAAAACATGGGGAGTGATTCAGGTTTTTCAGTTCATTGAAATGTCAGTCCAGGAGGAATAAAAAAAGTGATATCCAGGAAGCAACAGAAAGTGTTTAAAATAAGAAAAATATTCTTAATGAATAAATCAGTAAAGTAGAAAAGTACAGCAGAAGAGGAATAAAATAACGATCAGAGTATGAAAATAAGTCCATTGTAGAAAAGATAAAGTTTGAAAGCTGGTTCAGTAATTAATTCCAAGAATATTGAGTGTTTGTCATGGTGTAATAGTATCCTTTTTCACATTACTAGGAAAGCTTCATCAATGAAAACAGGAGCTTATCCTAAAGTTTCAAGTTAACATAGCCCATTTTTGTTAGCATTAAATTCCATATCTCAAGATACCAAAAAAAAAAAAAAAGTTTAACAGGGTGTTTTAGCTCAACCTGAGTAGAGATTGGGTATAGACTTGGCAAAAAGGCAGAACAAATACCCAGGGAAAAGGCAGTGATTCCCCAGAGAAAGATTTGGAAAAGCAAATCTTTTTTGATTTGCTTTTCCAAATATAGCCAAATATAGCAGAGATTCTCCCTGCTATAATCTCAGAGCTTAGATGCATTTCTGTATCATGGGCTTGAGAAAAATTTTCTTTTTACACAGATTTCTGGATGAATACATGGTAGCTTACACCTAAAATCTTACCGGTACTACCTCTTAGAGCACTTAAATCTTAATGGCATTGTTAAAATATTGACAAATTATTATGAAAATTAAATATACCTTTGTGGTAGATTGTTCTTATTCCTTGGAAAATCACACAAATCAGGCATTTACTTGTACAAGTGTTTCATGGAGATGACTCTCAGAAATGTAAGTGTGTCAGAAGTTGCAGAATTCAGGTGCTAAACTGCTTGATGTACTAGTCTGAGTGTTTATTGATGTTGGGCAGAGCTGCATATCTGCATACTGTGTTTCCTTCAGAGAAGGTCTAATTTCCAAGTATGGATTTAGAGTGATGTGCCTTCAAAATACCAAGTATCTTGTAAAATTATATGTGCTTCCTTTGAACTACTTTTTCACAGGAGAAATGCCATTTATCAACGTCATCGATAATATCCATCTTATAAAATTCAAGCATTAATTTATTTCCTCCTTTAAAGAAATCTCAGCAGCATTTGACACTATGGTCACCCTTTTCTTCCTGAGATACTCTTTTCTTCTAAATTTTGCATCCATGGGAGGGCCCTGAATTGCAAGTTACTGAACTCTAGAAAATCTGGCTTAAAAGGTCATTGACACAATACAAGTATGAAAAGATCAGGAGTAAAACTGAATGCCTTCAGATAGAGTTTGGTCTGGCCTCTAGTTCCATTTATATACAGTCCTTTGAGTACTGCCCTTCTTCCAAGAGTCAGTTTCACCCATGAGTGTGTTCTTTATAATTTCAAGATAGAATACAGCCAAATCTAAGGCAAACTGCTTTCTCACCTACAACTGGAGAAAAGATAGCTTTGCTTTAATTGTGGAAAAATAAAACCCTGAGTTTTATATTTATTAAAACAGCCTAGAATAGATTTGTATAGTCAAGATAATGATATGCATTATTTGAATTAAGCCAAGTCTATCAAAACCAACTCCTGAGTCAAAGGGGATAATATTATCCTGACAGATTCACACTAATCAGGACCTTTTTTGGAGATAAGATAGGATCGATCCCATCCAAATTCCACAGCTACCACACCAGGAAGAAGGAATGAATTAGAAGACACTTAGTGAAATAGAAGGTCTATTTCATCTTTGGTGAAATCACACATCTCTCTCTCTTAGTGCTCATGACTGGCTCTCATCCGTTGAAGCTGTACATACCGGATGTTTCAGAGCTTGAACCTAGGTCTTCTTCTCTTCTCTATATTTTTTCTTGGTATGATATCATCTTGGTATGATATCACTTGGTTGATATCACCTTTTTGATGACTTTAAATACTATCAATTGGTAAATGACTCTCAAATTTATGACTGTAGCCCTGATCTCCCTCTTGAGCATTAAACTTATTTGTCCAACTTTTCACATAACATCTACACTAGAATTCTAATAAGCATCTAATATGTAGCATGTCCAAAAGGTATTCATTTCCCCACATTAAGTTTTCTTTTTCCCTTGTTTATTAACCCAAGTTAGCTAATAACACTGGCAGCTAACAAATGCCAAAAATTCTGAAGATTATCCCTGATTTATTTTTCCCCTTACCTCATAATTAAATTCATCAGGAATTCCTGTCTGCTTTTTGTTCAAAACATTTTGCAACTCTGATAGCTTCTCATCTTTTCTATGGTTACTTCCCTAGTCCAGTCTCTATTGTCTGTCAACTGAATGTTGCAGTAACCCAACTGGTCTCCTGCCTCTATTCTTACTTCCCCTATAATATATCCTCCACAAGGGAACTTCAAAATTGTGTCTAAAATTTCATGTATTATCACAGGCTGCTTATACTGCTTTTCCATAACACTTACAAGAAAATCCATACAAGTCTTTTTTCGTTATCTGCTCCTCCAGCTAAATTTTATCTCATGTTCCACATTCCCATTGAGCCCCACGAGCATTAGCCAAGATCATTCCCAATGGATAGGAACACTTGCTTTTCCTTCTTTTTGAAGCACTTTTCCTTCAGATATTTGCATGGCTGACCCTTTCTCACTTTCATGTCTCAGATCAAAGATCACCCCCTATAGTGGATATGGTTCCCATCCATACCCCTTTGCTCTGTGGTGCTGTCATCTCCTGCTGTGGGTATATTATTAACAACTCACAGCTGCCACATTTTCCAAAGAGTTGCCCTCACCCCCCTTATTTAAGAAGTAGTAATCCCCCCACCAAGGATGGAATGCAGCCAATGACTGATGTGGACATACAAAAGCCAGTCCTCTTGCCACAGGTGACCAATATGTGGTGCAATTCATGTTCTAGAGCTCTTGGTGGGACCAGCCTGAAGGGAGCCACAGCTGGGACCACATCCCTGCTTTTCTTTCTTCCCGTGTTTTCTTTTCTTCCTGGTTTCCCTTCCCCTGATAACATACCTTCAACAATCACTTACAGGAATCCCCATCTTGGGCTCCGCTTCTCAGAAACTCTACCCAAGACTACTCCTGTGTTAGTCAGGGTTCTCTAGAGGGATAGAAGTAATAGGATATATGTATATATGAAGGGGAGTTCATTAGAAGTATTGATTCACACAGTCACAAACTGAAGTCCCACCACAGGCCATTTGCAAGCTGAGAAGCAAGGAAGCCAGTCTGAATTCCAAAACCTCAAAAGTAAGAAAGCCAACAGTGCAGCCTTCAGTCTGTGGCTGAAGGCCTCAGAGCCTCTGGCACATCACTGGTGTAAGTCCAGGAATCCAAAAGCTGAAGAACTTGGAGTCCAACATTCAAGGGTAGGAAGCATCCAGCACAGGAGGAAGATGAAGACTGTAAAACTCAGCAAGTCTGCTCCTTCCAGGTTCTTCTGCCTGCTTTTTCTAGCCATGCTGGCAGCTGAGGGGATGGTGCCTACCCAGGTTAAGGGTGGGTATACCTCTCCCAGCCCACTGACTCAAATGTTAATCTCCTTTGGCAACACCCTCAGAGACACACCCAGGAACAATATCCTTCAATCCAGTCAAGTTGACATTCAATATTAACCTTCCAGCCGGGCATGGTGGCTCACGCCTGTAATCCCAGCACTTTGGGAGACCAAGGAGGGCAGATCACCTGAGGTTGGGAGTTCAAGACCAGCCTGAGCAACATGGATAAATCCTGTCTCTACTAAACATACAAAATGAGTCGGGCGTGGTGGCGCATGCCTGTAATCCCAGCTACTCGGGAAGCTGAGTCAGGAGAATTGCTTGAACCTGGGAGGCAGAGGTTAGGGTGAGCCCAGATCACGCCATTGCACTCCAGCCTGGGCAACAAGAGCAAAACTCCATCTCAAAATAAAATAAAATTTTATATATATTAACTAGCCACCTCCTTAGAGAGGCTTTCTTGACAACCCAATCTAACCTCAACCCACCACTATCTTCTCTATCCCATTATCTTCTCTTACTTTTGCTCAAATATACACAATTTTGGGACTTTTTCTTATTTATTTACTTTTAAAAATCTGCCTCCAAGACATGTAATAAACTTTGCATGTCTTGACGTACATACATGTGACATACATACGTATGTCATGACATACATATGTATGTTTGGAACAGTGCCTATTTATGTGTGGTCACACAGTCAATGTCTATTGAATGGAAGGAATGCAGGCTTTAATATGGATGAAGAGGGAAAGGCCGTCTCTCCCTGGACTTCAATCCCTTGATCCTGGTCTCTGAGGTAGGTAGATGTTTTTAATATAGCTGCAGGTAAAGAAGAAAAAGGTGATCTCTACCTCAGGGACATAGACCAAGAAGAAGGCATGACATTAGCTGAGCCTTGCCAGGAAATCAGCCTGGAGTATGCTATAAGAGACGCCTGAGGAAGGCCCAAATCATGCACCAGCCCGAGATTTCTGAGTCCAAATCTGAGGGCCAAATTGGCCTGGAGGCATTTAAATAAATGTGAAATGTCATACAAACATCTAGATTTTTAGCCCCTCTTGAAAATAAGTGGTATCATTCCCACATGCCGTAATCTGCTTGGACTGAGGTGCTAATACCCCTGTTCTGCCGGATGTGTGTTTTCAATGCTACCATATCCCCACTAGCCATTCTTCTTTTATCGCATAATATATTTGGTCTCTGTATGCCTTTGAGTTTGTAACCCTCATAATGACTGTTAAAAATCACTGTATTTAGATCTTTTTCTACAATCCCATATTCTTTTGGGGAATAACCTATGTTTAAAGCTTAAACTGTACAGTGAGTAACTGAAGGGAAAATTTGACTGATAAATAGGAGATTATAGAAGCACCCATATCTTGGTGTAAGGTGTACCCTGCACAAAGGGACTAGGAGAAGAGATCTGTTGAGAGTGTAAACTCAGCCAGAATTCCACATGCCAAGCAATGAGACAGCCTCAACCAGAAGAAGGGGTGTCCTTTTCAAAGATCATCTGCCTCTTTGTAATTCATTGGCCAATTGTGGGTCCTATGTAGCAGGTAAGGGCCAATGATCCCTTAGCACAGCATGAGAGTAGCAAAAAGAGTCCTTGTTGAAACTCTTAGTTGTTGTACAAAAAGTGGTCTGTGGCTGGGGATCAGTTCTCAAGCACCTAAAGCAGCAAAGGCCCAGGCAGTGACTCAGACAGACATGAGAGCACACGGGAAGCTCCCCACAAGGAAAACTGGACATTGAGACAGGAGTAGACTTCAGGTTTGACTGTTAAGTAACCACATTAGAACCTAGAAGCAGAATGACTCACAGGGATTCTGGTTTTGCTTTTCAGGCAACTTTTCAGTTTCATATGCTCTGCAGATCTCACATTGAGGTATATACAGCTGTTGGTTCTCAAATAAATACATTACCCCAAGTAATAGCTCTGCCTTCTGCGTGACTGACGTTGCTATTGCACTGAATAGTTCCCCTGAATTTTCTGAGTGATGTTAAGTGTAGACTATGATACAAACTGCCAAGTGGAAGAAATCAGACTCTTGAGTCATTTGAGATGCCAGTCACACAGCCAAGTACACTTGTTTTATGCCCTTGTCTCCAGTGCTCATTTTATTTATTGCCCTTTGACATAGGACCTCTGCCATCTGATCCTTAGGGAACCGACAACGTGTCTTGTCAGACAGACTTCTTGTCAGAAGAGTGGCAGTGTAGCGTCAATATGATATCTTCCTCACCATCAAGAATTCATGTTCGCTTTTCCATTGCTGACTAACATTTCACATTCTGCATTTCAGATGGTATTAATGGTAAAATCAGATGTTCACATTCCTGCACATCTTGGAGACAATGCTAGAAAACCAATGCCCATACTAAGGCAAGCATAACAGTATTGGTCAAGAATCGTATTACCCAAAGTAGAGGAGAGAGAAATGGAGAGATTATAAAGAGTAACTGTTTGTGGTCACTAATTGAACAAGATCTTAAAAACTAAGACCATGATAGATTATCCTAAGGACAGGAGGAGGTTGCTATGCATTGAATTATGTCCCTAAAACCTCATATATTGAAGTCCTTACTCCTACTGCCTCAGAATGTTACCTTATCTGGTAATAGGGTCATTGCTGACTTAATTAGTTAAGATGTGGTCATAATGAAGTAGAGTAGTAACTAATTCAATATGATTGGTATCTTTATAAAAAGAAGTTCATGTGAAGAGACAGACATACACACACGCAGAACACCATGTCAAGATTAGAGTCATGCTGCCATAAGCCAAGGGACTAACAGAAGCTAGGAGAAAGGCCTGGAGCAGATCCTTCCGTAGCGCCTTCAGCAGGAGCACAACCCTGTTGGCATCTTGAATCCAGACTTCTGGCCTCCAGAGCTTTAAGACAGTAAATTTCTGTTGTTCTAGGACATTTAGTCTGTGCTATTTTGTTAAAACATCCCTAGGGAACTAACATAGAGGTGTTGTGAGTTTGCAGATTTTGGATTAGACACTATTCTCTTTTGCACAATTGTGTATTAATTAGATAGGAGTTACAATTTTGGGAACCATGGGAAGATATGAGAGACTTAAGAGGTGGTTCTTACCTTCAGTGAGTTTGCTGGGGAGCAAAATAATAAGGCAATAATAAATAGTAATAATAAATAATATATAATACATAAAATATTAATAATAAAATAATAATAAATAATAATAACTTGCTGTCAGTGAAGAGAAACAAGCATGATAGACAAACCCTCTAGACCCATTCCCTTCCTTCTTAGTGCTACCTTTCTCACCACCCTACACAGGGTTTCCATACAGTCATGTGACTGTTCCTGCCCTCCACAAAGGCTGTTCCTAAGACACCTACTTTTTCCGGAAAGCAGCTCTTTCTGATTACCACTGCTCCTCGGATTCATTTCACTTGGATCTATCCCAAGAGTGAGTACTGTGTTGTATCTGAATTAGCACTAGTCTTGTGTTCCTGTCCCAAATTGGACAAATCATAGAAAATCCCTGAATCTTTATTTTTCATCTGGAAAAGGGGGAATAATGACTCTTCTCCATTATATGTCAAATCATTGGAACAAGGGTCAAATAAAGAAAAATGTTTGAAAGTATTCTAAAAATCTGCCATATATGATAAAATATTCATAGTTGCAGTTAGCTTAATATGTTTACATACAATTAAATATTTCTCTCTTACTAGAAGCCTCTGGGAGACCTACCACCTTCAACCAGATGGAAAAATTTGAAAATTCTGCATTTGTTTGGTACCTTAAAAAGATTTACAAAGCTTGAAAATCAAATAATCTTGTTGAATTTTTACCACAATTCAGTGAGTTATGCATTGTTATGCCTGTTTTGCAGATAAGTGCACTGGATCTTGGCAATATTAGGTAGTTTATTCATAAGTGTCTGAGGTTGTGATGTGAAGTCAAGTCCAATGCTTCTCATATTGCATTTGGAACCCCTAGTGAGAGGGTAGTTTGTATTACCCCATCCTTTCTATGGTTTTTATAATAAATCCTTAAGAAAGGCAACAGTAATGTTCATTATTACAGATGAAGAATGAGATTTTGACTTGGAAAGCCTTCCAATGACACATCAGGTTTTTATATGTGTTTTTAGGCACATTATAAAGAACTATGCTGTCAGGAGAAAAGAAAGAAAGAAAATCTTTTTAAAAGCACAAAAACTGCCTGTAATCCCAGCACTTTGGGAGGCCGAGACGGGCGGATCACAAGGTCAGGAGATCGAGACAATCCTGGCTAACACGGTGAAACCCCGTCTCTACTCAAAAAATACAAAAATCTAGCCGGGCGAGGTGGCGGGCGCCTGTAGTCCCAGCTACTCGGGAGGCTGAGGCAGGCGAATGGCGTAAACCCGGGAGGCGGAGCTTGCAGTGAGCTGAGATCCGGCCACTGCACTCCGGCCTGGGCGACAGAGCCAGACTCCGTCTCAAAAGAAAAAAAAAAAGCACAAAAGCTGATGGGGATATGGTCAGAAGCTTAAGTAAAATCTACTGTTAAGATGAGTCTTTTGTTCCCAGGATTGAGAGCATTGATTTGTTTGTTTGTTTATTTGTTCTGTTTTGTTTTTTGTTTTTGGAAAGAGACTAAACTGGAGATACTGCTAGCATAAATATGTCTCCAAGTATGAGACAGAAAACAAAAATAATATTGATACACTTTCTCTTCTCCTTGTGTATAACCTTAATGTTTGAGACTGGACTTCAGAAAAGTAGAAAGAGAAAGAGATAAGTGTTCTCATAATAAATGTTGTGTGTAGTTCTTTTTGTCCAGAGTTATAGAAGTCAGGGACAAGAGGATCACTGTGCCTTTGAATCATTATGCAAGATGCAGAAAGCATGAATTATGTCTTTGTCCGTCTATTTTGATTATCTACATTCTGCTCTGGGGTTTGAGTTGTAAGTGGGTGGATAAGGAAGGAAAAATATGTCAAGTTTTGTCTTGACATCTGGAAACATGCCACAATTCCCGGGCTACACCATCTTCCCCCTCCATGTCTTCCTTGGCACTGTAATACAGAAGCCACCTCCAGTCTCTCTCCATTTCCATGTGACGTGCTAGACAGATCTGATCATCTTAGTCCCTGCCTAACATCCCTTCAATTATAAGATAAAATTTGAACAAGTTAGTCTGGTATCTAAAGCATTGCACAACCATCTCAATAGTCCTATCCAGCCTCATTTCTGCTCCTAAGCATACTTGATCTTCCAATCACACTATCTTCTCACTTATCTCCAAACAGTATGGTTGACAAGCCTCCACAATTTGTTAGTGATGTGGTCTCTACCTCTATGCTTTTCCTCCACCTATAAGATAGACAAACACCTATTTCACTTTCAAATTCCAGTTCAATGTCTTCTCTTTTCCCCTTTTCAGACTTTTCTTCTTTCAGAAAAATTAATTTAATGAGGAGGATCATATCATTCTTCCTACCCCTATAATTTTCTGGCCAAATCAAATATAACCATGTTTTCTTTCATCCATAAAGCTTTTGTTGAGCTCCTAATCTATGTTAGGCCCTGTATGCAGCATTTAGAACAAAAGATCTGCCGTATGAGTTTTATGGGTTAGTAGAAGAAATACGTTAAATTCCAAAAAGAAACAAAAAACCTAGTTGCAAATTATGATAAACACTGTGTTAAGTGGTATAGTCATGTAAGAAATGATTTATCTGTTGATATGCAGAATTTGCTGCCCAATTAAGAGATGTTATATAAATGTTTCATCCATTTTTGTATCCCCACAGTGCAGTAACAAGCCAGCACATAGCTCAATAGATGTTGAATGAAGTAACGAACAGGCAGAGTGTAGCTCTTGAAATAATGTTTTAGTATTGTACATTTACGTTCAGTTGTTTAGCATTTCTATCTATTAAATAAACGTCACTTGCTCTATATGCATACTCACTAACATTTGAATAGTGCTAATGCTAAAATACCAAATACATACTAAACTCTTTTCACCTTACGGTGTTTTCCACATGCCATTTCTTGTTTCTGAAACTCTCTTCCTGTCATGCTATGCCAGGCTAACTCATATTTATCTCTGAGGTCTCATGGTATATGTCACATCCCTGAGCAAATTTTTCTCAACTTATAGACTGGGTCATGTGTTTAACCTTCTTAAAACACCTAAATTTTCTTTTATAGCATCTAACAGAATCATAATAGATTTTTCTGGTTATCTCTTTATTATCTATAATTCACACTGCATTAAGAGTTCTATAGAGGCAGGGTCCACTTAGTCTTTTCCCTCCACTATATTCCTGGTACCTGTCACATAATACATTCTCAATGAATATTTGTTGTTTGGCAAATCGATGGACTTACAGAATAAAAAAGTGATTTTCAGTTATATCAGAAGCACTGTTGTGAATCCCACAATGTAGGTTTGAGTTACCCTTCTGTCACTAACTAGCTGGGTGATTTGAACAGTCACTTCACCTTTCTGACTTCAGCCTTTCCATTTATAAAGTAGGCCAGGCACAGTATCTCACGCCTGTAATCCCAGCACTTTGGGAGGCCGAGGTGGGTGGATCACAAGGTCAGGAGTTCGAGTCCAGCCTGGTCAACATGGTGAAACCCCAGTCTCTACTAAAAATACAAAAATTAGCCTTGCGTGGTGGCATGCGCCAGTAGTCCCAACTGCTCAGTAGGCTGAGGCGAGAGAATCATTTGAATCAGGGAGGTAGAGGTTGCAGTCAGCCAAGACCATGCCATTGCACTCCTGTCTAAAAGTCAAGGATTTTCATATTATTTTCATTCTTTCCAGCATGCTAGTGGGCTATAATATATTCCATTAAACTAGTAAAAGTTGAGTGCAACCAGTCATTAGAACTTAGACTCATGATTTTTAATACATGTATTCCAACTCACTGGAAAGGATTTAGGTTGTAAAGAGTTTACTGAAATTCTAAAATTCAAAATTCTGTAAAAATATACAAGATATCCCTAGATAAGTCAGGGAGTAGGGAGTATCACACAAAGAAGCCCATCAGGTTGAAAGAAGCCTCTCTCTCCCATAACTTCTATCTTATTAGTTATCAAAATGAGTGGCTAATAAAGTCAGTAGAAATATAGGCAGAAAGTAAGCATTCTGTCTCATATTTGATTGAATTCTGAGAACAATTTATTATATTTCTTCAAGTTGACCTGAGGAATTTAGTAATTTGTCAGAGAGATTAAAGCCAGAAAATTTTGGAGCTGATATTTCATGAACCATTGAAGCAGACCAATTCCTTATTTTCCAGATGGGGAAGCTGAGGCTCAGAGATCTGGCATGACATGCCTTGTATTTACCTAAGGGAAGTGGCAGGTTCAGGGCTCAAACCTAAAGAGTTCTGTTTCTTCTGCTATCCCCATTGCAACTGGAATTGAGACCATTAATGTGCCTTTAGCCTAACGGTGACATACTAATTTCTACCTTCCATTTGTGGAGGTAGACACGTGCCCCCACCACATTGCCCCCCTTTTTTTTAAATCCTCAAGAAGCAGTCCAATAGACTCTGATGAGATCTGTGGGAAAGATGGCTTTTATCTGTGACATTTATTCTTATGCACACTTTTGTTGGCTTTGTGCAAAAGAACTTCATTTGGATTCATAAACCTGTTCATAAATGTGTATAATTCCCTTTTTACCTTTTTTTTTAATAAAATGAAAACATTCTGCCAATGCTGTAAAATTTATGGCTTCAGAAAACTGTCAAGTGTTCTTGAAGATTATGGCAACATCTTAATTGGCAGCACAGAGATTAAAAAAAAGACTGGAGAGCAATAAGACTATATCTGGTTTGCTGGGTTTTGTATTTTGAAACACAGAAAAGTAGCATAAAATATAATAAAAATAGACATGTGGATTCTCAGAATAAAGAAATATTGATATTTTATTCTTTGCTTCAGATATTCTTTCAAATTGGAAAAAGGCCAAATTTGAACTTTCTTTCATGCTTTCTGGCTTCAGGAAAAGAAAAAAAAAAAATCAGTGTAGTGTTTCATAGTGCCTGTTGTTCTGTACTTGTTTTATGTCATATAAAATTTATAAAATATAAATAGAAAAGTAATTTAGGTAACCAATCTGAGTAACTTAGTAGTGTTAAAAATAAAAATACCTCAAGATAGTTTCCAAAATGGTCCATTGTGATGGATCTGACATTACCATCACACTTGAAGAGTTAATACCTTATATTTACTTAGCATCATAAGGAAAGGGTGCAGAGAAATGACGTTTGTTAAACACTTACGTGTTTACATACATTAAGCATTTATTACACTGTATTAATATACAGGGTGCTGTGTTAAGCATTTCATACTATTTGATTTAGTCACAAACTAACTACTAATTTGATATTAAAGTACCATATTATGGAAGAAAAAGCAAGGCTCAGATAAATTAAGGAACTTCTAAAAGTCACACAACTATTCAGAGGCATGGACTGTAGTGATAGAGTTTAGGATATGAAGCCAAATGGCTTGGGTTCACATTCAAATTTTACATTTTAACTCTGTGACCTTCGATAAGTACCTTACCTTCTCTGTGCCTAAGTTCCTTTATTTATAAAATGAAGTTTACAATAGTACCTATCACAAAAGGTTTTTGTAAAGATTAAGAGAGTATATATATATACACACACACACACATACATATATATATACACACACGCATACATATGTGTATATATACAATATAACAAATAACAACTGAGTCAAAAACTGTATCTTGGAGCTCCCTAGAGGAAACAAAGAAGGAAGCATGACAGGCTTGATGTCTTTCATGTGTAATTGTTGACAGCACATGAATGCATCACAAAAAGCATTCCTCAAACTATTAGAAAGGCAAGGATCTTTATCTAATGCACATTGGGCAAAGTAATAAAACACGTCCTCAAATGTGGTTTAACAAGACTGGAGAGATTTCTGCATTTTGCTTGCTCTCGTTGAAAGCTAAGGGTTTCATTCAATAAATGATGTGGAATATGGGCAGTGGTCAGGATGATATATCCAGCTAATGCAATTTTTAGATGCCTAGCTGCATTTAGGGAAAACCTTGGCGAAGCTTGAACACTTTAAGTGACTGAACAGTGTTAGACAAACCTTTACAAATAAGGTGTTTTTGACATAGCTGAATGAAAATTCAGGTCTGAGTTCTTGAATGAAGATAGAAAGAAAAAAATTAAAATTCCTGCTAATTATGTCACTACCAAAAGAATTAAATCTTAGTAGTCTCTATTTGTGGTTAAAACTAAGAGTAGATGAAGGAAGAAATGGGAAGAGAAAATTTACAGCTCATGAGAAGCCCAGAAAAGGAACACAACAAAAAGAAAGTTGAAGAACTGGAAACCACACTTAAAAGATTAAACCATCTCTTCTACAGAGATTCAGGTACTGGAGACACTAGATGCTGGTATCTTCCATGACCTAGACTCCCTGCAGCATGAGGCTTTCTGAGGTTGAGAGAAGATTCCTCACCTGAAACTACGATCAATCAATCAATCAATTTGACATGGGGAGCAACTTGAAGACATTTCATCTTCAGGAGTTTGGAAGATTAAGAAAATTCCTTTTTCAGGGTTGTTACTTAGGGTCCTGTGTCCAGAAGCTTCTCTCAGTCACATTTGTGTCACATCTTGCTGGGCAACTGGGGACCATGTAAATAAATGCCTGAGGGACTGGGTCATCTTCTCACCAGTGAATCCTCAGTATCTCCCATAGTATGAGTGATTAATATACATTTATTGAGTTGAACAAATTAATTAGTAAGTGAACCCCAGAAAAGACAATTTGCCAGTAGTATTTCCTCTAGAAAAATACAGGAATAATAACCCACAAATGGTAACTTGATTATCTATCATGGTTATAGAAGTTGAAGATGTGTATATGTCACTTTGCATTTCCCAAAAGGGTCCACACATTATAAAGGGAAAAGCATGCGAAGATGGTAACACAAAGATGTTCATAACACCAATCATTATAGCAGCCAAATATTGGAAATAACTAAAATGTTTCATAAATAAGGTATGGGATAGATAGATGAAATATAGTTCTTATTAAATAATTGAATATTAGATTATAGAACTTTATTATTCAAATAGGAAAATACACATGTTCTACTGTTAAATGAACATTAGGTAGCAGTAGTAAATCAAGCATAATTTTGAACTTGGAAACTAAATAATATGCAATATTATTTAATTAATAGAATGTAAGTTTTATGTGTGTTTTTCACAGAAAAGACTTTCGAAATGTTAACAGTGCTTATCCCTGGGTAGAATAATTATTGATTACTTTATTTTTATTGTTTTTAATGCTGTCCTACACCTAATGAAACTCCCCTATTCTCCAAACACTACATTTATAATCAGAAAGGTAATAAAATGACTTAAAAGTAAAAAGAAAATGTTCTCTTGCTGTGGCCAGATAGTCTGTATTCTAGTTCTATCTTTGCCTGGGGAATCTTTAGGAAGTTTACTACACTCTCTTAGACCTGTCCACCTTACCTGGAAAATAGAAATACCAATAATGATACTTGGTCTTTTAATTTTAAAAGGCAGATGTGAAGACAAAATGTGGCAATTCATAGGAAAACATTTTGCAAACTGCAAAAAAAGATACATATGATAATGAGGAGGAAAATGAAAAAAAAAAGGCAGAGAGGAAGAGGAGAAGGGGACAATGAATTTTTGGGGTTGAGAGATGAGAAAATGAATGTGGCTAGTGGTAGTATTTGGAGACATCATCAGAACAATTTTTTTAGAGATGGGTGTCACTCTGTTGCTCAGGCTGGGGTGCAGTGACCATTCATAGACACAATCATAGTGTGCCACAGCCTCCAATTCCTGGGCTACAGTGATCCTTCTAGCTCAGCCTCAGGAGTCACTGGGACTACAGGCATGTTCCATTTCTCCCAGGTAAGAACAATTTTCTTATGAGAAATGTAAACTTTTTGTTTTAGAACTGGGGAAATTATATAGTGTTAAATTCAAGTCATTTTTATTCCTGCTATCAAGTTCTACAGAGAATGGCCTGGCCTGTGAACCTGCTTAAGAATTAGGCTGGGTCTCTGGCCATTGTTTCTTTATGCAGAAGATTGGAAGATATGAGTGGTGGACATGGGAGTAGTGGTAGAAGCAATAAATGGTCATTTAATTAACTCAAATAGAAATCTTATTTACAGAGAAAATAAAAATAAATGCACAGCTAGTCATCAAAATTTCTTTCCAATTCCATTAACAATCTCTGAGTCCCCTTGATCAAGTCTGTTCCTTTTATTGGCCTTCAGTGTTCTCCTTCATTCAACAACAGGTATCAACTAAATCATCTCCTAAGTCCTCTGAGCAGTAAAGTTCTATGAGTCTTAGATTTTATAGATTCTATATATAGATTCTACACATATTTACCCCTATCATCTTCTATATTCCTATGAGTTAGGGAATCTGAGCTAAATTATTTCCATTCCACTCACAAAGACATTCTTTTGGCTGCCTTGATAAAGCTTGCTTACTGCTAATTAGTTTGGCTGAAATATTATAATATAATGCCATTATAACATTTTAGCTTCTAAATTTCTGTTTCTTCATTTACAAGCTGGGAATAAAAAGAGTACCTACTTTGGATGATCACTGTGTAGTTACATGAGATCCTATACCAGAAAATGACTAGGACAGTTACCTAGCACAGGGTATGTGTGCAATTAAAATTAGGTGGTAATACTGATGTGATTTGTTTTGAGTTTTTTCCTAAATTTTTCTTTGAACTTAGCAGCAGTTGTGAGAAAACTCATTGAAATCTGGAGTTTGACTCAGAGACCTATTTCTTGATTTAAAACTCTATGGAGTCACATCCCACACAATCTAAAGAGTGCCATGTTCTTTCATTAAACGCCCAATGGTTCAAAAGGTTGTTGTTGTTCTTGAAGCCTATATTTGGCTTCATTGGAGCCTCCACCAGCTAAATTCATATTAAAGCTAAAAACTAAACAAAATAAATCCAAATTAATGTATGATTAATGCACGGCTTTTTAAGAAAGGATAAATAGAGCATTTTATTAACACTTTTTTGCTGCAACAAAATGACAGTCCACATATTTTCATTCAACACAACAAAAGCTGTGATCACATTACATCACTTTGAGGCACAAAGCAAAGGGTATTTTTTTTCTTAAGGTAAAGAATGATTTGCATTTTTTAAACAAACTTCATGTTTTATATTTGCAGTAGCAGGGCCTCCAGTCACTAGCACAATACAATGAACAGATCAAATATCCAGAATAGACAAAATACACCAATAATATTTTGAGTTGAATTGGGAAATGCATTATCATAATTTTAGAACATTATAAAGAGGTCTGATGTTAGCTTTAAAAAAAATCATTCCAACCACCCAAATGGCTACTACAAGCAAAATGAAGGTAATATACAGACAGGAAATTGTATGCATTGCACTTATTGCTTGGTACACAAATGTTGCAATTCTTGTTGAGTTATATTAAGAAATGACAAGCAAAATGCCTCTTCCCCACCTAAAATTCTATGACTCTATGAAAGTAGAAATTGCAATTCCCTAACCCAACATTAGGTGTATGCTATTTTTGGTTTTGTGTGAACATTGTTTATTATGTTTCTGTGTATGGACATGTATAAGATATACAGATATATATATAGAGAGACCATTTTAATATAATTTATTGTCCTATATATTTAAGACAAATATTTCTTAATAGGACTTTAAATAATAAAATTGCCTACTTACAATATCTCTATGAAGTTAATCTTTTCATATTATATATAGCTCTGTGGCACAAGTTTCATATAGTATTTAATCATGAAGGAAGAAGGATATCTAAACCATTTTCTATTTCTTTGTTCTTAATATTGCATTTTAAGGGCTATATTTCCATAGTAAATTTCTTATTAGATTCTTTGTGGTGTATATATCTCTTTTTTTTCTAATGCAAGTTACAACCAGTACAAAGTTGTAATAAAAATACATTGAAGTTTATTTCTTTTTATATTTTTTGCAAAAAAGTTATGTGATATGCTACATGAAAAGTTTGATTTTATTGAAATGTGAAGTGTTTCATACTGTTAGGTAAATGGATGGAAGAACATGAAGCACACCCCTCAATTTACATGTTCTCTTTCACAGAAATAAGTGTTTGTGGCCAAGCATTTCATAGAAAAGACTGCAAGATACTCCTTTTGAGGACTAACAAAATATCTTACATTATGCAATTCAAATAGTTATTCAGTACAACTTTGTAGCTGATAGTTCACAATGTACTTCTTTGAGACATATCCCAACTCCCTGATTTTCACTTAATAAATGTCGCCTCTACCTGATGCAGCCAACTTCTGTATGCTATCCTGCAATACAGTGTAACAAATATATAAGTGCGTTTTGCATGATCAAGTAGCTTTGGCTTCCTAACTTTTGTAGGATGAGATGTTGTGCTTTATTAAATAGTGATGAGTTTTAGCTCATATGAATCCAAAGGGTAACTACTTGTTTCTACAATTTTGACCAGTCAACCTTTTAAGTCACAAATGCAAGAATGGATGACTTGAATGGAAATGATGGAACTTCACAATTTTACAGATTGCACTTGATGGTAACCTCATGGGTTTGTTTTGTTTTCATTTTAACAGCAAGACTTGCCTGGTTGATATGTTTACATGTTTATGTCACGTGTTTTTAAATTTTTTGTGTAATCACATGAATTTAATCACAAACACTAAAAATAAATCCAGTAATTAGTTTTGTTATGAATAATCAACTCGGTCCTTATAGCTATATGAGTCTTGTACTTCTCCTTGTACAAATTCCTCTTTCTTTTCCCAACCACTGGGCCAACCTCCATTGGCCTGTGTTGTGGCACCATAAGACTTGGTGGTACCATAATTTATATAATTTTGAGTAATGTCCCCTGTTTCTTCATCAAGTTCATCTTCATGAATAAATCCACATTTTTCTTCACTTGTTTCCTCAGGGTCTGCCCAGGGTTGTTTCTCTCCTGAGGCAAATATTGCATAAAATATAACTCCACCATAGTGGACTAGGGCAGCGATCAGGAAGACATACTGCCACTCTTCACGTGACTGCAGTGACAAAAAGCAGCACTGTGAGAACAGACTCCCCATGATTTAAATGCCTAACATCTTCTCTGAATACACCACCACTGAATTTTCATGAAACACTATATTTGGGGAAATCCATGTACTGATTATGTGAAGCAAACACTCTATATAACACTTCTGTAATGCTATTACTTTTATTATTTGATGTTTTAAATCTAGAAGTTTAGAAATAAAATTCCAAATATATCTATGGCCTGCTGATTTTTAAAATATTCATAATCTCTTTTCATTTCCATTGATTTACTTATCTTTTTATTCCATTTCTTTTGTTTCTTTACTTCTAGTAAACCAGAATTTTGAAGCTCTGCCTACACATACAAGTACAAATAGCTGATGATAATATTCTCCCTTGGACAACTGCAGAGGAATCTGAATTGAGGTTTACAAATAAAGCTCAGAAGACATCTGCTTGAGTATTTTAATAAGCCAGAGAAAAAGGGAGTTTTTATCACATCAGGGGTATCAGAATTATTAAAAAGGGTTGAGAAACATATTGCTTATTGGTTAGGGAAATTGACTTTCTTGGAATTCTTAAAAAGATTTTTTATTCTGAGTCTCATTTATCTTTCCCACTCAGAGATGTGGTGACTGGACAAGAAAGAGAATACTAAGGATAATATTTTAACTCTTTTCCAAAAAGATTATCATTTTGAGAAACTGTCTTCTATGAATAAACATCTGTTTTCGCCACCTTACCTTATTCTTTGTCATTGCACCAACAATGATAGGACAAACCATTCCTGACAATGTGCCAACACCATTCGAAATGCCCATTAAGATACTGGCATATCTTGGAGCAATATCCAAGTGGTTAACATTGAAACCTGAAATACACACATAAGTTTTGACTCAGGGGATCCTAAACTTCTTAAAAGTAAGTACCTGTAAAACCACACATCACAACTCCTTAAAATATACTGGGTTCAGAGCACGTGCTTAATTACGTTGTGATAATTTCTCTCGGGGATATAATGAGAATAGAATGAGGTATGAATTCTTATCCAACACTTAATATGTGATGTTCACTCCAGAGAGGAGGTAATGTTTTCTTAACAAAAACAAAAAAAGGCAGTCCAGGAGGACATTGAGTATTAACAAATCTAAATGTTTTCTAAATATTTTATTTTTTTCATTTTCTAGTGGAAATATTTGACTATTTTTCAACCTATAAAAGATATATATTAAGATATCTATAAAAAGATATATGTATGTGCCTTTTTATCAGCAGTCAAAATCAGAATGTCCCAAGTACAAAGAAAAAATATATATCTTACCAGATATAGCAAATCCACTGAATCCCACTGCAAGTACCAAGAATGAGATTGCTACCCCTCTAGTATGAGAATAGCCAACAACCAGGAGTAGTGTGGCTTCCATGCCAAAACCTTCAGAAGCAAACACATAGAAATTCTTCAGAAATTTTTGAAATTTTACCAGTGAGCCCAAACTGCTAAAAATGTTCCAATTTATTAACCTAGAAATTCCACTTCAGAGAGTCTATCTTCCAAACTAATAACAATAATAATAATTTTATTTTATAATTTTATTTATATTTATTTTATTTATAATTATTATCCTAGAGATTCATGAAGCTTTCCTTGTGTTTTAATAAAAACATCCAGGCCAGATGTGGTGGCTCATGCCTGTAATCCCAGAACTTTGAGAGGCCAAGGCGGGAGGATCACCTTAGGTCAGGAGTTCGAGGCCAGCTGACCAACATGGAGAAACCCAGTCTCTACTAAAAATACAAAATTAGCCGAGCATGGTCACCCGTGCCTGTAATCCCAGCTACTCTGGAGACTGAGGCAGGAGAATCGCTTGAACCCGGGAGGCGGGGATTGTGGTGAGCTGAGATCATGCCATCACACTCCAGCCTGGGCAATAAGAGTGAAACTCCATCTCAAAGACACAGAAACAAACAAAGAAAAACATCCAAAACAACATAAAGTTTCAATGATGGGAAGAGGTAAGTTAGTTACAATAAATACAAATGGCTTTATTTATTTATTTATTTATCTATTTATTTATTTATTTTGAGACAGAGTTTCACTCTTGTTGCCCAGGCTGGAGTGCAATGGTGCGATCTCGGCTCACTGCAACCTCTGCCTCCAAGGTTCAAGCAATTCTCCTGCCTCAGCCTCCCAAGTAGCTGGATTACAGGCACCCACCCCCACGTCAAGCTGATTTTTTGTGTCTTTAGTCGAGATGGGGTTTCACTATGTTGGCCAGGTTGGTCTCAAACCCTGACCTCATTATCCACCCACCTCGGCCTCCCAAAGTGCTGGGATTATAGGCATGAGCCACCGTGCCCGGCCACAAATGGCATTATAAAGCAGTTACTTAAAACTAGGAGTTATGAAAACTTTGACGTAGTATGAGGAAGTTATTTTAAGTGAACAATGAAGGCACAAATGCAACTGCATCTAAGTAATTTGATCTGTGTAGAAAAAGTTATTTTCTCATGTAGGTTAAACTGATTGAACTAAAAACATGTCCTTAGTGCCACTTATGTACTTACCACCACAATTCATGATCTTTCTCACTGTCGTAGTTGAAAGAATCTGCTTGCTTCTTAGAAAATCTGCAATTTGCCCCCCAATAGGCACAATAATTGTCATTACTAAGTGTGGCACAGCAGATAGCATGCCAACCTGATGAAAAACAAGAAGGGGGAGAAATAGACATAACCGTAAATAATATGGGTAATTTAATGGCCTTAGTTTCTGAATCTGTCATTACATTTTTATGGAAAAAGGAAGGAAAAATACTCTTTCCAAATGATCACTTGCTCATTCCTAGAATAAGTAATGCTTTCCACAGAATACATGAGAAAAGCTAAGCAAATTTACTTGGATCCCTTTCGACCTTCTGTGAGAAGTAATATATATATATTTTTTGCTATGTAATGCATCAGTAAATTTTGAGTATGATTCAACTCTTCTGATATTGTTAAATGTGTTTGCACAAATACATCCTTAGTGAAAGAGAGCAAAAGTGGCGAGAGAGAGACAGAGAGGAAAAATACATTTGTCACATCTTGAAGAGGCTGTATTTTAAATTTATGTTTAATTCATATGGGAAAAATGCATATTTGTACTTTATAGATATCTTATGAGTAAAAAGCACAGACATAATTTCTGTAGAGTAAGATCCCAGATAATGCAGATAATTTCTTCAATTTTAAGTATTGTCTGCGTCAAATATCAATACTTGATCACAAGTATTGTGGCATGTAGTTTCTCAATTAATTTCATGCTAAATAGCCTAATTTCAAACTTTACCCACCAGGACCAGTTAAACACATATTTTTAACCATTACTTACACACAAAGCACTGTGTTCTAAGCATTATGGGGACAGTAAGTATAAATAAAATGCATTTAAATTATGTATTACCACATATGTGGACTTAATAAACTTTGAATGTGAACATATAAGGAAGTTTTTTTACTAGGTAAACTTTGAAAAACAATTTTTGGCAGATGGCATTCATAATGTGTGTTTAAGTATGTCTTTCCAATTAGATTATCGAAGGTTTGACACAAAGATTCTATTTTATTTTACACTGGTATATAGTATGATATCACAATCATGGATTTGAGTTGTAATGATTAATTGAGATAGTAAATGATTCCACAATAGGTTAACTGTTCAGGCTACATAATGATCTCTTCCATCCCAGATGGATGATATTAATAGTCTTCTTACTAAGTAAAAAAAAATTGAGAGTCAGAAGACTTAAGTGATTTTGAGAGTCAAGTTTCGAATCAGTTCTACCTGAGTCCAAAGACTGGGCTCTTAGCCTTTATACTTGGCACCAATGCCATGAGAAGGAAAAATCAAATGAAATCAGACGATATATATTAATGTGCTTAGTCTAGTATGAAACTTGGTATGTAGCAGGGACTCAACAGGTACCTAAATAAAGACGTCAGGTAAACTGACATTAGGAAAAAAAAAAAAAAAAACATTATTGCTTTTGAGACTAGCATCTTGAGAAAACTACAGGGCTTTTTACTCTTAATATGGAGTAAATATATTTCAAGCAGTCAATGTGTAGAAAGAAACCTTTGAACAACAACAAAAACATTCTGAAAGACACTATGTTAGGATTTGTGTAGAATTACATGGTATGTTTTTGGCATTTATAAAGGTAGGCTAAAAGTTTGGAAGTAACCACATTGCCTAAGTCCACATAAATGACTCGCATTTTTACCCAGTGTTTAATAAGTCTGAAAAGTTTTTTAATTGAAAATCCTCTGTTATTTACTATATATTCGAACAATCATTTTGACTACTTTGGATAAGAAAGGAACAAAGCTATGGTTATTTTTTCACACTTTCAGCAAAGGGTATGCAAAGCACTATGGAAAATGCAAGGTGCTAACAATCTACAGGGTTAATCAGACAAGTTTTAGACTATTTTAGCGTATTGATTTAACATTTAAGGGTATTGACTCTCCTAGTTTCTTAAACAATATGTGGATATACTCTGTATTTCACCTCAAAAGGGCCAAAGAGATTTCAAAAGTTTGTGAGTTATTCAGTGGTCTTTTGGCTTTTGGTGACTTATGAGGAATCACTTGTCATGTGATCAAAATGATCAAAACCTTCCTAAATATCGTTTATGTCAATCACATAAAAGTTTGCTTATTATTTTAAGGTTTTGAAAGGATAGGATAAATGTTTTTGAGCTTATAACTGATTTATTCTTCATAGAAACTCCAGTAATTAGATTTTTGTCCCAGCCTTCTTTTAGCTTTTCTGGGTCATAGTCTAGATCGTATGTCTTCCTATCTGATCCATATTCTGTTCAGAAATAGCAGCAAAGCACAGCCAGCCACCACTATTCTTCTCCTCCTTAAATAGGAAGCTCAAAAGGAGTGGACGTCTGTTCTCATTTGGCTTGCCCCTTATAATCTGACCTTTCAAAGTGCTGGTTAATCCTATCACTGACCTGCTGATATGCCATTTTCAAGGGCCTGAAAATGTTACATATAAGCATAGGCTGATTTAATATATTAAATTATATATATATATGTGTGTGTGTGTTTTAGAAAATAAAAATAAAAATATATATACCTGATATATATTGTATTAGCTTATGCCAGTATATAATTTTATATATATATATCAGTTAAATAATATAATTAACTTATATAGTTAACTGATATAAAATCTATGTTATAATTTTATTTATATATATGGTGCTGTCTTAACTAAGTCAGTATAATTAGAATGAAGATTAAGCCATTGCACTCATGTTTCTTTCTGTAGGATACCCAATTTAACTAAAGTTGAAGAGAATGATCTTCCATGTAAATATTTTACTTACTTTACCTAAATTTGGATGCAGCTTTTAAATAATATCCTTATTATTTAATGGTATTAAGTTAATACCATTATTTAGAGATAAGAAAATTGAAGCCGATAATTACTCAAAACTATGCCCAAGATTATATACCAATACTTTGTTGTAGATCTTGAATTTGAAGCCATGTCAGCTTAGACCCGAATCTAATTCTCTGTGTTCTCCAGCATGTCCTATACAATTTTTTTCTGCTAAGTCAGAATTTTTTAAACCAATCTAATTAGTATATGAAGACCAATGTGTCTGTGTGAATTTATCCACAATTTTCGTTAAAAATATAACTAATGAATGAAATAAACCAACCCATCTGCTGGTTGATTTATAATTAGTTTTTACAAAATACCATTGCTTTTACTCAAGCATCCTCAATTAATTGGAGCTAGAGGGCCAAAATGACCACATAGTTTCATTAACATCAGTTGGCTTCGTCACTCTCCCCCAAGACCTGACTTTATTCATAGCCTCTCAGTGTCATATTTGTCCTAGATTATGAAAATGGACTCACACCTCCAGCAGCCTTTGTTGAGAAGTATAACACCTCTCAGAGCTCCCAAAGGCTACCCTGGAATGTTTGATCAGCTCTAGAGAGAAGAGCTCTGTCTAAAGCAGCCATTCTTCTCCGGGATGGAGGAAACAGTTTCCTTAGAAACAGGAATTACAAAAGAGCTCTTAGAATAGCTACTCCTAAACTGAGGTTTTCTTCAGTCCCAGGTCTCAGTCTTTCAAGTAGAGACAGAATATGAATAGCGAGCCCAGCTGGACTTATGTAATGACATGAAGAGAGATAGCAAGACCATTGCCAGCACAGACAATGTATTCAGGACTCAGCAAAGGGCTTGACACAGAGATGGCATTGAGCAGATACTCACTAAATACTTGAATGGATATATGATTTACCTGAATTTGAATGGCATAGTGAAGATAATTAAACAAAAGTCAAAGAATCTTTGTCTAAATTTGATTTTGTCATGCATTACTAGCGTGGCTTTAAGCAATTTAATTACTTTCCCTAGTTTCTGTTTCCCCATCATTTCAATAGAAATGATAACTGTTGTTCAACAGATCAACCAGCAAAAGTTGTTCATGAATATGAGAGTAGTTTCTAAATTTCGAGTTCCTATATAAATATAGAGTAGTATTTTTATATTCATTTTACCCTTATAGAAAATCTCAAGATGATTATATTCCCATAGCTATGAACAAATGTCTGTGGAAGTTTGCATGCTGTATTCTAATTGGTAACTTATTTTCATGTTTATACCACCAAGCTGTGAGCATTTTGAGGACAGAAACCATGTTTTTATTTCTGCATCTCACATAAAGTTCTGCACATTGTGTTCAACAAATACTTGTTAAATTAATAAATTGGATGGACAAAGTATAAAAATGTTTTCAGATTTTCTTTTACAATCCTATCTTTTCACTGGATGAGAGTTCTAGAGCATTGAAGAATAATTAGATTGGAAATTAGTAAGTACAATTATATTTGAATGGAAAACTTTTTTTGTTTGTTACATTGTCTGTGACCTGAGACTTAAAGGGAGTTATGCTTATTTACAGGGAAAAGATTACACTGCTGCTCGCCCCAACTGGCCTGTAAGTTCCATGAAGGCAAAAACTAGGTTTGTTTTGCCTGTATTCTCAGTACCAGAGAGCAATTCTAGCAGACAATAGAATACAGTAGACACTGAAACCTTTTACTTTGCTTCTATTTCCTAGCAGTTGTTTAATGAATAAATGAATAATCTCTGAAAATTAGAAGACAAAAATTTTTGTAAATGAATTTAAAATTCACTTAAATACATAGGTAATCCACAATTTATATAAGAATACATTTTACATACCTTGCTAATTTCAAATCCAAAGACTTCCTCAAAATATGCTGGCTGACTAATAAGCAATAAATAAAAAGTCCAGCTTCTGCAGAAGTTTGCAACAATTATTGCATAGACTGGCATGGATGTAAAAAACTTCCTCCATGGAGTCTTGAATTTCTGAAATTCCAAAAAGAGAGACATTATGACCATTTTAAATATTTTCAAACTTAAATGGGAATAATAGGTGCTTTGCTTTTTCAGGATGAATATGACAGGTCATAAGTAAGAGGTAGAAAGATGTAGTGAAGCATTAATTATAACCACCCAGTTAATCTTAGCTACATAAGTAATCATTGGAAGAAAAAAAAAATATGATCTCAATCACTGCAACTTATTAGATTATTCCAGCTTTAGAAATACACAGGATTACATAATTATAGAAAATTGATTCCAAAAGCATAGGTCCTAGTTTCTAAAGTTTTTTTTCCTTTTTAAAATTTTTTTTAATGGTGATAGATCGTATCTCAGCAAAAACTTATTGCCACATCAGTGAGCTTGTGATAGCCAAAACATTTCATTTAAAACATTGAAAATCCAATGTATTCATGAAGAGAAAGATACAAAAACTTAAGAGTACAGTATTCTAGACTAGACCCTACCTGAGGTCAATTATTCTACTACCAAACAATCTAAGTCAATTATTCTACTATCAATCAATCCATAAATTCTCTTGATAGCTAGTAGCTTTAACTATAAATTCTGTGACACTAGAGTTCAAGATTCTATAAAACTCAGAACAGCTGGGTGAAAGCATTTGTCTATCCCCAGCGTACCTTTGGCACTTAACTAGTTACTTAAAATATTCAAAGCATTCAAAATTAACAACCTAAATATGATCAGCTTTGCATATGACCCCTTTAAAAAATTAAACCTAATTATACTTAAAGTTTCTGTGTATGCCAAAATGTAAGCAAGTACGTATTCTCCCCCAAGAGTAATATTTTTAGACATTAAAATATCTCTCATATTTCCCGATTATTTCTCAAGTACTTTATTTTGAACACCAAAATACTGTTTGGTGTGGAAACAGTGGCCTAAAATAACTTTGTTAAAAGCTAACTTGGGATCCTTGACCTAACTAAATGACTGAAAGAGGAGGCAAATATCTTTCACGCGGATTTAACAATTATTCCTGAATGTAAAACATCATAATTGCTAGTATTGGTTGTGGCTGTAATTAAGCCATTTAAAGATCACTTTAAATGCAACACAGTAGGAAGTTATGATGTGGTGATCATAGATATATGAAAGACAAAAAACAAAAACAAAAACAAAAACAAAAATCTGTCCTAATAATATGTAATGAATATTGTGGCTTTGGATAAAAAATTTTGGTGGCAGCATCATAAATAGGTTCAAAAAGTACAGTTTTTAAAAAGAAATCAATATGTTCTAAGAAAATAATTCCAGATGAGTACATTCATTTCACAGATAATAAAAATGTCAGAAGACAGAAATGTCTGCATTATGGTATTATGTTAGCATAAGAAATGACTCCAGAATATTATTAGAAGTAAAAGAACTTTTCCCTGCTGGGCAAAGATCCTTTCATTCATACCAGGATCATCTTTCCTAAGAACTTTATTCTTTACATCATAAAGCACTTCATCAAAAGCAAGAGAAAAATATCTCATCTTATACCTTAAAAAATTGTTGGGGGATTAAAGGGAAGATTATGGTATTCTGATGATGTTCTATTTATTGAACTGGCTGTTTATGTTTGGTTTATACAAATTAAGCAAGCTGATTGTTTACTATTTGTGATTTTTTTCTGTACATATGCTATATTTAAATCTATTTTTAGAGAAAAATAGATTTAAAAGACATTGCCATCAGTTGCAATGTGTGATTCTTAATCAGATTCAGATTCAAAACAAATAGCTAAAAATAAATTTGAATACAGGTTAGATATTAGAATGTAGACAGCATTAGAAATTTGAATATGATGTAGGTGTTAAATGATGATACAGAATTGTTTTTAATTATGTTAGGTGTGATAGTAGTACTGACATTGTGAAGGAGAATATTATTTTTCTAGAGATACACATGAAGTTTTTATGGATAAAGTAGTTTGACGTTTTATTTACTTTGAAATGGTTCATCAAAACAAAAGTGAAATAAATAAGCAAGATGGTAATTGTTGCACCTATGTGGTGAGTATATGATATTCCTGTCAGTATTCTTTCTCCTTTGCTGTATATTAAATTTGTTCACAAGATAAAAGTTCAAACTAGAATACAAGTTATATTCCCACAAAATCTCATTTTAAAATTTACTTTCAAGCTACAGGAACATATGAAACATCAGTAAGAAGTAAAATATTGTGTTTAGAAAAGCAGTGAGGTATAGGAAGCGGGGAGCTGAAGATTATCTGTGCTGTTTTTTCATTCTCCTGCTGTTCTTTCTGGGGTCATTTGTAGGAATTAGTTTTTACCTAGACAGAATTTCTGATTATTTTTTAAATTTATTTCTAATCTAGACATATGACCTCTCAAGAACTGGTAAATAAAAGAACATAATGAATTAATAGGATATAGATATAGGCTGATCACATTATTTTGGGGCTAGAAATTGAGGCTAAACTCAAAACTTGCCAGAAACCAATCTCCATTACCTTCTGCTCAAAATAACTGCAACTAGTGGGCACCAGTGCATACTACCAATCTTCCACCCACTCCCATATCACCTCTTGTTTCTGAGTAGCCACCATAAGAAATTATTAGTCTATTTACAGAAGGAAACACAAAGGGGAAAGTTCTAATGCCAGGCTAACTCATGGAACAACTACACAGTAAAGATTTGTCTAAACCATTGAAGTTCAACTTCTGAATTATATATGATATGGGATTTTTCTTATTCATTAAAGGCCAATTTGGCTCAGCAATAATGGGTGATAGACTTTTTTTTTTTTTAACCTAAGATGAGACATCAAAGACAGGCATTCTCTAACAAATGAAGTAGAGAATCTGAGCTAGAATCAACCACACCTAGAATAGGGAGGGAGAGGTGTTTGTTTTAAAAGAACAAATGCATAATATGTAAAGGGCATTGATTCTTCAATTAGTGTATGACATCTTCCAGCTCTTAGCATAAGGAAACTATCATTGATCAGATCACCAAATGCTTCAATATGTCTAAATACACTACTTTTACTCAACAGTGTATTTTTGTGGGGTTTTTTTTGTTTTTGTTTTTTTTATTTTTTAGACTGAGTCTCGCTCTGTCCCCCAGGCTGGAGTGCAGTGGTGTGATTTCAGCTCACTGCAACCTCCACCTCCCTGGTTCAAGCAATTCCCCTGCCTTAGCCTTCCGAGTGGCTGGGATTACAGGCTCACGCCACCAGGCCTGGGTAATATTTTTGTAGTTTTAGTAGAGACGGGGTTTCATCATGTGGGCCAGACTGGTCTCGAACTCCTGACCTCAGGCAATCCACCCACCTCGGCCTCCCAAAGTGCTGGGATTGCAGGTGTGAGCCACCATGCCCAGCCTTCTTTTTAAAATATAATATCGGGGGGCTTTTGTATTAATTACTATGTACAATATATCAATGTTACATAGAATACAACATTTGCATTATTGAAATAGAACTATGTTTTCTCTTTTTAAGTAAATCAGAAGGAATCAAATCATCAGGAAAAAAGGGCTTCACAACATTGCCTTTATGATGCTTGATATTCATAATAATAATCCTGAAAGATAATGATATTTTATCAAAAAAATAATTAAATTGTTATAATTATTTTATATCAGCTATCTATTATTGGTGTTCTAATGCTTCAGTATCTCCTAAACCACAGATGACATAAATACGCATGTATTAAACCTACATTTAGAACATAGCAGTCCTCCCTTAACCGTGGTTTCACTTTCTGAAGTTTCAGTTACTACTTGCACAGTACAATAAGATTTTATGGGAAGCGGGGGGCACAGTTAACTTAAGTTTCCTTACAGTATATTGTTATAATTCTTCTATTTTAATATTAGTCACTGTGGTCAATCACTTACCCAATTTACACATTAAATTTTATCGTAGATATGTATGTATAGGAAAAACGTTTTATGTAGGGTTCGGTACTAGTCACAGTTTTAAGCAACCCGGGGGGTCTTGGAATAGATCTGTTGAGGATCCAGGGGCACTACTGTATTCAATAAACCAAAAATTGCCCTTTTCATGACTGATTTGGATTTTTAAAATTTAAAATGGACAACTATTTATTGTATTTGTTTAAATTATAGACCATATTGAACTGTTTAAAAATATTGTTTAGGTTTGCCGTTACAGTTATAACCCAGTGTACATTTTTAAATGCTTAAGAAAGGATAAAGGAAAAAAAAATGACAGATGGAGGAAACAGCTATTATTCCTAAGTCAGAGAATATGGATGGACCAAAAAAAAATAAGTTATGACTGATACCAAATTAGTTTTGCTGAAGAAGAACTTGTGAGATAGTTTGGTTGGTCAATGGGGGCGAGATGGGAATAAGATAGGAATATACACCATAATAAAGTTCTTACTTCCATTGCACCTAAAAGATTTGCACTCTCTCCAATGCTTTCTTCTATGTACCTACGTTCTTCATCTGTAATAGTAGGATGCTTTGCAGGACTTTCATAAGACACCAAAAGCCAAAACATGTACCAGACCATTCCAAAGCTTCCTGCAAGCAACAGTTCAGAAGGAGAAAGTCAAATCTATCACAAATACTTCCATTTAACAGTGATATGCTGGAATAAAACTGCAATCATCTCATGACAAACACATTCTATTAGAAAGAAGAATTCAAGCTTATGTTTCTCCAACTGACGTTAGCCATCTTTTCTTCTCTTTTGCCATTATGCTTCAAACTTCTTAAAGGTCAGGCCTGTGGTTTTATCTCCTTGTCTCTATGAAATAGCACTGATATACAGTAAGCCATAAATAATTATTATAACGGTGTAGTTTGGAAGGTATTCATTCATCCGACAGTACTTAGCAGTTAGCATTCTAGGCACTCTGGTTAAGTGCGAGAAATATAATGAACAAAACAAAATTCCTGTCCTCAAAGAATTATTCTGGGGGTGAATCCTTTTCTTTATTGCCTGCCTAGAATATACAAAAGTGGTTTCATTTTCAGAGAAAAGAATTGCTCATTTCCCTCTCCTGTTAGCACTTCCAGATCTGGCAAACAGACTATTAAATAAAATCTAGATTATTTTAGCATGAGTGCCTACATTACATAAAAAGTGGGCCTCTGTACTTAATGTGGTAACAACACTTTTTGTGACTGTATGCCATATTATTTTCACCACATAGTATTGCCTATTGATCCTTCTTTGGGCAGGTGAAAGTTATAAATTCCAAGGCCCTAAACTGTAAATCCTTTTTCATCCTCTTCTTACCATTAAAACATGTCCTTTTTGTGCAATATAAATCTGTAAGCATTAATAGTAGCAAGAATTTCAAGTGATTTATTCTAGTTTCCCAGCAGTTGACCATTTCATTTTTTTCCTTCACACTGTTCTCTTTGTCCCTTGGGTAACAATCTAAATGCTCCTGATCCCTACAACACTTTTTCTTTGGCCTATCCGATCTCTAAGAAGTGTTCCTTAACACCATACATAACTTCTGATGAGCTGTGTCCCTTCTAATTACTCAACATTGAAGTAAACATGATTTAGGTTCAGATAGTGCTTAAAAATTCAGTATAATATAGTGTTTACAGAATATAACTCCCAGATTCAAATCCTGACTGTGTCACTCATTCGCTATATGATCCAATCAGTAACTGAATCTCTCTAAACTTCCACTACAAAATGAGATAATAATTCATTTTTATGGAATTGTAGAAAAGTCAAAGGAGGTAATGTATAAATCAACAAGCACAGTGGATGGCACAAAATGAGCACTCAAAAAATGAGAGATACTGTAATTTTATAAGAATTATCATTACCACTAATGGAATTCACCTAAAGTGCCAGATATGCTGCTAATTACTTTATATGTATTATCCTTTTTAACTTAACATCACTATACTGATCTTACCTCTTTAATCTTTAAAATATGACAACTGAATGTGTGACTCCAGACCAAGTTATTGTTACACACAGCAAGTAAGCATAAGCAAGCACTATGATATGACATTTTCAGATTATCTGTTTACATTTTGTATCATTCAATGATAAATATCAAATGAGATATAACTTGAAATAATGATATTGGTTGTCTATGAGTGCCTTGTTTAAATTTGTATTCTTACTTTAAGGTCACATATCTTCAATTAAGTAATAGATTAAGGCACAAAACAAAGTATTTAATGGATAGCCATATCAACTTGTGCAATACATCCTATGAAACAAGTGCTTTTAAACTTTGTTGAATTATGCACTCCTTTGAAAATCTAATGAATGGTATAAATTAAAATCTGATTTAAAAAAATCTCCCTAAGGAAAAAAAAAGTTCACAAGTACATATATGGCTTGCAATTTAGGGCATTCATGGATCCAAAACCCATCCATGGCTTTTGAACCACAAAAAGTGTCCCTATGATAAGTGACATTTAATAACATTCTACAAGCCTAATAATTTGTTCTGATGAGAACATTTCAAAATGGGAATGAATCAGGGCAAATTTAGAATCAGCCAGATACTGTTCTACCACATGACTTCATTAATATTTCAGATTCTCTTGGCAATGTCCAAAGATGATATTAATCACTGACAATATCAGTTGAGATCCAGCTTTCCTTTATTTTTCCTTTACCATTATTAAAAAATGCCTCTTAAAAAGAAAGACTGTAGGGATATTTTGAAATAGTTACAAGGTGAATATCAAGAGTGTTTTAGATTTAGGATTACATATTTTATTTCAACATGGAGGCTTAATTCCCTTTAATTCTGGGGAAATGAGGACTGAGATATGCTGCTACAGCAGCTAACTGCTGATATTTCATCAAGGAATTGAATAGTCGCATCAGCACCACCATCCCCTTTCAGCTATCTTCCCCCATTCAATCTTGAAGAGGCAGAATCAGGAAAATGACCAAGAAGGCAATAGCAAAGAGAGGTGGGTGCTGCCTAACTCTTTCCTCTTCATCAGCTTTTAATCAAGAGATAATTTAATATTTTTTCATAATAAAGGACATAGATTTACTAAATGACAAAGTTCCTGTCAGCGATGTGGTTGCTTTTTAAAACAAGAAATAGCAATCTAAGAAAAATAACAGAGATGAAGTGTTTTCTAATCCTCTCAGAATACAAGGAAAGGATTCTTAAGAGAAGAAAATAAGTAAGTAAACATAGAAATGAATTTAGTGATTGATCTCATTGTCTGCAACCACTTTTCTTTTAGCCTATGCACATTTCATTTAACGCTATTGCATAGAAATATAACATACCATAGACATAAAACACTGAAGACCAGCCAGTGTACTGCACAAGAATGCCAGCTAAAGGCATTGCAATCACAGCGCCGGCATAGGAACCTAAAGTGTAAGGAAGAATGGGAGAAAAGTGAGTGAAATCTCACATCCCTTGGTTTATTCACAAAGACACTTGCACACTCAGGTATATGGGACTCACACCCAGACAAATTCCCACCACCAACAAACATATAAATGTATACATACGTACACAGAAACACGGGATTACACAAGTGGATACCACCTACCTCCTACCCAAGACACGACAGATATTTAAAAATAATAATGGAGCCATGCTGACTGGTATGTGTCCTGCATGTCTGTGTGCTGAACTTGGGACAGAGTGTGCCAATACTAACCAGACACCTGAAATCTATTCTTGCCACCTCAAGCATGTATCTTCTTGTAGCAAATTCATGCAGTTTCAGGTTTGTGTAGTTTTTTCTGACTTCATTTTAATTTTTTTTTCTGCCAGAGGTCTCTTTATTAGAATCCATGATTGAGGGCATATTGCTTCAGTTCTCAATGCATGGCCAGAAGGTATCATCAAGGTAAGTTATCATGTTTTTCCACCATGACAAATTTGTTTTCTTTGCTATCCCATAAAACAGTTTAAAACATGCTGACAATTCTCACAATAATAGGTAGCATTCATTAGCTTTTCTAGTGAATACCACCTGATTTACATCCCTTTGAATTTTACATAGTGGGTTATTAAAAAAAAAAAAAAAGGTCTTAGACATATAGGTAGAAATGGCAATATTTGTGCCCTGGGATTTAGACCCAAATACAGGCAAATTCAACCTCTATAGGCAATAATACTGCTAATCTTACGGCTTAAAAATACAGTAAAATCACAGCAGCCTTAATTTCCTATTATTAGGATTATTTACAGTAGTTCTTATATCTGATTTGGAAATGGAATTGCTTTCTTGCCTTACTGCTCTGGTAGAAAGAGTAAAACATGCATTCTGCGGGCATAAAAGACCTTAAATTATACTGATTGTCTTAAAATGTTTTAAAAGTTAACAATGAACAAAAAGTAGCTTCAGATTACCAGAAAGAGCGCTACACTTTAAAAGCTGGGATTGAAGCTTTAATACATGTTCATTAATTCTACTTCCCAAAATAGTAGTAAGGTCAGTTATGATCCCAAAAATAAAAGTTCTAATGAATGGGAAATTATAGCAACAGTGCTTAGGAGAACACTTAAAAATCATATTAATTTAATTAATTTAAATTATAATAGTTATTTTCTATAGGCATTTTATTCACTGTAATTCAAACATATAGCTGTATCAAATAAAAATTCTGAGAAACTGTTAGATTTTAACCCCAAGCAGAATTCAAAGTAAATTTAATATTTATTCATAAAAATAAATACGTAGTCTAATTATGTTTTTATCTCTGTAAACGTGTTTAAAATTTGTATTTTTACATTTTTGTGTCTAGGTAGAATAAAAAGAAAACTCTGAGGTTCTCAGAAAAATGTACTGCAGTATAAGAGTATTATAAAAACCACTCATGAATATATTTGAAATCCTAGATGAAATGGATCAATTCCTAGAAAAATACAAACACAAGAATAAATAGAAGATTTAAGCAAAACAATAAAACTAAAGAAATGGAAATGGTGGTTAAAAACCTTACCACTCACAGATGTGCACACAAAACCCAGATGGTTTTACAGGTGAGTTTACCAAATTGTCAATTCTTATTCAAGTTGTTCCTAAACTTTTACCCACCACAGCTGCATCTGCACACAGTACTCACCACAGAAAGAAGTGGTTGCCAGTCTACTCCTCTCTAGAGGTGGGGCCCATTTGCTCCATATCCCATGACATGCTGGGTAGGTAACACCCTGTGATGGAGGAAGATACACATTACCATCACCATTTAGCAACAAGAGTCTTTTTAGTATTTTGTTCAAATCCTCCCTGGCCTTCAGACTTCTTTCCACCTCAATTTTTTTTTTTTTCTGATTAAGGTAAAAGAAAAGACTGTATATTAATCAATTTATCTGCAATTCTGAACAGTTTGAAAAAATTCAGGAGATCATTTTGTAGGGCATTAAATTCAGTAACTCCCAAATATAAAATATCTATACAGAGAAAGGTGAAGTTTAAATCCTTGGAGCTCACACTTCCTGAAAGCAGTGTCTAACCTTTAAGACCTTAAAATAGTTAGTTTTTTCCTATTGTTTTGAATCTATCCTTTTTTATATATATATACTTTTGGAGGGAGAGAGGGGTTTTTGGGTTTTATTATTATTTTTTTTAAGTTCGGGGGTACATGTGCAGGATGTGCAGGTTTGTTACATAGGTAAATGTGTGTCATGGTGGTTTACTGGACCTAGCAACCCATCATCTAGGTATTAAGCCCAGCATTCATTAGCTCTTTTCCCTAATGCTCTCCCTACCCTGCCCTTCCCCGATAGGCTGCAGTTTGTGTCGTTCCCTTCCCTGCGTCCATGTGTTCTCATTGTTCAGCTCCCACTTACAAGTGAGAACATGCAGTGTTTGGTTTTCTGTTCCTACATTAGTTTGCTGACGCTAATGGCTTCCACCTCCACCTGTGTCTCTGCAAAGGACATGATCTCATTTCCTTTTATGGCTGTATAGTATGAGAAAGGGTTTGTTTTTTTTTTTGTTTGTTTGTTTCGTTTTATTTTGTTTTGCTTTTATGTGCCTTAATAGTTTACATTATTTATCTATTTCCATTATACTCCATGGAAAAAGAAAGGGAAATTGGTAAGCCAAACTTGAGTTTTTAAGTAGAATTCTTTCATAGTCTGCAGACTGATGGAGCAAGTTTTGATCATTAGAATTAGCTGACCCAAAAATGTATCCAATGAAATATTTAAGTGAAAACTCATATCATGATTCAAGGTCATCAGGAACTTACTTAGCATAAAACTCCCAAGATATTAATTCGTGGTTATCACCAGCAAAGGACAAACTCTAAAATTCTTATCATGACACATTAACAAAAGTCCCTGTTTTTTAAGTCAAATAGGCATTAAAATATTTCTTTAATCCCACTCAATTCTAGAGAGAAGGAGGTAAGTAGTGACATTCATAGCTTCATATCATTTATGGACAAAATATCTGATTGCCTAACATTTTCAGCGTTTCATTTTTTATTTTAACTCTATTTAGATACAACCTAATACAATATATTTATTTACAGATAAAGACAAACATAAACTGGTGGTTCTCAACTACATGCCAATCTTAAAACGACTTCACCCTGAAGTTACATACCTCAACAAGTCCCTGCAGTATTCTAACAAAGATGACACATCCATAATGCACTCTGGCTGCTGATGGAATTAGCATATTCAGGGTAGAGGTAAGAAGTATGGCAGCTCCAAAAACCCTGAAATAGAAAAGATGGGAACACTGTTTAAATGATTCAGCATCTTACATACACATATATAAATTTCTCAAGTGAAATTAAACATTTAAAGTAATAAAAAAGTGTCAATAATTTTAAGGTGGATTGTTTTTTCTAATATGTGTTCTGGATTTGACTGGCTAGCCATTGTAAATACACACATGGGCCATCTAGAAATTCTACATTTGATGCACCAAAATATAAAAGAAGGAGTCAATACGTTTACTATTCGTAAGGAGCCAAGAAGTATACTATTATTTTCTTTATAGACTTAATTTAAATTGTAAATATTTAATAAATCAGTATATGTTTTGGACTCTATTTCAGTCTACAAGGTAAACTGCTTAAGGGTAAGAGCTTGTTTTTCACATCCATTGTATCCTTGACACTCAGCACAGTGCCTGACACACAGCTGGTAATAATTCAAGAGTTACTGGAAATAATGAATGCATAAACAAAGTTATTCCTCACATTATGCAACTATTTGTAGCTTTCCTAGAAGCTGTACATACATAGAAATTTTATAAACGAACTCATATTTTAAATGTCCCAAGAAGTCTCTTGATTGCCCTTAGCACATGTTCTCGAAATAATGCAAATAATTACACTTAGTATACCTTTCTCAGGTTTCTCATTTTTTTCTTCTATTTGAGACACATCTAGAGCAGCATACATACAATCATTCAAGAAAAAAATGCTAGAAACATCATGCCAAAGCTTGTATCCATCTATAAGTAAAAATTCCATTCCTTCATTAAAAAAAAAAAAAAAAAAAAAAAAAAAAACTTCTGGTCAGGTGCAGTGGCTCATGCTTTTAAACCCAGCACTTTGGGAGGTCGAGGCAAGCGGATCACCAGGTCAGGATCTCGAGACCAGTCTGGCCAACATAGTGAAATCCCATCTCTACTACACAAAATACAAATAATTAGCTGGGTGTGGTGGTGTGCGCCTGTAATCCCAGCTACTCTGGAGGCTGAGGCAGGAGAATCGCGTGAACCCACAAATCAGAGGTTGCAATGAGCCAAGATCACACCATTGCACTCCATCCAGGGCCACAGTGTGAGACTCTGTCTCAAAAACAACAACAAAAACAACAACAACAACAACAAACACTTCTATAATGTTTATACCAAGTAAGAAAAGTATTCCTTTAGCTGGGTTACTTTATAACTATTTTCTTGCAAAGATGTAAAGATGTTTTGGGACATGCTAACTCCAATGAGCTAATCTATGTATTTTAGGCAAATTTTATCAAGTCAAACATGAGCCTTAAATTCAGTCAATGTTGGTTGCCTCATAGAAGCGCTAATCTTTCTTCTGGGCACTTTTAAGAGTTACTGTTAAAGACCTGGATTTCTGAAAAGGACCGTCTATGATTATTATTAATCTGCTACAGAAAAGTGAGAAATGACATCACAAACGGCAATGAATTAAAACAACTTCTTTTCTACTGATCATATACTAGTCAAATAATTTTGTGTAAAAATATGTGTAACCTGTATCCGCCTTCCCTTAGTGGCTTCTCTCCTCTGAGATAAATGGTCACTCATGAAGTGAATATTCTGCTCCATTCTTCCACTGTGCTGTTTGCCCAAAATAGATGTCCTTTTGTTTTAAGCCAAAGATAATTTTGCATGCTAAGATTTGAGGGAAATCTTTTATCCAGGTTTATCTAGTATGTGTGTGTTATTTTATTATCATTGTTTTAGAGGTATGATGCATAAATTTTATTTTCAATGAATGTAACGTTCTATCCTCACTTTCTCTCCCTTTTTGAAGGGTTTGTAAATACGATTGTCTTGTGATAAGCTGGTGAGAGATGAATATTACCCATTTTTTAGCTTAGTTTCTTAACCTCTTTATGATTGAAATTTGGGCCTAGATAACCCTTTGTTGTGGAGTGCTGTCCTGTGTACTGCATGATGATTAGCACCATCTCTGGCATTTATTCAGTAGGTGCCAGTAGCACACACCCTTCCTCTAAGTTATGGCAACCAAAAATGTCTCCAGTAATTGTCAAATGTTCCCTGTGAGAAAAATCACCCCCTTAGTAAAGCTGAATCAAGTATGAACTATTCATTGAATGTACCCTATAGTCAGAGCTAAATTTAATGAGTGCTTATTCGACTTGCTAGATACCATATTAACACTTCACATGCCATAAACTCCACAAGCACCTAACGACCCAGCAACATGGATATTATTCATATACCAATGTTATAGATGGAAAAACTAAACATAAGATAAGTTAAATCACTAGTTCAGATTATTAGCTGGTTTTAAATAGAGAAAACCTGTTTCAGATACAGTTCTGTTTTATTTAAAACCCAGTGAGTTTTGCCACTAGGATTTATACCTGATTATGCATATATTAGGTAGTTAGTAATATACTTCAGCATTCTAACTGTAAATTTAAATAATAATCTTCACAAAGCCACTTGATATCACACTATTATTTCTGAAATAAAACGCTGAGAGATTACTTTCAATGTTTACTTTCCATTCTTGCACTGAATAATATTTCTAATTACACAATATCATATCATAATTGAAATGGTTTTAATTTTAAGTTCCTTAATTTCTACATAGTCTCACTCTGTCACCCAGGCTGGAGTGCAATGGCATTAACTTTGCTCACTGTAACTTCTGTCTCCTGAGTTTAGGGAATTCTTATGCCTCAGCCTCCTAAGTAGCTGGGACTACAGGCCCATGCCACAACACCTGGCTAATTTTTTGTATTTTTAGTAGAGACTGCGTTTTGCCATGTTGACAAGGCTGGTCTTGAAGTCCTGACCTCAAGTAATCCACCCACTTCAGCCTCCAAAAGTGCTGAGATTAGAGGTGTGAGCCACCGTGCCCAGCCTCTTAATTTCTTTGTCTATCCTTTTTTCATTATCAGTGGCTACTGCACCTCAAAATCCATTGATTTTCTTGTAACTACTTTTGAATCCATCAAACTTTACAAACGTCATCTTTTTATTAATTTTATATAATTATTATCCTAATTAATATCTAAGTAATTAAAATTCTGATTGTCAAAATTCTTGCCCTAAATGGAAAGCCTTTACACTTTGTCTTGCCATACAGCCAAAATTAAAGCAGTCTCCCCATTCAATATTCGTTCATGCGCTCACACTTCAAACTTCTGTGAGACTGTATTCAGAGGAGAGTATTGTGTGGAGGAGAAGGTAAGATTTACAGGTCACTTACTGTAATTTCTCCATTTATATTGACTCATTTAATCCTCACAACAACTCTCTGAGTTGTTAGACTTTCCTCTCATTTTATGAATAAGGAAATTGAAACAAAGTGTGGCCAAGTAAAAAAGCAAGTAGTAGAGCTCAGATTTAAATCCACGGCTCTCTGACATGAAAATCTGTGCTCTTTCATTCACATGATGTCAGCAGGCACTTAGAAAAAGAAGATAGTGGACCTCAGTGTAGTAGGAGAGGGAAAGAGAGACAAGTAGTCCAGGTACAATGTATGCCAAGGGCCACAACATAAGTACAGATAGAAAACAACAGAGACAAATATTAATCTCAGCTGAGTTGACCAAGTCACAAACTTTTGGTAGGGAAACTTTGAAAGATTAATATAAAAAAGAAGAAAGACTTTCCAGAAACAAGGAATGGCTCAGCAAAGCTTCACAAATGGAAGAGGTTAGCTTATGTACCAGAAACTAAGGAAGTATTGAAAATGGGTGAACATAGTGGCTCAGGTGCTTAGGAGAAGGAAGAACATCTAGAGTGGGATGCTGGATGAGGAGACTTTGAGGAAGTTTAGGTAGTCCAAGAAGGTGAAGGGTGAAATCCATCAGTCTGTGACATCTTGGAGATGACTGAGTTTGGGGTGACCACAGAGGGTGACAATTATGCCACTAAAGTGAGGTAAATGTGAAGCTTACTGGGATTGAAGGGAGAGGGATGCAAAAGCTAGGAAGCAAGCGGTGGTTAAAATCCATGTAAGTTCAGGCAAGATGAGGGCATGCCGAGGAGGAAGGGGTCAAAGTCACTGATGGTAGGAGAGGGCGGACAAAGCTGACAGAACGCTACAGTAATTTTTTTAGGACCCCAGCTTTGTCGCTTAAAAATTATGTAACTGGTAAGTTGTTTAACTTCCCTAAATTTCTGCTTCCTTGTCTTTAAAAAGGACATCACTAGGTAATGGTTCAGAGCATGGATTCTTGAGTCAGACTGCCTGGGTTCACAGTTCATCTGACACTTATTACTTGAGTGACCTTGAGCACTTCATGTAACTTTCTGTGCCTCATTTCTCATCTAAACAATGGGAATATTAACAGAACCTCTGAGTTATTAGAAGTAAAACAATCAGAAGAATGGCTGGCGCACTCTAAGCATTTGAAGAATGTTAGAACTTGCACTATAATAATACTAATGTATTGTATCTCTTAAGATTGCTATAAGGCTAAATAGAATTATGTACCTAAAGGACTTAGTCTGATGCTTGACACATGAAAATAAATTCATAACTATGAGCCAGTCAGGTAGAGACAGTAATTGTCAATGGTTATTGAATTGCTAGTGTGGATATCACTTCTAGATTCTTATTTTTACTGAACAACAATATTAGAAAGCTCTTACTGCTATCCTTACTTCACAGACAGTGTGATCATGTCTGAGTGAGTTAAAATAACTTGCCAAGGTCATATAGATAGTAAGTAGAGAACTGTGGTTGACCTTACTTATCTGTTGTAGATCCGGGATATCTAATCACTAAGATCTGCTTACTATAATAGCAGCAGAATGAGTACTGTCATTAACAATGCCAACAGCAATATACAAAATAACATAAACTTTGAAAGATGAAAATGTTATTGAAAGATGGATGGTAGTAGCAGTGGGAAGTGAAAGCAGAATTCTACCCCATCTCTCCTATGTTTTGAAGTAAGTAGTAAAATGAAGAGGCTCATTTATGAAAGTTTTGTACTTTCTTAAACAAAGTGTAGGTTTCAATAAAGAAATGAAAGAAGTAGTGGAACTGAATATGTAAAAGAATTTTAAGAATATAAAGTTGCTTGGCGTGGTGGCTAACGCCTATAATCCCAGCATTTTTGGGGGCCGAGGTGGGTGAATTGCCTGAGGTCAGGAGTTCAAGATCAGCGTGACCAACATGGTGAAACCCTGTCTGCACTAAAAACACAAAAATTAGCTGGGCGTGGCAGTGGGCACCTGTAATCTCAGCTACTCGGGAGGCTGAGGCAGGAGAATCACTTGAACCCAGGAGGCGGAGGTTGTAGTGAGCCGAGATCGTGCCACTGCACTCCAGCCTGGGCAACAAGAGCAAAACTCTGTCTCAAAAAAAAATTATATATAGAGAGAGTTGTTTAGCATAGTAGTTTCTAGACTTTCACATGCATGATAAAAACCTGGGGCCTGTTAAAATGCCGTTTGCTAGATGTCAGAGTTTCTGACTCAGTAGATGTGTTTGGGGCCTGAGAATTTGCATTTCTAACCAGATCCCAGGTGATTCTAGTATTGCTTGTCCTGCTTTGGGAATCACTGGCTTAGCAGTACCATGCCAGGTATTCCCCCAGGACATCACAAAAGGGGCAAATATGGGGTAAAGACCAGACCTAGAATAAACAAAGCTGGTCAAAGTTAGACATAGTGGAAATAGAGGGCTTACACTTTATTATAGAAGGGAGAGGCAAGGGTAGAATAGAAACACTGCTAAAATGGAAGATGTCCTTTAAAAAACACAAATTGATATTAGATTGTTAGATCAAAAATGAAAATGAAGTTCTCTGTTCTGCTTTTGACCATTCTTATTGACCAAATTGAGCAGCTGCCATATTTTTCTTGGGGACATTTAAATAGCATGATATAGTATTTGTTAAGAAGACGAGTTTCTTTTTTTATTACCCTGTGAAAATCCAAATTAGAACTCCAATTTCTTGCTAAGTATGACTTTGAGCAAGTTGTCATTACTTAAATTCTTCAGCCTCATTTCTCAGTCTGTTTCTTGTCGACATTTAAATAGCATGATATAGTATTAGTTAAAAATGAGAGGGGTTTTTTTGTTTGTTTGTTACACTGTGAAAATTCGAATTCCAATTTCTTGCTAAGTATAACTTTGGGCAAGTTGTCATCACTTAAATTATCTTAGCCTCATTTCTTGATCTGTATAATGGAGATGTTTCCATACTTCAAATAAAGTATCATGAAGATTAAATAAATCAGTTATGGAAGGGGACACTGTCTGGTCCATAATAAATGGCTTGTCAAGGTTAACCATTATTATACAGAAATTTCCTAATGTTTAATAGACTTTTCAGAGAATGATTATTCCATATCATTTTCTCCAGAATGATTTTGCACTGATTAAATAGTGTTAATTCTGTACCCATGAACACATGGGTGTTCCATATCAGGCTGAAATTCTAGCAGCTTTCATGAAGTGCAGAAGACATGTAATGGGAATTTTATCTCCCATTTTGAATTCATACAGAATTGATTGAAATGCATCAGCCTCTTAGTCTGTGCCTCAATAGTCCATCTAAAGTATCTGATGGGAAATGACCAGAAAAGAAAATTCACAGTCCTCTTTAAATCAATAACCGTCTTAGAATCCTTCCAACTTTATCCTTCAATACTTACCCATGCCCCGACCCTCAAAAACACACCTCTTTTTCAACTAGTCTCCTCTCTCAGATATTGCTGAACTACTGTAGATCACTTTTGTAAGACTTAACTCGTGAGGTTATACGTTCCCCAAGCCCTCCCATTATTTTTTCTCTTGGAGAATTGGGTCCAGTTCTCCACTCCTTTAAACCCCTTGGTGCTAGCACAATGCTTTTCATATGGCACATTCTTAGGAATGAGCATCCATTTCTTTTTGTGCAAAGACTCTCAACTGAGGGTAATTATAACTTCCTCTCTTGAGGTATATGTAGGTGATAACAGAACTTTCTTCTATGAATATTTATTTCAAGCAATTGACTATTTATTTGTTCTCTAGCTTTTAATGGGGACAGACTGCTGTTCTGGGTATACTATCAATTCTAGGAAGCTGAGTTATTTTCATAGAATAACTCTAGATTGACAGCTATGGGCTATAATTTAGAGTACTCCTGTAGATAAATCCTCACTTGAGATAGTTGCTGAGTTCAAGTACATGGCCCAGTCTGGCCTCATTCTTACATCTTGCAAAGAACACTGGAATCCCCTGAAACTAGCAGCCATCACATTGCCTTTTACTGCCTGTTCATCACTAGATCGTCATCAGCCTCTGAAACCACTGCCTCTGAAGCTCTGCTTTCAAAATTAAATTAAGAAGTAATGCTTCAGAGGCGATATGTTGTCCTCTTAAAGAACCTCACCATTCATTAATATTTAATATAGTTATATATATTATATTATGCTTGTTTCACAGTCATCATTTTTGTTTGGTCTGATGCTAGAAGTCAGAAGCATTAAATATATTTTCTGTATATTAACAGACAGAAGGAAATAGATTATATAACAAGAAACATTTAATGTTCATGTGAGTTTTGTTATCCCTAGGATTACTCTTAACTTTAACACTTAAAATTGGGTTTCACAGCACTACTGCCCTGAAAATGATGTTCATCATTAAAAGATTTTAAAGTTATTCTCTGATCAAAAGACTTGTCTAGCAATGAAAACCACACAAGTAAATCAATTCTCAAAATTGTTCCCCAGGCGAGTTCTTTCCTATTGACCTAGCCCAGCACTAAATAATAGAGTGATTTTTAAAGAAACTGTAAAATACAATACTTTTTGAAGAAAACACACAGTAAAGATACTTAATAGGAGAAATGTGTTTAGTAAAGAATGATATAATTTGAAATCAGACATCCTGGGGTCTATAACCCAGCTCTGCCTCATACCTCATAGTGGTATTTGGGAAAACGATTCTGTATTCAGTTTTCTCATGCGTAAAAGAAGTTTCAGTATGCCTGCTTTCATGGTCATAAACATAGAAATAATAGGCACTGGGGACTCCAAAAGAGAAGAGTGTGAAAGTACTGGGGGTGCTGGTGAGGGTTGAAAAATTCTCTCTCAGGTATAGTTATCTATTTAGGTAATGGGTACCCTAGAAGCCTAAACCTCACCATTGCACAATCTATCCACATGACAAGCCTATACATGTATCCCTTGAATCTAAAATAATAATAAAAGAAAGAATGCCTGCCTTATAGAGTCATGTGAGGGATAAAGATAATGTACATTACAAATGTGATATATACATATATATACTTATTATTTGATTCAATTCTAATTTCACCTGCCTCCCAAAATGTAAAACAAAGGCAATTATGAAGATGACTTTATAATATAATTTATGTCTTCTCTCTTTCCACTCTAGAAAAAGCATTTTCTGGAAATAAATACATTTTGTAAAATTAAATACTTGTTTATTTTGATTTTTTAAATTGTAAAAGTAAGTTTCATATAATATCAGGCAGTATATTTATATCATTATTATATATTAAAACAAACTATCAATGAAACACTCTGGCAAATTACACATTTTTTTAAACAATAAACACAGTAAAACATAGCTTTCTCAGAAGAAATAAAGAAGTCACACATATATATAGCTGAAATTGAAGTTCCAAATAATAAGATGAATCTCAAGCAGTCTGGTATTTCATTTCACTTAAGGTCTTTCTCCTTATAATTGGCATCTAAGGTGCTAGATTGAAAACCCACTCCTGCTGTGAATATAAGTCAGAGATAGGCCATCAGTAATTGGGCTGGGGAAAAAAAAGGAAAGAAATGTGCAAACTACGTGTAAAATAATAATGTTATTATTTCTTAAGAAAATACATAGAAATTGGTGGGTGTTCTTAATTTTTCAAAGAACAATATTACAGTCTCTGTGACATAAAATAAGGGCCATTTGCTTATTAAGGATGTTTTCAAAATAATAAACCATTTGAAAATCACTTAAATTTGTTGGGTTTTTTTTTTTGTGATTTCCTCTGCAGCAAATAACATTCTCAAATAAATTTGCTGATTATTGTCAGGTTAAAGCCTGATTTCTATTTTTCTTCTACTTGTCACACACACATACACTTTCCTCTTCTTTTACAGTAAGAAATAATCACATATCATTATTTTATGCACATTGGTGTTCTTAAATGGCAGGAAGCTCTATACCACTATAGAGACTGCCAAAATCAAGAGGTGTAATAGTAATCACGACATAGAAATGTTTGGAAAGGCAAACGCAGCTGCTGAAAACCTGTATCACAGACTGCCTGATGATTAGCATTCAATATGGCCCATAATGAGTTAGCTTTGAAATTCCTAGTCATATTTTCTCTAAGCCACAGCCACAAACACCCTCAAGTACCAAGCCCACCCCAAAATGATTTTCCCAGGAGAGGTGAAAGGAGCACTGGTGACTTGTCACTTCTACAGATGATGTTCATTTTCCCTAAATCAATCAGTCCACTTCCATTTGGGCAGTGGATTGTCACTTAACAGGGAACTAGTGTTCCTCACCTCAGGTGTGGAACTAATTCTTTCCTGGAGGGTCTGCAGTAGACTGACTCGGGCTGTTTAATCTATTTAATCTAATCAAATCAGGGCTTGGATGCCTCCCTTTGTCACATCTGATGCCCCCACTCCCATATTAAAAAGGGAATACACAGGCATGAGCCAACCCTCTGAGTCCCTTGATACATCATTAAGTTGTAAAAATGACTTCATCACTCACGACCAAGAGATTAGACAGTCCCAGTGGTAGCATATGGCAGTGGGAGCATCACTCTACCAGCTGCCCACATGACTCCTTCCTCAAATCGTGTCCCTCCCCTCCAGAAGCTGCCTCTGCACTGCAGTAGCAGAAGACTCTGCTGCAGCGGGAAACCCCAGAGCTAGTAAGGGGTAAGGGGATTGGAGAATGAAAAGAGAGAGAGAGAGAAACTCATATCGACAAAGCACATGCAAGCCCTTGGAGACCCCTCCCTCCTCAATCCATCTATTCATCTTATGGTAAAGGGTATTTTCTTTTGTCAGAAAAATGCAGGCTTCTCCTGCCTTACCCCAGATACCTAACCTATGGGGCCCACAATAGGAAGGCGGCTAGATGTTTGATTGGCAGCTAGATGCACGAGATAGAAAAAGTCACCTCTGGCCTTAAAAGACTGGGTGTTTATAAACCATTTCCATCGGAACAGGATGGTGGTCCCTTTCAGCAGGATTTATGTTCATAGTCTGAATTATTTTCTCACACATAAGGAATTCACAAATATTTCTCACTGGAAGGATTGAGGAACTCCTCCTTGCAATGCAGGTTGCAATGGAGAGAGGGAAAAAATTATATAAATAGACCAACAGCGTGTGTGTGTGTGTGTGTGTGTGTGTGTGTGTGTGTGTGTTTGATGATGGTGCTTAGGAATTCATTTCCAATGCTTATTTCAACAATAAATAATGCACATCTTTATTGTTTCATCTCTCTGAAGAAAAAAGACAGAACATCACCAGTAAAATTGCTCCTTTCTGGGCTTAATACGTGAAGATATTATGTTTAAAATGTCTGTCTTCTTCTCTTTTTGAAAATTATTCTAGCAAGAGATTTTTCATAATTAGTCAGAATATTTACCTAAAGTATATTAAAATGTATTTTTGTAAATACAAATACACACCAGTAAATTTTAAAACCATGCTTTTGGGTTTGCTCACTTTTACATATAAATTACTTTCTATTTGATACAGCATATAAATTGAGTTGCATCAGTCAAAATCCCAAAGATAAATCGCTTCATTTCTGCAGACAAAAGTCTAATCTACACCCAGTCATGTTCAAATCTCTGCAATTTTAGTGGTAAGAGCCCAAACTGCCAATGTGTCTGAGTGGCAGAAAAAGTTATAAATACCATGTTTTCTGCTATAGAATATCAGATTATTTGTCTTCATCATTATCAAGTGTGGAGTTTGCCTTTTTCAGAGAAAAGGGTAGAATCAGCTATGTTGTAGCCAAATAGCTTGGGAGCCAGTACACACACACACACACACAATACAGTATGATTCTCCTGCCAAAATAAAATCTAAGGATCCCTTGGGCCTGCTAAAGGCTTCTCTCTCTAATTCATGAAATTCTTCCCTGGATTTGGGGCATGATAGATTGTAATCACTCATTCAGAGAGCAGATGGCTCAGCCTACTGCTGAAAGTGAACTTTGCAATGAAGCATATAGTATCAGACAGAGATGTTAAATTTCATTGTAAAGGTACCTTGCCATCAAGTATTATCAGGCACGTGAGTTCTAGTCACAATCCCTTTGTGACTCAGATACATCACTACTCCCTCATTCTCTATTTCATTTCCTGCTCTGTAAAATGAGAGGGTTGGATTAGATGAGCTCTGTCCAGCGATAATATGGGTTCCTCCTTTTGTGGGGTTCACTATATGCTACAACCAAGTGTGATCCTAAGTGTCTTATTCAAATAAAGAAGTATTTTTTCTTTAGAAAAAGTCAAGTTAGAAATTCAAGAAATACTTGAAAAGACAAAAATAAAGGATTACGGTAGGGGAAAATAAACTCTAACTTTGTATAGAGAAGTCTAACCTCAAGCTAAAATGGATTTCTCTAAGTGTATTTATGCTTGGCTAGAATTCAAAGATTGGATGCACTGAATTACTAGCACTCTATACACTTGACTAAAAATATTTTTAAAAATAGCTCTTTAAAGGCCTTCAAATAAAATTTATGGAATTTTTGGTGAATAATAATTTCAATTTGAATAATGTACACGGGGAAATAATTTTAAAGGTAGAAATATGACTCATGAAAAAAGGCATTTTTATCACATTGGAAATAAACCAATTGCATTACTAACACTTAAGGTAAATTTATACTAAAATAAGCTGAATAGTCACAGAAATTTATTTTCCTTCCATTTTTTCTAAATTTAAGATTTCATTAATAATAAATAATAACAGCCAGCAATTACCTAGTTCCAGGCACTTCAAAAAAAACTACATATATTTAGCTGTTATGACCCACACGTGGTAGGTACTTTGATTAGCCCTCTTTTACAGAAATACAAACTGAGGTGCAAAGGGGTTAAATAACATTTTATATCATTCAGTCACTAAGTAACGCATTCAAGAGCCTGAACCTACAGTTTGGCTTAAAGCGTAAATCTTTCTGCTTTTTTTTTAAAGCCCCAAACACCTTGTTGTGATATTTTATTTACTTAATGAATATTTATCATGAGTCAGGTACTCTCTGAGATGCTAGCAATACAAGAGTGAAAAAGAAAACATGGACAAAACTCCCATTAGACAAATAGATAAATAAGTAAAATATTGATATGACAGGTGGTGATAAGTGCTATGAAAAAAATTAAAGCAGGGTTGAGAAATCAAGAGGACAGGAGCAGGGTATTAAAAATATCAAATAGAGTTTGAAAAACATCACCACTTAAATAAAGGCAAAAACACTTTTTGTAATACAGTGCTATACATTAAAAATATAATGTTCATCAAACTCCCTTTGCTGTATCTGACCTGTGGTTATGCCTTTTGCAAAAAAATACATATATATATTTATATATGTATTATATTTATATATTTCATATATATTTTATGTATTTCATATATTATATATCTATGCTATTTGTGCCATTAAACACTTGTCCAGGTTCTTCACAGCAATTTAAATGCAGGGTAAAACCAGTCTTCAGGAATTTCATACTTGTAAACATCTGGATTACTATAAGTCCATGTCCTGTATTATTTAAAGACAAAAATAATTTGCCCCCCACATCTTTTTATTACTATATTAATATGTTCCCATCTTAAAACATTAAAGATTTTGTAAGGAATCTTCCTTTGACCTCCCACCCTAAGGCCTTTCCTGGGGTGACTGAATTCTCCCGCCCATAATGTGCAATAGCTTTTTAAGGGAAGACAAAGGAAAAAGTGATGCAAGAGCTGTCCCTCCTCTTGCTCTCCTCTTGGGAGTAAATTGGGTTTACTCCCCTCCTGACTCTTCCAACTCCTCCTCTCAATGATCAGGAAAGTAAATGTACTTCGAATCTGAGTAGTATAAGAACCAGGAGTCTGCATTGTGACCAAGAGTGGGGCTGTCTTTGCTTAATCAACAAATTGAAGAAGCCAAATAATTGCTCTTTGGTTTTCATTGAGACATTTGCCAAGAGGTGTAACCAGGAGCCCTTCTCTCTTGAGTGGCTGTCTCCACACACCTCAGTTTATCTTTCTCGGTTCCACCCACAACAGTGATGGCAAACACTTTCCAAAGTGAGCCTTTTTTACACCTAAAGGGAAAGGAATCTGTCCCCAATATCACACACAAGGGAAATCTCATCCTACTATTAAGTGATCAATATGGAGAAGCTTATTTGAACGGGTACATGATGCTTATAAGTGGAAGATTGGTTTTGCTGCTTTGTCTTTACTGTTTTTGAAAAAGAGATCATAATAGGAAACATACATCTTTCAAACAACTTGTAAAAATTTCTGATTTTGTATTTATTAAAAGCCTTCCAAGGAAAAATTCTATGTAGCATCTGTAGTACTAGTTGGACATTCACCATGTTAATAATAGGGGTATTAGGATGATTAAATTTTTATCATTTTTATGATTTTTTCTTACTAATATGCAATACTGTTTTAAACTGAAAAGAAAATGTTACACATGTTTAAAAATCATTATCACACAAGGCTTCAACTGCATTTTGCAATGTTTCGTTATATTTTCAAAATGAAGCAAAATGTCAGAATCTTCAGGCAAGATAAGATAGTTGATCTCTGTAATTTTCTATAGGTTCATGATATTTTACAATACATTTTTAATTTAATTTTCTCAGTATTGTAGAACATAACATATCATATATGAAAATATTAAGGCCTCTCCCTTGAATACCCATTTAAAGGTAAGATTAATTTGGGTCCAAATAGGAATTCTAGAAATCAAAATTTTTTTCTATACAAAAATTAGCTGAGTGTGGTGGTGCATGCCTGTAGTCCCGCTATTGGGGAGGCTGAGGTGGGAGAATCTCTTGGACCCAGGAGGCGGAGTTTGCAGTGAGCCCAAATCCTACCACTGCACTTCAGTCTGGTTACAGAGTGAGAATCTGTCTCAAAAAAAAAAAAAAAAAATTCCTTTGAGGAAAATCTACCAGATAAATTAGAACCTGAGTCAGCATCACTGTTTTCATTGATAAACATGACACAGATAGTAATGAGTTTGCTTTAAAAAAAAAAAAATCAGAAAAACCCATTTACTGACCTCCTAGTGTTACAAAGAGGAAAAGCTGGAGCATCCCTGGTGTTTTTTCCTGGCAGGAAAATGTTAGCATTTTAATATTTGGCAAGGTGAATGTTCTGACTCTGAAAAAAACCCTTCAAGTCACCACCATTATACTTTCATTTGACATCATATTGAGTTCTTGTATCATTTTTGTTTTTTGGTGAATTGTTGCTTTTTTTTTCTCCTGCAGTGAAAACATTCCATGCATGTATGTTTAGGGTATCTTTCTGAAAACTTTGTTTTATTTTAGGAAATACTTTCTAGGGAATAAAAGGAGTGAAGACTATATATATTGGGGATCTAAAATCCAAAAATGTAACATGTTCATAATCAATAATATTTAACAGAGTATTTCTTTAATTTTTTTGCCTAATATCAATGTTTTCTTTGATTTATCACATCCATAAAAAGGGGTTCTCTACGTAGTTAATGAGTTTCATCAAGTGTCCATCAGCAGATGAATGGATAAAGAAAATGTGGTATATATATACACTACATTGATTTTTTTGAAGGGACTATTTGTCTACTACTTGGTCTTCGTGTCAGCCATCCGAGTGTCAAGTAAAGACAGCCCCCGAAAGGCATTATTCCTAATGTATGGCACTCTCCTCTTGACATTTTAAAGCACTGCCCCAACATCCTCACTCTAGGGATCCTTAAGCCTAAAATAAATTTCCAAGAATTCCTCTCCAGGCCCTGAGGACTCTGAGAAGCCTTGGGAAGAAAAGACACCGCTAGTGAAAGGGATTGTAATTGATAAAAGCCGCAGTATGGGGCCTGAGAGATGAGGTGTTCCCAGGTTACAAAGGGCCAGGTTGCGTATGACCACTATTAGGGAGGTGCCAACTTCTAGTCCTCTGCTGTTAAAATGTGACTGAAAGTCTTTCTTTGTGGTATCTAAGCAGAAAGAACAGAAAGTGCTGGTGCATATGTTCTATGTGGGTTCAATTCAGACGTGAAGAACATTTAGTTTTGTTTATCAATATACACAGAGTGAAGCAAAGGAACCTACCCTTCACCTTCTGGTGGCCAGGCTATGCCCGTCAACACCCCCACTCCATCAGTCCTTAGGACTTATGCTTTAGGGGCGTCTCTGCAGGTGCCGCTGGTGGCGCTTCTGGGAACAGGCGCTAGGACCTTGGTTGTGGACACCGCAGCAAGGCAGGAGGCCACTGAAAGCAGCTGAGGGCTCCCCCAACCCCCGCCCCTAAGCAGCTCATTAACAGGTGGAATCGCATCGCTGGTTCCTGCCCCTCCTAGAAACAAATCCTTCAAACCCAGAGCACGAACTGGGCGGGGTACGGGGCCAGCCGTTCGAGGCGCCTTGCCAGGAGGTCAGACCCTCGGGGAGCCTGGGCGACTGTGGGGAGTGCAGGAGACAGCGCAGCATCTGCCGTTCCCCACTCCTTTGTGCACTCAGGCACACGGTCCCTGCTCTGCCTGCTCTCGGTCTGCCCTGAGCTCGGGTCAGGCTATAAAGCACGTCGATCATTTCGCCAAAAGCAAGTTCAGCCACAGCAGAGGGAAGGAGGCCGCGTGCGCCGGTCCCAGAGAGCCTGCATTCGTTTAGACGACTAATTCTGGAAGGAGTCACCAGCAGCTCCAGCCCTGACAGGGTGTTGTCAAGGGACTAGAAGACTTCGCTTGGGGGTCCTCAAACCCCTCTGGGCTGTTGTCTCTGCTCCCAGCTTCTGCTGCCCCTTCGGAAGGAACAAACACCACGCCCTGAGCCCCAGCCCCGCCTGGTGCGTTACCTGTTGGCTGCCAGTCGAGACGCGATGTAGCCTCCCGGAATCTGGGTGATGATGTAGCCCCAAAAGAAGGAACCGTGGATCATCCCCACGGTTTCCGGGTCCCAGTTGAATTTGGCTTTCTATGGAGGGGTAGGAGAAATAAGTGTGAAGGGAAAGAGTAGCGTCAGTGCCAAAGGCTCACTTTCAGAGGTTCACAAGCCAAAAAGCCCCCAACGCTTGGGCGCTTCATGCATTCCGGGGATAAGAGTGGCTTCATTTTCGTTTCCTAACAAAATTGCCTCTTGCAACGAAAAAACCTTGCTCATTAACAAAATGTATTATGATTAATAGTGAGGCCGCGCGCACCGGCTTTGCTCCCCAACTGCTGTCAGGCAGATCGAATCATCTGAATGGAGGAATCTAGAGGGCCCGTCTTGGAAACTCGGACTCCCCATGAAGAGATTTGTTAGCCAGATGTGGAGACGCCTGGCAGGGGTCCACTTAACGAATCCGGTCAATGCGGACGCAGTAGTGTAGTGACTTCTAACCCTGGAGACTTAAATAGGGAAATTCTGGGGAAGGAAAGTGGGGAGGGAAGGAAGGTGGGGAGCGAAGGATGAAAGATGCAGGGCTCCTGGTAGCTAAGAGAAAGGGTGTCCCCACAAATGGGGATGGATATGGGCCTGAAGAATTTGGAGTAGTCGGTGAATTGGAAGGAGTAAAGGGAGAGGGAGTCATTGCTCAGGGGTTTTAATAAATGTGGGGCAGGGGTATTTCTGAAGGTGGAGGTCTAATTCCGTTCTAATCAGCCTGGGTGACTTCCCGAGGGGAACCTCAAAGTAAACTGGGTCTCAATATTTACGTCCGAAAGGTGGGAGCGCGCTTTTACCGCCTGAGAACTGGGGACCCTTTTTCTCCTTTGATATTTTGACACCCAGCGGATTTTGCAAGGTCTCCCGGATTCCAAGAGCCTTCCCCAGTTTCTGCTCTCAACTCCTGCTTAGTCTGGTTTACGGCAGTTGGGGTTTCTAAGAAGGAAGTCCGGACCCAGGGGTTCTGTGACCTTGACGTGACCCTCCCCTCTGGGCTCGACTCCCTGTCACCCTGGGACCCTCTTACGTTGTGGCTCCTCCTGGGAGAGGTAAACCTTCCCAAAGACCCCTCAGCCGAACCTGCTGATATGAACACAGCTGATTTTGTTTTCCAGTTTGTTTCATTTTGAATATTAAGAATGTTTTGGCGGGGACTGAATGAAGTCCTGGGAAAACTATAATTAATATGCTGCACTATTCACCCAAGTAAAACAAACACACTTCTATTTAGACTTAGTGGACATTGCTAGTCACCAACGTCTTGTATTAAGTCACAGTTCACAAAACCTGGTGAGCTAGACGCTCTTTTCTACTTTGCAGATGAGGAAGGGAAGGCCCAGACAGCAGAGCGAAAAGGGAACTGATAACACTACTGGGGTCCATTCTAGAACGACAGAGTTAGCGAGGAGCTTAGGGAGCACCCAAACCTTCCTTTCAGTGGGGAAAAACGGAGCTCACACAGGAGATATGGTTTTGCGAGGCCGCATGGCCGAAGGGCGGGAGCCAGGGCGGCCAGACGTTGCCCACCTCCTTGATGACCTTGCCCCCGCGGTGGATGGTGCTGTTGTTGACCATGTCCACAATGGCCACGCCCAGGTTGCAGCGGATGCCGAAGGAGATGCAGAAGCCCAGGCCGCTCATGATGGCGATAATGTAGCGGCGCGGCAGGCCGAAGCATGTGCAGTCGCACAGCGGCGCCTTCTTCTCGGGCACCTCTAGGGGCTTCCCATCCTCCGTCAGCTCGATCGTCTCCCTGGTGTCTTGCTTCTTCTCCAGCACCCTGCGCGGCAGAGCAGGGGCGAGTCAAGGACGTGGCGGCTTAGGCACCCCCGATGCTGACCCATTCCCATTTTTCAGGACCCGTAGGGGTTGGGAGGAGGGCCGTCGACCTCACCCCACCCTCGGGGATTAGGGTGGTGGGGTGACACCAAGCTGCAAGACCTCCCACACTCTCTCACATTCTGCAGGTGCCCTTGGCCGCGGCGGCGACATCGCTTCAACTTTAGCACCTTTAGGCCTAAGGTAGCGAGTCCCTGTCTCGGGATCCACCCCTGGGCGCTCTGATTCAGATACACAGGCCGCTTGGGCCTAACTTTCTTGCAGAGTCTGCAAGGTCTGCATTTTGTGAGGGCAGAGGTTACCAGAGCGTCCTCTGCACCTGAATAGGGACCTCCCACTCCTACCCGCGCCCAGCAGAGCTTAACCCTGACAACCGCGGTGTCCTCCTGCAACCCAGTACCAGAGGGCTACTCCGCTGCAGGCGGGCCCAACTTGAGAGCCTTTTCCACCCGCGCTGCCTTTTCCGTTTCTAGCAAGCTCAGGTTTTCCAGGTTGGCGATGCTGGTATTCTGTCCCCCAGCCCACCCCTGGAGCTGAGCCTGGGGCACCCCCGGGACTAAGGCCTCTCTAGGCCAGTGCTTGTGCATGAGAAGAAGGCCTGAGAGCTCTCGCCGAGAGTGTCATGCACTCTCCTTCCCCTTCATCCCGCTCCAGGGTTCTAGTTCAATGCTGTTACACTTCTTACTATTTTTTTTTCCTTATTACTGGAGTTGGAGACAAAGGACTCTACAGCATATGGCCGACACCTAAGCTTCCTACTGCCAGAACATGAATAATTAATTATTCACAATCTTGCGTCATTACTCTCTCTCTTACAAACACCGAAAAATGTCAAGGATCCCTTTCCCAAGACGCAAAATGCGACTCCCAGATACACAAACGTGCTCCCATATCAACTTTTGTAAGATATTCCACATCAAAGGGGAAGATCTCACTTCAATATTTGTTTTTGCATAGTGTTTCATGAGATTTCAACCATCAATTCATTTTTGGCTTTGGTCCTTGGGAGAAGGGGTAAATGAAAAGGGGAACGCGGAGAAAAGGAATGGTTTTACTAAAAGGTGGCAGTATTCTAGTCTACAACATATTTATGAAATTTCTATTAACAACAAACAAACGAAAGGAATGCATAAGATAACATCTCCGTACGTAGCCCCTTGCGATTTATACTTTCAATATTTAAACAAAGAGCCTCTCCGTTTACAATTTGCAGAAATTTTTTCCAGTCTACCATGTAATTGTTTTTCATCTGTGCCGTTTTAAATGCTATGTGCACACCCAGTTGTTTTCACACACACGGGTGAAGCAAGCGAAATTTTTACAATTAATTTCAAATATGCATAGCTTGGAATATTGCTGTCAAGCAGTTTGAGGCCACCAGAAAAAAATGTCAGGCTTCCAAATTCTATAAAAAGCACCTGGAGAATAGGTCATAAAGGTATTTGTGGCTAGGTTAATGTTTATTCTTAAAGTCTGATCATAATGTTAGAAAATATTGCAATTTATTTTTACTGGGAGAAAAAAATTCAGCCAGTGTGTGTGTGTGTGTGTGTGTGTGTGTGTGTGTGTTTTCTTTTCCTGTATTGGCTTCGTGTGCTCAAATCTACAAAGTTGAACTCTGCGCCGGATGGCAGTTGTACTGGGAAAGAACATCCCTTTCCATGGTAGCTGTGGGAGTGCAGGGCCCTTGCGGTATCTACTGCCGCATAGGTGCATAATCGTGCCTACATGAAGCCCGCCAAACCTGAAGAGATTTGGAAAATTTGGGAGTGGTTTGATCATTTTCTTTACATTTCTCATGCATTTACAGAGACTTCAATTTTCAAAATATTAAAATTAGCGCTCCTTTGTAATTCTTTTTCCTTTTATGTCTGCTCTGTCTTCTTGATTTTGCTCTAATTATTAAGAAAAGCTGTATCCATATCACATACTTGAAATGATTTAAAGTTTTGCAAATTACAGCATAATTAGTGTAGTGACTATCGGAGGATTCAATAATTAAATCATTTCTAGGACTTTCAAAGTAATGTTGCTTGTTATATTTATGGCTGTTCTTCCAGGCATTGACATTTCCTATGCAAGAAATAGACTCTAGGAGATGAAAATAATTAAAAATGCATATACATTGTTTCAGTCTTAGAGAAAGGAATTGCTTCAACTATCAATTATTGATATATTTTGATTCTTCTTCATTCAATGCAGAAGACATATTCCACTAGGGGATTCTCTACTATGCTTTCGAAGCTGAGACCTCTCTCTTTCTCTCTCCCCAACATATATATACACACACACATATATATAGCATATATACATATATAACATATATATTAATAATATATAAACTATTACTCTTTGGAATTTCTTGGTTAATTTTTTTAGAGGGTTGTGTTTTATATTCATTTGTCTGCATGAAAGGAATTTAATTTGGGGCATTCTATGAGCACCAAAAGAAACGCTGTTTGAGCAGGTGCTGGTTATTTCTTAACTGTAAAGGAGATAAATCCTGTGTAATAAAGGATAAAACTCTGCAGTCACCAAAGCAAAAATCAAACACACACACACACACACACACACACACACACATACACACACCAGACAGGTTCATTTAGTGCAACATTCCTGCATTAATAAGCAGGTTTCCAGAGCACCCCTGCTCCAAGCAATGGGCAACAAAAAGACTTTCCGATCATATTACAATCTTTCTGAGCCACCAGGGTTTACGGAAACGGCCCTGCAGATTTTTTCATGCTGAGCCCCAGGTAAGCAACGGTTTCCTTTGTCTTACCTGTAGATCTGGCCGAGGGATTTTCCAGCAAAATTCTTTAGCCCCTCTTTTCCTGGGGCCAAAATCCTTTGTTTTACTGATTCCATTCTTGCAAAGACTGTTGTCGGTTCTTGCCAGATTTAAATAGTGATTGCTAAAAACGGCGAGGATTGCGCATATTGTCTTAATCTCTTAAAGTAGTTGTTGGTTTTTCCTTCTCAGCAGAATGGTAGTGGCTTGCCTCCAGCAAGAGTGAGAGTGAGAGAAGGGAGGGAGAGTGAGAATGAGAATACAACAGAATAGCTGCATGCAACCCACGGGTTTCCTAATAGGAGAGTTAGTAGACACAATCAGAAAGTCTCATTGGAAGGGGAGGATCCGGTGGCAAAGGGCGCAAGCAGTACCATGGTATTTGGGTAGATGCGGTTGAGTCCTTGTCCTGGAAGTCGGTCAGCTGAAAAACAATGTAAATTCCCCGTTTTGAAGATTTACTGCTCTCAAATCTGCTGGTTTTTAAACGGAGGGGCCGGAATGTCACAGAACCCTTGGGTAACAACAAAGTCAAAAGAATAGTACTTTTTAAAATGGTGTCTTTGCCGTAAGGAACAGAGCATATTCAAATCTCATGGGAGCATCTCAGGTCTCAGGTGAGCAATGCTGCTATTAGTTTTTCCTCTCTGCCCATGATCTCCTCCCATCACGCCAGCGTAACTCTGCTCTGCGGTAGAGTCAAATTAAGATGGAGAAGGCTTGCTGCTCTTTGAGGACGTGAGTAAATAAAAGATACACCGTTCTGATTTGGGCAGCGTCAGGGAATATCTTTTTTCAGCGGCTGACAGCGCCCGTCTGGGCGGGTCTCAGTACAATGGTTCAGCACCACGGACAGAGTAAGTTTCAGGAAAAGGGGATGCTTCTTTTGGCTAGCTAGGTTGCCAACTTTCTAGGGGAGCTGGGCGGATCGCCCTGACCAAGGACCATACTGGGGCTCTTCAGGAACGGATGCTATGGAAACCATGTGGGAAGATGTCATCATCTCCAGAGTTTGCAGGGAGAATGGTGCATTTAGCTCTGCTAGGGAAGACAACTTTATTAAAAATTGACAAGTTACTTCTAGTTTGCTACGTTTTGTCCAGCATGCTGATGCCAGTATTGCAGGCAAGAAAGATTTCAATATATTTAACTTATGCTTGTGGTGTTCCAAGACACCTAGGGTCCCTTGAATATAAAATATGTGCACACAAAATATACAATTATATTGTTCATGTGTTTGCTTTAACCTCTGACAGGAAAAAGATGAAAGAAAGAAAGGGAGAGAAGGAAGACTAGAGCAAGGGAGAAATAAATAAAAAGAGGTGGGAGGAGAAAAAAAAGAATAGCTATAAATTCGGTGAAGTTGATTAAATAAAAGAGAGTTAATTTAATATAAATTCCTTGGAATTTTAAGTATCTTTATTTAACTAATTTACAATGCACTACTGAAAACCAATATACTGATGAAATATGTGGCTATACCTTGTGCTTGCCAACAAATTGTAATTGATAATTTAAAGATTTATTAACAAAAAGATTTATTCTAATTTACATATATTACATTCAAATCATATTTTATTTTTCTTTGTATCTCCTTCCCCTAAAGCATAAGTTTTGAAAGACATTCATGTAAGACTTTTGGTTTTATGTATATAGGTACAGCATCAATGAATTTATCTCATTAAGCAAAGCAAGAAAACTGTGCTAGATTAATATAAATTATTAATCTCTTTCACATGAATCACAAACTTCTTGTGTACAACTCAGGCCAATGCTTACAAAACAGATTGGCCTTGAACCACATTTTCAAGGTCAAAACCTTGGATGTCATATAAGCCAACAGAGGGAGTCAATTTTACTTAAGATCCTGAGACAAAATCTCAAAAGTATGGATCTAAATTCAGATTCAAATAATAATATTACCTGAATAGTTCAAGTGATATAATGGCTATGTATTCACTGAATGGATAGCTGGAAAAAAATGTCAAAGTAGCTAAAACCATTTGCCATTATTAAGTTTGATAGTGTCAAATTATTTTCCATTGTGAAATATGATAAGGAAAAGGATAATGAAGACATTTCTATCTTTTTTGATAAATTTGTGTTAAAATACATATCTTCAATAAAACTGTGAATTTGAATTTTCTCTAAAACCATGTGATGCCTCAGAATAATATCTATTTCTCAAGATCAAGTATAAAGGGACAAAAAAAATCCCTCACTAAACTACTACTTCCTTACAAAAAAAAAAAAAAAAGGAAAAAGATTAAAAGATTCAAGCTACTCATGACTTGACTTATCTAGGTGTTTTCAAAATATCTGTATTTTTCAAATCTTTAGTAACTAAGTTCATTAAATTATATTTATTTAGAGATATTAATGATTTTGGAATTCTGGGAAGTTATACAAAAAATTAGAATTTACAACAAATATTTGTGAAGCTGGGGTGATGATATATAAATGATTTTCCTAAGCACTCCAGGTTAAGTTGCACCACAAATGACTAGAGATCTACCTAAACCATCAGTAAACATGATAGCTACATCTCCAATATACAAATATGAAGGAACACTAAGCAATATAAATCTAACACCAAAGCATTGTTTTTAGAGTAAAACAGTTATATTCACCTTGATTGAAATGAATGTCATCCTCCTCTCTCTTCCACTCTCTTGGTAATAGGATGAGCAACTGAATCAGAATAACTGGTAATATTGATTTATTCATTCTAAAAATATTCATTGAGTGTCAAGAATAATATTAGATCTGGGAATTCTCCCTGAAATATCTCACAAGCTACATGGGAGATAGACACATAAATACAATTTCAAATAATTATGAGTGAAATTACACAAGTTAAGTAACCCAGCCTGGGAGTGAAAATGTCCAGAATATATTTCAGGAGACAATGTTTTCTTGTCTGTCTTAATAGTTAAAATAAATGTAGTTCTATAAAGATGACGGCAGTCCAGTGGAGTTTGGCAGGCTGGAGTGGTGATATTTGGATAACACCCCAGCCAGAGGGGATGTATTTAATGGTATTTCCATAAACTATGAAAAATGTTGTGTGTGGAGAATTACAAGAAATGTTACTAGACCACTTGAGACTGAAGAATGTCATTTAGGCTGGCTTTAAACCCATAGCTGCACCCAATGTAAAAAACATATATTCAGACACCATTTGCTAACCCAACAGATTTTCTTCATGGGTGGACACAAATTGCAATGCTGAACACGTGCTTTTGCAGCCCTAAATTCATCAGATTTATCTTAACGCAAAGAAACACTAGTAGTTATATGTAGGTCATTAATTTAAGCATGTCAGAAAAAGACTTCCTCTCTCTGTCAAGATTTTTTAACTAAAATCCCAAATATTTTACATCCAATTTTAACAAGCCCTAAATTGCATTATTAGACCACTTTTCTTCTAGGGGAAGAATTGTCCCTCTTGTCAAGAACTGTGAACAATAAAAGGAGAAGTTTTCACTGAATATAATTAATGTAATGTGCGTACCATATTACAATTTATGAGTAGCTTTTATTTACATGATAAACTTATTTATTCTTTATAATTATTCCTTAAACTAAAACAGTTGTATTCCCATGTTATCAAGGAGGAAAGTGAGATTTAGTAATTACCTGAAGTCGCGTAACTGGTGATGAGAAAACAGCACAGGTTAGAGTAGTTTCTCATAGTTTAAGGTCTTGTTAAAATACAGATTCTGATTCAATAGGTCTAGAGTGGAGCCCAATATCCAGCAATTGTAACAAATTTCCACAACTGCTTGCCTAAGGATCACATTTTGAACATCAACATCACGGAGTATGAAATGTGAAATCAGTTTACCTGAGTTTGGGTCCTGGTTCTACTGATTATCATCTCTGCAATTTTGTATCAATCGTTGAACATTAATGAGCCAGTTTTCTTACTGGCACAAATGAAGGCTTGTATTGTGTGGTTTCTATTATCCTTTCTGCTTGTAAAATTTTATGCCTTTTCATGACTTTACCCATTGATATAAAACTTCTTTTCTTTTGTTGTTTCTCCCATCCTAAGTTTTTTTTTTATTATATTTGAGTTAAATGATTAATAATAAATGGAAAAAATACTAATATGTAGAAATGTGCCTATTTCTGAAAGTTCTGTTTACATATTTAAAGAAGAGTTACCTTATTTGTTGTTTCACTATATGTATACATTGAGTATTATATGCAATTGTTTAAATAATTGCATTCATAGTATTTTTCAAGATGTACACAAGGTATTAACCAACAGCAATGTAATAGGTTTCTATTTGTTTATATCCCTGTGTGAGGACATACTTTTGAGTAATTATTTAAATGTCTTGCAAATATTGCCCTCTGGTGGAAGGATATGTTAATATTTTAGAGAAAATTGTGGTCCTTAATTATGCAATTACACCTACTGTTTTCTCTCTTTCTTTCTTTCTTTCTTTCTTTCTTTCTTTCTTTCTTTCTTTCTTTCCTTCTTTCTTTCTTTTGATATTTGTTAAATTAAATCTGTCTGAAACTATAAAGTCTTCTTTGTGGACAACACATTTGCAATTGCCTTAGTACTAAATGTATTTAGAAATAAGTTGATTGTCTGAGAATCCCCCAGTTAACCAAAAAGCTAGTACTAAAGGAAACTTCACTGTATTAAGATTTAGTAATGCTATGACAATCACACAGGTAAAAATGATACACAATAGAATAAACTGTGATAATTTTATAAATATTTTGTAATAGTAACCTAAATTTGATGTTTTGCTCCCTACAACCAAAAATACAAATATATCTTAAAGACATTATATTTAAGGTCATCCAAAAACTATTTCTGGGGTATTTTTAAGGCAAATTGATTTAAAAAACATACCTCAAGTACATACCTCAAGTTGGTGGTATGCATCTGTAGTCCCAGTCACCGGGAACGCAGAGGCGGGAGGACTGCTGGAACCCAGAAGTTTGAGGTCAGTCGGGGAAATATAGCCAGACCCCACCTCAAAAAGAGAAAAACAAACCTTAAGGTGACTGATTCTGAGGCTATTTTTTAATGCAACAACTTCTGTTTATTATTTCAAAAAATATTCACTCAACAGGTATTTGTACCTACTGTAGGCTAGACCCTTTTCTGGGATATAGTAAACAAATGGACTCAATACATTTTTATAGCTTTTTATATTATATGTACAGAGTGGACATTCCTAAAGACAAAACTGCTGTGAAAAGCTTTTTTTACAGTATGGCTTTATTTGACTTTGAATTCCTAAGTAAATGTTCAGTCTAATAATTACACACTTCTTTCAGGTCAAAGCTATACAAATAAGCTCTAGAATTCATCTGTGACTTTTTCTTACCAAGGGTTTTTAAGCAGACAATTTTTAGTTCAGCTTTATTTGATTTTACTTTGCAGTGTTAGCCTCGGAGACAATTTCTAAGAAACTATCATTATATAATTTCCTTGGAACTGGAAATAGAAGAAATAATTCAGTTTGTCTTAAAAACCACACCTGTGCACATAGCCCAATACTTTACATTGCTATATTTAGTGGCCTGGTATAAAATATCTTTTGACTTCTCTGTGAACTGTCTGATTAAAAAACTGGAAGCAGGAAATATTAAATAAGCCTATATTGTTACCTTAAACATACGTTTTAATTACCAAAAACAATGTATGTAGTCATAAATGCAATGCTTCCTTTTTTGTGTGCATCTACTCTGTATTTATGATTTACTATGAGAAAAATGTAAATATCTTATTCAACCCCTTTTCTTTCTGCATTCATGGGAGAAAATAGCCTTAATTCACTAGAGGCCATTGTGTCTTGGGAAAATTAAGACTTTAAAGTGAATGGAGAACAAATGCTGCTCCTCTAATGCCAGAAAAGTATTTCTAATTATGAATTCCACACTATACACATAGAGTAACATGATAAATTACAGAAGGACTTTGAAAACATTGACATCTTCAACTCTAAAACAACTCTAAAATTCTTAAAGTAAAAGTCTTAATTGTATAAGGAAAGTTTGATAAAAATCTAAGAATAGAAAATAAATGCAAATCTGTAAAGACAGTAAAAGAAATATACACTTTAGTATGAAGGAGATCAAGGCAGACCGCCAGGACTTATGGTGTTTTACAGATAAATAAATAAATTTAATGACATGACAAAACATACCTAATTGAAATGTCTCTCCATCTAAGTCCCATAGGGATCCTATGTTACTTTTACCATCCTAGATTACTGATTCTCTTCCTTTGGCTGCCATACATTTTGTTGTCATAGACTGTGAAATACCATCTTCTTTGAAGGAAGGCTTCTAATATTATTGAAATTTCCCACGTGGCTATTAGCATCTAGGAAGTTTCTGTTTAATTTCACACTATTTTCTAAGTTACTTAAGCTACTAGAGGCAGACGGTGAGATGGTTTCTACTTCTATAATATTTAGACTAAAATTTTCCAAAGCAAAAAATCTGAATACATAGTTTTGTAATAGAACAGAATATACATGATCCAGGATATTTCACTGCTGTAAGCATAAGTTAATCATAATTTTGAAGACGTGAAAAAAATATACAATAGTAGTCACTATTCATATTTTCTAGCTGCTGCCCGCTAGTGGTGAAAATGAAAAATATTTCTTTGAGTTAAAAGGCAGACCTACAACATTGACTTAAATCATTTGAAAGTTAGTGGGTAAACATGCTTCCCATGATATTAACATTATTTGTGGCCTTTTTTCCTAGTACAAAGAAGAAATTGTTGCTGATACATCACTAAAAAAAGGTGCCACCGCTTACTCTTTTGTACCTACTTGTGGGCTTATAATAATGGTAAATACATCTTTATACTGTTGTGAGAAGTATAGTGGGAAGATCTTATTGTGTGGCATGAAGAGTTTTTGTTCACTCATTGCAGATCTTTTGATATTGAGTGTTAATTCCTTCATTCGTTCATTATGGAGAAACAGAGTCAGAGGTCTGATGAAACCACACTAAGTCCTGTTAACTAGACTGATTTTTCAAATTTTTGAGCCAATGACATTCTTCAGTTAATATTTTAGCCTGTTTGAGTTAAGGTATCTACTGCTCGCAACTGCGAACATCTTGATATGTTATCCTATAGATATTTGATAGATGGATAAACGTATGGAAGAAGGATGGATAAACAGAATCAAAGTTTAAAATACAAAGTTAAAACACTGGAAAAAAGAAAGAATCATGTAATTCTAGACCAAAATATTAGAAAGACAGGCCCAGACCAAAGGAAGCCTTGAATTTTAGGGTTAGTTAAATTAAAGTTTTATTTAACATTTCTAAGTTAAATACTATGTGCCTGGTCTTTGTTGAGTACCAGAGAAACAGAGATAAGTAAGTCACAGATCTTGCTCTCATAGAACTTTTAGATTTTAACTAAGAATGTAAAACTTTTCTTATGGTCAATTGAAAAGTTTTTTAAAAATGTATAAGCAAATAAATAATTTGCTCAAGGACAGTAACATTCTTAGAAATTTAATCAGGCAACTATGTGATAAATTGGGTAGAGAGATGGAGGCAGGAACTCCAGTTCAGAAGATGACCATTGCAATAGTCTGTGTGTCAGTTGATAAAATATTTTAAAATTACTCTTCTTTCCCATGTAATGATGACGCTTTCAACTCATTCACGGGTGGGGAAAATTACCCATATACACACAGATGGTACACAAGTCCTGGAATTAGAACACAGGTCTTTTGCTTAAATCAATATGAGAATCACAACTCAAATAATATTGGGAAATTGCTTCTGTGGGTTAATTTAATTTATAATAAGCATATTTCCTTTATCCCTAGCACATTCCCCTATTTCATCTCTGTTATAACACCAAACATTAGGAAAAAAAAATTAACACACTTATTTAGTGAGTAGAAAAGAAAAAAATGTCAATGATGAATGGTATCAATCAGCAACCCTAACTCATCCTACACTTTAGCCCAAGGTAGAATATGCCCATCATCTAAAAATATCCTCCTCAGGGCAGATGGTGCTCTCATGGATCTGATATGATGGACTCCTCTTGAATTGAAATCTGTAAGCAAATTGACATTTATATTTTTACCATTTGTATTATTCTTTTAGAGAAAGTCTCTAAGGTTGAAATGGATCTTAAAACAAAATCAGAACGCCCAAAGCGTGTCAAACAGTAGCCCCGCCATTTGAGTGGAGCTCAGGTTTCTTACAGTGCTTTCTGAGAGGCTATAATATCAGAAGAGGGAACAGAAAGAGGGGAGAATTATTTTCAATAGCTCATTACTTCATATTACATCCATTATGTGAAGAGAAATTTTGGCAATCACAGAAATTAAAGCACTATTCTAACATAGCAAGTAAGACAACACAAAAGTTTCTTGAATCCATTACATATTTTATGTCTCAATTAGCTTTTATTTTCTCAAAATAATACATGTACCAAGATGTAAAGGTGAAATACTGCTTTTTTGTTTTTAAAAAAGAAGCAATTATTTCACTCATTCCATCTACTGGCAACTCTTGTAACTAGGAGACATCACTTTGGAGGAGAAAATTAAGAGTGTGTGTGTGTGTGTGTGTGTGTGTGTGTCTTACAGAATAAAGGAGTGTTTGGCATAGAATTAACACTATATGTTTTAGCTATTATGATCATTATACTGTTGTTCATTTGTTTTTTGAGACGGAGTCTCACTCTGTCTCCCAGGCTGGAGTGCAGTGGCGCGATCTTGGCTCACTGCAACCTCTGCCTCCTGGGTTCACGCCATTCTCCTGCCTCAGCCTCCCAAGTAGTTGGGACTACAGGCGCCCGCCACCACGCCCGGCCAATTTCTGTTTTGTATTATTGGAAGAGACGGGGTTTCACCGTGTTAGCCAGGATGGTCTCGATCTCCTGACCTCGTGATCCGCCCGCTTCCGCCTCCCAAAGTGCTGGGATTACAGGCGTGAACCACCATGCCCGGGCCTGTTTGTTGATTTTCAATATTTTACATGTCTGTTGACATCTTCCTATGAAAGATGAGGAACTAAATTTAATTCTCTCTCTTTCAACTGTCTCTCCCTCTTCATCTCTCTTTCCACCCCCGACATTCACATCCTACCCTCTATCTTTTAACTCATTTTATTGAAATTAAAATTCTGTTTATATAATTAGAATTGTTAAGCAATTGTCCCAAGGTCACACAACTCAGCAGCAGAGTTAAAATTCTAACTTAAGTAGCCCACTTCTTATTGCTCACAATGAAACTATAGGGCGTTTGTTTGTTTGTTTGTTTGTTTTTTGAGACGGGGTTTCTCTCTTGTTAAACAGGCTGGAACCGATCTCAGCTCATTGCAACCTCCGCCTCCCAGACTCAAGTGATTCTCCTGCCTCAGCCTCCCGAGTAGCTGGGATTATAGGCATACACCACCACGCCCAGTTATTTTTATTTATTTTATTTTTTATTTTTTTGTAGAAATGGTGTTTCTTCATGTTGGTACGACTGGTCTCGATCTCCCGACCTCAGGTGATCCGCCTGCCTTGGCATCCCAAAGTGCTGGGATTACAGGCATGAGCCACTGCGCCTAGTACATTTCCTTTTTTATATAGCATTTCCCCACCCAGGGGTTTATAATTGCATTTCTATTTGTTAATGTTATCTTATGTTTCTGTGTTCCTGTCATTAATCCATCTCAAAATGATCCCGGAGAGCTATAAAATTCCCTTAACATAATCAGACTTGTCAGATAATATATCAATTCTACTTTTTTTTCACTAGATGCTTTCCTTGGAGCTCTCTGCCCTTCTACTTCAGTTTGAACTAAATGCCCTCTATCCTGCTACACAGTTGCTGATTTGGGGTCCTCCATCACCATCATCTTGGGAAATCCCCTCTACCTCTCTTCTATGTCACCTCCTTGCTTTCTGGATCCCATATCTTTCTGGATTATATACTCCTGTAGTTTCCTTAAACAGGGGCCTGGGATGTAAACTCTGAAAACTTGTGTATCTGAAAATTGATTTTTTTTTTCCTTTTCACACTTGATTGATAGTTGTTTTGCTTCTGTGAATCTAAGGGCAATAATGTTTTTCTATTTTGGCAGTTTTGTCCCATTACCTGTTATCTTCTAGTATTGCTAATGGGTAGACTAGTACCATTCTGATTCCTGAAGCCTCATGTATACTTTTAATGCTAAGTCTCTCTAGAGACTTTTATGATACTCTATCTCTAGTGTTACGAAAATTTATGGCATTTTAAGAAAAAGTTCTTTTTTAATAGTCTTGTGCTTGTCACTCAGAGGCTGACTCTCTCATATCCTTCAAATCTGGAAGTGAACTAGATATGGTGTCTCATTTCTGTAATCCCAGCACTTCGGGAAGCCAAGCAGGAGGACTGCAGGTTGCTCAAGGCCAGGAGTTTAAGACCAGCCTGGGCAACATAGTGAGACCCTATGTGTACATTTTTTTAAAATTAGCTGGTTGTAGTGGTGGGTGCCTGTAGTTCCAGCTACTCAGGAGGCTGAGATGGAAGGCTAACTTGAGCCTAGGAGTTCAAGGCTGCAGTGAGCTATGATTGCACCACTGCACTCCAGACTGGGCCGCAGAGCAAGACCTCATCCCTTGAAAAAAAAAATGGAAACTGTTCTTACATCATCTTCTTAATAATTCCCTTTCCTCTAATTTCTCTATTCTTTCTCACAACCTTATCAGTTGGATATTAGCCATGCTGGATTGATCTTCAGTTTTTAAAATCTTATTTCTAATTGTTTATTTCTTTTGATTTTTAATTTTTTCATACATTTTCTTCTTTTTCTACCAACCTATTAACGTTAAAGTTTCTGCTATTATATTTTTAATTTGCAAGGGCTGTTTAGTTTTGAATCTTTCTTTTTTTCAATAACATCTTATTTTTGTTTTAAGGCTGCACTATATTTTCTCCCTGAAAATGTTCATTTTAGTTGTTACTATTTTAATTTTTTTCTGATTTCTTCCAGTTAATTTTCTCATCTTTGATTAGCTTGTTTTAGCTTCTTTTAGGGTCTTTCCTTAAATACCTAGTGATCCTTAGCTGTTCATTTGTATTTAAGAGCAAGGCACTGTGGGTATATAAGGCTTGTTAACTGGGATTATTTCGACAGTCCTTTACTTGTGGGCCCCAGATAGCAATAAATTCAAGCCTTTTTCTTAAGCTGATAAGCTTCTCTATATAGGAGTCCTTCAGTCTCTTTCCTAGAGATGATTAGGCATCTGGCAAACAGCATTCTAGAAGCTGAGTAGAAAGGAAGTTGAGGATAGAGTCTCACCAGTCAGTATGCAACCTTCGATTTTTCTTCCTGATTTCAGTAAGGCATCTAACCCCACATCTCAGCAATGCCTGCTGTTCTTGAGGCCTGGGTCTATGTGATTCACTCTGAAGAGATAAGCTTCCATTTCTACCATGATTGGCGAGGTCCGTTTGTCTTGCTGCATAGGCTGAGCTAGGTATAAGTCCTCTTCATGTAGACTTGCAGCAAACCATCCTGTTTATAGCCTGGGCTCACAATCCTGGTAATTCCAACTCCCAGGCTATTCCATGGTTTGTGCATGACTTGAATTGCTTTCTGCCAAAAGGCATTTAGGTTTCATCATTCTTCACTATCTAGGTCACTTCCCCTTATCCGTCAGCTTTCCATCTTTTAAAATCCTGTTAACATCTTCTTAATGCTATGGCTTCATCTGTCATTCTCTTTTATAGCTTTACAAAAACTGCTTTTCTATCATTTTAGTGAGTCCCAGGAGAAAGTGGACACAAACTCATATGCTCAATCTTCCAGATTTAATTGGAACTCTGTGTCCGTTTATATTTACCCCTGAAAAAAGAGATGTAAACTCTGAAAACTTGTGTATCTGAAAATTGATTTTTTTTTCCTTTCCACGCTTGATTGATAGTTATTTTACTTCTATGTGTAAACATAGAAGCAAACATCTTTTTTTCAGGGGTAAAGAAAACATAACACACAGAAAAAATTCTCATATTTGAGCTTATACAAGTGTTAAATTTCCTTATTCTGACTAAGACCACATGCAGAATTTTGAAGCATTTCCTTTCTAGGTAAGGCTACCTCTCCCTCATCATTTTAACTCTTTTCTTTCTTGCTCTTATATATCATGAACACAGGCCAAGTGTGTCCCTATGTTAGTGCCTTTTCACTGGCTTGCTATCATATTATCCTTTTTTAACTTTTCTTTATTCTACAACTTATCACTATCTAAAGTATCTTATTTTTCTAATTACTATCTGTTTTGTTTTCCTATTGCTGTTGTGAGGAAGGGCCACAAACTAAGTAACTTACTAAAACACAAATTTGCTGCAAGTCTGTAGATTAAAAGTCTGACATAGGGCTTACTGGGCTAATGTCATGCTGTCAGCAGGGCTTTATTCTCTGGACACTCTAGAGGGAATACATCCTTGCCTTTTTAGCTTCTAGAGGCTGCCTGCATTTCTTGACTGGTGATACAACCAACCCCCAAGTTAACAAGCAAGACCTCTGCTTTCATTATCACATCTCCTCTGTCTCTACTGCCTCTCTCTTTCACCAAGAAGATCCCTTATAATTTCACTGGGCTCAGCCAGATAATCTAGAATAATTGCCATACTTCAGGATCCTTAACACAATCACACCTGCAAAGTCCCCTTTGGCACATCAGGTAACTTATTCACAAGTTCTGGGGATCTTGAAGAGAACGTCTTTGGGAGGCTATTATTGTGGTTACCACAATATCTATTGGTTCTTTGCTTTGTTTTCTGTTCTGCCTTCCTAAGTCAACTAGAGAAAACTTCTAAATGGCAGGAACTGTGCCTACCTCATGCAGAATTCTATTTCCAGCATGTAGAAGACTCCCTGCAAATTGCTTAATTTTTTTTTTTTTTAAATGAATGTTGGCCGGGCGCGGTGGCTCAAGCCTGTAATCCCAGCACTTTGGGAGGCCGAGACGGGTGGATCACGAGGTCAGGAGATCGAGACCATCCTGGCTAACACGGTGAAACCCCGTCTCTACTAAAAAAAAAAAAAAATACGAAAAGCTAGCTGGGCAAGGTGGCAGGCGCCTGTAGTCCCAGCTACTCCGGAGGCTGAGGCAGGAGAATGGTGTGAACCCGGGAGGCGGAGCTTGCAGTGAGCCGAGATCCGGCCACTACACTCCAGCCTGGGTGACAGAGTGAGACTCCGTCTCAAAAAAAAAAAAAAAAAAAAAAAGAAAAAAAGAAATGAATGTCTATTTTTTGTTGAACTTATTCATGTTTTTCTGCTTAACAGCATATGGAAGTACAGCTTAACACCTCTCAATGGTCATTCCTCCTCATTCAGTGGCCAGAGCAGTGAGAGGTTCTTGGCATCTTGAACAAACAATTGAACAAAATGCACAAACAAAGCAAGGAAGGAATGAAGGTATTTATTGAAAATGAAAGCACTCTCCACAGTGTGGGAGCAGGCCCAAGCTCAAGGGCCCCATTACAAAATTTGGGAGAGTTTAAACACCCTCTAGAGGATTCTAATGGTTACTTGGTGTATGCCCTATGTAAATGGAAAGAATGAAGGAAAGTTACAAAGTCATTTACTTGGTGTCCACCCTATGGAGAGGGTATTTCCTGTCATAGCTGAAGTGTGAATCGTCCTTATGTTCCCTGCCTCCAGACCCTATTTTCCTGCCTCAGACTCAGTGCCCTAGTCTTCAAATGAGGACTGCTAGATAGGCACAGGGAACAACTGAACAACTTTAGATCAGTCTCCAACCTCAAGTTGAGTAGCAGCAAACTCAGCAGTTAGAGCACTACATTCATACTGAATGTACAATGACCCTTCCTTGGTAACAGTCTTTCCAGTAGAAACCTGCTCTCTCCCTTTTCAATCTTTTCAAGATCTCTGTAGAAGTAGAGATCAGGCCTGACCTCACGTTGGTCTTACATGGAGCGGCACATATACAGAACTTCCTGGGTCAAAATCGATCACATCAGCCCAAGAAGAGCACTCTCTTGTTGTTGCATGAGATGGCAATATCCACCTACTACAGAGAACAATCTGTGTCACACAGAGAAATGATCCCCTGGTTTAAATAAGGCGACTCTGTGGAGTCTGGTGGTCAGCACTTACATCAGTAACCACCAGAAGACTTTTTTTTTTTTTTTTTTTTTTGAGACGGAGTCTCGCTCTGTCTCCCAGGCTGGAGTGCGGTGGCGCCATCTCGGCTCACTGCAAGCTCCGCCTCCAGGGTTCACGCCATTCTCCTGCCTCAGCCTTCCAAGTGGCTGGGACTACAGGTGCCCGCCGCCGGCTAATTTTTGTATTTTTAGTAGAGACGGGGTTTCACTGTGTTAGTCAGGATGGTCTCGATCTCCTGACCTCGTGATCCGCCCACCTTGGCCTCCCAAAGTGTTGGGATTACAGGCGTGAATCACCGCGCCCGGCCCACCGGAAGGCTTGATTTCCAGAGGCTGCATGGATCTGGCTGGTGAAGTTTCTGAGAGTGAAGCACCCAGCAGTAGGACTGGCTAGCAGCAATAAGAGTGACTAGCAGCACGGTGGTTGCAGAAGACATCAGCACAGCTTGCTGGGCGTTATTGCTGGAGGAAACAACACTGACATCAGCTAGATGTTCAATGGCAACAATGGCATGAGTTGCCAACTGAAGCTTCCTCCAGATCCTTTTAAGATTTATGATATAAACACCATTACTTTTTCTTTTGTAGATGTACATTTTAAGGTTTTGGGTGAACATGAATTTTGGGGGGGATACTATTCAAGCCACTACAGTTATACATATACAGATAATAGATACCATTACTTTTTCTTTTGTAGATGTACAGTTACATTGAAAGTCAATATTGGTGCCACCAAAGTGAACTCTTGGAAGGAATTTGAGAATATCCTCATCCTTCATCTACAGGGCTCCAGTGTCCATTTAAGTTACTATGGGAACGCAGGACAATGTCAGACGGACCCCTCTTTGGGTAGCATGGGAAGGCTCAACAGGTATTTTTTGAATAAAAGAATAATTGAGGTTTGATCGTAGAGTTGTTTTCCAAGGAGTGAGTAGATTTTGTCCCCCTCTCTTGTGGCATTTGTCTCCCTAAATAGATACCTGATCAAAAATCTCTCCTAGTCTCCAGTCCATTATCACACTCTTGAGGAATTCATCTCCCTGAAGAAAACCCTGATCGTTCACTTGTTTTAGCAATATCTTACAGGACTTTAATCTCTGTAAGGAAAAATTTCCCAGCTCCTGACATTTGCTCATTAGTCAGCAACTGGTCTGAATCTACAATTCTAAATTGATTTCTCACTTTCATCTGTTAGTGTTCTATGCACTCCAACAAACTGGAGCCCTATTACATACAGAAACCCCATTCCCTGATCCTCTGTCTTTTTTTTTTTTTTTTGAGACGGAGTCTCGCTCTGTTGCCCGGGCTGGAGTGCAGTGGCCGGATCTCAGCTCACTGCAAGCTCCGCCTCCCGGGTTCACGCCATTCTCCTGCCTCAGCCTCCTGTGTAGCTGGGACTACAGGCGCCCGCCACCTCGCCTGGCTAGTTTTTTAGTAGAGACGGGGTTTCACCGTGTTAGCCAGGATGGTCTTGATCTCCTGTCCTCGTGATCCGCCCGTCTCGGCCTCCCAAAGTGCTGGGATTGCAGGCTTGAGCCACCGGGCCCGGCCGATCCTCTGTCTTTAAGCTCACTATTATTCTCACCCATAATGACGTTGTCTTTGTCTCCACTTACCAGTGTCCATCATTACTGATCATTCAAAACCTGTATCAGATACATTTTCTTGAATGAAGTTTCCTTCTCTATCCTTCCATTGGAAATTGGAATCTAATGCTGCCATTGGAAGAAACACACAACTTTGGAGAAGGTAATTCAAATTATTTAAGACTTATTTTACTTATCTAAGTGGAAAGAATTATATATACCATTTTCAGATTAAATAATGCATGTAAGCCACCTCTCAGTGTCTGAAACATAAGTATACTTAACATATGGGAGTGGCAATTATGGTTCTTTATTTAAATTTTTAATATCACCCATCACTTTCTACCTTGCCATCTTTGAAGATGGGGTCTATATTTGCATAATCTATATTGTCCATAACTCTTGCCAAAATATCTGACACATAGTATAAACAGTAAAAATGACTGAATAAATGAAACCTCCTAAACTTTGTTACAAGGCTGTTCTGTAGCAAAGGGTGTTGCATTAGTTCCCTGGAGATGCTATAAAAATTACCACAAATTCAGTGGCTTAAAATAACATGAATTTATTCTCTCATAATTTAGAAGGATAAAAGTCCAAACTCAAGGTATCAGTAGGATTGATTCCTTCTGTGAGGGAAAATCATTCCATGTCTCTCCTACCTTCCAGTGGTTGGTGGCAGTCCTTGCAGTTCTTTAGCTTAGAGATTTGTCATTCCAGTCTTTGCCTCTAACTTTACATTGCTTTATTCTCTGTGCTTTTGTGCCCTCTCTTCTTATAAGGCCATAATGAGTGATTAGTTTTAGGGCATACAGTAAATCCAGAATGATTTCATCTCAAGGCTCTAATTACATCTGTAAAGGTCCTATTTCCAAATAAGGTCACATTTTAAGGTTTTGGGTGAACATGAATTTTTGGGGGATACTATTCAAGCCATGACAGTTATACACAAGGTTCCTCCCCACTTAAAAATTGAATTTATATATTTAAGAATATAATTTTAGAGCTGGACTGTCTAGGTCCAGGCACCTGCCCATCCTTACTGGATATAAGGCTTAGGCTATGTTACTTTAATTATGCCCAGTTTCTCTTTCTGAGTAAACGAAATGAGGATAATGGTATCTACCTGGAAGGGTTTCTGTAAAGGTCGAAAGATATATTCCTTGTAAAGGGTTTTGTATGGCCCGGTTGTCATAAATCCATCAACAAATGCTTGCTGCTTCTTTCCTTTACCTTCTATAAGGTGGGTCCCTCTGCCTGGGAAACTCAGCACCACTCCCACCTTTTAGCTGACTAAATCCTTATAAACATCCGTGTCTCTGCTTAGGTCTCACTTCCTCAAGGAGGCATTTTCTGACATCATCAATAAAATCTAATAACCTGTTATACCTCTTTTCATCCCTTATCACAATTATGTAATGATTGATTATTGCAATCAAATCACAACCAACCAAACACAAGGGAGTTAATATGTAATATCTGGTTCCTTGATGATGATATACATCTCATGGTGACAAGAATTATGTTTAGTTTGATATAAACTCAGATTGCCTGCCATTGAGTTGTGGTTTCTTCACTTTTTCTACTTGGATAAATTCCTAAATCTGCTTAAATCTCAGTTTCTTCATATGCAAATGGTGATAATAATCTTACTTATTTCAGTCAATTGTTGTGAGCATTAAATGAAATTCTGTTTATAAAACACATAGTTCACCATACCTGGCACATCCTAAGTGCCTACAATTTGCTAATTAGTATTAATATTTTTTCAACTCATGGCACTAGTCAGTTAAACGACTGAAATAATACCGAATGAATGAACCAGGTTATTGGCCAAATCTAGAAATACAATCTGTGCCACAGAATTGTGTGAAAATTCAATAGGTTCTAGTTACCTTGTCCTCATTAGAGGTTTTCTCTAACCAAAGGGACTTGAAACCCCGGGGGAGGAACTGACTAACACCACTGCCCCAAATAATTTCCTGTATTATAACCCCTACAATCCTATTTAGAACCAGAATTGAGAAAAGAAAAGAAGGTTTGGAGAATCCAATTTGTTTCTAGCCCTAGGGTGGTCTTTCAGAAATGGAGAAAGGCTTCTGGGAAGGTAGTAAAACATATCAGGCTAAGGCAAGTCTTGTTCCTTAGCAGGTGAAGCATGCCTTGAGAGAATAATGCTTTGGTGTGAGGAGAGATGGAAACACACCAGGACTTTGCAGATTTTAACGTGCATCTCTATGGTCTAGGAAAACAACACTGTTGAGTAAACATTTAAAAGTAGCTTTGAAGTTTAAAGGAAAATTGGTTCCTAAGAACAAATTGGTGCTCTAGAATAAATATGCCTATTGAGGAACGCATTTATTTCTGCATTGCCTTTGCAGTACAGACAATTTAGTGGCATAGCTTTGACATCAGACTGACCTGGTTTAAAACTCTGGTAGAAATGTCATTTTCTTTTTAAAGTGAGTCATGAATTGCACAGATTTTAAATCTACTTTTTGGGGGCTGACAGTTTGATGGTTGAAGTCACTTATATTTCTTTAAACAGAAGGAGCTGAAACAATGATGATTTTTGCTGAGCCACATAATTTTAGAACTTAAGCCCAAAGTTCTCAGTTCACCAGTGATAAAACTGAGGAGCAGAGAGGTTACCTGATGCATCCAGGGCCACATCACAATACCACACTGGTATTTTCGATTCAGAGTTGAAAACCAGGTCTATTGTGCACTAAGCAGAGATTCTCTCCTTCCCTGGGCTCGCTTACTAAGGAAAGCTGTTTCATTTACAGTTAAGATGCAACGTCATGCAACTCCTGGACTAGAAGAGCTTTGAGGATTTATTTCATCTCATTGCTGAGTTTCAAGGGTCCTTTTATCTCTAATACACAAGAGTCTATTTTTATATTTTATTTGTATAGAGACCCAGGACACATCATAGACTGTTGCTCTCTTTCTTAGTAACAAACTGTGTTTAATAACTGCAAAGGATATGTGGATAAAATACAAATGCATTTTTATTTATAGAAACACTATATATAACATTTAGCAGGAGGCATCTGACTTCCTTAGCTCCACCTCTTTTCTTGTTACTCCCTCAATTGAGAATGTATTACTCAGATAAAATTTAGAACATCAGTTAGGCCACATGTACCACTTGAGCACGTTACTGAGATAAAGTATCAAGCACTGCTTTTGCCTTTTATACCTTCGTCATTAATGCAACTGAGGGAGTAAGTTAAGCAGATGTGGCCTTATTGTTTCATTTGTTTTGCATTTCTTCTTTCATGTGATTGTACAAAGCTTGGTACAATTTTAAGAATTAGATTGAGAGGAAGGCATCAAGTTTTACCCACAAGCTCCATCCAGCTGCATGTCCCACCTCAAAGGTCTGTATAGGAACACCTAAAATTTAACACCTATAATAAAACTTTTAATAAAGGGGTTGTTTGGTTTATTTTTGGAAACTAATGTATGAAATTCCTACAGAGGAGGGGGATCGTTATTAGTAGGACAAAATTTAGGTGTTTCTCAGGTTCTTCAATATATTTCAACCAAAACTCAATTAATTCATTTACACAAAAAAATATTTATTAAGCATCTTTTGTGTGCCACACTCTATTCCAAGTACTGGAGACAAAGAGGTGAGCAAGAGAGACAATTTTCCATCTTGATGGATCTTTTATTTTAGTTGGAGAGACAAAAACAAACAAACGTATCAATATGTCATCCAATTTCCAAAAGCATTGTGTAACTGTGATCATTCATCAAGATTTAGGTACTGTTTGAAGTATTTCTAAATGATATATCATTTCATCCTTATTGCAATCTTATTAAGTAGGTATATAATAAAGTATAACATGATATAACACGTTATACTACTATATTACATAATATAATAATGCAATATTTCGCAGGTGATAAAGCTGCAAATTTTCCAAGTTTCCACTGCTCTTCAGTGTCTGAACTAGAACCTAAACTCAAAGTCATCTGAATCAAACTACATATAAGTGAACTTATATTTTTCATTTACCATTATTAGGAAGCAATCACAATGTGTTGGGTGCTATGATAATAGTGGAAATATAAAGACAAATAGGAAAGGTCTTTACTATCAAGAAACAGCCAGCTGGTAGAGGAGACAACTGTACAAACAAATTATTGTAATGATGTGCTATGAGAACTGTGGCTGAGAGCTGTAAAGGAGGCAGTGGGAGAAAAAGGAGAGAAAGAAGGTGACACAAATTGCCAAGAAGACAGGGTTTCCAAGTTGCATCTATCACTGTGTTGAATGCCCTTTTACATCTGGGTGCCACTGAATTTAGAGTAAAGCAGTTATGCGATCACAGTGGAAGGAAGGAGACAAGTCACCAGTTTTCTAGATAAAACTTTGTTTCTAACTGACAATGTGAGAAACAGCTAAAACCTCTAATATTCTGAGGGTTTGTTTTTCATGTATTTTTTTTTTCATATTCACAATCAAATGAAACGCACCTGCCTTATCCCCACATGGAGTTGTATGCTGTAAATACAGGATAATTTGTATGCTGTAATAGTAGAATAAGAAGTGAGCAGTTATTTGGCAAAAGATAATGTGTCATAAGAATATGCAGCATGTTTAATATTCATAAATATTATTAAATAACTTTTTCACTTTTTAATCTTCTCTTTCCTAGGCCATATCATTCAAAGTCCATAGCCTGTCTTCACACAGCCTGAGTGCAGTTATTTATGTAAAAATTGTTTCTCTTGTGCCATCACTTTTTCACTGCATGCCATCAGTTTCTGGAATTTGGCATTACTACTATAGAGTTTTATTCTCGTTCCTTATACATGTCACCCATATATTTATCCATTCTTTCTTTTATTTTACTTTGATCAAAGTATGAGTGTTTTGTCTGATTCTGCCTTTACAAATTTAAAAACTGCTTTATAAATTATTCTTGTGTGTTCCAAAAATTCAAACCGGAGAATAAAATTCTAAATTCACCTAAAAGCCTGCTATCCAGACATGGCTCCCATTTACATTTTGAAAACTTTCTCTCCATATTGGTAATTCCCAGACTTTAATATGCTTCAGAATTACCTAGGAAGCTTTTTAACACTGCAGAGTCCCTCAGGACTTCACTCCTAGGGGTTTGCCTTAGTTCATTCAGGGTGAGTCCAGTATTCTGAGTTTAAAATAGCAAGAGACTTTTTAAAAATCTGAGGCAATTCTGATAATGATGACCTGCATACCATATTTTGAAGAAAAAACAAAACAACAACAAAACTACTGCCACAGACAACATTCTGTGCCACTGTAGGAAAAGGTATACAAATTCACATAAATGTTCTTGTGGTAGATATCATTGGTTGACTCCTCCAATGTGATTTTCAACTTATTTCCCCCAGGAGTTGGGAATCCCAGTATTAATTTTTCTAATCTCCTCTGCAGCTACAGTTGGCCATGTAACCCAGTTTTGCCCAGCAAGAGCTTCTGGGAAATCTAATCTGTTTTCTGATAAAACAAAAAGGTACAGGAGCAAATTGATTGTCACTGCCCCCTGACCCTTTGAAGTAGATATTTGTATTTGTTACTATCAATCATCTTTTGGATTGCCTAGCATAGAAGTTAGGATCTTGTAACTGATCAGGTGTACAATCTAAGCCCCGTCAGACACCCTCATGAGGATGATTTGGAAGCGAGCACTGTTTAGGAAACAGTCTCTGTGTGGAGTTTCCACCCTGTTATAGGTGGTTGATGGCTGAGGTATCTGGATTTAGGCATCATCAGTGGCAATGATGGCAGTTTCCTAGAGATAGTAAGATAGGGTAACCTACTAATACTAGTAGTAAGATAGGATAACCTACTAATCTTAATCCTTAGTTTTGCTACTGGAAGTCTTGTGTCCCTAGGAACTCCCTTAGTCACAGGTAAATCTGAACAGTTGGTCACCCTGTGACTAGGGTAACATTCCTGAAACAGGTGTGGTATTAGTTTGGTGCAAAACTAATTGTGGTTTTTGTCTTTTACAAGTAATGGCAAAAACCACAATAACATGTGCACCAACTTGAAAGTAAGCTCAAGTTTCAGTTAAAACAAGTTCCTAAAATTTAGGGGTAAACAATGGCAGTAGCTGTAGTTTCCATACTGTTTTGTGATGGGACTTGGGGATTTTTTTCTCCTGAAAGCTGAGACTAGGCCCTATTTTCTACCATCCTCCCAATAGTTTAATGGGATGCTGAATAGATTGTAAACTATTTTTAAGCTTAAACTAGCAGGGATGAATTTTTTGTTTTCAACTAAGGTACTTGACTAATGCTCTTTACTTTTGCCTTAAATACCACCATGGCATCGAGAGCTAGAGTAGCCATCTTATAATATGAAATGATGAGAATGAGGATAAAAATAAACAGTTAAGGAAGGCTAAGTGGAAAGGAAGAATGAGCTTGTGTTCTTGCTGGTATGATTGAAACAACAAACAAGTCTTGGAACTGCCTATCTATAAGACTTCTTCTATCTGAGATAATATATGTCTGGTTTTAAACCATTGTGCCTCAGTTAAGTAAATTTCTTAACTGTTAAGGGCTCATGTTAAGCATGCTGTTACGTAACCTGTAACTTCCTTGGATGCCTAACTTCACTTCCCACAAAGTCTTGTTCATCGGTTTTAAACTGTTTTCTTGTATTTTTACGCTTTTGTCTCATATGAGTTACCTGAAAAAAATAGTAAAATTTGTGGGTGAAAATATTAAGTGATATTTGAATGTATTGATAAACACAAGATGTATTAAATAAAATAGTTTAAAGGACTGGTTAAAAACTTATATAAAAGCTGATGGATAATTTCTGCTCATTTGTTTTGTAGCCCATATTTCTGCAGGAGGAAGGAGTTACTTTATGTCTTTTTTATTCCTTCAGACTTTATGTTCTGACTGCAAAATTGGTCCTGGAAAAGACAGTTAAAGCACCTTTTATCTCTTTTAAACAAGAAATGAGACGGTTCTCAGCTGTGAGAAGTTTTAATGGGTTGCTCTGATCAGATGACTAAAAGACAGGATAAAGAAAAAAAGAACAGGGAGAAGGAAGGAAGGAAGGGAAGAAGTAAAGAGTGAGAGAAAGAATAAAGGAACACACATAATGAAGGATGAAAGGGTAAGTCAACTTGAGAGCTCCAGTACAAAAAACAAATGATCACAGATAGACATCATCTGACTTGTTTAGAACTGTCCCCTTTCCTGTCATCATATTTAATTTTTTTTTTCAGATAATCCTATAAGTGTTTTTCCTTTCAGGGTATTAGAGACTACATAAGAAGCAAGGTCACCTCTATTTTCCCAGAAAGAGCATTTTGCCAAGACAAGAAACTGTCAGCAAGGCACAGTGCTTCCAGCCCAAGTCTCCCCTACCTTGGAATCTTCCTGCCACAATGGCAATCTTCCTGCCACAATGGCAATCTTCTGATGCAGACCTTTTGTTTCTACATATGAAGTGCTGCTCCACCAGGATCCAACATCTACCAAAGACTCATCAAAGGGACTTGTTGCTGACAAGGGGGAGATTTTTCCTTTTGGTATCAGGAATCTGAAGCCACACTTATGATAGCCCCTTGTTGGTGTCTGTGCCTCCACTCAATTGCTTTCTCTAGAGTCCTGGCTCTTACCTGCGCAGTTAGTGAGAATAAAACTGTATCGTTTCTGACCGAGTCTGTCAGGAGGCCTCTGTCACAAATCTTCCAGGGTAGCCTACACAAATAATTTACCTTCTAACTGAAATCCCCAACGAGGTATGCTACTTTTCAGCCGGCAGGATATCTCTTTTTAATTTTTTATTTTATATTTATTTATTTATTTTCTTGAGACAGAGTTTCACTCTTGTTGCCCAAGTTGGAGGTCAATGGCACAATCTCGGCTCACTGCAACCTCCACCTCCTGGTTCAAGCGATTCTCCTGCCTCAGTCTCCTGAGTAGCTGGGATTACAAGCACTTACCAGCACACCTGGCTAATTTTTGTATTTTTAGTACAGACAGGGTTTCACCATGTTGATCAGGCTGGTCTTGATCTCCTGACCTCAGGTGATCTGCCCCCCTCAGCCTCCCAAAGTGTTGGGATTACAGGTGTGAGCCACCATGCCTGGCCTTATTTCATTTTTGAGCAGCATTTGAAAAAGAAACCATTGGTCCATCATTGTCTACTTGGGAAGTTATTTCTTCCCTCTGAGTCTCAGTTTCTTTATGCATAATAGAAACATAACAATCTCTACTTCATAAAGTTGCATTGATAAATAAAAAAGTGTATTAGTCTGTTTTCACACTGCTGATAAAGACATACCTGAGACTGTACAATTGACAAAGGAAAGAAGTTTAATGGAGAACTCACAGATCCACGTGGCTGAGGAAGCCTCATAATAATGGTGGGAGGTGAAGGAGGAGCAAGTCAAGTCTTACATGGATGGCAGCACACAAAAAGAGAGCTTGTACAGGGAAACTCCCGTTTTTAAAACTACCAGATCTCATGAGACTCATTCACTATCATGAGAACAGCACAGGAAAGACCTGCCACCATAAGTCAATCACCTCCCACTGGATTCCTCCCACGACAGGTGGGAATTGTGGGAGTTATAATTCAAAATGAGATTTGGGTGGGGACACAGCCAATTCCTATCAGTGAAGTTCTTAACATAGTGACCAGCACATAATCATAATGTAGATTTTCTCCTCCTGATCCCACTTAACTTAGGATGGGAGTTTCTAAGAAAGGCTTATGTTTTGCCCAAGTAGAAGCCTAGAAGGAATATTCTTAGAAACATTTCTGACAAATAGAGTGGCAATAACAGACTCAAAGATTCTGAGTCTGGAGATGAAGAAAGTTTTCTGGAATAGGATATGACATACCTTAAAACAACCTGCTCTAGCAGAAGATAATATTAGAACTTTGTCAATGACATTTTTCTTTAGAAATTTCTCCAGTAAAGAAATTCATGTAGGTGGACAGTGGTGAAAAATGTAGCATAGTAGTTAAGAACAAGTTTCACTTCATCCTGAGTCCAAATTCTGTTTCTGGAATTTTCAACAATACCTGGATAGACGATTTTACCTCTCTGGCTAAATTTCCCTCTTCAATCAATGGGAAATACTGGGATAATTCGTGAAATACAGGGATAACGTATGGATGAAATACGATGTTTATGATGTAGCCAACATATCTTGAGACTTCTCAGCCTCTGTAATTGTGTGAACCAATTCCCCATATATTCTCTCTCTCTCTCTCTCTCTCTCTCTCTGTCTGTCTCTCTCTCCTACTGGATCTACCTCTGTGGAAAACCCTTATTGATACAATGTCTTTGAAACAGCAAGCATTATTAAGTTTGATAAAGTTAAATTTAAAATTGTCTTTAATGATTTGGGTTTTTTTATGTGTGTGATGGCTGTAGGAAATTTTTATGTAGCCAAAGATGCAAAGATTTTCTCCTGTGTTTTTACTTCTGAAAGTTTAAGCTTTAGCTCTTAAATTTGGCATCATATATTTCGACTTACTTTTTGTATAAAGTGTGAGGTAAGGCTTGAGACTCATTTGTTTCCTTGTGAATATCCCATTATTGTGGCAGTTTGTTTAATAATGTATCATTTCCCTATTGAATTGTTTTGACACTTTTATAGAAATAGATACACCATTTAAGTATGGGTCTATTTTTGGACTCCCCATCCTGTTCTATTTATTCATATGTCTGTCTTTATGCCAACATCACACAGTGTTTCTTACTGAAGTTATATTTTAAGTCCTGAAATCAGGTAGTGCAAAGTTCATCGTAATTATTTTAGATTTCCTAGGCCCTTAAATATAAACTTGAGAATGAGTTTGTTAGTTTCTAAAGGCAAAGAAAAACAAACTAAAACAGCCTTACAGGCTTTTCATTGGTTACATAATAAATCTATTGATCAATTTGGGAAGAATTAACATTCTACCAATTTTGACTCTCCCAATATGTAAACACAGTATATCTTACTCATTTATGTATGTTATTCTTAATTTTACCAGCAATGTTTGGTAGTTTTCAGTTTACAGGTCTTGCCCATATTTTATTATGTGTATCTCTAAGTATTTCATGTTTTACTGCTATTTTAAATGAAATTGATTTCTGTATACCGATGTCTCTTACCCTGCGAGTAGATCTAAGCTTCCATCTGGTATAAGCTATTTTTTTTCAGTATGTGGTACTTTAACTTTTCTCATAGTGCAGATCTGCTGACAAAAGATTATTTTTAAAGTATTCATTAGATATTTTTATATTGTAGAAGTTCTCTTTTATTTCTAGTTTCCTGAGCATTTTTATCAGGAGTGGGTGTTGAATTTTGTCATAGATATTTTTTCTCCTGGATCTTAATTAATATAATCACGTAGATTTTCTCCCTTATTCTTTAAGTATGGCCAATTACATTGATTAAATATTGAATATAAAAATCAACCTCACACTTTGGGATAAACCTCTTTCAGTGATGATGTGTTATAATATGTGTATGTTGCTGATAAGAATTTTTGTTTCTATGTTAATGAAGGATATAAGCCTGTACTTTCATGTTTTTGTAATATTTTCTTTTGGTTTTGGTATGAGAGTAACACCATATTGTACGGCCTTATAAAATACGTTGGAAAGTATTACCTCTTATATTTTCTGAGCGAGTATATATAAGACTATTATATTTTCCTTTATGATTGATAGACGTCACAAATGAAACCATCTGGGCTTCCAATTTTCTTTGTGAGGAGAATTTAAATTACGAAGTCAATGTTTTTAATAGATTACAAACTATTACAATTTTCTATATTTGTCTTTGTACAAGTTTTGTAATTTGTGTTTTAAAGTGCTTTAATAATTTCATCTAAATTCATAAATGTATCATCACAAATTTTTCATAATTTCTTAATATCTTTTACATGTTGTTGACACTTTTGTAAAAATCAGTACAACATCTTTTGGAAACCTTAATGACATTCCCCTCTTTGTTTCTGATACAAGCAATTAATGCATTCTCTCCATTTTTTCCATTAATCTTTCTGGTGGGAAAGGTATCAATTTTATTGATCATTTCATAGAACTAGTTTTTAATCTGAATGATTTTCCCAATTGTTTGCCCATGTATATTTTATTGACTCCTCTTTATTATTTAATTCCACTTATCTTGGGATTAATTTAATTTCTTCTACACCTCAAGGAGAAACCTTAAGTCAATGATTTGTATCTTCTTTTCCAATATAAGTAATTAAAGCTATAAATTTTACTTCAGCCATTTCTCTAACCATACCCCACAAATTTGAATATGTTGTGCTTTCATTGGCTTTCAGTTCAAAATGTTTTAAATTTTGTTTTGAGTCATAGGTTATTTAAAAGCGTGTTGTTTAATTTTCAAATTTGTTGGAATTTTCTGGATATTTTTTGTAATATACATTATTCAATTCTATTATAGCCAGACTATTTTGTATATTTAATTACTTTAAAATTATTAAGACTTTTTAATGGCCCAGAATACAGTTTATCTTAGTAAACAATTCACATATTCTTCAAAAAAATTAGGTTTCTACCCATTTTAGTTACAGTGATATAAATAATATAAATTAAATCAAATCAGCTGATAGTATTTTTCAAGTTTTCTATGTCTTAACTAATTTTTTATATACTTGTTCTATAAATTACTGAGATACACATGTTAACAACTTCAACTGTAATTCTGTAATTTTTGTTTTAGTTCTACGTATTTTTGCTTTAAAAACTTTGAAACTCTGTTATTAGGCACATATGCATTCAAGATTTCTTGATCATGACTTCTAGTTATGGATTCTTGATGTACTGGGGATCTATATTCATGTGAACACCACTACAGTTAAAATATAAAACAGTTGCCTAATAAGGATTCCTCATGTTCTCCTTTTATAGGTACAACTTATCTCCAAATCCTTGACAGTCCCCAGTCTTTTCACTATCCTTATAATTTTGTAATTTCAATACTATAATATAAATAGAATCAAGCAGTATGCAACTTTTGAAGACTGGATTATTTTACTCAACACAATTTACTTGAGGTCCATTCAAGCTGTTTTTGGTGTATCAATAGTAGTTCCTTTTTTACTGCTGAGTTGTATTCCACTGTGTGGATGTACCACATTTGTCTACTCATTCACACATGAATGATATTTGGGTTGTTTCCACTATGGGGCTAATATGAATAAAGCTGCTATGAACATTCATGTACCAGTTTTATGCAAAAGTTTAAGTGCTTTTTTTTTTCTTGCATAGATGTTCAAGTATTCAATTGCTGAGTTTTATGGTAAATATATGATTTATAAGAAACTGAAAAACTGTTTTCCTGAATATATATACCGCTTTAGATTCTCAGTAACAATCAGAATGATCCAGTTTTTTTACATCTTCACCAGTGTTTGGTGTTATTACTATTTTTTATTTTAGCTATTCTGATGGGTGTATTGTGATGTGTCATTGTGGTTGTAATGCACATGTGTCTAATGATGAATGATGCTGAACATCTTTTCATGTGTTTATTTGCCATCTGTACACTCACTTAAGCAAAATGTCTTTTGCCCATTCACTAATGGGATTGTTCTTTTCTTTTTTGACTGTAACTTTGAGAGATTTTTATATTCTATATATAAGTACTTTGTAGAATATCTGGTTTACAAATATTTTTTCCCAATATGTAGCTTGGCTTTTCATCTTCTTTACAAGGTCTTTCATAAAACAAAATCTTTTAATTTTGATGAAGCCTAATTTTTTCAACCTTTCCTTTTGCAGATCATGATTTTGTTGTACGGTTTAACACTAATTTTTCTAATCTTAGGTCCTGAAAATTTTCTCCTATTTTTTATTTAAAAGTTTTATGCTTTTACTCAGGCAAGGCTGTTTTTTTTTTTTTTATTTTGCCTATGGCTGTCAAAATGTTCCAGCACCGTTTATTGAAAAAGCTATCCTTCCTCTATCAAATTGCCTGGCACCATTTTCAAAAATTGTTTAGGCATATTTGTGTGGATCTGTTTCTGGGTTACTGATTATAGTTCTTTAACATATGTTTTTATTCTTCCGCCAATATTCTTGATTACTGCAAATGTCTTTTAAGCCTTAACTTCAAGCAAAGTTTAGTGGTTTTATCTCTTCTAGCTCCCTAGCATTTCCATATAAAATTTAAAACAAACTTATCTATGTCCGCATAAAAAATATATGCTCTTTTTTTTAATAATTTAATAAACATGATGTTACCAATATAGTGGACCAATGTGATATTCTCTGTTTTACAAAATGGTCAACATATTCAGACTAGATTGTGGCAGAGAATTAAGAACTTATAGAGCTGTAAGGTGAGGTTAAAAGATATACTGTTATCTTTCTAGATTATATATAATAAAATGTATATTTACTGTACATTTTTAAAAGCCAACTTGGTTGAGGTGTTCTGTTGTTTGCAACTTAAAAAGTCCTCTTTAATGAATAAGATGAATGTTGGAGTAAGACTAACTTGTATTAAATTCTTGCTCTGACATGAATTACATAACTTTGAGCAGAATACTAAACATCTTTGGGCCTTGGTGATTTTGAGCATGAAATAATAATAATTAAACCTATCTTATAGATTTCTTGAGAAGATGAATTAGAACATCTGCCTTAAGGTTCTAGACCAGTGTATGTAACACAATAAACTTTCAAGGAATGGTTGCTATGATGATGACGACGATGAAGATGACAGCAATGATGATGATGAAATGAGTTGGTAAGTTATGTCATTGAATCAGTTCTTAGCTTTCTAGATTCCACAGCCAAGAGAAAATCATGTTTCCGAGATTCCATAGTAGCCCCACAAAGGCTGTGATGTTAATTTTTAGTTTAAAAAATACTTCGGAGAGGACCATACACAGAAATTATTAAGAAGCTTAATAGCTTAATAGTCTATGATTTCAACAATAGTTTTAGAGCAAGGCAGTGCAAATTTAACTGGGATATTTCTAGTTTTCAAATTTAAAATTGTAACTCAGTTAAGGTATCACTTCAAAGCATTCACCTACTGTGATCTAAGCATGTAAGTTCATTCTAGAGTAATATTTAAATTTTATAAGAGTTTGGCTAACTTTCAATATATATTTCTATCACCTAGCCTTTAAAAATGAATCTATTATATATTCCTCATAATAAAATTAAAACAACAACTAATTTCAGAAAATGAATAATGGAGGTACCTCTATCCTACCCTGTAGAAGCCACTGCTGATGTGTTACTGTGTATTCTTACTAAACTTCTTTTAAGTTCATACAGTCACTGACATATATATATGTATATGTATATTTATATACAATAGAGAATAATGTTTGGAAAATTATTTGTGTACTTTTCCATATTTCTAAGTATACAATATTCAGCTTAGTCAAAATAAGCTGTTTGTTCAGCCAGGGTAATTCAAATTTTTTCAAAAAAGAATTTAAAGACAAAGTATAAAGTAATACTCAGTTTCAAGTACACAAGATGCAGTTTATAGGACTTTAATAATCATAAAATAAAGACATTATATATAGTAAAATGATAGGTATCTAATAAATTTATTTGGTTTCTTATATGATTAAACATAGATTTACCATTTGACCCAGAAATTCCATGCCTTAGTATATAGCCAGGAGAAATGAAAACTATGTCCACAAAAAAACTTGTTCATGAATGTTTAAATCAGTATTATTCTTCATAGCCAAAAGACTTTAAATGGATAAATTCTATGGAAAGTATTTACATCTCCACAGACTGTCTTTTAAAAAATAAATTCATTCAGCTTCCACTTAACAAATCAAGAACTAAGGCTAGAGAAATCACCTATAGAGTTCTTCCAGTGTATAGTTGAAGTCAATCTTGATTTAGTATTTAAATCCTAAGCAAGACTGGATGTAGAACTGGGAAGAAACGAGGTATAACACAGTAGAAAGAAGTATCACTGCTTGTACTGGTAGAGGATAGTGATAATAAAGATGAAGTCAGAAGCAGAATAACATATTAATAAGATATAGATCTCTAAAATTAGATTACAAATTAAATTAGATCATAAATTAAATTAGATCATATATTGCTGCTAAATACGTTATCAAAATACTTCCTGTTTTCTGAGGTTTTGAAGTCCAGAGTAAGTCATAAAAATGCTTTAATTATTGAGCAGTAGGAGAAAGAGAATTTTTTTTCCCCTTTCCTCTTTCTTGGCTTCAGTCCAGAGCGGAATATGTGCCCTAATAAAGTATGAGGATAACAGCAGATGCCATTGGTGTCCCACCCAAAGCTGCAAACTTACTTAAAGTTTATCTGCAGCTTCAGAGGGCAATTTCCATAATGACTGATGGCATTTTACCCTGGATATGTACTTACACCTTTTTACCTTAATGATTTTTTTCTAGCTATGGGAATGTGCTTGGCTGGTTGGGACATCTTGGACTGCTAAGGACTTACCATTCCTAGAATCAGCCTCAATCAATGAGGGATTGAATTGGTGGATAAAATCCCCATCTTGCTCATCTCTTCTATGTGATACTTCTGAGCTTTATTTCAAACAGTCTTTCAGAGGGCTTCTCAGCGGGACATACTGGTTTCCCACAATGATAACCCACTGATAAATACTTGCTTTATTCCTTTTCTCACTTGCTCACTCCCTGGAATCCTATCCTACATACAGCACTTCACCCACATCCTTATTGCACTTTCTGCAACAAGCAAGGGAACACTGAAAGCAGGGAGGTAGTTGCACAGTTTTCCAGTTGGGGTATCCAGTAGGAAACCAGAAGTTGTACAGAGGACTCCACATAAATGTGGGTCAGCTCAGCATAACAGCAAGGAGGAGTGGGTGGGTATAATATATATATAGTTGTCCTCCTCAAGCCCCTCTCAATTTTTTGTGTTCAGTAGACCCTAAGCTGAGAACCTGTGAAGCTGCCATTGAATGCACTGTGGAAGAATGAAGGTGCTATCTAGAGAAGTTTATAGCAGAACACTGGACCAGGGTGTATATGAGGCACATAACATAAACCCAGGAGCTTTTAGCCAGCAAAACCTAAGAAGAGTAGATTTGGCAAGAGGAATATAGTTGCTTTTCACAATAAGTATTATCCAAGTAAAAAGAATATACTACAGATTTATTTGCCATAGGATGCCGGTAAGGTTATCAGTGACCAAACCAACAACGGCTATTTTACCCAAATAACAGCGGTGGCCTGCACCTGCAGCTTGTACACAGTCCATATTCATAAACCAGAGGCCCTTCTTTTCCCATGCCATTTTCCTCCTATTAATAAACTGGGACACCATATTTGCCACAGAAGCATGAGGGAGATGCAGGATCTCCAAGAAACTAAGCACTTTCATCTAGGAATTTCTGAAAACCACCTAAACGGAGTATTCATTTCTTTGGATCCAACCAAGTCGGAAACCTCATAAACTTTTAAAATTGTATTTCCCCCTGCTGACCAGCAGGTGGCAATCAAGATAAGAAGAATTAAAACATTTTTGCTGCTTATGTGAGTTTCTAGTGTGAGTTAAATTGGGAACTCAACTGCACACAAATGAGATTACACTATATCTACAGCTTTGTAACTAGTTTTTTACTCGACAAATATAATAGAACACTCATGTTAATTTTAATTAATGGATTGTGTTATATCCCATAATATTATTTTTAATACTAATTATTGTTAGGTTGTTTCCTATGTTTGCCTATTACAAACAACGCTGCAAATAATAAAATATACTTACGCTATCAACCTTCTACCCACACCTTTATATCTACAATTTACAAATTTGAGTATTTGTGTAATGTAGATTTCTAGAATGAAATTGCTGGTCAGATGTATGCAGTTTTTGTGCTCTTTTTAAAAACCCTTTATTGTAAAAAAAAAATTCAAACATACACAAAAGTAGAAAGAATAGCATTTAAAATATATATGCCACTCCTTACTGAGCTTCAACAAATATGAACGGCTTGTAATCTTGTTTTATTTATCCCCTCTGATTTCACCTCTCCACCCCCATCCGGGATAATTTTGAAGGAAATCCCAGGCATCATGTCATTTCACCTGCAAATATTTAGGATGTGTATTTAAAAGATATGTGCTCTCAAAGTCACGGCCATAATACCATTATCATATCTAACATTAAAAATAATTCATCATTCATTTTGAGGTAAACACTAGATAGTCATTTCTCAGATATGTTCTCCTAATTTTTCTGCTGCTGTTCAGCTTTCTCTTCCTCCGTTCTTCTTCTTCCTCTCTTTTATCTCCTCCTTCACCTCCTGCTTCTCAACCTCCTATTCTTCCTCCTTTTGCTCTTCCTTCCTTTGTTGAAGTTTGCTCAAATCAGGATCTAAAGGAGATGCATACATGAGTGATAGGTTTCTTAAGTTTTTTTTGTTTTTTGTTTTTTGTTTTTTTTTCATAGGTTTCCCTCCACCTCTTTTCTTTTTGCTTGTAATTTACTTACAAAAGAAAGCCAGTTATTGGTCCTATGGAGGTTTTGTAGTCTAGATGTTTGTGGCTCCATCATGTTTAATAAGTTCCTCCAACCCCTGTATCCCGTGCAAATTGATAGATCTAGATACAAGTAACAGTTTTGTTGATTGCTTTATGAGTTATACATATTTTATTTCTTTAGCCTATATTTTTCTGACTACAATGTCCATGTGGAATAAAAAGGGTAATTGTGTGATTTTTTTAAACCAAATTTTTATTTTAAAAATTTTCAAAAGTACAAAAGCTTGAAAATACTGTAACTAAATGTCAATGTACTCACTAATTAGATTCAATAGTTTTTAATAATTTGAGTCATTTCCTTTTATCTATTTAGTACGTATTTGATGAGTCATTTGACATTAAGTTTTAGACATCATGTCACTTTGTCTTACCTACTTCAATGTACATCTTTTAAGAATAAAGGTATTATTCCTAATTAACCAAAATACCTTTATCAGAATTAACGGTGATGAATATCATCTCATAATCCATGTCCACATTTCTCCAATTGTCCACAAAATGTTATTTTTTTAAACTTTATGTTTTGAAATAATTTCAGACTTACAGAAGAATTGCAACTATAGTGCTACCCTTTACCCAGCTTTCTCTAATATTAGTGCCTTACACAACTGCAGTACAATTTTCAAAAGCAAGGAATTAACATTGATACAATAGGATTAGCTACACTACTCGCGTATTTTAATCTCACTAGTTTTCTCATTGATGTCCTTTTTCAAGTGTAGGATCCAGCCCCAGATCTCATATTTCACTTAGTACTTGTCAAGTTTTTTTACTCTCCTCTAATCTGTCAGTTACCTGTTCATTCTTTGTTTTGATGATTTAATCCTTTAGTAGAATGTATCTTAATTTGACTTTGTCTGATTTTTTTTTCATAATTAGATTGAGGTAATGCCTTTTTGGCACGAATACCAAAGTACTGATGTGTCCTCAGTGCATTGTACTGGGATACATGATAGTAATACGTGTTATTCTGGTGATGTTAATCTTGATTACTCGGTTAAAGTAGTGTATGACAACTTTCCCTATTGCAAAGTTGTTATTTTTTTCTCTTTGAATTAAATCAATAAATTGTGGGTAGTGATTCTTTAAGTCTTTTCAAATGTCCTATTTTTATCATGCTTTCTCCTATTAATCTTAGCCTTTAACAATTATTTCTGTGGTTTATGTTTAATATGATTTGTCTCTCTCATTCCTTCCAATTTATTATTTGGAATTCTTCAATATATTTTCCCTCATTTGTTCATCTATTTATTTGTTTGTATCAGCGTTAACTAGTGGGTATCATTATTATTATTACTCATTTTGTTGCTCTAATTTTTCTAAGTTTAGTTATTAGGAGTTCCTGCAGGTTGACTTCTGTGTCCTTTGACATGTCCCATCATTTGTTGAGCACTCTCTTACTTTCTGTCACCAAAAAATGTTTGAGACTCCTTTTGTATTCTCTCTGCTCTAGTCTTTAGAATCAAGTATTTTTCCCCAGAGTCCACTGAGGCTAGTTTGTAGTCTGCACTACTGTCGTGTCATTGTTTCCTGTGCTCTCTCAGAGAACATAACTAGAAAATATAAGCATGTACATTAAAATATGCACATCTATATTTTTATATCTATCTATCTATCTATCTATCTATCATCTATCTATCATCTATCTAATCTATCATGAGTATTTTGTTATCTTTAGTTCCAACTTAAAACCATACAGTTCATTTCTTCTTTTCTCTTTCTGTTATTTGTAACTTCTTTCTCTGACAGTGATAAACCCTATTCTCATTATCCACACTGTATTTACTTTTTTTTTCAATTCTAGTATATATATAAGTAATTTCAGAATTGCCAGTTAATATTCCTGTGAGAAACACATTAACTAACTAGAGTATAGTATGTAAGTATAGTTCTTTCTGTATTTAGCTGTACAGCATATAGTCAAATTAAATTGTTTTCCAGGTACTTAGGTTATTTTTTTTTCTTCCCCATGCCCTGTAGAGTGGATTTATTATTCACTTTTAATATAGTTATTTATTTTTAAATTTGTATTCCATCTGGGGTTTGTACCCTACATCCTGATGGACTTTGTTGTTGTTGTTGTTTTTTTTTTTTTTTGGTATTTTCAGCAGAGACAGGGTTTCACTGTGTTAGCCAGGACTCTCGATCTTCTGACCTCGTGATCCGCCCGCCTCGGCCTCCCAAAGTGCTGGGATTACAGGCGTGAGCCACCGCGCCCGGCTGTTGTTTTTTTTTTAATTTCAAGGTTTGTGAAACATTACCGTAGTTATAACAGTCAGAGGTATTGAAAAGGTATGCCTAGAGAAACATTGTTACTCATCATCCCTTCTACACAATATTTATTCTGTTCTTGTCCATTTCCTGTAGGTAAGTAATATCATTAGTTTCTGATTTATTCTTCTATTTCTTTTGCAAAAATTAGCAGATATACATACATATATATATATATACTTTTTTTATCCAATTCACTTTTACACCAAGTGTAGCATACCATAGGCCCTCTTTTGGATTTTGCTTTTCTCACATAACTATATATCTTGCAAATCATTCCATATCCATTCAGACAGATTTCTTTATTCTTTTTTACACAGTTGAATAATATTCCATTGTGTGGATGTGTTACAGTTTACTTAAGCACTCACTCTTCTATGTATTAACATTTACATTGTTTTTAATATTTTGCAATTATAAACAGTGTTGTAAAGAATAACCTATTGCATATGTATTTTTGTATTGTTCAAGATACATCTTTAGAATAGATTTCTGGAAGAAGGAATGTCAGGTGAAAACAATGCATATGTAGTTTTGTTGGGTGTTACAACCATTATAACATTTCACAAACCTTGAAATAAAAAAATAATTAAAATCAATCAGCATGTAGGATAGAACCCCCAAATGGAATAAAAGCTAAACGATAGGTCGGGCGCAGTGGCTCACGCCTGTAATCCCAGCACTTTGGGAGGCCGAGGCGGGCGGATCACGAGGTCAGGAGATCTAGACCATCCTGGCTACCCTGTCTCTACTAAAAATACAAAAAAATTAGCCGGGGGTGGTGACGGGTGCCTGTGGTCCCAGATGCTCAGGAGGCTGAGGCAAGAGAATGGTGTAAACCCAGTAGGAGCTTGCAGTGAGCCAAGATCGCGCCTCTGCCCTCCATCCTGGGCGACAGAGACCCCATCTCAAACAAACAAACAAACAAAAAAACCCTAAACAATAAATTATCTTCTTGGTGGGTTGTATAGTTTATAACTCACTAGGAATGTAAAAGAGTGCCTTTTTCCTCAGAGCCTTATAAAGAACTCGTCATCAAACTTAAATATTTACCAATCTGATAGGAAAAATTCTGCCTCAGTGTTGTTTCAATTTGCATTCCTCTAATTATAAGTTCAACAATTTTCATATATTTGAGGACCATTTTTATATAGTTTTCATTAATAATCTGTTCATTTCTTGTCCCATTTTTTCTATAGGCCCTCAGTCCTCTGTACTTTAATTTTTAGGGTTCTTTATAAAATAATTATTTTTTCTTTGTCTAATTTGCAAATATTTTCTCCCAGTTAGTCATTTCCCTTATGGTACCTTTGTAATGCATTTTTAAAAATTTTTATGAAATCAACTTTACCAATCTTTTGCCAATCCAGTGTCTTTGGATTTTGAGTCATGATTATAAGACTTTTTTGAAGTAGCACATTCTTTGAACTCTCTTTCCTGCATTCTGTGTTCTGATCTGCCCGGACGCTTTTCGAGTATTTCTAGACTTTGATGTACTCAATTTTGGGGGCAGCACTTTTATATCAACATTAGGCCCCTTTGATAATTTTCTATTTGTCTTCCCTGTGGTTTTTCCATTTGTTTGCTTTTGGTCTAACTTCGTTCACAGTAAAGCCTTGCTGTAGGATGGGTGTAGAGCAGGAGTAGGAAAGATCGTTAACTGGGATTTGGTGACTTACCTACCTTTACTCACAGTTAATGTGAAATTTCAACCATTCTCTTTCTTCAAGATATGCTGAAGCATGGATTTGGTATACATTTACTTTTCTCTTTTTGTTGTTTTGTATTGTTTTGGAAGAAAATATTGGCAGACTGGCGGCACTACTATTATCTTCAGCTACCCTGAAGTCTCTAGTTTGTGTTACTTTTAAATATCAATATTATATCAAGGCTAATGTTCTCTTTTAATCTACAACAGCATTCCTCCTCTATTTTTCATTACATTTAATGTTTTATGGCTATAGGTCTTATAAGGGTATACTATATTGTGCATTGGTTTCATGGTTCCTCACCGTGTTTGTGCTTCTATGCCCTAGATTTCCTGTAAACTAGAAGTCTAAACATACCTCAGATGTTATGCTCTGTACTACATGTTTATATCTTGTTATATAATATGATATTAACTTGTTCCACAATTAGCGATGCTAAGTTTGATGATAAGGAAAAGGTTGATAACCATAAGATTTTCCCATTGTAAAAATACATAGTTTTCTTTGCAATTAGTAAGTAGTATGTGAAGTGATACTTCGGTACCATGTAAATATTGTCGGCTTACAAACCCTTTTACTATACAATATATTTAGCAATTAATGATGATACTTTCACAGATCAATTACTACATGAGAGGACTGCAAAATAATGATTTTTTTTTTTTTGGCGGGGGGGACGGTGTTTCACTCTTGTTGCCCAGGCTGGAGTGCAATGGCATGATCTCCTGCTCATCGCAAGCTCCACCTACCAGGTTCAAGTCATTCTCCTGCCTCAGCCTCCCGAGTAGCTGGGATTACAGGTGTGAACCACCACACCCGGCTAGTTTTGCATTTTTAGCAGAGATGGGGTTTCTCCATGTTGGTCAGGGTGGTCTCGAACTCTCAACCTCAGGTGATCTACCTGTCTCGGCCTCCCAAAGTGCTGGGATTACAGGCATGAGCCACCATGCCCGAGTCAAAATAGTGATTTTTAAAATCACTTCTTCCAAGTTTAATAGCTGACATTCTTTAAGTTTTCTCTTTTTAAGTGTTTTATAGACCCAATATATATATTTATTCAATGTGCTGTAATCATATATAGTTAGTATGTTTTTTGGTGCTCAGATTTTCTCAGATTTGACCATAAGGTGCTCCTTCAGGCTGACTCTGTGTGTGTGTGTGTGCGCGCGTCGAGCCAGTCTTGCTCTGTCACCCAGGTTAGAGTTCAATGGCATGATCTTGGCTCACTGCAACTCCCCTACCCGCCCTGTCTCCACAAGCCGCATCCGGTCTCAAGGGGTCCTCCCACCTCAGCCTCCCAAATACCTGGGACTACAGGCAAACGCCACCACACCTGGCTAATTTTTGTAGTATTTTGTAGAGACAGGATTTTGCCACATTGCACAGGCTTGTCTCAGACTCTTTTGACATGATCCATCAGTGCTTAAATTTTCCTTTCTGCTTAAAAATGAATTTAAGGTTTATCTTATTTTCTTCCATAAACTTGGAGTCAGTCTTTTTTTTTTTTTTTTTTTTTTTCAATGGGGAGACCAATTTAGAAGCCAAGATCTGGGTGCTATATGTCCTTATTTATAATAGGTTCTAATTTCTTCTTGACACTTTCAGTAGATACACGAAAGACATTAAATAATCATGAGTTCATGTGGACAGTTCTCTTTCAAATTTAATATTAAAACTTAAAAAAACTTATTTTATATTTTTATTTTTTAATTGATAATTTTCATTCCTAATATAAACATATTTATGTGCTCGTTTAAATGAAATAGTTTCAAACTCAAAATACCAACATTTCGACTAACAATAAAACTACAGAGTGAAGTTTAAGGTATCTTTGCAGTTCTTTTTATATTTAGAACATACCACACTAAGAATGCACAGAATACTATGCACCAAATCACTTGAAATAATTATTTTTCTTTTGTTTAGTTTGTTTAATTTAATTTACAACATTTAGTGCGATTTTTAAAAATTTTTGATCTCTCTTTTTTATGTTTAAAATATTTACAGGGTTCAAAAATCAAAACATTACTATCAAAGAGACATATTTCCATTTTTCTTTTTATGGCTCCATCTGCCACCCTTAGGTAACAATTTATATTAAAGATTTCTTTATTTCTTTGTAGTTGACAAGTAAAACATGCATGTATTTATGGTGTCCAATACAATGTTTTCTTATAGGTATGCATTGTGGAATGACTATATCAAACTATTTAACACAGACATTATCTCACATACTTTTGCGGTGAAAACACTTACAATCTACTCTCTTATCAATTTTCAGCTATATAGTTATTAACTCATGCGATGACATACAACAGATCTCTTAAACTTATGTCTCCTGTCTAACTTGGTGTTCCTTGATCAACATCTCCCCAATACCCCACCTGCCCCCGCCTCTGGTAACCACCATTTTACTTTTTGTTCCTATGAGTTCAACTGTTTTATGCTACACATATATGTGAGATCATGTAGTATTTGTCTATTTATTCCTGCCTTTTCTTGACGTAACATCATCCACATTCATTCATGTTGTAGCAGGTGGTAGGATTTCTTTCTATTTTAAAGATGCATAGTATCACGTTGTGTTTATATACTACACTTTCTTTATCCATTCTTCCAATGATAGACACTTAGATTTACTCCATATCTTGGGTATTGTGAACGGTACTGCAATGAACATAGGAGTGCAGATATCTCATTGACATACTGATGTCATTTCCTTTGGATACATATCCAGTAGTGGGATTCCTGGATCATATGATAGTTCTATTTTTCATGTTTTGAGGGGCCTCCATACTGTTTTCCATAATGGCTGTCCTAATTTACGCTGCACCCCGCACAGTGTGCAAGTGTTCCCTTTTCTCCACATTCTTGCTAACACTTTTTATCTCTCTCTTTTTTTTTTTTTTTTTTGATAATAACCCTTTAACAGGTTTAAGGTAATATCTCATTGTGATTTTAATTTGCATTTCTCTTATGATCCGTGATTTTGAACATTTTTTGTATATCTACTTTCTATTTGTATTCTTTTTTTGAGAATGTCTATTCAGATCATTCCTCTATTTTAAAAATCTAGTTATCTCTTTCTTTACTATTGATTTGTTTGCATTCCTGATGTATTTTTAGATGTCAACCTCTTATCATACTCATGATTTGCAAATATATTCTCCAATTTTATCATATTAGTTTTTGTTTATAATTCCAGTATTTATTTTTTCCTTCACAATTCTTTAGTGTGTATTTCCTGTAAATACACAGTTTCCGCAGAAACTCAATACAACCTTCAAAATTAGGATATTAACATTGACACATTTCTCCAATTTAATCCTCAGATAATGTTCAAGTATTATCAATTATACCAATCTTGGTTTTTGTAGCAAAAACATCGGGGTCATAATCACACACTGTGTTTGTCAAATTTGTCAAATTTCTTTAGTTTACTTTGATCTGGGATAGTTCTTTAGTCTTTTCATTAGTTTTATGTCTTTGCTACTTTGAGAATTAGAGTGATTTAGTAGAATGCCCTTCAGGTTTCGGTTTGTTCAATGTTTATTCATGATTAAATTTAGGTTATGTGTTTTAAATCTGGCTCCTATATTCTTTTTACAACACGTTGAATCATCCTTTGAGAATTTTCTTGCTTTCTAGCATAATGAAATGTTTCAGGGTCACCTTGGACATTGCCTGCCCCCGTCTTGCCATTTTGTGTGTGAGTGTGTGTACTCACATTTACATTTATTTCTATATCTACATATGAAAAATCCTTAGTTCTATCCATTACCTCTAATTTCAATCAAACACTAGAGGAGTCGTTCTATGGTTCTCCTTTAGAGATCTGTAACTCCCATCACCAGCTGATTATATCCTTAGTGTTTTCACATACTTGATTAAGCCTTTGTATATAACCTATCTTTCCCATCACCCCTACCACCCCTTTCTCAATGTGCATGACCTCCTCATTCCTCTCTGAGCCCCAAACCTCAACTCAGCTGCCACCATCACAGCCTGCAAGAATGACATCCCATCCTCGAACTGCCTCACATTCAGTTTCTGACACTTTCAGATAATTTGGCTACCTGTGTGAGTCCCAGCTCACCCCACCTAGCTCCATCATACTATGTCAGGTCAGGACAAGTTCCCTTCCCTCAGCCCAGCGTTAGCACTATGTGGGTGCTCTCTTCACATCAGTTGGGCCTCAAAACTCCATGTCATGTTACCACCATGTGTGTCCACACTCCTTGCCACATTCTGACTCTTATTTCTTCCTCCAGGCTACACCTTTTTGGGGATGTGGTCATCACCTGGTTTGGGCTCTGACTCTCTGTGCTGGGTTGGCATTGCATAGATGCCCTCCTCACCTTTTTTAGGATCAACACCTACAGCCAGGACCACCTTCATCCTGTGTGAATGCACTTATGCCATTCCCACCATTGTTGAACTAACTCTCTGAACCAAGCTGTTCTCCCATGAATTCACTAACCTCACTATGTTTGGGCTTTGAGACCCCTACTCTGGGGTGCCCCATTTTTGGCAAACTCTCTTTGATCTGCTTGGCCTTTGAAATCTTGTGCTGAGTCATCCCTCTGCATGGATTTTTTTCACACGCTTGGATTCTCTAAAAACAATGATTTAACTGATTCCAACAAATCTGAAAATGTAAATATTCATTTTTATTTTCAAATGTTATCTAATATTCATTGAGATTTCTTCTCTGATCCATATATATTGAGAACTGTGTTTTGCTTGCTTAGTTTCCAAACATTTTGATGATTTTCTAGTTATCTCTCTGCTATTGAGTTCTAGTTTAATTTACTATAGTCAGAGAAATACGCTAAATGATTTCAGTCCTTCAAAATTAATTTCATCTGCCTTAAGGTCCAGGATACGATCATTCTGGAAATCTTCCATGTACACTTAAAAATGTGTGTTTTGCCATTGTTGCATGTTATTTTTCATGTTTGTATGTGTGTGTGTATATATATGTGTGTGTGTGTGTATACATGATATATATACACATATATGTATTTGTCAGTGGTCAAATTGATTGATTGTACAGTTTAAATATTACATATCCTATTGTATTTGTTTCCGTTGGTCTATCAGTCATTAAGAGCATGTTAACATCTCCAGATAAAATGGTGGGTTTACCATCTCTCAGTTCTGTCAACATTTCTTGATAAGTTTTCCTGTATGTTATTAGATGAATACATGTTTAGTTATGTATTATTCTTAAATTTATCACTTTATCATTATACAATATCTCAACCTCTACTATTACACCTTGCCTCACACTCTACTTTGCCTGATGTTAGTATAGATCAATTTTATTTTATTTTGGTGTTTCCAAGGAATATCTTTTTTCCCCTCATGTTCATTTCAACCCTTCTGTGTCTTTATATTTAATGTCTCCACAGAAAGCACTGAAATTTTACCAGGGCTTTTTATCCTTGATAGACCCTAATATTTCTCCCAAGTCGTAATTGAAAGCTCAGCAGAACCTCTCTTTCAGCCTTTTTTTTCCTCTTGAATCTACAATTTCCTCAAGGGAAAATATTGTTACAAAAAACAGGCTTACTTCTCTGCTTTTGTCTCCTCTCTTAGGTATTATTTCTATGAAAACCCTTTGTATTTTATTTTTCTGATGCTTTCAATCATTTTTAAAAACATGTTACCAAGTTTTTCTAGTGTTTTTTGGGGTTGTGATAGTCTGAAAAAGTAGACTATTATTGCTGCAAGTGTGCTTTCTTATTGCAAATTATAAAGGGTATAAGTCTAGTATGTTCCCATTAAGGATATTGTTTTCTGTATACTTTTCAGTAACTCTTCCTCTTAAAATGATTTTCCCTTCCTTGTACATTTTGTTTATACTGCTGTTCTCTAACTTCTTTAGATGCTTAACTTCTTTGTTCTTTTTTTAATAGCCTAATTAAATGCTATACATTGCTTCTAAAACCACCACAAAATATATTTAGTATATCCCACAAAATTTGAGCTGTGCAGTATTTTTGGTATAATTAATTAAAAATTATCTTCTAAACTTTAATTACCATCTTTTTAAATTTTTTTATAATTTCATTCTATTGTGGACCGAGAAAATTATCTGATTTATATTGGTCATTTGAGATTTGCTGGGTTTTTGTTGTTGTTGTTGTTGTTTGGGTGGGGCTTGGTATTTGACCAGATTTTGTTAGTGTTTGTTAGTATTTTGTTAGTATTTGTAAAGAAATCCCTATTCCTCAGTTATTGAGCACAACATTTAATGAAAGCACATTGTGTCTATTTTATTAATCATTTTGTTCAAATGGCCAGTAGCCTTACTAAGTGAAGCTGGAACTGCACTGCTCAAAGACTTTTCTTTATCTGGTGTCAGGTTAGATTTGTACAAGAGGCATACAGAAGTAAAGCAACAGAAAGATTTCTTTCTGGTCTTTGAGGACAGATGTGAAAAAGGACATGCAAATTGGAGTCTAGTGGGCTTTACCCTCTCCTCACTCTTTTTCACTCCATGTGCAACTATTCCTGACCAGCAGTGTGCTCCAAGTTTGTGTATGATTCTTGGCTGCAGATTCATAGAAATAGTAGCTAGGATAAATGTAACACTTCCCCATAGACTTCTTCATTAGCTTTCCTTCCCAGTCTCACTTCAGCACATCACATGGATCTCTCTACAAGCTTCAAGTTCTCTACCTATGGCAGTGTTTCAGGAGTGCTGAATAGTTATTCTTCTCTGACTCTCTGTATTAGTCCATTCTTACACTGCTATGAAGAAATAACCAAGACTGGGCAATTTATTAAAAAGTAAAGAGGTTTAATGGACTCACAGTTCCACATCACTGGGGAGGCCTCACAATCATGGTGGAAGGTGAAGGAGGAGCAAAGGCATGTCTTACATGGCAGTAGCCAAGAGAGCATATGCAGGGGAACTGCCCTTCATAAAACCATCACATGTTGTGAGACTTATTCATTACCATGAGAACAGCATGGGAAAAACCCATCCGCATGATTCAATTACCTCCCACTGGGTCCCTCCCAGGACACATGGAGATTATGGGAGCTACATTTCAAGATGAAATTTCGGTGGGGACACAGCCAAACCATATTATCCTCCAAATCTTTCTTCCAGACCGTTGCTTTCCCGTTTCTTTCACAATTTAAAAAGGGCTATTTTCTATAAACAACCCTTTATTTCATAATATTCCTAACAGCTTTGCTTTCTTGATTAAATGTTGTCTGTTAAACTCTTTGTTCTATTTGTTCTTAGAATGGGATGTATCCACCATAATTTTTGTCCAGTCTACACTTTTATTTTTTTGAATATATTGGTAAAAGCAAATAAATTTAATTTACTTCCTTTTTTTAAAAAAAAAAAAATAGAAACTAAAGGGCTAGAGCTCTTAGGCTGTAGGATTTTAACTACTTCCATATACAACAGAATTGGAACAGTTCTACAAATTTGGAAACCCTGACTACCTGTCTTAACATACTTCTTCAATGGGCTGGAACAATAAATTAATGTTTGAGAGTCATTGTAGAAATACTTTGGGCTAGGGAATTTGGCATCTTATGAAATTACCATCAGTATTATTACTCCCCCACCCCTATTCCCCAAAACATCCCCCAAAAGAGATTTTTTAAAGCGTCTCTTCCAAAGACTCTGTTTCCAGAGATCTGGGAATAAGAGACCTAGGGGTATGCATTTCTAACAAGCAACCCAGATAATTCTGATGAACAAGGTTGTGGACTTCTTTATGAAAAACATGGGACTAGAAAAAATATGTGTGAGCTATTTCTGTTAGCAGTGGCAGACATCCAAGTTACCCTGAGTTACCAGAGGCGAATCCGTATGGGTCCACAGCAACTTCAGTCCTTGCCTCCTCAGAAGAAAGAATTCAATTGAGGGGCAAAAAACAGAAAAAGAGACCAAGGCATTTTGGAGCAGTGGTGGGACTTTATTTTAAAAGGCTTTAGAATAGAAAAAAAAAAAAAAAAAAAAAGGAAAATTCACTGGGTGGAGACCTAAGTGGGCACCCAAAGCTCCAAAGGAGAAAAAAGGCATTTAACCATGATCCTGGGACTTTATCGGCTTGTCTCTTTCCCATGATTCTTCCCTTAGTGTGGACTTTCTGCATCTGCAGTGCTCTCCTTACCCTTTGGAATTAAACTCACGCCCATCTGAGGCTTTCTTCCTTTTTCAGGTGGAGTGTGCCTGGAAGATCATACTTCGCCATTTTTGTCTCTTAACATGCATGCCCAGGAAGTTGCTTCTCCCTGGGGCCTGCATTCAAGTAACACTTTTAATGTTAACAGGTGTGGATCATCAGGAGGTTGCCTCTCCCTGGTTGCTGAATTATCATTTTTAGAGAAACAGTATGATAATCGTGTAATCATCACCTACATTCCTAGTGAGTGTGTCGGGAGCCCTCTCTTGCCCCGCTCATTGCCTATCTACCTACCTGTAATTTTCAACATGCAATTTTTCTTTTTGGGGGACTCTCTGTTCACCCTTATCTTCCAAAGTAGTAAAAATAAGACAAGACAACAAAAACTACCACCTTCTCAAATTTTTCTAGATTATGCAGCTTTCTACTTAAAGGAATTTGCATTGTCAATATGCAAACATGTACATGTGCAAAAACATGTAATTTCATGAGTTAAACATGTTTTTTATATATATATATATTTTTAATGTTTCTAAACAAATATGACTCAAAAAGGAATAAACTCCAAAAATATCAACATTTTACTGTAAGAACAAATTGAGTTCATGTCAAAATGTAGTTTAATATTAAGTATTACTTTATTCACTGTATAAATTTGATTCTCTTGAGATTTATGTACACATTATTTAAGACAGCTTTTCCTGCATAACTGCATATTATTTTTCCTGGAAGAAAAAAACTTGGAAGAAAGAAATGTTAAAAAGGAGCACTCATTTCCTGGGTTAACACCAGGGGACATAATCTCACACACAGGAGAGATACACCTAGTCAAACCTTTGAGGAAGATGGAAGCAGGTATCTCACACCAATTAAACCACATTATTATTTTCTTTTTAACATTCTCATCATTTTTCACATAATGCTGAAATAAATAGAATACTGGAATTATTACTCATAAAAGTAGAGGAGTCAAAATTTGTCTAGAAAAAGAATAACACAGTAGTTATACCGATTCATTGTGGCTGACTTGTAAGCCTGACCAATGGTGCTTTTTGCAATGCTATTTTTCTTCATAACATTCTTAGTTATATAACAACTATTAACAATTTAAAAAAATATGAGAGTTTCTTTCAAAATAATAGATTCCCTTTTTGAATGATTGTTACAGATTTCTCACCTTCAACTGGAGTCAATCAACAGAGATCCATACCTACTCATAGCGCCCAACGCTACAAAATCACTTTGGAATCTAAGTTTTATTTTGACACATAATAGTTGTCACATTGAAATTTTCTTTAGCTTTTCTCTCGCTTTAATTAGGTGTCTTTGTTAAGAGATATACCTCTTATCAACAGCAGCTGGACCAAGCTTCCTCGGAACAGCTCTTTCCTCCAAAGAAACACACACAGGATTCATAAGGAAATAATTCTTTCCTCCCTCCTACTCTTTCTCATCTCCCGTCACCTTCATCTGTCCTCCTCTTCCTTCTCTTCTTTGATAACTTGCAGAATGGCTTGGTTAAAAGAAGAATATTAAAGCTAAGAAGTGTCAAAAGACACAGCAAAAGTAAGACAGCATTTCATTTAAGTAAAACATTCCCTTCTTAATGGATTCCTCTAAAATAAATGTTTTGAAGTAGATTTTGCTTCCTGTGTGCAAAGGAAAATTGTTGAAGGCAAGGATGAAAGAGGGCATTTGAAAAGAGTTAAGTATTGTTTTGGCTTTGGCACTTAAAAGTTTATTTCACATAAAATCTCAAATGTTCCCGAGAACATTCTGAATACAAAACAAAACAAAACTATGCACTTGGTCAGCGGATATAATCACCTGCCATGCTGGTAATTATCAACTTATAGGTGGTGGTTGGGCTCTCTTAATGCAGCCCTCCTATAAAAACCAATGGTTTAATTGGATGAGACACATCTATCTGAATTGGTTTGGCTCCTGATTTTGGTTAGCACGCTTTCAGGAAAGTGAGGAATACCTGTATTTCATTTTTAAACCTGAAAAACAAAGATAAACTTCTTGGTAAGAAATTTAAAGGTGAATAAAAAATATCAGTCCATAACATTTTAAAAGGAAAATATCTATCAATCATGGGAATTATTTACTCATCTTAAAAACAATTTCTTTCCTTGCTGTTTTCTCCATACACTTCCAGAAACCCAAAATTTAGTTGGTATATTTTAAAATTGCAGGGTACAGATAACTTTGTGAATTAAATTTGTCTTTATTTATCATACAGTCTAGCTCTATGAATACTTTTAAGCTTTAAAAATTAAAGTTTATTATATTCAAGAAACCAGTTTCCATACTCTTTCTTATTTTTATCAGCACCCAGGAAGGAAGCAATATGAGCTGTGTGCACTCTACACTGTAGCAATGGAGAATTTGATTTGACATGCCAAAAATCCTGCATTGGTGGCAGATATCATGGTAACTCTGACTCCACATATGAAATCATCTTTCAATAATGAGATCATTTCAAATTACTCAAAAATATTCATAAAGTCTACTCAGTGGATGACAAATCAGTACCGGGCATTAGTCCCAGTCCAAACTGGGGTGACCGTCTCATAGTTTATAAAATCCATAATCCCCAGTTGTATATGCTTACTATTGATCAGTAGTTAATACCATCTGCCATATATTTAATACTGGCAGTACCACAATAATTTATTAGCATCAGATAATGAAATGTTAGTTTAAAATATTGTGATAAAATTTCTTATGTGTGTGATTATAAAACAATATTCTTTTGGAGGTGAATTATAATTTGAAACTAGAGATTCAAATACTACATAACTTGACTGTATCACTCTAGTGCTAATAATTATTTATATAGATATGTGTGTGTATAGATACACAAATTTATATATACTTAGTTTTTTTTTTTTAAGTGAAAAAAGAACAAGGATTTTTGTGCATGTAACACAAGCCTAAATTTGAGAGGAATAATTCAACAAACATTTTTACCCCGTAGATTATTAAGTCTATGAACTCATTCTTAGTTGGTTGATTCACTTTTGGTGTTCAAGTCTGTGGTTGCTGTTATACTGACAATTTCTTTAAGACAAGCTTACATTTAAGATGTTACATCACATCAAATCACTAGCTAACAACATGACTTCTTCTGTGTCAGAGGTATTGGAACAAGGCACTGAGCATTGTATAAGATGACACATCAATAGAAAAGATTGTAAACTTATTAAAAGATTTGCAATTATTTTAAAGCAAAGAAATGTTTATCATAAACAACTTGTACCTAACTTATACAAACAGGCTTCATGATGTGAAATTGGCATTCCAGAAGAAAAGTGATTTTTAAGAAATTTAGCAATTTTCTAGATTAAAATCCACAAATTAATCAATATACATTGTCTTGCATCCATTAACTACTAAGAAAACACATTTACTTCTCTATTGTATCTTTGCTTGAGAACCTGAAGCAATCTAACAGCTTCATAATGTTGTTTTCCAGATAAGATCAGTCTTGAAACTATTATGACCAAATTATTATCTCTAAGAACTAAGTTGTTTTATGTTGAAACCCAAAATTCCAGTCTCGAGAAAAGGAATTCTGCATTTACTGGGAAGAACTATCTGGGATTCTGATTGTAGTTGAATGTGTCAGGAATAAACTTCCGCTATGATCCATTAACACTTTAATGTGTGAGTTTTCTTATGTCATCTGATCTTGGCAATTCATTTGCACATTTTAAAATGATAGGATATACAGGGCTCAGTCAGCCTCTTTGATCCCTTTCTTTTTGCCCCAACAGTTTTCTTAATGGGGAAGGAGGTATCAAATAACCCAAGAGAAGACCATAAAAATAAACAGATGCACTGGAAAGTGATGGGACAGCCCAAGGCCAGTGTTTCTTACTAAACTGCAAGACTCCATAATATCCCAGTATTCTGATTCTACCTGCACTTTCAACAGTCATTTACTCAGAAAACATCTGAAGAGGGCCCAGTCAATGAAGCAGAGAAGTAGTACATTTCCAGCATCACAAAGTTGGCCTCTATAAAAGTGTATAAAAACTTTTGAGTTAAAAAAAAAAGGGGGGGGGGGTTAAAATTGACACATGGCTTCTGACCTCTGGCCCTAAACCCAGAGGAAAAAGTGAAGTAAGGCAGACCACCTGCTGCTTCCTCATTATGCTGATTAGATTGTTGATTTAGCCAGCTGTGCTTTGTTTTCCTCAATCATGACATGCTTGGCAAATTCATTAGAATTAATTCCCAAGTTCTCTTTTAATTTGTTGAGCTCAAAATCATGGAGAATCTTGATAGTCATTAACTTTTCTCGCTTGATTCTCTCCACAACATCTTTTGGAACATCAGGTATCATCCAGGCCAGCAAAAATTTAACTAAAAACACAACATGCTAGAGGAAATATAAAGGAAAGATTAGACACTGTTAGAAGTGTCGCATGTTCAGCAGAAAGTCTTTAAAAATCATTTCACTTATTTAAAAAACTGCTCAACATATGAGGTAGAAAGGCAAGCAAGAAGATATGGTCCCTGTCCTAGAACTTTCATACAAAGATCAACATTAAACAAATAAATATATACTTAAATATGTAACTAGCAATATTCCAGTTGAACATGATTATTAAATATACTCTTTATCACTGCTCCTTCCTGAAAAGCTGATAAAATATTTATAAAGGAATTAGATATAAAGGAATTAGACTCAAAAGATTGAAAAAGGCTAGCAAACTTGCAAATGATGATGTGGTGACTGACAGTGGAAACCAAAAAGACAAAAGCCAATTTTGTTTTAGATTGTGAGAAAAGTTCAGGAAAGAAGGCAATAAGGACTTTTGAAGGTATTAGTGTGAGTTGGAGTTGAAAACAAGAGGATTAGATAAAAATTTGCATAAGGAGCACTTGAATTTTCGGAGCCTTTCTCCCATCTGTATCCAGGTATTCTTTTACTCCATACTACCCCCTGGAAGCAGCTGAAGAGTTTATTTTCTGCATAAATTATACCAGAAAGCTGTGAATCCAGGGGCACCAGACACAGTGGATGTATGAAAACATATTGAAAAAAAAAAATGTGAAAACAGTGAAATTCAGCACGATGAACTGTGAGATACTTAGTCCCCTCTGCGTTGCTCAAGTCTTAGAACACAGGCAGCCACAAAATATCTCAATAGGCAGATTTAAAGAGTTTTCTCTGGGAAAAGTAACTACTCTGTAAAAGCAGAACTGTGGATGTCAAAATTTTGTAAGGATCCAATGAAAATGTCAGCTCACTTCCTTATCAACCTACGGTGAAACCCACCAAGTGACACCACTCCTGTATGCACAAAATGCTTAAAGTCAGCTTTTCACTGCCACGCTCTTAAACATGAGCAGAACCACCCAATACGTAGGAAAGTCTCTGACATGGAAAAAAAAAAAAAAAAAAAAGAACCAGATATAAGGAAAGGAGTAAAAGAAAAAAAGTAGAATTTTTTAAAAGATATTAATCCAGGTTTTCATAGAGGAGAAAACAAATAATTAGAATTTCAAACTAGAAAGTGTAAATTTGAGTAACAGCAGTTCCAGAGAGACAGCACAAAGAAAGAAAAAAATTTATCAAAGAAATTATGCCCGCAAATTGTCTCAACTTGATGGGTAAGTACGTTTTTAGATCTAAGGGGCTCAATGAGTGTTAAAACAATGAATGTTGACAAATAGCAAAGAACCACCTTGTGAAGCTTCATAAAAATGGGGCTAATGAGAGAATCCTAAAACCGTATTGATTTTAAAAATAGTTAATACACAAAGACTGGGGAGTCAGAATAGTATTGCATTTTGTAGCAATACTGGAAGCTGAATGAAAATGAAACAATGTCTTCAAAACTTCAGGAATACCAAAATAATGTTGATTAAAATTTTTTCAAGAAAACAATTTTTAATTATAAATTCTATTCCAAATAATCACATGTAAGGAAAGAAAAGAAATTTTCAATATTCAATTCCTCAAAAATGGACAGCCCATAATTTTTCCTCAGATATTACTGGAAGATGTGCTTCACCAAAATAAGCTAGAAAACCAAAAATGGGAGAAACATAGATTGCAGAAAATATAGTCTCCAATAGAAGACAAGATGAAGAGGAGTCCCAGGATGATGCTTGGTTGGAGCCTGCAATTATTACAAAAAATTAATACAAATAATAAATAAATTAAAACAAAAGAATTCCTGAACTAATTTACTGGCTGAAAGGTGATCTAAACTTCTGATGCAAAATGTTGGAATGAAAGACTGATAAATTCATAAAGAACTAAGAGACAGAGGGAGAAAAGAAAAGCAATATTATAATAAAAGAAATATGTTCAGAATGTAAGACAGGAAACAGATGTGACTAATATTTATAAAGTCATAATTTATAAACCCTGACTATTGTATTTATATAAAATATCTTACTCAAAACTGATGGATAGAAATATTTCAGAATTGAGATTAAATATCAAAAATATGTAATTTAGTATATAAACAGCAGGGTCTCAGGTGGCACTCTGTATCAAACACTTAAATATTTCTGCAGCAAAGTAAATGAAGAGTCACTCTAAAAATAATAAATAAAGGCTATCAAAAGCCTTAAATTAGATCATATATTGCTGCTAAATAAGTTATCAAAATACTTCCTCTTTCCTGAGGTTTTGAATTTCAGAATAAGACAAAAAAAAATGCTTTAATTATTGAGCGGTAGGAGAAAGAGAAAGTTTTTTTTTTCCCTTCTCTCTTTCTCTCTGGGTGGGTGTGTGTGTGAGAGATCTGCCAAAGTAGAATGTCAGTAATTGATACCTAAAACTAAAAAATAAAAATATATAACTGCGAAATCATGTTCTTTTGCTATACAAGGGTAACTACTAGAAGAGTGAGTTTAAAAAGTTGAGATGTTTACTTTGGATATTAGAATTTTAGGGTAGGCAGGAATATTATGTACGATTGCTCTTTTGTTTTTTTGCCATGCAGAACTATTTGATTTTTAAAATTACATGTGAAACCTTGATAACAATAAAAATAAATTAAACAGAAACTGGTTGGAATGGCATGCTCTTGGGTTAGGATTGTCTTTTATTGGGCTTTATCCAGGGTGAAAAAGTGCCTTTATTTTACTTTTCTCTCCCTGATCGGCCTTTTTGCCATATGATTTGTATCACTCAATTTGAAATTTTGTCCAATACTGCCTCTGTATTGGTTACCTTTTCTTCCATGCCTTATCTCTATAATTACACTAGATATTCCACAAGAGAGGAAGCATAAAAATAATAGATAGAGTACAAACTTGGGAGTGAGGCACATTTGGCATTGAGACCCAGCATTAATGTTAGTTAGTTAACGTTAAGCCAGCTACTTATTTTTGCTGAATCTCAGATTCCTTTTTCAAAGGTGAGCGATAAGGTCTAATTTACAATATTGTTACGATTTAATACTGCCTCTGGAACTAGTAAATAATAGGTACTCCGTAAAATCCGTGGGTTATTTCCCCTTTTCCTGACTTCAAGGGAAAAAGACCGTATTTGTTTTCCTTTCCTTTTCTGTCCCCATGACATGTTCAACAGCAGTAAGTGAGTAATAGGCAATCCATTGTACTGAAAATATCCCTAAGATTCTTTTTATGACAACAAATACAATACTTCCTTCAAGACAATTTATTGAGATATTGCTAACTTTCTGATGAGAGGTTACCTTTGGAAATACCTGCCTAAAGAGAGGAGAGTAACTGGAATGAAAGTTAAGAACAGCTTACTTCCATAACAATGATGAAGGTCATCTTGGCAGCAAGGACATGCCAGAATTGCATATTATGAAAATATTTATTCTCATGATCAGGAGGATATCTGTAATCTCTGTACCTGAAAAGTGGAAGTAAATGCAAAAAAAAAAAAAAAAAAAAAGTTATAGCTTCAACTAGAGAGACCTAATATAATTTCTTATTATTTCTCTTAACAGACCTGTCTAGCTGATCAGAAAAATCAGGTCAAAGTTAATTGATATTATGAAACATTTATCTTTCTTGTTCACATAAAGTCAGGGTATATGCTACTTACATGCAAAATAGAACTAAGAAGAAACACACAAGTGAAACTTCTCTCTTGCCCTTCAAAGACAAGCTTCTCAAATAAGTTATTCAAAATTTGCTGCTTCCACTTCCTCTTTTCCCACTCCTTAACACTCCCAATCCTTTCCTTCTCTCCTATCCTTAAATTGCAGGTATATATTAATCCTTTGATTTGACTTTCAAAAATAAGAATATTATAGGCCACTTCTATCTTCTTGAAACTCTATTTTCTCTTGGCTGTTCTGATGTTGTATTGCTTTGTTTTTCCTAACACAATTCTGAAATTTTCTTAATGTCCAACTTTGTGTGTTCATTCTCTTCTATAAAGTCACTGGATACTGGTCTTACTGAAATAGTTAGTCCAGCTAGTGGGTAATCACATCTAGAAATCTGACACCACTGGCCATGCTCTTAAACACATTAGGCTATGATTTCATTATACTCAAATATGTAATATAGCAATATAATAATGTCTGCTTGTCTTGCAATATTTTGCTCTTTTTTTTTTTTTTTTTTTGAGTCTCAAATGAAACAGCTGGTTTAAATTAAGGGGCCTTGATAAGCATATGTGTGTGTGTGTGTGTGTGTGTGTGTGTGTGTGTGTGTGTGTGTGTGTCTTTAAATTGTATGGTGAAAAGATCCCATAGTACATGATACACTGAGTGTAAAAACAGTAGGTTCACATATGCAATTTTATATTCCCTATACAGAATAAAACCTTTTAGCAGGATAGGTGGTGAACTAATCATATTATTATATCATATTATTATATCGTTATTTCTCTCTCACACACTCTCTTTTCTGAGGACACAGATAAATTCAAGTAAGTTAAATGTATATACAATATGACAATGTTGTATGATCTATAGATTATTGCAGCTTTGGACTAAGGGGCACTTGTTGGTGACAAACCCTTTTGATAAATTAGAAAGAAAAAATTTTAAATTAATGTTATCTTTACCCATAATCTCTTAGTTTTTGCCATTTTACCTTTTCAAATCTGAATCATGCAATGTGTGAATTCTAGAATGGATACAATTTATTTATACAGGATTTTTGTTGCCCTAAGAAAATCCTTTATATTGTAAGACATAAAGGTAATACATAACTTAAGAAATACACTTAAAGGATAAAACTAAAACCTAAACAAACAAACAAATCACCTGCAAGTGATGAAGTCTCGTTTTTCCGAAGGTGCAGTGTGGTTTGGAAAATCGGCTATAAGGAATACTGACAGGCTATTATTCACATATCCTTTCATAGGCTGCGTGGCATTTGTTGAGTAAGCATAGTAGTAAACTAGACGGGGAATGATGTCCGACGTAAATGCAACAATAAAGGCCTGAAGAATAAAAAAAGAGGAAGATCATGGGCTGCCAATTTAGTTTTAATAATGTCTGACTTGTACATCTCTCAGTACCTTAAATTGTACAGATGCAAAATAATTAAATACTATTACAAATCATAGTAATATGCAAGTCTTTGTCCTGAAACACAAAACAGCTCATTTACAGTGTGTGATCAGTATTCCAGGATTTCATAGCTACAAAGTGGCTAAGTAGAGAGTCAGACCAAAATGTATCTGTCTCCAAGAACCATGTTCTTTCCATCAAGCCTTGCTATTTCTTACATTTCTTATTGTTTAACAGCACAGTTCTACTATCCTTAACCAAATTCACTTTCTTAGACTAACCCAATGAGGTAGGACTGCAGGGTGTGGTGTGTGTGTGTGTGTGTGTGTGTGTGTGTGTGTGTGTGTGTAAGAGATTAACAGGAAAGGAATGAAGAAACTGAATATCATGTGTTTGCAAATTTCTCACAGTTCAGTGCAATTAATTTCAGTATTTGATTCCACGGGAATGATATTTTCCCATCCTTTCCTAAGTTCCGGAATAGTATAAATAGCATATTTCTTTTAGGTTAGATATGTCAATTAAAAACCACCTGGCTCTGGCACCTATATTTTTAGTGCTATGCTTTAAAAATTCCATTGTAATTTCTATGGCTAATGGTCCATTCGGGCTTTCTATTACTTAGTGAATAGATCTGACATTTTGCTTTCTAAACAAGTGGTCATTTCAAATATATTTCAAAATATATTGGAGTAAATTGGTACACAACAGTCTCTCATACTTTTTTTTCCAGAGTTTTACTTACTTTGTCTAGCTCTTGATTTACTTAGCAATTATGTCACTTTTTGTTTTCTAATTTGATTATTTCTGATTACATCTTTATTCTTTTTTACTACTTTCTATCAATTTGATTTACAATTTTTGATAGTGTCTTAAGTTATATACTCAGCTCATTTTCCAGTCTTCTTTTAATAATTAAAAATGTATGGCAATGGAGTTTTCTGTAATAGTGGTTTTGGCTCATTCCTATAAGCTTTCATTTAAATTAAGCTCTGTGATTTCAATTTTGTTTTCTCTTATATGAATCCTACTTAAAAGTATTAGATTTTCTTTTTTTATTATCTTATTATCAACTTCAATTTGTAAAGTATATTGTAAGTTAAAATGCATTGTAAAAGTTATACTTTTGGAAATTTATTTTTCTTACATTTTAAGTATTTCATAAACATAACAGGTAAATGTACATTCTCTGTAGTATACAAATACAAATATAATCATTTTTTAATTATTTTATCCAAACACATTATACTGTTACTTATTTTCTGTCTACTTTGTCACATGCTGTGAAACTGTGTCATTGTTCTTGTATTTCTAAGAGTTAGCATGACATCGGTTTTTCTGTATTGGTCAGTGCTTAACAGTTATTTTGGGATCTTTTAGCTTTATAAAGTATCACCATGATGAAATCAATGTAAAGATTAAGCATCATTCGCATCTCCCCGTGCCCCCCAAAATGAAATACAAAGTCACCCCACTGAAATAGGTCCACTTACATTAGTTGCAACAGAAAGGACAGCCATTCCATAAAGAATGTCTTGCCAAACACCTATGCTATGAGCTTTAGAAGCTACAGTTCTCCTGTATTGAGTGGTAAGTTTCCAGGCATCCACTCGAATCTCTACAATATTATTTATGAGAGCAAGAAGAGGAGCCAAAGGAAAAGAGGCCACAAATAGTGTAACAAATCCAAATTGAATAACTGTAGAGAAAAGAAAAAGGCATGAAGTCATTATTGTGAAGGAGAAAGACAAAAACACCCTGTCCAAATCCTGCTACTTCCTTCATTTTGGAGTGATCCACACGAATATGACAATTCAGGCTTCTGTCTGTCTGTCCAATTCCTCCTCTCCACAGGGGACTTACCTGCTTGCTAGAACTGGAAGAAAGAAACTGGGCATGCATGGTTGAGTTCCTTCTTTGCTCTTCCATTAGAAACATGCTTGTTAGAACAAAATCTATTTCTCTTTGCCTTTTATTATGGGCTAAGTTTAGGTTTATGCTTGTCTAGTCTTTACATTTGTATTAGCAATTTAGTGAAGTAACCAAGTTTTTCAATCTTGCTAGCCCATCTACTTTTATGTATGTATGTATGTATGTATGTATTTATTTATTTTTTATTATACTTTAAGTTCTAGGGTACATATGCAAAACATGAAGGTTTGTTACATATGTATACATGTGCCACGTTGGTGTGCTGCACCCATTAACTCGTCATTTACATTAGGTTTATCTCCTAATGCTATCCCTCCCCTCTCCCCCTACCCCATGACAGGCCCCGGTGTGTGATGTTCCTCTTCTTGTGTCCAAGTGTTCTCATTGTTCAGTTCCCACCTATGATTGAGAACATGCAGTGTTTGGTTTTCTGTTCTTGCGATAGTTTGCTGAGAATGATGGTTTCCAGCTGCATCCATGTTCCTACAAAGGACACGAACGCATCCTTTTTTATGGCTGCATAGTACTCCATGGCGTATATGTGTCACATTTTCTTAATCCAGTCTGTCATTGATGGACATTTGGGTCGGTTCCAAGTCTGCTATTGTGAATACTGCTGCAATAAACATATGTGTGCATGTGTCTTTATAGCAGCATGATTTATAATCCTTTGGGTATATACCCAGTAATGGGATGGCTGGGTCAAATGGTATTTCTAGTTCTAGATCCTTGAGGACTCGTCATGCTGTCTTCCACAATGGTTAAACTAGTTTACAATCCCACCAACAGTGTAAAAGTGTTCCTATCTCTCTACACCCTCTCCAGCACCTGTTGTTTCCTGACTTTTTAAAGGTCGTCATTCTAACTGGCATGGTATGGTATTTCATTGTGGTTTTGATTTGCATGTCTCTGATGGTGAGTGATGATGAGGATGTTTTTATGTGTCTGTTGGCTGCATAAATGTCTTCTTTTGAGAAGTGTCTGTTCATATCCTTCACTTTTTGATGGGGTTGTTTTTTTCTTGTAAATTTGTTTGAGTTCTTTGTAGGTTCTGGATATTAGCCCTTTGTCAGATGAGTAGATTGTAAAAATTTGCTCCCATTCTGTAGATTGCCTGTTCACTCTGATGGTAGTTTCTTTTGCTGTGCAGAAACTCTGTAGTTTAATTAGATCCCATTTGTCAGTTTTGACTTTTGTTGCCATTGCTTTTGGTGTATTAGACATGAAGTCCTTGCCCATACCTATGTCCTGAATGGTATTGCCTAGGTTTTATTCTAGGGTTTTTATGGTTTTAGGTCTAACATTTACGTCTCTAATCCATTTTGAATTAATTTTTGTATAAAGTGTAAAGAAGGGATCCAGTTTCAGCTTTCTACATATGGCTAGCCAGTTTTCCCAGCACCATTTATTAAATAGAGAATCCTTTCCCCATTTCTCATTTTTGTCAAGTCTGTCAAAGATCAGATGGTTGTAGATGTGTGGTATTATTTCTGAGGGCTCTGTTCTGTTCCATTGGTCTCTATCTCTGTTTTGGTACCAGTACCATGCTGGTTTGGTTACTGCAGCCTCGTAGTATAGTTTGAAGTCAGGTAGCGTGATGCCTCCAGTTTTGTTTTTTTGGCTTAGGATTGTCTTAGCAATGTGGGCTCTTTTTTGGTTCCATATGAACTTTAAAGTAGTTTTTTCCAATTCTGTGAAGAAAGGCATTGGTAGCTTAATAAGGATGGCATTGAATCTACAAATTACCTTGGGCAGTATGGCCATTTTCACGATGTTGATTCTTTTTATCCATGAGCATGGAATGTTCTTCCATTTGTTTGTGTCCTCTTTTATTTCGTTGAGCAGTGGTTTGTAGTTCTCCTTGAAGAGGTCTTTCACATCCCTTGTAAGTTGGATTCCTAGGTATTTTATTCTATTTGAAGCAATTGTGTATGGGAGTTCACTCATGATTTGACCCTCTGTTTGTTATTGGTGTATAAGAATGCTTATGATTTTTGCACATTAATTTTGTATCCTGAGACTTTGCTGAAGTTGCTTACCAGCTTAAGGAGATTTTGGGCTGAGACAATGGGGTTTGCTAAATATACAATCATGTCATCTGCAAACAGGGACAATTTGACTTCCTCTTTTCCTAATTGAATACCCTATATTTCTTTCTCCTGCCTGATTGCCCTGGCCAGAACTTCGAACACTGTCTTGAATAGGAGTGGTGAGAGAGGGCATCCCTGTCTTGTGCCAGTTTTCAAAGGGAATGCTTCCAGTTTTTGCCCATTCAGTATGATATTGGCTGTGGGTTTGTCATAAATATCTCTTATTATTTTGAGATATGTTCCATCAATACCGAATTTATTGAGAGTTTTTAGCATGAAGGGCTGTTGAATTTTGTCAAAGGCCTTTTCTGCATCTATTGAGATAATCATGTGTTGTCTTTGGTTCTGTTTATATGCTGGATTACGTTTATTGATTTGTGTATGTTGAACCAGCCTTGCATTCCAGGGATGAAGCTCACTTGATCGTGGTGGATAAGCTTTTTGATGTGCTGCTGGATCCGGTTTGCCAGTATTTTATTGAGGATTTTTGCATTGATGTTCATCAGGGATATTGGTCTAAAATTCCCTTTTTTTGTTGTGCCTCTGCCAGGCTTTGGTATCAGGATGATGTTGGCCTCCTAAAATGAGTTAGGGAGGATTCCCTCTTTTTCTATTGATTGGAATAGTTTCAGAAGGAATGGTACCAGCTCCTCCTTGTACCTCTGGTAGATTTCGGTTGTGAATCCATCTGGTCCTGGAAATTTTTTGGTTGGTAGGCTATTAATTATTGCCTCAATTTCAGAGCCTGTTATTGGTCTATTCAGGGATTCATCTTCTTCATGGTTTAGTCTTTGCAGAGTGTATGTGTCCAGGAATTTATCCATTTCTCCTAGGTTTCCTAGTTTATTTGTGTAGAGGTGTTTATAGTATTCTCTGATGGTAGTTTGTATTTCCGTGGGATCAGTGGTGATATCCCCTTTATCATTTTTTTATTGTGTCTATTTGATTCTTCTCTCATTTCTTCTTTATTAGTCTTGCTAGTGGTCTATCAATTTTGTTTATCTTTTCAAACAACCAGCTCCTGGATTCACTGATTTTTGGGGGAGTTTTTTTGTCTTGATCTCCTTCAATTCTGCTCTGATCTTAGTTATTTCTTGCCTTCTGCTAGCTTTTTAATGTATTTTCTCTTGCTTCTCTAGTTCTTTTCACTGTGATGTTAGGGTGTCAATTTTAGATCTTTCCTGATTTGTGTGCATTTAGTGCTATAAATTTCCCTCTACACACTGCTTTAAATATGTCCCAGAGATTCTGGTATGTTGTATCTTTGCTCTCATTGGTTTCAAAGAGCATCTTTATTTCTGCCTTCATTTCATTATGTACCCAGTAGTCATTCAGGAGCAGGTTGTTCAGTTTCCATGTAGTTGAGTGGTTTTGAGTGAGTTCCTTAATCCTGAGTTCTAGCTTGATTGCACCGTGTTCTGAGAGACAGTTTGTTATAATTTCTGTTCTTTTACATTTGCTGAGGAGTGCTTTACTTCCAACTATGTGGTCAATTTTGGAATAAGTGCGATGTGGTGCTGAGAATAATGTATATTCTGTTGATTTGGGGAGGGGAGTTCTGTAGATGTCTATTAGGTCCACTTGGTGCAGAGTTGAGTTCAATTCCTGGATATCCTTGTTAACTTTTTGTCTCGTTGATCTGTCTAATGTTGACAGTGGGGTGTTGAAGTCTCCCATTATTAATGTGTGGGAGTCTAAGTCTCTTTGTAAGTCTCTAAGGACTTGCTTTATGAATCTGGGTGCTCCTGTATTGGGTGCATATATATTTAGGATAGTTAGCTCTTCTTGTTGAATTGATCTCTTTACCATTATGTAGTGGCCTTCTTTGTCTCTTTTGATCTTTGTTGGTTTAAAGTCTGTTCTATCAGAGAGTAGGATTGCAACCTCTGCCTTTTGTTTTGTTTTGTTTTCCATTTGCTTGGTAGATCTCCCTCCATCCCTTTATTTTGAGCATATGTGTGTCTCTGCATGTGAGATGGTTCTCCTGAATACAGCACACTGATGGGTCTTGACTCTTTATCCAATTTGCCAGTCTGTGTCTTTTAATTGGACCATTTAGCCTATTTACATTTAAGGTTAATATTGTTGAATTTGATCCTGTCGTTATGATGTTAGCTGGTTATTTTGCTCATTAGTTGATGCAGTTTCTTCCTAGCATCAATGGTCTTAACAATTTGGCATGTTTTTGCACTGGCTGGTACCAGTTGTTCCTTTCCATGTTTAGTGCTTCCTTCAGGAGGTCTTGTAGGGCAGGCCTCTCAGCATTTGCTTGTCTGTAAAGCATTTTATTTCTCCTTCAGTTATGAAACTTAGTTTGGCTGGATATGAATTTCTGGGTTGAAAATTCTTTTCTTTAAGAATGTTGAATATTGGCCCCCACTCTCTTCTGGCTTGCAGAGTTTCTGCCGAGGGATCCACTGTTAGTCTGATGGGTTTCCCTTTGTGGGTAACCTGATCCTTCTCTCTGGCTGCCCTTAACATTTTTTCCTTCATTTCAACTTTGGTGAATCTGACAGTTACGTGTCTTGGAGTTGCTCTTCTCGAGGAGTACCTTTGTGGCATTCTTTGTATTTCCTGAATTTGAATGTTGGCCTGCCTTACTAGGTTGGGGAAGTTTTCTCTGGATAATATCCTGCAGAGTGTTTTCCAACTTGGTTCCATTCTCCCCATCACTTTCAGGTACACCAATCAGATGTAGATTTGGCCTTTTCACATAGTCCCATATTTCTTGGAAGCTTTGTTCATTACTCTTTTTTCTCTAAACTTCTCTTCTCGCTTCATTTCACTCATTCATTTCATTCATTTGATCTTCAATCACTGATACCCTTTCTTCCCATTGAAACAATTGGTTACTGAAGCTTGTGCATTCATCACGTAGTTCTCGTGCCATGGTTTTCAGCTCCATCACGTCATTTAAGGACTTTTCCACATTGGTTATTCTAGTTAGCCATTCATCTAATCTTTTTTCAAAGTTTTTAGCTTCTTTGTGATGGGTTCGAACTTCCTCCTTTAGCTTGGAGAAGTTTGATCGTCTGAAGCCTTCTTCTCTCAACTTGCCAAAGTCATTCTCCGACCAGCTTTGTTTCATCGCTGGTGAGCAGCTGCGTTCCTTTGCAGGTGGTGTGGGGGGCACTCTGATTTTTAGTATTTTCAGCTTTTCTGCTGTTTTTTCCCCATCTTTGTGGTTTTATCTACCTTTGGTCTTTGATGATGGTGACATACAGATAGGGTCCTGGTAAGGATGTCCTTTCTGTTTGTTAATTTTCCTTCTAACAGTCAGTACCCTCAGCTGTAGGTCTGCTGGAGTTTGCCAGAGGTTCATTCCAGACCTTGTTTGCCTGGGTATCAGTAGCGAAGGCTGCAGAACAGTGAATATTGCTGAACAGCAAATGTTGCTTCCTGACTGTTCCTCTGGACGCTTCGTCTCAGAGGGGTTCCCAGCCATGTGAGGTCTGTCCCTACTGAGGGGTGCCTCCCAGTTAGACTACTCGGGGGTCAGGGACCCAGTTGAGGAGGCAGTCTGTCTCAGATCTCAAACTCCGTGCTGGGAGAACCACTACTCTCTTCAAAGCTGTCAGACAGGGTCATTTAAATCTGCAGAGGTTTCTGCTGCCTTTTGTTTGGCTATGCCTTGTCCTCAGTGGTGGAGTATACAGTGGCAGGTAGGCCTCCTTGAGCTGTGGTGGGCTCCACCCAGTTCGAGCTTCCTGGCCACTTTGTTTACCCCTCAAGCCTCAGCAATGGTGGGCACCCCTCCCCTAGCCTTGCTGCCATCTTGCAATTAGATCACAGACTGCTGTGCTAGCAATGAGGGAGGCTCAGTGGGCATGGGACTCTCTGAGCCAGGCACAGGATATAATCTCCTGGTGTGCCGTTTGCTAAGACCCTTGGAAAAGCACAGTATTAGGGTGGGAGTGACCTGATTTTCCAGGTGTTGTGTGTCATGGTTTCCCTTGGCTAGGAAAGGGAATTCCCTTACCCCTTGCACTTCCCAGGTGAGGTGATGTCTCGCCCTGCTTCACCTCTCACTTGGTGGGCTGCTCTCATTATCCTGCACCCACTGTCCAACACGCCCCAGTGAGATGAACCCTGTACCTCAGTTGGAAATGCAGAAATCACCTGTCTTCTGCTTCACTCATGCTGGGAGCTGTAGCCTGGAGCTGTTCCTATTCTGCCATCTTAGATTCAATCTACTTTTTGAGATCAGGCATAATGACTGATTCATTTGTATATTCCCAGCAGCCATCTGGGGGTGTGTGTGTGTGTGTGTGTGTGTGTGTGTATGTGTGTGTGTGTGTGCTGGAAATGGAAATATACATCTTCTAGAATAAGAAATTTGTTAAGGTCTTGATTCTCCTTACTATCATGACATCTTTCTAAATAAGTTTTATTCTCTGTCTTCATTAAGACTCAATGAAGGATCACATCTGTGTAAGTTGGCTTATCCCCACACTTTTATTCTTTTGTTTACAACAACGTTTTGGGTAAAAGAACCCATGCAACTAACAGCCCAAGCTTCCCAAATGATTGAAGAAAAAAAATAAAAAGCCATTTAATGGAAATGGCTTTCCATTAAAGGAGAAAATAAAAAAAAAATTCCATTATTCTTCCATTTTTAAATATGTTTCAAATGTTTCTGGAATTTAGTTTCTCTCATCTGACTGAATCGGTCTTGTTATCAAGTGAAAAAAGTACATATTCATTTCCTTTTTTCCCTGCTTTCTCTACCTAACCTACGAGGTAGAAAATGAAGAGGAAGTATTATGTAGAAGCAACACGAACTTTCTAGGTTCACATCTAATATCTCTACCTAAAATCTTTGTGGTCCATAAAAATCTTATTAAACTATGCAAGTTTCAGAATCCACAACAATAAAATGTGTAGAATAATGAATACTCTGCAAAATTGTTTCAAAATCAGAGATAATATATAAAGTTTTCAGAATAAATTAATTATGTCTTAATAAGTGGTAAACAATCTTAAGAAACCTTTGTTTCAACTTTTTAATGTCAGTAATAATCTCTGATGCAGGTATGTGCAAATTCATTTGAAACTTACACAATTAATTAAAAATTATAGCCTCATCACCTTATAAAGCAAAGATTATCTGAGCTTACAAAGAGTTGTATAAAATAGATTCTATTTGTCCTAAATTTATATTTCAATCCATGTGTCACATAAATGTATTGCACTGGAGAAGCATGAAGAATTTTGGATCATTTCATACATTCTACCATGGTTTTACGGGCTCTTGAAAGGTAAGAAAATTTTTTTCTTGGCAGGACACTGGGGCTTACAAATGTAATCCCAGCATTTTGGGAGGCCAAGGTGGGCGAATCATGAGGTCAGGAGATCGAGACCATTTCCTGAAGCAGGAGAATCGCTTGAACACAGGAGGCAGAGGCTGCAGTGAGCCGAGATCGGGCTGCTGCACTCCGGCCTGGGTGACAGAGCGAGACTCTGTCTCAAACAAACAAACAAACAAACAAACAGTTTCCTTAATTCTATGAGAGAAACAGGGAAAGTTGCTTGAGATAAAACACTCTGAGCAGACCATATAAGCAGTTCCCAGAAAAATCTCTCTGAAAGTTGTTCCTCAAGAGTCTCTTCTCTATTCAAACCTTGCAATGTTTTGGATGTTTCTTGTGTTCAGCTTGTATTTCCCTTACATAATCACTTTTAGCCTTACTTTTAGCCTCACAGAAAGGACATACACTAACTGCAAGTCAAACTCTGGAAATTTTTCCAAGCAACTTATTTTGTCTTTGAGCTGTCACTGAGGCAAAGAAATGGAGAAATAGCCATCAAAGCGAATTTGAGATGGGTGTTAAAAAACGACTCTTACTTGATTTGGTTCAACAATATTAACATTCAATTAACAGGAATTATGTCTCTGAGATTAGTGTTTTGAAACTAAACTTTATTCCACAGTCTGTTTGATGGAACAGGGAAATAGGAACAAATTTTCTTTATATCCCTCCACTTATCGTTTTTGCCAATCAGCCAGTGATTTATTGAACACCTACCACGTGCAAGGCAGAAAGAAATATCAGGAGCTGAAAAACCACTCATTCATGCCGACTCTATGTTTCAGAACAGTGGTTAAAAATTACCTGTTTCTAAGTACTCATAGAAAAGCCCAAGGGGTCCAAAACTTTCAAGGTCATGATCCTGCTCCCATCGACTATACAGCTTCTCAGAGTTTGTCCGAGCTTTTCGGCGTCTCCACCAATTCAAAGCCAAGCTGTTGGAAATGATAAAAGTTAATATTATGAAATGCAACTAACAAGAAAACGATCAGAGAATCAGAGTGTTAGATCTGGAACCTAGCAGAAATTAGAAATTGAGAAACTTAAGATCACAGAGTAAAGGGAAATGACTCCAGCCAAAGCGCAAATCAAAATCTAGTGTTCTTTTCATGATACATGCAGAAGTCAAGAGTTCTTTATTAGGGTGATCGAGAAAATAAGACAATCTTTACTCTGTTCAGAGAAACATATTCACTCAGAGACAGCATGGCTAAGGAATAAGTGGAGGAGAGGGTTATCACTAAAAACCACTTACTAATCCTGATGCTGTCATGATGCTCGGAAGAAAATTCAAACAAATATGAAATTGATTATAATAGGAAATGACTTAAATAATGTGAAAATAAATACAATAACATTAAACAAAATTTTAACCAACTGTATTCCATGCTATATAAAAAGATGATATATCTTGAGAATGTATTACTTTTTTAAAAAAGAGAGTTTTAAAAAAGAAAATAAAATTAGCAAATCAATAAATATATTACATTGACTGGTTTGAGGTGAAAAATATAAAATCATCTCAATTGATGCAGAAAAATGTATTTGACGTATTAAAACCTACTTAGGAAAGAAAAGTAGAAACAGAAAAAAAAAATTATTTCAATCTTATCAGAAATATCTACTAAAATCCTAGGGCAAACTTTTCCTTCCTTCCTTCCTTCCTTCCTTCCTTCCTTCCTTCCTTCCTTCCTTCCTTTCCTTCCTTCCTTCCTTCCTTCCTCTTTTCTTTTTCTCTTCCTCCCTTCCTTCCTTTCTTTCTCTTTCTTTTTCCTTCTTTTCTTTCTTTTTCTTTCTCTTTCTTTTCCTTCCTTCATTCCTTCCTTTTCCTTCCCTTCCCCTTCCTTCCCTTCCCTTCCCTCCCTCCCTTCCTCCCTCCCTTCCTTCCTTCCTTCCTCCCTCCCTCCCTCCCTCCCTCCCTCCCTCCCTCCCTCCCTTCTCTTCTCACTCTCTCTCTTTCTCTCTCTCCTTTTATCTTCCTCTATGTCTGTCTCCTTTATTTCTTTCTTTTTTGAGACAGGGTCTCACTCTGCCACTCAGGCTGGAGTGCAGTGGTGCAATCACAGCTCACTGCAGCCTTGACCTTTTCTCCTGCCTCCACCTCTCAAGTAGCTGGGACTAAAGGCATGTGCCTTCATGCCTGGCTAATTTTTAAATTTTATTCTGTATGATGGGGTCTCATTTTGTTGCCCAGGCTGGTCTTGAACTCCTGGGCTCAAGCGATCCTCCCTCCTCAACCTCCCAAAGTGTTGGGATTACAGGCATGAGCCAATGCACCAGGCTGCAAACATCATTCATAATAGGGAAAAGTCTGAAGCATTCACTTTAGAATCAAGAACAAAATAAGAATTTGCATGATCACATTCAAGATTACTGGAGATCTTAGGCGTAAAATAAAATAAGAAAGGCAAAATCATTGGAAATAAAGGAGAAATCTGTGATTATTAACAGTGATGTGATTGAATAGAAAACCCAAGTGAAGTCAGACAAAATAATTAGAAATAATATTAGGATTTATTAATATATTTCATTCCTCTATACCCACAACACACAAGTAGAAAACGTATATATTTTTTAAAATATATCATTTACAATAGCAAATAAAAACTACCTAGAAATTGATGTGACAAAAGATTTATAAGACCTATATGTAGAAGTTTAAAATATTTATTAGAATTCATTAAAGTCCATTTTAAGTGTTCACGAGTAAGAAGGCTTGGTATTATTTTTAAAAATTCAATGGTTTATATTGAAACAATTAAAATATAATTTCAATGAAAAAGCCAAATTATTTTTCCATGTAAAATCTGACAAGATGTTTATAAAATTTATACAGATTGATAAAAGACCAAGAATAGCCAAGACAGTTCTACAGATAAAAAATAAGTTGATAAATGTTGCCCCACAAGATATCAAGACTTAGAAAACTGTATTAATTAAGAGATTGTAGTACTGTATTCACAATAGCAAAGACATGGAATCAACCTAAATGTCCCTCAGTGGTAGAGTAGATAATGAAAATGTGGTACACATACACCATGGAATGCTAGGCATCCATAGAAAAGAACAAGATAAGATCATGTTCTTGGCAGGAACATGGATGGAGCTGGAGGCCATTATCCTTAGCAAACTAATGCAAGAACAGAAAACCAAATACCACATGCTCTCACTTATAAGTGAGAGACAAATGATGAAAACACATGGACACATAGAGGGGAACAGCACACACTGGGGCCTATCAGAAGGTGGAGTGTGGGAAGAGGGAGAGGATCAGGAAGAATAATTATTGGGTATTAGGTTTAATACCTGGATGATAAAATAATCAATACAACAAACCCCCATGACACAAGTTACTTGTGTAACAAACCTGCACATATACCTCTGAACTTAACAGTTAAAAAAAGAGAGAGATTGCTGTACTGGTACAGGGATAAACAAATCTTGGGATAGAATGGAAAACTTGAAATAGCCTTGCACTTGGTATAATTGTAGACAGTATTTATATGGCATGTAGATAGCGTTTATATGGCATGTGGATAGTGTTTATATGGCATAAAAAGTATTGTAGATAATATTGTATGTAGATGAATAGTATTCTAGATGATGGAGCACAGGAAAAAGGAACTTTTCAATAAATGGTAATATAAGGGTTTATACAATATATAGTTTATAGATATATATACACATATATGTACAAAATAGACTTGTATCTCATATCAAACATAAAAATCCTGTCCATATGTATTTAGAATTTGAAAGTGAAAAACAATAATGTTAGAATGTATAAAAAATTTAGAAGTAAGTATATGAGAATATATTTGTATATGTCTGTGTGTTTCCATATAACTTTTTATCAGTACATCTGTATATCCAGTATTTTGCCCAGAACCTTACTTTTGGCATAACTTTAACAGATATAGGAAATAATAATGAAAATGTCTTATAATCCCGGGTAGGAAAATATTTCTTAAACAATTGTTTAAAAATGCTAACCCACAAAATAAAAGACTGATAAATTCTACCATATTAAAGTTATGTAATTTTGTTCATCTAAAGCAATGGTTTCCAACTGGGAGTAATTTTGCCCACAATGACACAATTGCACTCTCTGAGGATATTTTGGTTGTCCCAACTGGAGAGGGATGGGTTACTGGCATCTAGTGGATAGAGTCCAAAGATGCTGTTAAACATCTTACAATGCAAAGGATAACCCGTACCCCACAGCTAAGAATTATATCAATAATTCTGTGGTTGTGACACTGTGACCTAAACATACTATTAAAAAATAAAAAGATGACAGTTATCTTAGAATAAAATGTTTTCAACATATACAACCAAAAAAGAAGCAAATAAACAAAAACCAGTAACCAGAAGTTTAAAAGTATTCATAGAAATAAATTGAAAAAAAGATTGACAAGTAGGAAAATGGTTAAACAACATGAACAAGCATTTAATCGAAAAGGAAACAAATATGGCCAAAAATGCTTATTCATGTTGTTAATCAGAAAAAATTATACTAAAATGAGATATCATTTATAGCCTCCAGTTGACAAAAATTAATAAGACAGTATGAAGTACCATAGCAAATGTGGATTAAGAGGAATATTTATATATTGCTTATACTCAAGCTAAAACACAAAGAGGAAAAATGAATGATGTAAAGAGGAAAAAGCACCTGTGATTTCTGAGACACTATCAAACAGATGAGCATACTGTAACTGAAGTCACAGTGGAAAAGAGATCATCCAGTTCAAGAAAGAGAACATGGCTAGAAATTTTGGAAGCTCTTTCATGTGCTTCATTCCATTTATAAATTCTTCAATCCCCACGTCCATAGCCATTATCTTAAATTTTATAAGAATCACTTCCTTGCTTTTTTAAAAACTAGTTTTGCCTATGATCCATTTTGAGTACATTTATGAATGAGGTGTAAGTTTCACATAGCTTTTTATTATTTTGCACATGGGATGTCCAATTGTTCCAACACCATTTACAAAAAAGCCTACTCTTTCATCAATGAATTGTTTTTGCACCTGTCTTAAATTAAATGGTCCTGTTTGGCTAGAGCACAAATTTCTGCAATAGCTGTTTCTACAATCTCTACTCCGTTCCACTGGTTTAAATAACTATCCCTTCACCAACCCTACATTGTCTTGATTAATGTAGTTTTTAGTAAGCGTTCAAATTGAGTAGGGTATTTCTTACAGCTTTATTCTTCTTTTATCATACTTCTTTGGGTTATTTTAGTTAATTGGCCTTCCATATACATTTTAGAATCCACTTGTCTATACCTATAAAAATTCTGCTGATATTTTGATCATAGCAACAATAAAGCGATATATCAATTTGGGGATAATTGACCACCAACATGATATTTCTCACCATTTATATAGTTTTAAAATTTATTTAAGATTTTATAGTTCTCCCTACACAAATTCTATATGATTTTAGATGCTACAAAATTATTTCATTTGTTTGGAGCTAACAAATTCTGTGCTAACCAATGTTTCTTCCATCCTGTACTTTCACTTTGTGATCTCCTTTTGCTTAAGAAAATCTTTCAGTAGTTCTTTCCATGACAATCTATACATGCAAACTCTCCTAGTCTTTTCATGTCTAAAAATGTCTATTTTACCAGCACTGTAAATAATAGTTAACCTGGTTCTAGAAATGAAAAGGGAACATTATTTTCACTGAGAACCTTGAAAATACTATCTTTTGGCATCTAATGCTATTGATGAGAAGCTGATGATAGTATAGACGACATTCATTTGAATAAAGTTAATCTTTTTCATCTAAGATTTTTAAAGATTGTCGGTTTATCTTTGGTGTTCTGTAGTTTCACCATAATGAATCAGGGTGTGAACTGAATTATATTGTCTTGAATTGAATTCTAGTATCTTGATTCATACTCAGAATTTGTTTCCATTTCTGAAACTTGTGTTTTTCCTCATTTTTGAAAAATGTTCAGCAATTACCTATTCAAATATTTTTTTCCTTCACCATTCACTCAATTCCCTTTTTCTGGAACTACTAGTAGATTAATGTGGAAGCCTCTTAATCTAACATACCCTTATTTTATTTTTATTAAATGTCATGTATTTGTTACACTGTATAAGGTAGGTATTTCTCACTATTATTTTCCAATTCACTAATACATTCTTCAAACATGTCCAGGCTGGAATTGTACCCTGGAATTTTCCCATCTATTGTATTCATTATTTAAAGCATAATTTTTCACATATGTGCAATTGCTTCCATTTCATATTTACTTATTCTTATTTCATTTCTGTCCATTTTTATTTATTTCCTTACCTGTTTTAATGACAGTATCACCTTCCCTTATGTTGTTAGTATTATCAACATCATTTTTTAAGGGCTTTGCTAGAATATTCTAGTTAGAAATATCAGCTGGAGTAAGTTCGCTTTCTAATAATTGATTTTGTTCACAGCCTTTGTAGCATTAAATATTATCACATTTTGAAATTCTGGTTATTAGGAAAGCTCGGGGTTTTTGTTGTTAATTTTTTTTTTTTTTTTATTCTTTTACCTCCCCTGTCTTTTGTCTCTCTCCCTCTCTGTGCATATGTATCCCTCATCTTCTGTTTGGTTTAGGTATTGCCTCCATTCAGTCCTCCGGGTTCTCAATCTAGAGCTAGAACTTAAAATAAAAGTTTGGGGGCCAGGCACTGTGGCTCACGCGTGTAATCCCAGCACTTTGGGAGGCTGAGGCGGGTGGATCACCTGAGGCCAGGAGTTCCAGACCAGCCTGGTCAACATGGTGAAACCCTGTCTATACTAAAATTAAAAAAACTTAGCTGGGTGTGGTGATGTGTGCCTGTAATCCCAGCTACTCAGCAGGCTGAGGCAGGAAAATTGCTTGGACCCAGGAGGCAGAGGTTGCAGTGAGCTGAGATTGCACCATTGCACTCTAGTGTGGGCGACACAGTGTGACTCTGTCTCCAAAAAAAAAAAAGGTTTGGCTATTTCTCTTATGGATGTGGTATATCTAAGCATGAAACTAGAAGGTTAGGCTCACATTTATTGCCATTTGTGAGGATAAGTCCGTGCTCTTCTTTTGTTAGTACTTGAAATAGAGCCCTGAGTGGCACTATGAAATTGTGTATATATTGGAGGTGCGAAGGTGCAGGGATGGTGTTTTCAATCTTCTTTCATGAGTGAGAATAAACCCAGTCTCTGGCTTCAAGTGCAGTTAAACTGGATGAGCCGCTGTATTAAGTGGAGCACTTTTACTCCACTTTATATTGCATACCAAGCCCCGACACAGTCATTTCCTAACTAGGAGCCGTGCAGGATCGTAGACTTATGATTTTATAATTCTTTCTCTTTTTATCCATGACAATGTCCATCCACTATTTGAGATAAATTGTCAGTTTAGTTTTCTCTTTTTATAATGTATTCATTATTGCTGTGTTTTGATCAGAGAGCAATCTTTCATTGACCTGAAAGTCTCCATCATTTCATTTACAATCTATTTTTATGTCTAGATTGCATGACACATGGATATTTTTACAAAGTTCACCTTTTAGTAATATCCAGAAATAATACACAGCGTGTAGAATAAACTGCAGAGGATATAGCATTTAGATGTCCCAGTGAAATCTTCACAGGAGAGAAAAGTAACAAAAATGCACATTTAAAAGATTGTATTCATAACATTATATTGTACCTCATAAATACAGATAATTATTATTTGTGAAATAAATTTTTAAAACCTTGCCAGCCATGGAACCAAAATAAATAAATAAATAAAAATAAGAGTTTATATTACCTTAATGCAACCTTCACTGTTGATTAAAAATAAAGCTTTCTTTTGGCTTAAACATTTTCTAACGAAGGCATCATGATAATCAAAAAATTCCATCATGTTCCAGAGGAAATCTCTCATGGTTACTTAAATCAAATAAAAAGCTTGTAAGTCATACATACGGATAAATGGCTTCTTTAATGTTTCCAAAAATCTGTTTTCCGGTCATTATAATGGTCAGTTGCGTTGTCAATTCTATAAGACAGCCTCCAGGATCACACTAGTCAGAAGCAAGATGGGAGAAAACAGAATTGAATGATCAAAAAGATGGAAATTTGCAACATCTAAAGGAAACCCTAAACCATAAGATTAGAATCTCGAGGTTTTGGTTGGAAGGGTTAAGAGATATTTAGTCCAATAGCTCCAAACCTGATCACAGACCAGTGCCGGGCTAGCTGCATTAGATTCATCTGTGAACTGTGTTAAAAAACACAGATTTCTGGATCTCATTCTTAGAAAATTCTAAGTCTTTATATCTGGGTTAGGGTTGGGAGTTGTTATATCTTCCATTTTCCAAAATTTGGAAACCATGGATCTGTTCTAACTCTACTACCTATAGTAGAACCATTTCTACAGAAAGTAATCAGTCTTCCCTTGCAGGAAATTTTTAGGAATAAAGACTTTATGTCATTTTACGTCTCATATTTTACTGCCAAACCATTGGCAAAATGTAACTTCTTGCTCAAAAATAAACTGAGAAGTTTATCAAATGACAGGATTCATCTGTGAACAATACTCTCTATGGATACAGTCAGTGTCTAGGTATCTTTTGTAATTTTTTAGCATGTGAATCAGTGCTTGGCACACAGAAAGTGGTTAATACTGAGGTATTGAAGCTACACACCTCACCTCACCTCTCAAGGAAATTCTTACCTCTTCACTTCTCCACTCATCAAATAAATATGTGTATTTTCCGGGATAGCCTACGAACTTCCCTTTAAAGAAAGCTACGTAGAAGCAGGATGAGTAAAAATTTACAAACTGAAACAGGAACATTTTCAAGGTAAGACTGCTCTCATACTCCTGGTATGTTCGAGGAATTTCTATTAAGTAAAAAAAAAAAAAAAAAATCGTTCAGTGCATCTTCTTATTTTTCCTTGAACTTCGTACTCCCTGGGACAAGTGAACATCAAGTAACTACAGATTTGTGTTAGATTTTCTGTTATACACTTTGTATTAAACTAACCACTGGAAAAGCCTAGGAAGCTGTTATTACCACAGTCAGAGAGACAGCATTCTTGTCTTGGGGTTACACAGAATTTGAAATTCAAACCCAGATGATATGGTCTGGCACTCTGTCCCAAGCAAAATCTCATGTCAAATTGTAATTCCCACGTGTCAAGGGAGGGACCTGGTGGGAGGACATTGAATCATGGGGGTGGTTTCCCCCATGCTGTTCTCTTGGTGTTGAGTGAATTCTCAAGAGAGCTCATGGTTTTATTTATTTATTTATTTTTGAGATGGAATCTCACTGTGTCACCCAGGTGGAGTGCAGTGGTGCGATCTTGGCACACTGGAACCTCCGTCTCCCAGGTTCAAACAATTCTCCTGCCTCATCCTCCTGAGTAACTGGGACTACAGACGTGTGCCACCACGTCTGGCTAATTTTTTTGTATTTTTAGTAGAGACAGGGTTTCACCATGTTGGCCAGGCTGGTCTCAAGCTCCTGACTTTGTGATCCACCCGCCTCGGCCTCCCAAAGGGCTGGGATTACAGGTATGAGCCACTACACCCGGCCAATTGAGAGCTAATGGTTTGAAGGTGTGGCACTTCCCCATGTACTCTCTCTCTCTCCTGCTGCCTTATGAAGAAGGTGTTTGCTTCCCCTTTACCTTCCACCATGATTGTTAAGTTTCCTGAGGCCTCACCAGTCATGTGAACCGTGAGTCAATTAAACCTCTTTCCTTTACAAACTACCCAGTCTCAGGTAGTATCTTTATAGCAGTGTGAAAACGAACTAATACACCAAATAAGAAAACGAAATAATACACCAAATAAGAAACTTATGCTCATCTCCAAACACTATCTGCTATCCTATAAGCCACTAGAACTCATCTGTTTACAATCAGGTTTGAAGAAAATAAGATCACGTCAAGGGCAGGGATGATTTCCAACAGAATTGTGTTGCCCTCTCATGAATTCAATGGCTATATTAATTTTGAAAATAATATGATTAGCAAATAGTGGCAGAAATAGTACACATTTTCCCTCTCCTTTATTTAAAATGCATGAGCATGATCTGTCATTTAATGAATTCTAAAGATAACAAACTATTAAATTATCTTCACCCTGCAATAGAGGGTCATGAAGCACAAAAATGTAGAAAAGTATGTTTTCCTGAGCTGATGATCTCCCAGTAGCATGAGCTGATCCAGCCAAATCATGACATTTTCAGCAATACTGAAAGTATCACAAAATATTTTAAAGACACAGATAACTCCCCCATTTTAGTGAAATGTAGCTGTATTCCTACAAAACTTGTAATGTGAACTTGAATGATTTTTTTTTCCCCACTGAGGAAAACAGTGAGTTTTTAGGTGCTTTTATTTTTTTTTATTTATTTATTTTTTAAATTTATTTATTATTATTATACTTTAAGTTGTAGGGTACATGTGCATAACGTGCAGGTTTGTTACATATGTATACTTGTGCCATGTTGGTGTGCTGCACCCATCAACTCATCATCTACATCAGGTATAACTCCCAATGCAATCCCTCCCCCCTCCCCCCTCCCCATGATAGGCCCCTGTGTGTGATGTTCCCCTTCCTGAGTCCAAGTGATCTTATTGTTCAGTTCCCACCTATGAGTGAGAACATGCGGTGTTTGGTTAGGTGCTTTTAAAAGCAATTTATCTGCTGTGATTTTCTCACTGTTAACAGCAGAAGTAAGAATGAGAGAGAACTCCAAATTTGAAGATAGTATATAATGAAAGTCTCATCTCAGTGCTCATTCCAGCGCTGACTGAATAATGTGGTCTTTTGCTTGACATCGGCCATGATGCCTATGTACAACAGATTCAAAGGAGCTTGAGCCCTGGAGTGAACTCAGAGAAGAGGCTGATGCCTTGATTTGAGTCTCCGATCTTACTGCTAACTTGCCAGGAAAAAGAGCAAAAGCGACTGTGCTCTGTGCTGCTCTACCTAACTCAATCTCTCACTTAACCTGTGATCCCTTTCGATTACTTTCCTTGTGGCTTTAAGTAGAAATGTTAATATTTTAACAAGAAAATAATCCAAGTTCTATGAGATGGCAGTAGAAAAGAAAAGCACTAAAATTTAGATTTATTTAGGAGAAGCTGACTTTTCCGTTTTTTCAGAATAACTTCCAAAATCAATACTTTCTAAGAACCATACACATGAAATAACAATTATCTGTGTCTTCAGTAAAGTGATTATTTTTCTTAGGATTCAGCTAGACCCATCAAGGGAGAATTAAGACAAGAATACTCAGAAAGATAAATAGAGTCCAAATTCTTATTTTTTTTCCAGTTCTTTTTGCTGCTTCCGTTATAATGGACCTTGAATTGTGGCTCTTAAGCAATTTTGAAATAGCAGATATGAGTCTACCTATAGAGAAAAATTGCCTTAAAAGGTACCCTTTGAAAATGAACTCCTGGGGAGCTGATCCAAAATAGACATATAGCATCAATAAGAATCATTCTTCAGAATCACACTAATGATTTGGCGAGCTTACCCATTTTTGTGATCCATGCAGATATCTTTTCATAAAAGAAATTCAAGATCAAGATGACAATAAAGTTCAAGCATGATCCTGTGAGTGATGTGGTTATCTGAGGAGTAAGGAAGCTTTTGACCTGCTTTAAGGATGCATCACTTTCCATGAAACTAGCAAGTGTAGCAAAGACTGACAGGCGATACACAATTACAGCTACCATACTGGTGACAACAAGAGACATCTGGGAAAGGAAAACAAAGAACTGCTATTTGGGTCTCTGCATCTCTGTTAGGAATACATATCTAACATATTGTTTATTCTGTTAATCTCATTATATGAAGTTTAGCAGGTCTCATGTGCAAAGCAAACTAAGTCAGTCTCTCTTTCCCTAGATGGCAAGATGTGAACACTGGCAAGGTAAAAGGGTTAAAGATAAGGCATATACTAGCTGCTGGTTAAGTCTAAAAGAAATGTCTTCATTGTTCATCCTTTAGGCTTATTCTCTAGTAGGGAGTGGCAACCTATAGTAGAAGGCCAAATCCTGCCTGTGGCCTTGCCTGATCTTATATGGTCCTTAAGTTAGGAATGTTCTTTTGCATTTTTTTTTTTTTAGACAGAGTCTCACTCTGTTGCCCAGGTTGGAGTGCAGTGGCACAATGTTGGCTCACTGCAAGCTCCACCTCCCGGGTTCAAGCGATTCTCCTGCCTCAGCCTCCTTAGTAGATGGGACTACAGGCGCCTGCCACCACACTCGGCTAATTTTTTGTATTTTAGTAGAGATGGGGTTTCACCGTGTTAGCCAGGATGGTCTCGATTTCCTGACCTCGTGATCTGCCCACCTCGGCCTCCCAAAGTGCTGGGATTACAAGCGTGAGCAACCGTGCCCAGCCTTCTTTGGCATTTCTAAAGGTTATAGAGAAAAGTAAAGGCAATTATGTTCCAGAGACTATATGTGGCACAAAGCCAAAAATATATATGGCTCCTTTATAGAAAATGTTTGCTGATGCATGCTCTACATTGAAGTTGAAGATGTAGAATCAAGATCACTTATTTTCCTAAGAAAAATACATGCCAATATTGCATTTCACTTCCCCTCAGAATATTGCCATTAGTGCTCTAATATGCCTGGTAGTTTAGAAATTTATATAGATTCTGTATAAATTTTGTACACTTCCAATATTGCAAAAGCACAAAGATGGCTTTCTACCAATCATTAGAAATTTTATTCTAAAAGTTGAGGAAATGAGTCAGATTAAATGAAAACTAGAAATCAAAACCAGAAAATTTTCTGGGGATATACTCCAGATTTCTCAAAAGAGAGTCCTGAATTAATGATTCTCCCTGTTTTATTTTATCACATCTCCTTAATAATTATTACATAATCTAAGAAAACATATTTTTACTGTTTTAAAATATGAAAATAATAGATTTATCTTTAACAAGAAATGTTAAGGATAACATTTCTTGTTAAAGATAAATCATATGGGGTTTATGGACTAGTGAGTCTAAACTATAATCTACAACTGTCAATTATTTATATTTCAACATGCTAACTAACCCCTTAGAAGGTAACACTGCCTGTTTTCCTAAAATTAAACATTAACTGTTAAGAGGGAACACATTTGGAAAAAGGAAGAGCAGGAAATAAAGTGGAAATAAAGATACATTCATGATTTTTCTAAACTAACCAAAGAGTCTGGAATCAGAGTAAGTTTGTTATTCTGTCCTGATTTCAAGTGATCACTTAAATGAAGTGTTGTGAGGCAGGGAGGGACAGGCTTTAAGACAAAGCATCTCCTCTTCCTCGAGATCTTTTCCCAAAGTTTAATTATGGAAAATCCCTATAAATTACAGTTTATTTTGTGTAAGAGCTATAACCAAGATAAAAAGACCAGGGAGGGAGAGGGAAAGGAAGGACTCAAGAGACATTGCAGATAACACTGTTGAGATAGCTCATTTAATCACCTGTTGAAGAAATTATAGCAATTTTTAAAGAAATGCTCACCCATAATGTCACTGTGGCTCCTGAAAGAAAGTACCATGGAATACGTGCATATAGAGGCATGTAAGGTTCCATCTCCTGTGATGTTGAAGAAATCACAAAGAAATTCAAAATCTCCCCTCTAAGTCAAGACTCCAAGCACTAGTCAATATCATAGAGCCCGGTTAAAGCAGGAACCTCCCAAAAGGGCCTACTATAGGCCATGGAAAGCTACATTATAGGAATGGTTCCTTCTCTTGAAGGAGAAATCTCTAGGCGTCCTAGATGGGGTATTTTACACATGATATGAGACAAAATGGATACACACAATTTCCTAAATGCTGAATTACGATGTTTAGGGCCTGGCACTCAGTAAATAAAGTCAAATAATGAAGGTTGCTGCTTAGGCAGACATGCTTTATGATGTTTAATGGTGTTATAATTTTATCTAATTGAATCGAATTGCATTGCTCTGCAATTGCTCTGCATAATATTAGATGCTTTCTTTATATTTTTCAGATAAACTGTGTTCTTCCACATAGCTCAGGAGCCAAGACTTCCACCTTTAATCTTTAAGAGTCATTAATGAAAGATATTGATTATACAGCTGACATTCTTAGGCACATCAAGAAGCAAGTAGATTTTACCTAAAAGAAGCAAAAAATAATAAAAGAAAAAAAAAGCTGTCAGCAGAAATCAAAATCATGTAATTCTATAACATAATATTTCACATTTTAAGAATTTTAAGGGTGTTCTGAATAAAAATACGACTCTCAACAGGCAGGGTAGGCTGTCCAAGAGTCCTACAGACCTCAGAATGTGTGTGGATGTATGTGTATATGTGACTGTGTACATGTATATTCATGTATGCACCCAATGTATGTGTGCTCATGCATGTGTATGCATATTTGTGTGGGTGCACGTGTGTGTTCCCAATGCAGACTTAAATGTGACGGTTCTGGTTGCCCTTAAACACTGAAGAAGCACTGCAATAATTAAAAATAAATACATAAATAAATAAATACATAAAAAATTCTGTTTCTTGATTTCTAAACCACGAAAGCTAAGTGAAGTCAATGATTCACAGTGAATCAATACATATGGCTTTTCAACCGGATTCAAATGTAAGCATTCAATACATTTTTTTTCTGTTAATTTTTGGCAAAGCTGATGGGACTGCTTTTGTTTTATTTTTTATCTCATGAAATAGGAATAAACATCATGTCATTATTCTGTCAATATCTTTTAATATATTTTCTTAATTTCAAACTGCCACCCAAATTGTTAATGTATTTTCTGAGATGCTTTCATGCTCTTTGGAGATGTTTTTGTGATCTTCCAATGAAACTTAGTAATTGTTTAGTGAAGCCTAAATGGTGAAAATAATTTTAAATGTTACATTGCAAGAATAGTTTTCTGAAGAGAAGAGGGAATTCTACTGAAGAGAGTATATTTGGGACACATATTATTCTCTTTTAAATAGCAGCAGGAAACACATTATGGAAAACAGATTATGGAAAAATAGGGGCTCGAAAAATATGTAACCAAGATTCTGGTCTTTAAAGGAAAGCACTTCCATTTTCACATGAAAAAAGTGAGGTACCAAAAAGTTAAACAACTCAGTTAAGAACATACAGCTGGTTTGTCAGCTAAGCATTCTAATACATAGACTTCTTCCCCCACACACCAATACAATGATTGTCAATATAATTAATTAAAAGGGGCCATGTGAAGAAAAGTTAATCTAATAAAACAATCACTCATAAGACCTCAATCTTAATATAAATACTATGTTAATTTTTATATATCACTTAGGATCATTTCAATGTCTATACATTTATATACAAAACCCACAGCATACACACTATTTTCCTTTTTGAACTTAGTTTAACGTTATTATGCCTTGGATTTGTTTCAAAATAATTTAGTGACACAAAGGAGTATGAGTATGAATGAAACAAGATTGTCCATGAATTAAAAATGATTAATTCTGAGTGATGGGTTCATCCATGTGGTTCATTATACATTTCTATCTACATTTGAAAGTGTTTGAAAATTTTCATATATATACATTCATATATATGTATTTATATACATGTATGTATATTAGAGACAAGTAGTTTATGTCATTTATATGTTGCAGAATACTTTAAAGGCAAATTAAACTATGATTATATGAGAAGAAACCTATGGCAGTGTGTCCATTGAGATATGCTGCCCATTTCACAGTATTCTAGTCTACCTTGGTCACTGGATTCAATTTCCTGTGTTTACACATAGCTTCAAATTCTGGTCTCAGCTGAAGCTGCTGCTGTTCCTCTTCAAAGTCCACCAGGTCCCACTCATATTCCAGTCTGGCTTGTCGTTGTTTCCAAAACTCCAAAAATAAGGTGACTACAGGTAAACAAATATATATATAAAAAAGATATAAAAAAAAGTTAAAAACTTTTTCAACTTTTCCCTTTAATCGCTTTGGTTGCAGGATGGTTCACATGTTTCAGGTGGCTATTGTTTCACTGTTGTGTTTGATTAAAACTTCATCAATTATTAATGTTGGCATAATATTGTGTATCCGATAACATACTGAAAAAAAACTCATACAAAAATTTAAATTAATTTCTTGGTCAGTGGTCCAAGCAAGAATTATTTTCAGACATATTAATAGATTTCTTCATTCAGATAATTTGAAGTAATATTTAAAATTAGCTTTTTATTAACACTGAATTTTTTTTTTGCATGTATCTTTTATCTTTTATGGAAATCATTTAAGTCATTGTACTGCTTTCTCAGGCTTAGGGAAATATACCTAGGAAGCATAAAAGTCAATCCCCAGCACAATTACTCTCTCTTTTAAAATACATATATTATGTATACACACAAAACTTCAGCTTTCTTTTCATGTCTTTATTTGAGTCTCCTTCTGTCACCCAGGCTGGTCTCAAACCTCTGGCCTCTAGTGATCCTTCCACCTCAGCCCCCCCAGAGTGCTGGAATTATCAACTTTCAATTGAAGAATATATATTTACAGAAAAGTACACAAAATATAAAAGTACAATTCAAAAAAAATTACAAAATAAATATACCCATATAATCAGCACCAATATAAAAAATATTCCATTACAAATGGATTTACATAAATGGTATACAACTGATAGTTTTTCGTGTCAAGCTTTTTTTTTTTTTTTTTTTTTTTTTGGTTCAACTTTGTTGCTGTGTGCAGTGAAAATTCATTTATTTTCATTGCTGCATAGTATTCAACTGTATGGTTAAATTGCAATTCTGGTTATATATTCTTGGACTGACAGACATTTGAGTTGTTTCCAGATACCTGCTATTACACATAGTGTTGCTGTGAACATTCTTGTAATCTACTGGTGTGCATATACATGCCTTTCTATTGGGATATACTTAGGAAGAGAATACTAACATCTCCAATATGAACTTATGATTTTATCATCTATAAAAGATTCAACTTTCTGACTCACTACCTTTTAAACAATGTAAAGAACTATGGATATCCATACATTTTTTAAAATCCTAATTATATTTTTATCATTGTAGTCATTTAATTGCTGTCTCAGCTTCCAAAATATATTTTTCCAGTGCAAATATATCTATCTTCTGACTGTTGGTTTTTTGTTTATTTGCTCATGTATACATTGGCTTATGTTTTCCTTTGCTCATTATTTAAACTTTAAAGAAATAGTTAAACATTTATTAAGTGGGAAGAACACTGTAGACTAACTACTTAACAATTTTAAAGTGTACAATTAATTATTGTGGACCATTAGCACAATGTTGTACAGACCTTATTCATCTTGCTTAATTGAAACTTTAAAGTATGCTTACTGATTAATAACTGCTCATTTCCTAATCCTCCAACCCCTGGTAACCACAATTCCACTCTTTGATTCCATGAGTTTGGCTATTTTAGATACCTCATATAACTCCTCCAGTTAAAAAGTAATTCAGCCCTCCTCTGTACTCCCTCAGCATTTACAATGCACTTCTATGAAAGTAGACTTCAGATTCTTTCCCAATTAGATTGTGACTTTCTTAACCATAGGTTATATTTCATTCACTTATTCATACTATCATTTAACACTGGTTGTGAATTTCATGAGGCAGAAACTTTTACTCTATTAATTTCATTACTGCTGTATGCAGTAAATACATTGTTAGCAGGGAGAACAGTTTCCTGAACTTGGTACTGTTAAACATTTTAATATTTGCTTGTTTGTTTATACCACAACAGGACAACTACCATTAATTTTAGAAGCAGTATTTGGTTACCATGGCTATGCAAGAGATTGGATGTCATATACATAATGCTAAAACTTTTAAATACACTAAGCATTTAAAATTTTTTGTCTCAAAGTTTGTTAATGCTGAAGTAGAAATAAGAAAGTTGGCTGACATAGAAGGGATTTTGAGATAAATTAATGATGGTACAAAATAGCTAGCAAAAAGAGTACTGTAAGGAAAGAGAAATGATATGGACTAAAACCAAAATTGTTCCCATGATTTCTATGGACTTTTGTGATTATAAGTATATAGGAATCACAGGATTCACATATTTCCTGAAAAGGATTTCAGGAAATTAAAGAGACCCTTGGTTTGGGCCTTACATTTTATGCCTAAATAGGAATTGACCTTTTTTATTTTTAAGAAGAAATACAATTAGCACTTAAATTATTCATTGATGCAACATATATTTGAATACATACCATATGCCTAGCCCTGGAACTATGGAGATGAAAGCCATGGTGTTTGTACCAAAGGAGCAAGTAATCTAGTGATGAACCTGGCTTATACACAATAACAATCATGGAGGCATGTACACTAAAAATGTGTCTTACAATCAAGGACTATGTATGTGCATATTTAAATTCCTATTGCCTAGAATAGTACCTGTTCCAGGGTAGAAACTTTAAAAACTAGTTGCTGAATTATATTAAAGTATAAATAGAATGAAATCATTAAATTTCTGAAATAAAGCATAGGTGAACATCTTACATTATCTCTGAGTGGGAAAGGTGTTCTAAAGAAACACAAAAACAAGAAAAACCATAAGGAAAGTTTTATGACCAGTAATATATATTAAAATGTCCATTGACTATGAATGAGATCAAATGTAAATTACAAACTGAAAAAAATATTTGCAATTTCTGTGGCAGACAAAGGATTACTGTACTTATACAAAAGTACCTGTGAATTATAAAAATAAATTAAATACTTCAAACATCAAGGAGAGCCAATGGTCAGTAAATATTAAAAACGTGACCAGTCTCACTTGTGATTAAGTAACTGCAAATAGTGCTGTGATAGTGCTGTGGGGTGCTCCACACACACCCACTCTTCTATTTATGATGTAATATAAGGCAGGTGTTGGTGCACAATTTCTCTCCATGGAAACAATGGAAAATTCTCACAATGCATTTGTTTTAATCATGCACCTATCATTCATTTTCGATTCCAAGTAAGGAGAGGTAGGATTTGGCAGCCTCATGATAAATAGATGTATATACAACAACTTACAAAAACTGGGGTTGCTGTTAAACCATTAATAAGATTTCTAGATTCTTTGTTCTCTTTGAATCTAGGGTGCTCTCTTCAGACCACAGCAGCCAAGCAGAAATGAGAGAAATCCATAAATCCCTCTGCTTTGCACAAATACCTAAATATTTTGATGTTATTTGCCTGGATAATGCAGCCCTTGCCCAGTTTTTTGTATTTTTTGTTTTTTGTTTTTTGTTTTTGAGATGGAGTCTTGCTTTGTCCCCCAGGCTGGAGTGCAGTGGTGTGATCTGGGTTCACTGCATGCAGCTCCACCTCTCGAGTTCACGCCATTCTCCTGCTTCAGCCTCCCGAGTAGCTAGGACTACAGGCGCCTGCCACCACGCCCGGCTAATTTTTTTTGCTATTTTTTAGTAGAGACGGGGTTTCACCATGTTAGCCAGAATGGTCTCGATCTCCTGACCTTGTGATCCGCCCACCTGGCCTCCCAAAGTGCTGGGATTATAGGCGTGAGCCACCGCACCAGGCCACCCTTGCCCAGTTTTGAATGGCACATATTTGTGTTTGTTAGAGGTGTTTTTTAATTGAGAAAAATGTCTAATTTACACCCACGAATTCCAAGTTTTGTGATATATTTTAGACCAGTCTTTAGGTCTCTTCTAACAAAGTTATTCTTACAGAACATATTTTCCTTGCTAATGATAGGAAAAACTTCATGACACTTTAACTTTCCAAATGAAACGGAAAATATGAAGTCCTGGGCAGGGCATTTTCAAAATTAAGGGAAATTCCACTTTATATGAAGGTTTTTAATGAATGAATGTGGAAGTGGAAACTATAACTTGACAATTTAGATGAAATAAATGTTCATTAGTCCTCAAGTTTTTGATCCTTGTTCCGGTTTGTATACATGACTCAATGTCTTCCAGCCACAAAATATTTGTTTACTCTCTCCTGAATTAAGTACTTTTTGAGCCTGTTTTTAACATGGCACTGAAAGACAGTGAGAAATTAATGTATTTGATGTTTCAAAAATTATGAGAAATGAGAAATGAGCTGATGTTTAATAGAGACCTTTGTGGACCAAGAACCAATGGCCACTAATATGCACTCCATCACTGTATTAATGCTAACAAAGACCCAATGATCTAAAACCACATTTGGTATGTAAGATATTTCATCTGTCATATGTTATATGGAGACAAAACAACACATTAATAGGAAGAAAGCTGTTTCTTTATGGGACTATTTACTCACCCCAAATTCCCATGAATATTGCAAAGAACACTGTTGACTCATTATCAAACAAATGGGAGAACTGTAAAAATAACAATAACAATAACACAAAGATAATTTAGTACTAAATGTAATGAAAAGGAGGAAAATTCAAAGCCTTTTCAAGATATTACAATGTATACATACCTTTGAAGCCAAACACGTACTATTTAGTCTCCAATAATCACACACTTGATCGCAGAGTGGGCACATGATCATCTGACCACCAATCTCAGGGTCACAGATTTCAGTGCTGCAAGAGGAACAGCCAAGTTACTGAAAAGTGATAGGCGTTTAGGTAAAAGTCCAAGCTGTTCTTATTAGAACAACTACTTATATAACTTCTCACATATCATAGAGGGGGCAATCAAGCAGCAATTTCTATAGTGGGTCAAGTCATGCTTTGAGGAGTAGACTTTTCAGAGCCCATCATTAAAAACAGATTTTCCATAAAGCACCAGGTGAAAGGCTACTGTTATGTTTGAGTAGTTTTTGGAAAACATCAATTATCTGCTGCTATAAGGAAACATTCTGAAGGAAACATCAGGGAAAGAACAACAACAGCTTCGTTTGGCACAAGATAAAGACGTTTTCTCTATCTGGGCAACTCAGGTGCACTTACCTGCTTGTGTTATCGTCCATTGATAATAAACCATAAATAAAACAAGCTAAGCCAACTACAGCTGCAAAGAATAGCATTTCTGTGTAAAATCCAAGAAAGACAAAATAGATACCAATTTTTTCTCCATAATAATTCCTGTTGAAAAGAGTAAAAACAGAATCAGAATATGGAAGAATGTTATAGTACAGAGAGCCTTGATTTTTTATTCAGACAGGCATATATTCTAATTTTGGCTCCATTGCTTTCTAGACATATAATTTTGGTGAAGTTACTCAACTCTTTAAACTTCAGTTTCCATATCATTATCATGTTTTAACACAAGATAGTACTTATTCCATAGTGAAAGGGCTGATACAAGGATTAAAAGGGACAACGGATATAAGTAGAAAGTCAATTAAATGGAATTTAAATTTACAATTTAAATAAGATAATTTGGAAAGCCTCTGTATTATAAAGATAATTTAAATGGTCTTTAAATAAACTACAGAATATTCTACAATGTAATTTCTAGGAATGAACTTAACAAATCAAAACCATATCCAAAATCTGCATGGACTTTTGCTTTATCCCTCTTTCTAAAACTGAAAACATTTCTCTGACCACATTGTAGGTATACATTTCCATCTTTCTCCAAGTCTGAATCTTGGAAGTTTACAGGATTATAACATAGGTAGCAGGCCAAGGAATTAAACATGACTACTTTAGCAAAAATTCTATGAAATATGGAGCTCAGCTCTTGGTTTGCAAAGAACTGAAAAGTGACAGCATTTATTGGCACAACCTTTTAATTCTCGCAACCGAGTATTTTGTTTTTAACCGAGTACCCCATTTAGCAATGAGAGAAAGTAGTCAGAAAGTAGACTTTCTGACCAGAAAGTCAGGTTTTCTTGTTATTGTTGCTGTTTAACCTGATTAATCCTCCTCCTTGTTCATATAGATCCCAGCTCACCAAATCTGTGAGTCTTTCCACAGTTTCCTAGGCAAAAAGATGTGATACCTTTTGTGTTCTAGTAGCGTGCTATATGATTCTATGAAAGTACTTAATATTAAATTGTAATTTATATATATGCTCAACAAGAACACATATCTGAACATAACAGTTATAAATGTTTTTTACAATGATATTTTAAAATATATTTATCATATACAATATTAATTTTATTGAACCTCCCACTCTTCATATTTCAACACTCTTAAAATTAGCAGATATCTTTCTGCTTATCCTGTCTTTTTTCATGCTTTTCAGTGATGATGAACATTTTTGCATTGTTAATTTCCCTAATTTGGTTTTCCAGATCACTATAAACTTTAAATTAAATTACAATGCTATAATATTCCCCTGTTAATCTGCCATTCACAACTTCCTTAGCTTACTCATACTTAGAGTGAATGAACTTTGTTTCTCCCAGTTTTTTGCTGAAAAATGTAGAAAATACTGTGATAGTACATAACATCAAAATCAGAAAAAAGTACAAACATATATTTTATGAAATTTACTGTTTACCATGTCTATTTTAATGTTTTAAAAATTACAGAATCAATGTTATTAGAAATATAATATCAACATTATTGCTATAGACTTAAACATTCTTTAATAATTCATAAGGAAACTGGATATTTCAACAACCTTAGTTTTAAAGTACTACTTTTTTCTCCTTTTTGATTGTCACAATTCTTATTCCTTCAGCATAAAAAATAAAATCCCTCAAGAACTCTAGACCTGTCAAAAAGAGAAATTGCTGAGAATTTACTAAATGAAATCAGGCAAGTATTTATTACATGTGGAAATATACAAATTATTTTACTAAATTTTGGACTTGGGTGTCTAACAGTAACAGATTAACACTAAATAATCTTTCAGGATCTCAGAAAGCAAGAGATATTTATTAGACTTGCAATATGGTTAAAATGTATACATTATTGAAATCACATTTAATATTTAATTTAAACTATCTTGTTGGTCATAACTAAGAAAATAAGAGAAATCTAATAATATGAGACGCTATAAAAGCTCAAATATAGGGAGAGACTTCTTTTGAGTATTATTTTTTAGAAAAATATGCCATATATTTAAATCTATGATCTTTTTTAACCTGTCCATTTTACTTACTAGACTTTCAACTGATTGTGGCACTGCACCATCTAATATAGCATCTGATAGGTAGAAGAGATTCAGTAATATTGGTTGCGAGATACTGTGTGAGGGGACTGCCCTCATTTTGTATTTCCAAGATGTACTACTTAGTCGAAAACATAGTAAATAATCAAAAGAATGATGATAGAATTAAATTGAATACAATCTTGAGAAATCAATCAATAAATGCAAACTTTATTTCTAAAGTGATTTATTTTTACAATGAATCCATAAACATCTGAGAAACTTAGCTTCAGTATTATCCTCACATTGTAATAACATTATCCGTACCACACTGTATTTAGTCTATGCTATTTAGTATGTGGCAGTATTTCAATTTTATTTCTAAGCGTTAACATACAACATATGGATATCAAAAAACGTTACATGAAGTGTAAGCTGGAAGGAAAAAAATGAGCTGATAGACCTGATGTGCCAGTGATCAGTCTTCAATTTTATATGCTCTATCAGCCCATTTTTTTCAATCTTGGCATTGCCATCTTACCCAAAATTATTATCTAATGTGACAAAATTATCTGTGCTCAAAAGGCAGAAAAGCCAGTTCCAGATATCTGGACACGAAAGTGATGTTTGATATAGACGTAACATGAAATATGTGAAATCTAGGAACTCAGATTCCTATAAACTGTATCTCTTTCTAGACACCCTATCATGCTGTCTTCCTTATTTTTATCCTCCGTATCCAACAATCCATTAGGTCCAATGAATTCTGTCATAAAAATATTTTTCTAATTCATAGTCTCCTCTCCTTCCCGTTGCCAATGCCTTGAAAAGACTTCTAATATTTATTGCTGAACAATTTTAACAACCTCCTTACTTCCCTGAGTTCAATCTTATATCCATCTAAATCATCTTTTGTTTCCAATAAAATGATGTTTCTAAAGTAAAAACTGAGCAATACCCTTTTCTTCCTTCAAAGCTTCATCTTTTTACTTCAGCATTATTCTTCAGGATTTTGTTCCTGGTAAACATTCAAATCTCCTTTGCCGACACTCCTACATGAAGAACTAAACACACAGTGCTCTTGTGTGTTCTCTTTGCCTGAGATATTCTTACCTAACTTCTTTACCTACTATCCTGCTACTTATCTTTCAAGACATAGTTCAAGAATGAACACTGTGAAGCTTTCCTAGAGGTTGTCATGAAGATAGGTGCTTTTCCCTCTGTATTTTGTTTGGAGTATTACTGTGCTGTAACTAATATGCATTTGTGTGTGTTCCTGCAAACAAATTCATGTTAGGAAACCACAATCTGATTATCTTTGTAGGCACAGTATCTTACTTGATATGTAGTGATGCTTAATAAAGTCTCATTAAAATAAATGTGTAAATTGTAATTATGCATCTATGAATAAATTCTTTCTTTTCTTTTTTTCTTCTTGAAACAGGGTCTCACTCTGTTGTACTAGGCTGGAGTGTAGTGGTGTGATCTCTGCTCATTGCAACTTCTGCTTCTCGGGTTCAAGCAATTCTACTGCCTCAGCCTCCCAAGTAGCTAACAGGTATGTGTGCCACCACACTGGGGTAATTTTTGTATTATTATTATTATTTTTAAAAATAGAGACGGGGTTTCACCATGTTGACCAGGATCGTCTCAAACTCCTGACCTAAACTGATGTGCCTGCCTTGGCCTTCCAAAGTGCTGAGATTACAGGCAAATTCTTTCTATGTTAAGAATATTTTAACTTTTATCAGGTCTACCCATAAAACCTTTACTAAAACCCATGAAATCAACAAGGAGAGGAAAAAAAATCCAAACTCAATACAGGCCTTCAGTATCATGACACAGAACATCATGATCATCAAATTACCTGTAAGTAAGGAAATAAACACAACTTCAACACCTGCTGCTACAAACCTAAGATACAGGAGAGAAGTGGGGATGTTTAAGAAATTATAGGGGAAAAATGTAAAGTAGGGTGGGAAACATAAAGAAATACAGCTAAAATAACGCCTAGAGAAAAGTTTAACTAAATCCCCTAATGCAGAATATATGTTGGGATTTGGTCATTTGTAATCTATAAGAAACAATCTGAAAAGAGCAGGACTGGAAGTGGCAGCCTGAGAAAAGCAATATTTCTTGAGAAGAATCAGATACAAAGAGAAGACTGGTACTCCTTGGAGGAGTGGCAGTAAACAGAAAAAAAGGAAATAAGAGAGCAGAGTTGGAATGGGTGCAGCACACCAACATGGCACAAGTATACATATGTATCAAACCTGCACGTTATGCACATGTACCCTAGAACTTAAAGTATAATAATAATAATAATAAAAAGAAAAAAGAAAACCTGCAAAAAAAAAAAAAAAAAAAAGTAGTTTGTCCAAGGTCATAACTAGAGGGTAAGGAATTAGGAAAAGAAGGAGAAGGGACAGAAATGAGGAAGGGAACAGAGGGAGAAAATTACTTTTCAGGAAACAATCTTGTTCAATATTTATCACAATATTCCTTTCTGTAAATGGGATTTCTTGTAAAACAAATACTACTTTTCCACTAACTTCTTTTATTGTAAAATTAAAAACAATTCTTTAAAAAAAATAACCCATGGCCAGGCGCGGTGGCTCACACCTGTAATCCCAGCACTTTGTGAGGCCGAGGTGGGTGAATCACGAGGTCAGGGGTTCAAAATCAGCCTGACCAATACGGTGAAACCCTGTCCTTACTAAAAATACAAAAATTAGCCGGCTCTGGTTGTGTGCAAAAAAAAAAAAACAAAAACAAAAACAAACAAACAAAACCTACAACAGCATAATTGAAAACCCTGAGGCAAGGGCTAAATTAAAAGGCCAAGAGCTAGATTAAGAGGCTCACCAGGCTTTGAGGACATTATATAGAACCTTCTTACTTCTGGATCTCCTGGTTACTGTCAACATCTTGCCCGGATTACTGACCATCTACAATGGAACTTTTCTGATACTTCAACTCAGCTAAGTTTTGGAACATACAGCCATGGAGAGACTGTAAAATGCATTTTTGATGGCAGGTGCTTTAATCGTGCTAACCTAAAGATTCCACAGGTTTAAGATATGTTATGTGAAAACAAGTAGGTACCTTATTTTGAGGTTCTATAAGGTCAAACTCTGTAAAATTAAATGCTAGTTAAAAGGAGAAAAAAAAAAAGAAGAAATGAAAGAAATAGGCTTCGCAGCGCAAGGGAAGATGGGTGCCCACAGCTCTGAGACTCACAGGAAGCTTCAGGTCCAGCACACACAGAAACAGATTCTCCCTCACTCCCATTCACCAGGTTGAGCATTCCTCATCTGAAAATTCAAAATACAAAATTCTCCAAAATCTAAAACGTTTTGAGTGCCAACATGATGCCACAAGTAAAAAATGCTACCCCTGACCTCATGCGATGAGCCAGAGTCAAAACACAGGCACACAATGATGAAAATGACATTTTTAACACTGCAGAAAATGTGTCTACAGACAATATTTTGAGAATGTGTGATGGACTAACAGAGAAGGGCATTCTAGTGCTAGAAACTCTGTTCATAAATTAAAAACAAATTGAAATATGTAGACCACATCCACAAAAAAATGTAAAAGAAAAACAAAGTCAAAAAATGTGAAGTAAATTATTTAGTTTGATAATTCTCCCCAAATAACATGAAATTGAATAATACTGTAATAAAAACCTAAAAACGGAGTGAACTCTTCTCAAATAAATATTTGCTGATACAAGAAAACCCCAGAAACATAAAAACTAAAAAAAGGAATAGAGAAGAGTGGAAAGATATAAAACAAAAATTGATTGAACACCAGAGATAAGTAGAGCAAATTATAAATCGTATCAGATCATATCAGAAGTAATACTGAAATTAGCAAGTAACAAAGGAAATACAGACAGAGTGCCAGTGATCAGAAGGGGCTCTCCCAGGATCCCGAAGCATACCAGGAAGGAGAGAGGGTCATCTCTCTTTTCACCCCACCACAGAGCACTGCTGTGAACAGGCAGAAATACTGAAGCGCTGCAAGGCGGAGCCTATTTGCTGGCTCTTACTCCTAAGTGCCATCTACTGGATAATAGCCCAAATTACAACACCAAAAACACTGCCAATATACAAAACTGTGAAACTCAAGGCAAGAATCCTGCCACAAAGACCCTGTACAGAGCCTTGGCTCTCTGAAAATACCCAGTAATGAAGCCAATTGATTATATTTAACTTACACTAGAGTTAATGGAACACCAGCCCTCTCAGGCGAAAAAGATTCAGTGCAAGAACTCTGGAAAATCAAAAAGTCAGTGTCCCCTTATCTCCAAATGAACTTCTCAGCAATGGTTCTTAACTAGATGGTAACGACAGAAATGACAGACATAGAATTCAGAATCTAGATGGAAATGACACTCAGTGAGAATCAAGAAAAAGTTAAAACTCAATCCAGTAATCCAGAAATCCAGTAAAACAATCTGAGAGCTGAAAGATGAAATAGCCATTTTAGGAAAAAACAAAACTGAACTTCTGGAAAGGAAGCAATCACTACAAGGATTTCATAATATGGTAGGAAGTATTAATATCAGAATAGACCAAGCTGAGGAAGAATCTTAGAGCTCAAAAACCAGTTCTTCAAATCAACTGAGCCAGACAAAGGTGAAAAAACAAACAAAAAAAAGAACGAAACCTCCAAGAAATTTAGAATTATATGAAGAGACCAAACTTATGATTTATTGGCATTCCTGAGACAGGAAAGTAAACAATCTGGAAAAAATATTTGAGGATATAGTCTATAAAAATGTCCCCAATCCCACCAGAAATTGATACACAAATTTAAGAAAGATGGAGAACCCTAATGAGACACTATATCCCCAAGGCACACAGTCATCAGACTCACCAAGTTCAACACAAACAAAAAAAATTTAAAGGCAGCTAGAGAGAAGGGTCAGATTACATACAAATGGAAGCCCATCAGGCTAGCAGCAGACCTGTCAGCAGAAATCTTACAAGTCAGAAGATATTGGAAGCCTATTTGTAGCATCCTTAAAGAAAAGAAATTCTAACCAAGAATTTCATATCCCAACAAACTAAGCTTCCTAAGTGAAGGAGAAATAAAATCCTTCTTAGACAAGCAAATTCTGAGATAGCTTTTTACCACTCTACAAGACTTATAAGAGGTCCTTAAGGAGTACTAAACATGGAATGAAAGAACAATACCTGCCATCACAAAACACAGTTAAACACATAGTCCAGAGACACTATAAAGAGACTATACAATCAAGTCCACAAAACAACAAGCTAACAACGTGATGACAAGATCAAAATCTCACATATTAATACTAACACTGGATATAAATTGTCGAAACACTGCATGTAAAAGACATAGAGTGGCAAGCTGGATAAAAACACAAGACCCAACTGTCTGCTGTCTTTAAGAGACCCGTCTCATGTATAATGACACTCACAGGTTCAAAGTAAAGGGATGGAGAAAGATCTACCATCTAAATGGAAAACAAAAACAACAGGAGTCTCTATTCTATCAGATGAAACAGACGTTAAACCAACAAGAATTAAGAAGGGCAAAGAAGGCCATTACATAACTATAAAGGGCTCAATTCAACAAGAAGACTTAACTATCCTAAATATATATGTACACAACAATGGAGCACCCATGTTTATAAAACAAGCCCTTCTTAACCTATAAAAACACTTAGAGAGCCACATAATAGTAGTGGGAGACTTCAGCATCCCACTGACAGCATTAGACAGATCACTGATGCAGAAAACTAGCAAAATAATTCTGGATTAAACTCAACACTGGACCAACTGGACCTAATAGGCATCTACAGAGCACTAACCAATCACATAATATATATTCTCATCTTCTCAGAGATCACATGTTTAGTCATAAAGCAAATCTCAATAAATTAAAAAAGACAAAATCATATCAAGCACACACTCAGACCACAGTGCTTTAAAAATAGAAATCAATACCAACATATCTCAAATCTGTACCAATACATGGAAATTAAACAACTTGCTCCTGAATAACTCCTGAGTATAAAACCAAATTAAGGCACAAATCCAACAATTCTTTGAAATTAATAAAAATAAGATCCAACTTACCAAAATCTTTGGGATGCTGTTAACGCAGTGCTAAGAGGAAAGTTTACAGCTCTAATATGCCTCAATTAAATAGTAAGAAAGACTTCAAAATAACAATCTAAAATTCCACCTAGAGGGACTAGAGAATAAGAACAAACCAACTCCAAAGCTAGCAGAAGAAACAACTAAAATTATAGAAGAATTGAACTAAGTTGAGACATAAAAATCTATACACAAGATCAATGAAACCAAGAATTGGTTCCTCAAAAGAATAAACAAGATATATCACTAGCTATATTAACAAAGAAAAAAAGGAGATCCAAATAAGTCTAATGAGAAATGACAATGATGATATTATAACTAATCCTATAGAAATCAAAAATCCTCCAATACTGTTATGAAAAATTCTATTCACATAAATTAGAAAATCTTGAGGAAATGAATAAATTCCTGGAAACACAAAAGCTCCCAAGATTAAACTAGGAAGAAAGTAAAAACCCGAACAGACCATTATAAGTTTTGAAATTTAATCATTAATTTAAATATCTACCAACCAAAAAATTCCCTAGACCAGATGAATTCACACCCAAATACCAGCAGACATACAAAGAAGAACTGGTAGCAACCCTGCTGAAACTATTCCAAAAACTCAAAAAGGAAAAGCTTCTCTATAACTCATTCTACGAAACCAGCACCAGCCTGATACCAAAATCTGATAGAGACACAACAACCAAAAAGAGACAATGTCAGGCCAATATCCCTGATGAATATAGACACAAAAGTTGTCAACAAAATACTAGTAAACTAAATCCAGGAGCACATCAAAAAGTTAATACATCACGATCAAACTGGCATTATTCCTGAGATACAAGCCTGATTCAACAAGTGCAAATAAGTAAATGTGACTCACCACATAAATAGAATTATGAGGAAAAATGATTAACATATGATCATCTCAATAAATGCAGAAAAAGCTTTTGATAAAATTCAGCATCCCTTTCCATTCATGATAAAAAAGACCCTCAATAGTCTTGGTATTGAATGAACATACCTCAAAATAATAAGAGCCATCTATGATAAACCCACAACCAACATCATACTGAATGGGCAAAAGCTGGAATCATTCCCCTTGAGAAATGAAATAAAACAAAGATGTCCACTGTTGTCACTCCTATTCAACATAGTACTTAAGTCCTAGCCAGAGGAATCAGACAAGAGAAAAAAAATAAAAGGCATCCAAATAGGAAAAGAAGAAGAAAAGCTATCTCTCTTTGTTGACAAATGATTCTATACCTAGAAAGCCCTAAAGACTCCACCAAAAGTCTCCTAGACTTCATAAATGACAGATAAGAGACTTCAGTAAAGTTTCAGGACCCAAAAGCAATGAACAAAAGTGAGTAGCATTTCTATCTGTCAATAATGTTCAAGTTGAAAAGTCAAATCAAGAACACAATTCCATTTTCAATAGCCACAAAAATGAAATATCTAGGAATACAGCTAATCCAGGAGGTAAAAGATCTCTACAAGGAAAACTACAAAACACTGATGAAAGAAATCAGAGATTAAACAAATAAACAAAACAACATTCCTTGCTCATGGATTAGAAGAATCAGTATAATTAAAATGGCCATACTGCCCAAAGCAATTTACAAATTCAATGTTATTCCTATCAAACTACCAATGACATTTTTCACAGAGTTAGAAAAAGCTATTCTAACATTAACATAGAACCATAAAAATGGCCAAATAGCCAAAGCAATCCTAACCAAAAAGAACACAGCTGGAAGCATCACACTACCTGGCTTCAAACTATGCTATAAGGCTGCAGTAAGCAAAATAGTGTGGTACTGGTAGAGAAGCAGACACATAGACCAATAGAACTAAACAGAGAAACCGGAAATGAAGCTGCACACCTCCTACCATCTGGTCTTCAACAAAGCTGGCAAAAACAAGCAATGGGGAATGGATTCTGTATTCAATAAATGGTACTGGGATAACTGACTAGCAATACACAGAAGAATAAAACTTGGACCCTTATCTTTCACCATGTAGAAAAATAACTCAAGATGGAATGGAGTTTTAAATGTAAGACCTCAAACTATAAAAATCCTAGAAGAAAACCTAAGAAATATCTTTCTCTACATCGGCCTGGGTAAATAATTTTTGGCTAAGTCACCAAAAGTAAGTGCAACAACAAAAAAAATTGACAAGTGGGACCTAATTAAACTGAAGAGCTTCTGCACAACAAAAGAAACTATCAATAGAGTAAACAATCTACAGTATAGGACAAAACATTCACAAACTACACATCCAACAAAGGTCTAATATCCAGAATCTATGAGGAACTTGAACAAATCAACAAGCAATATCCAAATAACCACATTAAAAAATTGACAAAAGACATGAACAGACACTTCTCAAAAGACGTACAAGCAGCCAACAAACATATAAAAAATGCTCATCATCACTAATCCAGAGAAATGCAAATCAAAACTGCAATTAGATACCATCTCATACCAGTCAGAATGACTATTATTAAAAAGTCAAGAAATATCAGATGCTGGTGAGATTGTGGAGAAAAGAGAACATTTATACACTGTTGATGTGAATGAAAATTAATTCAGCCACCGTGGAAAACAGTTTGGAGCTTCTGCAAAGAACTTAAAACAGAGCTATCATTTGACCCAACAATCTCATTACTGAGTATATACTCAAAGCAATATAAATTGTTCTACCAAAAAGACGCATGCACCCATATGTCCATCGCAGCACTATTCACAATAGCAAAGACATGGTATCAACCTAGGTGCCCTTTAATGGTGGAGTAAATAAATAAAATGTGGTATATATAAACCAAGGAATACTACACAACTGTCAAAAAGAATAAAATTATGTCCTTTGCAACAACATGCATGCAGCTGGAGGCCATTATCCTAAGCAAATTAATAAGAGAACAGAAAACCAAATGTTGCATGTTCCCCCTTGTAAGTAGGAGCTAAATATTGAATACACATAGACATAAGGATGACTACGATATACACTAGTGACTACTAGAGGAGGTAGTATGGGAGAGGGGTGTGGGTTAAAAAACTCCCTATTTGTTACTATGCTCACTACTCGGGTGGCAGGATCTGTAACCCAAACGTTAGCATCATGCAATATATCCACATAAAAAACATGCATGTATACCCCCGAATCTAAAATTAAAAAGTTGAAATTATATTTAAAAATTGGGACAGCCTAATGTTTTTCAATAGAAAAACCAATAAATGAATTATGAAAAATTTATAATAAGGTATTCTGTGTTCCACTAAATAGTATCAGACAGATCTTTGTGTATTCATAGAAGGATATCAGTAATATACTATTTAGTGAATACAGAAAAATCTTAGCATGAAAAAGAAGAGAAAGATGCCATTGCTCTCAGAAAAAAAAAAAAAGTTTCTCTGCTTTTTTATACATAAAAACAAAAATAGGACTAAATCAATATTATCCAAATCAAGTCTAGTTATTTTTGTGGAGTTTGATGAAGGTAGAATTTCACTTAAAACTTTGTTAATCTCCTAATTATTTGAAATGTTTTTGATAAATATTTTAGTTTCATAACTTAAAGTATTAAATGATTATTATTCAAAACAGTTAAAATAATGATTCAAGAAGGAGTTAGCATGATTTATCAAAAGCCCCAGTTTATAAACTGACTAACTGACATTTATTTTTCAAAATGTGTCCTCTAGTTTCACTTAAACATACTGTTGAGATAACATTTCAATTGATTTGGATGGATCCATTCAAATCAGTCTCATGAAACAGATACTGTGATGCTGTGTAAGCATAGCAATGCAAGTATAAATCACCAAGTAAAAAACACTGCCTATAGTAGCAAGAGATCTCTAATCTAATAGCTCATTGAATAAAATCATAGAAGTCTCCTAATATCCTGTATGCTTGTAGTATTGCTATGCTTTAAAGCAATAACCTGCAACCATAGTCTTCTTGCTTAGCTAATGAAACTGTCTAAAGGATTGAGGTCATAGAACAAATGTCGTCACAGCTCACTGAAAGCATACACACAAACATCAATACACAACCTTTGTCTTATGTTCCAAATTTCTGGACTTCAGGAGAAACAAAAACTAATATGTACTAAACACTAAGTGCTAGTCCCTATGCTAAAAAGTAGTAATATCGCTATTCCCATTTTACAGATAGTATAGATACTATAACTACCATGCTAAAAAGTAGTAATATTGTTATTCCTATTTTCATAATGGTTAAGTAACTTGACCAAATTCATATAACTTTCAAGAGGCAGAACTTGGATGAGAATTCAGCCTAGTTAAATGCTAAGGTCTAACCTCTTAACCACTATACGATCTCTGTTGTATTTCATCAATTTAGCAACAACATTTTCCTAAATGAATTGCTAATTGATAGTGTAGATATGAAACCAAGAAGTTGTGAAATGTAGTGGGTAAAAATAGTAGTTAAATAAAACAGAATATTATGCCATTGTGAATAAAAATCACATTATCAAGTTTTAATTGGTCTGATCCTATGTATGAAACTTACTTAATCAAGTCTAATGGCTGCTCCTTGTAGAAATAGGAAAATCGAGCCCAATTCTGGTGAAGTATGTATCTTTCATTGGTGGGATTGGGAGGTTCTGATGGCTTCCAATATTGACCCTGCAGATATTCAAGAGGAGGGTACATAAAAGATGAAGCAAAAGACAAAGGTGAAGTAAATAAACACTGCTGTTTTAAGAAGGTTAGTAAACAAGGGTATGTTTTCTTTTACTTTTAGATTTCATATTCAATTGATATGAAATTATTTCACAAACTATAATAATATTTATTTATTAAATTATCACACAAAGATATCTCAAAATACAAGTAAAAGTGTAAGACTTTGGCTTTACTCAAGCTATTCTTTCACGTGGAATGCCCTTTCTTCTCTGCTCAAATCCTAATGCAATATTCCAGGCCCAGAGAGCCATATCACTATATAACTAGATAGGACTTTAGAAATGGGCTAACACTTTTTTTATAGATGAAAAAAGTAAACCTCAAGGAACGTTAAGCAATGAATCCAAGGTCATACTGCTATTATGGGAAGAGACTCCTGTTCTGTCCTTTCTTATAGCCACTTGCCAAAGAACTTAAAATATTACAAAAAACTTTAGCATTTAAGGGGCTCAGTATTGCTTCATGCATAAGCTCTTCTCCCATTGTTAGATACCGACTAATATTATTTATATATTTTCATGGCCTAGCAAAGTATTGTGTACACTGTGGCTGTTTAAGACATTTTGTTTTCACCGTAGACAAATGAACTGCTGAAGGCAGCACTGAATAGATATCCAGTTTAAAATTTAGCACATGTGAAAATATATATATGATAAGGCGTTAAATTTTGCATCACCAAGATTCCAACTTTTTTCTTCTTCTGTAGGTAATTCAACTGAATCTTAAGAAATTAAACAACCAAAAGAGCAGCCTATGTGGGTATTTTGAAAAATGATTCTGTAAAGCACATAAGGGAAAATCCAGTACCTAATGTTGCATTCAGAAGAAAAGAAAGATTAAAAAGTAAAATCAATAGTAAGTTATAGCTATCTCTAGTGACAGCTCAGTGACATTGCATTTCCAATGAGCCTATATGACTCTACTGAAAAGCTACATGTATAGTTTAAAACTGGTGATGACTGAAGACATTAGTTTGGCTTTATGATATGGCATTGTAAGGATAGAATTAATGCCCTAAAAATTAATTGAAAAAAAACCTCAAAATCTCTAGAAAAAAGAATGAGCCCTTTTGTGAAGAAAGATTGGCACAGAATGCAGTGCAAAGTGTTTATTAACCTACTTTAGATCTCTGCTTTACCAAATGTCCATGTTATTGTTTAGAATCTATAATCTCCTAAGAGTTTCTTTGCCCCAGGAAAAAAAAAATGTGACAGTGGGCCCTCTGTATCTGCAGGTTCTGAATCCTCAAATCTATCCAACAGAAGATTGTAAATGATTTTAAACAGCAGTAAAAAAAAAGACATAGCATAACAACTATTTACATTTATATTGCATTGGGTATTATAAATAATCTAGAGATGAATTTAAGCATGTTGAAGAATGTGTGTAGGCTATATGCAAATACTACTACATTTTATATAATAAACTTGATCATGCTGGAATTTTGGTATTCAAGGGTCAGGGGATTGGTTCTGGAACCAATCCTCAGTGATTAGGTACTATATATGTGTTCAAGGGCTGTTGAATAAAAGAAGAGGCTGTTTGTTTTCTCTAATACTAAGTTACTAAATTGACACTCCTGTTGAAAATGGTGACTCATTTTGGAAAATTTCCTTTACTTTTACAGGAAACACATAAAAAAAAAAAAAAAAAAAAAACTAATCAGTGTCGAACTGACTTAGAGTAAATTCTCATACTACTGAATAAATATTGCATATTGGCCAGTTGTGGTGGCTCATGCCTGTAATCTCAACACTTCGGGAGGCTGAGGCGGGCATATCATCTGAAGTCAGGAGTTCAATTACAGCCTGGCCAACACAGCAAAACCCTTTGTCTACGAAAAATACAAAAATTAGCCAGGTGTGGTGGTATGTGCCTGTAATCCCAACTACTCAGGAGGCTGAGGCAGGAGAATTGCTTGAACCCAGGAGACGGACCTGCAGTGAGCCAAGATTGCACTACTGCGCACCAGCCTGGGGGACAGAGCAAGACGCCATCTCAAAAAACAAAAGTAAACAAAACAAAAATTAAATATTAACAGAGGAAAACTAGCACAACAGACAAAGTCCTAGAAAAGGAAGAGCTTGGCTTTGGGCTTTTGGGAACTATTACAGCAACACTGTTCAAAAAATGGGGAATTATTTAGCTGCCACTTGTTTCAATTAAAATATTTGTTTCTTCTATTACTGAGAACTATATTTCTTGCAAAGAGAATACATCATCAAAAAGTCTTTTTAAGTATGGAAGAGTAAAACTGTAACAAAAGAAACAATAAAAATAGATGTCCAAGGGATGATCTCACAGTAGAATATATACACATTGAGCCAAAGGATTTCTACTGTCAATAGGTGGTGAAATTTAAACACTGGCTATTCAAATGAGAAAGTTTCCATCAAAAAGTTTCCAACATCTGAGGTCAGGAGTTCAATTCCAGCCTGACCAACATAGCAAAACCCCGTCTCTACTAAAAATACAAAATTATTGTATTAGGCTAAGAAATTAGGCTGAGTACTGGTTCCAAGGCCAAGTTTTCAGGTTTGGTTCAACAGGCGAATCATGTAAAATGTCACTTCTCTATTAAACTTATAAACTCAATGTTTTCATACAATGATTTGCCAGCCCCCCCAAAAAATTCTTCTGAATATCAGTTGTCATAACATCTGAAGCATTCTTATGCTTTAGTTTATATTGCAATTGTACGCATGCTTTATTTCTAGGAGAGTCCTAGACTATGAGCTTGGATTCATGGTTGTGTTCCAATAATGGCTAACAGAATGCTTTACATATAATTGAAGCCAATCATGTATTTGATGAATGAATATGTGAATGCATGTAATTTAAATTCCTTACAGCTTCAAAACTTTATAAATGAGAAAAGAACTAATGGATTCAGATAGAAATTTCCAAATATTATGTTCTAAAATGTTCTTTTAATGTGACTGCTATTTTCAAAATGGGTTCTAATAAAGTCTTTTGCAAATGTAAAAGTTTTTAAAATACGTGTCCATTTGAAACTTCAAAGACACATTTAGTATATATCTCGGCATAGCTGGTAAAGCTCTCAGCTTGGAACCAGGAAGTCTTTGGGGATTTTCCCACCAGGAGAGAAAACTAAGCAATTTGAAGTAAAGGAAGATTCTCTCTCCCAGTAATGAACATGGCAGTAGGAAAATGAGCTCAGAATTTCACAATCAAACCTATACATACATCGTGGAGTGGATAGGCAGATGAATAAGTGTTAGAGTTTAGCAGCCTTTCAATCCCAAACCTTTTCTTCCCATCTTCTATGCCGAAAGGACATCTTGAGAGAATATAGTACACCTACAAGGTAAGTACAAAAAGACACTATCACATTTCAGAACTTATGCTTTCCACATTCCTTTAAATCACAATTTTAAAATGTCTACATTGAATGTAGATACAGGTTCTAATTATAGAAGGAAGCTTCTCTTGGTTGTCTGGAATATGCAGAGTGTGGGATTATATGGAGTTTGCAGATATTTTAGCTTCTGAGTCTGAGAGCTCCCCATTCCTTTGACGGGGTGAAAAGGTGAACGGACCATAATTTATTGTTTCTCCTGTCCAAACCTCCTCTTGAGTTCTTTGTGCCAGAATTTCTACTATAATTAGGGCTTCAAGTAGGAGACTAATGTCACTACTGACAGTTCAATTGGGGGAATATGGAGTAGAATTGATATTTATCCAAGCTGTCTTGAATACTTCTTCAATTAATTATTTTTACAAGGCCTTTTACCTGATATCTGAATTTATTAGCCAAGGTGATCCTATCTCTACAGCCACTTTGCAATGACTTGCATATTTCTATCAGTTTTATCCTGAATATAATTGGGCTTTGGTGTCCTCTGTTCTTATATTTCTGTGAATTCAATCTCATCTGCTTTTTGTCTTCCAGCAACTCTTCAAAATTTCTGTATTTCTAATTGCTAAATTTGTTTTTATTCAGCACTGTTTTATACATAGTCCCCAACCTTTCCTTTCTTTTACATTTTACCATTCAAAGACTCTTTGATTGGGATGGTTGTAGTTCTTGAATCATCATCATCTAAACTCATCATCCATGTTAAGAGCAGCTCAATATCCCATCTTGGTAAAGAAATCATAATTTATGCAAGGTAGTTTTAATTTTTATAAACAATGTCATAAATATGACCTGTTTTACATATTTTGGATTATTTCCTTAGGAAAGGTTCACCAAAGTAAGAACTCTGTCTTGGGATGTTAACAAAGTGGAAATATTTATACTACCAGGTATTAAGATGTATTATAAAGCTATGATAATAAGTAAAGTATAGTATTGTAAAATTAAAAAAAAAAAAACTGAATTTAGGCCTGAAAAGACATTATTTGAAAAAAGTTATTGCAACAGGTGGAGAGGGACTATTGCAATAGAAAGATTCAGAGATCTGCAAACATCTGAAAGGTCGGGCAGAAAAGTGATCTGATTAATAGGGAGAAGTAAGCAAGTGTCAGGGATGATCTTTCTTTATGCTAAGGAGGAGCTGCTACACATGACAATATTGGCTCAAGCTGAGGGTAGGTTAATGTCCAGGTTCTTATAGGGAGAAGAGAAGCTTAATTAAAGTTTGATCAAGTTAAGGTCAGCTTCTTGTTCTGATGGATCAATAAGGATAAACAGTTCAGCTAACCATTTATAAAATGAAGAATGAGAATTTGGAGAAAGTGAAGTGTGTCTAGTCTTTGTTACCATAAACTGTTAGTAACAACAAAAGGGAGATACTGCAGGAGGAAGGATAGATGTAAAAGAAGTAGATTTTCCCTGGTGCCAAAAGGGAAAGTGACTTCCCCTACCTCCTTTTTCTCAGGATACAAGGGAGTCTTCAAAAGACTCATGAAAAATGGATATGTGTGGTTTTCAAATTTTATGCACAAAATTAAACTCATACTAACTTGTTATAACATGTCCGAACAGGATTTAGTTTGAGGGACTAAGAAGGACACATCAGTTTGAAAAGGGCTGCTGTCAGAGCAACATAAATTCTGCTAAAATTGAAGCAAGAACAAATATCAAATTTATGGTGAAGCTTGAGGGGAGGAATGGTGACCTCACTGATGCTTTACCAAAAGTTTATGAAGTTTATGAAGACAATCCCCCTAAAGAGATCAACAGTTTATAAATGAATAACTCATTTTAAGAAGGGATGAGATGATGTCAAAGATGAAGCCCACAGCCGCAGACCATTCACATCAATTTGCAAGGAAAAAAATCCACCTTGTTCATGCCCTAATTGAAGAGGACCAAAGACGAACAGCACAAATAATAGGCCAACACCACAGATATCTCAACTGGTTCAGGTTTCACCATTCTGACTAGAAAATTATAGTTCAGCAAACTTTCCAATCAATGGGTGTGAAAATTGTTGTACTCAGTTCACCTGTAGACAAAAGCAGTTTTCAACGGAAATTTTGAATAAGTAGAATCAAGATCCTTAAGAATTTCTTTGAAGAATTATGACAGGGATGAAACATGGCTTTGCCAGTGCTATCCTGAAGATAAAGCACAATCAAAGCAATGGCTACCAAGAGGTGGAAGTGGTTCAGGGAAAGCAAAAGCAGACAAATCAAGAGCAAAGGCCATGGCAACAGTTTTTTTGGAGGATGCTCAAGGAATTTTGCTTGTTGACATTCTGGTGGGCTGAACAATAGCTTCTGCTTATTATGAGAGTGTTTTAAGAAAATAGTGCCAGGCACTGCTCAAAGCTTTTTATGTCTGAACTAATTTAATTATCTAGGTAACCTATGAAGTGGATATTATTCCTGTCTAAGCACAAAGAAATAGTGGCACAAAACCATGATTCTTTGTGAGAGAGGTTTTAATGGGAAACTTAAAGATCCTAGGACTTCAAATGCAGAGAAAACAATACTATTTAGAAGGCAGAAAACAGTTTTAAATGAAGGAAAAAAAGTTTTGAGGTTTCTCAAATTCTATCCATATATAAAGAAATTAAAACATTTCATTTCCATTTGGAATGATAAATATTTCCTTTACTATGCACTGACTGTATAAAACCAAACTCTAAGACTGTAAAACCATTTTACAAAGATCTTACAAAATCAAAGTCCTCTAGATCTCAATTAATTGCTTTTTCCAATACTGTATAACATCTCTTCCTTTACTACATCCATACCATGAACCACTCATTTTTAAACAACAGTTTGAGAGTTAGGGAGGGTAATGAGTTTATGTGGTCTAATTACACTTTCAAACTGCTCAATATCACCAAATGCTTATATCCTATACAGAAACACCTTGCAGAAATGGTATGACATCTGCACATGTATAAAAGCACACACAAGCATACATCTCGGATTCAAAGGGATGTGCCCAAAGGTCTTCTCTACCTACAATTCTGTTTCTTGATGAGGATGGAAAGAAGGTTGCCTGATCTTCGATGAGGAAGAGCTCCTGCCGATGTCTGCTGAATTGGGCAGTAAAGTATTCAGGATGGGGATACTTCACACTCGTTGGGAGGCTCACAGGCCCAAGCACATAGCTCATAGGAGTTTGCTTAGGTCGGGGAATATCACTCTCCTTAATAGGCATTTTGATTCCCAAGACTTCAGCATAGGTAACTAATACCTCCCAAGGGGCATGGATCTTAACAAAATAAGTTCTTCCATCTTCAGAGTCCTGCATAAAAAAAAAAAAAGCAAAATAGCAGAAAGCTTACTGATCAGTTTGTTACTGAGCTGATTAAATAAAATAAATAATATTTTATAAAATCTCAAACACACCAAAGTATTTTCAATTTTTTGAAATTTTCAGGCAAAACTTTGAGAAAACAAAATTCACAAAACATATAGTCATAGTTACATAAACATGTGTATATGTATACATATAACGTGTGTATATATGTGAGAGACAGAAAGAAACATATAAAGACACACACAAACAGAGAAAGAATATTTTTAAAAATATATTTCATGGTCAATGTATACTCATCTCTAAATCCACAATTACCTATGTGGTTCCGGGCAATTTCTTAAGTTTTTAGTAACTAGCTGTAAGTTCAAAATTTTACTTAGGTTATAATATAAGGGATACATATAGACTGTAAAATGTACTCACTCTTCTTACCCAACTTCTTTGTTTTGCCTACACAAAGAGGAAGAACTTTAGATAATAAAGGTTCATTGCATAGGAAAAACTACGGATTGTATGGTATAATAATTTATTAGTTCACTGAAAATGGGAGAACTGGAGAGTAATGCTTTAGGTTTTCTTTTTTCTTTTCTTTCTTTTTTTTTTTTTTTAAGATAGAGCCTCACTCTGCTGACAAGGCTGGAGTGCAGTGGCACAACTATGAAACTCCTGGGCTCCAGCAATCTTCCTGCTTCAGCCTCTCAAGTACTGGACTACAGGCACAATGCCCAACTAATTTTTTATTTTTTATTTTTTGTAGAGACAGGATCTTGTTATGTTGCCCAGGCTGAAACTATTAGAAATTTCATAGATAGGGTAAGATATTAAATAGGACTTTAAAAACAATTTTGAAGGGAATTCTAGAAAAACAGTAAAAATCAGTTTAAAAAGAAAACTTGGTATATTCATGAACAGAAAGAATGTCTAGGCTTAAACAGCAGGTTATGCTGCAAGACAGCCTGGTTAATTATTTAGGGGACCAGATTATAGCCAGACTTCAAAATGAAACTGTTATGAGAAAAAGTCCACATCTTCTTTTTCTTTGTATCCTGAATGCAAACTGTGTCCATTTATTACTGCATATTCACAGTACTCATCTACTTACCTGTAAGACTACAGGCCTTATCATCCCAGTGCACATATCTGTAGCCAAAAGAGCTATTGTATTGCCTCCAAACACAGAGTCTATCCAGTCAAAGGCCAGAATAGGATAAAACAACACTTAAAGAGTCTGGTATAAATTATCAACTACATTTACCCTTTTGTCTTCTATTTCCAACTCAAGACCTGTTTTTCTCAGATTTTTTTCAAACTCTTTTCTTCTTTCCTATGACCAAAAAAAAAAAAAAAATCAACACAATTATGCAGAACACTTTTGTTTTATTTGCTCAGTATTGACAGATTCAATATACAATGGCTGTGACTTTGGATAGCTCTCTGCCTCTCCCATGGTTGTATATAAAAGTGCTCCATCTGAATGTCAGGTACTGCTTTTCTCTTGTGCTATAATTCGCAACAACTACAAAAATGCAGTATATCCAGGAATAATCACCAGGAAATACGCAGAGCTTCTATCTGAAGAAATGCACAAAACTTTACTGAATAACGTAAATTTAAAAACTTTATAAACAGAGAGACATGCTCCAAGTTGAAAAGACTCACTATTACAAAGATCAATACTCTTCAAATAAACTATATATTTAATGGAATTTTAAGCCAATATGTCATCAAGACTTTTTAATCCAGAAGGACAAAATGGCTTCACTTAGCAAAAAGTAAACTTAAATTTAACTATAGGTCATTACTGAAAATAACCACTTGGGTGCCTAGTTTTTCATTTGTTTGCTTGTTTGTTTGTTTTGTAGTGACAGGATCTTGCTCTGTCACCCAGGCTGGAGTACAGTGTTGTGATCACAGCCCATTATAACATCAAACTCCTGGGCTCAAGTGATCCTCCCCAGCCTCCTCAGTAGCTGGGACTACAAGCAAGTATCTCCACACTTGGATACTTCAAAAAAAATTTTTTTTATAGAAACTGGGTCTCATTATCTGCCCAGGCTGGCCTTGAACTCCTGGCCTCAACTGATCCTCCTGCCTTAGCCTGCCAAAGCACTGGTATTACAGTTGTGAACCACCCATCCACCTTTATTAAAGCAATGTATTGATGACAAAAAAAAAGTATTTTTATATTTTTAAGACATTTTTATTGAGTTAAAATACACATATATAACTTACCATCTTTACCATTTTTAAGTGTACAGTTCAGTAGCAATAAATACATTTATACTGTTTTTCTCCCTTTATCTCCCTCCTTCCCCTTCCCTTTCCTGGCTTCTGGTAGCCACCAATCTACTCTATCTTGAGATTCACATTTTTACCTCCCACACATGAGTGAGAACATATGACATCTGTCTTTCCGTGCTTGGTTTATTTCACTTAACATAATGGCTTTGATAATATTTCGTTTTTTCAATGGCTGAAAAATATTCCATTATATGTATTTGCCACGTTTTCTTTACCATCCAATAATGGGCACTTTTCCTTTGCTGTGCAGAAGGTTTTTGGCTTGATATAATCCCAGTGGTCTATTTTTCCTTTAATTGCCTGGTCTTAACCAAAGAAGTCTGTCTAGATCAACATCCTGGAGCATTTCCCCAGTGTTTTCTTCTAGTAGTTTCAAAGTTTCAGTTCTTACAGTCAAAGCTTTAATCCACTTTGATTTGATCTTTTGTATGGTAAGAACTATGCGTCTGGTATCATTCTTCCATATAATTATCCAGTCTTATCAGCATCATCTATTGAAAAGCCTACCTTTTCTCCATTGTATGTACTTGGCCCCCTTTTCAAAGATGAGCTTGTTTTAAATGCATAGATTTAAATCTGGATTCTCTATTCTATTTCATTAGTCTGTGTGTCTGTTGTTATGCCAGTACCTTATTGAAGGTATGAGATGCAGGATAGTCATTTAGTTATGCACAGTTGGAAGAGAAATGTGGACTGGAAAAGTAAATTCAGGGATTGTATGATTAATGTATATAAAATCATAAAATATATTATTTTAAAACACTAAGACAGAATCATCAAATACATCAGCGTAAGTTAAGGAAAGGTGAGGATTAAGGACTGTGCCCTGAGGCACTTCAATACTAAGAGATTTAGGAGAAGACTGAGAAGGAGCAACTAGTGAAATAAGAAAAAAACTAAGATAATGTGGAGTCCTGGAAGCCACATGAAGAACATACACAATAGAAAAGAGAAGGATCAACTGTGTCAAATATTGCTAATAGGTCAAGTAAGATGAGGGCTAAGGCTTGACCACTGGATTTTATACAAGGAGATGGGCAGAGTGGCTGGGACGAAGGCTTGAAAAGAACGGGATTAATATATAATTGGGCAGAAAAAAATACAGAAATAGTAGATAATAGGAAAACTGGGACAAAAAGAGGGTTTTTATTCATAAATTTTTAATACAGAAAAATTAACAGCGTATTTGTTCATTGAAGAAAATGGCCTAGTAAAGAATATCAAATATAATTTAGGAGAAAGAGGAACTAATTTTAGGAGCAATATCCCAAAATAAGTATACAGAAATAAGTTAACAAAGCAGGCATTAAACTCCTATCCTTAGAAAGGCCTGGCTGCAACTTTCAAAAGGTTGGTCCTAGTGTCTGGGACTTGCTTTTCTGAAGAGTTCCTTCCACTCCCAGAACTGATAAGAGTGACTCATTTTGCCTATATTGTTTTTTCAAATAGTGTTATTTATGCTGAATATCTGCTTTCCTTCTGGGAGTATGAAATTTTGGTATGTGCTAAGCTGAAGGCGACAAGGTAACCAGCCCCTAATAAAAACCTAGTGCACTTTAATGGGCTTGCCCAATAGATATTTCACATATGTTTTCATACATTGTTGCTGGAAAAAGTAAGTGTATATCCTGTGATTCTACTGAGAGAAGAATCCTTACAAGCTTGCTCCTGGTTCCCTCCAGACTTTGTCCCATGAGCCTTTTCCCTTGCTGGTTTTGCTTTTTATCATTTCACTGTAATAAAATGTCTCCATAAGCATGACTATAAACTGAGTCCTGTGATTCTTTGTAATGAACCCCCAAACCTGAGGGCTATCTTTGGCACTCCTGAATAGTAGGCAAGAAGAAACAGAATGCAGGGCACACGTGGAGGAGTTGCCTTTAGGTAGAAGGATAAATAGTTGGTCTATGGTAACAGAGAGTAAGATAGCTTACACAAGCAAAAATCCTGGTGGATGGACAGATGTGGTAGTAGAAATTTATAGGTTTTCTCTTCTTGCTTCAGTTTTCTCAATGAAGCAGAAAAATGTGATCAGCTAAGCTTGAAGATGGGAGGAGGTGTTGTAGGTGTGAGAGAGAAAAAAACATTATAAAACAGTCATCTAAGAAAGTGGGAGGCAATAGAATATGGAAGGAAAGTATGATTGCCACAAAGCATAAGGACCCAGTTAAGGTCCATGGGCACGAATGTAAGGTAAAGTCAGTCAGTAAATTGTAAGTTTTCCTTTCTGCATGTGTGCTGGCATGTAGTAGGTGGGGCTGGGTTTAACTAAAGTTGTTGTTTTGTCAAGCACAACTGGGAGAGGGGAAAGGGACTTGATGAGATATGTAACACAGTAATTACAATTGTTGACCATGAGACATAAACTGAATAAAGAGTGAGAGGGGAATAAGAGCAGCAAAAATCAGTAAGATGATTGCATCTTATCTGGTCCTGGTGAGGTGGAAGGAGGAAGAATGTGGATCAGAAAGATGTGAGGTGTAATCAGACAGTTGTACACATAGAATGAAATTATAAATAGTTGCAGTTATTAGTAATGACAAGTTCTAGGTGAGTGAATGGCTGAGTAGAAGCTAAGATCATTGGAAAAGGGAGTTCAAGGAACAGAGAGGCCAGGGTGTCAAAATAATCATCCAAGTATGAATTGATATTATCAATGATTTAAAAAGATTGCTGGAAAGACTGACAGTGATCTAGGAGCTAAAATTGTTGAGGAATAGAAGATGCAGAGACAGATAAATAACAAAAACTATTCAGGATAATAATAAATCTGATGAGATTTAAAGCTCAGGAATTTCAGGGACAAGTGAAGGAGAACATTAGCGACAAGATACAAGGAGGGCAAGCAGCACTTACCCCATCTCTAGGGAAATGCTCTGTAAAGAAAAATAACCATCATTTGAGAGGACTGCTACAGGAATGTTCAGAGAAGAGATGAAAATGATGACGGTTCATGAATTTCAGAGGCCTGGTAGAAGGCTTTCTAGACAGTGGGTGGAAAAAAGGGACAGACCTGTATGTGTACAGAGTCTTGGGGGAATAATATCTTTATTTTTACTTTTTATTTTATATGACATTTATTTTGTAAGTATATAAGTAAATGTGTGTATAAAAATGGATTAATTTATGATTTCAAATACTGAGTATTTATCGAGCATCCATTATAATCCAACCACTGTTCTAGGATTTGGGTATATAGCGATAAATAAGACAAAGTACTTGGCCTCATAAACTTAATTTATAGTGTTGGAGACAGCAAACAAGTAAAAACATGAACAAATAAGCTCATAAAGTGATGTGTAATACAAATAAAACAAAATCAGGAATAGAGCACAATATAAAGGCTATACCTGGAGGAATAGATTAGTCATACGTTTCCAAAATGAAAATATCATACAAAAGGCAATTATCATATTCAGACACATACCTCAAATTTTGGATGTTACATTTAATACTAAAGTGAGCTATAAAAAGAATCAGATACTTGGAAGAAGAAGAAAAAGAAGTTAGCATGCAAAATATCCAAAAAATAACATTGACTTTACATGTCTCTTCTTAAGCTGCCTACTTTACAGTTATCTCGCTCAGTTTAAGGTTTCAGTAACACTTAAGGGCTTTTCACTTTTACAACATAATTCAATGCAGATATCCATGTGAAACTATAAAATGTGCTTCTTTTTATTATTCCCACTTCTCTTATAACGCACTTACCGCCTTTAACTCTGCGTCTTTCTTTATGTCATCAGCATAGGAAAGCACAAAATCGATTTGCCTAATCCCGTCTCGGAAGAAGATAGAATCTTTGCTTTGCTGATTTTTTTGAAACTGCAGGAGACATAAATGACACAATTGTAAATTATAGTTTTATTCTGAAATGGCAAAAGCACAAAAGGAATTATTTATAATTTGGTCACCAGCTACTTTTTTTTCAGTCTTGAAATGACAAGTCAAGACAAATAACCAGAGTTTTTAGCAACAGATTATGTTTTGTTTTATAGTGAAATTCCATATAAAAGATTAAGCAATAATGACTCAGGAAGAAGATAAGCATGTTAACTACATGGACATACAACAAAAATGCTGCAAACATACCAAAATATGAAATGGATATATATTACACACACACACACACACACACACACACATTGATCCCAAAATGCACAGAGACTGACTTGTTATCTTTATTAAACAACATCTCACGTAGTCCACTAAATAATTCATGGCTACATGCAAATTTGGGGGTACAATTAATTACAAACCAATTAATGGAGTCTCACTATAAGAAAACAAATGTATGATTAATGTTTATTCTATGTTTTTATAAAATTGTCACTTCCTAATTCAACTTTGTAAGGATTAAAATAAAATCAAGGTGCAGTTAAATATTAGAAAGCAAGTAGCTTATTAGCTGGCATCACAAGTTAAGTTTCATGCAACTCGCCCTTCAACCTCAATTTCACAGGTGAGCAAAAATCAATTCTTTGTTTAAATTTGCAAGAATTATCTCAGTATAATAATTACACTTATAAGTCCAACTTTCACATGTTGTGTAGTTAGTTCATTAGTTCCTTCACTTTAAAAACAGCAAAAATATGACAGCGCTTCAGAAGAAAGAGATTTCATGTTTGACTGATTTGGTTTTCTTTTAAAGTTTATATCTAATATTTAATATTCATAATAGCCTACATGTATTATTATACTTAGAATTATGCAAATAGATAATACAGTGGCTGTCAATGAGATAATCTTCCAATTGCTTTAGCTCACCTGCGAATGAGTAACTATATGGTTTTAATTTTGACAACCAGTGTTTCTATTAATTTATGAGTTTCTTTTATTGTGTACCCTATGGGATTATTTTACCCAAGTCAGGTGAGACAGGCCTCCCAGAAAAAGGAATGGATGAGGATCAGTTATATGCGAATAAGCCATAAGTCTCATGTTTGATCTGTGGTCTATGAACAAAGTAAGAGCATTTACATAGCTAATGAAAAGCTGATGTGTCTCAGAAAAAAACTAGCTCCCAATGCACAGGAAGAAATGAGTGGAAAAGGGAACAAATAAATTAAAAAAAAAAAATCTAAGGAATCTAGAGATTAAGTGCCAAGATATAGTGACTCAAATGTTATGTCTGAGTTCTCTTCACCTCAGCCAAAGAATGCATAACCATCTTCTATTTCCTAAAAGAAAGTAAAAGAATCTGAGAAAAATCAAACTGCTATCACACTACACTTTGCTTATAAATCACTAAAAATTGAAAAGAAAGAAAAAACAAAACCAAACAAACCATTGGCACTCTTGTAAATCATCACAGCGTTGGCATCTTATGAAATCCACCAAAATTCTTGGAAGGCAACTGAGGCAGAAATAATATACTACTTAGACTAAATAAAATCAAAGCTCAAAAATTAGAAGAAAAAAATAGTACTCTTGCTCTAAGTCTGTGACAGTCACATTTTGTATGATAGGGGTTTTTTGTTGTTTTTGTTTTGTTTTGTTTTCAAAAACTAATATATTAACAGGTACTTATATTGTTTACACAAGCTAAATCTGGGTACACAAAGAGCAGTTCTGGTGACAGAACATGTGCACACAGGAATTAACAAAACTTATATTCAGAGTATTTGACTAGAAAATAGACAAAGTAGCTAAGAGAATAGTAACTCCAGTGATTTTCCTGAGTGCTCAGTCAAAAATAGGTAAACATACTGTCGTCCTGAAGGCCAAAGGCTAGCTAGGAAAACCCGAATTTCTATCATTATATCACACCCTGACGATACACTATAAATCTGTTTTAAATACGGGAAAAAAAATCACTGGGAGCCTTGTAAGTCACCATGAGGGACATGTCTCAGGACTACCAATAAAAATCAGTTAAGGCTGAGGCAGAAAAATCTGATAATTCTGTCACATATAACTGAATGTTACTAAAACATATCATGATTTTGTTTTGCTCAAAACATGACATAAATACATTTTGTAGTATGTGTGGGCATTTGTGTTTGTACTTGGCTTGTCCTTAGAAATACCTATTTGTAATTATGTAAACATCTGAGTGGCTTCTCTGTAAAGGATGTAGTTATCCTGTGGTTCAAAAACCTGAATTACCGGCTGGGTGTGGTGGTTCATGCCTGTAATCCCAGCACTTTGAGAGGCTGAGGCAAGATGATTGTTTGAGCTCAGGAGTTCGAGACCAGCCTGGACAACATGGTGAAACCACTCATCTCTCCTAAAAATACAAAAATTAGCTGAGCATAGTGGCATGCCCCTGTGGTCCCAGTTACTCAGGAGGCTGAGGTGGGAGGATTACATGAGCCCAGGAGGTTGAGGCTGCAGTGAGCCGTAATTGCACCACTGCACTCCAGCCTGGGCGACAGAGTGAGACTCTATCTGAAAACAAAACAAAATAAAACCCTGCATTGCTGATGAAAGTTCATAAACCTCTGAAACTGTATGAATTGTGTGTGTGTGTGTGTGTGTGTGTGTGTGTGTATACATTTTAGGAAGAGGATCTACAGATTTAATCTAATCCAAAACAAATTAAGAATCACTATTCTTAAACTTCAGTTGCCTGGGGACTAGGAATCAGTGACAACGTTCCCCTAAATCAAAGTATTCTATTAGAAGAAAAATAACTAAGGCTACCACTGCAGCCATTCAGAGCATAAGCAGCATCATTCAGCACTGGTTTTACCATAAGCCGCCGCCTCAGGAACAAATTGAATCGCTTTGCAGGCTGTGAAGCAACCAACAAAGAATTAGCAATTCCTGCCCAGAATTACAGTAAAGATTCCAAAAACAGACACAGACAAACTAACCCTCAATATGATCATTTTATAAATGTATGTGTGTGTGTTTGTGTGCATGACATTTCAAACTGGAGGATACAAATTAGCAAGGAAAAGAGAAGAAAAAAATGGGAAGAAAGCAATTAACATGTAAAGAAAATAAGGAGACTTCAAAGTAAATTTTCCTAAATTCTTTAAACAGAGACTAAACATAACAAATATTTGTGGATTTATATTTTATTATATTTATTTCAACTTTTTTTTAAGTTCAGGGGTACCTGTGCAGGATGTGTAGATTTGTTACATAAGGAAATATGTGTCACGGGGGTTGGTTTTACAGATTATTTCATCACCCAGGTATTAAGCATAGTACCCAGTAGTTATTTTTCCTGCTTCTCTCCCACCTCCCATCCTCCACCCTCCGAAAGACCCCATTGTGTTGCTTCCTTCTATGTGTCCGTGTGTCCTCATCATTTAGCTCCCACTTATCAGTAAGAGAACATGCAGTATTTGGTTTTCTGTTTTTCTGTTAGTTTGCTAAGGATAATGGCCTCCAGTTTCATTCATGTCCCTGCAAAGAACATAATTAAGGAAGAGAAAAATAACGATAATAAAGGAAAACATGAAAATAATAAAAATATAGAGTAAAAGAGATATTTTGTTAAGTATGCCTGTATATAACCAGGAAAAGAAAGCAAAATTACTACATTTATACTGAGATGATGTGTAGTATGGAAAGTTTACCCAGGGTTTTTTTTTTTTTAATTTCATGAACATGCAATATACTAGATTACCAAAAAAGTCATTCAGTTATTCAAATGCTGAGTTGTCTCCAATCTTCAATTACATGGTCATTATTTAAAACACAAGGTCAATTACCTAAAAATATCTGGGATACTCAACTATATTTTAAAGAAAACCAAACCTATAGCATAAATGAGCAAGAATTGAGTGTATTTTATACTGTAATGAATGGATAAATAATCCAATACAATTTCTTAACCTAGTCTCTTCCTGGAATAGGCTGAAGAAGTCTAAGCAACTGGTGAAACTATTGGAGTGAAAATTTCTGCCCTGTAAACTAATGCCTTCCATATGTAGATAGAGGAGTTAATATTGCTGTTATTTAAAAATACAAAAGATATAAGACAAACATTGGTCATTGCATAAAATATATTTTAAACTATATTATTTTGATGGCCTGAAATTTTTCACTTCAGCATTTTTATTTTCTTGGCATCTTTCACGAGATTCACAGGTTACTATTTTTCTCAGATGCTTTCCCTAAACTCATTAAAGAATTGTTAAGACAAATGAAAGAGTCCCACACTAAAGGACCATGCAGGGCCATATTATGACTTCCATGGATCATAGACCTAAACATAAAAACTAAAACTATAAAACTGAAGAAAATCTTAGAAAATCTCCCCCACTTTGGTGTAGGCAAATATTTCTTAAATAGAACACAAAAAGCATGGATGATAAAAGATAAAATATGAGAAATTGAACTTCTATACTTCTAAATGTGCTTTTCTAAGAACACTGCATGTAAACGAAAAGGCAAGCAACAAATTGGAAGAAAATGTTCACAATAAGTAAGATTGACAATGGTCTCGCATCCAGAATACATAAACAACTCTTACAAGTCAATACAAAGATAATCAACTCAATTTTTTTAAATGCAGAAAAGATTTGAATGGTTTACAAAAGAAGATCTATGAATGTCCAATATGCCCATGAAAAGATGGGCAACATCATTATTTATAAAAGAAATGAGAGTTGAAATCACAAGATATTACTACTCATCCACTAGAATTACTGAAATTAAAAAGCTATCAATATCAATATCAAATGCTGGTGAAGATGTACAGCAAATAGAACTCTTATACATTGCTGGTAGGAATAAAATATGGTACAACCACTTTCAAAAATAGTGTGACAGTTTTACATAAAGTTACACCTATATTTTCCACATGACCCAGAAATTCTACTCCTAGGAAATTACCCAAGATTAATGAAAACATACATCTCTAAAAACACTTCTTACATGAATGTTCATAACAGCCTTATTCATAATGGTCTTCAAACTGAAAACTATCCAAATATCCATCAATGGGTGAGTAGACAAATAAATTTCAGTATACCTATACAATGAAATATTACTGAGCCATAAAATAAAATAAACAATGATATCTCTAGTACAGATATATTCAAAAAGAATCAATTTACTAGTAATATTGGAGTTTTGGATGAGTCTTAGAAGCATTATGATGAGCAAAAGCAGCTAGAAGCCAGATACAAACTAGTGCATACTGTAAAATCCCATTTATATATTATATTAGGAAGAAAAAAAATCAGCAGTTGCCTAGAATAGGGTAGGAGGAAAACTGCTAAGGGGAACTTTTTGAGGAAAAGGAAATCTTCTACATGAATTTTGTTAAAACTCATCAAACTACACACTTAAAAAGGGTGAATTTTATTGTGTCTAATGTAGAACCAATGAAGATAAAACCTTTTTTTTTTAATTTCGGACTTGAGCAATGAAAAGAATATATTGCGTGTTGTTGCTGAGATGGAAAAGACTTCAGACAAACAGGCTTTTTGGTAGGGGAAGATCAAGAATTACATTTTGGACATATTAATCTTGAGATATCTTTCAGACATCCACATGCATATAATAAGAAAGCATTTGGATATTTAAAACTGAAGTTGAGGAGAAATGACTACACTCGAAACTTAAATTTGAGAATTGAGATGGCATATCAATTGTATTTAAAGCCATGAAACTGGATGAAATCACTAGGAGACTGAATTAATGACTGTATCATAAGGTGATAATATCTAAATATATTCACATATCAATTATAAATACTGTGCTAATATTCACACTAATTGCTTCTTGTCATTTTACTCAAAGGCCCCTTCTGATTGGTTTGTGCCTATGCCATATCAGTTATTAAATATTTGGAATATCATCCTTGAGGTTAACAAGGCCCATACTCCTTCAAAATCTGCTAATTGCATATCTGTCATTATTTAAGCAAACTTTAGTGTATCTTTTCAATTCCCATTCTTTGCTTACTAAACTCTAAATACTTACCTAACTATTCTGTCCAATCCCATATAGTAGTCACTTTAAGATAGGTTATCTTAAGCATAATAGTTTCCATCTTGCTATATTTCATTCAGTGGCTTTACTGTCCTTTCTATACTCACAATCTGTGTAACTATTTAGGTACTCATCCACTTTTCACTATTTTATTTCAAATAGAATTTTAAATTACATTAATTATTCTATATTTATAAAATAATTGATATTGAGTTTCTGTCATAATAATCACAGTAGAAACCGCAAGACTCTATTTTTTTACCCAAAAACATATCCAGTGATATTCCGTTGGTTTATCCCAGCACATTCGCTCTCCACTCCTCTCCACCCTGCTTTTGTCCTGTGCCAAAGAGCTCCCTTGACCTCTTGGTTCTCACGAATGATTGGAAAGAATAGATAGTGTTTTCCTTCCTAAGGTTGAATTCAGGAAGGCTGTGTCCCCTCACTAAAGGTCTTTGTGCCCCCTGATAATGTCTTTGGTATATGACTTTTTTCTTTTGGGTTCCAATAAGTGCTCCTTACACTATTCCCTTCAGTTCTATGGATTTTAATAAATTCAAGATTACTAGACCTATATATACAGAGATTCCCTTACACTCCATTTTTATAAAAGTTTTTATGAAGTCCTTCTTAAATTATCCTACACTGAATAGGCCTAACAGGACCCTGATTTATACAGATTTTTCTTTTGTGATATTTCTATGATAGAAAAGAAAAAAAAAAAAACATTCCTTGGGCACACAGTTGATTCTAGGACTGAGGCAGGAAATGTACCAGATGAGCTTGGAGCATCTTGTCAGAAAGTAGGAAAATACTCAAAACAAAACTAAGCACAACAATAGGGGTATGCCCAGGGAATACAGGAGTCAACTGAAAAGCTCCTGGCCAAGTGATATGGCTTATGTCTTGTAATTCCAACCACTCAGAAAGCTGAGATGGGAAGACTGCTTGAGCCCAGAAATTTGAGAGCAGCGTGACCAACACAGTGAGATCCAATTTTCAAAATAATAATAATAATAATAATAATAATAATTAGCTGGGTGTGGTGGTATACTCCTGTAATCTCAGGGAGGCCAAGGTGAGAGGATTACTTGAGCCCAGGAGTCTAAGGCCACAGTGAGCTATGATCATGCCACTGGACTCCAGTCTGGGCAACAGAGCAAGACGTTGTCACAAAAAAAAAAAAAAAAAAAAAAAAAACTTCCAATAGACAAAGCTAGAACAATTTGAGCAAGAAAATAAAGTAGTATTTGGTTTATAACTGGTTTATAACATAAAGCATAAAATAAATATCCAGAAGTACATACTGACAAAAAGAAAGGAAGAAAGATCTCCCACACACAAAAAACAATTCCAAATAATGGATTCACCTATAAGGAGTGAGAGCATAATCCCAATCTTTTTGTGTAGGCTGCAAATAGTGACTTTCATCCGAAGAATGCAGTATGGAAAGGGAGAAAAAAACAAAAGAGTAACTTTACAGTGAAGAAATCTGTTAAACGTTACTTCAAGCCAGGTAATCAAGGTTAAAACATTAAGGGTGATTAAGTCATGTTGACAGAATATACCCTTGATATGACATGAAGAGAACGACACTTCCATTATCTTCCTCCAAAAACACATAATCCAAGTCTAATCATAAAAAAAAAAAAAAATCAGGAAAGTCCCAATTGAAGGACATTCTACAAAACACCTGACCAGTACTCCTTGTCAAAGCTGTGAAGGATATAAAAACCAAAAGTACATGAAACTGTCACAACCAAGAGGAGCCTGAGGAGACATGACTACTAAATGCAATGCTGCATCCTCAATGAGATATTGGAATAGGAAAAGGATCTTAGGGGAAAACTAAGGAAATCTGGATAAAGCATGAACTTTATTTGATAATAATGCACCAATATAGGTTTATTGTTACAAATGTACCATACTAATGTAAAATTCTAATAATAGGAGAAAATGAGTGTGGGGTATAAGAAACTCTGTTTATATTTTCTTTATAATAAAATATAAAACGATATTAAAATAAAGTATATTTTTAAAAAGAAGCCTACTGTTAAACAAATTACTATTTAATCAAAGACAATGTCAACATTAGTGAATCAAATACCATACATCATTTTAAAGTCATTTAGAATTTAAAAATTAAATTATATGTATTTAACATATTTGGGGAAAGTATCTGCAACTTCTGTCACAGGCAAGGAGATAACAATAAATATGTAAAGAGCTCCAAAAAAATCAAGAGTAAAAAGAAAACTCTGACAGCAAATGGACAAGATATATGAACAGAGTGATCTAGCAAAATAAATTTAAATGACCACTCAATGCAGAAAAAGATGAATATCTCACATATGTGGTGAGAAATGCAATTTTAAATGATACTAAGAACTGTGCTAAGTGAAATAGCTCCCAATAGCCATTATCTATCTCACTACCATGAGACAGGCAAGAATCTAGAAGTGTAACAACACACTGCTGATAGGGTTGTGGGAAACAGGCACTCTCATAGGTTTTTACAAACACAAAAGGCAGGGGAATTTGGCAACATACTTGAAAATTACAAATTACATATACCTTTATTCTCTGATAAATGAATTCCATGTAGAAAAATAAAATGACCAAAATATTATAAGACTAATTCCCAAGAGTATTCATTTTAGCAACATTTGTAATAGCATTGGAAAAATAAACCAAACAAAAATGGTAACTATTATATAAAAAGACTGAGAGGACAAAGAAGAAAGATTTCTCTGAAAACACTTTGTTTCATATTTTTAACCTAAGATAGATTTACCTTCAAGCTAGTAAAGTATGATCTTCAGGGCATCTTACTTGCATCTGCCCCTTCCAAGGGTTTAGGAAGGACTCTAACAATGTGTTCTCATGATAAAATATTTTCGTCAATGTTTTAAAGTAAAATATTTTTCCATATGTTTCTTAAAGAGTGATACCAAAATTGTATAAGCTTTAGGCTCATCTAAATGCTATCTGATCTGTAGATTTCAACTTTGGAATCATGTAAAAATGCTTTATGTAGTTAAAAAAAAAAAAAGTAAAAATAAATTAAAAAAGAAAACAAACCAACAACATTTCAATTGTTTTAACTTGATCAATATCACAATCCTCATTCCAGAACACTAAAGATTAGTACCCTAGTGAAAAGCAAACTATCATCCTTGCTAAAATTATCAGTATAAGAATATAACTCTATTTCCCTATCTTCCCAAATGGAATTTTTTACTTACTAGGCAACTAATGAAAATGTTCGGGTCCCTTTACCAGCCTTTAAATTGACATTTAAGTTTGATTTTTAAATGAATTGTAATTTTTCATGATTATCTGCAGGCATGTACTTAGAGACAAGAAGAGTGATGCAATGGAGAAAGAATACTGAACTAAGCCTCAGAAACTTGAGTGCTAGTCAAGCATCAGCCTCTTAAACATATTGATAACACTGGTCAAGCCATTACACCTCTTAGACTCTTCATTTTCTCATAGAAAAAATAAAATCCAAGCAAAGTGTTATACTTAGTGTGTCATTCTTATTGATATGTCTGATGTGTTTCCCCCCTCAAAGAAACTGATTTTTTTTTCCTAAAGTAATACATTATCAAATACCATGTATGAGAGCATGTCAAATAACTGAACTGGAAAAGAGCATCACCATTGCAGACTACAAAAAATGCCCCATCTGTGTCCATGCAAGAAAGGATAGTACTGGTTGTTGCTTACCGTTGTTTCTTCATTGATGAGAAAGCTGGTCTCTCTGCTGCTCAGGCTCTGCTAACAGTACCAGGGAAGATATAATGTTATTATTAATAGTGCAGGTGGAGCAAAGGGAACTTTTACATTTCAGTAACAAAAACTCTGTAATCTCTATGCAGAAACACTTAATCTGGAACCATGTTAAATCATATGCAAAACTGTAGGCATATATATATATATATATATATATATATATATATATATATATATATGTATACATAGGCATGTGTGTCCATGTATGTGTCCTATGTATCTGTAAATGTGTCTGTGGGGCAGGGCGTGTTTGTGCAGTGAGGACAGACAGTGAGCTTCAGAGAGAAGCAGTATTTGGGAGGTAGCTTTCTCAAATCATAAAAAAAAATCAGATACAAGAAATGGTTAAGAACTACTACATTACTGAGAAATAACAAGGAGGTCTAATCTTTTTATGATGCTGCATCCTGAACAGGACCAACAGGAAGGGCAGAATTAATCGGCTATTTTACGCCCTTCAACAATTATTTGAAATCATTAAAGGGAATACCTTGGAAAATACACCATCAGGATTCTTAAGAATTTGAATTTATAACTCCTCCAAAAAAAGCCATACATGTATAAAAATACACATAAACCACTTATAATTAACACAATAGGGATGCCTCCCTCTGTGTATTGGGTAGATTCCCAATTCCTCAGGTTACATGATGGTCCACACACCACAGGACACAGACCTGAGATAACACCCAATCACTTATCAGCAGTCTCTAGTGACAGGTAGATATGGAGAGACAGCAACTAACAGAAATGATTGGAAATTCATGTCCAGATTGGAATTCACTTACCTTATTCTTGGAAAAATCACAATCAGTATCTCATTACACCCAAATAATGCTGGGGAAATCAGTTTTCAAAATAGCAGATAAAATGTGCAACAGACATATTTAAAACATACTCAAAGAGAACCTTGGAAATATACCCAGTGCTACAAAAGTAAAGTAACAGAATGTGGCAAAAGGCAGTAATTTCTCTGTGTTCTTTAAAAGAGAATGAAAGATAATTTTGAAAACATACAATTTTCATACTACTATATTTAATATAAATTACAAGATAATGCAATCTATTGTACTAAAGTAATACTGAAACGGTGGGGGGGAGGGAGTGGGAAGACTGAGAATCTGTGAGTAAATACAGGCCTAAAATACAGTTATAATTAGAATCCACTTATATGTGATTATATCTACTTGTGGACCTTGAATGAATTCCACTAGCTTGTTTAAATACAACAGATAGCAAATGAAGTTAACAAGCATCTTGATCACTTAATTCTGAAATAGTGGCCTCTAAAAATACACTGTGCAGCTATATTTCTACTAAGACAATAAATAAATTTATTATAGCTTCATTTATATTGACTCCTGATAAGTTTTTCCAATTATCCTAGAGAAATGTTAGTTGTTTTGCTTACAGAAGGATAGAAGAAAACCATATATTCAAAAGCAACCAGGCTAGTCACTTTACAAGCTCTCCCTTTAGGAAAAATCTTTGCTCTGATTTCCAATCAAAAGACATCGTTATAACTTCACTTTGCAGAATGTAAAATAAAATAACTATTTTGCTGAGTATGTCATTGTCTCATTTCTTACCAAGCTTAGTCTTAAGCAAAACGAGAATCCTTGATGTACTTTCAGACACAATTCTTAAAACAGCATTCTTAAAGAAATATTAAACAGTGAATAAGGAGCTTTAGAATCAGATTACCTGTGTTCAGAATCCCAGCTTCAAAACATAGGAGATATAACAATAAAACAATTTATATAGTTTCAGTTTGCCTCATAACTTTTTTCTTCAATTATATAAAACCCATTAAATATGTATGTAAAACTGATTACATTTGTAAACTTGAGCAAGTTAACCTCTCCAAACCATAACTTCCATACAGTGAGATTAAATAATGCAAGGGAAGTTCTCAATAAATTTTGGCTTTTTAAAATTAATGTTTGTTACTATCGAGTAATCATATAATAAGTATGTTAATAATGTGATACATGTTTAATTCACATGCATTTTCTGATTTCCAAAAAGATTGTAACAATGTCCAGTGATGGACTCATACTAATTGTAAATCAGAGGTAAAACTAGAATAGCTCTTTAAATATTTAAGCAATCATGAAAGTACAGAAGACCCTTTCAAAGTATAAAATAATTTTGAAATAATGAACCTAGAATTCCTACATATTCTTCTGTCTTGTAAAAGCCTAAACATTCATAATATCTATAAATTTGTTGCTGGACAAAATCCATTGATTTCTAGTCAATTCTGCCTCAATCCAATAGTTGAATGAATATGCTATAATACTTATTTTTTTGAAAATTGCCTGCCTCCTGTCCATAGATGGGGTGAAAAACAAATGACTGCAATGTGTAGAGCCTGTTTTTATTGCATTTGAGTGTCAGAAAAATTTAGCATTGAGGAAAGCGAAATAAGTTGTATTCACTTTTTTTAACTTTTTATTTTGCAATAACTATAGCTTCACAGGAATTTGCCAAAATAATACACAGAGATCCCATGTAACCCCTACCCAGTCTCCTCCAATGGTTATTTTCATCTTACATAACCATAGTAAAATATAATAATCAGGAAGTTGACACGAGTAATGTGTCTGTATAGTTGAAAGTAATTTTGTCACATTGGTAAGTTTGGGTAAGACTCAGCCCTGTCAAGGTATAGAGCTATTTCATCCACAAAGATCTCCCTCATACCACCTTTTTAAATTTATGTCCATTTTCCTTCCCCTCAACATCCAAGTCCCTAGAAATCACTAATTTGTTCTCCATCTGTATACTGTCATTTCAGGAGTGTCATAAAAATGGAATCATAACATATGTGTTCCTTTAAGATTTTTTTTCCACTTAGCATAATGTCCTGGAGATCTATCCAAGTTGTGTTTATTAATAGTTCATTCCTTTTTACTGATGGGTAGTTTTACATGATACGATTGTGCCACACTTTAACTATTCACCTGCTATAGGACATTTAGGTTATTTCCAGTTTTGGCTACTACAAATAAAGCTGCTATGAATATCTGTGTTTAGGTTTTGCGGGTGAATATATTTTTACATTTCTGCCAGATAAATCCCCAAGAATATGATTACCTAACTGACATGAAAATTACAATTTAGGTTTTTAAGAAACTGCCCAACAGTTTTCCAGAATGACTGTATCACTTTATATTTCACCAGCAATGTATGAGAGATCTAGTTTCTTTGCACCCTTACCAGTAAGTTGTATTGTCACTATTTTATATTTTAGCTCTTCTAATAGGCATATACTGATATCTACTTAGATCTTATTTTGCATTTCTTAGTGGCTAGTGATATTGAAGTTCTTTTCATATGTTTATTTGCCATCATATTTCCTGTTTAGTGAAAGATCTCAACATGTTTTTTGCCCACTTTCTAATTGGGCAGATTTTTTGTGTAAAATATTTAAATTGTATGGGTTCTTTAAAAATCACAGATATAAGTCCTTTGTCTGATATAGGATATGCAAATATTTATCCCAGTCTGTAGCCTGTCTACTCATCATCATAATAGGATCTTTCACAGAACAAGAATTCTTACATTTGATAAACTCCAATTTATCAATGCTTTTCGTTACTGTTTTTGTTTGCAGATATGAAATGACTACAAACTCTTCACCAAGACCTAATCTCCAAACAGTTTGATCCATTTTTTCTTCATAAAATTGTATAGTTTTATGTTTTACATTTAGTCTATGATCAATGTTGAATTAATTTTTGTATAAGTTATAAAATTAGGTTAAGTTCATAAGTTTGCCTACGAATATACAAATGTTCCAGCCTGTTTGTTCCATTGAATTGCTTTTGCATATTTGTCCAAAATCATTTGGCTGTACTTGTGTGGGACTATTTCTGGGATCTCTATTCTATTTCATTAATCTACATGCCTATCCTTCTCCAAATATCACACAGTCTTCATTAGACTGCAGCTAAAAAACAAGTCTTAAAATGAGATAGAGGGTTTTCTCCCACTTTCTTCTTTTTTTCACAATCATTTTCTCTTCTACTTCCTTTATATTTCCATAAAATTTTCTGAATAATCTTGCCTATGTCTATGAAATGTCATACAGACATTTTAACTTATATACCAATTTGAGTTTCCACATTCTTATTACTAGTATATAGAAATATAACTAATTTCTATATAATTTTCTCATTTATTACAACCTTCTTAAACTCAGTTGTAGGAAATTTTGTTTTTGTCTTTAATTTTGTAGATTTCTTGGGATTTTCTATGTATTTTGTCATGTCACCTGGAAATGGGGAGAGTTTTATTTGTCCCTTTCTGATCTGCATACCTTTCCTTTTATTTTCTTGTCTTATTGCAGTAACTGTCAGTACTATATTTAATGAGAAGGGTAAGTGAGGACATTTTGCCTTGTTACTGATCTTAGGAAGAAAGTATTCAGTCTTTTACTATTAAGTATACTATTAGTGTAAGTGTTGTGTGGATGCTCCTTATCAGGTTAAAGTAGTTCCTCTCTATTATTGATTTTCTGAGAGTTTGTGTTTGTTTTTAATAAAAGGAAGTTAAATTTTGACAATATAATTTTCTAATAAAAATCACATGATTTTTATTCTTTAGCATTTGGTGAATTATGTCAATTGTTTTTCAAAAAAATGAATGGAGACCAGGCGCAGTAGCTCATGCCTGTAATCTTAGCACTTAGGGAGGCCAAGGTAGGTGGATCACTTGAGATCAGGAGTTCGAGACCAGCCTGACTAATGTGGTGAAACCCCATCTCTACTAAAATTATAAATATTAGCCAGGTGTGGTGGAACCTGTAGTTCCAGCTTCTTGGGAGAGGAAGGAGAATCGCTTAAACCTGGGAGGTGGAGGTTGCAGTGAGCCAAGATCGCACCACTCCACTCCAGCCTGGGTGACAGAGCAAAACTCTGTCCCTTCCCACACACACATACAAATGAATGGAGCCTTACATCGATACAGTAAACCCCACCTGGCCATGTTGCATAATTATTTTTATATTACTGAATTTTATTTGCTAATATTTTACTAAGGATTTTTGTTTCTACATACATGAGAGATAAAATTTGTAGTTTTGTTTTTTTGTTTTGTTTTGTTTTGTTTTTAACTGTCTGTCTCTTTTGGTACCAAAGTAAAGTAGGGCTCTGACATGAATTGAGAAGCATCTGTTTTTCTTCTATTTTCTGGAAGATATTGTATAAAATTAATGTTAATTCTTCTTTAAACATTTGGTAGAATTCTCCAATGAGACCATTTAAGCCTGGAGATGCCTTTTAGGAGAATTTAAAAATTACACATTCAGTTTACTTAGTAGCTACAGGGCTATTCAAATTATTGTTTTAATGTTGAGTGGATTATAGTAGTTTGTGCTTCTTGAGGAATTGGTCCATTTCATCTTAGTTGTCAAATTTATGTGTGTAGAGTTGTTAGTAGTATTCCTTTATTATCTTTTTGGTATCTACAGAGTCCATATTGATATGTCCTGTTTTATTCCTGATATTGGTTATGTATGTCCCAGCCCAACCCCCTTTCTGCCAGTCTGGCTAGAAGTTTGCCAATTTTATGTATCTTTCCAAAGAAACAGCTTTTGGTTTCAATTATTGTCTCTAATACTTTCTGGTTTTCAATTGCTTTTATTATTATTTCCTTATTCTACTTGCTTTGGGCTTGTTTTGCTCTACTTTCCTATTTATTTATTTATTTATTTATTTATTTATTTAGAGACAGAGTTTCACTCTTGTTGCGCAGGCTGGAGTGCAATGGCGTGATCTCAGCTCACTGCAACCACTGCCTCCTGGTTTCAAGTGATTCTCCTTACTCAGCCTCTGGAGTAGCTTTGATTACAGGCATCTGCCACCATGCCTGGTTAATTTGTTATATTTTTAGTAGAGACAGGGTTTTAACATGTTGGACAGGCTGGTCTTGAACTCCTGACCTCAGGTGATCCACCCGCCTTGGCCTCCCGAAGTGCAGGGATTACAGGTGTAAGCCACCGCTCCCGGCCTCTATTTTCTTAAGTTGGAAGCTTATTACATATTTGAGACTTCTCCTCCTTACTAATATAAACATTTATTGCTACAAATTTCCTTCTCATTACTGCTTTGGCTACATCTTTCAAATGATGATATGTTCCAAATTCCCTTTTATTTAGTTCAATTTTATTTGTCCCCCACCCCTCTCCTTGAGAACTTCTTTGACCCTCTAGATTATTTAGAAGTTGTACATGCTCCTGTTACATTTCTAACTTTATTCTATTGTGATCAGAAAACATACTCTGTATGATTTCAATTCTTTCAAATTTGTTGAGGTTTGTTTTATGGCCCAGGATATAGTCTATCTTGGTATATAATATGGTTTGATTCTGTGTCCCAACCCTAATCTCATCTAGAATTGTAATACCCATGTGTCAGGAGAGGGACCTGGTAGGAGGTAATTGGATCATGGGGATGGTGTCCCCCATGCTTTTCTCATGATAGTGAGTGAGTCCTCATGAGATCTGATGGTTTAAAAGTGTGGCACTTCCTCCCTTGCTCTCTCTCTCTCTCCTTCTCTGTCATGGTAAAGACATGGTTGCTTCCCCTTCGCCATCTGCCATAATCATGTTTCCTGAGGCCTTCCAATCATGCTCCCTGTTAGGCCTGTGGAACTGTGAGTCAATTAAACTTCTTTTATTCATAAATTAACCAGTCTCAGGTAGTTCTTTGTAGCAGTGTGAAAACAAATTAATACAGTATATATTCTTTCATCACTTGAAATATTCTACTGTTGTTAGGTGGAGTAGTCTATAAATATAAGTGATATCCTATTGGTTGATGATGTTGAGTTTATCCATGTCCTTGCTGGTTTTCTATTTAGTTGTTCCATCTATAGGGATACTGAGGTATCCAGTTATAATTAGTTATAATTACAGATTTTGTGTAATACTTCTTTCTTTTTTATTAGTTTTTGATTAACATATTATGATGCTGTTATTTTGTGCATGCTCCTTTAGTACTGCTATAGGTTCTTATTGGATAGACCCTTTTATCATAATTAATGTCCCACTATGTCCTGGTAATTGTATTTTCTCTAAAGTATTCTTTACATATATTAATGTAGCACTCCTTTATTATAATTAATGTTTGTATAAATTTATTGTGATAATGTAGTTTTTTTGATGCATTTATTATCATGTTTTTACTCCACTTTGCAAATCTGTCTTTTAATTGGTATGCTTAGACCATTTACATTTCATGACATTCCTGATGTATTAGGAATTAATTGTGCCATTTTATCTTTTTTTTTTTTTGGTTTATTCCCTATGTCTATGTTTCTGTTTTATTTTTCAGGAATTTATGTGGGTTACTGGAACATTTTTTATAATTTTATTTGAGTACATTTCATTGTATAGTTTTTTAAATGGTTGCTCTTGATATTACATAATATATATATAAATTTATCACAGTCTAGATGTGTACATACTTTACTAGTCAACTGAAATAGAAAATCCTTAATTACCTTTACAGCCCCAAAACTTCTTTGTTTATAATACACTTGTATTAAATATTTATCTGCATATATAGAGAACCACAACAGACAGTTAAATTTTTTAATTTGACTATAAAACAGTTTAGAAAACTGGGTGCCCTACATCGCAGCCACTCCAGCTCCAGCCATGGCTAAAAAGGGTGAACATACAACTCAGGCCATTGCATCAGGGGGTGCAAGCCCCAAGGCCTGGCAGCTTTCATGTGGTGCTGGCCCTGCAGGTGTGCAGAAGACAAGAGTTAAGCTCTGGGAGCCTCTGCCTAAATTTCAGAGGATTTATAAAAACACCTGGATGCCCCAGCAGAAGCCTGCTGCAGGAGCACAGTCCTCATGGAGAACCTCTACTAGGACAATGCAGAGGGGAAATGTGGGATTGGAGCCCTCACACAGTATCCACAATGGGGCACTGTCTAATGGTGCTGTGTGAAGAGGACCACCACCCTCCAGATTCCAGAAAGATAAATCTACCCACAGCTTGCATCACGTGTCTGGAAATGCCACAGACACTGAAGGCCAGCCTATGAAAAGAGCCACAGGGGTTGTCCCTGCAGAGCCATAGGAGCGGAGCTGCACAGGTCTGTGGGAACCCACCCCTTGCAACAGTATCCCCTGGATACGAGACAACGAGTCAAAGGAGATTTTGGAGCTTTAAGATTTAATGACTGCCCTACCTGGTTTTGAACTTGAAAAAGGCCTATGGCCCCTTTGTTTTGGCCAATTTCTCCCATTTTGAATGGGAACATTTACCCAATGCCTGTACCCTCATTGTATCTTGGAAGTAACTAACTTGCTTTTGCTTTTACAGGCTCACAGGCAGAAGGGACCTGCCTAGCCTCAGATGAGAGTTTGGACTTGGACTTTGGGTTAATGTTGGAATGAGTTAAGATTTTAGGGAACTATTGGGAAGTCACAATGGGTTTTGAAATTTGAAAAGAACATGAGATCTGAGAGGGACCACGGGCAGAATGATATGATTTGGCTCTGTGTCCCCACCCAAATCTCATCTCAAATTTTTATAATCCCATGTGTTGAGGGAGGAATCTGGTGGGAGGTGATTAGATCATGCAGGCAGTGCCAGTTTCCTGTGCACACTGTCTCTCTCTCCTGCTGCCTGGTGAAGAAGGTGCCTCCTTCCCCTTTGCTTTCTGCCATGATTATGTGTTTCCTAAGGAACCATGAGTTAATTAAACCCCTTTCCTTGATAAATTACCCAGTGTTAGGTAGCATCTTTTAGCAGTATTAAAACAGACTAATACAGCTATAGAATTCTGGATTGATATTTTTGGGGGGCATTGGAAAAATTTCGTACAACTTCTTCAGCCAGTCTAGTTTATGACAAAAAATCTGCTATCATTTTAATTATGTTTCCCCTATAGTTAAAGTGATGTGCCTCTCTCACTACCTTCAAGATTGGTTCATTTTCTAGTATTCAAAACTAGTTTTAGTTTGATTCATGTGAATTTCTGAATTTCTTTGAGTTTATCCTGATTACGGTTCCTTCAGCTTTTTGAATCTGTAAGTTTATATCTTTTGACAAATAAATGTTATCCTGGTTTTTTTTTGTTGTTGTTTATTTGTTATTGTTTTTTGGTTTTTTTAGCTCCCTCTCTTCCTCCTCTCTTAGCACTCCAATGAGACAAATGTGGGATCTTTTGTTACAGTCCCACAGGTCCCTGAGACTCTGTTCATTTTCTTTTCTCAATCTATTTCTCTATGCAATTTGGATTGGGTAATTTCTACTTTTTTATCTTCAAATTCAATGATTCTACCTCTAGCGGCTCCATTTAGCTGAGATTTTTTTTTAAGTTATTCTATTTTTCAATTCTAAAAATGTCCATCTTGTTCTTCTTTGTAACTTCTGTTTTTTGCTGTCACCTCATCATTGGCCCCGTTTACTGTCTTTTCCTATTCATATAGAGATTTTTCTAGTTCTTAGTATTATGAGTGATTTTCTCCAGAAATGTGAACTTTTAGGTATGATGAGACTCTGGATGTTATTTAAATCTTCTGTTTTAGCAAGGCTTCTCTGACACCACTCTGTTGAGTTAAGCAGGGTGATGCCTCACTACACAGTGGAGGTAGAAGTCCAGATTCCTCTCTCTGCCTCTGTGTAGAGTATTGAGTATTGATGAAATGAGTATTGAAGAGTATTGATGAAATGAGTACTGATGAAAGGATTCTCATTGTTGCTGGGTGGGGGTGGAAGTTCAAACTTATCACTAGACCTTCAATGATCCCAATCTTGCTGAGAAAGGCAAGGGTACCTCATTACTGCTCCCAAGTGACCTCTATCATCTCCACACCATGGTAGAGTGTGGGGTGGAAGCGACTTCTTTACCTCCAGGTGGTGGTGAAATTCCTGAGTCTCCATCAGGCCACCTCTGTCACCACCCCATCAGAGAAGGGTTGTGGCATCTTAGTACCACTTGTGATAGTAGAAGTTCAGGCTTCCCCCATGGACTCCATTAACACCATGCAGGGGTGTAGGGGGAAGGGATGTGTTATCCCCCAGGGGAAATGAAAGTCCTGGCTCCCCAGTCAGCCTCTTCTGACACAAAACAGGGAGTTATGGCACTTTGTTGCCAACAGGTGGGGGGGACAGTCTAGTCTCCCCACTTGAGCTATAGTATAAATGTTGGTATAGGGCCACAGTATTTTTCTGTGGTGTTTGGCTGTAATAGAGCAGTTATTGACTAAAAGTTTACTCTATTTCTACTTGACTCTTTTCCTGTTCCATTGGCTAGAGATAGTAGACATTTTTTGAGGTTTTATTTGTTTGTGTCACTTAGCATTTCTGGACTGCTGGCTTCTCCCTCACCTGTTCTGCAATATGTCAAGCAAAGAGCAAACTTTTTGAGTCTTGAGGTTGCTAGCTGCTCTGCCTTCTTATTTTTGACTTTCAAAGCCGCCTTATGTTTGTTTTATACAGAGTTTCCAAGAGTTTTAATCATAGGTAGCAAAATGAATAGGGAAAACTTTTTCTACTCCATCTTTCTGGAAGGAAGAGCTGTATTCACTTTTGAAATGATTAATTCAATACTATATCCATTTGATAATTCTAAACATTAACAGCCAATTTTTGTCTTTGTTTCAGAGAGATGTTGGTTTTACTCCAAAATACTTTATATTGAAAAAAAAAAAAAAAAAAAAAAAAACATGCTAAACCTAACTATAAGTTGAGTCTAATAGGAATTTGGTATGACACTGCTATTCTCCTAAGATTGAATCCATTGCTATTACTTGCTTTCCTATAAAAGCAAAATTAAAAGCAAATAAGCAAACAAAACAAATCTAGAAGTTATATTTTTGCAGTATTATAATTTAAATTTAATTAAATATGTTTCTAAATTTGGCAAGTTAAACATAAAGCCTTAAAAATTTGAGCAAAATTGTTTCAAGTGAAAACCTGAGCTTGAAGCCAAGAATGCACTAACCATTGTTCTTGAAATATACAAATGGATACAAATTAGCATACAAATGTCCTGATGAAATTCTTTTTGTGTTCTAGAAGCTTATTCCTGGAACATATATAAATGTGAAAGGTGCACAGAAGCAAAAAACATGAACTGTAATTAAAGTTAACTTGAACAATACTTATACAGATCTGTGAGGAGCACATTATTATTATGCTAATATGAGCAAACTGAAAATGACAACATATTTGTTATCACTTAAACTGGATCAATCTTATGAAATGAATCTTTCTTCAGTCCACTCCAAAGACATGAAAATTTTAACGTTTCATATTCTTTATTTCCAAATAATTTTCTTGACTCACTCACTTACTCAGTAAATATGTACTCTGTGCCATATTATGTCACTTCAGTTGTGGAGACACTGCTTTATGACAGTGGTTTTCAATCTTTAGTGGCAAGAGGAATCACCTGGAATGCTTTTTTGTAGTCACAACCCCTCAGTTTATTCCCAAAGATACCGATTTAGCAGTCTCAGCTTGGGCCCAAGAGTCTACAGTTTTAAGAAATTCTTCATATAACTCTCATTCTTATTTGTATATTGGTCTGCAAACTACACTATAAAATCACTGTCTTATATAATCTTCGTAGTTCCCTCTGGTTCTCATATTCTTTTTCTCTCAGCATTTAGATCATTGAACTTTTCTTTGTTAAGTTCAGAGATACAAGTGCAGGTTTGTTACATACATAAACTTATGTAATGTGGGCCTGTTGTACAGATTATTTCATCATCCAGGTATTAAGCCTAATATCCACTAGTTGTTTTTCCTGATCCTCTCCCTCCTTCCACCCTCCATCCTCCAAAAGGCCCCAGTGTGTGATGTTTCCCTCTATATATCTGTGCGTTCTGATAATTTATCTCCAACTTAAAAGTGAGAACATGGGGTATTTGGTTTTCTGTTCCTGTATTAGTTTGCTAACCATAATGGGCCTTCAACTTCATCCATATTTCTGCCAAGGACATGATCTTGTCATTTTTTATGGCTCCATAGTATTTTATGATATATATATGTATCACATTTTCTTTATCCAATCTATCACTGATGGGCATTTAGGTTGATTCCATGTCTTTGCTACAGTGAATAGTGCTGCAATGAACATATACATGCATGTGTCTTTATAAAAGAATGATTTCTATTCCTTTGGACATATGCCCAGTAATGGGATTGCTGGGTCGAATGGTATTTCTATTTTTACATCTTTGAGGAATTGCCACACTATCTTCCACAATGCCTGAACTAATGTACACTCCCACCAACAGTGTATAAGCATTCTTTCTTCTCTATAGCCTCACCACCATCTGTTATTTCTTGATTTTTTAACAATAGCCATTCTGACTAGTGGGTCACTGAACTTTTAAAGGAACCCTGTAACTTCTAGGAATGTTAATGAGCTTATCCAGCCAACTATCAAATAACCAACCTATTCTAGAAGGATGTGTTTTCCAAGCAGAAATTTCAGTCATTCCTGGAAATTTTTTTAAATCCTGTTTATATCTGGCTGGACATCCTGAAACCATTCAAGGACGTCTACCTCTGTGAGAGCTACACATGGGATTCTGTATCACCTAGAGCCATCAGAAAAATCATTTCATTGAAATGCCTTTAACATGCTTATATTCAATATAGAAGCAATATAAATTGTCTGTATCTTTCTTAAAATTTATATAAGAAGGTCTTTGGTTAAAAGAATTCTGTATTTTTACAAGTTGTATTTAATTTATTTATTGTTCTATTTAATGTGTTTATGCAGTTCAGGTTGAATCCCAGCATAGTCATAGATAAGCACCAATCATACTAATAACTGTAAAATAATAAGCTATCACTGACTACACTAACATTACATTATAGCAAAATTTTAGCCAAATACTAGTATCTTGCATATCAATGATCAGCATATCTGAGTTTATTTCACAGGGAGTCTCAAAACAAATCAAAAATCTATTTGTTCCCTTATAACATTTAGAAAAGATCCAATATTAAATCTGCATTGAACATGGAACTTGCTTTAGCTACTAAAAAATGAATAAATTAGAGGACAAACTAGAAGGTATTATAAGTAGGTAAGTACAAAGACTTAACCTTATCTTGATTTTTTATTCTGACTTATAAGGAAGCTAATACATATATATTTAACTTACCTCACTCATTTGGAAAGAGTAGTCTATATGTTTATTGGCGTGTCCCCCTAAATTAAATAAGAAAGAGAAAAACACGTTAAATTAGCCAACTGATCAGAATATGTTCAGAAGTCTGTGTAAGGAAAAAATATGAATTGAATGAATTAAAAAATTCAAAGGAAACATACTAGAAGAAAAGATGCAAGGTTATTCAGGAGCTAAATTGTTTAAAACAGACTCCAAAAGAAGTCTTACCTAAAACTGCCTATAAAAGGAAAAGCATATAATACTGATGTGTAAAACGCAATCTCAATTACTGAGAAATAAACTTAACTCTGATCAATGCAGTTATCAATCTATAACCACAAAACCACTAAGAGTAAAATACCCAATAAAGTGTCCATTGATATCTCTTAATTCTCACCATGTGAGATTTAATATTCTCTCGGCTTGTTTTCCTGATGACAAACCAGACAGGTTGCATGTAGAACACTATCAGTTTCTAAATAGGCCAAAGTACTTTCTGGACATACAGATAGCCCCGTAATGGTTATGCATTTAGTCGTTTGCCCTAAAATACATGTTCAGATAAGTTTATGACACTAAAAAAGTTAAAGATAGAACTGAAATTCTTATTCTTATTTTCTAGTGGTTCCAACTTGAAAAAGCCTTAAGATATATTTAAGCCAAAAACTACATATATATATATATACACACACACATACACACACACACATATATATACACACACACACATATATATAGGAGAAAATATCACAATGGGAACCGCATAAAATGCTAGCACTTTAAGTACAAGTTAGTAACTATAATTTTAGAAATAGGATAGAAAAACTGGTGAATGAAACTGAACAGAGCCCAGAACAAGACACTTTATTATATGGAAACTTGATATTGAACCATTGTAGGGGTTGATTAATGTCTCTCCTACACCCAAATTCATGTCCATCTCAAATCTCAGACTGAAACCTAATTTGGAAATGTAGTCTTTACAGATGTAATTAGTTAAGGACCTACAGATAAAGTTATACTGGATTTAAGGTGGGCCTTAAATCCAATGATGGATGTCCTCCTAAGAAAAGAGGAGGGAACAGAGGCTCAGAGGAAGGCAATGTGAAGATAAAAGCAGAAATCAGAAATGATGTGTCTACAAAGCCAAAAAACACCAAGTATTTCAGGTGCTATAGTCTGAATGCGCTCATGGTGCAGAGCTCTTGTGAATGGTAATAGAGTCCTTATTAAAGAGATTCCAGAGAGCTGCCTTCCCTCTTCCATCATGTGAAGACACAGTAAGAAGATGTCATTAATGAGCCAGGAAACAAGCCCTTACCAGACAGTGAGTTCACTACCATGATCTTAGACTCCACAGCATCAAGAGCTGTGAGAAATAAATGCTTGTTCTTATAAGTAAAAAATAATAAAATAAAGCAATTGTATAAATCCAAAAAATATTTTAAAAATCTACTATTTGTATAGCTTATTCACAACCCAAGTATAATCGTCCAATTCCTTTTCATAGATCACACAAATCACTCAGTTATTCTCTTAAATAATTAAGCCCATTATATATATTAATTTATACTTGACAGAAATTCAACTATTATAGGTTGGCTAGGGAGTAAGGTCCAAAGTTTTCTGCAGAGGAATATTTTGATTTTTGATTTGTACATTGGTTAAAACAAGGCTTGGATGTGAAAATAAACACTGATTTGCAAGAAAGCTTTATTTTATTTATAATTTTATTTTATTTTAAAAAGCAGATTTATGGTTCATAGCTTTGTTGGTATAAGATGGGGTTATTCTTGATATGTTTTCTGCCTTTGGCAAATAGTAAAACTCTTTAAAATTAACTAAAACCAACCTGTGTCTCCAGCCTCACCCTTTTGCGCTCTTAAGTCTGGCCCACTAGTCTCCTTTCAGATCCTTATATCTTCTTTCAGTTTCATTCTACCTCTTTGTGGGGCCTTAACACACAATTCCTCTGTAAGGAATGCTCTCTGCTATGGATTGAACGTGTCCCCCAAAGTTTGTGTGTTGGAAACAATCTGCAATGCAACCATGTTGAGAGGTAGGACCTTGAAGAGGTGATTAGGTCATGAGTGTTCTGCCCTCATAAATGAATTAGTGCTGTTATCACAGGAATAGATGTGTAACTACAAAAATGGATTTGTTATGAAAGAAAGTTAGGCCATCTCATGTGTGCATGCTCTCTCACCAAGTGATGCCTTCCACCATGTTATGACACAGCAAGAAGAGGCTCACCAGATGTGTTCCCCAATCTTGGACTTCCCAGCTTCCAGAACATGGACCAAATAAACTTCCATTGTTTATAAATTACCCAGTCTGTAGTATTCTGTTATAACAGCACAAAAGAGAATAACACACTCTCTCACTCCCGACCTTGCCCTGGGTAATTCTTCACATCCGTCAGATATCAGCTTGAAAGTCACTTTCTCCCCAGGGAAGCCTTCTCTCATCTATCTGGCTAGTTCAAAGCATCTGATATATCTCTACTTGATGGCACTTGTCAGGGTTTCAATTTTACATGAATATGTGTGCTTTTTTATTAATATCTTTTTATCCCCAAAAGAAGATAAGTTTCTGAAAAGTGATCACAATTTCTAATTTTGTTCTTTTAGCATACTGATTGGCAAACGAAAGATGGCTGATAAACATTCATTAAAAAATTGAATGAGCAAGCCGACAACGGAGCCAAGTTTTTCTACCACTGTGGCTGCAAATGAAAAGCGAAAATATAATCATAACTTGCCATGCACCAGGCACTGTGCAAAGAGGTATAACAAATATTTACATGGCATTTCCTTTGTATTACATATTATAAGTAATCTAGCAATGAATTAAAGCATGAACAAGGATGTGCATAGGTTATACGCAAATACTATGCCATTTCATATAAGGGACTCGAGCATCCTTGGATTTTGGTACCAGTGGGATATCCTGAAACCAATGCCTGTGGATACTGAGAGACAACAGTACTCACACACATACATAACACACCAACACAACTTCTCCCTCTAAGTGATAATTCAAATCCTATATCAGCAATTTTAAAGTACTGTCTGCCAATCCCTGTCAAGATACAATTTATTTTACTTGCAGTATGTGTCACATTTACATATTTTATTATTTATTTAAAGTTTTATGATAATATTAAAACCATATTTGTCTTTTCAATTCTGTCGACATTTGCACCAATGATGCAAAAACAATGGGATAAAAGTGCTGGTCCCATCATATGAATCAACTCCATGGCACCAGACTATACTAGCAGTCATTATATTCTCCTCCATTATGCACTCTCAGCATAAAAAGAAACAAAAATGTAGTTTAACTTAAAAATGTCCTTGATAAACAGTAAAGCTTATGAAGTTTATAAAATCTTGACCCTGAACACACAAATTTTTAATAATCTGTAAAGAAACAGGAAGAATGCATTAAGCGCTGCTGCTGCATTCCAAAGTACCATGGTTGCCTCATGAAAAAGTACTTTACATTGCAAGGTAAAGTAGCTAAATTTTTCACAAAAGATCATTTTAGTTGAAAGCATGATGGGAAAACATATAGGGTCATACAGACCTGACTATTTGTCAGATATTACCTCAAACATTAATGACATGAATCTATCATTTCATGGAAAACGCCTGAGAGTATTTATTGCCAATGATAAAATTTGAGTTGCAAATGAAATAATTTTTGTAAACTTGTGTCCGTCACTGTGAGCTTAACAGATTCCCAAGGCGTTCCTGATGAAATCAGTGATGATGTTAGCATTACGTTTTGGTGTTTTAAAATGAAATATGTCAACATTTGGAAGATCTGTATAACTCAGTAGATAACTGTTTTCCAAATAAGCAATACATGATGTTACAAAACTATGCATGAGAAAAAGATACATTCAAAGTGAAGGAAAGACCAATAGATTTTAACGTAGCAGTGAAATAAAAGTTCATTTCAGTGGTTTCAAATTCTACATTATATCTAACTTTAAAGAACCTATTATACATTGAATATGGAGGCAAATCAGAGAATATCCATAATTACTCAAAAACTCTTTAAAAGTATCCTCCTTTTTCAACTATAGATCTGTAAGAGGCCAGAATTTCTTCATACACTTCAACCAAAACACAACACATCACAACAGAGTGAATGTAAATGCAGATATGAGAATATCTATATTTTATCAGGCCAGAGATTAAAGAGATTTTTTTTAAAGTAGAACACTGCACTCTTATCACTAAATTTATTTTGTTTTAGAAAATATACCTATTTTCATAAAAATATGTTAAGATGAAATAGAAGACTCCTAGGCATGAGAAATTTGAGAAGATGCCATTTAAGAAAACAGGAGAGAGTGTTAATGGTGGGTGACTAATACAGCAGAGGCTGCAGGCTACTGACAAATATCTTTCCTCGTCCTCCTCCTTCTTTCCTAATAGAACCTAATTATATAGTGTGGTAATGTACTCAAGCAAGCAAAACATTTCCTAGCCTCCATTGCAAGAGTATGACATAAATTCAAAGCTCTCAACTGTCATAAGTGGTATGTCTATCTCATAATGTTTGTGTATGCACTAAATAGATAATGCATGTACTTGGCATATAGGAGGTAAATGGATGTTATTCTTGTTGATATTGTTGTTATTATTCTATTCTACTATTAAACTTCAAAACTGCTGTAAATTCCTTGGGCTAAGTTTCAGAATGTCAGAATAAAATTGAAATAACTCCTTTCGTATTCAGATCTTTGTGTGGCAGAATCTGCTCTTAAAATGTTTTACTCTAAGCAAAACATGAAAACTAACCAACTATACCTATACCACTTAACTTTCTGAGTGCAGGCTTTCTCATGTAAAAGACACAAATCTAAAGAGAAATGCTCTGAAAAATATTAAACATCATACAATATTACCGTCAATGGGTTTTACTCATAATTACTGCCTAAACATATAGCTCAAAACTCAGTTGATCCTGATCCTGATCATCTCTCATTAGATCTGTGAATGAAAAGGAGACCAATTTAGCATGGCTTTATAATGAATTGATAAAGAATAGGATTCTAAGAAATACAAGCCTTGTCTCTCAAGATATGATAGTTGACATTGACTTAGAGAGGTTTTTTTTTTTTTTTTTTTTAAGGACAAAAACAGTCACTATTATGCCAAAGAACAAAGCATCAAACAAAATATAGTTCCAATCACAGAACAATCAAGCAACTGCAAACCTTAAGCTAGGTTTAAAGAGCTTTACAATTCTATTTTTACAACAAGAAAGTTGAAAAACTGCAAACACTCATCCTTCTTTTTCCTAATTATTTTTGCTCCATTTAACATAAAACAAGTAGGTGAAAAAATATTTTCAAGCTGCTATTACAATTTGATGTAATGCATTTATTTGAGAATGTGGAAAAGGGACAATATGAATCCTCCAGATCACCTCCTATTGTTACTAGCTCTCCCTTCACACTGTAACCTTTAAAATTGCAGTTTTCTTTCTCTAGAACTAGCACCTGTTTTCTTCCCTTTCTAACTCTTGCTTATTTTTCACATTATATAAACCTAGACCCCTTCCTTTCAGGCCTTACCTGAAACCTCAACTGTCCCCTGGGTTGGCCTCCCACCGGCTCCCATACCACCTTGAATGCAGCCCTCTCTGGACACCTAGCTCAATTATACATCCCTCCACAAGACTGTCAGCTCCAGAGAACCAACAGGGACACATTTTGTCAACTGCATCCTTTTGTGAAATACCGGGACATTCAAGAGGATAGATTTATTTTCATACACACCATGCTCCCTCTCACCCCTGCACACTTACTGCTCGCTAGCTCTCTCACATGCATGCACCCTCGCAATTAGATATTTACACAGACCATAGACTCAGACACTTTCACACTCCCTCATGGAGTATAAAGATGCTGTAACTATGCATAATCACCAAACCTCTGTCAAAACAGAGGCCTGACTGAAGAGGTGGGATTTGAAGCCAACAACTCTGTCAGTTTCTTTCTATTCCTCCAACTTCCTCTAAAATGAATGGATAAGAGTATACTCTCCCTACAGGCTAGATTCCAGGGATATGACAGATTTGATACCAATCGCTGTGGAGAATCATCAAATATGTGCTAAAAGTAAAGCCAGCCTAAAGACTGAGTCTTGAGTTTTCACTGAAAGCACATTACTAAGAATACACACTCCAGCAAATCCACAGCCCCAAAATAGCACTTGTATTTACCAACTGGTCTTCTCAGTTTACACTCTTACTAGCAGTATAAAATAAAATATTTCTAATCAAATATTAACATTACTAAAGACAGGTGGCTTAGTTGAACACAATGCTTAACATAGCTGTAAAGATGCAAACAACCTAACATTCAACTTTTAATCTACCTTTTCCGATATTAAACTCTCAAACTGTCTTTTCCAATACTAACTATATCAGAAATCAGCTAAAGAATGAACATTTCTTGAGGCTATGGTGAGCTATAATTACACCACTGCACTCCAGCTGGGAAAACAGAGAAAGATCTCAAAAAAAAAAAAAAAAAAGTTAAATTCCAGCAATGACATTTTACTGGCAATGTTTGTTTATGTAACTAATTAAGTGCTCTATTACCTTCTGCCTTTAGAATTTCATTTTTAAAATTAGAAGATAGTAGGAAATTAGACAGCTGGAGATCACTGATTCCTTATGTGTTTAATTGTGAAAAAAGTAGAGAAGATGTAATAAATCTTAGATCTATTATATCTAAAAGGAAAAATGTTACATTGTCTCTCTTATAATCAATTTTATAAATTAACTCTCATATTCAGTATTTAAAGGTGATTTAGAAAGCACATATGAAATCAACGCTTACCTACATGGGTAAATTTAGTCTAAAAAGTCTGCTTACATTTTAAAACATAGAAATGAAAGTAGCTACTAAAACTCAATGCTCTGGAACTTGAATTTTTCAGCCTTCTTCAGCCAACACTTTTGTTTTCATAACAGTGTCATCTGTTTTATTTTGTATTTATTCTATTTATTTATTTATTTGAGATGGAGTCTCACTCTGTCGCCAGGCTAGAGTGCAGTGGTGCAATCTTGGCTCACTGCAACCCCCACCTCCCAGGTTCAAGAGATTCTCCTGCCTCAGCCTCCCGAGTAGCTGGGACTACAGGTGCATGGCACCACACTCAGCTAATTTTTGTATTTTTAGTAGAGACGGGGTTTCACCATGTTGGCCAGGATGGTCTTGATCTCTTGACCTCACGATCCACCCGCCTCGGCCTCTCAAAGTGCTGGGATTACAGGCATGAGCCAACACACCCAGCCAACAGTGTCATTTAACTCAAAGAGAAAATATATCTGGAAGTAGAGTTCTAAAAATCCACTGGAATGTATATATATATAAAAAAAAACAAACAAAAAAAAAAAAAAAACCTCTCATAACAATGCACTTTTCATACGCCCTAGTGCTATGGTTTAAATATCCCTCCAAAACTCATAGTGGAATTTAACTGTCATTGTAATGGTATTCGGAGGTAGAACCTTGAAGAGGTGATTATGTCATGAGAGCTCCATCCTCCTGAATGAATTCATGCCATTCTCATGGGAGTGGGTTAGTTATATCAGAATTGGGTTCCTAATGAAAGGATAAGTTTGGACACATTTATCTCTTGGTCTAATGTGCTCCCTTGACCTTCCAACATGTTAAGAGGCAGCACAAAGATGTCAGATGCCAGTACCATGCTCTTGGACTTTCCAGACTCCAGAACCAAGAGCCATATATTTTCTTTATAAATTACCCAAGCTGTGGTACTCTGTTATAGCAATAAAAAAAAAAAAAAGTGGTCTAAGACACCTAATAAGAACACAAGTCTCAATAATGGGCAGTAAAACTAAACCAGCAAAAGAACTGACATGCTAAGAAACATCTAAAAATATACGAGTCATATGAGTGGCCTGAACTATGTTGCTCCTTAGGCCCTGCTCTCATCAATGCCACACTCCTCTGCTGCTTGGATTCTGGATCTTTGAATATACCTAGATACAGGAATTTGGGCAGAATGCAGTAATTAGTCCCAGCCATCAAATATAGGGTATTCCTCATCAATATCTTTTTCTCTCACCTCCACCCTAATCAGAGGCACAATTTGGATCACATGCAAGCATAAATAGATTACAAAGGCCTTTTTTAAAAAATGGGGGAGTGTGACTGGGTATTGTGGCTCACATCTGTAATCCCAGCAATTTAAGAGGTCAAGTCAGGTGGATCAGCTGAGCTGCGGAGTTCAAGACCAACTTGGGCAACAGGGTGAAACTCCATCTTCATAAAAAAAATAATAATAATTAGCTGGGGAGATCGTGGTGCAGCACTTATAGTCCAAGATACTCCAGAGGCTGAGGTGGCAGGATCGCTTGAACCTGGGAGTCAAGAGGTTTCAGTAAGCACAGATGATGCCCCGGCATTGCAGCCTGGGCAACAGAGCCAGACCCTGTCTCAGAAAATAAAATAAAATAAAATAAAATAAAAAATAAGGGGGGTATGCTTCAATTGACACCATCAAGAACATAGAATGATAACACTCAGAATGGGAGGAAATATTTGTAAATCATATATCTAATAAGGCACTTGTATTCAGAACACATAAAGAATTTTTGCAACTCAATAATGAAAAAGACAACTCAATATTTGTAAACAGGCAAATGATCTGAATAGACATTTCTCCAAAAACATGAATAACTAATAAGTAAATGAAAATACTTGCTACATTAGTCACTAGGGAAATACAATCAAAATCACATTGAGATACCACTGTACAACCACTAGGATGGCTATAATAAAAAAGACAATAACAAGTGTTAGTGAGGATGTACAGAAATTGGAATCCTCATACATGATTGATGGGAAGGTAACATGCAGATGCCTGGAAAACTGTTTGGCAGTTTCTTAAAATGTTCCATATAAAGCTACCACATAATCCAGCAATTCCACTCCCAGACATATACCCAAGGAAAATAAAAACATATGTTCATATGAAAACTTATACATCAAGGTTCATAGCAGCATTATTCATAGAAGCAAAAAAGTAGAAATAACACAAATCCTACCAAATGACGAATGGATAGGTATGCTATATCTCTACAATGGAATAGTATTGGGCAATTAATAAGAATGATGCACTGATAAAAGCTGCAGTATGGATTAACTTCAAAAACATTAAGAGAAAGAAGCCAGTTACAACAGACCAAATGTCGTATAATTCTGTTTATGTGAATGGGCTTGAATAGGCAAATCTATAGAAGCAATAAAGAGATTATTGTAGGAAGTGAGGAGTATGGGAAGTGACTGCCTAAGAGGTTTCTATTTGGGGTGATGAAAGTGTTCTAAAATTAGATAATGATGATAGTTACAAAACTCTGGGCCGGGCGCGGTGGCTCAAGCCTGTAATCCCAGCACTTTGGGAGGCCGAGACGGGCGGATCACGAGGTCAGGAGATCGAGACCATCCTGGCTAATACGGTGAAACCCCGTCTCTACTAAAAATACAAAAAACTAGCCGGGCGAGGTGGCGGGCGCCTGTGGTCCCAGCTACTTGGGAGGCTGAGGCAGGAGAATGGCGGGAACCCGGGAGGCGGAGCTTGCAGTGAGCTGAGGTCCGGCCACTGCACTCCAGCCCGGCGACAGAGCGAGACTCCGTCTCAAAAAAAAAAAAAAAAAAAACTCTGTAAATACACTAAAAAAAATCCAACCTTACACGTCCAATAGGTGAATTTTACAGTATATAGATTATATCTCAAAAAAGCTGCTTTAAAAAGGGAACGAGGAGGATGCAGTAACACACGGTATTTCCCGGTGCCTGAAATAGACTGAATAGTTATGATCAGATCTTCTGTCACTTTGGAAAACGGTTTCCATGTTTAAATCCAACACTAAACAAGACACGAAAATAAAGTATCATTGAAGAAACTGGGGTCCTGGAGACAGTAACAAAATAGTATGTGCATTTTAGGGAAAATACGTGTATTAAAATAGGTCCACGGAATACAGGTGGTGTAAAGGCTTTGGCAAACAATGGGTAAATATTTCTCAGCGGAACTAAAGAGCTTAATGAAAGCTGTTTAAAAGCAACGGCAGCAGCAGCAGCAGCAGCAGCAGCAGCAGCAGCTTTTCCAAGTGCCTATTGCTCTCAGTATCTCAAACTGACAGATTTTAGGATCTGCAACTCCTACAATTAACAAGCATCTCAAAGCATGATCAGTAACGGGAAGAGAGAGTGAGGTAATAAGACTCGAGGACCAGCTCCTTACACGTGGGATAACTGTCTTGCACTCTATACTGCTACTTTCTTTGGGAAAGCCTTGGTTTCCAGTGGCTGAATTCGGAGGCCCAAGCACCGCAGCGCTAACGTAGCAGCCCCGAATTACTCGGCGGTTCCCAGGCCTGCAGGGGAGCAAGGAGGGTGTTCCGCAACCATAGGGGTCACGGGTCGCAGGTCCCTGGCGCGCAGGAGCAGCAGAGAAATCTGTGGGGCGCCGAAACCAACCCCACTCACCCCAGGCGGGGGACTCTGCCCTGCAGTCCTGGTTTCGCGCTGGGCACGCCACGCTGCGAACCTCCCTAGGACTCAGGCCGCAGGGCGGCCAACGTCCCCCCGGGCCCCCGCGCCGCGGGTGGCGGTGTGCAGGAAGCCAGCCCGGCTCTCCCTTGACGCCTCTTGGCGCGGTCCTACCTTCCTCAGTCAACACTTCGAGGAGATTCGGGTCGCCCATCTTCGCCAGCTCGTTAATGACACTGGTGCCCGAGAGGCAGCAGGAGACGTGCAGCTGAGACGGGCGTGGAGATATGGACCAGGTGCTGAATCTGATTGTGGGCAGCCGGAGTTGCTGCTGCTGGATTTCTAAGGGACTGCTCTTCCTTCTGCAGGCCTCCTTCTCCTCCTCCTTCTCCTCTTCCTCCTCCTCCTCCTCCTCCTCGGACTCCACAGTCTCTGGGCACCTCAGCCAGCCGGCCTTCTTCTCCAGCGGGTACTTCCACTCCACCCGGTCCCCGACAACCTGCTCCGTGAGCTTGGCCCCGGGCTTCCCCACCCTCACCCGGTAGCGCTCTTGGGCGCTCTCCCAGTACTTCTCCAGACACCTGTCCCTGTGCCTGCCCGGCAGCCGATCTCGCAGCCGCCACTCCTCCCGGCGCTCGCCAGGGTCCTTTCCACTCCCGCCCTCTGGCAGCTTTCCTTTCCCCTTCGCTCCGTTCCTGTTGTTTCCACGCTTCTTTCCCCGCCTACAGACCGCAAGACCGGCCGGCGCCCCACCCTCGGAGACCGCCATCTCCCCGCCCCCCGGCCTGGCTGGCTCCACGCCAGCCACCTCCTCTCCGCTCAAGCAGTCCCCAGGTCCCTGCTCTGCCGCCTCCCGCACCTCCTCCGGACTCGCAGCCTCCCGTCTCTCCTCGGAACCCGTCGCCTCCGGTCTCTCGTTGGGACCGGCCGCTTCCCGTCCCTCCTCAGGACCCGCGGCCTCCGGTCTCTCCTGAGGACCCGCAGCCCGCCGGGCATGTTGGCCGGCCTCCTCCATTCTCTACAGGCTTCGCACGTCCTTTTCCCCTGGGTCCACCCACGACCAGGAATCCTGGTTCCCCAGGGCTGCCGCCTCCCTCCTGTCGGAATCCTCTTCCTCCGATCCCCACAGGGGGTCCTGATGCTCCCTCAGCCGGTTGGCCAGGTCCTCATCGATCCGCTTGGCCCTAAGCCCACCCTGCGTGCCACTGGGAGAGAACCCCCCTCCCAGTTGGGAGTTACTTTTTGTCGCGTGGGGAAAAGACCCTTTCCCTTAAAGGAACCCCTCCCTATTTAAGGCCGGCGCATGGCTGGAGACCAAGATGCGAGCAGCCCCTTCCCCATAGCGTCTGGAGCGGGAGTATTACCTTTTCTCCTGGCCCTGCCTGCTTCCTGGGCTCCCAGCAGGAACTCTGCCCTCTACAGGTGAGGGAAGGTCATTCCATGTGGCCTGAGTTCCAAGTCAGCCTCTGCCCCTTTGTTAGTGTGGGGCAAGTTTCTCTAAGTTTCAGTTTTCACATCTTTAAAGGAGAATGATAATAGTACCTACCTCCTAGGGTGTTGTGAGAAGCACGGTGCACAGTCATTGGCACAGAATGTGTTAAACATTTAACTGCTATTAAGATTAACCCATATTATAGTCCAGCTGGTATGATACCTGTCATCATCTCAGCTGGACGATATCGCTTGAAATCTCAGGAGTTCGAGACTAGCCTGGGCAACACAGGGATACCCCTGTCTCTACAAAAAATTGGAAAATTAGCCGGGCATGGTGGCAGGCACCTGTGGTCCCAGCTACTCAGGAGGCTGAGGTGGGAAGATCTCTTGAGCTTAGAAGATTGAGACTACAGGGAGCCACAATCATCCCACTGCACTCCAGCCTAAGCGATGGAGAGCAAGACCCTGTCTCAAAAGAAAGTGAAGAAAAGAAAAAAGAAAAGAAAAGAAGAGGGAGGAAGGAAGGAGAGAAAAGAAAAGAAAATTAACCCATATTACATTGATCCCTACTCCATTTCAAAGGGTTGCTTTGTTTCCCCCCTCCACTTCCTGCCCACCCCAACCAGAACTTTAACCTCAAGAAGAATGGGTCCTTCTACTCCTCACAGGCCCCTCTGCATTGGTTCTGTGCTTTTGAGACCCGATCAACTGCCAACTACACAATAATTGAGAGACTAGATTCACTGTCTAATTGTGGGGGGAATAAGACTGATGATGAACTAACGGTGAGGTAGAGGTCTCAGCTGAGAGCCTTGAGTGCTGAGGAGGGAGTGACTGTATTAGTCTGTTCTCATGCTGCTAATAAAGACATACCTGAGACTGGGTAATTTATAAATGAAAGAGGTTTCATGGACTCATAGTTCCACATGGCTGGGGAGGCCTCACAATCATGGCAGAAGGCAAAGGAAAAGCAAAGGCACGTCTTACATGGGGGGAAGGCAATAGCTTGTGCAGGGGAACTCCCATTTATAAAACCATCAGATCTCCTGAGATTTACTACCAGTAGCATAGTATGGGGGAAATCACCCCCATTATTATCTCCACCTGGCCCTGCCCTTGACACATGGGGATTATTACAATTCAGGGTGAGAATTATTACAATTCGCTGGGCACACCATGCAGCGAACCAGATCAGTGACTGAGTTTAGGACAAGGATGGGGTGATTTGAAAGTCAGGATGAGGTAACCAAAGAAGTCTTGACCTTTCTTCATTTTTCTGCTACTGCATTCCCCTCCCCGCCACCATTCTATTGATATTTCAGAACTGAGAATCACTTTTTGCAAATGAGAAAACAGGCCTAGAGAGAAGTGTTTTGGTAAAGGTTATGATTAACCAGAGAACTGGAAATCAGTTTTGCCCCTATACCTTACTTTCCTTCTTACATGTCTAGGAATACATGAGCTCTTGTCAAGTGATTTGATACTATATGTAGGCAATTCCTTACTTGATGTCATTTGGAATTGTGTTTGAAAGGTGACGATACATAAGCATAGACTTACACATTAAATTATAAAGACTAATTGTGATAGAAGTGTTTGGTTATCATCTCTTGATTATTAATCCTTGTTTGGGCTTCTAAGAAAATTTCTACAATATGAATGTTTTCTAATATTTTTCCTGTATATCAGGTATTTTTCTAGGTGCTATGGACATTGTGAGTTAAGAGCTGGGGAGAATCTTTGCTTTATATAGATTAAGTTAAAATAAATAAAATAAAATTATTTTTCTATTATTTTATATAATTTCTTGCTTCATGTTTTTTATTCTGTTCTGTATTTGAAGTGATGTGTATAAGAAGACATTATATGTTGATGATTTGGCTCCAAATTAAATGAAACATTTCGAGGCTCAGTTTGATTAGATTTTTATTAACATGCTTTAAACTTTGTTATAGGAGTTGAAAACCAGCTATGTTCTTTTAATAAAGGTCTGGGTTGTGACCATAACTCTTTATATCTTGAGAAATATTTTCTGTATTCATATCATTGACATATTTTATATTGCTTATCCATTTATAATTTTAGGATATGCCCATTTTCTCCTCCATTACTATACTCTGCATTGTTAGATACAATCTTTAACCATACATTTCTAGAATTACATTCTGAGTAATATATACATGTTCCTTTAATGTAATTGAACATTCAGTTAAGTACTGAATGTAGCCCAAAAGTTGTCTTTTTAATTGAATTCAGCCCAAAGTTGTCTTTTTTAACCCTCCAAATGATTTCAGCCTTTGTTTAAATTATTACAAGCATCTGGTAACACTTCTTCTTATTTGCCTTTTATATCTTATACTGAGTAGTATGCCAAAGTTTTTAAAGGATGATGTAAGCATAGTTACAAAGATATAAATGGTGATATTTTGGAAACTAAATTATCAACTGGCACCTTACAGTATTTGTATGCCTGCTGATCAGTAAAAGTGTGAATTCCCTATAGGAAAGGCATCACAGGAATGTAAGTGTATAGCGTGTGAAAAAAAGAGCCTAAGCTGTATGAAAGTTAAATGTATACTCTTAAGCAACTCCTGCATGTGAAGTTTTTATTATTCTAGCAGGCTGATTCAATCACTAAACTTAACTCAAATTAAAGAGCATAACTTTACAAGCTAGACTCCGAAGACCAGAAAAGGCCTTAGGAACCCACCTAATGAATATATTTTCCTTCTGGTGTTTAAAGCAAGGATATGGTACCTCCCATCTGTGGCCTGGATTAGTTTGCTTTTTTTTATTTCTTCACAAGTCAAAGCTTTGACTCCTGGAAGTTCCCTCCTTTTGGACTTCTTATCATGCAATGGTTTTAAAATTCATTTATTCCATGTATTTTGAATATCTCTGCAGTTCACATAAAATGCCATACTCTAATACATGGAGTGTTGTGCAGGAGTGAAAAGACATGCATTAAATCCCTGTCCTTACCCCTTAATAAGGTGGGCAGCACAACGATCATGGACAGATGACTTGGCTTCTTTCATCCCTAGCTCCCTTCTCTGGATATGAAGTTTCTTAACTTGTTCAAGCCATTGAATGGCTCACATACAACAAAATCTGTTGTAAAAGTCAAATAAATCCTATGCATGAAAGAAATTTGGAAACAATTAAAATGTACCAAAATATGAAAAAGTTTTATTGACTGGCAGAGGTAAAGTTAAATTAATAGAGTTACCAGAAGGTAGGAATACTAGTTGAGGGTGTTGTTTCCCCCACACTCCTACAAAATGCCGCTTCCACAGTTTCTCTGGAATTTGCAGTGACTTTCTGACTCCACATATTCACTACTCCTTGGTTTCAGAGGAGAGTCCAAATCTCTTTATTTTCCAAATTGATCACCTTGAATCCTGACATTTTTAGGCCCCAGGCCTTAACAATAGGTCTCAGTCCTCTTTACTAGCTTGTTCATTTCTACCTGCCATCTTTCATTCTTCTCAGAAAAAGCTCACTTTACGGGCTGATACCTGGAACACTAGTGGTCATCAGAAAATGAGGTTTAATACTTGACAGTCACATGCATGCTTGATATTTCCCAATCTCAGTGCCTAGGATGGCATATCCACTCTGTCTTATAGCCAGAAAACTGCCATTTGTCCTCAGACTAAAGAGATCATGGAGAACTGTTTCAGCAATAGAAATGGAGCAAGAAAGCATTATTCTCTCCTACACTTTGCATATGCTACTGCATTAAATCTCAAGATGATATGAAATACATGCTTATCAGACATTTATTGTATTTACTGCATGTCTTGGCTCATCCTTTTTTAAAATAACCAACTTTATTGAGGTATAATTTATATTTGTCTTAGTCCACTTAGTGTTGCTGTTACAGAAAACCCAAGGCTGGGTAACTTACAAAGACAAAGAAAAGAGGTTCATTTGGCTCATGATTCTGGCAGCTGGAAGGTTCAAGATCGAGCAGCTGTATCTGGTGAGGGCCTCAGGCTCCTTTAACTCATGGTAGAAAGTGGAAGAACAGACGTGTGCAAAGAGATCGCATAGCAAGAGAGGAATCAACAGAGAGAAAAGCTGAGGAAGCCAGACTGTCCTTAACAACTTGCTCTCATGAGGGCTAATCATTGCTGTGAGAGAAAGAACTCACCCCCCTTGGAGGGCATTAATCTATCCATGAGAGATCTGCCTATATAACCCAAACTCTTCCTACTAGGTTCCAGTTCCAACATTGTTAAATTGAGGATCAGATTTCAGCATGAGTTTTGGTGGGGAAAAACCACATCCAAACTGTAGCAATATTGGTAATTATATTTGTATTAATAATTAAATTGCCAATTGTAAGAGTACAATTAGAGAAATTTCCTGACATGTACAGTATATGTTTATGTAAACATCACACATTCGTTATATAGAACACTTTCAAAAACCACCCCATTCACCTTTGTAGTTAATCCCCTCATTCTATCCACTGGCCCCTCGCATCCACTGATATCCTTGCTCTTATTGTACCTTCTTGGCTCACCTTTTTACTCTAATCTTTACTATAGTAAATATCTGTAAACACATAACAGTACCTTGCCTTAGCCCTATCTTATACCTTGTGCATTCTGTCCCAGGGCCTCTCTACCACCATAATGTGGGTTGCCTATTCATGTCCACAATTCCACCCTGACATATGTGCAAAACTGTAAGTAGGAGGAAGTTAGGGCAACACAGGGCAAGTCTGAACAATAGGTGATGATGGGTAAATATTTCCTTTTTCCATTCCTTCAAGGGGCAATTCCGAGATGCATTTTGCATAGCTCTTTAGGTATTCTTTAGAGACTAACACTTATTTGCCCATAATGGTAGCTAGCTCAATAGCATGTTCCCTGATTGGCTCTCTTTTCATGTTTGAGTCTTCCAAGCTCCCCATTTCCTTACTAGGGATCATTTCCAAAAATAATCTTCCTGTATATAAGTCTCATATCAGGCTCTGCTATTAGAGGAAATCCACACTAAAACAGCATTATTGTATTATCCCTTAAATAATTCATTAAGGAAACTGAGGCTAAAAGAGGTTAAATAACTGTCTAGAATTGCATCGCTATTAAAAGATAGAGTAACAGCTTAGTTTCAGGATAGCCCATCTACAAAGTTCATGTACTTAATCACCATATTGCTTTTCAAGGCAGAAACAAGTCAGCTTTGATTTTTGTCCAATATTTTAACAAATTGTACTACCAGATTTTATTGTCATTTCTTCTTTTAAATTGTCTCCCTCACCAATTATTGGAAATGACTTCATCTAGCTGAAAGCCACAGTGGGTAATTTTAGGGAAACATCCAAAATTCATTGCTGCTTCTCCTTTCCTGCTGCTGTCACTTTACCTCCACTCTTTGATTCATACAATAGCCATCAGTTGATTTTTATTTCTTCCAACCAGACAATATTGCGTAGTGGAAAGTGTGTTGGCTTGATGGAATTGATTTCAAATCCTACCTCTCTCATTTTTTAACTTGGTAATACTGGATCTTTTAGCCTCCCTGTGCCCCAGTTTTCTTATTTGTACACTGGAGAAAATAATTTATACTTTTTGGTGGATTAAATGTAACAACTCTTGTCTTCGTTTGTTCAGATAGGAAACTACAGGATCCCACTTTTATTTTATTGTATTTGTTGTTTTTTTTTGTTAGGTTCATTTTAAGCAGTAGAGATTTGGAGAAGATGGAGCCTTTTGTTGTTAAATGCAGACTTATTCCTTTAATTTTCATGAAAATATTTACTTTAATTAGTCTATAATACTTCTAGTAACCTATAGCACAAACCCAAAGATTTCTGAATTTTAAAATGAAGTACATGATGCATAAGAATGCCAATACAAATATTGCTTGAAACAATGAAAGGAACTCTTAAGAGCCAATGGACTCACATATTGATTAAAGTACTCCATTAAGCAGTATTCAGATGATTGTTACTGCTGTGGCAATGAAATAAAAGCTTCTGAGAAATAGAATGTTCCCATTAAACGATGATTTAGTACTTGGATTCAATATGCTGTTGGCCAATTCACATTCCCTGAAATATGTTCAACACTAAAATTCTAAAAGGGTCCTTAAAACTGGTTAATAGAAAACCAAACCAAACTTGATGGAAATACAGGAACTTCAAGTTTGGGAATGCATACTATTCATGCACACTAAAATCAGCCAGACCTTTGTTTAAGAAAACAAAGTCTATTTTCAAAGTATCTAATTCATATGCAGCTTCAACCGTAAGTACAAAGAGAGTGAAATTAAAGAGTTTCATTGACTGAGTGGTTACATCTGGGGTTTTATCCTGTGAATTAAATCATCTTTTGTGTTCTCCACCCACTGGCTACATGATTTTCACCAGAAGCATCAGAAGCATCAAGACCATATTTGGCATCCCACAAATGATGAGCATGCTTGTAACAGAGCCTTCTGTGGTTTGTAATCTTATGTTTTAAGGAGAATGTTGTTAATTACATTTTTTATTTAGCCTCCCCACGCTAGATATGCTTTTTTTTAAGCAAGTAGTCTCTCCCAGAGAGAATGAGCCCACCCTACATAATTATATATTTGCTTTCCATTGAAGGGATGGTTCTAATCTGGAATTGCCAGAAAAGTCATCTACAAATATAAAAAAGAGAAAGTCTGTAAAATAAATACAGGCTGCTTCTAAAATTTACTAGCCACCTCCCATTTCACTGAAGTCAAGGAAGATCTGCAGATGAATGTTAAGGCAAGTTCAGAATGACAGGATGTATGTAGATGGGGTGTTTAGTCAGCAGAGAAAAGAAGTGATGGGTACTCTGAAAATATATTACATCTGTAATTATGTAATTATTTGTTTTCTACTATCTCTGCCATTGTTCTGTAAGGACAAGAACCATGTATCTTCTACTTACCACTGCATCCACCAGAGACAAGCATAGGGCATGACATATATATATTCACTGATTGATGACCAGTTGAATTTCTCCTTCATTGTTTTGCCCTTTGATAGTTTCTTGCATGGTTATCATATCTACCCAACTAGATAGTAGTCATGTAAGAGCAGAAATGATATCTTATATTCCTTTAAAATCTTTTCTAATGGTCTTCTGTTCAAATCAGTGTTGATATCTGTAGGATGTTGGGTTGTTAATTTGGAAAAAAAAAAAAAGTAAAGGAAAAGATAGAGAAAGAAGAGTGTTAGTGAAGAGTTGTGATGATTTTTCCACAGTATATTTCTAAATATACATTGAACTATATGGAATTGCCAAACGTGACTATTTTTGGCATATTTCTTCTCAATTTCATTTGATTCCGTCTAACTACTGGAGAAACCAAACCAAATAAAACAAAAACACATGGCAATTAGGGTAGGCAAACTGGAGTTTACATCATAGCTCTGCCATTTACTAGCTTTAGAATCCTGCATAAGCTTCCAATACTTACTGTGCTTCAGTTTAGGAAAGGGCGTAAGACCATTTTGGAGGGTGGTTGTAAAGATTAGATGAGCTGAGAACTCTGACGTTCTCTAACCCATTACAGATGTTTCACTTCCCAATTATCTTGTTCAAGTATCTTAACGTCTCCTTGTCTCAATCTGCTCGACAAAACAGGTAAAATAAATGCAATAAGTTGTTATAAAAAAAAAAAGGCAATTTAAAGCATTTTGCTATATTATTTGATCCCCTCAATAATACTATGAGGTAGTTATTATTCCCATTTTACAAACAAGGAAACGTGTGACTCATAGCTAATGCTCATAGCTATTATATTACACTATACTGCATTATACCATAGTTTTATAGTGGTTAAAATTCAATTTGTATAAAAATGTATACTCATTCAGACAACAAGATAATGGAGGTAGTATAGGAGATAGAAAAAAGCATGGTGTGTGTGTATGTTAGAGAGAGAGAGCGAGTGAGAGAGAGAGACTGAGAGGGTCTAAAGATGTCTGTGTCTGACTTGCGTCATCCATTTTTCTTCTCGATGCAGGAAAAAGAAGCTAGTATGTGTCATACTTCATAAATCTTTGCATAACTAACCTTCATTTGCCAGGAGCCTGAGGTGTTTATCTCCCAGTTCGCAGATCTATTCACACTGTAAGTCTGACCATTTTAAATAAAAGAAGGGTAATAGTACAAGAGTTTGTATCTTTTTTTCCACTTAAGGAACTTCTGCTTAATCATTTTAACAAACTGATTTCAGTTCTGACTGTGATACTGTTCTAAGAACATTAATGTATTAGCTCATTTCTTTTTCTTTTTTTCTTTTCTTTTTTTTTTTTTTTTTTTGAGGCCGAGCGTCGCACTGTCCGTCCAGGCTGGAGTGCGGTAGCTGGATCTCGGCTCACTGCAAGCTCCGCCTCCTGGGTTCACGCCATTCTCCTGCCTCAGGCTCCTTAGTACCTGGGACTACAGGCACCTGCCACCACGCCCGGCTAATTTTTTGTATTTTTAGTAGAGACGGGGTTTCACCGTGTTAAGCCAGGATGGTCTCAATCTCCTGACCTTGTGATCCGCCCGCCTCGGCCTCCCAAAGTTCTGGAATTACAGGCGTGAGCCACCGCGCCCCGCCCTCATTTAATTATTATAACAACCTCTTACAATAGATACTATTCCCTTGCCTTTTCAGATAAGGAAACTGAGGCACAGAGGGTTTTAGTAACTTGCTGAAGATCACACAGTTGGTATGTTCTGGAGGTAAGGTTTTCACAGAGGTAGATAGGCTCCAGAGATCATGCTTTTCTCTCTGTGCTATTCTGCCTTCTAATGATTTATTAATTTTGTATATTATTAGCTGAAAACTCTTACTACCTAGCAGATGTGTTCTTATGAATAAATGATTATAGTTAATGTTATAGAAATACCCCTGGGGGTGCCCCAACAAAGATACTTCTCTGTCACTAATTGCACGATTAAATTTTTATTCTTTTGAAACACAAGTTACCTTCTTTAAGATGCATTTGGTGTGTGAGAATATAAGGCTAGGTAAGAATGCTAGGATTGGAGAGGAGGAGAATGAATTCTGGAGCATTGGCTAATTGCTGGGCAGTTAGGACTGAATTTGATGACTTCTTAAGGGGAAGGTAGAGGGGGAAAATACAGACTTTCCTATCAGGTTAGGTAGTCACGACAATGAGATAGTTTGTATGAGTTCCAGTTTTTGAATGATGAAGCTGAAGATCAGGAAGGTTAAGGATTTTCCCATGGTCACATAGCGGCTAAGCAGCAGAGTATGGATTGGAAATATGGGTGTCAGACCCCATATGTAAGTGTCATTTCTTCCATTACTCTGGTTATCTTCTAGGGGTGGGGAGAAGTTGGTGAAGAGGTACATCTAGAATATTAAAAAGGAAAATAGGAGAGTATGGAGAAAAATTTTCTAATTTTCTTAGGTTGCCTTGCTTTTGACTTTTTATTTATATTATTTTATTATAAATTGATGACAAGTTGTAGTCCTCTGTATTCTGCTTTACTTGAACATATTTTATTGATTGGCTGTGATGTATAAAGCACTGCACTTTTTGCTGTTTATGTCTGCAGTTTCAGTATAAGATGGGTCGGGGCAGAGGGATAAACACTTTATCCTTCTAATCATTAATGGAAATTACGATCTGGCTAGAGAAATAATTTATATATGTTTTCCGGGACATAGACTAAATTTTTGAACCTGGCATTCAAGGCTATTCCAAATTGAATCAGCCTTCTTTTTACCCTCAAAACTCTCTCCTCTTCACTGTGACCTCATCTGACAATCGTCTGGGAACATCCCACTGCCCACTTATGCCTTGGTATTTTGGTAAGCAGAGTTTTTCAGATTTTTTTTTTTTCAGTTGAGGGTGCTCCCCTACCATCTAACGTAGAAGCTAATGGGCCAGCAGCTGAGGGGAATCGGTCACATGACCTAGAGTTTGCCAATTAAATGTTCTCATTTAGCTCTTTGAAATTGAGCAAATGATACAGAAATAAAAGATCAGAATTAATTCATCATGGTGGTAGATGGGATCTAACAGGAGCCATGGTCAATCATGTCACAATGCCAGCAGCAATATTGAGGATAGTAGGGGGTCCTGGCTAGACTATTTCTGCCAAGAGATAGTTTTTGTGCTTTCTGTTTTTGGGCGCATTGTCACTGCTTTGATTCCTGTCTCTCTCTCAAGCCTGGCCCTCTTATTAAACATTGAATCTTTGAGCCCTGATAGTCTTTTCCTAAGTCCCCCTGTGTTGCTGCAACCAAAAACAGCTAATTTCTATTCTCTGTTCTCAGACTGTGAAACCTTCTTTTTCTCAAGCATCTTCTGGTATCTTCATTCAGAATTGACTACTTTTCTTTGCAAAATGTGCTAGTTACTATGGAAAGTACATTACAAATGTAGACAAATGATTTGAAAGAATATTATTCTCTAAGAGTTCAGTATGGTATAGTATAGTATAAAATCTTTTTATAGTACAAGAAAAAAATAAACTCTAAACTTAACTGATGAAAATTTATTGTAAGTTTTTAACAAGTGATCTTTTTGAGTGTCTGCCATTTTTCTTTTTATTTCCCTTTTCTCTCCTCACTAATTCATTCACTAAATATCCCTGAGCATCTTCACTGTTGCTTGGCATTGTTCTTGGCTCTGGGGATACAACAGTGAACAAGGCAAATAAAGTCTTTATTCTAAAGTAACTTCTTTTTTAGTGCCTAGGGAGAGAAAATAAACAGGTAAAAAAAATTAAAATGATCATTTCAAAAAGTTATAGGAACAATATATCACAGTAATATGGAAAATTATTGGGTTGGGTACATGAATGTGATTACATAGAGTTTACACTGGGATATTTAGGAAGGCTTCTCTGGGAAGATTATGTTTAAGCTGAAGCTTGAATGATAAAAAGCCAATCTTACAAAGAATTGAAGAAAAGTAATCTAGGTAGAGAATGTAGTGCATGCAAAAGTCCTGAGGTAGGGATGGGCATGATATGTTTAAGTCCAGGAAAGGGACCAGTGTGAGGAACATAGTAAAGTGTAAATGGCAGGAGAGGAAGAGAGGAAAGGGCCCTTTTACACAGTGTCTAATGGATCTCTTTGAAATGTTAAATTTTACTCGAAATTTTCGTGGAACACTCTACCCCCATTTTGTATCTCTGGATTTCAACTTTCCTAATTGGAAAAGATCTAACTGAATAGATTGTGCATCACCTTAGTTACTTGTGTTAAGAGAATATTGACTTCTTTGACAGATAATCCTCAAAATCTTGGTCATTTAATACTGAGTGGAAGAAAAGTGTATTTCTTACTCCATTAAATTCCCAAATGCTATTCCTGATCAGTGTTGGGGAGTTCTATTTTACTCAATCTCTTGGGGACCCAGATTGATGAAAAATTTACTATCACCAACACAAGGTTTTCATGTTTGCCCTGAAGGTAGAAATTTAGGCTGGGGTGGTGTATTAGTCTGTTCTCACACTGCTAATAAAGACATACTCGAGACAGGGTAATTTATAAAGGAAAGAGGTTTAATTGACTCACAGTTCAGCATGGCTTCGGAGGCCTCACGAAACTTACAATCAAGGCAGAAGGGAAAGCAAAGACATCCTTCATCACATGGCAGCAGCAAGAAGTACAGAGTGAAGGCAGAGGAAAGTCTTTTATAAAACCATCAGATCTTGTGCGAACTCACTGACTCTCAGGAGAACAGCCTGGAGGTAATCACCTCCATGATTCAATTACCTCCCACTGGGTCTCCCAGGACAGATGAGGATTGTAGGAACTACAATTCAAGATGAGATTTGGGAACGGGGACACAACCAAACTGTATGAGGTGGGTTGGGGACTGGGGACTGTGGGGAGAGAGGAGAGTGTATGATCTTAAGGAAGGGTTTGATGGGCTAACTGGAAGTGATAAGCACCACTTCTCACATCCCTTTGGGTAGTTCAGTCTCATGGCCACACCAAACTGCCCAGGAAACTGGAAAATGTTGTCTAGATAATACCTAGGAAGAAAGGCAAATGGTTCACTCAGTCGTGGCCTGGATAATGAATTGCATGGAGCTGCCTAACTTGGTAAGTAGGCAGGGGAACACAGAGCAGTTGGCAGGCATTTTGAGGCTTCTTACCTCATAGGAATGGGGAGTGGGTAAAGAGAGAATGTACTTTGAAAAATGAAATTCAAGTAAATATATTTTTTCTAGAATAATACTAAAGTTTAGATAATATACACTACAGAAAATATAGTGATTCTCAAAGGAAGTAACATTTCCACAGGGGGATTTAGTGGCTTGAATAGTGTCTCCTCGAAAACATATGTCCATGTCCTACTCCCTGGGACCTGTGAATGTGACCTAATTTGAAAATAGGATCTTTATCATATATAACCAAGTTAAGGATCTCGGGGTGACATCATCCTGGAGTTGGAGGTCCCTGTAAATAAGTTTCCCCTTAACATTGTTTTCACTCAGTCTTTCCTATGTACCCCCACATCCCTTCTCCCAGGAAAGTGTCTCCTCTTATCATTTAATGCCTCAAAGATTATAAAACATTATCGAAACGTATTCTGTTTGTTCAGCTTCAGCCAGCATCTAGGCCCTGCTGCAACTTGCTCAGCTCTCCCACTTCATAATCCAACAGCTGGAAGGGAATGAATCTCCATATACTTGTGATGATGTACACATCCAGTCAAGCTGAAGCTGCTGATGTCCCTGGAGGCCAAAGCACGGTATTGAAAGGAAGGGAGGAGAATGATTCTCCCCTCAGCTTTCTGGCAACTGAGGCTCAAAGCAGCAGTGCCAGTTCTTAGACTTTCACTAAGTCCCTCATGTGAGAGGTTCTGTCATGCTCTGGCCCTAACTCCTCTCTCCCCTAGTATCTCTCACACAATCTAAGGGGCTTTGTGGCAGCAAACATGGTCCCATTGCCTGTACTCTCTTCATCTCTTCCATTGCCTTGGCACCTCTTACAAAAAGATAAAATAAAATAATTGTTTCTCCAGCCAAAGCAAAAGCCCTATGTATAGCAATTTATATAAAGCGAACTCTTGGAAAGCGGGAGAAATCTTATCTACCCACAAATAGCTCCCCTCCAGGAAATGTATTCACTGCATAAGGAAAAATTTTTTTAAAAAAGAAAATAATTTGCTATGGTATGGATGTGTTTTGTCCCTGCCAAAATTCACGTTGAAGTTGAATTGCCAGTGCAGCAGTGTTGGAAGGTAGGGCCTAGTGCGAGGCTTTTGGTTTGTGCTAGTAGATCCCTCATGAGTAGATGAATGATGTCTCTGTGTCTCAGGAGTGAGTGAGTTCTTGCTTTCTTGAGACTAGATTTATTCTCACCACAGTGCGTTGTAAAGCACAATTTCTCCACTCTTTGGTCCCTCTTTGTACACACCCACTTTCCTTTCTGCTTTTCTGCCATGAGTTGAAGCAGCACGAGACCCTCATCAGAAACTGAGCAGATGCCTGTGCCATGCTCTTGGACTTTCTAGTCACCAGAATTGTGAGCCAAATCAACTTCTGAAAAAAATAAATAAATTGCCCAGCCTCAGGTAATCTGTTATAGCACTGCTAAATTATGAAGACAGGATTGTGGGCATAGAGCAAATGTAAAGTTGTCAGAGATAAATGCCTCCTCCCCGAGGCCAGTCCTATTGTGCTCATGAGCCTCCAAAGGCTTTGAACTTGTACTCCAGCTTTCCTGTGACTTGTCACTATCTCTTATGCCTAGGGGAAGTCCACTTCTTGGCTTGGAGGGATATTAGTTTATGAGAAGTTTATAAGGTATAGCTTCTGGGCTTTAGCCACAGGATTTGGGTTGAGAAGGAAAAGAATGGAATCTGGTGATTGCATTATCCCCATGAAACAGGTATCAGGAGAGTTCCTAACACCTTAGATTTAGTCGTTTGTACCTGTAGAGGATAAAAGGAGTCCTGCCGAAAGAGAAGGGATGCCAAAGAGAAGGGATGCCAACTGTAACTAAGGAAAGAAACCAAGAACAATAGCAGAGAAAAAGGACAGTGAATTAAGTTAAAGGAATGAATTCAAGGTCAGAAAGAGAACAGGAGCATGTTGTGGAATTCAGTGTGATATGTTGCTATGGTTTAAATGTTTGTGTCCCTTCCAAAGCTCATGTTGAAACTTAATCCTCAGTGCAACAGTTTTAAGAGGTGGAGTCTTTAGGAGGTGATTAGGCCATGAGGATTCTGCCCTCATGAATGGGTTAGTGTCTTTATCAAAGAGCTTGGCAAGGGAGTTTGGTCTGTTTTGCATTTCTTCCATGTAAGGACATCTAGACAGTGCCATCTATAAGGAATGGGCCCTCGCTAGATGCTGAATTTACCAGCAATTTAACGTTGGCTTTCCCAGCCTCCAGAATTGTGAAAAATAAATTTTTGTTCTTTATAAATTACTCAGTTGTGGGAAGTCAGGGACCCCAAATGGAGGGACTGGCTGAAGCCGCGGCAGAAGAACATAAATTGTGAAGATTTCATGGACATTTATTAGTTCCCCAAATTAATACTTTTATAATTTCTTACACCTGTCTTTACTGTAATCTCTGAACATAAATTGTGAAGATTTCATGGACACTTATCACTTTCCCAATGAATATCCTTGTGATTTCCTATGCCTGTCTTTACTTTAATCTCTTAATCCCGTCATCTTCTTTGTAAGCTGAGGAGGATGAATGTCGCCTCAGGACCATGTGATTGTATAAACTGCACAAATAGTTTGTAGAGCATGTGTGTTTGAACAATATGAAATCTGGGCATCTTAAAAAAAGAACAGGATAACAGTGATGTTCAGGGAACAAGAGAGGTAACTTTGAACTGGCCGCTGGTGAGCCGGATGGAACAGAGCTGTATTTCTCCTCTTTCATAAATAAATAGGAGAAATATCTCTGAATTATTTTTCTCAGCAAGAACATCCCTGAGAAAGAGAATGCGCCCTGAAGGTAGGCTTATAGATGGCCCCTTTTTAAGGTATCTTTTATGGTTGAAGCCAAAGGGATGAAATAAGACCCGATCTCCTATAGTGCTCCCAGGCTTATTAGGTGGAGGAAAATTCCCACCTAATAAATTGTGGTCAGACAGGTTATCTGCTCTCAAACCCTGTTTCCTGATAAGATGTTATCAATGACAATGCATGCCTGAAACTTCATTAGCAATTTTAATTTCATTTCTTCCGGTGGTCCTGTGATCTCGCTCTGCCTCCATTTGCTTTGTGATATTTCATCACCTTGTGAAGTATGTGATCTCTGTGACCCACACCCTATTCGTACACTCCCTCCCCTTTTGAAAATCGCTAATGAAAACTTGCTGGTTTTACGGCTCAGGGAACATCACGGATCCTGCCGACATGTGATGTCTGCCCCGACACCCAGCTTTAAATTTCTCTCTCTTGTGCTCTTTCCCTTTATTTCTCAACCCTTTAAAAAAATGAAAGAGGGAGTAATACAGCTCTGTTCCATCCGGCTCACCAGCGGCCAGTTCAAAGTTACCTCTCTTGTTCCCTGAACATCGCTGTTATACTGTTCTTTTTTTAAGATGCCCAGATTTCATATTGTTCAAACACATATGCTCTACAAACTATTTGTGCAGTTGATACAATCACAGGGTCCTGAGGCAACATTCATCCTCCTCAGCTTACAAAGAAGATGATGGGATTAAGAGATTAAAGTAAAGACAGGCATAGGAAATCACAAGGATATTCATTGGGAAAGTGATAAGTGTCCATGAAATCTTCACAATTTATGTTCAGAGATTTCAGTAAAGACAGGTGTAAGAAATTATAAAAGTATTAATTTGGGGAACTAATAAATGTCCATGAAATCTTCACAATTTATGTTCTTCTGCCGCGGCTTGAGCCAGTCCCTCCGTTCGGGGTCCCTGACTTCCCGCAACATTCAGTCTCAGGTATTTTGTTATAGCAGTACAAATGGCCTAAGACACACATAAAATATACATAGGTGCTATTTATTCGTTCGCTAGGGCTACTATAACAAAATACCGCTGACTGGGTGGCTCAAACAACAGAAATTTATTGTCTCACAGTTCTGGAGATAGAAGTCCAAGATCAAAAGCTTAGCACGTTTGTTTTTCCTAAGGCCTCTCTCCTTCACTAGCAGGTGGCCACCTCTTTGCTGTCTTCACTTTCCTCTGTGTGCTCGCATCCCTGGTATCTCTTTATGTGTCCAAATTTCCTCTTCTTACAAGGACACCAGGCCTATGTGATTAGAACCTAATCCTTATGACCTTATTTAAACTTAATTACCTCCATAAAAGCCCTATCTCCAAACATTTTGAGACACTTGGGAATGAAGTGTTCAACATACAAATTTGGGGAGAGGGGAACACAAGTCAGCCCATAATGGTCACATACTCAGTAAAATGAACAAACATGGTTTTTAGCACAATATAAACACTAATTCATATTAGTCGTCCAATATCTCTTAAACATCTATTTAGTGGAGGTAAAAATTTCCGGATCCTGAACGATATTTGGAAAGTCCAAAAATTGTCAAACTTTCAGAGAGTTTAAAGCTCATTTAAATTTACAAAACATTGTTTCAATTCAGTAATTAGGATGCACCCATTTTCAGATATTAATAAAGTAATTCAATATTTATTGAAAGTTAAGATTTTTCTCCACCTTCCTGTAGATGGCAGCTGCCTGCCTTCAGCAAAGGGAATGTTTGAACTCTTCATCTCTGTCCTTCTCCTAACCCACATACTAAGTGATGTTTCTGACTTTCTAGAGGCAAAGGACAGAAGAATGAAAGTGGAGGTGAGAAAAGGCAAGATATGTTATAACTAGGCCGGATATCTTTTTGTTCTCCATCTTCAGCAAATGCAAATGGAACCCTAGTGATCACCATTGATGAGCACTTCTCTCCAGCATTATCCTTAACCTGAGTGGATGTACCCTTATTCCAACTGGTTACTTATGGCTTATTTCCCTACCCTTTATCCAACTCCTTGCAGGTCAGAACCCCCTGCCCTTCTAGAGAGCTTTATTGGTCAGGACCATGGATGACCCAACACTGCCTTTTGTTCCTGCATGTTTCATGTCTGGTTAAGGAAAAATCTCTCCCATCCTCTTGCTCCAGTGAAGTCTGAAAGTTCAGGTCTATCCCAATGCATCCCCTTTTACTTTGTTGCCATAGACTACATTGGCATTCTCAGGCACAAATCAGTTAGTGGTCCTCAGCATTTCTCAAATGCAGGATATACATTTTAATCTCATTAATGGTTCAATAATTACTTCTTTGCCTCAATAAGCTTGAAGAGAGAGAAATATGCCAAAAATATTATTAAAACTTTATAAAATAAGTATTAATGTAGGAATGGTGGAAAAGATTATTTCTTTTCTGTCCATTCATTTTCCATATTTTGAACATTTTACATTGATTTTTAAAATGAAATTTTTATTTTAGAATAGTTGTAGAGTTACAGAAAAATTGCAAAAATATTAGAGTTCCTTTATACCCAACAACTAATTTCTTATTACTATTTATTTATTTTAGTGTCTCACTATTTTGCTCAGCCTGGACTTACACCCTTGAACTCTAGTGATTCTCCCACCTCAACCTCCTGAGAATTTCCCCTATTATTGACATTTTAAATTATATAGTAAATTTGTTAAAATTAATGAACCCAAACTGATACATTACCATTACCTAAAGTTCACACTTTATTCAGATTTTTTTTACTTTTCACCCAGCGTCCTATTTCTGTTCTAAGATCCCATCCAGGATACCACATTGCATTTAGTTTGTTTTGTCTCATGCTCCTACAGGCTGCGACAGTGTCCCTGATTTTCCTTATTTTTTGATGGCCTAGACAGTTTTGAGGAGCGCTAGTCAGGTTTTATGTAGATTGTCACTCAATTGAGATGTGCCTAACATTTTTCTCATGATTAGACTGGGGCGATATATTTTGGGGAAGAAGACGACAGGGTAAAGTGTTATTTTTATCACATCATATCAAGGGTAAATACTCTCAATGTGACTTATTACTACTGATGTTTATCTTAATCACCTGGTTGAAGTAGTGTTTTGTAGATTTCTTTACTATAAAGTTATGGTTTTTTAACCTCCTTTTTATATTGTATTATTTGGAAGGAAGTCACACTGCATAGCTTACTCACTTAAGGTAGTTACGCCCTCACATCCTTGAAGACAAAGTAACTACATCAACTATTGGAATTACTTTGCATATGAAACTTGTCTTTGGTTCTTGATTTATTTATTCAGTCATTTATTTATATCAGTATAGACTCAGGGATATTTGTTTTGTACTTTGGGTTATATGATGCTTTTTATTCTCTGAAAAAATTAAGTGCGAAAAACCAAGTAAACAAAAATATTTCCAATTTGGAACAAAATTGAAATACGCTAATTAGTAGTTTATAATGCATTTTGTAAGGACCTCCAATATGACTTCTTTAAGTAAGTTAAATTTAACTAAATATAATTATTGTCGTAAAAAACTTTTCTGAATAACATCTAATCACGCTAAAGGGAAGGACTAACAAAATAACTTTTAAAAATATATTTTAAACTAAATAGCTCTTAACATTGTACTTTGATATGCATGTTTATTCTACAAATAAAATAACTGTATGTATAAGTTATAAATTATTTTTATAATAATTATCTTTTAATTATTATAAATTATTTTTTATTTGCCTGATGGGTTTGTATTTCACAGTAGTATGTGTGTACTGATTCTGAAACTATTTCTCTGTGTATTGTGAGATTGAGTGAATGAGTAAAGACATTGATGTAGCTAGAATTTTCACTCTTAGACAAAGGAGATACAAATACGGAATAGAGGAAGGCTACAAAGAACCCAGTAGTGTTGGACTGGAATTTTCCAGGGTCTTCCAGAGAAAAGAGATACACAAGATGAGCCTGGAACAATTTATGGTGCCACAAAATAAGGATGTAGTCAAAATACTAGTAATAATAATAATAATAATAACAATAATAGGGCATGTCAAAAGTACAATGGGGCTAACCCAAAATGGTTCTCAGTGGTCAAATCTGGAAAGAAGATTAGAATACCAAAATAAATAATGAGAGTAATGGATGACAACTCATTGCCTAAAAGAAGAGTCCATGTACCCATACCAATAATAAAAATATAAATGAAGGATTGAGGGAGAACGGAAAATTTAAAAAATAACAGAAGGCTAACAATTAAATGAAGAGGAATAATGATGTTAGAAAATCACCAGCTTGTGATTATCATAGCAGTATATCTTTTAACCTGGAAAAGAATTGATTCTGTCATGAATCATCAAAGGATGATAAAACTACAGTGCAAATTGTGATTAAAAAGTATATACATAATCACAAAGCATCTTCCCAGAAATTAGTTATTAATCACTGTAGATTAGACATCTGATGTGATCTACTGAAGAGAAACATTATGTCATTTTTATTCCAGACAAAAATGTATAGCTTGAACTGAATTACAGGAAAACAAATACAAATTTTTGAGACAAAGTCTATAGAATACTGGCTTGTATTCTTCAAAAAAAAAAAAAAAGTCAACGTCACTAGAGATTAAGAAAGCCTATAGACTAGAAATTAAGAAGATATGTAAAGTAAATCCAATATGTAACACTAAGTTGGTTTCTTGATTGAAGAAAAAAATTATATAAAGGAATGTATTGGTATAGAGGTGAAATTTGAATATGAAGTATAAATTAAACAATAACAAAATTCATGGCAGTAGTAGAATTACTAATGGCCAGAAAATTATAAAAAAAAAAACTTCAATTTTAAAAGTAAGCAATGTAATATAAAACAAAATTAAAATCGTATCATTCAATGCAGGTAAGTATATAGCAAAATGGATACTATTGTTTATCACTCACATATGTATATTGATGGCTCTTTAGATAGATAACAATATATCTTCTAACCTGAAAAATTCCAGCTCTTTAAACTTAGGCTAATAAAAATTGTTTTTAACTGTATTTATATTTTGAGGGGAACTTATACTTTTTTTGAAATAGAAGTTAATTTTTTTCTCTAACTATAAAATTGGTGTGTTGCCCATTTTAGAAAATTTAGAAAATATGAACAATTTTAAAAGAAAATTAAAAGCATCTATAATTTTACAACATGAATCTAACTACTATTAATAAAGGCATAGATTTTTTTAAACATTGAGAACATACTTGTATACATTCTATTTTTTGTTTGTCAAACTTAACATCATAATGTTATACTGGCATTTTTTAATTTTTGAAGACCTGAATTTTAATGAAAGCATAATATATTATTTATGGCTATAAAGATAATAGACTTTTTTTTTTTTTCAAATGGAGTCTAACTCTGTTGCCCAGGCTAGAGTGCAGTGGTGTGGTCTAGCTCACTGCAACCTCCACCTCCCGGGTTCAAGTGATTCTCCTGCCTCAGCCTCTCGAGTAGCTGGGCGCGCACCAACATGCCCGGCTAATTTTTGTATTTTTAGTAGAGACGGAGTTTCGCCATGTTGGCCAGGCTGGTCTTGAACTCCTGACCTCAGGTGATCGGCCTGCCTTGGCTTCCCAAAGTGCTGGGATTACAGACTATTCTTTATTCTGTAGAGCATTAAGCTTATTTTCATTTTTTTTCACTATGCTATTGCTCTGGCACATTTCTCTGTATATTTATATTTTACATGCCTCTTTATTTTCTTAAGTAAGTTTTAAAGAGATACAAATTTTCAAGTTTAAAAATCTATTATCTATCTAGTAGCTAGCTAGCTAGCTACATAGCTACCTACCCACCCAACCACCTACTTACCTACCTATCCACACATGTTTCCACATTGCTTTCTGAGTTTTTTTTTTTTTAATCAGTTTAATACTCATACCATTAGTATATGAGAGGGCCTATTTTGCTATCTACTTACCAGCATTGCATATTATAATTTTGTTTTTGTCCTATATTTCATTGCTTGATTGCTACTATAGCTCAAAATTATATATGTATACAGTGTATACATTTTATACATATATGGTATATACATTATATACATATATGCCACTAGTGATTCTGCTACATGTGTAAAGTATGTTTATATTGGGATATTAGAGTTTTAAATAATTGTCTTAAATTTTAAAATTATTTATGTAAATTTTATGTTACATATAAAATTATCACATATATAATCAAGTGATAAAGCTAGAGCTATAGCTGAAGAAGGATATGGAAATAAAGGGATAAGGATAGAGATGATAAGAAAGAAAGGAGGGAGAAAGAGAATGGCGGAAACAAGGATAGAGAGAGAGGGAAGCAATGATATATGTGATTTCGATACAGATTTTACATCGCTTTAAAATTCCTGAACAATAGCTCATTTTCTGGTTGATTTTCATTATATTCTCCTAATATGTTTTTCTAGATTACAGTAAACATGCATTCCCCTATCTTGAAGTAGTGTATATATTCTACCTAGGGAGAGACTCAAGAGTATATATAGTATATTATTTTAATTTTTGTAGTACCTCTAGTGAGTGTATGCCTTGAAAAATAGCTAACTTTTTCTTCAGTATTTAGTGCCCTCTAGTGTTTACAAAGAAAGGATGACAATACATTTTGCTTCCAATCCGTTTTCTGTTTATTTAGGATTCCTTGCTATAAATGAATTGTATCTATAAAGATTGAGGAAATGCTTAAGTATTTTCAAATTTACTTCAAAAATAAAAATGAGTGCCAGTCAATTCGTTATTTTGTGAGAATTAGAATTTCAGCTTTCAAATATATACATAGGGTTTCTATCTGGCACATGAAGAATGAAAAGTGCTTGGGAAACCTAGTTACCAGAGTGACCGCCCTTTACAAAGTCAGAAAATGAAATATTCACATTGATCCTGTGAAGTTCATTTCATGATACTTTAGCAAATATTGTGAGAATAAAATCAGCATGAGAGAAGGGGAACTAGCAAAGAAGAGAAAGGAGGAGACATAAAGGAGCGATTTTTTCTTTGTTATCAGAACAGTACTATATTCTTTCCAGGGGATTTTCTCATTCTTGAGGATTTTTTATTTTTTCCATGTAATATAAAGATTTGATATTAACCAACTCTGCAGCTTTGGCTTATTTCACTTGCTTAATATGAGCTTCAGCTTTCTCATCTGTACACTGAAATTGGCTAGTTCAGTAACTTCCAAATCTTTTTGAGGTGGCACAGATGGAGTATACACTTATTCAAACAAAACAGTGCATGGAATTCTACTGCATAACACAGGCGACATCAAAAATAATCTGGCTAAAGTGGACCTGGGAGTTTGGGATTGTTTTGGTCCCTGCCATTTAACATCGCCTCTTGTCTAATCCCTAGTTGACCCCTGGGTCACCTCTGAGACTCCTCAGTTTCTTGAGGAATGTGTTTTGAGAAATAAGAGCAGTAAAAGAGAAATTCAAAAAAAATTCTCTTCCCATTAGTTGTTGAAATTTACCCTCACATGCATAAACTCTGCTATCTATAAGTTATTTTATATTTCAAAAACTAGCAATTTTTTTTCCACTTACTCATGTGCTTAACAAATACTTAATGATAATCAGGTGTTATGCTAAGTTCCAGGAGTGCAATAAATAGATATACTCCTTGTCCTTATGTGTATAGTCCTAGAGTGGAGATTAACTAAATGATTGCATAAATATTTATAACATTATCAAAGTGATACACATAATGGAGAAGAGATGTGTTACTATGAGAATACATGATTGGAAGATTTGATCTATATGGAAGTATCAGGAAATCTTCCTAGGGGAGGTGATGAATGAAGTGGAATCTAAAGATAAATTACCAGTTACCGGGGTAGAGTTAGGAAGTAGGAATATTTTATGCAGAACACGGGGCAAGAAGCAGCATGGCATTTTTATTAATTGACATATGATTAATGTGGCTAAAACAAAACAAGCAAGGGATGGAGGCTGGTGGAGAATTAGATGAATAGGGGCCAGGACAAACCGTCTTGTAAGCTACTCAAGGATTTTGATCTGTAGTCTAAAAGAAGTGGAAAAATCTGTAGTTGAAGAGTAATACTACCAAAATATTTTAAGCAGAGGTGATGTAATCAAATCACTCTGGCTATAGGATAGTGAATGCATTGGTTTGGCATGGGTAAGAAGATGTATAAACATGAATACAGTAACACATGTGAGGAGACTACTTCTATTGTTTTGTAGAGATATTAGTCTTAGACTGAAATGTGTCAGTGGAGATTTTAAAAAATAGGTGTCTTTAAGACATTTTTAAGGGATAAAACTGTTTAACTTGAGCATCGATTGGATAGAAGATGTAGGAGAGGGGGAGATATTAAGGATAAACCCTAGATTTCTGTCTTATTCAATGAATAAGATGTGGCCCATTCCAAGAAGGGTAAAATTTTGGTGAAAGAAGGAGGGTCATGAGTGTGGTTTGGCTATATTACTTTTGGAGAACTTTTGAGACAAATTGTCAAGCTGGTTTACAAATTCATACTTGAAATAGAGAGGATCTATCTCAGCTGAAAAGATATAGATTTTGGAGTCATTTATGTTTCAATAGCATTGAAGATATAAGCATAGATGATGGTTCCTACAGACAAAGTGCAAAGTGACAGTACAGTAGAGTCTTAATAGAACTTTTAGGAGCTTCCACATTAAATGGCTAAGCAAAGAAGGCCAAAAAGTTCAAAGCAAGTAGGCAGAGCTGTTACTAAATCAAGAAACTATGATATCCTGGGATCTTGGAGAAGAAAGTGTTTCAAGAAGGAAAGGGTGGTCAGAAGAGTCGAAGAGTGCTGTGAACTTAAGCAAGATAAGAACCAAAATTATTCACTGGATTTGTTACCGGTAGTTAGACAGGCATGGATAGAGCAGAAGAGTTCTCTCCCCGCCACCCACTAGAAATACTGGATGATGGTTTGGCAATGATCACATTGCTTCTCTAAAAGTGATAAATTGGAAGCCGGTACCAGGGAGAGGCCATTTCCTGATGATCTAAACCTGTTGCACTAAAGTGTTTCATTGAATGCAGACGCCAGGGAGAAGCAAATTCCTGGGCATGCACGTTAAGAGACAAAATGCTGGAGTACAATCTTCTGGGGACACACCACCGGAAAACAGAAGAAAGAGTCAGATGGGCATACATACAACTTCCTAAACACATTGCGTATGCTCACCTTCCAAGGGTTAGCAGGGCACTGCGCATATGGGCAGCCCACCTTAAAAGAAGAATAATGGGAAAGGTGACAGCCTATAAAGATCTAGGATCAAAGTTGAACACCACACTTGACCTTGGTGCCCGCTTTGGTCTCTTCTAAGTGTACTTTGCTTTATGTATGTATGTATTTATTTATTTATTATTAGAGGGAAGTCTCGTTCCTGTTGTTGTCGCCCAGGCTGGAGTGCAGTGGCACAATCTCAGCTCACTGCAACTTCTGCCTCCCAGGTTCAAGCGATTCTCCTGCGTCAGCCTCCTGAGTAACTGGGATTACAGGTGCCTGCCACCACGCCCAGCAAATTTTTGTATTTTTAGTAGAGATGAGGTTTCGCTGTGTTGACCTCAGGTGATAGGCCTCCTTTCTTTCCTGTTTTAAAGCCTTTTAAAGGAAATGTCCACTCCTGCTCTGAAACTCGCCTTGGTCTCTTCTTTTGCTTTGTGACTCTCAGTTGAATTCTTTATTCGGAGGGGGCAAGAATTGAAGTTGCTGCAGACTCATACGGATTTGCCACTGATAACTCAGATACCTTCCACCAGTAACAGATTTAGTACCAGGAGGTTTTGGGTGATCTTCGTGAGACATGGTTCAGTAGCATGATGGAGGCAAAACTCCAGGCTGGAGTAGTTTGAGGAATGAGTTAGAAGTGAGTTGAAATATTTCTTTATAGAAGTTTACCCTTAAAGGTGAGAAGAGAGATAGTCTGCTAACTAGTATAGGATGTAGTATTGAGGGAAGGACTCTTACATTTAATTGGGAGAAACTTGGGTATGTTTAAACACCAATGAAGAATCCACAGAGATGTTGCAATATATGAGAAGGAAGAGGAATAAGAATGTTAATCAACAATCCAGTTTTCTGGAGAAAGTAAAGGTGATGTATCTGAAAGCATGTAGGAAAGCATTGCCCTTAAATAGAAAGAAGATACACTTTACTTTAACCAGGGAGAAATACTGTTAAATTAGTTATGTATGTATGGCAAATTTGAGTATTTCTTGGCAGGGAAAAGATGTATTTGTGTGTGTGCATGTATATGTAATGTTTGTATTTTCCCTGTAAGGTAAATGGTGACATCATCTCCTTAATTTTAAGAATAAAATGGAGACTTAAGACTTGACGATAGAGTAATAAGTGAAGTAATAGAAGAAAATGAGTTCACCATATAAATGTAGAAGGATGAACTAGCAGTGTTGCAATTATATCAGGGTTGGTTTCCATGCGTTTATAGTGTATCCAATCTGCTTTCCTCACTTTTATTTTATTTTGCTTTTTACCACATACAATTTAACTGGACCAAATACAATAAGAAAGTAGCCATGGAAATAACATTTTACATCTATTTCAGACAGCCTGTATAGTGTCCTGCCCATTCACTATATATAATAACATTTTGACATGCCCTGGATCACTGCTAATGTAATTGAATACATACACATGTAAAACAGTGATCTAATCATTGAACACATGAAACTATTTAGAACAAGAAGAAAGAGAACATGAGAGACCACATGACCACAGATTCTGGTGGGATAGTGATGTTTTGATGTACTAACTCTTTCTGGAGTTGGGGAGAGAGAAAAGAGGCATGGAATAATTTCTTTGTGCTTTCAGAATGGTTATAGAGGCAAATCTATAATGAGATGAAGCATGAAAGTATACAGAGATGAAAATGATGTCATATAAAAGAAAGAAAACAGGGAATTAATTTGACAAATTTCACTTCCAAATCAGCTTTTCATGCCAGTACATAAAACCTGGGGTCCCAAGGTTGAAAAAATAATTAAAAACGGATAGGGTACACTTTACATATATAACAAACCTGCATATGTACCCCAAACCTAGAATAAAAGTTGAAAAGAAGATAGAAGAAAAGGAAAACCCTATGACATTTTTGACTGCTGCTTCTCCTTTTTTATATCCAATCTATTATCCTTCCAATGAGACTGGCTATAGAAACAACTACATTTGTTTTCAAGAAAATCTACCTTTAGGGTAATAATACTATAGCTTCTTTTGCTTCAGCTCTTCAATGTATTTGGTACATGAGTAGCAAGGAGTTTAGCCAGGTCATAAAGAGATCTGGCCTTTGTCTTAGGTTCCTGGGAGGTAACCTTGGAACCTTTGAAATTTCCTTATTGATAGGAGTGTCTTTGTTATTTGAGCTGGATCCCCTAATAGTTTATGCTATAAAGGTAGCTCATGGTAAGCCCTTTTGATCATGTGATCTCAGTTTAACCTTCAGGGAGTGTGATTCAATCAATTTTGCCTAAGTAATGGACCCTAATAAAAATTTTGGACATCAAACCTCAATTGAGCTTCCCTGGTTGGCAACATCCATGTGTAGCGCCATAGCTTGTGGCCAGGAGGAGGTAACCCTGTCTATCCCTGACTCCTTGGGGAAAGGATGACTAGATGCTCCATGTTTGTTTCGATCCTTCCGAGACTCTGCCTTGTGTGTCTTCCTTTGTCTGATTCTAATTTGTATATTTTCCTTTTAATAAATGTGACCTTGAGTATAATAACTTTCAGTGAGTTCTGTGAGTCTTTCTAGCAAATTATTGAGCCCAAGAATGATTCTGGGAGCCTCCCAAACTTGTCTGTGTCAAAAGTCTTGAGCAGACTTGGCAGTCTAGAGGACTGTGACCTTCACTTTGCAGTCTGGCTAACTCCAAGTGGTACAAAACCAAATCAAAACTTTTGAATGTCCCTCTTGGTTATTTAGATGACTTTGGGCTCTATGCATATCTGTTTTGTATTCGAAGTGAAGGTTTTTGTGTCTTTCACATGTGGTTCTGCCATTCCAAAAGCCTTGTTACTTTCTTCTGACGTCTCACCCCCAAAACAATGATCCTTAGAGAGGCTTAGCAGTGAAATTACAAGATCTTGTTTGTAGGCTGGGAGCAGTGGCTCACACTTGTAATCTCAACACTTTGGGAGGCTGAAGTGGGTGGATCACCTGAGATCAGGAGTTCGAGACCATCCTGAACAACATAGTGAAACCCCATATCTACTAAAAATACAAAATTAGCTGGGCGTAGTGGTGTGTGCCTACAATCACAAGTACTTGGGAGGCTGAGGCAGGAGAATTGCTTGAACCCGGTATGTGGAGGTTGCAGTGAGCAAAGATCACGCCATTGCACTCCAGCTTGGGCAATAAGAGCAAAACTCTATGTTAAAAAAAAAAAAAATATATCATTCCTAACAATAGCATCCTGGAAATAACAGTATTTCTGAGTCTCAAAATCTTAGAGCTGTGTATCAGTCAATGTCCAATCAGAAGACAAAAATTACACGGTAATTTGAATGGGAAAAATTTAAAGAATTATTAACTATAAGAAGGGATTGGCACAATAAGGGTTTGGTTCTTAAGAAGTAAAGAGAATTCTAAGGAATACGGGAGTAGCAAATGTAAAGAGCAGCCAGTACCTCCCAGGCTGAGATAGGCTGGAATAGAGCAGCCAAGGAAGATCCACTCCCAGTTCCTGGGCTGAGACCCAGATCTTTTGGGAGAATGCTCTGCTGTGGCTCACTGGATAGCAGAGAAATTGCTGTGGCACCTCACCGGTGGAAACCTCTGGAAATCTGCCCTCTGAAACTTACAGAAAATCTACACTCTAGAGACTGGAAAAAGTTGTTCACAGAAGTTGTCTCGCCTGAGGCATTGCAATACAAAATTGCCTGAGTGAGGGGATGACAGGGGAAGCTGCTGCCTATTGGGTGCTGCTGATACCTGTCTGCTGCAGGAGCTCGACTCTGGGGAAGCAGGCACTAGAGAAACAGTTCACTGAAACAGCTGGGCATGGGAAAAGTTGTGTGGGCTGCAGAGGGCTTCTGAGCCAGCTCATCAGAACCGGAAAGGAAAATCCTTCTTCTGCAATGTGTCTCTAGTGCCCTCTGCTATACAATGAGGAAACGGGGCAGGGACTAGGTCTGAGATCTCCCAGTCCAGTGTAGTATTTTTTTGTTTGTTTGTTTTTACCAGAAGATCATGTAACTTCAAACTGCTGTTAAAAAGGAAAAAAAATGAGTTAATTTCCCGAACAATTTTCTTTTTTTTTTTTTTTTTTTTGAGACGGAGTCTCGCTCTGTATCCCAGGCTGGAGTGCAGTGGCCGGATCTCAGCTCACTGCAAGCTCCGCCTCCCGGGTTCACGCCATTCTCCGGCCTCAGCCTCCCGAGTAGCTGGGACTACAGGCGCCCGCCACCTCGCCCAGCTAGTTTTTTGTATTTCTTAGTAGAGACGGGGTTTCACCGTGTTATCCAGGATGGTCTCGATCTCCTGACCTCGTGATCCACCCGTCTCGGCCTCCCAAAGTGCTGGGATTACAGGCTTGAGCCACCGTGCCCGGCCAATTTTCTTTTTTAAAGTGACAACAACAACGATGACTATATTTTCAGGGCAGAAACTACGTGCTCACAAAATCCAGTGAAGACGGTAATATTATCTCCATGTTACAGATAAAGAAAGTAAGACTCAGAGAGGTTAAGTGATTTACTTAATGTCACACAATAAGTAGCAGAGCAGTTTGCCTAGTTCCAAAACCTGGCTCTTAGCCTTACATCAGGTAAATCATATACTTATTATTTACAGAATTTAATTACAAGAATTTCTTACATAGGTAAGAAATGGGAATGTTCCTGGGTTTAGAAAAAGAGGAGACAATTATGGTAGGGAGTGACAATTAAAAAGTAAGAGATAAACCAGTATGGGTTGGCTGGCTGGGGGAAGTATGTTATTGGGTGGAGAGGTTGTGGATAGGTGTAAGTTGAGGGAACACTGGCACTTGGCAGCTAAGCAGAAGCTGAAGACAATGAGAGCAGGGCTGGAAGAGGATTGCAGGAGATAGAAGGCCTTTATGCACCATCCTTGCCTTTTTCAGAGCTTGCTTAACCTACAGTACACAAAATCAACTGAATGGTAGAGTGTCTTCTCTCCTTTTTGCCTTATTTCTTTAACTACATACTATAAATTTTATGGGTTTTTTGTTTGTTTGTTTGGGTTTTTTTTTTTTTTTTTTTTTTTGAGACAAATCTCACTCTGTCACCCAGGCTGGAGTGCAGTGGGATGATCTTGGCTCACTGCAACCACTGCCTCCCGAGTAGCTGGTATTATAGTCGCCTGCCACCTCTCCCCGCTAATTTTTTTTTTTTGTATTTTTAGTAGGGATGGGTTTTCGCCATGTTGGCCAGGCTTGTTTTGAACTCCTAACCTCAAGTGATCCACCCTCCTTGACCTCCCAAAGTGCTGGGATTACAGCCGTGAGCCACTTGGTGCCCAGCCTATAAATTTTATGTTTAAATTTAGGGTTGGGTAGCTACATAATTTAGATGAGGGGAAGGTTTAGATTTTGAGCAATTACTCTAGTTTTATAATGCCACCCCCAATCCCATTCTTAAGGCAAGCATGCAGAAACTTTGCCAAGTTCTTCAGAGTACACACAGTGTAAGTACAACCATTGTCATAGAGCATCTTCTTAAATGTGGTTTCGTTTGAGTCCTTGGATAGAAAATAAATGTTCAGTGAAATGAATGAAATGTTACTTGTGGTTGGGAAGGGAACCCTGTAATATTCTAGAATTGGTTATATTTAAATCTCTTGTCCAGTAAAAGCAGAAGAGCAAATCTCTGGCTCATTGCTAGTTGGTGGACTCAGGCTGGTGGATTCTGAGCCTCTGAAGTTATTTGTGCATGTGTGTTTAGTGAATGCAGACAGATTTCTTAATGACTTTACATAAAAATGCAAAAATATTGATAAGCATAAAGCAGAAAGAGATGAGAAAAACAAAAAGTTCAACAAACACTTTATAAATTAATAGAACTGAAAAATATCTTAGATATATTTTCATCTAGCCTGTTTCTTTTACAAAAGTAGAACATGAAAGTTGAGTTTTTCTTTTAAAAAACAACTTGGACTTCAGAAAGCTTTTTAATAATGCAAATATATTACCATGCAAGGTATCATATGAACAAAGAGTTGAAGTTGTAATTATAAAAACCACCAAAGCAAAACCACAAACTCAGAGCTGAAAGAGACATGAACCTCAGTTGGTCTAAACTCCTTATTTCAAAGTTGGCAAAGGAGTCCCTGTTAAGATGGAGTCCTCTGGAAGCCAACACCATAAACAACTTCTCTTGTTTTTCTGTTAGTAGCTCTGACATTTGCTAGGCATAAGACTTGGGCCACTGTCATCAGTGAACTTCACTTAACTCTTTTGTAAAATTGGGGTAATAATTCTTCAAGGATTGTTGTGAGGATGAAATGAATTGGTAGCTACAGAAGCAACTTCAATCTATGAAGTTCTATATATTCATATAAGTACATATGAGTATGCTATATGAAAATATATAAAAGCAATATAAGTATTATTGCTTTTATTACTTGAAAGGAAGACTCCTAGATAGATCTAAGCACTGAGTATAGCTTTTACGTTCACTCAGTTTTTTTAAGAATGGATACCAAGTAAAGCAGACAGCATTTAAGGTAAATCAACAAAGTATATTTTATAAATTGATAAAATGCAGCATTGTAGAAGTGGACAGTCACTGTTCCTTGTTAGGAAATGTGCCTAAGGCTTCATTTATTTTAGCAACTACAATATTTAAGGTACTAAATAGCAGACTACTAGTTGCTTTAAAATAGTCAATCATCTTGTGATTCTTAGTGTACCTTTTATTATTACCCTGGCAAAAATTGATTTGTCAGATACAGCAAATGGAATATGGAACAAATTCATTCTGATGAAGAGTGGAAGGGTGAGGAGGGTGTCAGCATGGAAAACCCAGCATAACAGAGCTTCCACAAAATTTCTGCATTCTTGGAAAGTTGTATTCATTTTTCAAATCTAAGTACAAGGCTTTACCCAGCTCCTATGACAACTGTCAAATACTTTTCCAATATAGCAGCTGTCTTTCTGGAGTGAACCTATGTTATTTCTGTTCAGCAGTTAGCCTTTCTGACGTTATTACCATGGTTTCTTCACGTATACCTGTATATATGCAAAAGAATGGCTTCTGACCAATAAGGCCTAAAATATCCCTCAGGTTGACTAACCATTGGACATATTTATTATCTATATTAAGCCCATCACCTCTCTTTTCTTGGATTATTTACTTTAGAATATTTCTAATCCTAAATTCTTTCTCCACTCCTTTGAGATGTCAATATTTTAAAAAGCCTCTTGCTAGTTTTACCACCCAGAAAGTGGTTTCCTAAAAACTTGGAAATGAACTCTTTGAAATATAATGAATGAGGAAGACAGCACCGCTATCTCCCAGTTTTTGTGGGAGCTTAGGAATCTACCTTCAGCAAGTGCTTTGCTCCAAGTTGTGAAAGGATCTCCAGTTAGGAAGACATGAGAAAGTCTTCTTTTCCTTTGGGTAAGGCCAGTTAGCAAACACAGATGGCCTATGACCCCCAACCCCAGCTCTTAATAAAGACTCTTTCCCCCTTTTCTAAGTGGAGCTGAGTGTCCAGACTTTGTGCCCTTTCTCCTATTGCTGGTGATCAAATTGGAACAAAACCAACTTGGGTGTTTACTGTCTTGTCCAGTGTGATGTTTTTCCTTTAACAACCCTCTTTTTATGGTATTTATGTATTTATTTTTATAGATTCAAGGATTACATGTGGAAGTTTGTTACTTAGATATATTGAGAAGTGGTGAGGTTTGGGCTTCTCGTGCACTTGTCACCCGAATAGTGAATGCCGTACCCAGTAGGTAATTTTTCAACCTCCTCTCCACTCCCATTCTCCCCACTTTGGGGGTCCCCAGTGTCTATTATTTCCATCCTCTTGTCCATTTGTACTGATTGTTTATCTCCTACTTATGAGAATGCACAGTATTTGATTTTCTGTTTTTGAGTTATTTTACTTAGGATAATGGTCTCCAGTTCCATCCATGTTGCTGAGAAAGACGGCCCACCTTTTTACACTTATTTTCAAAGCCAAAAGCAGAACTCATTTGAATGCTCTGTGTAGACCCCGATTGATTGGGTTTTCTGGATGCCTCTTGTTTCTACACACACACACACATACACACACACACACACACACACACCAACACACAAAGGGAGATAGAGAGTGAAAGGGAGGCAGTCAGGATTGTATTTTTAGAAAGCTTTCCTTGATATTTTTTTCTCTTTTGGAGTTTCCTGCCATGGTGTTATGGCTATAGCTGAGTGTTATCATTACTGCTATTTGTATTGGCAATAACCACTTCATGATATAGTTAAATTTTACATAATGTTTTCCATAGTACTTTATGTAGTACTTGGATAACTCCTAAGGGATATGCATATGCTCAATGAAAATCAAGGAGTTTTGCCTGACTAGCCTTAATTTATTGAATTTTTTTTCAGGGGTACAGTTTTCTAATTCTAGTTTTTAGTAAAAACACATTTATTAAAAATGTCTAATGGGACAGGAACCTTATACCTCAAGGTAATGTGATTCAAATAGGACCACTTGAGAAACAGGAGCCATATAAATCAGTTTTTGGTGATTAGTTCCCGAATCAGTCAAATAAGCCACATTCTCAGCAAGAAACATGAGGTAAGCAAGTCTCATAAAGAATACTTTTCCTAAAATTTCTAAATACAAATATAAATGACAAGTAAGAAAAGGAAAAAGCAAACTTAATTCACCCTCCAAACCCAAGTGTTATTCATTTTCTAGTGACACTGTAAATTCTTGATCTCAATATGCTTGCCTTTTCCTTTTGCTTTCTGCCCTGAACCTAGAGTAATGCTTGGATAAAAATAAGCCCTATTAAGTGCCTAGAAGAGATTCCTTGTTTTAATTTCATTTTACATTTGTAGGTGGTGGAATCAAAGTGAAGGAATTAACTAATGCTTTTCTCCTAATGATTCCAAGTGCATAGTGTCACTGAAAGGTGGGTGTACTGTGGCTCACTTAGAGGAAAGAACAATATGGTTACCGTGTAGGGGTAATTTTACCATAAAAATTTAATAATAGCAAACATTTATTGGATACTTACATGTGTCAGGGGCTGGGCTAAATGCTTCATATGAAATATCTTCTTTTAATCTTCATAATAACACTATATGTTCGATTCTATTATTATTCCCCTTTTACAGAAAAGGACAGTTCTGGTTAGTGCTTTGTCCTGGACTATATTGCTGGACTGCCCTCCTCTCCATGTCTCCATGTATTTTTAAATGTATAGTGTGCACTGAGATCAGGAATGGATAAGTCTAAAAAGAAAATTAAGAAGGAAGAGACTGCAGATTAAATGAAGTGAGGGAATTTACCAGGTACAAACCCTATGGAAGAAATCAGAAGCTGAGAACAGAGAACTAGTAAGGTGAGGAATTCGGTTTGGATTTTGTGTCCCCCTAAATTTACCTTACTTTTACAATTATAGTAGAATATAAATATTCAGATAATCTTAAAATACAGACTTAACTGATTTGCTTTTCTTGCATTTCTTTGCTATTCAATGGGAATTGAATGACAAAGTTTCTCCTTAACCTCTGGAAGGATTTGAAGATGAATTTCTTTCCCTCAAGGAAAGGGGGAAATACTTAGGATCTGAGTTTAATAAGCTGTCAAAGTCAATTGAAAGAAATGAAAAGGAAGACAAGGGTTTGATATGAGATGCTGGGGAAAATGGAAGGCAGAAACAAGTTTCCCTCAGTAGAGGACTAAGGAAAAGAGAGGAAGGTGTGTGGTTCCTGGGTCTGTGGCAATCCAAGCCCTGATTCCTGGCAGTGCCGGGCAGAGGTAACAGAACCTCTGAGGAGGGTTGTATAGTGATTTAGGGAGAGGAGATTCATAGTTCTTTTTCCTCCTCTAACTATGCAGGTAAAGACTGTAAAAATTCCTCCCCATGTCACTACTGTGTTCAGGTGAGCAGAGGATAGCTTACACACTTTGTAAGCCAATGCATTCAGCAGGAGGTGGTGTAAGACGGGGGCTTAAGAGCAGGATCCCTGTGAAAATCTGATAAGACACACCCAGAACTTCTTGGGCAAGTCCTCCTTCCAGATGTTCCTTCTGAGCACTGGTACTAGTGGGTCTAAGTTTATTTTGTTGAAATAGTACTATCTAACTCAGCACTCTTAGTCAAAACCCCTGACATAAAATATCTATATTGTGAATTTATGCTAAATACATTGCTAGTTTACTAAGATGCTTATAGCTGAATTTTCCTGATTTCATGCCTATGGCTAGAAGAGGTACTAAGGTACAATCAAAATAGTATTCTCTGTGCTCTGAAAGAGCCAAGAGAACCAGACCCAGACCCAGTTCTGCAGTTTACTTACCATGGTGAGGCCTGGGCAAGTGATTGCCCCCTCTAGGCCTTATGTTTCCAACTTGTAAAATATAAATGAGGGGTGTGGCCTCATTGCTATATACAGCTCTACTCAATCCTGACTGGATCCCCCACTCTCCCATATACAGTTATGTGATGCCAATATTACCTGAAAACTGCCAAATGGGCCAGGTAATAAAGAATAATACATATGATACTATTTAAGAATTACCCTGAGGATCAGTTCAGATTGAAAAAAGGGAGGAGTAAATCCCACAGAGCTGAACATTGAAGAAGTTGCTAATTTGGTGGCCTCTCTGCTGCCACTGTCCCTTCTTGATGGAAATTTTAAATGATGGAGAAGGGAGTGGAAGAAAGAGCCTGAAAAAGTGAATGAGAAACAAGGCTAGTAGGCTGTAGCTGCCATCTGCTTGCACCAGTGCTGCCTGAGATGGTTAGAAAAGCCACCTTCTCAGCTGCATCTGGAAGCAGCAGGGTCTTCTTGAGCATTTCAGATAGCCAAAGAACTATGAACTAAGACTTAGAAGACACGTTTCATGTGTATTAATAATAAAAATAATGCCTTTACCATCAATTGAGCACTTAAATGTGCACCAGGACAAAGGTCTTTTGCAACATGATCTCATTTCATGTGCACAGCAACACTGTGAAGTGAACATTTTTAGTAACTCTATTTTAGAGACAAGAAAACCAAGATTCCAAAAGTATTAGTGATTTTCCGAAGTTGAGCCAGCTAAATAGCTTTGGATTAGGCGCAGAACTTAATAACTATTATTTGGGGAAGGAGTGAGAAGAATATGGCTATCACATGTATTGTTTATACCTCCTTATGCCCTCTGAAGATTCTTTTAATATTTAATGATAAAATCAGATGATGACTTATATCCCAATAGCAGTGAAGGTGGGGAAGAAGTGTCAAAAGGGTTACAACTTGAGAGGGTTTCTGTGAAAATGGAGAGGAAAAGACTTCTTGATGTGGAAGTTTGGGAAGTGCCACAGGCTGATTGCTTAGGCACTTATAAGACTCAGATATTTTTCCCCTCTTTCCATTTATAATTCTGTATTTCTCTTCTTGGTTAAGGTCCTCATGCCAGTCCCAGTAAGTAGAGGGTGGCTCTCTTTCACTTCAGCAATTTGTCCTATGAAGTGGAAGGGCTTTGCATATGGAGTCTTCCTAATACTTCAGGAAAGAGAAGTAGCCACAAATGCTCTAAAGAGATAAAGTGGTTTTCCGCCTAAGTGTATTCGAGGCCAGATTTCTACCCACAATTACGTATCTCCCTTCCTCTACCTTCATTTCGTTTTGATTAAAGGGATTGAAATAATTTGGGTCTTCACCAATTCCCAGTTAGAAAAAGAAATTCATAGGTGGTGGTGGGTAGTGACTAGTGCTATAATCTAAGTCTTTAAGTATGTACCTTAAGCTACCTTTCCCAAAATGGATTCCAGGAAATAGTAGTCTCACAAGTCTCACTCCAAACTGAAGGCTCTTTGGTCAAATTCCTTTTGGGAATGCTGCAGTCTTTGATGATGCCAATAAGAGGCTACTAGCACTTACAGCCAGACAATTCTTTGTCTTGTGCAATTATCCCCAAATATTGCAAGGTATTTAGCATCCATGCTATCTGGCCTTATCAACATGATAATCAAAATTGACTTAATACATTTATAAGTGATTAATATGGTTTGACTGTGTCCCCACTCAAATCTCATCTTGAATTGTAGCTCCTGTAATCCCCACATGTCGTGGGAAGGACCCAGTGGGAGGTAATTGAATCATGGGGGCGGGTTTTTCCATGCTGTTCTCATGATAGTGAATAAGTCTCATGAGATCTGATCGTTTTATAAATGGCAGTTCCCCTGCACAGGCTGTCTTGCCTGCCACCACGTAAGACGTGACTTTGCTCCTCCTTCACCTTCTGCCATGATTGTGAGGCCTCCCCTGTCATGTGGAACTATGAGTTAATTAAACCTTTTTTTTTTTTCAATAAATTACCCAGTCTTGGGTATGACTTTATTAGCAGTGTGACAACAGACTAATACTATGATCCTCGTAGGATGGTACCAAATCTCATTGAGAACTAATGTAGCTATTGCCTTATGCAAATTTCCAGAACGTATCATATTGGTATATTAAAAACTCTGAGAAGAATTTGTTTTCACTGTATTGTTTTGCTTTGTTTTAACTTTTAGTCTCAGGAGTATAAGTGCAGGTTTGTTACACAGGTAAACTTGTATCATGGGATTTTTTTGTACAGATTATTTAATCACCCAGGTATTCAACCTAGTAACCATTAGTTGTTTTTACTGTATTGTTACTCAATTCAGCATATCCTAAATAATTATAGAACCTCTTACCCCCTCTGTCTTGTTTTACTTTAGGATATCAAGTGACATCCCATGAAATGCCCTTTGGAAAATTCTACTCTAGCAAAAAGGATGAGGAAAGGGATATCAGAATTAGAAGAGACAGTAATGATTGCCTAATACCTGAAGGCCGCTATTTAGCCCATGAGACAGATATGGCCCACTTGGCCCTGAGAACTTTTCAAATTTTTGCTTTAGATATGATTACTATTCATGAACTTTCAAGCCACTGGGACCCAACCATTTATTTCTCTCTGAGACGTGTCTGACTAATAAATTAGTTATTGTATTTGATGTTGTTAGTAATTCATTACACGGTTTGAGCTGTTTGGTTTTATTTTATAAACATTTTATCATAAAACAATAAGGAATCTTTAGGAAAGATTTCTGCCAAAAGAAAAAATAGGGCCAGGTGTGGTGGCTCACGCCTATAATCCCAACACTTTGGGAGACTGAGGCAGGTGAATCACGAGGTCAAGAGATAAAGACCATCCTGGCCAACATGGTGAAACCCCGTCTCTACTAAAAATACAAAAATTAGCCTGGCATGGTGGTGCACACCTGTAGTCCCAGCTACTCGGGAGGCTGAGGCAGGAGAACCCAGGAGGCAGAGTTTGCAGTGAGCCAAGATCATGCCACTGCACTCCAGCCTGGTGACAGAGTGAGACTCCGTCTAAAAAAAAATAAAAAATAAAAAAAAAGAAAGAAAGAAAAAAGATGTGCATAAGGCCCCCATATTCAGTTTGCTTATGTTTGGATCATGTATAATTCTCATACACCAACTGTGGATCCTTTGACTTGCTTTTGTTTTCAATTCAAAAGATTATACTAGATAAGCACATGTACATGGATGCCTAATTATGTAGTAGTCATTAAGAAAATCAATGCATTTTTCTATATTCTAAGCTCATATTTTGCCATGGGAGAAACTGTTCCAGAAACTGGTCAGGGGCAGAGATGTGATTCAGATCTACAAATCCTGACTCCAAGCATACTGCTTCATACTGCCTCATACATCTTCATACTGCTTCATTTTGTTATCTCTTAATAGAAGAAGAACTACTGAGATGTGGAAAATAAAGATTTGGAATGAAAGGTGGATGAAGGGAAGAAACTGAACTTGAACAGGAGCGCCTTTTAACAGAAAATTCTCAGAAAATCATTATTTAACTATTCCAATGCTAAAAAAAAAAAAAAAAAAAAAAAAAAGCCCATCTCCACCGTCCCCCAAAACACTCATTTCATGCTAAATATATAAGTACGGTAAACTTAAAGCTGCTTTGGTGAACCACCAGTGCCTGGCCCCTCTATTATCAAGAAGCAGTGAGTCCAGATGGCAGGTTCGGGTTTCTTGGGGGCAGATAATAACAGGTCAAGGCTTTGCTCTTTATCCAAATGCAGCGTAAAAGGAGTTTTGAGTTTCCTCCATTTCAGTTTGTCATGGCCAGGTCTAGATAAGATTATATGGTCTTTTCTTAAAAGACCTCAGCTATTTCTTTCATCCCATTCTCAGTCACAGTGTATTTTTTCTTCTGCTACTTGACTGATAAAGTTTTTAAATACTAGTCTCTCTCTTATTCCTTCCTTGCAGCAATAGAAATTGATTCAGAAGTGAAACAGTACCGTAAGGGTATTATTTTCATAGTTCATTATTAAGAGAAATCTCTACATGCATTTTTCTCAAATTTTAACTCCAAGTGGTAAAAGCAGCTTCATTATGAGCCCATAAGTTCTAAATTACAGTTCTTATAGCATACATTTTCCTAGGCATATTTGCTCTTTTTATGTCAAAATAACAAAAACACTTAGTTTGCAAGGTGTTGAGGTATAAGTATTTGGAGGAATCAGTAGTGAGTTTTGGAGAAATTGGTATCTGCACTGTTTCAAAACGGAAGTTCAAAATTCAAATGTCTGGTGGAATCTGGGCACAAAACAGTAATGAGTGAAATTGGCCAAGTATACAAAAAAAATAACAGCTCATGCCTGATGATAATGGGCAACTGACACCCGGTAAGTGTGAGTCATGGCATAGCAATATTGGTAACTGTGGAAAATTCTAGTGTGCATGCCCCATCTAAGAAGGGCAAACACTACTTTACCACAGCTGTGGAACAATATTGGCTCTCTGTTGGCAGCCGTTCAAAGGAAATGAAAAATTCATATTTTAAACATTAGTAACCAATTCATAAAAACATGTCAAATCGAATGGGCTGTGTCTCACTGGTTCTTAAGTTAAATAAGCTTAGTATTATCTCCACATCTCTCTGCCCTTACAAACTGGAATCTTCCAATATCAGGCATCATTCTGATGCTCTGTCTCTGGAGTTGGTTTTCAGTATATAGGTATCCCCAAGTTTTTTTAGCTTGTGAGTTCTAATACTTAAAGAGCCAGCAGGGGGAACCCACAGACTGTGTGACTCAAAATTAAAGGAATGGATTTTTAAAGTTGATACATGGAAAAAAAAAATAAGGTATTTTGAGGACCAGCAACTAGTAGCCAGTGGTCTGGCCGGCAGTTTGAGTTGTGACTTACACCCAACCCTGGTTTTTACTTGTCTAATAAAATATTGTCATACTAACAACTATTTACACAATTGGAAACACTGTATGCAAATTCTTCTCTGGAACTTCCATCAGGATATGGAATGTGGCTTAAATGCTGAAAGTAGAAATCATGGCCGGGTGCGGTGGCTCACGCCTGTAATCGCAGCACTATGGGAGGCCGAGGTGGGCGGATCAGGAGGTCAGGAGATTGAGACCATCCTGGCTAACACGGTGAAACCCCATCTCTACTAAAACACACACACACACACACACACACACACACACACACAAAATTAGCCGGGCGTGGTGACGGGCGCCTGTAGTCCCAGCTACTCGGGAGGCTGAGGCAGGAGAATGGAGGGGATCCAGGAAGCGGAGCTTGCAGTGATCCTAAATCATGCCACTGCTCTCCAGCCTGGGCAACAGAGCGAGACTCGGTCTCAAAAAAGAAAGAAAGGAAGGAAGGAAGGAAGGAAGGAAGAAAGGAAGGAAGGAAGGAAGGAGAAATCATGCCCTTCTCTGGATCTGTCTGAATGCTGGCTCAGATGGGCAAGGGGGTGATGTGTCATGCCATATTCATTCATTTCGACATAAAATGGACTTATATCAACCAGCATTTTATACTAAAGATTTCACTATATGTACAGTGATGTACTAAATGTAAAATTGTATAATATTGATTCACCGCCTCCAAAATTGTTTAGGGTAATTGTGAAAGCTAACACACACACGCACAGACATACAGACAGAGAGAGAGAGAGAAAAAGAGAGACAGATAAATTGCTAGATAAGCGTAATCTGTCTTATGGAGAAGGCTTGGTCAGAATTTACATCAGTCAATGAATTTTAACCTTTATCTTATAATGGCACATGTGGGAAATAAAAATATTCATGGGCACATTGGATAAACTTAATGGTTATGATTACATAAAAGATTAATAGCTCTCACCACCCCAGGCTACATCTGGCCATGGAGAGGAATATGAGGATTAGCATCTGGGCAGATATTTAGTCTCCTTTTTGCATGGCAGGGTCCTGACATTGGCCAGGAGCCTCTGCTTTACGTAGGTAAGAGAGGAGCGAGTAACATAGTGGCCCCTTTGGGAATGATTTTTCTTTTTCTTTTTGCTATCTTATAATGTTGATGTAGTTATTTCCCACCGGTATTGGTCAAAAAAATAAATTCTTTGTCACTTTCCTTTATTTTGAAAATATAGGATGAAATAGAAGGTTTAGTTTTCCAGATTTTTTTTTCCCTAAAATGAACTGAATGCTTGTGTTCCTCTCAAAATCCATATGTTGAACTCTTAAGCCTCAATGTGTTGGTATTAGCAGTGGGGATTTTGGGAGAATATTAGGTCATGAGGGTGGGGCCCTCATGAATGAAGTCAATACCTTTAATACCTATTAATACTACATAAAAGACGCAACAGAGCTCTCACTCTCTTTTTGACATGTGAAGATACCATGTACAATAAGAAGTTGGCAGTCTGCAACCTGGAAGATGGTCTTCACCAGAACCCAACTATGCTTCCACCCTGGTCTTGGATTTCCAGCCTCCAGACTGTAAGAAATAAATTTCTGTTGTTTTAAGTCACTTGGTTTATGGTAATTTGTTATAGCAGTACGAACTGACTAAGCATCCCCTTTTCAAAGGTTCTAAGAATAAAGTATCATATCTCTAGACAAGACAATATATTTTATAAAGTAAGAGCTAATCCAACTCCCAGTGTTGGTTTAGCCTTTTTGGCTCACTTACTTTTGATAACGCTATTGCTTGGAGAGAAAAGAAAGGTCAGTAAGAAGGAAAGCAAGAAAGAGAATAAGGCCATTGCTGGCATTATCATTATACCTAAAAAAATCCTAATGAATGCCCTCTCTATGCTATCAACCTCCATACTCATAATTGCTCATTTATATTAAAAAAAACAGGCTACTGCTATTTTGGAATAGAGTAATGTGTAGTTATAATCGAGCATATTGAAGTCTAAATGATAGAATTATTAGTGAACTGAGAGGAGACTGAAATTGTTCATCTTTATGCGGAACAGCATTATTCCGTATTACTGCATAGTGGCTTTCCTTTGTTCTTTTCCTTCATAGCTAATCAAGTTAGATTATGCCTATTCAATAAATATACTCAAAGGGGCCAAGATGGCCAACTAGAAACAGCTGCGGTTGGAGGCTCACACCAAGAACAACGAATACAGTGAGTGAATCCTGCACCGGCCACTGAGGTATCCAGGTTCTCTCATTGGGACTGACTAGGAAGTTGGTGCGATGCACAGAGAGCAAGGAAAAGCAGGGTGGAATGAGGGCCCACCCTGGAGCAGCACAGGGCAAGGGGAACTCTCACCCCTAGCCAAGGGAGGCAGTGAGTGATTGTGCTACCCCGCCCAGGAAACCACACTTTTTCCATGAATCTGTGCCACCTGCAGATCAGGAGATCCCCTCGTGAGCCAGTGCCAACAGGGCCTTAGGTCCCAAGCACAGAGCTGTGCAGATTTTCGGTGGTCACTCCTCTGGAGACTGCCTAAGGCTACCGAGTTTCCAGGGAAGGGGCAACAGCCATCACTGCAGCTCCAGTCTGTCATTTTTCCCTGCTGGTGTCAGGGAGCCTGGGTGGCTTGGACCCAGGAGGAAATCCCCACAGTGCAGCACAGTAACTGTGGCAGTTTGTGGCCAGACTGTATCTTTAGGTCAGATAGATCCATCCCTTTTCACTGGAGGGCCCTCCCTGAGGGAATTTCCACAACTGCAGCCAGGAGTTTATGGACAGAACTCTGATCTCCTTGGGACAGAGCCCCTGGGGTAGGGGTGGCAGTTGTTTCCATGAAATCAGTGGACTTGACTTAGTGTTTCCCTCTGCTGGCTCTGAGAGATACAGGCAGTCCAGACCAGTGGGATTCCCCCCAGCACAGCACATCCCCACCACCAAGGGGCAGCGAGAGTGCTTGGTTAAGTGGGCCCTGATCCTGTGCATCCTGACTAGGTGAGATCCCCCAGTAGGGTCACCAGGGACGTTACACAGGAGCATTCCTGCTGGCATCAGGTTGGTGCCCCTCTGAGACAGACCTCCCAGAGGAAGGAGCACGCAGGCATCTTTGCTGTTCTGCAACCTCCACTGGTAACACCTTCAGGTGTGGGAGGGATGCAGGTGAATAGGATCTGGCGTGGACCCCCAGCAAACTGCAGAAGCCCTACAGAAGAGGAATCTGACTGTTAAAAAGGAAAACAAACAAACAAAGCAACAACAATAGTATCAACAAAAAAGTCCCCACAAAAACCCTATCCAAAGATTTGCAGCCTCAGAGATTGAAGCTAGATAAACTCATGAAGATTATAAAGAATCAGTGAAAAAGTGCTGAAAACTCAAAAAGCCAGAGTGCCTCTTCTCTTCCAAATGATCTCAACACCTCTCCAGCAAGGGCACAGAGTTGGGCTAAGGTTGAGATTGATGAACTGCCAGAAGCAGCCCTCAGAAGGTGAGTAATAATGAGCTTTGCTGAGCTAAAGGAGCATGTTCTAACCCAATGGAAAGAAGCTAAGAACCATTATAAAACATTACAGGAACTGTTAACCATAATAACCAGTTTAGGGAGGAACATAAATGACCTGAAGGAGGTGAAAACCACAACAGGAGAACTTCACAATGCAACCACAAGTATCAATAGCCAAACAGAAAAAGCAGAGAAATGAATTCCAGAGCATGAAAACTCTGATTATCTGATTCCCTAAGGTCGAAATGAAGGAAAAACTGTTAAGAGCAGCCAGAGAGAAAGGTCAGGCCACCTACAAAGGGAAGCCCATCAGACTAACAGCAGACCTCTCAGCGGAAACTGGTCAAGCCAGAAGAGGTTGGGGTCCAATATTCAGCATTCTTGAAGAAAAAAATTTCCAATCCAGAATTTCATATCCAAACTAAGCTTCACAAGCAAAGGAGGAATAAAATCCTTTTCAGACAAGCAAATGCTGAGGAAATTCATCAACACCAGAGTTCCCGAAGGAGGCACTAAATATAGAAAGGAAAAACCATAACCAGTCACTACAAAAACACACTGAAGTACAAAACCAATGACACTATAAAGCAACTACATCACCAAGTCTGCAAAATATACCAGTTAGCATCATGATGACAGGATACAATTCACACATAACAATATTAACTTTAAATGTAAATGGGCAAAAGGCCCCAATTAAAAGACACAGAAGGCAAACTGGATAAAGAGACAACACCCATTGGTGTGTTATATTCAAAAGATCCATCTCACATGCAAAGACACACATAGGCTCAAAACAAAGAGATGGAGGAACACTTACCAAGCAAATAGAGAGCAGAAAAAAAGCAGGGTTTGCCATCTTAGCTTCTGACAAAACAGATTTTAAAACAACAAAGACAAAAAAAAAAAAAGAGCGAGAAAGAAGGGTATTACATAATGATAAAGGTTTCAATTCAATAGGAAGAGTTAACTATACTAAATATATATGCAGCCAATACAAGAGAACCCAGGTTCATGAAGCAAGTTATTAGAGACCTACAAAGAGACTTAGACTCCCACATAAGAATAATGGAAGACTTTAACACCCCACTGTCAATATTAGACTGATCACTGAGACAGAAAATTGACAAAGGTATTCAGGAGTTGAACTCAGTTCTAGATCAAGTGGACCTGATAGATATCCATAGAACTCACCACCCCAAAACAACAGAATATACATTCTTCTCAGAGCCACATGACAATTCCTCTACAATCAATCACATAATTGGAAGTAAATAATCCTCAGCAAATGCAAAAAAAAAAAAAAAAAAAAAAAAAAAAAAAAAAACCCTGAAATTATAACAAATAGTATCTGAGATCATAACACAATCAAATTAGAACTCAAGGTTAAGAAACTCACTCAGGCTGGGCACCGTGGCTCACGCCTATAATCCCAGCACTTTGGGAGGCCGAGGCAGGTGGATAATGAGGTTAGGAGATCAAGACCATCCTGGCTAACGTGGTGAAACCCCGTTTCTACTAAAAACACAAAGAAAAAATTAGTCAGGCATGGTGGCAGGTGCCTGTAGTCCCATCTACTTGGGAGGCTGAGGCAGGACAATGGAGTGAACCTGGGAGGCGGAGCTTGCAGTGAGCCAAGATCACATCACTGCACTCCACTGGGTGACAGAGCGAGACTCCATCTCAAAAAGAAAGAAAGAAAGAAGAAAGAAAGAAAGAAAGAAAAAGAAAGAAAGAAAGAAAGAAAGAAAGAAAGAAAGAAAGAAAGAAAGAAAGAAAGAAAGAAAGAAACTCAAACCATACAACTTCATGGAAATTGAACAACCTGCTCCTGAATGACTCCTGGGTAAATAATGAATTTTTTTCAAAGAAGTTTCAAAGAAGTTCTTTGAAAAAGCATTCCCATTTCCCTGCAACCTCCGCACACACTGGGGCCTGTTGGGAGGTGGAGGGTAGCGGGAGGGAGAGTTTCAGGATAAATAGTTCAAATAAAAGAATTGATTTTAAAAAGTCCTTAAACATGTATGTATTATGAGTGTTGATTGCAGAGAACATGAACATTTACAAAAATCAGAGAAAACAAATATCCAATAATATAGTACTAATTGGAATATAATATATCCAAATAAAGGATAATGAATAGCCATTTAAAAAATAAAACTAGTAAGTATACTCATACACTTTGGACCTGGCCACACCCTCTATAAACTAAATTACAGGTAGAAAGGTAAAGAACATTTGTTTCTCTCAATTTTGGAAGCAAACAATAGAATAGTGGATTGGGGATATTTGGCACAAACAACCAAGAATTTTAGTCATAGCTGAGTTCAAATTACAAAGAATGAGATAAAAATTTCTTATGAAAAGGGCAAACTTACAGTAACTAGCTTTCCTTCATCATCTCATAGCTCTTCCCCCTTATAACTACATCTGTTACTATGCTATTATGTTGAAAGGAGGACTGTATTAGCTGGAAGAGACTGGAAATTTTCTTGTATTTTAAAGATTATAAAATCCTTAATAATGGTCTCAATCAGAAGTAGGCTAAACCCAGGTAGATACTGCTTAACTTTGAAAATGTGGAGAATGCTACAAGACCAATATAGTTTTCCAGTATTCTCCCAAGCAAGCAATGGATGTCAAGTAAAAAGCCCTGATCAGCTTTGTTGGCATTGATTACAATGGTTCAGGAAGAAATTAAACCATTTTCAAGATGTATTAGAAATGAGAAGGTTGAGAAGTTATTCATAGTATAATAATGTTAATATAACAACCATAATTTATATAGTGCACTTAAATTTTTATGGATTATCTCATGAGTGTATCCCAATAGCTCCAATGAAGTCCATACAGTAGAATGAAAACTAAATGCTGGAGAAACTAAGTGATTTTCCAAAGTTAAAATAGCTACTACTTGCCGAACAACTATCACCATCACTTGGTATTAACTGTCTTTGGTAGGTACTGTATTATTCCCATAGCATTGTGATTATGATTGTGAAGTCTGAACAAAGATTGCCTGGGTTCAAATCATGATTCTAACCCATATTAGCCATGATCTTGGGAAAATTACTTAACTTTATTCTCTTTGCCTCAGTTTTCTCAGCTATTAAATAGGAACAAGAATATTATCTAGCTAGTGGGTTATTGTGAAAATTACTGATAAATTAAAGTGTTTAGAACAATGCCTGGAAAATAAGTATTCACTATGTATTAGCTATGATTATCATTCAATATAAGAAAATTGGTTATCAGAATCCAAGGTACACAATCCTTACATAATACATCTTGGATTTAGATCTAGGTCTATGTAACAACAAGGCACCATCCAAAATCAAGGTTTCTCATCCAGGCTTCTATGTGCTTTTAACCATATTACTCTTGTTAACATTTCGAGGATCGCCTAAGGTACTTAGCAGCATGCTAGATTCAATGGAATGCCTAGTGAAGAAAATATAGCCTTTGCTTTTGAGCAGATTATAACCCAATTGGATATGCAAGACTAACATAAGACATAATTAGAGAATAATTTAATGTTAAACTATTGTCTCCTGAATATATGTGAAATAGAAATTCAGAAAGTGTAATACCTATTTAGTTTGGGCTATGCTATCAAGGATGGCTTCATGAAAAGAGGAGAAGTCTAATAGGTATGTTGAGGTCAGAGTGTATTTCAGGTTGGGGGACTTGCCTGAGCAAAGGCTCAGGGAAAACAAAAATGCAATGTACATCTTTAGAAAAAAGTAGAAGAAAGAAGATTGGATAAGAAGGAATCCAATTAGAGGAAGTCCTAAAAGCCAGGCATAAGAATATGGAATTAATGTGACATTATAGATTATTGAACATGGGAGTTAAATGATTAAAGTGGTATTGCAGAAAGATTAATCTGGTAAAGAACCAATGAAACTAATTAGAAGCCCGCTGCAGTACTGCAGGCATGAGATGATGAGGGCTTAGCTTTCAATGGTAGTGGGGATATCTAGGGAAACGGATAAACTTAAGATATAGAACATGATTATCCATACAGTAAAGGGGCTGACAAAAAGAGTACAAAAACCCTTAGTTTTGATGTAAGAAAATATATGTTAAACCAGATTCGATGTGCAATCTGTTGTGTTTGGTTTGCATGACATTTAAAAAATGGAAAATTTCATAAAAAATGAATTTATGACCTATTTTTAAAATTTGGAAGGTCTAGTAATGCTTGTCCTAAATTTCTAAGGCCAGGATCAAAAGTGAGTAATGGTAAAATGAGTTATATTTTCTGAACTTGATTGTATCCTCTACCTACCTCACTTCTCATACCTGCTTAGACCTTAGGCATTTGATTTTGGGACTCTGTTTTAGGACTTGGATTTTTTTTTTTTTTTTTTTTTTGAAACAGCATATCGCTCTGTCTCCCAGGATGGCTGGAGTGCAGCGACATGATCTCGGCTCACTCTAACCTCCGCCTCCCACTTTCAAGCAATTCTACTGCCTCGGCCTCCTGACTACCTGGGACTGCAGGTGTGCAGTCTGGCCAGACTGGTCTTGAACTCCTGACCTCAGGTGATCCACATGCCTCAGTCTCCCAAAGGGCTGGGATTATGGTCATGAGCCACTGCCCAGGACTTGGCTTTGATGTTTGAAATGATGATGATGATGAGGGCCAGGCATGGTGGCGCATGCCTATAATCCCAGCACTTTGGGAGGACAAGGCGGGTGGAGGCTGGCAGATCAGTTGGTGGTGGGACGAGGAGTTTGAGACCAGCCTGACCAACATGGTGAAACCCTGACTCTACTAAAAATACAGAAATTAGCCGGTGTGGTGACACAGGCTTGTAATTCTAGCTACTCGGGAGGCTGAGACATGAAAATCATTTGAACCTGGAAGGGGAAGGTTGCAGTGAGCAGAGATTGCACCACTGCATTTCCACCTGGGTGACAGAGCGAGACTGTGTAAAAAAAAAAAAAAAAAAAAAAAAAAATCATTTAAAAAAAAGAAGAAAAAGGAATTACGACAATGACGATATTGATGATGATAGGATATGAATGGTTTTCAAGAGTAGCCTACCCTGCTCAACCCTCAACCTCCATCTTTGGATTCTTCTTTATTGCTATAATTTCTGGAATTTACAAAGCTGTGTTAAGTATGAGAACACACTGTAACTATGTAAGTCTATACTAATTTCATATTAATCAAAACGAATTTTTGTTTTTAAACCCCACTTGATCCTAACAAACACTTTATGAGGCGTTTCTCTCCTTTCCCAGATAAGCAAATAAAACCTAGTAAAAACTAGACTGGTTCAAGGCAAAAATAGTAAGCCACAAACACAAGAAATCATACAGTTGTCATATGATATAACAACTACTGAGAAATCATTTTTAACTTACTTATCAATTAATTTATTTGAGAAACATTTAGTGAACCTTTAAAATGTACCAAATACTGCACCAGTGCTTGTAAAATGCTTAAAATATTTCTTGGCACATAGTGGGAACTCAACAATTATTTGTTCCCATCCTCTAATTCAACAACACAATAATGATGGGGTTGGAAAAACTTGACAAAAGCATAGACAATTAGTGATTCCAAGATTGAATGAGCATACATATGTCAAGGATGTAGTATATTGCTTGGTGCTTAGGAGACACTCAATTATTTTAAGTTTTGTCTGAGACACACTCACCCTTTGACTTATAAACTTAATATCAAATATTATATGAAGTAAATACAGGATTCCTTAGATTTACTGGTGGGAGCGGGATGTGGGTAAGAATTATAAACACAGTTTTTGTGTGATTCTCAGATTTCTTAGCCACTTCTTCAGTAAAATTATTTCAAAATCATAGGAACTTAGAAATGAAAGTGGTAATAGGGAACATTAGGTTTATCTTATCAATAGGCAGTTGGTATAATGAAATGACTTTCCCAAGGTCACATGGCAAATTAGTGACAGAAGTGGGAATAGAATTCTTGATTCACAAGAAAAAGTTTATCCAGTTCATTGACACTTAACAGTTTATACATCAAATTCTAAATTCCCTATTATTAAGTGAAAAATTTTTACAAAGGGGAAAAAATGAAGAAAAACTAAAAGTCTCTATCGTACGCCATCAGGAAAAAATTGAGCTTTGATAACCTTGGTTGTCTAAGGACCTTGGCATTTTTTACCATCTGAAATGCAAGTGCTCTCTGGAATGCTAATTTGAGTACTGACTTTTGTGTCAATGTTGAGGATGACTCATCAATACCACTGTTGGTAGAACATTTGCTGGGAAACTGAAGGACTACAACATTTTGTGCTTTGTCTTCACAATTGAAATTAACAAAGGTGGAAAATTCCAAGTAAATTTTCGTCTGTATTTTCCCATAATAGGAACATTTTAAAGATGTATCCCTTACTGAGGGAATAATTATAGACTATCTGGCTTTGCCCTTTAGTGCGTGCCAAGAAAAGAAGAAAAACTATTCTTTGACAAAACTTTTGAATATGGCAAAAGGACTAGAGTCATTCTGCATGTTTTTAGAGGGCAGAACTAAACCTAATGTAATAAAGTGACAAAGAGGCAAGTTTTGCCTTACTTTAAGTACAAATTGTCTTGTAAGCTCCCTTGCTGCAAGCATAGTGCAATAAACAATCCAATAGGTTTCCAGTAAGTATTTACTGATTTCTTCATCCAGTTTACCTGAGCTTATCTTTGTCTTGGCACTTTCATCCTATATTGCCTGCTTACTTTACGATACCTCAATATAGACTGTGAGCTACTTGAAATCAAGAACTGAATCTTGTTTGTTTTAGTCCATTCAGGCTACCATTACAAAATACCGTAAACCAGGTAGCCTATGAACAATAGACATTTATTTCCGTTGGTGTCTGGTGAGGGTCAGCTTTCTGGTTCAGAGACGGTACATTCTTGCTGTGTCCTTTCATGGTGGAAAGGGGGAATAAATTCCTTTGGGCCTATTTTACAAAGCTACTAATCCCATTTATAAGGGCTCTGCCCCTTGACCCAATCACTCTGCAATAGGCCCTAGATCTTTTTTTTTTTTTCTTTTGAGACTGAGTATCACTCACTCTATTGCCTAGACTGCAGCACAGTGGCGCTATCTCAGCTTACTGCAACCTCTGCTTTCCAGATTCAAGCAATTCTCCCGCCTCCGCCTTCCAAGTAGCTGGGATTACAGGCATGTGCTGCCACGCCTGGCTAATTTTTGTATTTTTAGTAGAGACAGACTTCCCCATGTTTGCCAGCATGGTCTTAAACTCCTGACCTCAAGTGATCTGCCTGCTTTGGCCTCCTAACACGTTGGAATTATGGCTATGAGCCACAGCGCCTAGCCAAGGCCCTGGCTCTTAATACCATCACCATGGAGGTTAGGTTTCAACATATAAATTTGTGGTGTGGGGGGATACAAACTTTCATACTATAGCATTGTTGATTAATGTATCCACAGACCTAACACAGAACTTGCCACATATTAGCATTTAATAACTTGTGGAATAAAGAAAAGAAAAAAAGAAGGAAGTAGGAAGAGAGGGAGAGAGGAGAGAGAATGGGAAAGAGGAAGGAACTGCATCAGAGTGGTTCACCAATGGAATGAAGCACTTTGCAACAAAGCATTGCAACCCCAGTTAGACGACCATTTACTAAAGTTGTAGAGTTGATTTGAAGTTTCTTTGAATAATAAAATTTGCCATGTGGTAAATCATACACAGTATTTGAAAAGCTATATATGCCTTTTAAGAGTTCAATTATTTAGAAATTCCATTTAAAGTGTGATATTGACTTGCATCTGAAATTGTAAAGCTGTTATTTAATTGTCATAGCAAAACTAATAAAAGCCTTGGCATTGAATATAGATGCATCATTGACAAACACGGCACTTGAATACTGAAGCACAAATGTTCCATTAGACTTGTAGTTTTTCAACTTCAGAAAGAAGACATTAAGTTATTCTTGCTACAAAAATAAGGACACTGAATTTGGTAGAACTAGTTTTAATTATGTTAAATTGAAGCAAAACTTGATTCTGACAATCTGTAATTATAGCTACATTATATCTGCCATGGAAGAATTCTAGGGAAAGAGAATATTCCCAAATATATAACACAGCCATTTTAATACATATCTTAAACTCATTTCAAGTAAATTCACTCCATGATAATGCTAATTTTCATAATTTGATACACAAATTTCTTTTTCAGAAGCATATACGAAAGTAAAGGTTATGGCTATCATGAAAGGGTTAGGATATGATGCTGTCAGAGGTAGTAGGGGAGAGTAAGGGCTTTTCACGGATGATCTCTAAGAAATGTTTTTGTGTAGTTTTTTCCTCCAACATGCTGCATCCACACTGGCTTTGCCTGGAGTGACTCAAGCCTGTTTGTGAGCAGAATATTTTGTTATATCTCATCAGGAGATTCAAAATCAGCATCTATGATTTATTCTTGACAATACCTCTGAGAAAGAGGAGCAGATGCAGTAATTCATTTGTTGCCATTCTGTTCAACAATCAGTTGATAAGTGGCCTTGTCACTCCAACTTCTCTGATTTAATGCATGAACCATAATCATCTCAAGCTTGTCAAAACTAACTCTAATAACTATTTTACCCAGACTCATCATTTTTCTGATACAAGTGAAAAAAAGAAAACGTGAAGGAAGGAAAGAAATAAGGAAAGAAGAAAGGAAAAAAGGAAGGGAGGGAAGAAAAGAAAGAAAAGAAGTCTTTTGCAAACAGATACCAGAACAATAAATAAATAAATAAAAGATGAAAATGGGACAAAAAGGTATGGTTGATGTCATAAGGCTCTTGACTAGGATGCTTTAGGCCACATATCCAATTAAAATGCCTGAAACAATAAGAAACATATCTTATATAACAATAAACTTAAATCAGTGGTTCTCAGCCAAGATTAGCTTTGTGGAATGTTTTACTAGCCAGAAAACATTTAGCAATGTCTGGAGACATATTTTGCTTGTCACCAAAGGGAAAGAATGCTACTAGCATTTAGTGGGCAGAGACCAGGGATGCTGATTAGCATCCTATATTCCTACAATGCACAGGTCAGTGTTCTACAACAAAAAGATTACCTGTTCTAAAATGTCCATAGTGGCAAGTGTAAAAAACATTTACTTGAAGCTAGGGAAGTTTTAGCATTGGTAAATTCAGTGTCTGTATGTGATGATTAAAGTCCTGGTTTTCTTCCGTTTTTCTGCCCTCCTATCTTTTTTCTCAGGCTGACTAACCTCATAGTGTCAAGATAGCTGCCATGGTGCCAGGTGTTCTTTCCAGATTACCACATCTCAGAGGGAGAATACAAGAGTATTTTTGTTGACTTGTACTTCCCAATCCTCCACCAGAATATTGGTTTAAGCCCATTATGGTTCATCTCTTAGGTTTGGAACAGGTTCTCTGAAAAAAAAAATATGGCCATCTGATAGTTGAATAAAGCCAGATTTGTTTCTTTTCTTTTCGTTTTTTGTTTGTTTTGTTTGTTGGTTGGTTTTTTACAAGGAAGAAAGGGAGCAATCGTTGGTGGATAGGTATTCATGGATAGGTAAATTTGAAAAGTAGGAAGAGATTTCAGTCATCTTCCCAGAGGGCTCTTCTTTGTCAATACAAAGTTTACCCTTGTGATGGCCATTTTTATGTCTTTTTTGGAGACGTGTCTATTCAACTACTTTGCCCATTTTAAAATTATTTGCTTTTTGCTCTTAGACTGTAGAAATTTCTTATATATTTTGTAGATTCACTCTTTATCAGATTAATGGTTTACAAATAATGTTTCCTCATTCTGTAGGTTGTTTTAAACTCTATTTATTGTTTCCTTTGCTGAGTAGAAGCTTTTTGGTTTGATGTAGTCCCACTTACCTATTTTTCCTCTTGTTGTCTGTGCTTTTGGTGCCATATCAAGAAATAATTGCCCAGACCAAGGCCATTAAAATGTTCTCCTGTGTTTTAATCTAGAAGTTTGCAGTTTTAGGTTTTACATTTAAGGCTTTAATCCACTTTGAGTTGATTTTTGTGTATGATGCAATGGGGTTCAATTTTATTCTTTGCCTGTGTATATCTAGTTTTCCCAACAACATTTATTGAAAGGACTATCCTCTACCCATTGTGTATTCTGGATAATCTTGTAAAAAAAAAAAATAGTTGACTGTATGTGTGGGCGTATTTCTGGGATCTCTATTCTGTTTCATTATTCTATATATCTGTCTTTCCGCCAGTTCCACACTTTTTAAATGAGTTTTGTAATGCATTTTGAAATCCGGAACTGTGATGCCTCCAGCTTTGTTCTTTCTCAAGATTGCTTTGGCTATTCTAGGTCTTTTGTGGTTGCAGATAAAGTTTAGAATTTTTAAATTTCTATTAAAAAGCCATTGGGATTTCATGGGGGATAATATTAAATCTGTAGATCACATTGGGTAGTATGGACATTTTAGCAATATTAATTCTTATAACCCATGAACACAGATTATCTTTTCATATATTGATGTGTTCTTTATTTTTTTCATCAATGTTTTACAGTTTTCATTGTATAAATCTTTCACTTCCTTGGTTAAGTTTTTTCCTAAGTATTTTATTCTTTTTTTAATGCTATTGTAAAATGGCATTTTAAAATGTTATTGTGGCACTATTCACAATAGCAAAGACTTGGAATCAACCCAAATGTCCATCAATAATAGACTGGATAAAGAAAATGTGGCACATATAGATAATGGAATAATATGCAGCCATAAAAAAGGATGAGTTCATGTCTTTTGCAGGGACATGGATGAAGCTGGAAACCATCATTCTCAGCAAACTATCACAAGGACAGAAAACCAAACACGCATGTTCTCACTCATAAGTGAGAGTTGAACAATGAGAACACATGGACACATGGAGGGGAACATCCCATACTGGGGCCTGCAGTGGGGTGGGGGTCTGGGAGAGGGATAGCATTAGGAGAAATACCTAATGTAAATGATGAGTTGATGGGTGCAGCAAACCAGCATGGCACATGTATACATCCATGTAACAAGCCTGCATGTTGTGCACATGTACCCATGTACCCTAGAAAATAAAGTATAATTAAAAAAAAATGCTATTGTAATGGTATGAGGATAATGTTGGTCTCATAAAATGAGTTTCAAAGTGTTTCCTCCTCTTCATTATTTTGAAAAAGTTTGAGAAGAACTGCGCTAAATCTTCTTTAAATGTTTGGTAGAATTCCCCAGCGAACTCTTTACTAGTGAAGTCATCTGGTCCTGGGCTTTTCTTTGTTGGGATGTTTTTGATTACTAATTCAGTCTCATACTAGTTATAGGTCTGTTCAGGTTTTCTGTTTCTTCATTATTCAGTGTCAGTACATTGTATATTTCTAGGAATTTATTCATGTCTTCTAAATTATCCAATTTGTTGGTGTATAATTGTTTATAATACTCTCATATCATCCTTTGTATTTCTGTGATACCAGTTTTAATGTCTCCACTTTCATTTCCAATTTAATTGAGTTTTCTCCATTTTTCCTAGTAACTATATGGCATGGTTTGGGCTCTGTGTCCCCACCTAAATTGCATCTCAAATTTTAATCCTTATGTGTTGAGGGAGGAGCCTAGTGGGAGGTGATTTGATCATGGGAGAGGTTTCCTCCATGGTGTTCTTGTGATAGTGAGTTCTCACAAAAACTAATCATTTAAAAGTATGTTACTTCCCCTTATCTCTTTCTCATCTGCCAAAGATGTGTCTTTCTTCCCTGTCATCTTCTGCCATGATTGTAAGTTTGCTGAGGCCTCCCCAGCCATGTGGAGTTGTTTGTCAATTAAACCTTTTTTCTTCATAAATGACCTAATCTCAGGTAATTCTTTGTAGCAGAGTGAAAATGGACTAATATACTATAGATAAAGACTTGTCAGTTTGTTTATCTTTTCAAGAACAAACACTTTTATTAACATTTTGTACTGTTTTTCTTAGTCTCTGTTTCATTAATTTCTGCTTTAATCCTACTATTTTATTCCTTCTTCTAAATTTGAGCTCTGTTCTTTTTTTTTCCCCTAGTTTCTGGAGGTATAAAGGTAAATTTATTATTTGAGATCTTTCTGCTCTTTTTGCCCCCTAATTTCCCAAACTTGTTAGTTTTTGCTTTTTAATGTAGGAGTTAATCATCATAAATGTCCCTCTTAAAACTGCTTCGCGGCAGTTTTAGCATGTTCTATTTTCATTTTCTTAAGAAATTTTTTTTAATTTCTTTATTGTTTCATTGGTTATTCAGGAATGTATTGTTTAATATGCACATATTTGTGAATTTTCTGATCTTTCTTCTGGTTTTGATTTCTAGTTTCAAACCATTGTGGTAAAAAAAGATACTTGATATAATTTCAATGTTCTTAAATTTGTTAAGATTTGTTTTGTGACCTAACATGTAGTCTATTCTGGACAATTCTCTTTGTATGTTTGTGAAGAATGTGCAATATTCATCTTCTTTGGGATGAAATGTTCTATATATGTCTATTAGGACAATTTGATCTCTGGTGTTGTTCTAGTCTACTGTTTCCTTACCAATTTTCTGTCTGTATGTTCTATCCACTGTTGAAGATGGGATATTGAAGTCTCTTAGTATTACTGTATTGCTATCTATCTTATTTCAGCTCTATAAATATTTGATTTATATATGCAGGTGCTCTAATGTTGGGTGTATATATATTTTTTATATCTTACTGATAAATGGATAATTTTATCATTATTTAATGTTTTGGACTTAACATCTACTTTGTTTCTGTATTTTTCAGATTTCAATTCATTTATTTATTTTTTATGTTTTCCAACGTTTATTTTAGGTTCAGGTTTCAGGTACATGTACAGATTTGTTATACTGGTAAATTGTGTGTCACAAGGGTTTGGTGTACAGATTATTTTGTCACCCACGTAATGAGTACAGTACTCAGTAGTTATTTTTTACAATCCTCACCCTCCTCCTACCCTCTAACCTCAAGAAGGAGGCCTGGTGTCTATTGTTCCCTTATTTTTGTCCACATGTACTCAGTATTCAGTTTCCACTTATAAGTGAGAACATGTGATATTTAGTTTTCTGTTCCTGTTTTAATTCCCTTAGTATAATGGCCTCCAGCTTCATCAATGTTGATGCAAAAGACATGATTTTATTCCTTTTCAGGGCTGCATGGTATCCAATGTGTCTATGTACCACATTTTGTTTTTCCAGTCCACCATTGATGGGCATCCAGGTTAATCCCATGTCTGTGCTATTGTGAATAGTGCTGCAGTAAACATATGTATGCATGTGTCTTTAAGGTAGAATGATTTGTATTCCTCTGGGTATATACTCAATAATGAGATTGCTGGGTCAAATAGTAATTCTGTTTTAAGTTTTCTTTTCTTTTTTTTTTTTTTTGAGAAACCTCTAAACTGCTTTCCACAGTGTCTGAACTCATTTAATTCCCACCAAAGTGTATAACCATTCCCTTTTATCTGTAACCTTGCCAGCATCAGTTATTTTTTGACTTTTTAATCATAACCATTCTGACTGGTGTGAGATGGTATCTCATTGTGGTTTTGATTTGAATTTCTCTAATGATTAGTGCTTTTGAGCATTTTTTGTATGCTTGTTGGTGGTGTGTACCTCTTCTTTTGAGAAGTGCCTGTTCATATCACTTGCCAATTTTTTGGCGGGGTTGTTTGTTTTCTGCTTGTTTGTTTCTTTAAGTTCTTCATAGATTATGAATATTAGGCCTTTTTTGGATTCATAATTAGAAATATTTTATCCCTATTATAAATATTTTGCCTATTTATTCTATTGATAGTTTCTTTTGCTGTGCAGAAACTCATTAGTTTAATTAGGTCCCATTTGTCAATTTTTGTTTTTGTTGCAATTGCTTTTGGGGTTTTCATCATGAAAATGTTGCCAGGGTCGATATTCATAATAATATTTCCTAGGTTTTCTTCTAGGGTTTTTATCCATCTTGAGTTAATTTTTGTATATGGTGGCAGGTAGGAGTTCAGTTTTAGCCTTCTGCATATGGTTAGTCAGTTATAACAACATTTATTGAATAAGGTGCCCCTTCCCCAATTGCTTGTTATTGTTGGCTTTGTCAAAGATTAGGTGATTGAGGTGTGCAGCTTAATTTCTGAGTTCTCTAGTCTGTTCCACTGGTCAATGTGTCTGGTTTTGTTCCAGTACCATACTGTTTTGTTTAATGTATTCTCGCACTATAGTTTGAAGTTGAGCAGTGTGATATCTCCAGCTTTGTTCTTTTTACTTAGGATTGCTTTGGCCTATCAGACTCTCTTTTTGGGTTCATGTGAATTTTACAATAGTTTTTTCTAACTCTGTGAAAAATATCATTGGTAGTTTTATAGGAATATCATTGAATTTGTAAACTGCTTTGTGTAGTATGACAATTTTAACAATGTTGATTCTTCCTATCCATGAATATAGAATGTTTTTCCATTTCTTTGTGTCATCTCTGATTTATTTAAGAGGTGTTTTATAATTCTCATGGTAGAGATCTTTCACATCCTTGTTTAGCTGTATTTCTAGGTATTTTATTCTTTTTGTGGCTATTACAAATGAGACTGTGTTCTTCACTTGTGTCTCAGCCTGGATATTATTGAGGTATAGAAATGCTAACAATTTTTGTTCATTGATTTTCTATCCTGAAACTTTACTGGAATTGTTTATCAGATATAGGAGCTTTTGAACAGAGACTTTACTTTTAGCCTATGGGTATCGTTGCATGTGAGATGGGTCTTTAAAAGGCATCATACGGTTGGGTCTTGCTTCTTTATGCAACTTAACTCCTTTGTGCCTTTTAAATGGGGCATTTAGCCCATTTATGTTATGTTAAAGGATAACATTGAAATATGTGGATTTCTTTCAGTCATTGTTTTATTGGCTGGTTGTAATGTAGACTTGATTGTGTAGTTGCTTTATATTGTCAATAGTCTGTGTACTTAAGTGTGTTTATGTGGTTGCTGGTAATGGTCTTTCATTTCCATGTTTGGCCCTCCTTTAAAGATCTCTTGTAAGGCAGTTCTGGTAGTAAAAAATTCCCCTATAATTTGCTTGTTTGAAATGAATCATACCTTCTTCACTTATGAAGCTTAGTTTGGCTGGATAAAATTGTTGGTTGGAGTTTCTTTTCCTTAAGGATCTTCTGGTTTGTAGAGTTTCTGCTGAAAGGTCTACTGTTAGCCTGTCGGGGTTCCTTTTTAGGTGATCTGCCCCTTCTCTTTAGCTGTCTTTAATGTTTTTTATTCTGCATTGACCTGGGAGAGTCTTCTGAGTATGAGTCTTGGGGATGGTCATCTTGTATAGTATCTCACACAGATTATCTGGATTTCTTGAATTTGACCTTTCCAGTGATGTTGGGGAGATTTTCATGGACAACATCCTCAAATGATTTCCAATTTTCTTGCTTTCTCTTTCTTTTTTAAAGATGCCAAAACATCATAGGTTAGTCTCTTTACATAATCCCATAATTCTTGGCAGTTTTGTTCATTTTTTATCTTTTTTCATTTTTTTTCTGACTGAATTAAGTTGAAGGACCGGTCTTTGAACTCTAAGATTCCTTCCTCAGTTGGTCTATTCTGATGTTAATACTTTTGATTGTATTATGAAATTCTAGTAGTGTTTTTTAAGCTGTACCAGATTAGTTTGCTTCTTTATTAAAATGGCTATTTCATCTTTCATCCTTTGAATCATTTTACTGGATTCTTAGATTCCTTGGATAAGTTTTAACTTTCTCCTGAATCTCAACGATCTTCATTGCCATCAAGATTCTTAATTATATGTCTGTCATTTCAGCCATTTCATTCCGGTTAAGAATCATTGCTGGAGAGGTAGTGCAGTTGTTTAGAGGTAAGAAGACTCTCTGGATGTTACAATTGCCAGAGTTTTTGCACTGGCTCTTTCCCATCTGTGTAGGCTAATGGTCTTGTAACTGGTGAAATTTGAATACAGTCCTTGGTTTCATTTCTGGATGTTTTCAGAGGGCTTTTGCAGGGTCTTTATTTATGGCTGAATTCTTGCCCTTGGTTTCACATGGAAGTGTATTAACAAAGTTATTTTTGGTGTTGTAGTTTGAGCTGTGATCCAGTAGATGGCACTTAAGCATAATGGCTGGTAGATAGGGTATCATTTTGCATGACTCTGTATCTCCTCATTTTTGCAGTCATACACCTTCTCAGTGCTCTGAAACTGTGGACTCCTCTTTCACTCAAGTGCTGGCCACAGATGTCAGCTTGGCACTCCCAGGCTATGCACCGCAGCCTTAGGGTGAGCTCACGCTTTTTGTTTCCTCTCCAACTTGGATGCAGCAGAGGCAAGGACCTTGGCATTGGCAATGTCAGAGGGCCTGTCACTTGTCTCTGGGAGTTTCACCCCACAGAAACACACAGCTTCTGCCAATTAAAATGATAAGCTGGTGATGGGGCAACAGTGATGTGGACCCAAACTGGAGGTCTTACCTCATGAATAGCTTGGAGTCAGGGACTCATAGGGAAGAGAGACTGGGCTCCTCTTCATATAGTGGCTGTAGAATACTGGAGGTGTAAGCAAAATGTTCAGGGTCTTTGCTCTGTAGCACAAGACCAACAAGGATAGGTACCACCACAGCAGCAATGACAGAAATCCTGTCAGTTGTCTCTAGGAATTCCACCCCAGAGAAACACAGAGCTACCACTGACTGAGGTGATCAGAGAGTGGTAGGGCAGCTTCACTGGGGGCCCAGTTTGGGAGGTCCTGCCCAGTGAGGATCCAGAGGGTCAGGGACCTGCATGGAAAACATTCTGTCTGCTTTTCCACATAGCAGCTGCAGTGTGCCGAAGGCCTTTGACAGTTCTTGGATTCTCGGATCTCTCTCCAGCACGAGGGCAATAGGGTAGGGGCCATGGTAGTGGCAAACATTGCAAACTTGTTGGTTACCTCTGGGAGCTCTATCAGAGAAATGCAGAGCTGGGACTGGTCTAAATGCTCAGATAAGGGTGGATATGTTATGGCTCTGTGTCCCCACTCATTCTCATCTTGAGCTGTACTCCCATAATTCTCACATATTGTGGGACGGACCCAGTGGGAGATGATTGAATCTTGGGGGCAGGTCTTTCCTGTGCTGTTTTCATGATAATGAATAATTCTCATGAGATCTGATGGTTTTAAAAATGGATGTTGCCCAGCACAAACTCTCTCTTTTTTTGCCTGCTGCCATCCATGTAAGACGTGACTTCCTCCTCCTTGCCTTTCACCATGATTGTGAGCCCTCACCAGCCATGTGGAACTGTAAGTCCATTAAACCTCTTTGTCTTCCCAGTCTCAGGTGTGTCTTTATCAGCAGCATGAAAATGGACTAACACAGTAAATTGGTACCAGTAGAGTGGGGTGCTGCTGAAAAAATACTGGAAAATGTGGAAGTGACTTTGGGACTGTGTAACAGGCAGAAGTTGGAACAGTGTGGAGGGCTCAGAAGAAGACAGGAAAATGTGGAAAAGTTTGGAACTCCCTACAGACTTATTTATTGACTTTGACCAAAATGCTGATAATGATATAGACAATGAAATTCAGGATGAGGTGGTCTCAGATGGAGATGAGGAACTTGCTGGGAACTGGAGCAAAGGTGACTCTTGTTATGTTTTAGCAAAGAGACTGGCTACATTTTGCCCCTGCCCTAAAGATTTGTGGAGCTTTGAACTTGAGGTGTATGATCTAGGGGATCTGGCAGAAGAAATTTCTAAGCAGCAAAGCATTTAAGAGGTAACTTGGGTGCTGTTAAAAGCATTCCGTTTTAAAAGGGAAACAGAGCATAAAAGTTTGAAAAATTTGCAATCTGACCATGTGATGGAAAAAAAATCCCATTTTCTGTGGAAAAATTCCAGTCACTGCAGAAATTTGCACAAGTAACAAGATGTGAATCCCCATGACAATGGTGAAAATGTCTCCAGGGCATATCAGAGATCTTCATGACAGCCCTTCCCATCACAGGCCTGGAGGACTAGGAGGAAAAGATGGTTTCCTGGACCAGACCCAGGGCCTCCCTGTTCTGTGCAGCCTAGGGACTTGGTACCCTGCATTTCAGTCCCTCCAACCATGGCTAAAAGGCACCAAGGTACAGCTCAGGCTGTTGCTTCAGAGGGCGGAAGCCTCAAGTCTTGGCCGCTTCCACATGGTGTTGAGCCTGTGGGTACACAGTAGTCAAGAATTGAGGTTTGGGAACCTCTGCCTAGATTTCAGAGGATATATGGAAACACTTGGATACCCAGGCAGATATTTGCTACAGGGGCGGGGCCCTCATGGAGAACCTCTGCTAGGCAGTGTGGAAGGGAAATGTGGGGTCAAAGTCTCCACACAGAATCCCTGTGGGACACCACCTAGTGGAGCTGTGAGAAGAGAGTAACCACCATCCAGTGCCCAGAATGGTAAATCCACTGACAGCTTGCACTGTGCACCTGGAAAAGCTGCATACACTCAATGCCAGCATATGCAGGTGGAAAGTAACCAGGAGGGGGACTATACTGTGCAAAGCTATAGGGACAGTGGTGCCCAAGACCATGAAAACCCATCTCTTGCATCAGCATGACCCAGATGTGAGACGTGGAGTCAAAGGAGATCATTTTGGAACTTCAAGATTTGACTACCCTGCTGGATTTCAGACTTGCATGACGACTGTAGCCCTTTTGCTTTGATCAATTTCTCCCATTTGGAACAGCTATATTTACCCAATGCCTATATCTCCATTGTATCTAGAAAGTAACTAACTTGTTTTTGATTGTACAGGCTCATAGGCAGAAGGGACTTGCCTTGTCTTGGATGAGAATTTGGACTGTGGACTTTTGAGTTAATGCTGAAATGAGTTAAGAATTTGGAAGACTGTTGGGAAGGCATTATTGGTTTTGAAATATGAGGACATGAGATTTTGGAGGGGCCAAGGGTGGAATGATATGGTTTGGCTCTGTGTCCCCACCCAAATATCGTCTTAAATTGTACTCCCTTAATTCCCACGTGTTGTGGGAAGGACATGGTGGGAGATAATGGAATCATGGGGGCGGGTCTTTTCTCTGCTGTTCTTGTGATAGTGGATAAATCTCATGAGATCTGATGGTTTTATAAGGGGGAGTTTCCCTGAATAAACTCTCTCTCTTTTTGCTTGCTGTCATCCATGTGAGACATAACTTGCTGCTCCTTGCCTTCCTCCATGATTGTGAGGCCTCCCCAGCAATGTGGAACTGTAAGTCCATTAAACCTCTTTCTTTTGTAAATTGTCCAGTCTCAGGTATGTCTTTGTCATCAGTGTGAAAATAGACTAATATAAGTGGAGTGGCTGCACTGGGGTCCCAGGCCAGTGGGCTTTGCCTGTTGATGTGCAACAGAAGTGAGGTCTACAGTCCATCTACTCCTCAGCACCAAGGATGCAGCTCGTATCCTGAAGGTGCATGAAATAGTCTGGCCTCCCTTGTAGGCTGGAGCTATGGAAGCTGGCTTCAGGGTGCTCAGGGATCCAAGACCATTGGGGCTCCATGTAGGCTTGAGTGGCAGATCTGCTCAGCCTTCACAAAACTCTCCATGTTAGTCTGGAGGCTCTGAAGAGGGGGGTCAAGGGGATCTTCTGTGTTAAGGACTTCAAAGATCCATGGCAGAAGTATGGGTCCCTGGAGGCTCTTGCTCACTCACTCTATCCTCTTGGTGGGGAGCCACCCTTGGCACCATGCCAATCCTGGGTGGGTGCCTGTCCTGCCTCACTTCTCTCTGCTCTCCATGGGTCACTATTGCTTATTTGATAAATCCCAACATTACCTCCTGGATAATCCATTTGAAGAGCTAGTGTTTACTTCTCATTCTATCTCTTCTCCATGAGAGTGGCACACAATAGCTGCTTCTAGTCAGCCATCTTGCACCTCCTCTGTGTTTTGTTTAAGGGTAGCCACCCCAGCAACATTTTGTTTACCATTTTCATGAAATGCCTTTTTTTTAATCCCTTCACTTTTAGTCTATGTGTCCTTAAATCTCAAGTGAGTCTCTGGAAAACAGTATATAGTTGAGTCTTTTTAAAAATGTATGTATATTCTGCCACTCTATATCTTTGGATTAAGAATTTTAAACCATTTATGTTTAAAACAATTATTGCTAGCAAAGGACTTACTATTGCTATTTTGTTTGTTTGTCGTATTAGCCTGTTCTTGCACTGCTGATAAAGATACCCAAGACTGGGAAATTTACAAAAGAAAGAGATTTAAAACACTTACAATTCTGAGTGACTGAGGAGACCTCACAATCATGGCAGAAGGCAAAGAGGAGCAAGTCGTGTCTTATATGGATGGCAGCAGGCAAAGAGGAAAAGCTTGTGCAGGGAAAATCCCACTTATGAAACCATCAGATATTGTGAGACTTACTCACTATCACAAGAACAGCATGGAAATGACCTGCTACCATGATTGAATTACCCACCATGTCCCTCCCACAGCACATGTAAATTCAAGATGAAATTTGTGTGGGGACACAGTCAAACCACATCATTTGTCTTATAGTTCTTTTGTTCCATTTGCATCTACACTTTTAATTCCTCTCCTATTTTATGTTATTTACATCAAAATTTACATATTTTTATATTATGTATCCATTACAATTTGTTAGTTATGTTCTTAATACTTTTGTCTTTTCACTTTTATACTGAAACAAAAAATGATTTAGATACCCCCATCACTTATTACAGTATTCTTGACTTTTCTGTATTTTTACATTTATATAGAAAGTTTATACTTTCATATGTTTTTGTGTTACTGTTTAGCATCAGTTTGTTTCAACTTATAGAACTCCCATTAGCATTTCTTGTAAAGCATATCTAGCGGTAAAAAAACAAAAAACATAAACAAAAAAACACGAATCATTTTTTGCTTGTCTGGGAAAGGCATTCTTCATCCATCATTTTTAAAAGACACTTTTGCCAGATTTAATATTCTTAGTTGGCAGAGTGTTTTTTTTTCTTCAGCACTTGGAATACATCAGCCCTTTTCCTTCTGGCCTGCAAGGTCTTTGCTGAGAAAACCACTCATAGTGATACAGGGACTCTCTTGTGCATGAAGAGTCACTTTTATTTTGCTACATTTAAAATTTTGACTTTGTTTTGTATTTTGATGATCTGATTATCATGTATCTCAGTATAGGATTTTTTGGATTTATACTATTCCAGGCCCGTTGACCTTTTTGAATTTGAATGTCCATTCCTCTCCTCAGATTTGGCAAGATATATTAATCTGTCTTTCTATCTCTCTATATCTATCTATCCATCCATCTATGGATATAGATGGATAGATATTGTATATAATATATATAGACTATAGATTGTATATAGATTATATCTATACTTATCTCTATATATTTATCTACATAGATAGATATCTCCCCAAATCTGAGGAGAGGTTTATATATATATATATAGTTTATATAACTTTATATAGTATAATTTTATATAAACTACATATATAGTTCATTAGAGTTATTTGAGTTTTAATATTTACAGTTTTAATTATTAGAGTTTTAATACTCAGAATGCAATCTTACATTTTATTTACCTGAGTTCATGTTATTAGTGTCTGCCTTTCCCTACTGCTATTGTTTGGATATTTGATCCTCCAAACCTCAACTTGAAATTTGACGCCCAATGTTTGGACTGGAGTATAATGGGAGGTGTTTGGGTTGTGGGGCTGGATTCCTCGTGAATGACCTGGTGTCATTCTCACAGGAGTGAAAAAGTTTTCATTTATAGTTCCTACACAACAGGTTGTTGAAAAGGGCCTGGCACCTCTTTCTCTTCCTCTCATGGATTTCCACTCATCATGTAATGTCTGCACACATGGATTCTTATCCCCTTCTATCACAAGTGGAAGCACCTTGAAGCCCTCACCCAGAGCAAGTTGTGGTACCATGCTTCTTTTGTAGCCTGTGAATTTATGAAGAAGATAAATCTATAAATTACCCAACCTCAGGTATCTTTTGGAGCTACTCAAACAAAATAAGACACCCACATATCACCTACAGCATCAGATTTCAGTTCCTATGAATCCTAAGGCACAAAATATAACTTTTACTAGATAACCTCATAGCAGTGTTTGTCAGTCTTAGAGCCATGATAATCTTTTTCTTTTTTTTGAATAGGGCTAGTATATGTTTTAGGTAATAAGAATGAAGACTTTTAAAAATGTGATTTACTATTTTATTTCTAGTTACGTAAAATCATGTCTATAAAACTTGAAATCATTTATTTTATTATTATTATTATTATACTTTAAGTTCTAGGGTACATGTGCACAACCTGCAGGTTTGTAACATAGGTATACATTTGCCATATTGGTTTGCTCCACCCATCAACTCGTCATTTACATTAGGTATTTCTCCTAACGCTATCGCTCCCCGAGCCTTCCACCCCCGAATAGGACCTGGTGTGGCACGTTCCCCTCCCTGTGTCCATGTGTTCTCATTGTTCAACTCCCACTTATAAGAGAGAACATGCAGTGTTTGGTTTTCTGTCCTTGTGATAGTTTGCTGAGAATGATGGTTTCCAGTTTCATCCATGTCCCTGCAAAGGACATGAACTCATCCTTTTTTATGGCTGCATAGTATTTCATGGTGTATATGTGCCACATTTTCTTTATCCAGTCTATTACTGATGGACATTTGAGTCGGTTCCAAGTCTTTGCTATTGTGAATAGTGCCTCAATAAACATATGTGTGCATGTGTCTTTATGGTAGCATGATTTATAATCCTTTGGGTATACACCTAGTAATGGGATCGCTGGGTCAAATGGTATTTCTAGTTCTAGATCCTTGAGGAATCACCACACTGTCTTCCACAATGGTTGAACTAATTTACACTCCCACCAACAGGGTAAAAGCTTTCTTATTTCTCCATGTCCTCTCCAGCATTTGTTGTTTCTTGACTTTTTAATGATCACCATTCTAACTGGCATGAGATGGTATCTCATTGTGGTTTTGATTTGCATTTCTCTGATGACCAATGATGATGAGCATTTTTTCATATTTCTGTTGGCTGCATAAATGTGTCCTTTTGAGAAGTGACTGTTCATATCCTTTGTCTACTTTTTGATGGGGTTGTTTTTTTCTTGTAAATTTCAGTTTTTTGTAGATTCTGGATATTATTCCTTTCTCAGATGGATATATTGCAAACATTTTCTCCCATTCTGCAACTTGCCTGTTCACTCTGATGATAGTTTCTTTTGCTGTGAAGGAGCACACTTTCTACACATGGCTAGCCAGTTTTTCCAGCACCATTTATTAAACAGGGACTCCTCTCCCTAATGCTTGTTTTTGTCAGGTTTGTCAGAGATCAGATGATTGTAGATGTGTGGTGCTATTTCTGAGACCTCTGTTCTGTTCCATTGGTCTATATGGCTGTTTTTGTACCAGTACCATGCTGTTTTATTTGCTTTAGCCTTGTAGTATAGTTTGAAGTCAGGTAGCGTGATGCCTCCAGCTTTGTTGTTTTTGCTTAGGATTGTCTTGGCAATGCAGGCTCTTTCTTGGTTCCATGAAATTTAAAGTACTATTTTCTAATTCTGTGAAACTTGATGGGGATAGCATTGAATGTATAAATTACTTTGGGAAGTATGACCATTTTCACGATACTGATTCTTCCTATCCATGAACATGGAATATTCTTCCATTTGTTTGTGTCCTCTTTTATTTCGTTGAGCAGTGGTTTGTAGTTCTCCTTGAAGAGGTCCTTCACGGCCCTTGTGAGTTGTATTCCAAGATATTTAATTCTCTTTGTAGCAATTGTGAATGGGAGTTCACTCATGATTTGGCTTTCTGTTTGTCTGTTATTGGTGTATAGGAATGCTTGTGATTTTTGCACATTGATTTTGTATCCTGAGACTTTGCTGAAGTTGCTTATCAGCTTAAGGAGACTTTTGGCTGAGATGATAGGGTTTGCTAAGTATACATTCATGTCACCTTCAAAAAGAGACAATTTGACTTTCTCTTTTCCTAATTGAATACCCTTTATTTCTTTTTCTTGCCTGATTGCCCTGGCCAGAACTTTCAATATTACGTTGAATAGGAGTGGTGAGAGAGGGGATCCTTGTCTTGTGCCAGTTTTCAAATGGAATCCTTTCAATTTTTTTCCCATTCAGTATGATGTTGGCTGTGAGTTTGTCATAAATAGCTTTCATTATTTTGAGATATGTTCAATCAATACCTCGTTTATTGAGAGATTTTAGCATAAAAAGCTTTAGAATTTTGTTGAAGGCTTTTTCTGCATCTATTGAGACAATCATATGGCTTTTGTCATTGGTTCTGTTTATGTGATGGATTATGTTTATTAATTTGTGTATGTTGAACCAGTCTTGCATCCCAGAGATGAAGACAACTTGAACATGATGGATAAGCTTTTTGATGTGCTGCTGGGTTCGGTTTGACAATACTTTATGGAGGATTTTCACATCAATGTTCACCAGGGATATTGGCCTAAAATTGTCTTCTTTTGTTGTGTGTCTGTCAGGCTTTGGTATTAGGATGATGCTGGCCTCATAAAATGAGTGAAGGAGGATTCCCTCTTTTTCTATTGATTGGAATAGTTTCAGAATGAATGGTACCAGCTCCTCTTTGTACCTCTGGTAGAATTCAGCTCTGAATCCATCTCGTCCTGGGTTTTTTTAGGTTGGTAGGTTATTAATTACTGCCTCAATTTCAGGACCTGTTATTGGTCTATTGAGAGATCCAACTTCTTCCTGGTTTAGTCTTAAGGGTGTATGTGTCCAGGAAATTATCCATTTCTTCTAGATTTTCTAGTTTATTTGCATAGAGGTGTTTACAGTATTCTCTGATGGTAGTTTGTATTTCTGTGGGATTGGTGGTGATATCCCCTTTATCATTTTTTATTGCATCTACTTGATTCTTCTCTCTTTTCTTCTTTATTAGTGTTGCTAGCAGTCTCTCTGTTTTTTTGAACTTTTCAAAAAACCCAGCTCTTGGATTCATTGTTTTTTTTGAAGTTTTTATTTATTTATTTATTTGTCTCTATCTCCTTCAGTTCTGCTCTGATCTTAGTTATTTCTTGCCTTCTGCTAGCTTTTGAATTTGTTTGCCCTTGCTTCTCTAGTTCTTTTAATTGTCATGTTAGGGTGTTGATTTCATATCTTTCCTGCTTTCTCTTCTAGGCATTTAGTGCTATAAATTTCCCTCCACACACTGCTTTAAATGTGCCCCAGAAATTCTTGTATGTTGTGTCTTTGTTCTCATTGGTTTCAAATAACATCTTTATTTATGCCTTCATTTTGTTTTTCACCCAGTATTCATTCAGGAGCAGGTTGCTCAGTTTCCATGTAGTTGTGCAGTTTTGAGTTAGTTTCTTAATCCTGAGTTCTAATTTGGTTGCATTGTGGTCTGAGAGACAGTTTGTTGTGTTTCTGTTCTTTTACATTTGCTGAGGAGTGTTTTACTTCCAATTATTTGGCCAATTTTAGAATAAATGCAATGTGGTGCTCAGAAGAATGTATATTCTGTTGATTTGGGGTAGAGAGCTCTGTAGATGTCTATTAGGTCTGCTTGGTCCAGAGCTGAGTTCAAGCCCTGGATATCCGTGTTAATTTTCTGTCTCATTGATTTATCTAATATTGACAGTGGGGTGTTAAAGTTTCCCATCAATATTGTGTGGGAGTCTAAGTCTCTTAGTAAGTCTCTAAGAACTTGCTTTATGAATCCGGGTGCTCCTGTATTGGGTGCATGTATATTTAGGATAGCTAGCTCTTTTGGTTGAATTGATCCCTTTACCATTTCATAATGGCCTTCTTTGTCTTTGTCTCTTTTCATCTTTGTTGGTTTAAAGTCTGTTTTATCAGAGACCAGGATTGCAACCTCTGCGTTTTTTTGTTGTTGTTGTTTTTGTTTTTTTTGTGTGTGTGTGCTTTCCATTTGCTTGGGAGATCTTCCTCTACCCCTTTATTTTGAGCCTATGTGTGACTTTGCACATGAGACGGGTCTCCTGAATATAGCACACTGATGAGTCTTGACTCTATCCAATTTGCCAGTCTGTGTCTTTTAACTGGGACATTTAACCCATTTACATTTAAGGCTAATATTTTTGTGTGTAAATTTGATCCTGTCATTATGATGCTAACTGTTTATTTTACCAATTAATTGATGCAGTTTCTTCATAGCATCAATGGTCTTCACCATTTGGCATGTTTTTGCGGTGACTGGCACCGGTTGTTCCTTTTCATGTTTAGTGCTTCCTTCAGGAGCTCTTGTAAGACAGTCCTGGTGGTGACAAAATCTCTCAGCATTTGCTTGTCTGTAAAGGATTTTATTTCTCCTTTACTTATGAAGCTTAGTTTGGCTGGATATGAAATTCTGGGTTGAAAATTCTTCTCTTTAAGAATGTTGAATATTGGTCCCTACTCTCTTCTGGCTTGTGCGGTTTCTCCTCAGAGAGCCACTGTTAGTCTGATGTGCTTCCCTTTGCCAGTAACCCGAACTTTCTCTCTGGCTGCCTTTAACATTTTTTCCTTCACTTCAACCTTGGTGAATCTGACAATTATGTGTCTTGAGTTTGCTCTTCTCAATGAGTATCCTTGTGGTGTTCTCTGTATTTCCTGAATTTGAATGTTGGCCTGCCTTGCTAGGTTGGGGAAGTTCTCCTGAATAATATCCTGAAGAGTGTTTTCTAACTTGGTTCCCTTCTCCCTGCCACTGTCAGGTACACCACTCAAATGTAGATTTGGTCTTTTCACATAGTCCCATATTTTTGGAAGTTTTGTTAGTTTTTTTCACTCTTTTTTTCTCTAATCTTTTCTTCTTGCTTTATTTCCTTAATTTGATCTTCAATCGCTGATATCCTTTCTTCTGCTTGATCGAATCGGCTATTGAAGTTTGTGTATGTTTCACGCAGTTCTCGTACTTTGGTTTTCAGCTCCATCAGGTCATTTAAGGTCTTCTCTATATTGTTATTCTAGTTAGCCATTTGTCTACCCTTTTTTCAAGGTTTTTAGCTTCCTTGCAATGGTTTAGAACATGTTCTTTTTGCTCAGAAAAGTTTGTTATTACCGACCTTCTGAAGCCTACTTCTGTCAACTCATCAAACTCATTCTCCATCCAGTTTTGTTCCCTTGCTGACGAGGAGTTGTGTTCCTTTGGAGGAAAAGAGGCATTTTGGTTTTTGGAATTTTCAGCCTTTCTGTTCTGGTTTTTCTGCATTTTAGTGGTTTTATCTACCTTTGGTCTTTGATGTTGGTGATCTACAGATGGGGTTTTGGTGTGGATGTCTTTTTTGTTGATGTTGATGCTATTCCTTTCTGTTTGTTAGTTTTCCTTCTAACAAACAGGCCCCTCAGCTGCAGGTCTGTTGGAATTTGTTGGAGGTCCACTCCAGACCTTGTTTGCCTGGGTATCACCAGTGGAGGCTGCAGAACAGCAAATATTGCTGCCTGATCTTTCCTCTGGAAGTTTCAATCCAGAGGGGACCTGCCTGTGTGAGGTGTCTATCGGCCCTAACTGGGAGGTGTCTTCCATTCAGTCTACATGGGGGTCAGGGACCCACTTGAGGAGGCAGTCTGTCTGTTAATAGACCTCAAATGCTGTGCTGGGAGAACTACTGCTCTCTCAGAGCCATCAGGCAGGACATTTAAGTTGTGGAAGCTGTCTGCTGCCTTTTGGCCAGATATGCCATTCCCCAAAAGGTGGAATCTAGAGAGGCAGTGGGCCTTGTTGAGCTGTGGTGGGCTCCGCCCAGTCTGAGCTTCCCTGCCGCTTTGTTTATGCTGTGAGCATAGAACTCACTCAAGCTGAGGCCCACTCAAGCCTCAGCAATGGTGGACGCCCTTTCCCCTACCATGTTCCAGCACCCCAGGTTGATCTCAGACTGCTGTGCTAGCAGGGAGCAAGGCTCCATGGGCGTGGGACTCATTGAGCCAGGCACAGGAGGGAAACTGCTGGTCTGCCAACTGTGAAGACTGTGGGAAAAGTCCAGTATTTGGGTAGGAGTGTACCGTTCCTCCAGGTATAGTTACTCACAGCTTCCCTTGGTTAGAAAAGGGAAATGCTCTGACCCCTTGTGCTTTCTGGGTGAGGTGATGCCCTGCCCTGCTTTGGCTTGCCCTCCATGGGCTGCACCCACTATCCAACCAGTCCCCGTGAGATGAACCAGGTACCTCAGTTGGAAATGTGGAAATCACTTGTCTTCTGCATTGTTCTCACTGGGAGCTATAGGCAGGAGCTATTCCTATTTGACCATATTGGAAGTGTCCCATCATTTCTTCCGAAAATATTTAAGGTTATTGACAACCAATTGTGTTTCAATAAAATCATGACAATTGTGACTTAAGAAAGATTTATTACAAGATGACTATAAAATACCATGAAAAATGTCAAAGTCAGATATAAATAGTACTGTTTTATCATCTGCCTGCCTAGAATTATTTTTCTCAACAAAGTACCTTACCCTATCCTTTTAAATGGTCTGTAAATTCTACTGCATTTCACCATGACTGGATCAGATGACATGGAGCAAATGGAATCCTCATAGCAGTCACATCATGTAGAATACTGACAAAATAACACAAGTGCTTCCACTTCTTCTTCCATATCCAGAACATATATTATATTTAATCATGGCACATGAGTTCAGTAACTTTGCAAATATCTTGAATGCTTTTAATAGTCTAGACCTGCACATGTGGCTAATTAAATTACAAATTTTAACAGCTCTTTGAGGGTTCATTGACATATGATACAGTTCGAATGTATCCCCCTAAAGTTCCTATGTTGGAAACCTAATTTCACATGTAAAAGTATCAAAAAGTAGGGCCTTTAAGAGGTAATTGGGTCATGAGGGTGGAGCCTTCATGAATGGATTAACACCATTATCATGGGAGTCAGTTAGTTCACCTGGAAGTGAATTAGTTATCATGGGACTTAGTTCTCATGAGAGCAGGTTGTTATAAAAGTGGGCTTGGCTTGTTACTGTGTTGCACACTGTCACTTGACTTTTAACTTTTCTGCCATATTATGATGCAGTACAAACGCCTTCACCAGAAGGTGCCATCATGCCTTTTCTAGCCTCCAGAACTATAAGCCAAATAAAATTATTTTCTTTATAAATTATGCAGTCTCAGGTATTCTGTTATAGCAACAGAAATGGACAAAGACAACATATAGTACACTGAACATATTTAAAGTTTACAACTTGATAAGTTTTGACATGTGTTTACATATATAAAAATCATCAGCCCAATCAAGAACATATCTGATATCTTCAAAAATCTCTTTGTGCTCATTTGTCATCTCTTCAGCTCACCTTTCCCTGCCTCTCCCCTGGTCTCCAGGCAACCTGGTGATATAAACCTTCTCTTCTTTGTATCACCATAGATTAGTTATTTTTTTTTGAAGAATTTTAGATAAATGAAACCAAATAAAATGTACTGTTTTCAACTCAGCATAATTATTTCTTTGTAGAAAATTATAGAAAATAATTTCTTTGTGGAAAATAGAGATGTTTGAAGTTCTTTTTTCTTTTTTTTTTAAGATTGAGTTTTGCTCTGTCACCTAGGCTGAAGTGCAATGGTGCAATTTTGGCTCACCGCAACCTCCACCTCCCAGGTTCAAGAGATTCTCCTGCCTCAGCCTCTCAAGTATCTGGGATTACAGGCATGTGCCACTATGCCTGGCTAATTTTTGTATTTTCAGTAGAGGAAGGTTTTTCACCTATGTTGGCCAGGTTGTTCTTCAACTCCTGACCTGAGGTGAACTGCCCACCTCGCCCTCCCAAAGTGTTGCGATTACAGGCATAAGCCACGGCACCTGGCCAGAAATTCTTGTTTTCCAGTTTGAATGTTTTAAATTTATTTTTGTTTTCTTGTTTCCTGGCTAAAGCCTCTAGTGTAGTGTAAAACAGAAGCTATAAGAGGAGATACCCTTCCCTAATTTCAGATCTTAGTAGGAAAGCATTCTGTTTTTCACTATTTAAAATTACATTAATGGAGGTTTTTCATACATGCTCAGGTAGAGAGAAATTCCTTCTACTCTTATTTGGTGGAGTTTTTTTGTTTTTTAAATCAGGAATGGATGTTGAATTTCAACAAATACTTTTCTACATTTACTGATAGAAACATATTTTTTTCCTTTGCCTGGTTTGATAATGTGGTAAATCACATTGATTCATTTTTGAATATCAAAACAAGATTTATTCCTGGGATAAATCCAATTTAATCATGATGTGTTGTTCATTTCACACAATGTTGAATTTAATTTACTAAGAACTGGCCAGGAATTTTTCCATGTGTGTTCATAAGGGATATTGGTCTGTAATAGTATTTTTTAATATTTTTGTCCAGCTTTGACAAACTCATAAAATGAGTTGTAAGTATTCTCTTTTCAATTTTCTAGAAGAAATGAACAATTTGTGTCTGGATGTTACTTTTCTAGTTTTTAAAATGCTTGATAGACCAGTGAAGCCATAAATTCCAGGCTTGAAGTTTTCTTTGTGGGAAAGTTATAACTGGAAATTCAATTTCTTCATAAGATAAAGGGCTATTATGGTTATCTATGTCTTCTTGAGTGAGAATGTGGATCTTTCAAGGAATTTGCCCACTTTACTTAAGTTGTCAAATTTAGTGTTGCAAAATTGTTTATTAAATTTAGTGTAAAAAGTAATTAAAGTTAAATTAAATGTAAAATTCTCAATCACACTAGCAGATATTGAGGATAATTCTTAATAAATATCTATGGCTCTTTGCTCCTATATTGGACAGCACAGATATAGAACATTACCATCACTGTAGAAAAGTTCTATTGGCAGCTCAGGAGATGACTGTTCAAACAGTTAATATAAGTGGCATGTATGATAAAACTCATTCTTATATGTTATTAATTAAGGTTTAAGATTGGGAATAAGTCAGCTCAAGCTAAGAAGTGAGATTTGTCCCGAAAATCAATTCAGTCCTAAGAAGGTTTTCATTTTTAATAATACTTTTAATCTGGAAGGTAGAAATTAGATCCACATACTTATTTGCAGAGATTAAATTCCCTTTTAGTATAGGGTTTATCTAAGTAGACAGTACTTTCTGCATTCAGTAGGGCAAGTTTCAGAGTGAAGATGTCCTCTCCTACTTGGCTTGGTGAAGCCTAGAAAAGAGGGAAGTATGTTTAAAACAAAAAACCATCACCATAGATCTTCTAATAACCAAGTTCTATCCTTTGAGAAAACATGTGACTCTCTGTGAGTATTTTGTCGTTCTGTAAAGTCTTTTTTACAGAGAATTTTTCTGACTCATTGCTGAAAAAGATAGTTTGGTATGTATTTTTACTGAAATATGGACATGCTTTAGCTATCCTGAAACCTGCAAATCAGAATTTCCATGGTGAAACCATCACTTGTTACAGGGATTGATATTTTAATGGGTTAGGGAAATTCAGAAAGCTGCCCTGAGAAGAGTTTCCTCTTTGTTTTGCTTGCATTTCTAAATGATTTGGTTCAAGTGGTTTGCCCTGTTGATGAGTATGTGTTCTAATTGTTCACACCAAAGCAGAGATAATCAATTAAAAGTAACATCTTGACCTAAAGAGTTGGTGTTTTTTCAGGACTGGTCTTGTGGGAATAGAAAAAATATCTTTACAGTTTAGGATTGGTGAGAACCTTTATTGATAGCTTTGTTTTTTAGCCACCCATATTTTTGTGCCCAGGAGGTTAGCTCTTAAAAACTGAGTATTTATTTTTCGTGGTGTTGGGTCATTTAGAGCTTATTTGGGACAAAGCAGATTTGGGCTTGAATGTCCTTAGCTATGTTATTCAGTGGATCTGACCCTCAATTCCTGAACTCTAAAATTGGTGATTAAACAATCCTTATGAGAAGATAGTAAAAGCATACTAATTACATGCCTGTAACTTACTATCACACAGATTTGTATCCATAAAGTTAGATCTGCCAATTTCTTAGTAAGTTGATCTTGTAAGCATATAAACCTAAGTGTCCTCATTTGTAAGTGATTTGTTTTATGCGACCACCGGAGCAGGCGCCAGACATGAGGCAAGTAGGCAAGGTAAAAAAGCTTTATTAGCTAGCCAATGTGAAGGAGGAAGGGGCGACGTTCACCGGTCTCCGGCTGTTCTCGGGTGAGCTTCCCGGGTCCGCGTACGAGCAGGGACCGAGGAAGTTCGCGCCGGACAGCTACCGGGAGCGGCTTTTTATGTCTAGGGCCTGGGAGTGGGCGGGCAGTAGGCGGGACACCGGCGTGTCGGGGGGCGTTCCGTAGGCGCGGCCAGGTAGGTTTCGGTTTCCTCGTTCGGACGTCACGTTGCGCCTGCGCAGTTGGTCTGCATTTTTCCCCGGGGCGGGCTGCATTTTCCCGCGGGTGGGTAAGTTGATGATGAAGAACCCGGAAATGCGCCATCTTAGTCGTCTTTGTCCTCTCCTCCCCGTCCGGACAGTAAGTAAGCACACACACACACATATCATATATAATCATATTGCTGTGAAGATTAAATGTAATAGCATTTGTAAAGTACTTAGTACAGTACCTAGTTTAAAAAATAGAATATGTCCTTGTTTTTATCAGTAGCTTATTGGCAAGTAGATAACATACTGTAACTGAAATTTAATAAATGCTTGACAAATTTTCCTTCCTTTCATTCTCCTAATCTAACCCATTACTTTTAATTCAAGTTTTGCTTTATTAAAACCAAATACATTCAGTTCTTTATATTTTTTTTTTTACTTTTCATATTTTGCTGTGTTTCTTTCTTTTTCTAGTCAGATTAGACTAATTGCTTACAGAAAAATCCAGATATTATTTTACGGGTATCCAAATTTGGAATTTTAGACTTCGTCTATATGAAATTGTTTCAGCAATTTTTATCTATACATAACTATACATTGCAGAAATTGTTTTAAAAAGCAGTGCCTAAGCAAGTCACACATGGAACATAGGAGAATGAAGGATAAATACTATTGAACTATTACTTATAGAGTATAGTAACAAAACTGTTGTAGTTTAGTTTGCAGTGTTTGAGACAAAAGACATTTTCACTTAGGATTCCTGTCCAGTTAACAGGTGACATTTAGGGATGTCAAACTGCGTTCCTATTATCAAATATTACAGAATATTTATTGAGATGATGAATATAGATCAGATGATCAGGTTAAAGAGGGAGCTGCAGTTTCATTAAATTACTTCTATGCTGTCAGAGAAAAGAGAAAGTTGGAAGAATTACACTCTATAGAAACCAATGTTCAATATTATAACTAGCAGAAAAGTTAAGCAAGTGCATAATCAAATAATGAGAATGTCAGATGAATAGTTACAACATGAACAGAACATATGGGGACCAGGATTTATATTGGATGCAAGTCTTTTAATTTCTCAGGCTTGTCAAACTCTTTCATTAATAAAAATCCATAGTCACTCACAATTTTAAAGTTTATTTTGAGTAGATTTCCTTGGTTATTGTACAGTAATACAGTATAGTGTTATGTTTACACTATACTGCAGTCTATTCAGTACATAATAGCATTATATCTTAAAAACAATGTAAATAATACAACATTTTTAAGATTCATTTTTTCTTAATGAATCGTTTTGATTTTCATAAAGTTTCAAATGAAACAGGTTTTCTACACATTAGTATAAAGATATGCTTGACTTGGTGGACCCTACAAACTTGTAATAGTCAGCAGTTCTGGTGCTTCATTATGTATATTTTTAAGTAGTCAACTTTACTAGTAAGGAAATACATTTTGAAATAAAACAATATGCTTTCTTAAGTTATGAAATTTGCAAAAATTATTTTTAAAGATTTTTTATGTGTTTAAAAAATAAATTCACTACTTAATATAATAAATATATAAATAAATAATTGCAATAAATTTGCTATGTATTAATGTAAATATGATATATAAATTTATAGTAATATAAATAATACATAAGTTACTATACATTAGTATAAATGATCACAAATTAAAATGTATGAAATATATACACTATATCATACATGCTTATTTATAATAAATATTAAATATTGGGAAAAATATCAGAATATTAATAGTGACTTTTTGTAGTTGGAGGCATTATAGGAATATATGATAAATAAATAATCTTTATAAATTGTTATGTTTTCGACAGGAAAACGATGTGCTTATTTAAAATATAAAGAAGCAAACATTCTTAGAGAAAGGAAGCGGGAGTGCAGGAGCAATTCCAGTGGTCTAAGTAGGCACAACAGGTAATCAGTACACTTTTCAGAATGCCGTTTTATCTAGGTTGATTTCCCTTATGAATCTTCTAAACCTTGCACATGTTTACCTTTGATTGAGTATAAGCAGAAATTTAGTTTCCTGGAAGAAATGGCTTTGCCTGATGATATGGTTTGGATCTATGTTTCCACCCAAATCTCATGTCCATTTGTAATCCCCGGTGTTGGAGGGGGAACTAGTGGGAGGTGATTGGATCATGAGGGTGGATTCTTCATGAACGGTTTTAGCACTATCCCCTTGGTACTGTTCTCCTAACAGATGTCTCACGAGATCTGGTTGTTTGAAAGTGTGTAGCATGGGGCCCCACACTTTCTCTTGCTCCTGCTCCCACGACGTGAGATGCCTTGCTCTGCTTTTGCCTTCTGCCATGATTGGAAGTTTCTTGAGGCTTCCCCAGAAGCAGATGCAGCTATGCTTCCTGCAAGGTCTGAAGAAATGTGAGTCAATTAAGACTAGCCTGACCAACATGGTGAAACCCCGTCTCTACCAAAAATACAAAAATTAGCTGGGTGTGATGGTGGGTATTTGTATCCCAACTACTTGGCAGGCTGAGGCAGGAGAATCACTTGAACCTGGGAGGAAGAGGTTGCAGCGAGCCGAGATCACGTCATTGCACTCCAGCCTGGGTGATAAAAGCGAAACTCAGTCTCAAAAGACAAACAAACAAACAAAAACTATTTTTTTAAAAATAAATTACCCAATCTCGACTGTTTCTTTACAGCAATGAGAGAACATACTAATACACCTGATCTTCTATAATCCAAGAGGAAGGAAAGCTGGTATTAAAGAGCTTAAAGCCCGGCCAGGCCCCAGGAACTTTGCTAGTGTAGCAGACTGACAATATCTTAGGTAATTGCACAGCTCTTGCTGCTCTCAATCTGTTTTTGCATCCAAAGGGCTATGATATTGCACCTGATATTTGAGGCTTTTATCATTCCAGTTTGGCTTTACAAACTTTCTAAATTGGTATATAAGGTGGGAAATTCTGGCTTGAACAGCCATCCATTATTATCCCAGACATATTGTGGTTGCTGCCGGTAATGATTCCTGAGCTGTTCTATTAAAGGCAAGGTATTACTGCGCAGTTTATGATAGTAGTCTTGCTGAAACAAGCAAATACCTTCTATTATGCTAATGTTCTATTTATATAACAAATAGCTGGCCTCTGGTTCTGCTTTGTCCTCTTACGTGTGTCTGGGCTATTGGGTTTGCATGTTGGTGAATATTTTTAGGCTCCTTAAAGCAGCCAGAACAGCAGTCGGTGCAGGATCATCCTGACAGCCTGTTTTAGATCTTGATACCTGATGCTTTCTCTGAGTGCTTTAGAAAAGCAGCATTTATAATTTCCATCTCTAATATAGTCATAAAAATCTGACGTATCTTTTCAGAAGAGAGCTTTGCTATAAAAAGGGAAAATTGAAGTAAATGAAGTCAGGGAGGTTTTTGAGCCATCAAGTAAGATGTTGTATACCATCATGACATTTCAACCCACAACTTGGTGCTAAATCTTATCAATTGAGCTGATGAGCTGTGTCTGCATAAAAGTAAGAATACTAAGCTAGTCAAATGCCTTTCTAAGAACTTGCCTTATCACAGTGTATTTTTCCAAGCACCTAATTAAGGGCATTTATTTCTCATGGTTGCAGTAAAAGTGGAAGTATCAATAAAGACCAATTGTTTATTAGAATTTGCTCAATGTTGAGCAGAGAAACTTGCAGAAATCTTAAACTTCATCCATTTGGGTATTCATAAAAGCTTCAGATGCCTTCATAATTGGAAGCTTATTGCAATTAAATACCAATAGATTCTTTCTTTGCGTGATTGCAGAAAGAAGGATTAACAGAAATGGAAAACAAAAAAGATTATAGTGCATAAACTAATTGTTAATGTACTTGCTCTGCTGTGTTAGTGACTAGCAGCTTTGTTTTGCCTCCAACTGTCCCTTTCCAACTATATTCATGAGGGAAAATATTTCCATGCATTTGGATTAAAACTTACAAAATTCCTCTGACTTTTCTCCTCACACTGAGATAATAAATAGATTTATAACATCTTAAAGTCTTGAATCTAGCTTTAATTTAGAGATTAGATTAGATAGCCAAGTCCAAGATTTTAATTACACATTTCAATAGTGATTCAAAGGTCAGTGTCCTCCCTCCTGCCTATACCCCCGAAGTAAAGACTGAAGTTGTCTATAGGAATGGTGATACAGCCAGGTCTTTCTCCTTTATTCCACTCACCTCTTTTGTCCTTCATACAAGAGTGGGAAAAGATAGCATGGGAACCACAGGCTCCTGGTCCCCCAATGCTAAAAATCACTAACATGATTAACAGGAGAAAAGGCATACAAATGTATTTAACATAGATGCATGAAAATCTAGTTTCCCAACGAGTTACAGAAACTTAATGTACCATTTTGAAGTTATGGAACGAATAGGGGCTTTTATTCTGGCTAGCAGAGGTGGTCTTGTTATGTAGTGAAGCCTCCCCTAGAGAGAATAGATGGTAAATGTTTCTTTTCAGTCTTTTAAAGGTGTCAGACTCTCAATCCCTCCTGGATCTGGGGGAAGGTATAGAAAGGGGGCATGACTGTATTCATGGAGATTATCTATAGATAGAAATTTTCCTCACTTAATTCAGCTTTGCAGGGCCACTTCTGTCAGGATGGCTAAGGGCAGGCATTTCAAAATATGTCAAAGGAATAGATTTTTTTTTTTTTTTTAAATTTCCTTCAATAGGAAGAGGAGGTGAGAGGATAAGGCAATTTTAAATCATATGACATCTTTGTGTGAAACAAAAATGTTCAGTGTGATGATGAATCCAAAGTTGTATTACTGGCTTGGATTTCTTCCTTAATCTCCAGACTCATATTTCAAACTGCATACTCAGCATGCTTATTTGGATTTCTAATACTCATCTTAAATTTAAGTGTCCAAAGCTCAACCAGGACCTTTCCCCTAAAACTTCTTCCACCTCCAGTCACTCAGTCTCAGGGAATCATCTTCCCAATTGTTGAGTCTTTGGAGTCATCCTTGATTCTCCTTTTCATATATCTAATTTTTCAGGAAATCTTGCGGATGCTACCTTCAATATACATCCAGAATTCACAACTTCTACTGCTGCTAGTGGACTCCAAGCCACTACCATCTCTCATCTATATTATTTTCATCTACCCATTCTCATTGTCTCTACCCTTGTCCTTTTGAGCTTAATTTTAGAAGCTAGTGTGATCCTTGCTTAAAGCTATGAAATGACTCTTTGTTTTACTCATAACAAAAGTCAAAGTTGTTAGAATGAACTATAAAGCCCAACACAACCTGGTCCCCACGATCTCTCTGATGTCATCTATGATTAGGTTTCCTTGTTGTATTAGCACAGCTACATTGGCCTTTTTCTTGTTCCTTAAGAATACCAGGAAAATTTCCATTATTTGGGTGTTTGTGCTAGCTGTTTCTTCTACCTGTGTGCTTACCTTCATAGCTCACTTCATTATCTCCTTCAAACCATTCCTCAAATTGTTACCGTTTTTTACTAATGATGCCTACTCTGTCTACCCTGGCATTCCTCATTCTCCTTAGTCTGACCTTTGTTTGTTTTTTTTTTTTTTTAATTTTTAAATTATATTTTAAGTTCTAGGGTACGTGTAAACAACATGCAGATTTGATACATAGGTGTAGATGTGCCATGTTGGTTTGCTGCACCCATCAACTCATCATTTACATTAGGTATTTCTCCTAATGCTATCCCTTACCCCAGCCCCCCACCCACCTACAGGCCCTGGTGTGTGATGTTCCCTGCCCTGTGTCCAAGTGATCTCATTGTTCAATTCCCACCTATGAGTGAGAACATGTGGCGTTTAGTTTTTGGCCTTGTGATAGTTTGCTGAGAATGATGGTTTCCAGCTTCACCCATGTCCCTGCAAAGGACATGAACTCATCTTTTTTTTATGGCTGCATAGTATTCCATGATGTATATGTGCCAAATTTTCTTAATCCAGTCTATCATTGATGGACATTTGGGTTGGTTCCAAGTCTTTGCTGAAATAAACATACATGTGCATGTGTCTTTATCACAGATTGATTTATATTCCTTTGGATAAATGTCCAGTAATGGGATTGCTGGGTCAAATGGTATTTCTAGTTCTAGATCCTTGAGGAATCGCCACACTGTCTTCTAAAATGGTTGAAGTAATTTACACTCCCATCAACAATGTAAAAGCATTCCTATTTCTCCATATCCTCTCCAGCATCTGTTGTTTCCTGACTTTTTAATGATTGCCTTTCTAACTGATGTGAGATGGTATCTCATTGTGGTTTTGATTTGCATTTCTCTGATGACCAGTGATGATGAGCATTTTAGTTCATGTGTCTGTTGGCTGCATAGACGCCTTCTTTTGAGAAGTGTCTGTTGATATCCTTTCCCCACTTTTTGATGGGGTTGTTTGTTTTTTTCTTGTAAATTTGTTTGAGTTCTTTGTAGATTCTGGATATTAGCCCTCTATCAGATGGGTAGATTGCAAAAATTTTCTCCCATTCTGTAGGTTGCCTGTTCACTCTGATCGTAGTTTCTTTTGCCGTGCAGAAGCTCTTTAGTTTAATTAGATTTAATTTGTCTATTTTGGCTTTTGTTGTCATTGCTTTTGGTGTTTTAGTCATGAAGCCCTTGCCTATGCCTATGTCCTGAATGGTATTGCCCAGGTTTTCTTCTAGGGTTTTTATGGTTTTAGGTCTTACATTTAAGTCTTTAATCCATCTTGAATTAATTTTTGAATAAGGTGTAAGGAAGGGATCCAGTTTATGACCTTTGCTTTTATGTTTGTCTCCACCATTAGAATAAAAGTTCTACAAGGGCAAAAATTTGTGTCTACTGTGTACTAATGTATCTTTAGCACCTAAAATATTATTTAACATAAACTCAATAAACAATTATATATTGAATTGGGTGATGTACACTTTTGGATTATTGGAAGCTTCCTGACACTAGAGACTTTTCTTCTACAGTTCCTTTGACATGGACAGATGCATTCACTCTTGACGCCTAACATTTTCAGTAACCTATTATCTGCTCTAACTTCTACTGCTGTGAATCCTCAGTCCTCTGTAAAGTTCTATTCATTAGGACCAAGATGATCTCAGGAGGCCCACATCTAGTTCATAAAAAACATTTCAGTCCTTGCGCCCAGACCCAAAGCTGAAAATGCAGGTCAAACCAACTCTATCTTGCTTATATGTGCTGATTAACATTCTCAGGTATGAATCAGACTGTTTAGCCTGTGTTCTCCAGGGAGACATATCGAAAAGGATAGTGGCTCTTATCTCTGTAATCCCTCCAGTAATGTGGTATTGCTTTTAGTTTATTATTTCCCTTGATAGAGACAGTTCTAGTGACTTCCACTTAGCCTTTCCTACCACAACAGCTCTCAATATACACATCAGAAAACCAATGTGGGGATTCTTCCCTGGTTGCTCAGCATGTCTGTATCAATTCTGAGTTTTAAAACTGGGAAAATAAGTACAGGATAGTTTTGGGGACTGTATTAATCAGGGTCAGCCAGAGAAACAGAATGTGTAGGATGTTTGTTTATTTGTTAACACATTTATTTTAAAAATTGGCTCATGTGATTGTGGAGGATTAGAAAGTACAAAATAAGATAAGGGAGGCTAGCAGTTTGAGACTCAGAAAAGAGTTGCAGTGTGAGTCCAAAGGCAGTCTGCTGGTGAATCAGGACTAGCTGATGTTTAGGTTTTCCAATTTGGAAAACTCATTAAGATTTTATTCCTTTTGAACCACTCTGGGTACCAAAATCTGTATTAGTCAGAGTTCTCCAGAGAAATAGAATGATTAAGAGAGAAAGAGAGGGAGAGGGAGAGGTTGATTTTAAGGAATTGGCTCACAAGATTATGGAGGCTAGTAAATCTTAGCAAGTGAAATTTGTAGGACAGGGAAAGCCAGCAGGCTGGAAATTGAGGCAAGAGTTGATGTTGTAGTATTGAGTCTGAAAACTGGAAACTCAGACAGAATCTCTATGTTGCAATCTGGAAACAGAATTCTTTCCCTGAAAAACTTCAGTCTTTGCATTTAGGCCTTTAATTGATTGGATGATGCCCACCCATATAATACAGAGTAATCTGATTTACTCAAAGTCTACTGATTTAAATGTTAATCACATTGATATGGTTTGGCTGTGTCCCCACCCAAATCTCATCTTGAAAGACCCAGTGGGAGGTAATTGAATTATGGGGGCAGGTCTTTCCTGTGCTGTTCTCATGATAATGAAGAAGTCTCATGAAATCTGATGGCTTTACAAAGGGGAGTTTCCCTGAAAAAGTTCAATTCTCTTGTCTGTCACCATGTGAGATGTGCCTTTCAGCTTCCACCATGATTGTGAGGCCTCCCCAGCCATGTGGAACTGTAAGTCCATTAAACTTTTTTTTTGTAAATTGCCCTGTCTTAGGTATATCTTTATCAGTAATGTGAAATGGACTAATACACATATCTGAAAAATACCTTCAGAGAAATGTCAAGACTGGTGTCTGATCAAACAACTGGGCATCATAGCCTAGCTAAGTTGAACAAATAAAACTAACCTTTACTCAGACCTAATCATCTAGGAAACTTCAAGGAACACATTTCTGCTTCTTTAATGGTACCATGGAAACTCTTTTCAGCAGGCTTGAGGCAAAGTTTGAGGGTTGGGAACTCACAGCATGTAACAGCCTTTTTCAAAATTTTGTCTCCTCGAACCCTCTCTTTGACTTTCTGACATGGTTTTCTTTAATCAGTTTATTGAGGTATAATTTACATATGATATCAGTTTTGATAAATACAGTAGACTCTTGAGCAGCACAGGTTTGAACTGCCTGGGGCTGCTTATACAAGGGTTTTCTTCTGCTTCTCTTACCCCTGAGATGCAAGAGCAACTCCTCCTCTTCCTCCTCCTCCTCAGTGTGATGTTGTTAAGGATGAAGACCTTTCTGAGGATTCACTTCCACTTAATAAATAGTAAATATATTTCATCTTTCTTATGATTCTCTTAGTAACATTTTCTTTTCTCTAGCTTACTTTATTGTAAAAATAGAGTATATAACACATAGAAAATACAAAATATGTGTTAACCAGCTGCTTATTTTATCAGTAAGACTTCCAATCAACAGTAGTTTATCAATAGTTAATATTTGGGGGAGTCAAAAGTTATATATAGATTTTTGGCTGCATGGGGGTCAGTGCCCCTAACACCTGCCTTGCTCAGGGGTTAACTGTATATAGAGTAATGAAACCACATATCTTTGTGATCATACATAAGTTGTTTAAATTGTATTATTTCTTTTTAAATATATTTTATCATCTTCAAAGCAGCAAAATAAAACCTAAATTTCTTATAGAGTTTGTTGTAAAAAAAATCAATGATATAAATCACCTAGTATAAGGTCTGGCAAATATCAGAAGCTTGAATTATGTTGGTTCCCCACTTGTCCTCTTGCTGATAGCAAAGACTTTCATACATTTTTACATGCCTCAGCAACTAATATGGGGCAGGGCACATGGAAGATGCTGAGTAAGTGTTTTTGGAGTGAACAAACACGTCAAGTGCTATAGAGAAGAGAAAACAATTAATTATAAATTCATTAAGATAATTATATTTCCTTTCTTTCACCTCTGTAGTTACTGAGCAACTTTCTCATATTAATTCAGTTCTCAAGAAAACTTCCCTATTAGAAAGAGGATACAGTATCCACTTGACTTGAGAATTTTGGTTCATAAGGCAATAAAGTTTCTCATTATAAATCAAGAAATTAGCTTTCAAGTTACTAATCAATCTCTAGTGAGTTTTACTAGCATCAATTAGTCCCCTAGAATCAGATCAACCTTGAATAAATGAATAGGATAGATCTTTTGACATTGAGAAGATGAGGATCAGGTTTTAGGCCCCTTGGAGGCTTTGCAAGGTACCACATAAGCTACCAACAACCTTCTTACTTGGAAATTGGTAAGTTTGAGTTTAGCATTGTGTGTACAGAAGTATAAGGTCTGGGTCTTCCCTTATCTTTTCCCTTTGCTTAATTACTGGTAATATTTCTGAGGAAAAATTGCCACAGAATTCAATCTGAGCTCCAAAAGATGTCTAGTCAGGGATCCACCCCAAGCTGGTTCCATTTCTATTAACTGTTGACTGTGTTATCTTCCACTGGGACTCATATGTTTGCATCAATTATAACAGGCTTTTTATTATGCCTTCTTGCCTCTCCTTTTCTCAGCCCTGAAATGACTTAAATTCATCCTTACATAAACAAATAAATAGTGAAATAATTTTCAGAGCCTGACTCAGGTATGCTACCTCCCTGGAGTCTACCTTGATGAGGTTGTTTGCTTATACTGTTTTCTTTATTCTATCAAGGCTTTAGACTTTTCATCAGAATACATAGACACTTTACATGATATAAAGGTAACTTGTAAGTTCAGGCAGGAGACTTTATAATGCAATGACAGAAACCTGATTGTGGTGTTCAGCACCCTAGGTGTCTTCTGGTGACTTTTGCTTTCTATTTCTCTCTTTGCAAAGTTCCATTCCAACTGAATAGGGCTGATGCTGTGTAACCAAGAAAGTAAGGCAGAAGTAATAATGTGTAACTTCCAATGTTAGTTGGTTAGGTTTTAAAAAGTAGTGCAGCGTTAGCCTTGGGCTCTTGGATAGCTCACCCTGGGGGAAGCCAGTTACCATGCCATGGTGACACTCAAGAAGTCCTACAGAAAGGCCCATGTGAAAACAAAAGAAAACAAAACAAAAAAAAACAACTGAGACCTTTTGCCAACAGCCAGCACTAACTTGTCAGCCATGAGTGAGCCACCTTTGAAAGGATTCTCCATTTCAGTTGAGCTGCTAAATAAATGCAGCCGAAGCCAACATCTAGGGGCAGCATTCTAAGAGACTCAGCCAGAACATCCCATCTGAGCCACACTTGTATTCTTGCTTATTAGAAACCGAGGGATAATAAGTGATTTTTGTTGTTTTCAGCCATTAGATGTTGAAGCCATTCATTATGAACTGCAGATAGCTAATATACATATTCAAATTAGCTTAAGAAAAAAAAAGTATCTATTGCTTATGTAGCAGAAAAGTCCAAGGGCCTGGCTTTAGGGCTGGATGGACTTAGGTGCAAAAAAAAAGATTTGTTAGAAATCTGTTTCATCCCATGTCTTGGCTTTCTTTTCTCCTTCATTGGTTTCTTTTGCAGACACATTCTTATGAGGAACCTAGATGAACTGAAGAAGCTCCAGTTGTAAATCTTAACATTTTAGCTATATTACTCAGGGCTCTCCATAGGGACCGAACTAATAGGATATATGTGTATATGAAAGAGATTTTATTAAGGAGAATTGGCTCACATGATCACACTGCAAGTCCCATGATAGGCTGTCTGCAAGCTGAGGAAGAAAGAAGCCAGTAGTGACTCAATCCGAGTCCGAAAGTCTTCAGTCTGTGACCAAAGGCCTGAGATCCCCTGGCAAACCACTGGTGTAAGTTCAAGAGTCCAAATACTGAAAACCTTGAAGTTATTTGATGAAAGCTGCCGGTAGGAGGAACAGAAGGAAGCAACCAGCATGGGAGAAAGATGAAAGTTCGAAGGCTCAGCAAGCCAGCTTTCCCCACCTTCTTCTGCCTCCTTTGTTCTAGTGTGCTGACAGCCTATTGGATGGTGCCTACCCACATTGAGGGTGGGTCTTCCTCTCTCAGTCCACTGACTCAAATGTCAATCTCCTTTGGCAATACCTTCACAGACACACCCAGAAACATACTTTAGCAGCTATCTAGGCATGGCATCCTTCAATCTAATCAAGTTGACACCTAATATTAACCATCACATTAGCAATACAGAGAAACAAAGTATCTCTTTCCCAATAGTTTAAGCAAACATTCAGGACTGAGTCTTTTTGGCCTGCCTTGGGTTGTTTGCAAGTTTTTGAGGCCAGTGGTTAGACTCAGAACAAGAGGTGGGGTAGACTTTTATCACAGAACTGTCTTATGGGAAGAAGATGGTATTCAAAAAAAAAATTGAAAGGCTGTGTCACTAGAGTAGGTGCTGGACTGGAAGAATTACAGACTTCAATTACAGACAATTATAAACTGGAATAACATTCCAAAAGCCCTACTTTGATCATGTTACTCAGAATATGAAGACTGTATTGGTCTGTTATCACGCTGCTGATAAAGACATACCTGAGACTGGGCAAATTACAAAAGAAAGAAGTTCAATGAACATACAGTTTCACGTGGCTGGGGAGGCCTCACAATCATGGCAGAATGTGAAAGACACTCACATGGCAGCAGACAAGAGAGGAGAGTTTGTGCAAGGTAACTCCCCTTTATAAAACCATCAGATCTCATGAGATTTATTCACTGTCATGAGGACAGCATGAGAAAGACTTGCTCCCCTAATTCCATTACCTCCCACCAGGCCCCTCCCACAACATGTAGGAATTCAAGATGAGATTTGTGTGGGGACACAGCCAAAGCATATGGAAGATCATTTGGTGTCCTTAATTTTTCTTTATTAAATATTATTTGAAAGCTGGGAAAAGTAGCATGTGCTCATTGCAACCAGTGAAATATTACAAAAAAACAATGAAATATGATACATTGATTAATTCAGGCGACACGAATTGAGCACTCTCTATGTGCTTTGACACTGTACTAAGTGTTGCAAATTCAGTGGTGAATGAGGGAAGCCTGATTCATCCCTGCCCTCACACAATATGCAGTCTAATGTGGAAAAGGGCACTGAAGAAACAATTGTATGAATAATACATTAAATACAATGTTAAAGGCTGTCAACGAAAAGTACCAGGCTCCGTGAGAGTATAGAAATATCTTACGTTCAATAAATAAACATGAGATTCCGCTAATAGCTGTGGTGTATAAATTTTAAATTGAAATCTTATTGCTGCTGCTAGTAACAATCCTAGTTGATTGACTTTAGATAAGATACTTATCTTCTCTAAGTCCTACTTCCCACATAAAATCATTTTTATAAAGATTAAGGGAAATATTGCAACTAGTGTGGTTACTGTAGTTCCCAGCACACAGTAAGTACTTAATAATTGTTTGCTACTTTTATTATTTTGCACACAGGACTTGGCACAGTGTCATGGACTAGTAAATTCATAAACAATGTGTGCTAAAGGGTCATAGTATGAGGGGCCTCCACTAAGCAGATATCTGCATGACTCTCCCTTATGTTCTGTAGTAGTTTGCTTCAATGTCACCATCTCAGTGACACCTTTGCTGACCATTCTATTTTAATTGCAACCCCCACCCTGACTTAAAACCCTCATTGCCTTATCTGTTTTATCTTGTTCTTCTCCATGACACTTATTGCCATCTTATATACTATATATTCTGCTTATTTATTTATGGTCTGTTTCACCTTTAAAATATAAGCTCAATGAGATTATAAAGTTTTGTTCATTTTGTTCACTGATCTTTCCACAGAACCTCAAATAATGCCTGACATAGAGAAGGCACTGAATATATAGTGATCATAGCAACTGAATTTCTCGATCACGTTTTGTTTACCAGGCACTGTTTTAAGTGTTTTATGTTTATTCTTTATTAAAAATGGATATTAAGACATTTTAACATGCCTTAACACAGACACAGGATCCACACAGGTTATGTCGTTGCACATTCATATTCAGGGGCCATGCCAAACTCCACAGTGATGCAGGATCTCCCATGTTGTAGTGTCACAGGTTTTCTGATCCTACCCCTAGAGCATAGTCTCTATTCTATATGAGTAATATGCACTAACAGGGGGACTCTGTATAACCAATATGCACTTACATAAAGCCAGATTTCATGTTTGCTGGGATATTTCTTAATGTGTTTGGGAGAGAAAGGTGATGCCTAGAAGTATAAGATTCTGAGGATAAATACAATCTGACCTGCAGTTGTCAGCCTAGCCCACCTGATTCGATCCCTGTGGTGAAAGTTATCTCTTTTACTTCCTTCATGCTCCTCATGGGCATACATATACTTTGCTTTATTAACTTCAAGTAAATTCTATGCTTTGAAGATCTCTCCATGTTGCCATATATATCTCTAATTCATTGATTCTGAAAACGATTTAGTATTCTATAGATTACACTTTATTAATGAAAAAAGCTGCCTAATAGTAATTTAATTCCCACTTAATTACATTTATTTTACCTTTTCAGGCTGAATAATATTAAGGAAATGACAACACTACAGGAAGGGATGGAGTTAGCTAAGAGGAGACAGATACAACTTAGGTGACAAAATCTTTGGAGTTGCCATATTATAGTAAGTCTGCCCAAAGCCCAATTTAAAGAAAATAAAGTTTAACAAATCAGAAATTTCTCATCCTTTTGCAATGTGACTTTTCTGCTCCTCCCATCAGGAAGCAGACTTGTATTTGGACTGGCCTCATTACTTGCTTTGTATGGCAGACTGTGATGGAATTAAAATTTTGTGCATTTTTCTTGATTTAAGATTCTAATTTTGTGGTGGTTTATAATTTAGCAGTAGGTAACTGATAGAGTCCTGGTATTGTACCTTCTCTGTTTCCTTCTGTCCCTGTGACAACTAATAAAGAATGCTAAAAGGTTATTTCAGAATTTTATTCTAGGTGGATAAGGCTCATTAGCTATAACTTTGAGCTGTATTTTGGATTCAGGATTTCCCTTGAATTATCTAAAGCTACACTTTCAAAAAGTGTGGGTAGTGAGGTTAAGTACTAGGCAGGAGGGGACTATGTATTGTAGGCTACCACAGATAAAACTTAACAAAGGCGTTAACTAGACGTTAACTAGGACAACAAATGGAACAAAAGGAAAACTATTATGAAAGCGGAATCATTTATCTCTGGGCTGGGAATATCAGAATTCATGGGGTTCCCACCTGTTTGTGCACACTAATTCAGCTTAGATTATCATACAGTTAAATCTAATTTTTTTAAGTATCAATCATCTGTAATTCTGATTTTGACCAGTCACATCTTTCATGTAAGAAAGTGTGGCTTTAGCACAAGATTGATTTCAGTTCAAATTCCATCTCTGCAACTTACTAGCTATACCTTTGAGTAAATAGTATCTTCCAAACCACAGTTTCTTCATGTGTAAAATGGTGTCAATGATACATACGTGTGGGGTTTTCTAAAGGATTAAAGTAGCCCAATAAACGTAAGTAATTCATATTCTATTCTGAAATGGAGAAGTTTAAGTGAAATAAGACCTGTATGATTAATTTTCTTTTCTCTGTCATGTGTTACTGTTGTGCCACCTCTAAGGAATAGTCACTGGTTTGGCTTTCTCTAAATAAAATTCAAGGAATTTACTTATTTTGGATATTTTCCCTGAGCTTTATCCATGCTGGACTTGAGTTTTCTCTACTCCAATATATGGTTCTTTGATGTTCATTTATATGTCTTTATATTTATGCTTCTCCCTTCAACTTTCACAGGTATTTTTTTTTTTCAAAACCTGATCTTATCACAGCATTTCCTATGGAGCCATTTTACAAGCCTCCTTTTTTTGTTTTACTATTTGATTATTTCTGTTCATACTATTAGAACTTTTATTTTTTGAGTCTCCTATCATAATTTCATTTGTTTACAGTTAACCTATGACTGTGGCTTCATAATTGTAATATTGTATAGTGGTTAACGGGATGACTAGTGAATCCAATTTTCTCATTTGGAATTCTTACTTTCAACAACTGTGAAAAACTTTCATTTCCCTAAATGTGAAATGGGGATGAAAATAGTAAGACTGATCTATAAAGGGTATTTTGAAGATTAAATGGGATACTTCTAGAAGCTTTATAGTTTTAGATTTTATATTTATGTCTTTGATATAGTCTGAATTAATTTTTGTATATGGTATGATGTAGTTATTCAAATTCATTCCTTTGCATGTGGATAATAGTTCTTTCAGCATCATTTTTTTAAAAAAAATCTTTTTCCCCATTGAATGATCCTGTCATCTTTGTAAAAAATCAATTGACTACACATATACTGTTATTTCTGAAGTCTCAGTTCTATTGCATTGATCTTCAAGTCTATCCTTATGCTAGTAATCACAGTCTACTTATTACAGTAGCTTTGTAATAAGTTTTGAAATGGGAAAGTTTGAGTCCTCCAACTGTGTTCTGCTTTTTCAATATTGTTTTGTCTATTCTGACTCCCTTGCATTTCGATATGAATTTAAAAATGAGGGCCGGGCACAGTGGCTCACGCTTGTAATCTCAGCACTTTGGGAGGCCGAGGCAGGCGGATCACCTGAGGTTGGGAGTTTGAGACCAACCTGGCCAACACGGTGAAACCCTGTTTCTACTAAAAATACAAAGCCAGTTGTGGTGGTGTGTGCCTGTAGTCCCAGCTACTCTGGAGGCTGAGGCAGGAGAACTGCTTGAACTCAGGAGGCGGAGGTTGCAATGAGCCGAGATCGCGCCACTGCACTCCAGCCTGGGCGACAGAGTGAGACTCTGTCTGGAAAAAATAAAACAAAAGAATGAGCTTGTCCGTTTCTAAAAATGACTTTTAAAAGTTGTTGTAATTTTGATGGGGATTGCAATGAATCTACATGTCTATTTAGAAAAAAAGTGCCATCTATAGAACTTTAAGTCTTCTAATCCATGAACTTGGGATATCTTTCTGTTTACTTAGATCTTCTTGATTTCAACAATGTTTTGTAGTTTTCAGTGTAAATGTCTTGCACCTCATTGGTTACATTTATTTCTAAGTATCTTATTCTTTTTGCTATTATTGTAAAAGAATTGTTTTATTAATGTCATTTTTGGATTGTTCATGGATAATATATAGAAAGGCAACTGATTATTTTTCTTGAAATTTTCGTGCATAGTTGCTGAATCATTTATTAGCTTTCATAGCATTTTTGGGGGATGGAGATTCTTTAGGGTTTTCTAAATATAAGATCATCTCATTGGCCAATAGAGATACTTTTACATATTTTTTTTTTCCCAATCTGGATTTATTTTATTTCGTTTTCTTGCCCAATTGTCCTCCATACTACCCTGACTCTAAGCAGTGAGAGCAGAATCCTTATGATCCTTGTCATGTTTCTGATCTTAGAAGGAAAGCATTTAGTCTTTTATCTTTAAATATAATTAATTTTAATTTTATTTATTTATTTTTAGAGACAAGTCTTGCTCTGTCACCCAGGCTTGAGTGCAGAGGCATGATCATAGTTCAATGTAACCTCAAACCTCTGGACTCAAACTATCCTCCTGCCTCAGCCTCCCAAAGTGCTGAGATTACAAGCGTGAGCCGCTGTGCCCGGCCCTCATTTTAAAATTCGTATCGACTTCAGACATACAGATTGCAGGCATGAGCCATTTCGCCTGACCTCCATTAAGTATAACTTTAATTGTGGGTTTTTCATAGATTCACTTTAAAATGTTGAGAAAATTCCCTTCTATTCCTAGTTTGTTGCGTGTTTTTATTAAGAAAGAGGATTGGATTTTGTCAAATACTTTTTCTGCATTTATTGAAATGAACATGTTCCTCTTTCCCCTTTTCATTTTGGGGTATAAATTGATTAGTTTTTGTACATTGTACTGACTTCATATATCTGGTATATAATCTTTGTCTATGTATTGCTGGATTCAGTTTGTTAGTGCTTTCTTTATAGTTTTTCCATCTTCATTCATAAAGGATATTCTGTATTTTTCTGTTTTGTGATGGCTCTATCTGGTTTGCTATCAGGTAAAAATCCTGGCCTCCTAGAATGAGTTTGGAAATGTACCCTCCCTTTCTATTTTTTGACAAGTTTGTGAAGGATTGGTGTTAATTCATCTTTAAACATCTGGTAGAATTAACTGGCCATCTTTTTCTTGGCTTTTCTTTGTGGAGGTTTTTAAAAATTACTCTCTCAATCTTTTCCTTATAATAGGCATATCCAGATTTTCTATTTCAATAGGTATATCCAGATTTTCTGTTTTCTCTTGACTAAATTTTGGTAAATTTTTGTCTTTCTGGGAGTTTATCCAACTCATCTAGGTCGTTTAATTTGTTGTCACACAATTGCTCGTGCTATTTTTTTTTTTATAATCCTTTTTGTTTCTTTAAAATTGGTAGCGATGTCACTTCTTCTATTCCTGATTTTAGAAATGTGAATCCTCTGTCCTTTTTTCTATGGTTGGTCTAGCTAAAGGTTTGTAAATTTTGATGATATTTTTCAAATAACTAACTTTAAGTTTTATTGATTTTCCCTATTGTTTTTCTAATTTCTATCTCATTTATTTCTTTACGAATCTTTTCTTCCTTCTGTTTGTTTTGGGTTTGTGTCTTTGAGTATAAGGTAAGTCTCTTCTAGATCAGATCATTGAATGGTGCTCTTTTACTTATTTGCAATTATCTAACTTTTAATATAGAGATCTTTCTAGTATACCATTTTAGTTTACTTGCAATTTTTATATTGTACATTTTACTATATATTTTTGAGTTATTTTATAGGAATTAAACTTAATAATTTATAACAATTCATTTTTGTTTAATATCAACTTTATTTCAACAGTATACAAAAACTTTGTTTATATATGGAACAGTTATAGCTCCCCATTCTTTATGTTGTTATTTTTACAAATTACATCTTTATACATTATGTACCTGTCAATATAAAATTATAATTATTGCCTTATGCATTTATCTTTTAAATCAGAGAGGAGAAAAAAGAGGTTAAAAATAAAACATTACCTTTATTTTGTATTTTATGTTTACCTATATCTTTATGTTTTCTAGGGCTTTTTGTTTATTCATGTGAATTCCAGTTGCCAGTCAATGTCTTTTCCTTTAATCCTGAAAGACTCTCTTTAGTATTTTTTGTAAGGCAGGTCTGTCAGCAGTGAATACTGTCAGTTTTGGTTTATTTAGGAATATCTTAATTTCCCCTTCATGTTTGAAGGATAGTTTGCCAGATATTGAATTCTTGTGTGACAGATTTTTCTTTTCACATCTTGAATATGTCATCCTACTACCTTCTTACTTCTATTGAGAAACTAGCTTTCAATTTTGTTGAGGATTCCTTAAACATAATGAATTACTTCTCTCTTGCTGCCTTCAAAATTTCTCTTAGACTTTGACTTTCAACAATTAAATTATAAGCGGTTTAGAGGTGGATTTCTTTTATTTTATCCTACTAGGAGTTCCTGGACCTTCCCGAATGTGTAGACTAGCAATTTTTATCAAATTTTAGAAGTTTTGGCCATAATCTCTTCAAATATTCTTCTTGCTCCTTTTTGTCTCTTCTTTCTGGGATTCCCATTATGCATATATTGGTATGATTAATGGTGTTTCACATGTCTTTCAGGCTTTGATAATGTTTTTGTTCTTTTGTTCTTGTTACTCAGATAGAATAATCTTGATTGACCTATCTTTGAGATCTCTGATTGTTTCTTCTGTGTGCTTAATCTGCTTTGGTGTCCCTGTGGTAAAAATTTTTTATTTCAGCTATTATGCTTTTCAATTCGAGATTTTCTACTTTATTCTATTTTATACTTTTGTCATTTAATCTATATTTTATATTTGGGAGACATAATACTATGTCTTTAGACATAGTTTCCTTTAGCTATTTGAACATAATGTAAAAGGCTAATTTAAGGTTCTTGCCTAATTAGTTCAGTATCTAAGCTTCCTCAGGGATATTTTCTATTTGTTAATTTCTTCCCCCTACTTTCCTGTTTCTTTGCATGTCTTATAATTTTTTGTTGAAAACTAGACACTTCAAATAATATAGTATGGCAATTCTGGGAATCAAATTCTCTCTCTGTTTTTCTTTTGTTGCTGCTTGTTGTAGTACTAGTTGTGTGTTTGTTTGATAAATTTCTGAACTAATTTTGTGAAGTCTGTATTCTTTGTCATGTGTAGTCATTGAGTCTAGACTCAGCTAGCTTAGTGGTCATCTAATGATTGGACAGAAGTTTCCTTACATGCCTGAAATTAATAAATCTTCTAGTCTTCGCTGATGGGCTTTGGATGTGTTGAGGCTTTCAATGTTATTTACAAATATCTATTTAAATGCCAATGTAAGTACTAAATCTACTCTCAGTAGGATCCTGTTCTTGTGATTTAGTCAGACCATTTACCATGTTGCTTTAGCTTTCAATTCCTGCTTTCACAGAGCCCCAAAGTCAGCCAGCATTGAGAGTTTAGTTTTTTTTTTTTTTTGTCTTTTGCGAGCATGTGCACAGCCCTAAGAATATGCATGGCCTTCTAGATTCCTAGGAGTATTGGAGCTTTCCAAATCCCTTTAGAAAACCTCTTTCCTCAGATTTTCTTTTTAAGCCTTATGATTAGTCCGTTGTTCACCCCAATTCTTACCTATCATCTAAAGCAGCTGCAATATTAAAAGCTTGCATGTAGATGTTTTTGATAAATGCCCCATAGGATGAGGTTATTAGCACTAGGTGAGCTTTGAGTCAGGCCATATAAAGACAAGCTGTTCATGTGAGATCTTCTAGGGAACCATCTGAAAGGTGAAATGATAATTCTTTGGAAATGGGGCTTTGAAAGAGATCTAGCTTTATTCTGCTCCCTTTGTTATCAAGAATGGGCACTAGTACTTTACAAGGTTGCCCAGGGGAGTCAGGGATGGAGGTAGAGCAAGTTAAAATGCAGCAAAGCTCATTGAGGTAAAAATAAGCTTAACATTCACATTCCCCCCAACTCTGTCCCGAATTTTAAACCTGTGCAGATTTAAATCTATAAAGAATTCAAGTCACAGTATTTTGAAAATTTTAATTATATAATTTAACTTTAACTTAGTCAGGTGAGGAGAATTAAACAGCCATTTTATGGGGAGGCGTGGTTATGTAATAAAATTCATCCTTTTTATATGCAAGCAGTGGAATAAATTGAAATGTGATTTGAATGATTTATTTCCATGTTGTAATAATTATGGTTTTTTTATTGTTTGTGCTGGTATTGATAAATAATCAGATATTACATGCCATTTTGTATTAGTTTAATTGAGAAGCCTGAGTCGAGCTTGGCCTAAAGTGGAAATTTGTTGGCTCAAAGAAGCAACACACAACTGCAGTGAGGGAAGGAATACAGCTGGGCCCAAATTACCACCAGGATTCTCTCGTCTTCCTCTGTTCTTAAAACTAGCTTAACTCTGTTTTCTCTGACTGCAGATGGGTTCTTCCAGTGTGGCAATCGGCACGACACTAACAGCAGCAGGGTTTCCAGTTGTTTCACCTTCTCCAGCCGACAACTATCACTTTTTCTGAATTCCAAAAAAATCCCAGGTAAGGACTCTCATTGACTCAGCATGTGTTCCATTACTTCCCCTGGAACAATAACTTAAAGCAGAAATTGGACAATACAGCAACATGGTCGTTATGCTGTTGGGGTTCAAAAACAAGGAGTTGTTTTTCCCTGAAATGGGTAGAGTGTAGTTGGGTTGGGAGATGCTGTGCAGTTAAGATACTTGATATTTAATATACTCTTGCAAATATCCATTTCAAAACCAATATAAATACTAAATTTACTTCCAATATGACCTTATTCTTATTTTAAAAATACCCAAACTAACAACAGCAACAAAACAAAACAATGCTCTCCAAAAAAATGCAAAAAGGATCAGTAAGCTCCTCTCACTGTTCATGTTTAATCACAAGATTAAATCAATTTAGAAAAAAAGGTAAAATGGGCATAGGGAAAAATCTTAACATCCTAAGAATACCCAAACTGAATTTCTGAGATTTAAAGCACATGTTCCAGATCTGAAAGACAATAGAATTAGGGAACCCTATCTATACATTGTTGAGGTCCTGACTGCTTTGAATGTCTGTGTGGGTCACTCTACCGGAATAATCACAAAAACTTTATTCTAATTGCATGTGAAAGAGATAATTACTTTATTTATACAGAATATTTAGATTCAATAGCCCTGATTATTTTAGGCTAAAGTGCATGAGTGTCTCTTTAAAACTTAAATTATCTGACAATTGTTTCAATTGTATGCGTGGCTCTGCTTCATAGTCAAGACTTAGCAATTATGCAGTTGATATGAACACTATAGATCAAAGTAAGAATTTAATTCCAAGAATGAAATCTTCTGTTTGCCATTTTATACTGACTGCACCAACAGGCCAATCAATAACTGTCCCCTTCATGTGTACAATGTGATTTTTTTTTTTTTTTTGAGATGGAGTCTTGCTCTGTGGCCCAGGCTAGAGTTCAGTGGTGCTATCTCAGCTCACTGTCCCCTCTGCCTCCAGGTTCAAGCGATTCTCCTGCCTCAGCCTCTCGAGTAGCTGGGATTACAAGTGTGTGCCACTATTTCTGGGTAATTTTTGTATTTTTTGTAAAGACAGGGTTTCATCATGTTGGCTGGGCTGGTCTCAAACTCCTGGTCTCAAGTGACCTGCCTGCCTCGACCTCCCAAAGTGCTGGGATTACAGTCATGAGCAACCACACTTGGCCACAATGTCCTTTTATTTGGATGTTTGTTTTGTGTCTATACTCTCAGTTTAAATTAAATCTCACAATAGAGATGATGTTTAATATAACTCTAATTTTCAAACTTTAACATTTCTTTAAACTGATTATCAAAATATCGAAATTTACCACCATTAGACATCATTTATAACAAGACAATAAAGTCATATTTTACAGACCTGCCGTAGTTTAGAATCCTTTAAAGTTATTACCTCATCTACCACAATAAAACCAAATTTTGCCTCTTTTATATATCCAAACACCATGCACCCAGGAACAAATTGGATTCCTGAATGCACTCTACTTGTAGTCCTTCTCCACTGTCATTAAATGCAACTATTTGGTCACAAAAATATCATGATTGAATGAAAATGTAGTGTCAGTGTTTCCCGTGATTTATTCTGAATTCCTTCTATTCACTCTTAATTCTCCATACCCAGGAAGAATTGTTGAGCTGAGGGAAAGAGGGCTGGAGCAGGAATCAGCAGACATTACCATTTATCTATATAGTGTCACGAATAAATACCAGATGTGGCTCTTGCCTGTCTTCTACTCTTTCCCCTCTATTTCATCATAGATATTAATTATGTAACAAGTTCGACTGACATTAAACACTGAAATAAGAAAAGTATGGAACGTACTAAAACTCCTTTTTATTACTAAGATACTTAGAAATGTAAAAATGAACATATGTTTTGTAGGAATACTAAATTTCACCAGTGTGTAGTGTGTCTTTTATTGTACTGACTCTTTAAAAATTAAATTCCAGAATCCTCCTTTTACTTTTTGAATTCTGAGAATGAGTTTCTGTAATAGTTTAATGGAGAGCTTCTCCATGGAAATAATGGGGTGGTACGTGTGAAAATTGTTCAAATCAAAATGGAGTCATTAATGTTAAAACAAACCTTGACAAATGGAGCCAGGGAAGGCCTTGAAGAAAGGGTTCTCATGTTTGTATGTTTGATAAAACTATCACAAAAGATTCTCCAAAAAACACAACTGTACACAAAGCCCATCACAATCTTACACAAAAAATACTCTTGCAAGGACGTCTGCACAGCAACTGCCTGTCCAGACTCAGACTGGCGTGATCCTTGTTATTGATCTTTGTAGCCAATGAAAATTATTTTAAAACAATTGTATATTCTTTATTTTTTTTCTTTAAAAGGATTTGTCTTTCTTTATCTCCCTGAATACACACATAGTTTACTACGGCATGCGTATTTCCATTGCAATGCTCTATTCCCTCAACATCTTTTTTTTTTTTTTTTTCTGTGTTTGTTATGTAAGTTGATGTATATGGTTGCAGAAGTGGACATGAAAAAGATCATTCACTGAAAGAAATTGGCGATTCTTAGAACTGGTATGCAATACTCACTTGAGACCTTTGAGCTCTCTGCTTCTACGACTCACCTTTTCTGCCCTGGTGGGTCTTCTCTAAGGCTGAGCCTCCCTCTTATTGGTAGCAACTCTTGACTTTACTTGGAATCTGGACCTGGTAAAGCTACTTTAGCCCCATATGTCCCCTCCTAAAGTGATAAAAGTGTTCTGTCTTTTCCGAAAAGACCTTTCTGGTGTAAAGATACATGTCTTTCTGGATTGAGTGTTCTTATTTCTACAAAATCTACTTTCTGTTCATGAGGCATGTCTTTTCTGGTGAATCCACTTTTGGGCTGCAGGTTTAGTTTGATATTTTTTTCAATCTGTGTGCCTGGGTTAAGATTTTTGCAAATACTTGATTTCTTTTGGTTTGGCTTGAACATTTTTGTTGTGTGTTTCTAAAAATCTTCTGATTGCAAGGAAGGTTAAGAAGAAAAGAGAATAATTTTGTATGAGAAAAAATCTTGGGTAGAAAATTTTTGTCCTAAGGTAAAATGACTGGTTATTTAAGAAAGAAAAAGTACAGGACAGAGCAGAGAGTCCAAGAATATCATAAATATTGTGAGTTTTGGTAAGGTTTGTGAAGGGGGATTTATAAAAATAATTTTGTGTGTGATCAAATTGGTTATAATTAAAAGAAAATTATAATAATTTTTAAAGAAGAGTCAATATTTTAAAAAAAGACATGCAAAACTAAAAATCTGGTTGCCTATGTAGGAACAACAAAGTATTGATTTATGTTTATAATAGTTGCAAGTGGTTTTGATTTTCGATTCTCAAATCTGTTTAACAGCTGTCTTTTTTTTTGTTTTTGAGATGGAGTCTCACTTTGTTGCCCAGGCTAGACTGCAGTGGCACCATCTCAGCTCACTGCAACCTCTGCCTCCGGGGTTCAAGAGATTCTTCTGCCTCAATCTCCCAAGCAGCTGGGATTATAGGCACATGCCACCATGCCTGGCTAATTTCTGTATTGTTTAGTAGAGACAGGTTTTTGCCATGTTGGCCAGGCTGGTCTTGAATGCCTGACCTCAGGTGATCTGCCTGCCTTGGCCTCCCAAAGTGCTAGGATTACAGGAGTGAGCTACCATGCCTGCCCACCAGCCATCTTCTAAACTACAGACAGTTTCTATTTCTGCTGCATTTCTTGCTGAGATATATTTAATTTTCCTACTTTCAGATTTGAAATGCTGTCTTTTTTATTCAGAATGGCAGTTTCATTTCTTCAGGTAAAATTATTTTTTTGAAACTTCTCATATTTATATGTTAGAATTCAACCTTTCCTGTATCTTCTGCATGAGATTTGCAGGTCATGCGTCATCTTTGCCTTCAGCTCTCCTTTTTTCCCTTATAAAGCTATATCCTTTTACTAGACTAGAGTGACCACCCTTTTAACATTTTTGTCATCCCCTTTAACATTTTTTCTCTTCAGTTTTAACTCTGAATTTGTTGCCTGACATTAAAATATTTTTCTCAAATACTTCGAAAAGCAAAGTTTTTCCTCTAGTATAACTTGATTCTGTGCTCTTGGGTTTTCTTGATGTGTCTGAATTGTTCCACATAACCAGGAAACTTCCCATACTGTTAGTAAAAACCATGTATTCTGCTGTTCAACGTACCAGTTTTCTTGTTTACGTTCCTCTGTAATATAGTGTGTTCATAATCCTGAACACATTCTTTCTGTGTCTGATTAAATTTAATTACCCTTCCATCAAGATTTATTTCTAGGTTATCTAAATGGGCTTCCCATAAGGAGAAGCAATCACGCTGCAGAACATTTTTCTTTACCTTTCTGGCAACTAACCTAAAAAGCAAAGATATTTCGGGAGGCTGAGGAGGGCTCATCACGCGGTCAGGAGTTCGAGATCAGCCTGGCCAATATGGTGAAACCCCATCTCTACTAAAAATACAAAAATTAGCTGGGCATGGTGGCACACGTCTGTAGTCCCAGCTACTTAGGAGAGGTTGCAGTGAGTTGAGACCATGCCACTGCACTCCAGCCTGGATGCCTGGATGACAGAACGAGACTCCATCTCAAAAAAAAAAAAAAAAAAAAAAAAAACCCAAATATTTTAAATTCTATTAAGATAATTTCCTGTGTTGTCTTTTTTTTTTTTTTTTCCCTCCTTCTTAGAGACAGGCTCTCATTCTGTTGCCCAGCTGGAGTGCAGTGGTGCAATCATAGTTCACTGCAGCCTCAAGATCCTCAGCTCAAGTGATTCTCTCACCTCAACCTCTGGAGTAGCTGGGACTACAGGCATGTGCCACCATACTTGGCTAATTTTTAACAAAAAAAATTTTTAGAAACAGTGTCTTAGAGTTGTCCAGGCTGGTCCCAAACTCTTGGCCTTAAGCAATCCTCCTGTCTTGGCTTCCCAGAGTGCTGGGAATTTATAGGCATGAGTCACTGCACCTGACCCTGTGTTGACTTTATTAGGGTGTTTTTCTTTCCTTAGGAAAATTAACCTTTTAAAAAGGATAAGGATTTTATATTCATTTGATTTTCTGATTTGCTTTTGAAGATCTCTGATTATCATTCTGGTTAAATGAATGACTATTATTTTCAGGGATCTTTAATTTTGTATTTATCAAGTGTTTTGAACTTTTTGACATCTTTGACAGGTTTCCCCAAGATCAAAATCCTAAATTAAGGCTTTTTTGACATCTACAATTAACTTTGCAATTTTACAGTTGGGCTTCTGTGGAGCTTCAAAGAATATAACTCTCATCCTGTAGATATATTAAATGATAAGGCTTATTTGGCAAATTGTATGAAAAGCATTGTCAGATGATGTGATACTAGATCTTCTTTCAGTTATATTTATTGGTGTATTCTTGGCATAACTGTTTAAAAACTGTATAAATTTATAAAAAATTGATGTTATGCCATAATTTTGGTTTTCTGAAATATTTTCTAAAGTTTTATTTGAATGGATATGTTATGAATTTAAGTACTCTAAAGCATATATAAAATTTATAAAACTGTGATGGTACTAATTTGACACAGTCAAGATTCTGGTTGATATCTTAAAATGCCGCATATATAAAAATAACTACATTTCCTTGTCAACTTTGAATTTTCATCAGATTTTTTTAACCATGGTTATTTTAAACTTTTGTCATCCACAGTTATTGTTTTAAATTCTTCTCTAATAGCATATGTAATCAGCCACAGCTCAAAACTGCTTTTCAAGAAAAAGTTTCTAAGAAGTACTCTGAAACACAGATTTCTGATAACTTTAAGATCAATGGACTGAATAAAAATTTCCAGAACTCCAAGAAAGAAATGTATAAGTTTATAAAAATGCTCATTAAGATCAAGCAAAATAAAAATTTAGTTACATGAAATTAAGTAATTGATAACGCTACTGTTTTTATGATTTTTATGTAAAACAATGATTGATTATTCACTTAAATATTTTCAAGATTTTTAAAAAAGTTATCTCTTAAGCTTTACAACACTTAAGCTTTACAACATAGTTTACAACACTTTGGTAAAGTATACTTTTGTGAAAACATGGAAGTATTTACTTTTTCTCTGTAATAGTAAGGGTTCCCTAGAGGGACAGGACTAAGAGGATGAATGCATATATGAGAGGGAGATTTTTAAGGAGTATTGACTCACATGATCACAAGGTGAAGTCCCACAATAGCCTGTCTGCAAGCTGAGGGGCAAGGAAGCCAGTCCGAGTCCCAAAACCTCAATTTCCCCCGCTCGATTCCTCCAAAAATTGAAAAAATATTCATAATATTTTTAATGATAATGTAGTTATTTGCATAAGTTCAACAAAAATCTGTTCTCTCTTTATTGAAGGATAGAATTGAAAAGAGTGGTTACGTTACCAAGGCTTTGACTGAAGTATCGTATTTGAGAATGTGCATAAAACAACTGGCTTCAGTGGTTCCTAGCATCACAGTGAATGATTAGAAATTGTCACTTCCTGGCAGGCACGGAAAACTAAAGAATATAAGTGGAATCTAAAGTCTGCCCCTGTTTGGCTTCCTTCCCTCAAGAGGTATTAAAATCTGAGACTCCTATGTGATGAATGTATATTATTTTGAAGAAAAAAAATGAAATATCATATACTTGTTATTAGATTGTAGCCTTATTCATGGATTTCAAGTTCTTATTTACCCATAGACTGCACTAGATCCTGAATCCTCCTAATTTCATCCAAAATTTGGCTACAACTCTCCAGCTAGTAACAAAAAACTGCTCTGATCCTAAAACCCTGTAAGTTGAAACTAGATACATTTTAAAGAACAAGCCTTATGTCTGATGTATGGTCACCACAAGATCATCAAACTGCATATCATGATTAGAGATACTCAAACTGAAAACCAGGAGAGGTTGGTGTTTTCATGCTATAGAAAACTTTTCCCAAGATATTGGAACAAGTCTTCATATCACAACGAGACTATTACCTACCTTAATGCTACTCTAACCCCCGTTTTCTACATGGTAAGATAATAGTGTAAAGTTTAACAAAATTAACAGCTTCTGCTGGTAACTTAACAGAACCTAAACATTCTTTAGTATCCATTGGTTAAATAAGAAAATGTCCTTGCTATTGCTAATACTACATGCTGTCCCTGGTAAAATTCCTCTGGAAAATTGAGAATCATTTGCATAAAATAAGAAAACAGACTATATTCTTACTATAGGTCTTACCTAATTTCCTGTGGTCATTTGATTTATTCGATTGGTTATTTTTAAGTTTAAGTTCATGGCTCAAAATCATTATGCAAACTTGAATTGTCATATTACCATTTATTTTACCTTTCTAAATTTTGTATCTGTTACTTATTAAAGTTCTATGGAAGTACTAACTCCTAGCAAAATAATGTTGGCCCAGCACTTTAAGATAACAAAAGACTACAGAGCAGACAAAATTGAACATAATAATGAACTCCACGTAGACATTAGCTTGAGAGCCACTCCCTGAAGGACTAAAGAGTTGACCCTGGATCCTAGTCTCCAATGAATCCCTTTCAATATGAGATGAGACCAACCCCTTGGACAAGTCTGTCATGGCACCAAGAGACATCAAAAACTAACTATAGGATGATTCATTAGTGATGCTTTTGAAATAAGATCTTGATCAAAAGGGAAACTGAAAATTGTCTGAGTCAAAATGGAGTCACTAATGTTAAACCAAACAAACAAAAAACAACCAACCCTGATAAATAGGGAAATAGAGCTGGGGAAGGCTATGAAGACAGGGCTCTCACACTTATATGCCGGATAACAAAAACTATCACGAAAGACTGCAAAAACTACAGTCTTGCACAAAAATCATTGCAACTTTACCCAAAAAGTACTTCTGCAAGGATATCTGCACAGCAACTGCCTATTCACCCTCAGACGGGCATCACGCTAGTTATTGATCTTTGTAGCCAATGATAATTATTTCAAAACAATTATGTAATCTTCCTCATTTTTTCTTTAAAAATATTTGTCTTCCCCTACCTCCCTGAATATGCAGGTAGTTTACTATGGTACACACATGCTAATTGCAATACTTTAGTCCCAAGTAAGCATTATTTTCTTTTAGAGAGTGTCGCTGTTGGCTATTTAGCTTGGCACGTGTCACAGTGACCTTCCTAAAAGTTTGTCGGAATCTCTTACTAGATTTTGTGAGATCTTTGAGCACAGAAAATGGGACTTGTTCATTTTTGTATCTCTACCACTGAATACTTAGTAGGTGCTCACAATATGTACATTGAATCAAAAAGTAAATGAATAAATAATAAAGAAAAATAAATGCCAGCATATAAAAATAAAAATAAAATGGTTAAAAATAAGATTATTTAAATCTTTGAGCAGTCAAAGGTACATTAAATCTACTTTTTTTCTAGAAATAGAAAGATGAGCAATTTTTTACCTCTTCCTTTAAAAGCTTATACACTCGAGGGTCACTAGAGTCAAACAATTAATTCATCTTGTAAGGGTGCCTGCAAAGTAATTTTGGTTAAATATAAAAGTAAAGATATATTGTGTGTGTGTGTTTTTTTTTTTTTTTTTTTTTTTGATGGAGTCTAGCTCTGTCACCAAACTGGTAAACTGGAGTGTAATGGCTCTATCTCGACTGACTGCAACCTACACCTTCCAGGTTCAAGTGATTCTCCTGCCTTAGCCTCCCAAGTAGCTGGGACTACAGGCACACACCACCACACCCAGCTAATTTTTAAATATTTTTAGTAGAGATAGGGTTTCACCATTGGCCGGAATGGTCTCGATTTGATCTCCTGATCTGCCCACCTCAGCCTCCCAAAGTGCTGGCATGAGCCACCATGCCCGGCCATCCTTTATTATTCTAAACAACCAGGCAGAATGAACAGAGTCTTGGGGAAAGTGAATAAATGAGGGATGAGGATATCTGAGCAAATGTTCCAGGCAGATGAACTGCCAGTTTGCAGACCCTGAAGTCTTTTAAGAAACCATGGCTGGCACAGAGTGGGTTGGGGAGAGTACAAGGAGAGTCTCTCAGAAACCAAACTCAGTAACAACTTGGTATTTTACCCTGAGTGAGATAGGAAGACTTTGAGGAAGCTGAGTAGAGGAACATGATAATATGGCTACTTTGAGTGACATCAGGGTATAGACAGAAGAATGGAAGTCAGAAATCTTCCCTTTAGGGTATACAGAGAATTTTCAGTGGGAGGAGATACATAGCAGGTGAAAAGAAGACCATCTCAGGAAATGACAAACATGGGGAACCACAACATTAATGTGACAGAGGCTGGGGACTGAATGGCCCCTTTTTCTGCTCTAGATTAGGCCATTAGAGCCCATCTTTTTTAGGAGGTGACATTTTAGCTTAGATCTGAAGATGAAAAAAAAATTCAGTTATACAAATATGTAGGGTCAGAGAATCTTGGCCGAAGGGATAACAAGGGTGAGAGTGCTTAAACAGCTCCCGCAGTGTTTAATGAATTTCCGTTTAACACTAAATCATCAAGGGCCTTTAATGTGGTTCAAATTTGGGAAGTGTGGGGCATAGTTGAAATGCACACTCTTTTGAGATATGCTAATTTTACTTTAATTCTCAATTTTTCCCTGATCATGGGTATCACTTAGGATCAATTACTAAATCTCTCTGAGTTTCACTTTCTTTATTTGAAAATGGGGATACTAAAACCTACCAGACAGTGCTGTTGTGAGGATTACATGAAATAATGTACATAAAGCAGCTAGCACATTTTCTGATGTATATTTTGTGTTCAATAAATATTAATCCCTTCTTAAAATGAAGAAAAGAGAAAGTATCATCATAGTTGAATTTTTAAAGATTTTTTTTTCTTTGTATTAGGCGATACTAATCTGGGAAATTGCTTTTCCCTACTTCTCAGTGTCTTGTCTCGCACACAGATGGGATGGTGTCCACTCTGTCAGAGGATGTGAGTTTGCAGTTGAGGATCTTAATTAGAAATGTTGAGTTGGCCATCTTAATTTAACCCAACCCTCTTTGTAATTTTTGTTTTGTTTTGTTTTGTTTTTTTTTGAGACAGAGTCTCGCTCTGTCGCCCAGGCTGGAGTGCAGTGGCGCAATCCCGGCTCACTGCAAGCTCTGCCTCCTGGGTTCACGCCATTCTCCTGCCTCAGCCTTCCGAGTAGCTGGGACCACAGGTGCATACCACCATGCCTGGCTAATTTTTTTGCCTGGCTAATTTTTTGTATTTTTTAGTAAAGACGGTATTTCACCATGTTAGCCAGGATGGTCTCGATCTCCTGACCTCGTGATCTACCCGCCTCAGCCTCCCAAAGTGCTGGGATTACAGGTGTGAGCCACCGCACCCAGCCCCTCCTTGTAATTAACAGTTCACTTTTGTATAATGCCTGGCCTATGCTAGATGATTCTTTGTTAAGGTGAAGAGGAAATATCCCTAGGCACAAGCTGATGAAATGCAGGGTGTGTGGAGGCCGTAGCAGATGTGGAGTTCAGTGCTGACTGCCTGCAACAAACTTAATTAACACAAAATCTTAAGCTTAGTGATTCATAAATTCAAATGCAAATGTTGAACAAATGGTTTTGAAAGTTTTTTTGGTTATTTTACCCTAAAACTTATTTTAAATATTTTGATAGTATGACTGTTTGTCTACCCACTCACTCTAGTGCTTAAGAAATGTAACCTTTGCTTTCTATAGTTCAATATAATTTTGTTTCAAGGCCTCATTCTCCTTAAGAAAGTGTCAAAAAAATTACAGCAAATTTAGTTTAAAGATTTCATTTGGCTTTATTCGCAATTCTAGAATTGGGCAACACTTCATTCTATAAAATAGAATGAGTGTTCAGAGAAGTTGAGTAAAAGGGGTGACTTTGTAGACAGAGAAGGGCTAAAGAAGGCAGAAGAAGAGAATGAAAAGTTCATTAGTCATTTCAAAGCTATTTTTCTTTAAAATCTGGTCTGTTGGGGCCTAGTGCAAGAGTTTAGTCCAAAACAACAGTCTCCTATAATTTGTACGTAACAACAGGAACAAATATTTCAATCTATTTAAGGTTCTGCCCCTTTTCCCCAGGATGGTGGCTAAATTCCTTAACCCATGTTGCAGGGCACAGTGATGTCTGGTTCCTGACTGTCATCTGACTATGCAGGCATCTTCTGTGACATCAGTTATCTGTGCCAGTCCTGGGTCATCAGTCCCCGCAGATTGCTGCTGTGCTATTGTTTGTGCCAGGTCTGGCTCTTTCCACTGCCTCAAAACTTCTCTTGGGAGCATGGAAAACCATTGGCTTCTCTCCCTGCCTACTCTGAAGCTATGAAAAACTGGGTGCTGGGTGGATCAGGAGCTTTATCAAGCATGTATCACTTAGTCACTTGTACTCTGTTTCTGAGGGCCTCTTCTCAGCAATCTCATGCACTTCTCAGCTCCCTTCAGTTCTCTCCGATGTTCTTCTACCTAGTCATTTACAGCTCCGAAGCTAAAAACTGAATTAGGCATTCTACTGGGTCACCCAATCTCTGCAGTAGTAAAGACAAGATGCCCAGTTGCTCTAATTAGGAGAAGTGGTTAGGTAAGGGGAATTATCTTGAAAAAACATTGATTAATAATTCAAAATATTACTCTGTCTCACTTGTACAGCAAAGCAATTTTTGCATGGTCATCACTTACATAAAAAAAAACCCAATTAATGAAATAGCCTTTTACGAAATTTAATCAGAGCTACTCATAAGTGTTGAAACAGAAAGATAATAATTTCTTAAGCAATGAGAGGATCAGTACTTCATCCTGTGTATCTGGTGTGTCTCCTGAGAGTTTGTCCTCAATGTTCTTTTAAAGGCAATTAAACTTTTGTGAGTGACTCAGACACTATTTAAATATGCCGATGTCTCATATTCTCGGAGAGTTTTGTTTAAATAATGTCCTCTATTTAAAAGAAGCACCAAAAGCAAATTGGTTTGTATTTGTTTTGCACTGGTTCAATATGGTCCTATAGATTATGGTCATGAAATATTTTACTATATACTGTACTAGGCACTATTTTAACCCCAAACCACAGAAGTCAAACTTAAACTCTTGAAACTCAAAGGAGAATCTATTGACTTACATATCTGGAAGTTTAGGTTCAGCTTGATTCTACATAGCAAGATTCAGTGACACAAATTATAATATTGGAGTTTGATTTGTTGTCTGTTTCTTTTGCCTTCAACTTTTAGCATTTCTACCTTCTGCATGTGGGTCCTGTTCTTAATAAGACTTTCTATGATAGGAAAAAATTCCCAAGCTTATATCCTTGTAGCTTGTGATTCAGAAAAAGGACTCTTTTTTGTTGTTGTTGTTTTTGACTCTCTAAATATCAAATATCAGGAAAGGCCTGGACTTCTGTGGGCCATGTGTACACTCTTTGCTCAATCACTGCAACAAGGGAGATGGAGTACACTATACTGACTGGCTGTCCTGAATCACATGATCACAAGCAATGATGGAAAGAAGGGTCACGGTAGTTGACAGCCCCACCAGGACAACATGCACACAGTCATGATTCCTAATAGGAAAAGTAGTGTGCTGCTCTCAGAAGAATGAAGGAAGGCTAAAAAATAAAATAAATCTGCAGTATAAATGGGGGAGTGGTGGGTAGACTGAAGCACTCTTTGTGTGTTCCTTTCCAGATCTGGATTTGGGGCTATACTCACATTTATGATACTAAGACTGGGGTCCTATAATGCCCAGTCTGCTCACAATCTCACAAGATTGTGAGAAAAGACAATGGATGTTTCTGTATATTCTAAGTAGATTTTTAACTACTAATAACTACCAAGTTTTAGCTACCAAGTAGATTTTTAACTACTAATAAAATTCACCTTATTTTTAAAGAAATTATGCCTTTTCTCATGAAGATATATTTTATTCTTTCCCCTCCCATTTCTTCCATCTTCCTCTGTTACCATAAACAAAGGAGCTTTTGTGACTAAGTTTGCACAGCTGTTTCAACAGCCTACTTAGTAAGTAAGCCAGATAAAGTGGTGACAAATACCAGTTTGAGTGGGATTTGATACTTTGTGTAAAAATTTGTTTCTACATTTCTTTTGAAGTAATGCCATTCTAGGTAAAAAAAACAAACAACATCCCCACAAACAACCAAACAAACAAACAAAACCTGGAGCTGAACTGCAGAACCCTTCACAATATATCACATTTGATGTATTGTGTGTTATGTATCAGAATCAGGTTCTCTTCCGCACATTGTTTCTCTGGCATGACAGATGCTTCTGCCAAAGTCAGAATTATCAGTGATATGGAGAATAAGACTAAATCACATTTACTGTAGCTGTGGATAAAACATCTCCAAACCAGGCAGAAAATGTCAATATCATTGACCTCAAGGGAGATATGTGGTTTTTCCACAGTGTGGAGTTTGGGGGCTCTCCAGCAAAACAGCACAACAGCAACAGAGAAGGTTTTTCTTGTGACCAGAATGTAAAGTGCTGTCACTGATCCAGATTTAGAAAGGAATGTAACAGTTCTGAGCCTGTGCAGGAAAAGAGAACTAGACATGAGGCCAAAAATCTGAAATTTTAGCCCTTGTTCTTTCACTGCATCCCTGAGGATCCTTGTCTACCCGCTGGACTTCCTTCTGCATCACTTTCTATTTATTTGATATAAAACTGAGGATAGTAGTTCTCATAGAGTCTGGAATACACATTGTTGCTTATTTTATTTACAGCTGTAAGGTGCCCATTGATACTATCATCAACTAACATTTCTTATATGATATGTGTACCTTTCCAAAGACTTTCACTTCAGTTATGCCACTTGATCTTTACGACATCCCAGCCAGGAGCCAGAAGAGTATTTGTATTCCAACTTTTAGAAAAAACTGAGGTCTACAGAAGTGAGGTGACTTCTTTACAAGCCCTAGAGTAACATGAAACAATCCAGGACTTAAAACTTCTGCCTCTGTACTCTTGACACAGCTTGTTCCTTTCCTTCCCTAAAGTTCATAGCCTTTCTCTATGTATTTTTTTGCTAGTAAATCCTTTATAAAATCTTTAAAAATACACATTTCCCTTTCTTTCATGGTTTTTGTTTTTCTTTGTAAAAAAATAGTGATCTAATATTTAATTAACACAATGTATGATAAAATTGGTGCAAAGTACATTATTCCTATTATCTCATTTAATCTGGCTGCAACTTTATATTTCAGGAACTATTCTTATTTCCATTTTACAGATGAGGTAATTGAACCCTGAAGAGTTTAAGAGGCTCGCTTAAAGGTATACACTGAGAGTTTGAGCTTTTAAACACTTTGAGATACAGCCTCCATGATCTATAATGGCTAAAAAAAAATATGAATGTGGCAGAAATGTCCCGAGAGAGTTAGTCTCTTCCCTATGCCAGTTTTTTTCTGTATCTTCAAATTGAACAGGAATCAGATATATATATCTGCTTTAAAAAACTAAATAACTGAGCCAAATTTATCAAGAAACAATTTTCAAACTTTGGACAATAAGTAGCACAGGACTTTGGCCTCTGATAGAAGAAAAGCAAACAAGATTAGGTTTAAAGTTGCATCCTTATTCTGCCTAGAAGCAGTTTTCAAGCCATAGATACAGAAACAAGAGAACCCAAAGAGCACCTGGTAGTCTTAATAAACTGAGAAGATTGAGATAATGTTTGGGGAAACCAAATTGGTCAGTATTTATTTGCAAGTTTTAAGACAAGAGAAGAGACAACTGCCTATAAAGATAAGGAACTCCAAAGATTTACAGAGAGTTTATCTTGTGTATTTGGTAGTAATTTTCATCTGAACGTGGAGCACCATGCAAGGCTGGAGAAGGAAACCCTGGGCATAAGTAAACTGAGTAATTTCAAGAAGTCAAACAGAGCTAGGAATATTTTGTATAGCCACCAATGAGAGTAGGAAGAGTCCATAATTAAGGGCATCAATTATAGTACTCAGAAGTATATTGCCTTTATAGCAGGAATAAACAAATTTCATATACTACTCTGGATCTGCCCCAATGAAACTTAAAAACAAACCTAAAACAAAATCAAACTAATTCCAAGCAACTTAACAATGTGCCAGAACAAACTTCAACACTATTCAAAGGCATACAAGAAAATCCAGCACATGTAACATTCAAAATGTCTGGCATCCAATCAAAATGACTAGGCATTGGCTGGGTACAGTGGCTCATGCCTGTAATCCCAGCACTTTGGGGAGGCTGAAGTAGGATTACCTGAGACTAAGAGTTCAAGGCCAGCCTAGGCAACAAAGGAAAATTGTGTCTCTACAGAAAATTTAAAATTTGGCCAGGTATGGTATTGTGTGTCTATAATCCTAGTTACTCAGGAGGCTAAGGTGGAAGGATCATTTGAGCCCAGCAGTTTGAGGCTGCAGTGAGCTGTGATTGCACTCCAGCCTGGGTGACAGAGTAAGACTCTGTCTTGAAAAATAAAAAATAAATTATCAGGCCTACCAAAAACTATGCAATAGAACCCCCAACTGGGAGAAAAACTAATCAATAGAAATAGACCCAGAAATTACAGGGAGAATGAAATTAGCAAGCCAGGACATTAAAACAGCTACAACAAACATGTTTCCAATGTTTAAGTAGGTAGAAGAAAATATAACCATAATGACATAAATGAAAATTATTAAAAAGACTTAAATTGAACTTCTAGAGATTAAAAATATAGTATCTGAAATAAAAATACATTTGCTGCAAGGGACTGCAGATTATACGTTGTGAAGAAAAGATCAGAGAATCTGGAGATACAGTAGTAGAAACACAGAAAGAAAAAAAGCCTGAAAAATAAATATCACTGACTTGTGAGATAGTATCAAATTATTTAACATGCATATAATTGCAATATATTTAAAAAGATGTGAGGAGACAAAAAAATTGATTATTTTATTTTAGCTGGGAAATTTCCAAGTATGATGATGAAAAATATGAACCCACGTATTGATAAGGCCCAGTGATTCCTAAGTGGATTATATAAATAAAACTACACCAATGCACCCATAGTCAACTTCCTAAAAACCAGAAGAAAATTTTAAAAGCAGGTAGAGAAAAATAACACATACTCAAAGGAACAAAGATAGGAGTCAAAAGCAGAAGACATTGTAGGGCAACATTTTTATCGTGCTGAAAGAAAAGAACTGTCAACTTAGAATTCTGTATCGTGTAAAATAATAATTTAAGAAAAACCAGTGAAATAAAGCCTTTTCTCAGACAAATAGAAGCTGAGAAAATTTCTTACCAGCATACCTGCACTTATGAAATTTTGAAGGAAGTTCTTTGGGCAAAGAAAAACAGTGCTAGATGCATATTTGTATCTACAGAAAGGAATTGCACAGGAAATGGTCAACAGGTGGAAAGAATAAAACAATTTTTCTTATTTTGGTCTCCTTAAAAATCGTTGGTTATTTGAAACAAAAATTATAACATATGAGGTTTATAACTATGAAAATATGAAACATATGATAATACCACTAAGGCAGTGAGGAAGAAAATGGAGATATATCATTGTAAGGTTCTTATTCTATACACAAAGTGCTATAGTATTATTTGAAGATAGAGACATAAGTCTAAGATGTGTATTGTACACTTCTCAATTATTCAGAATAATAAGTGAAAATACAGAAGCATGATAAGAGCCAATAAAGGAGATAAAATGAAATCATTAAAAATACTAATATTTCAGCTTTTCAGCTTTTCTCCATCCAGGACATAGGCATGAGCAAGGACTTCATGTCTAAAACACCAAAAGCAATGGCAGCAAAAGCCAAAATTGACAAATGGGATCTAATTAAACAAAAGAGCTTCTGCACAGCAAAAGAAACTGCCGTCAGAGTGAATAGGCAACCTACAGAATGGGAGAAAATTTTTGCAATCTACTCATCTGACAAAGGGCTAATATCCATAATCTATAAATAACTTAATCAAATTTACAAGAAAAAAACAACCCCATCAAAAAGTGGGCAAAGGATATGAACAGACACTTCTCAAAAGAAGACATTTATGCAGCCAACAGACACATGAAAAAATGCTCATCATCACTGGCCATCAGAGAAATGCAAATCAAAACTACAGTGAGATACTATCTCATACCACTTAGAATGACGATCATTAAAAAGTCAGGAAACAACAGGTGCTGGAGAGGATGTGGAGAAATAGGAACACTTTTACACTGTTGGTGGGACTGTAAACTAGTTCAACCATTGTGGAAGACAGTGTGGTGATTCCTCAAGGATCTAGAACTAGAAATACCATTTGACCCAACCATCCCATTACTGAGTATATACCCAAAGGATTACAAATCATGCTGCTATAAAGACATGCACATGTATGTTATTGCGGCACTATTCAAAATAGCAAAGACTTGGAACCAACCCAAATATCCATCAGTGATAGACTGGATTAAGAAAACGTGGCACATACACACCATGGAATATTATGCAGCCATAAAACAGGATGAGTTCATGTCCTTTGTAGGGACATGAATGAAGCTGGCAGCCATCATTCTCAGCAAATTATCACAAGGACAGAAAACCAAACACCACATGCTCTCACTCATAGGTGGGAATTGAACAATGAGAGCACTTGGACACAGGAAGGGGAACATCACACACTGGGGCATGTCGTGGGGTGGGGGTAGGGGGGAGATATAGCATTAGGAGATAAACCTAATGTAAATGATGAGTTAATGGGTGCAACACAGCAACATGGCACATGTATACATATGTAACAAACCTGCACGTTGTGTACATGTACCCTAAAACTTTAAGTATAATAATAAAAAGAATAAAAAAACTAATATTTTAAAAAGACATGAAAAGAGTGGAAAGACTATTTCAATAGTCTGGGAGAGAGATGATCATCTATTGGATTGTGGTGGTTGTATCAGATATTGTGAGATGCAGTAGAGTTTGAGATATATTCCAAATGAGAGTCAATGGAACTTGTTAACGGAGTTGATGTAGGGTGTGAGACTAAAAGGAGCCAAGAATGTCTCCCAAGCCTTTTGGATAAAGCCGTGGGTAAAAAGAGTTACCATTTACTAATATGAGGAAAAGTGGAAGGACAGGTTTCTAAGGTAAAATTGTGAACTGAGATTGGAAAATTTTAGCTTGAGATGTCTATTAGAGTAGAAATGTAGAATAGGCCATTGGACACTCAAATTGGTCTTTTAGGTGAGAGAATGGTGCTGGGGATGTACATTTGGAAGTCATTCATTTATAGATATTAAGCTTAAATATTTTGTTTGGCAGAAGCTTGTATTTTCCCTTTATATACTAAAGTCACTGAGCAGAGTTTTAAGCTGGGAAATGATATAGTCATATTTGATTTTTGAAAAAAAAAAACTGCTATGGTGGTGTTCAGAATGATATTTTTGGAACAGAAAATGTAGAAATACCATTCAGGAAACCTATGCCAGTAGAAAAATGGGATGAGGGATTACATAAAGGCAGTGGCAATGTAGTTAAAGAGGATGGGGTGAATTTGAGATATAATTAGAATGTATAATTGACCAGGTTTGGTGATATATTAGATTTCTGTTATGTTGGGTGGAGGAAAAGCTAGGATTTCTGGCTTAAGCAACTGAGTGGCTGGTTCACTGAGATGGGAGATACACAAGGCAATTATATAATTTATATCCAAGTTGGGACACTTTTAAGGCTAAAAGAGCAACCTAGGACATATATTGAGGAAGAAACGGCATCAGTTTTGCGGGGGGTTGGGAGTGAACATAGTATCTTCAGTGATCAATACACAAAGTTCGAAGGACTTGTGGGACATCCAAGTTTGTATGGCTAATATACCATGGGATAAACAGGTCTGGACTCTGAAGAGTAATTTTGACTTCAGGTTTATTGGAGAGGAAGTAGCTGAAGCCATAGAGGTAGATGTATTGGACAGCAAAACATTTATGTAAGGAGTCAAGCAATGGTGCGAGGATTACTTCTTAAATGATCTTGTTATTTTGTGTTTGTTTTGGTTTGCTGGGGCTAGGAATACGTGGTGGATGGTTTGTGCATACAGTGACAGTTACTACCAGATAATAGGACTCCAAATGAGGAAAATTTAATACAATATCTTACAAGAGGCTGGGGGCAATATAACTGAACCAGATTGGTACAAAGTACTTTATTTTATAGAGTTTGAACATGATTTAGCTGAAGCTTGCCTGAGAGAGACTAACCTTTACATGTGATAATGAGAGTTAATACTTATGTGATGTTTACTATGTAATAGGCACTGTTCTAGGTGGTTTATATACATTAACTCATTTGATTATTACAACTGCCTTATAGTTACTGTGTTTTTATCCTTATCTTCTAGATGAGAAAAATGAGAGTCAGTTTATTAGCTTGACTATAGTCACAAAGCTAGTAAGAGAGGTGCTGAAATTGAAATGAGTCGATCTGACTTCTGAGTTCAAGCCCTCCACATGAACCTCTACTCTAATCCTGCAGGTTCTTTAATGTATTGATCCAGAGTCCAGTTTTCTCTCATTTGTTTTCCTTTTCTTCCTAACTCTGGTTTAGTACAGCCCAGTCTGTCTTGCCAGTAGAGGAATGATTTATTCCCTGACCATTTTGTGTCTCACCTGATTTTCCTGTTCACTCAGAGTGAAAGCAGGGGAAAAGAACACAAGTATACAATGATTCATCTTTATTCTTACCTCTCCGCTCTGACAACCAGACTGCATTTGCTGACTTAGCTCCAGGCTAGTGCAGATTTCATTCCTGGCTCCACTGTCAACTTCAAAGACCCAGCTGGCCTCCTCCTGCCCAACACTTATCCATGGCAGTCACAGATCATGGTTCCTATGAAGAGAATGTCCAAGGCTCAAATTGTAATTAGGAAGGACATTGTTCCTGAACCCGAGGTTTCTAAGCAACAGATAAAAAGCCAATTAAATGCTATTTGCTGCACGTCCTGTCCTCTAGCCACATGCATGGTGCTTGTTACAGAGACTCTTGGCTACTTCTCTGCATATCCATCTGCTAAAATGGCAAAATGCCCTCTTGGTCTATATTTGAAATCTTGCCGATAGCCATGGTTGCCAGGCCACAACAGACGCTTGCAGATCAACAACAGTGTTAGATCTTTTCCAGCTATGCCTCCTGTGGCAGCCACAGACCTTGTAAGACATGGTGCACACCTGTTGAATGTAATCTTTCAAACAACATGATTGCCTGGGAATGGGATTAGTGGAAAGCAGCTGCCATGAAGACAGGCTGCACCACATGTGAAATTTGATGTCAAGAACCCCAATACATTTTATAAAGAACAGGTCTGTGTTAGAAGACATGAGGAAAGTTTAGGATGCAAAGGGTGCCAAGAGATTTTGAAACCTCAGACAAACAAGATCGTGGAATAGTGGGTATCTCTGTGAAACATTCCCAACATGAGCAACTTGCTGGAAGCAAAATCTAGTAAGGTTGAGAGAGAAGTCTGTGTAATGAACTCACTGGCTTTTATAATAGAAAAGTAAAGAATCCAAAATTTCAGCTTTATGTCTGAAACCTATAAGAAATGTTTTCTCACAGGCTTAGATCTGGGCATTTGAAGCTCAGACAAGTGTACTTATGTGCATTGCTTGTAAGTTTCCTTTTTATATGATAAGCTATAGAGGGGATTTAAATGGGGTACAGAGAATATAGCATCCTGGGATATTTTCATTCTCATAGACCAAGAAAAAGATAAGGAAAAAAAAGGATGAGAGTTTACAATAAAAAATTTGATAATTCAGTAATAATTTTGATAACAGCAAGCAAATATTTATCAAGAACACTATAGGTAGACACATTTAAAGGGTGTAATTTGGGGAGATATTGTAGCATTATGTTGATTTGGGACATTTAGTATTTTTTATTCATCTTTCCTAACAATAAGAGAAAATATATCAACTTTTTTTGTATCAACATTTTTGAGCATCAACCACATGCTGGATATTACGTATGCACATCCACATTTACTCCTCACACCCACTCTATGAGATATCATTACTTTCATTAATAATATATTATTACTAATTAATATATGATGACCGTTACTAATTCCAATAACCTAAAGCCATTTTGTGACGTCATTTAACATTTTTTGACCCCTAGGTACTTAAACTCTAAACCTGGAAATCAAGAGACTTGTTTGGTATATGTGGAGTGTCAGGCAGATTTGGAGCATATTTATTTTACATTTCTGTTCTAGTAAAGATAAACATTGTGTAGGTTTCTGAGTTAAAGAGTTTTAGATTTTATATATTTAAATGCAGGTTGAATTGTAGGCTTAATATTGACAAGTATTGCTTCTACCTTGTTTTCTGCTATAGCCCTAGTGTCTGGCACAGGAGCCAGACATGATTTGCTAAATGAATAAAGAAAAAATAGTGGTGATGAGAACAATAGTGGCAATTCCTCTACCCACCAATTTATTTGTTGTAAAATTAATATTACACACACACACACACACACACACACACACACACACACGTTTTGCCCCTGGAAAAGGTGCCAAGGATAAAGAGATCCATTAGGAAGCTAAGATGAAAACAGTTCAGATCACAGAAAATAAATATGATCTGTGGCAGTAGGGATGGAGAACAAAAACTTACGGCATAGCATCTTCTGAAGACTTGAAAATATTTGTTTGCCCAGGAGGTGTGTGCTGTAAGGGCAGATGGAGAGAGGCAGGGCAGTATAGGGTGATTCCAAGGTATTCAGTAGATTTCTGGGGAGACAGGATAATGCCTTGACCATATCATGAAATGTCTGGAAATGTTTTGAAAAAGGAATATTAAGCTCATAACTCAGTCTCAGGTCTGGAAGGCTCATACAATCATCAAGGGTGTGGATGACTGCTAGAACCACTTCGCCTCTTATTGTCTCTGTTATTAAAGACAGCGGCTTCCTAAATAGGCTAACAGATTGTGACTAGGGGCTTTTCAGTTTTTTAAAAGCTAAGATTGATGGAAAACCAAATTAAATGATAAATGCCAGAAGAGATCTTGTTTCTGCAGACTGGTGACATTTATTTCCTGCATACTTTGATATTGCATTAAAGTTCTTATTAATTTTTGTTTTCATTACTGACTTTTAAATGATAACATTCCAGATGACATTTTACAATAAGAAAGTTTTTTGCCATCTGAAAGTATAACTAATTACCCAACATATTTCATGTTATCTAAATAGTACCTTCCTAGTTATATATATTTTCTCAGTATTTAATAAAGCTATTTGAATAAAATAGCTTTATTTCTAATAAGACTTTTAATTGAGCTGTGACAGATGTGTCCTTTCAGGTTTTTCTTTTATTTACTCACATTGCTTTGCAATCTCCACCTTAACAGTCACCAAGAGCCCAAAAGACTTGACTCCTTCACTACAAGTATTAGGTTGTAAAAACAGAAAAAAAAAATGGTTGCAAGTTACTGTTTCTCATTAGAAAGAAAAATGTACCCCTGTGATTAAATTGGCCGGAGATGACAGATTCTAAGGCCATCCCTATCTCTGTACCCGGACTAAACTAAGTGTCCCACTACCGTGCCAAGTTCATTCTGTCTTCCGTGTCTTTTTTCATGGCACTCTCTACATATTCTTAGGAGTTCATGAGCACTGAGTTCAGTTCCTAGAACCATTACGAAACTTTCCATGCTCATTACAATCCATGAGATGTTATTTGTTCATTCATCATTTATCAGCCAGTGAACAATATTTACAATTCAATATACTAAGGATGGGAATAGAGGTTTGGAAACGTGCTATGAAAATACAGCAGAGGTTCATCTTCCTCCTGGTTACCATTTTTAGCATTTTTGTTATATCTTTCTCATCACATCTTTTCAGTTGAATTTAACTTTTATAAAACAGACTCTGTTTTTATGAAAGAAAACGTGTACTACTCTCCACCCCCTCACTCTTACTATTCCTGCTACACTTTTTCTGTCGTGGTTAATTATTGTTGAAGTAAGGTTAATTATTGTTTAAGAATTGTGGTGACTTAATTTAAAGTAATTTTTAGAATTAAAAAAGAAAAGAAATGAGGTGAATCTGTTACTCTGGCTAGGATTTAGGGCCTAAGGCTCTAGATGACTTTGGTCACTTTTTTTTCTTAAGAAAAAAGATGGAATTTAAGTCTTATTAAGGACAACAGAAAGCTCCCACTAACCACCCCTCTACACACACACACACGTATTGAGTAACAAAGATGGTTTGGGCCTTGTGAAATGAAGGGACATAAATTCCATATGGATTTCCAGACATCTCTTCCTAGTGTATTATACTAGCTAAATCTTGATGCTTCACTTCTCAATTTCCCTTAAAGAAAAAGGGGATCAACGCAGCCCATCTTGACTTATAACAAGGACATAAAAGACAGGATCAGAATGACCATGCTAGAAACTTTTAGACAACATTTGTTTTGCTTCCTCACTTTCTTCAATAAGATCACTTTCTTTCTAAAAATAAATTTAGCCACTGATAAAACAATGCTAGAATAAATGGGAGCATTTGTAGTAATGGTGCTGCTATGGAACAATTTTTTTGAGGTGCAGAATCAAAAACTCCTTATTCTGAGGCCACATATAATTTTTTTGCCAAAAGTTTTGTTTAAGGAAGATGTGAAGACCTGAGTTGAAAAGGGCCGTAATAAAATCATTTTCACTGATGGTCAGAGGTATATAGATGTGAAAAGTCCTTTTAGGAAGGTGGTTTGTTACAAGTCAGCTGTAGTGCACTGATGTCAGTCAAACCCTTCAGTATTGGGCCAACCATGAAATTTAAATGATGCATAAAAAAATGCTTTAGAAGCAACAGAGAATGCATATTATTACTTTGACATATAGCAGATCGAATGCTAAGCAGAGGGCTTTGCAATATTTTATGTAAGTGAGTACCTCTTGCTGTGAATAAAGCAAAAAGGGTAGCATAAGATAGAAATGGCTCATTTACAGAAACATGAAAGATCTCTGTTAAGAGAAGGAAGTAATATCACGAAATGTTATACCCAGTAACGATGGATTACTGAAAGGAGACTAAGAAAATAGTGGAATATCCTAAATAAATGTAATCTGCAAGTTTGGGATGAAAATTCTAGAAATTAAAGTGTGCCCAAGAATAGGAAAGATTGATAATCACTATATTAATATTCATGAGGAGGTTTTTGGGGTGAAAACATTAACTTGTGGCAGGAAAATATGAACATATAAGACTTAAGGTAATGGATTACATTTCCTTGAGGCATCTTACTGTTACCACATTCCATGGCCACCAGCGCTTTTGCCAATAAGTAATTCTGATCATAAGAAAGCCAGATTAGAAAGGGTATGGCAAGCTCATTAATTTATCAAAGAAAAATCCATTGAGTCCCTAAATATGAGGACATAAGACATGACACAACCTTATATATTTTCGTGTCCTGTTGAAAATACACGCAAAGACACGCAGAGTGCTCTGTTATAAATAATATATTAAGGGGTAACTCCAAGACTATGCAATGACACAGGAAGGTGCTTAACAATATTGGTGGCATAGTAGGTGTCTTGGAAGGCTCCTAGAAGAGAGAAATTTAAAAGGAAACCAACTATAAGAAATTATAAGAGAACAATTGAAGGTTTGAGTACAGTGCTGAAGTGTCTAGATGAGGAATAAATTATTTCAGATAGGGGAATTTCTTTTAACATCTTTCCAGAATATATAATCATTAAATATGATCACCTTGCTGTACAATAGATATCCTGAATTTATTCCTACTATCTAATTTTGTATCTGTTTACCAACATCTCTTCAATCCCCAGTAACGGAATTGCTAGATCATATGGCAGTTCTATTTGCAGTTTTTTGAGGAACCTCCAACTGTCTTCCACAGTGGATATACTAATGTACATTACCATCAACAGTGTGGAAGGGTTGCTTTTTCTTTTGTCTTTTTGATGATAGCTATTCTAACAGGAGTGAGGTGATATCTATTTGTGGTCCTAATTTTCATCTCTCTGATAATTAGTAATGTTAAACATTTTTTCATGTACCTGTTAGCCACCTATATGTCTTCTTTTGAGAAATGTTGATTGGGGTTCTTTGTCCATTTTTAAATTGGATATAAGTTTCTTACTATTGAGTTGCTTCAGTTCCTTGTAGTTTGTGAATATTAACCCACTATCAGATGTATAGTTTGCAAATATTTTCTCCTATTCTTTAGGTTTTCTCTTACTCTGCTGATTGTTGCATTTTCTGTGCAGAAGCTTTTAAATTTGATGTGATTACATGTTTCTATTTTTACCTTTGTTGCCTGTACTTTTAAGATTATATAAAAAAAAATTGCCCTGATCAATGTTATAGAATATTTCCCCCATGTTTTCTCCTAGTTTCGTAATATCAGGTTTTATATTTATGTTTTTAGTTCATTTTGAGTTGATTTTTGTATATGGTGTGAGATACGAGTCTAATTTCATTTTTCTGGATATAGACATTTAGTTTTCTCAGCACAATTAAAGAGACTATCCTGTCTCCATTGTGATTTCTTGACACCTTTGTCAAAAATTAGTTGGCTGTAAAAAGAAATTATTAACAGAGTAAATGGACAACATTTAGAATGGGAGAAAATATTCACAAACTATACATTCAACAAAGGACTAATATTCTTTGTCAAATTTACAAGGAACTCAGTAAGAAAAAAACAATAAAAAGTCAAAAAAGGACATGAAGAGATTATTCTCAAAATAAGACATACAAGTGGCCAGCAAACACATGAGAAAATGTTTATCATTACTAATCATCAGATAAATAAAATCAAAACCATAATGAGATAATATGTTACACCAGTCAGAATGGCTGTTATTAAAAAGTCAAAAATAACAAATGTTGATGCGTATGCAGAGAAAAAGGAATGCTTATACACTTTTGGTGGGAATGTAAAGTACTAAAACTTCTATGGAAAACAGTATGGAAACTTCCCAGAGAACTAAAGATATAGCTACCATTTAACCTAGAAATCTCACTATTGGGTATCTACCCAAAGGAAAAGAAATCATTATATAAAAAGACACCCGCACTCATATGTTTATCATAGCACTAGTCACAGTAGCAAAGTCAGGAAATTAACCTAAGTGCCCATTAACACAAGACTGATAAAGAAAATGTGATATATATACATCATGAAATACTACACGGCCATAAAAAGAATGAAATACTGTCTTTTGGAGCAACATGGATGGAGCTGGGGGTCATTGTCCAAAATAAAATAACTCAGAAACAGAAAATCAAATATTACATATTGTCACTGATAAGTGGGAGCTAAACAATGGGAACACATGGACATAAAGATGGAAATAATAGACACTGGAGAATCCAGTGGGGGAAGTATATGGAGGGTGAGGGTTGAATAATTACCTGTTGGGTACAGTGTTCATTATTTGGGTGATGGGTACACTGGAAACCTAACCCTCACTATTATGCAATATATCCACGTAGCAAATCTGTACATGTATCTCCTGAATCTATAATAACAATTTAAAAAGAGAATCATTTGGCTATAAATATGTGTATTTATTTCTGGGCTCCTCATAGTGTTCCGTTGTTTTTATGCCAGTACCATATTCTTTGCATTATCATATCTTTTTAATTTATTTTGAAGCCAGGTACTGCTATTCCTCCAGCTTTATTCTTTTTGCTCAATATTGCTTTGGCTATGCTGAGTGTTTTGTGGTTCCATACAAATTTTAAGATTGTTTTTCAATTTCTGTGAAGAATATCTCTTGTATTTTAATAGAAATTGCATTAAATCTATAAATCTCTTTGGGTATTCTGGGCATTTTAACAATATTAATTTTTCCAATTGATAAACATAGAATATCTTTCCATTTACTTGTGACTTCTTTAATTTCTTTTTTTAGTATTTTACACTTTTTAATGTAGAGATCTTTCACTTTCTTGGTTAAATTAATTCCTAAGAATATTATCTTTTAAGAAATCTTTTGTAAATATTAATGTGTTCTTAATTTATTTCTCAGATAGTTCAATGTTCATTTATATAAACACTACTATTTTTTTTTTATTGTCTCCTGCAGCTTTACTGAATTTGTTTATTAGTTTTAACAGTTTTTTGGTAGAGTGTTTTTGGTTTTCTATATATAAGATCATGTTATCTGCAAATAGGGTCAATTTCGTATTTTTCCTTTCCAATTTGAATGCCCTACATTTCTTTCTCTTGTCTAATTACCCTGGCTAGGACTTCCAGTGCTGTGTTGAATAGAGGTGGTAGGCGTGGGCATTCTTGTCTTGTTCCGAATATCAGAGGAACACTTTGCCATTTTCTGCCATTGAGTATGATGGTAGCTATGGGTTTGTCATCTATGGCCTTTATTGTGTTGAGGTACATTCCTTCTCTACCTAGTTTGTTGAATCTTTTTATCATGAAATAATTTTGAATTTTGTCAATGCTTTTCTTGCATCTATTGAAATGATCATATGGTTTGTGTGATTTGTTATTTATTACATTTATTTATTTTTGTATATTGAACTACCTTCATATACTGATATGGTTTGGCTCTGTGCCCCTACCTAAATCTCATGTTAAACTGTAATTCCCAATGTTCGGGGAGGGACCTATAGGAGGTGATTGGATCATGGGGGTGGATTTCCCCCTTGTTCTCATGATAGTGAGTGAGTTTTCATGAGATCTGGTTGTTTAAAAGTTTGCAGCACTTCCCCCTTCTCTCACTGTCTCTCCAGCCACCTTGTGAAGGCCTGGTTGCTTCCTGTTTACCTTTCACCATGATTGTAAGTTTCCTGAGGCCCCCCAGCCATGTCTCCTGTACAACATGTGGAAGTGTGAGTCAATTAAACCTCTTTTCTTCATAAATTACCCAGTGTCAGGTAGTTCTTTTTAGCAATGTGAGAATGGATTAACACATATACCTAGAAAGAATCCCGCTGGATCATGGTGAACACTCATTTTAATCACCGTTGAATTTATTTTTAAAATAATTTGTTAAGGATTTTTGCATGTACGTTCACCAGGGAGGTTGACCAGCATTACCCTCATCTTAAAACCAGTAAAGGACACCAGAAGAAAGGAAAACAGTTCTGGTGTCCTTTTCTGGTTTTAAGATGAGGGTAATGCCTGTCTCATAAAATTAGTTTGGAAGTATTCTCTTCTTTTCTGTTTTTTGGAAACATGTGAGAATTGGTATTCGTTCCTTAAATGTTTGGTAGAATTTAGCCTTGAAGCCGTCTGGTCTTGGGCTTTTCTTTGATGAAAGAAATTTATTACTGACTACTTAGTCATTATGGGTCTGTTCAGATTTTCTGTTTATGATTCAAACTTGATAGGTTGTATGTGTCAAGGAATATATCTGTATCTTCTAAGTTATCCAATCTGTTGGTGTACAATAATCTCTCATGGTCCTTTGTATTTCTGTGATATCAGTTGTAATATCTCCTCCTTTATTTCTGATTTTGTTTATTATAATCTTCTCAGTTTTTTTTTTACTAGTTAGTCCAGCTAAAAGTTTGCAAAATTTGTTTGCAAATTCTACAGTTTGTCTGTTCACATTGTTGATAGTTTCTTTTGCTGTGCAGAAGCTCTTTAGTTTAATTAGATCCCATTTGTCAATTTTTGCTTTTGTTGCAATTGCTTTTGGTGTCATTGTCATGAAATTTTTGCACGTTCCTATGTTCAGAATGGCATTACCTAGGTTGCCTTTCAGGATTTTTATAGTTTTAAGGTGTAAATTTAAGTCTTTGATCCATCTTGAGTTGATTTTTATATATGGTATAAAGAAGGGTTCTAGTTTCAGTCATCTCCATATGGCTAACCAGTTATCCCAGCACTATTTATTGAATAAGAAGTCCTTTCCCCATTCCTTGGTTTTGTTAGCTTTGTCAAAGATCAAATGGTAGTAGGTGTGTGGCCTTATTTCTTTGCTCTTCATTCTGTTCCATTGGTCTATTTGTCTGCTTTTGTACCAGTACTCTGATGTTTCAGTTACTATGCCTCTGTAATATAGTTTGAAGTCAGGTAGGGTGATGCATACAGCTTTGTTCTTTTTACTTAGCATTGGCTTGAATATTTCAGATCATTTTTGGTTCCATGTGAATTTTAAAACAGTTTTTTCTAGTTATGTGAAGAATATTATTGGTGGCTTGATAGGAATAGCATTGAATCTGTAGATTGTTCTGGGCAACATGGCCATTTTAATGATACTGTTTCTTCCTATCTGTGAGCATAGAATCTTTTCCAATTTGTTTGTGTCATCTCTGATTTCCTTGAACAGTATTTTGCAATTTTCATTGTAGAGATTTTTCACTTTCCTTATTAGCTATATTCCTAGGTATTGTATTCTCTTTGTGGCAAATTATAAATGGGAATGCATTCTTGATTTGCCTCTTAGCTTGGCCTTTGTTGGTGTATAGGAATGCTGGTGATTTTAGTACAGCAATTTTGTATCCTGAGATTTCACTGAAGTTGTTTATCAGCTTAAGGACCTCTGGGGCTGAGTCTATGGGAGTTTCTATATGTAGAACTATGTCATCTGCAAACAGGGATAGATTGACTTCTTCTATTCCTAATTTGATGCCCATTATTTGTTTAACTTGCCAGATTGCTAGCCAGGACTTCCAATAGTATGTTGAATAGGATGGTTAGAGAGGGTATCCTTGTCTTCTGCTAGTTTTCAACGGGAATGCTCTCAGCTTTTGCCCACTGAGTATAATGTTAGCTATGGGATTGTCATCGATGGCTTATTATTTTGAGGTATATTCTTTCAATACCTAGGCTATTGAGAACATAAAAGTATGTTAAATTTTGTCAAAAGACTTTTTTGCCTCTATTGAGGTAATCTTGTGGTTTTTGTCTTTGGTTCTGTTTATTTAATAAATTACATCTATTGATTTGCATATGTTGACCCAACCTTGCATCCTGGGAATAAACCCTACTTGATCATGGTGTACGAGTTTTTAATGTGCTGCTGGATTCAGTTTGCAAGTGTTTTACTGAGGATTTTTGTATCAGTGTTCATCAGGAATAGTGGCCTGAATGTTTTGTTGTTGTTGTTGTGTCTCTGTCAGATTTTGGTATCATGATGATGCCAAATTTTGGTATCATGATGATGGCCTCATAGAATGAGTTGAGAAGGAGTCCTTCCCCCTCAATTTTTTGGAATAGTTTCAGTAGTAATGATTTCAGTTTTTCTTTGTACATCTGGTAGACTATGGTTGTGAATCTCTCTGGTTCTGGGTGTTTTTGGTTTGGACTGTTTATCACTAATTAATTTTGGAGTGCATTATTAGTATTTTCAGGGATTTAATTTCTTCTTGGTTCTGTCTTGTGAGGGTGTATGTATCCAGGAATTTGTCTATCACTTCTAGACTTTCAAAGATGTTCATAGTAGTCTCTGATGGTTATTAGCATTTCTATGAGGTCAGTGGTAATATCCCCTTGCCATTACTAATTGTGTTTATTTGGATTTTCTCTCTCTTCTTCTTAGTGTAGCTTGTGGCCTTTTTCTTTTTTCTTTCTTTCTTTTTTTTTTTTTCCAAAAATCCATCTCCTGCATTTGTTGATCTTTGAATGTTTCTTTGTGTTTTTATGTTTCAATCTCTTGCAGTTCAGCTCTGATTTTGGTTATTTCTTGTGTTCTGCTAGCTTTGGGGTTGGTTTGCTTTTGCTTCTCTAGTTCTTTTACTTGTGATGTTAGGTTATTAATTTGAGATCTTTATAACTATTTAGTGCTATACATTTCCCTCTTAACACTCTTTCAGCTGTGTCCCAGAGATTTGGGTATGTTGTGTGTTTATTCTCATTAATTTCAAAGAACTTCTTGATTTCTGCCTTAATTTAATTTACCCAAAAGTCATTCAGGAGCAGGTTGCTTCATTTGCATATAATTACATTGTTTTGAGAACTTTTTTTAGTCTTGTTCTCTAATTTTATTGTGCTGTTGTCCAAGAGTGTATTTGATATGATTTCATTTCTCTTACATTTGCTGAGGATTGTTTTATGTTCGATTGTGTGGTTGATAGTAGAGTATGTGTCAGGTGGCAATGAAAGGAATGTGTATTCTGTTATTTCTGGGTAGAGAGATCTGTAGATATCTATTAGATCTATGTTGTCCAATATTGAGTTTAGGTCCTGAATATCTTTGCTAATGTTCTGCCTCAATGATCTGTCTAAAACTGTCAGTGGTGTGTTGAAGTCTCCCACTATTATTATGTGGGAGTCTAAGTCCCTCTGTAGGTAAATATTAACTTATTTTATGAATTGGAGTGCTCCTGTGTCAGGTACATATATATTTAGGACAATTTGGTCTTCTTGTTAAATTGAATCTTTTACCATAATGTAATGCTTTTTTTAAAATTTAATCTTTGTTGTTTTAAAGTCTGCTGTGTCAGAAATTAGGATAATAACCTCTGATTTTTTCTGATTTCCATTTGCTTGGTAGATTTTTCTCTATCCCTTTATTTTGAGCCTGCGAGTGTCATTGCATGTGAGATGGGTCTCTTGAAGACAGCATGCCATTGGATCTTGGTTCTTTATCTAGCTTGTTACTTTGTGCCTTGTAAATGAGTTACTTCACTCATTTAAATTCAAGGTTAGTATTGATATGTGTGGATTTGATCCTGAAATTGTGTTGTTAACTGGTTATTATGCTGACTTGTTTGTGTGGTTGCTTTGTAGTGTCACTGGTCTGTGTACTTAGTGTGTATTTTTTTTTTTTTTTTTTTTGAGACGGAGTCTTGCTCTGCCGCCCAGGCTGGAGTGCAGTGGCCGGATCTCAGCTCACTGCAAGCTCCGCCTCCCGGGTTCACGCCATTCTCCTGCCTCAGCCTCCCGAGTAGCTGGGACTACAGGCGCCTGCCACCTCGCCCGGCTAGTTTTTTGTATTTTTAAAGTAGAGACGGGGTTTCACCGTGTCAGCCAGGATGGTCTCGATCTCCTGACCTCGTGATCCGCCCGTCTCGGCCTCCCAAAGTGCTGGGATTACAGGCTTGAGCCACCGCGCCCGGCCCTAGTGTGTATTTTTTAAACAGCGTTTCCATTCCATATGTAGTACCCCCTTCGAGATGTCTTGTAAGACTGCAGTTCTAGGGTGATCTCAGGGAGATTTGAAACTGCTGCCATCCAGAAAACACCAGCACGGGTAGCTGGAGTCCCTGGTTGGCATGTCCTACAGTCCTGCTTAGTAAGGAGGAAGATCAGGGACTTGTTTAAAAAAAAAAAAAAAGTAGTCTTGTCACTCTATTGTAGAGCAGCTGTGGTGCATTGGGGGTCCATTCTAGCCCCCAGTTGCCTCTGACTCTCCAAATCCAGAAAGCAAAAAAAGTTAAGTTTGTGAAACAGTAAAGATGGCAGCCTACCCCCCCTCTGGGAGCTCTGTCCCGGGAGGTTTGTATCCACTGTTGGCTAGAAAACATTGACAAGGGTGGCTGAAGACCCTGCCCTGGTTGGGAGATTCCACTCAGTAAGACAAATGATGGATGAGAAGTCTGGCCACTTTCCCATAGAGCTGCTGAACTGTGCTGGAGGACTGTTCTAGACTCTAGTTGCCTCAGTCTTCCTAGAGCTTAAGAAACAATAATTGAGTCTGTGAAACAGCAAAAGATAGTGGCTTGCCCCTCCCCTTGGGAGCTCCATGTCAAGGAGGTGCAATGCTCCTACCAATGGCTTGCTAAACGCCTATGCCAGTGAGCGTTATTCTGTGGGTTTCCATAGAAGCAGGGTTTTCAGCCTGTTGCTGATCAGCCTCCTGAATTAAGCCTTTCCTAGGGGTGTATATGAAGGTCTAACCTCCAGCTTTACTGGAGCAAAGTAACTTTACTTTGCTGGAGCTCTAGTAACTTTTCCTGGGAAGCCCAGGTATCTAAAATTCCTGGGCCTCTGCATGTGCCTGAGTAGCTGCTCTGCTGAGACTCCACATAACTACGAAGGCCTTGGTGGAGTGCGTTCTTGAGGTGTTCTTGGGACTGCAAAGATCAGTGGAAGAAATATGGGTCCCCAGGTTTGTTCACTCACTCACTACTTCCCTGGGTTGTGGAAGTTCCCTTGGCTCTGTATCACTTTTGGGTGGATGGATGTCCTGCTTGATTTTCTCTGTTGTCTGTGGGTCAAGCTGTTTCCTTGATGAGTCCCAGTTTGCATACCTGGATATTTCCATTGAAGGTGCTGCATTTACTTCCCCTTATATTTCTCTGTATGAGAGTGGCACACACTAGCTGTTTCTAGTCAGCCATGTTGGCCAACCCCTTCAGGTATTTCTTTATAGCAATGCAAGAATGGCCTAATACAGAAAATCAGACTGGGGGTGGGATATTGTTATAAAGATACCTGAAAATGTGGAATCAGCTTTGGAACTGGGTAACAGGCACAGGCTGGAAGAGTTTGGAGGGCTCAGGAGAATATAAGGGAAAGTTTGGAACTTCTTAGAGACTGGGTAAATGGTTGTAAATAAAATGTTGATAGTGATATGGATAGTGAAGCCTAGTCTGAAGGGGTCTCCAATGGAAATGAGGAACTTATTGGGAACTAGAGCAAAGGTCATGCATGTTATGCCTTAGCAAAGAAATTGGCTACATTCTGTTCATATCCTAAGTACTGTGGAAAGTTTTACTTCAAAGTGATGATTTAGGGTATCTGATGGAAGAAATTTCTAAGCAACAAGTGTTCATGAAGTAGCCTGACTGCTTTTAGTGGCCTATCTCAGATATAGGAGGAAAGAAATGACTTCCTGTTAAAATTTACATTTAAAGAAAATCAGAGGGTAAAAGTTTGGAAAATTTGCAGATATGGCAGAGAAATACAAGCAGGCTGTGAAGCAACCACTTGCTGGAGATATTTGCATAACTAAACGGGAGTCAAGTGCTACTATCCAATACAATGGGGGAAAAAGCCTTGAAGGCATTTCAGAGAACTTTACAGCAGAGGCTACTGTCACAGGCCCAGAGGCCTAAGAGGAAAGAATAGCTTCATGGGACAGGCCCAGTTTCTGCTGCCATGTGCAGCCTCAAGACAATGCTGCCTACATTCCAGCCTCTCCAGCTCCAGCCATTGCTTAAAGGGGCTCAGGTACAGGTTGTGCTTCCACTTTGGATAATGCAAGCTGTAAGCCTTGGCATCTTCAACATGATGTTAAGCCTATAAGTGCACAGAATGAGTGTGAAGAATGCTTAGCAACCTCTACCTGGATTTCAGAAGATGTATGAGAAAGTTTGGGTGCCCAGGCAGAAGCATCCAACACAGAAGAAAGATGAAGACCAGAAGATTCAGCAAGTCTCCTCATTCCACTTTCTTCTGCGTGCTTTATTCTAGCCAGGCTGGCAGTTGATTAGATGTTTCCCACCCTGATTGAGGGTGGGTCTGCCTCTCCCAGTCTACTGACTCAAATGTTAATCTCCTTTGACAGTACCCTCACAGACACACCTAGAAACAATACTTTGCATCCTTCAGTCTAATCAAGTTGGCAATATTAACTATCAAACTTTACATTCTATTTTCTTTTTTCTCCTCAGACTGTATTTTTAAAAATAAGTTGTCTTCAAGTTTACAGATTACTTTTTCTACCTCATCAATTCTGCTGTTGATTATTTTCTTAATGTGTGCTGAGCTTCCTTAAAACAATTATTTTGAATTTTTTGTTAGGTCATTTATTTATCTCCATTTTGTTAGGGTCAGTTACTGCCATTTTATTTTGTTGGTTTGTTGATGCCATATTTCCTGATTATTTTTGATACTTCTGCCCTGTGTAATAAGCACATTTTAGGAAACAGATACTCATTCCAGTCTTCACAAACTGGGTTTGTCTAGGAAAATATTTTTTTAAACAGTAAACCTATCCAGTGATTCTTTGCAGGCTGTCTAATGTATTTCTTAAGCCCAGGGCTGCTGCAGCTAACATGGTGCTGAGCTGCAATCTTATGACTCCTGAGGCTGGCATGAAGCTCTTTCATGCCTAGAGTTTACAAGTCCAAGGTTTTTTAGGCCTGCTTGCTACTGAAAGTTTTCTGGAGAGCAGGGTCACTGAGGTCAGCTGGCAGTAATGCAGATGCAAACCAAGTTTACCTCAAAGGTTCTATGGGTTGCTGCCTAGTTTTGGGGCACGTCTGGAGGCTCAGTCTACAGGTACCAGCCTAGAATCAAGGCTTTTCGGGGTCTATGCGGGCTTGGGTTTAACTACGGCAGCCTTGGTGTTAAAGTTCAAAGCAAAGTTCTGCATTCAGTTCCCTTTCTTTCCTTCCATTGGATAGTATCTCATTTCATTGTGCTTATTACAATGCCTGGCTCTTGATTAATTTTCAGTATATTTAGTTATCACTATCAGGAATAGTAAGAACAACTATAATATTACCTTGTGGTATTATTGATATTATTGATTTTTATTTGAGAATAAGTTTAGCCTAACAGGAATAAGGATTATTCCCCAAGTTAGTTCATTTCATGGGGTTCTGAAAAGATAAATGATTAATGATATATGCAACCATTAAGATGCTAGTTATAACAAGACTCCACTTGGTGTAATGATTTGAACAGTTTTTAAACATATAATCTGATACCATTATCTGAAACCAAAAATTTATGCGAACAAATGCAGAATAATGATACTATTATCATTGTGTTATGATGATTTTTTTTTCTTCTTTTCTCAATGTCTAAATTTTTCTCTGAGGTTGTTTGCAATTGAGCTATAATTCTGATTCTGTTGCTTACTAATTCTAACACCTTAGTAAGTTATTTATTATTTTCTAACCCTGAATTTAATAATTTAAAAGTTAATAATAGCAATTCTCTCATAAAATTGTTTTGAGTAGTAGATAATTAAATGCCCATTAAAACTTAGTATAACAGTTGGTGCATAGTTTATGCTCAAGATATGTTGTTTTAATAATAAAACTTCAGTAATAGAGAAGAATTCTGAAGTAAAATAGCATATTAATATTTTAAATAATATACAATTAAATAAATTTATTTGGTTTAGTTTTAAACTTATAAACTCATTCATTCAACAAGTATTTACTATCCATTATTTTCTAGCATTATTTGACATGCTGAAAGTTTTAAAAACAGGCAAAAACTTTGTCCTCATGAATATTAGATTCCTATTAAATTGATTTTGATGTACAAAAGTATAACAAAATAAATATAATTAAATGTATTGCCTACAAAATCAACATTAGTGAACATGTGCCACTGTGGGAAGTATATTTGGATATGAGGGTTTTCCTTCTTCTCCTCAGGAATGTTATGCTTTAGGTGTCAGCTGCAGTAGGTCATGGGAGGGTGATGTATGATATACATCTGAATAGTGTCAAAAACATGTCTGGGATGCTGACATATTTCTACTGGCTAGAATCCCCTTAACAATACTTAACTCTCCTGAATTAAATCATTTCTAGGTAATTCAAAATCTTTGTGACTCTCCTTCTAAAATGTTGTTTAAGCAAGGTATTATCACTATCAGGAGAAGGAGAAAAAAGACATAATCAATACACAAGAACAAAGAATAATGAATCAAAGGTGGCACAAAAGGGTGAGAGGGGCTCAAATTAAAAGGAGCATGACAGCTGCGAAGCCTATAAAGGGAAGGGCAAAGATTTACATTAATGAGTTTTTTTTAAAAACCCATCAGACAAACTAATTAAAACTACAAAGTTTAATTGGAGTTAATTGGATAGGGTAGTTTAATAAAAGGAGTGGGAGAAAAAAGTATGTCACTCTTTTCCCTGCTATCAAGCATACTAATGGATGATGAGGCAGAAGCTATTAATCAAGGCAAAACATTCATTCCCTTATTGAATCCTAGAATGTTGGGGCTGATGGGTGTTTTAGATCAAACATCTAACACCATCATTTGATGGATGAGGATGTTAAGAACAAGGACCGATAAGTTTCAGCCCAGGGTCACCTACAGTGGCAATCCAGGGAAAAGAGTTGTCTCCAGTTTCCCTAATAAGAATTTTTCCAAGCACACTCTGTTATAGCTAAAGGCTCATGCCATCCAAGGAATAGGTAGAAGAGATTTTCAGGTCAAGGCTATTTAGAAACCAGGTAATTAGGTATATTGAGAAATAACTGTTTTGATCAAGGAATCCATACAATTAAAACAGCAGTTTGAACGCTCCTTATAGATATTGTGAATGAGAAACAGAGAGAAAAGAAATGAAGAACAGATCAGTGAAGCTGCTTTTGATTGCAAAGCTAATGTGAGGTCCACCTTGCTTAGAACCCTAAGTTGACCTCAAATTCTTCCTGCTCTCCATTAAGGACGTTTTGTGCTGAACTGTATAATGAGTGTTTAATGAAGCCCTTTTACCTCTTTCTTTTGTTTTAAAAAAGAAATAATTATTCTGACAAAGACATTAATGCAGTTCAGTGGAGGAAAGAAAAGTCTTTTTAATAAGTAGCACTGAAATTACTAGATATCCCTTGGGAAAAAAAAATTGATCTTTGACACCTGCCTCACATCATATACAAAAATTAATTTAAGATAGATCATAGATCTAAATGGGAGAGTGAGAGGGAACCTAGGAGGATATCCTTGTGACCTTAGCATGGGTGAAGATATTAAGCAATGTCAAAAGACAAAATTACAGCAAATTTAGTTTAAAGATCCAATTGGATTTTATTTGTAATTCTAGCACTGGGTAATGACTCATTCTAAAAAGCAGAAAATAGAATGAGTGTTTCAATGAGCTGAGCAGTAGACATTAGTTTTATAGGCAGAAAAGGGCTTAAGCAAGCAGAAACAGAACAAAAAGTAGATTGGTCATTTTAAAGTTATTTTCCTTGTAAAGGTTAACGCAGAGAGGACTTCCTTATTATGCCGACTAACACTGATCTGTTTGGAGATCTGGTTATTATCTCTAACTTGCTGGATTTCTCGGAAGGTCAGACAAATAACTTAGTTTTGGCTTGGTGGCATGGTACTTTGGCATGGGTAACTCCATGTTGGTTTATGTGGTTTGTTGGATCTACTGCAGGGACTCAGTCTGATCCAACAGCTTGCTATGCATTTTATTTAACAGCATCAAAAGAAAAAAAGAAGAAGAAATGATAGCTTGAACTTTATCAAATTAAAAACTACTGCTTATCAAAAAGTACCATTAAGTAAGAGAAAAGGAAAACTATAGACTGGGGAAAAATATTTATAATTTAGTTAAAAATACTTGCATCTGACAAGGGACTCATAGACTGAAAATACATAGAACTCCTACAGGTCAACAAGCAAGAGACATCATCTCCATTCCCCATAGCAGACTTGAAAAGATACTTCAAAAAGAAGGTATTCGAATGAACATTAAGTATATGAAAAAAGTGCTGAATAATATTGCTCATAAGAGAAGTGTAAATTAAAACTACTCTTCCATCATAATGGCTAAAAATTAAAACAAGACATACAAAAACAAAACTAACGATATTGAATATTAGTAAAGGTGTAGAGCAACAAACTTGTACTTATTGCTCTTAAAAGTAAAATCACTCTTAACATTTGAAAAACTTTCAGGAAGTTTCTAATTAACTAAATATACACCTACCCTATGACCCAGCCATTCTATTGTTAAATATATACCTAAGAGAAAAATGTTCATATGTTCACCAAAAGATGTGTACGAAATGTTTATATTAGCTTAATTGTAATAGCCCTAAAATGAAAACAACCTAAATGTTTATAAACAAGAGAGTGGATAAATAGTGATATATTTCCACGGTGAGATACTACACAGTAATACAAAAGAAAAAAAACACAATATGGATAAATAATAAAAACATTATTTTCAGCAAAATAAATTGTACACAAAAGAGTACTTAGCTATATGTTTTTATTTTTAGTTTCAAGAATAGGAAAAATTATTCTATGGAGAAATTAGAATAGTGACTCCCTCTGGCTGTCTGAGAAGGAGGTCATATTGACTTTGATGGACAAAAAAGAAGTTTCTGGGAGATTGATTAAGTAATGGTCACGTGGTGCATACATAGATACCAATTCATAGAACAATATGCAGAGCAGTACACAGAGCAGATTTTTGTAATAGACTATATATAAATTACATCTACATTTAAAAATAATTAAAAAGAAAGAACAAATCAGGTTGAATATTCAAAATGGTGTAGACTTTTGGCCTCCCCCCTCACTCCAGAACTATTAATGGCTGAAACCTTCTCCTGCTCTGATTTCTCTCTCTCCCTCTCCTCTATCTCTTCTTCTCCTCCACTCCCTTCCCCATGACTTCCCTTTTCTTTCCCCTTATTCCTCCTTATAAGATACTTATATAATTAAGGTCTTTTTTTCTCCACTGGCTGAATCCAATTTATGAGACGAGGGTGTTCAAAAAGAGAGTCATCCTAGGCAGGATAACCATGTAACTTATTGTCTAGACCAGGACACTTCTAAGAATAAAGTACGTAAGAATGCTCTGTCTCTCTCAATCTCTGTGTGTGTGTGTGTATATACACAATTGTATTTATTAAAATAATTAAAATAATTTATATATTTATTAATATTTAACACATATTTATGTTATAATAAATCATATATTTATTACATAAATTATAAGTTATAATTTAACATGTAAGTTATAAATAACTTATATATATATTAAAATAATTAAAATTAAATTAGTGTTGAGCACAAAGAAATTTGGAAGTAATATTACTTTCCAAATTGCTTTCATTGTGTTAAAAACTATTTTCAAAAGTAAAGATGTGCCATGTGCAGTGGCTCACACCTGTAATCCCAGCACTTTGGGAGGCCAAGGCAGGCAGATCACTTGAGATCAGGAGTTCAAGACTAGCCTGGCCAACATGGTGAAACCCTGTCTCTACCAAAAAATACAAAAATTAGGCAGGTATGGTGGCACATGACTGTAGTTCAGCTATTTGGGAAGCTGAGGTGGGAGAATTGCTTTAACCTGGGAGGTGCAGGCTGCAGTGAGTTGAGATCATGCCACCGTGCTGCAACCTGGGCAACAGTGAGACCCTGTTTCAGAAAAAAAAAAAAAAAGTAAAAATGCAAAAAAGTTAAAAATAACATAGATCTTTGAATGTTAAATACATAAACAGCAACCCAACCGTTTATTTTGTTGATTGAGCATTAAAAATTACATAAGCATAATAATTTTTCTTAGTATATTTTTACATACTTTAATCGTTTCTTGCTTACATTTAATACTGTGTCATGTATATTTATCTGAAAAGTATATTTTAATAGTCTTATTAAAGTTTTAGTAAGATTGCCTACAATCTTCTGGCTAGTAAATTTGAAAGTGCTGACACTTTCAATTAATGCTTACTCTTTTAATCATACCCTTAATAGAAAAAAAATTCTCTCTACCCTGTGCAAAGATACATGTTAGGCTCAGAGCATGTTATTGTAATGAAGTGTATTGTCAGTTCTAACTTTTATTTTGTAAAATGTATAAATGTTTCAGCCAAACGTCTTCCTTGTACTCTTATTATACCTTAATTCATAGTGCTTCTCTTTTTTACATACTTTTATAAGACAAACTCATTCAATTAGTGGTCTCTATTATTATTTTGCATACTTAGTGGAAATTACATATTGTAACATAGTAGGACTTCTAGTTTCATTATAACTTGGCACAGAATATAAATACAGTATATATACAATTGAAATTAAGATCACTATCCAAAGACTTTCTCCAAAAGGCAAGATCTTTCCAAGTGCCATTGTAAAAATCTAAAAATTATATTAGTGCATAATTTGCATCCTTATTGTTTGATTTGTTTAGTTTCTTGCTTTTATAATGTTCTTTTATCATTTTGATAATTCATTGTTGAATATTTTAATTACAATTTTCAAAAAAGATTTTTTAGAAGATATCAATTTTTAGAGGACTTTTTTTTTTTTTTACAATAAAGCTAAATAATATTAAGGATTTCAGATTTATTTACAAGATAGTTCTTAAAAAGACTCTTGTTGATAAAGGACAGTATAGAGAGCAGTTATGGTCTGCCATCCTAAAGCATTATTTTTGTATTTAACATAAAATTTATCTCAAAAGTGTTGTAGTTTATCACTTTGTACATCTTTCTTTCTGTGTATGTGTATATACACACATATGCATTGGTAAATTATGCAATTACAACTTTTATTTGAATTAGTGGAATAACACAGTTTAAGACACATGTAAATTATATTATTAGTACAATTAATTCCAATTATATTTCTGTCCTAAAAATCTCTACAAACCTTGTTTGTTATCATAACATTATGGTTCTATCAAAATTTCTATTCATATTATCACCACAATAATGTTTTTTAAATTTTGAACTTTTAAGTTGAATTTGCAATATTAAAAGTAATGTCAGATCCTTCATCTTTTAGAGAACAAACACCAAAATGCCTTACTTTGATTCCATGAATGGGTTAAAATTATTGAAATATTATTGAACTTACATGACTTTCTATTTAAAGTTGATATAAATGTTTCATCATTTAAAACTGTTTGTAAAATTCTTCTGCTAATGGAGCAAATGCATTAGCTACTCCTTGAATTTCATATATGTCCAAGATAACTTGGAATTGAACATGAGCAAATTTAATTTTGAAGAATAGTAATGCAATCTAACTGAACAGTCATGCTTCATATAGTGATATATAATATACAATTTACATATCACAAACTTACATTACATAAATTTGCTGATGATAAGTTGTCATCTTTGTGTACATTTTTTCTGACTGACTTTTGAAGGTGACATTGATACCTCAACAGATTTATGTTTTTGTCTGGTCACTAACATCACCCTGGCCCCCATGATGGTTTGTAAATATTGACATAAAACTTGTGCAAGTAATATAAACACAGTCAACTTTTGTGAGAAAATGAAGTTCTGTGTCTAAAATTTTTTACAAACATCTTTTTATTGTTAACACATTGTTGCCAAAGGGATTATTACAAAATAAATATAAATGTTACAAAATAATAAAATAGTTTTAGAATTATAACATTATGTGTGACAAAACCATTTTAGCAAGAATATTCTGGATACTCTATCTAATCTATGGCAGAATTTCTCAGCCTGTATTTCACACACAGGTTTCATGTATAATCCAGTTATAATATTTATTGATTTGTACTAACCCTACCAACTGTTGATCTGGTGGACATAAACATTTTGAATGCCATAGTACAGTAAAATTGGCTAACTCATCTAGTGGCAGGCATAACAGAACCAAAAAGTAATCCACTACTACCTCAAACTGAAGAGTTAGTTCTCCCAGGCTGCTTCTGTCTGAGGTCACTTTGTTTTATGAATGAGTATCCCATATAGTGTTCTTGAAATGGAACTCCTTGAAAAATTTAAGAAAGAACCAGAGAGGGGTCTTCACAGGTCGTATTTGAGATTTATTCTCCTATTACAGTGAGAATTCTGTTAACTGCCCATCTGTCTCATACACTACAGGGAGAAACCTCGGCAGATGCTGGGAGCACAAAGCAAAGGTCTACTAAACCTATTTCAGCATTCTTTAATACACTTGTTAATAATAAAACTTCATAAAAATATGGACAAATGTTTAACAATGTAGGAGGCCAGACACATCCATGGATACAGTTTCAGGTAAACTGGAATGTATGGTTACTTTACTTACTTTTAGTTTCTGTCTCACTTGGAAGGTTATCATCTTTAGACTTTTTGTGACTGTAGTGAACCAAAGAGGACAGAAATAAAAGCATAGTGGTGGGTAGCCACGATGGCCTAAGAGAGGCAGCTGTGGTCTGCCTGGCTGTCATGGAGAACAAAAACATTAGTGAATTCTACATTTTTAACTGAGGTATCCAGGTTCTAGCACTGGAACTGACTAGATGATCGGTATGATCCATGGAGAGTGATGAAAAGCAGGGTGGAGTGATGGCCCACCCAGGAGCAACACGGTACCAGAGGGGCCCCTACACCCAGCTAAGGGAGGTGGTGAGTAATTGTGTGACCCTGCCCAGGAATACATGCTTTGCCACCAATTTGTACAACCCGCAGATCAGGAGACCCTCTCATGAGCTCACGCCACCGGGGTCTTGGGTCTGCAGCACAGAGCTGTGTGGAGTCTCAGCAGCCACTCAGGCCCGCACAAAGTCCCAGGAGGTTTGCATTCCCCAGCCCCGGGAATAATAGTGAGACAGTAGATCCTCTCTTCATTCCCCTAGGAAGGGACTGAAGCTAGGGAAACAAGCAGTGTCCTTCTACGGGCGCCACTCCCACAGCACCTCACAAGTTATGACCCACTGACTTGGAATATCAGCCGGCCGGAAGCACCAGACTGGAGACTGCTTGATATAACTGAGTTCCTGGGGGGATAAGCAGCTGCTGCCTCTGTGGCTCCAGTTCACAATTTTGGCCTGCCAGCTCTGGGGAGTCTAGCTGTTCCAGACAGGGAGAAATTCCCCACAACACAGCACAGCACAGCTGTTGTGACAGATGGTGGCCAGACTGCCTCTTTAAGTGGGACCCTGATGCATCCCTCCTCACTGGGCAGGTCCTCCCTGTAATAATGTCAGCAACACCAGCTTGGGTTTTACGAACGGAATTCTGATCTCTTCCTGAGACAGAGCCACCAGGGGGATGAGTGGCCAGCATATCTGCAGATCAGCTGGCGGCCTTTCCTGCCTGCTGACTCTGGAATGTCCCAGAAATCTGGATGAGGAGGGTTCCTGCCAGCGCAGCACACCCACTTTGGCAAGGGTCAGCCAGACTGCTTCTTTAAGTGAGTTCCTGATCCTGTTTCTCCTGACTGGTGTCTCCAGACACCTCCTACAGGAACATTTGGATTGGCATCAGGTCAGTGCTCCCCTGGAACAGAGCTCCCAAGAAAGGAGCAGGCTGTTTTGCAGCCTTCACCAGTGAGACCTCCAGATGTGGGAAAGTCTAAGGCAACTAAAATCTGGAGTGGACCCTCAGCAATCTGTAGCAGCACTATGGAAGAGAGGCCTCACTCTTAAAAGAAAGACAAAGAGAAAACAACAACAGCAAGATCAACAAAAGAAGAACCCACAAAAACCCCATTCAAAGGTCAGCAACCTCAATAACCAAAAATAGATAAGCCCACAAAGATGAGAAAGAATCAATCCAAAAATGCTGACAACTCTAAAATGCCAGAGTGCCTCTTCTCTTCTAACTGATCATAACACCTTGCCAGCAAGGACACAGAACTGGGTGGAGGCTGAGATGGATGAATTGACAGAAGTAGGCTTCAGAAGGTGGGCAATAGCAAAATTCACTGAGCTAAAGGAACATATTCTAACCCAATGCAAAGAATCTAAGAATCATGATAAAAGATTACAGGAGCTAATTACCAGAATTGCCAGTTTAGAAAGGAACATAAATGGCCTGCTGGAGCTGAAAAACACAAAATGAGAACATCACAGTAAAATCACAAGTATCAATAACCATATAGACCAAGTGTGGGAAAGAATCTCAAACTTAAAGACTATCTTTCTGAAGTAAGACAGGAAGACAATAATTGAGAAAAAGTAATGAAAAGGAACAAACAAAACCTTTGAGAACTATGAGATTATGTAAAAAGACTGAATCTATCACTTATTGGGGTACGTAAAAGAGACAGGAAGAATGGAACCATGTTGGAAAACATACTTCAGGATATCATCTAGGAGAACTTCCCCAACCTAGCAAGACAGGTCAACATTCAAATTCAGGAAATACAGAGAACCCCAGTAACATACTCCATGAGAAGAACAACCCCAAGACACATAATCATCAGATTATCCAATGTTGAAATGCAATAACAAATATTAAGTGCAGTCAGAGAGAAAGGCCAGGTCACCTGTAAAGGTAAGCCCATCAGCTAACAGCAGATCTCTCAGCAGAAACCCTAAGAACAAGAAAAGATTGGGGGCCAAGAGTCAGCATTCTTGAAGAAAATCGAATTTCCAACCCAGAATTTAATATGTGGCCAAATTAAACTTCATAAGCTAAGGGGAAATAAAATCCTTTTTGGAAAAGCAAATGCAGAGGGAATTTGTCACCACCAGACCTGCCTTGCAAGAGCCCCTGAAGGAAACACTAATTATGAAAAGGAAAAACTTAGTAGCCTCTACAAAAACACACTGAAGTACTCAGACCAGTGACACTATGAAGCAACTCCATAAACAATTCTGCAAAATAGCCAGCTAGCATCATGATGACAGGATCAAATTCACACTTAAAAATATTAATCTTAAATATAAATGGGCTAAATGCCTTAATTAAAAGACACAGAATGGCAAGCTGAATAAAGAGTCCAGATCCATTGGTGTGTGGTAAGAGACACATCTCACATACAAAGACACATGTAGGCTCAAAATAAAGGCATGGAGGAAAATTTACTAAGCAAATGGAAAACAGGAAAATTCAGGGGTTGCAATCCTAGTATCTGATAAAACAGACTACAAACCAACAAAAACCAAAAAAGACAAAAAAGGAGATTACATAATTGTAAAGGGTGCCATTCACCAAGAAGAGCTAACTCTTCTAAATATATATGCAACCAATATAGGAGGACCCAGATTCATGAAGCATGTTCTTAGAAATTTACAAAAAGATTTTGACTCCCACACAGTAATAGTGGGAGACTTTAATACCCCGCTGACAATATTAGACAAATCATCAAGACAGAAAATTAACAAAGATATTCAGAACCTGAACTCAGCTCTGGATCAAGTGGACCTGATAGATATCTACAGAATTCTCCACCCAAAAACAATAGAATATACATTTTTCTCATCACCACATGACACTTACTCTAAGATTGATCGCATAATTGGAAGTAAAACACTCCTCAGCAAATGCAAAAAACAAAAACAAAAACAAAAAAAACCCCTGGAATTATAACAAACAGTATTTCAGATCACAGTGCGATCAAATTAGAACTCAAGATTAAGAAACACACCTAAAACCAAGCAACTACATGGAAAATTGAACAACCTGCTCCTGACTCTTGCGTAAATAATGAAATTGAGGCAGAAATCAAGAAGTTATTTGAAACTAAGGAGAACAAAGAGACAACATGCCAGAATCTCTGGGGCACAGCTAAAAGCAGTGTTAAGAAGGACATTTATAGCACTAAATGCCCACACCAAAAAGCTAGAAAGATCTCAAATGGACAATTTGACATCACAACTAAAAGAACTAGAGAGCCAAGAGCAAACAAACCCCAAAGCTAGCAGAAGACAAGAAATACCCAGATCAGAGTGGAATTGAAGATCAGAGTGGAACTGAAGAAAATGGAGACATGAAAAACCCTTCAAAATATCAAAAAATCCAAGAGCTGGATTTCTGAAATAATTAATAAAATAGATTGACCACTAGCCAGTCTAATAAAGAAAGGAGAGAAGAATCAAACACATACAATCAGAAATGATAAGAGGGATATCACCATTGACCCCACAGAAATACAAACAACCATCAGAAAATACTATAAACCCCACTATGCAAATAAACTAGAAAATCTAGAAGAAATTGATAAATTTCTAGACACATACACCCTCCCAAGACTGAGCCAGAAAGAAGTTGAATCCCTAAACAGACCAATAACAAGTGCTGAAATTGAGGCAGTAACAAATAGCCTCCCAACCAAAAAAACCCCAGGACCAGACAGATTTATAGCCGAATTCTACTAGAGGTACAAAGAGGAGCTGAAAGCTTTCCTGCTGAAACTATTCCAAACAATTGAAAAGGAGAGACTCCTCTGTAACTCTGTGAGGCCAGCATCATTCTCATATCAAAGCCTGATGGAGATACAACAAAAAAGGAACTTTAGACCAATATTCCTGATGAACATTGATGTAAAAATCCTTAATAAGATACTGGCAAACTGAATCCAGTAGCCCATCAAAAAGCTTATTCTCCATGGTCAAACTGGCTTCACCCCCAGCATGCAAGGTTGGTTCAAGATACACAAATCAATAAATGTAATTCATCACATAAATAGAACTAAAGATAAAACCACATGATTATATCAATAGGTGCAGAAAAGGCCTTCGATAAAATTCAACATCCCTTCATGTTAAAAATTCTCAGTAAATTAGGTATCGATGGAGCATACCTCAAAATAGTAAGAGCCATATACAACAAACCCACAGAGAATATCACACTGAATGGGCAAAAGCTGGAAGTATTCTCCTTGAAAACTGGCAAAAGGCAAGGATGCACTCTCTCACCACTCCTGTTCAATACAGTATTTGAAGTTCTGCCCAGGGCAATCAGGCAACGGAAAGAAATAAAGCGTATTCAAACAGGAAGAGAAAACGCCAATTTACCTTTGTTTGCAGATGATGTACTTCTATATCTAGAAAACCCCATCATCTCAACCCAAAAGCTTCTTAAGCTGATAAGCGACTTCAAGAAAGTATCAGGATACAAAATCAATGTGCAAAAATTTCCTATACACCACCAACAGGTATGCAGAGAGCCAAATCATGAATTAACTCCCATTTACAATTGCTACAAAGAGAATAAAATACCTAGGAATACAGTTAACAAAGAAAGTGAAGAACCTCTTCAAGTAGAACAGCAAACCACTGCTCAAGGAAATCAGAGAAGACAAATGGAAAAATATTCCATGGTGGTGAATAGAAGAATCAATATCGTGAAAGTGGCCATACTGCCCAAAGTAATTTATAGATTCAATGCTATTCCCATTAAGCCACCACTGACATTCTTCACAGAATTAGAAAAAAAAAAACTATTTTAAAATTCATATGGAACCACAAAAGATCCCACATAGCCAAGACAATCCCAAGCAAAAAGAATGAAGCTGAAGGTGTCACACTACCCAATTTCAAAATATGCTACAAAGCTACAATAACCAAAACAGTCTGGTACCATTACAAAAACAGACACATAGACCAAAGGAACAGAATAGATAATTCAGAAATAGGACTGCACACCTACAACCATCTGATCTTCAGCAAACCTGACAATGAGCAATGGGGAACAGATTCCCTATATAATAAATGGTGCTGGGAGAACTGGCTAGCCATATGCAGAAAATTGAAACTGGATACCTTCCTTACATTTTATATAAAAAATAACTCTAGATAGATTAAAGACTTAAATGTGAAACCCAAAAGTCTAGAAACACTAGAAGAAAATCTAGGAGATACCATTAAGGACACAGGCACAGGCAAAAATTCCATGACCAAAACACCAAAAACAATTGCAATAAAATAAAAAGTTGACAGTTGGGATCTAATTAAACTAAAGGGCTTCTGCACAGCAAAAGAAACTATCATCAGAGTGAACAAACAACCTACAGAAGGAGAGAAAATTTATGTAATCTATCTATCTGACAAAGGTCTAATATCCAGAGTCTACAGGGAACTTAAACAGATTTACACACACACACACACACACACACACACACACAAAAAAAAAAAACAACCCCATTAAATAGTGGGCAAAGGATATGAACAGAGAGGTCTTAAAAGAAGACATTTATACAGCCAACAAACATATGAGAAAAAGCTCAACATCACTGATAATTAGAGAAATGCAATTCAAATCCACAATGAGATACCATCTCATGTCAGTCAGAATGGTGATTATTAAAAAGTCAAGAAATAACAGATGCTGGCAAGGTTGCAAAGAAAAAGGAATGCTAGGCCGGGCGCGGTGGCTCAAGCCTGTAATCCCAGTACTTTGGGAGGCCGAGGCGGGTGGATCACGAAGTCAGGAGATCGAGACCATCCTGGCTAACATGGTGAAACCCCGTCTCTACTAAAAATACAAAAAACTAGCCGGGCGTGGTGGCGGGTGCCTGTAGTCCCAGCTACTCGGAGGCTGAGGCAGGAGAATGGCGTAAACCCGGGAGGCGGAGCTTGCAGTGAGCCGAGATCGCACCACTGCACTCCAGCCTGGGTGACACAGCGAGACTCCGTCTCAAAAAAAAAAAAAAAAAAAAAAAAAAAAAAAAAAAAAAAAGAAAAGAAAAAGGATGCTTTTTTACTCTTGGTGGGAGTATAAATTAGCTCAACCATTGTGGAGGACAGTGTGGTCATTCCTCAAAGACCTAGGAGTAAAAATACTGTTTGACCCAGCAATCTCATTACTGGGTGTATAAGTGCATGCATATATGTATATAAAGATACATGCATGTATATGTTCATTGCAGCACTATTCATAATAGCAAAGATGTGGAATCAACCTAAATGTCCATTAATGACACACTGGATAAAGAAAATGTGGTATGTATACACCATGGAATACTATGCAGCCATAAAAAGGAATGAGCTGATGTCCTTTGCAGGGATATGGATGAAGCTGGAAGTCATTAACCTCAGCAAACTAACCCAGGAAAATAAAGCCAAACACTGCATGTTCTCACTTATAAGTGGGAGCTGAATGATGAGAACACATGGATACATGGTGGGGAACAACATACACTGGGTACTGTCGTTGGGAGTGGGGGAGGGAGAGCATCAGGAAAAATAGTTAATGAATGCTGGATTTAATACATAGGTGAAGGGTTGATCTGTGCAGCAAATCATATGGCACATGTTGACCTATGTAACAAACCTGCACATCCTTTACATGTACCCTGGAACGTAAAATAAAATTTGATGAAAAAAATGTTAAATAATAAAAAAGCATAGTTAAGGAGAGGGATGAATTGAATACTTAGGGTAAATGTTCCCTAAATTAGAAAATGCATTATGCAAAAGGAAAACTGATAAAGTACAGACAAACATATTATGATTCATATCTAATTTAGGGAAATACTGAAGAAACATAGTGAGGTGTATGTGTCAGGGTATATATAAGATTGGAAACTTAGTCTATGAACCCTGAGCATTAAATAGGATACAGTGAACTTTAATGATAGATAACAATAACAAAAGAATTTACTCATTGAGATACTACATGGGCTAGGCACTCATTAAGTAGCTAATTTATACAACTAATGGAGGAGATTTATATCAATTTCTCCATTACCTAGATGAGAAATATGAAGATAAAGAAGGAGTAAGAAACTACTAGGTAGAAATACTAGAATTGAAACCCAGATCTGTTATGTTCTAACACACACACATTCTTCTACTATGCCTCTCTAAACTCACTACTCCTTTTATGTAGAACTACACTGCTTAAATTTTATGAATTAAAAACAACCCAAAGCTTCCCATTCAGCATTTCATCCACTCTCCCAAATTTGTCATTTATATCGACTCATGCTTGCATAACCAGAAAATTAAAAGCAGTTGAGTCACTTGAATATGTGAGCCATCTTTGCTCACTCCAGAATCTGTGTCTCTTGTCTCACACTAACTCCATTCTATGGCCACTGATGGCAAATCTGCTACCTTATAGAGTCTTAGATGTATTGCCAGATCCTTGTTCCACTACTGAGTTCCCTTGTTTTGGGTTTTGTAACAAACAACAACAACAAAAAAAAAAAGCAAAAAAAAAAAAACAAAAAAAAAAAAACAAAAAAACAAAAAAAAAATCTTTCTCAAATTATGGAATTTAACATTTTTGTTCAAACCGAAATTGAATCTTAATTATTGAGCTCTGTACTGCCCCTTTAGAAAGTTTTTTTCTTTCTCAATAACATAGGAAAGGCACCATAAAAAAGAGAGCAAAAGAATTCTCAGCATACCTACCATTTTAAATCTAAACTTCACTTTGTCTTGCTCTTGAAATTTTCAGTATCTCACTTTATTAGCTGCTCCTCCTATTTCTTGCTTTACTTTTGTATTTAGGGCTCAGTGTTATTTTCCTGGACCTAATCAAGGCTTCCTCTTAATAATATTAGTTTATTTTCTCATTAGAACACTCATAAATTGACTCCTCTCTATGGGTATATTTGCACAATTTGCTCCTACCTCACAGACCCAATATTTCCTAAGCAAATACAACATGATTCAAAATTAATAGTTCTTATTCAGAGACTGTATAATTTGACTTTAGCACAGGAATATTAAAATTCAAATAGTGCCCTGCCCCAAAGTAGCTTTAACTCAGTTTTATCTGCCTATGTCTAAAGGCCTGAAGAAAATGCGCTTATAAATAGTTGGGGGTTGAGACTTTTGGTCTTGTCTACATCCACATAAAGAAAATTAATGAAACCATAAACTTTTAGGGGTGATGACTTGGCTGACTGCAGATAGAATTCAGTCTTCTCAAAGAGTGAGTGATGATATTATTAAACCACATCTGGCAGAGATTTAAAAATCTGCACCCTTTCTTAGTTCCTCGTAAACTATGGAGGAATAGTAATCTATCCTTTCGTAATTTCTTTTAAGCAGAAACAACGACCTTGATGGACTTCAGGGGCCTATATGGCAGGCTGATTGACACATGCACAGCAGGAGAAACTTGCATCTGCACAGTCTGGGAATTGTCTAGGCCCTTGCCCAAGGAAGACATACAAATTGTCCATATGAAGGAGTTGGAGTCTCATCTCCACCATTTCTCTGCTTCTAGAATAAAAACAAATTCTTAATCATATAATTTTATATTTTTGCCATGTACTAACTGTGTCACTGTTGCTTACTCTTTGTCACATAATAATTGTTCAATGTTGGAAAAGAGTTGCAATCTCTTCGACCCTATTTTTTAAAATCTTTTTACCATAATTTATTTTTAAAATAGCAACATGAAATTTACCATCTTAACCATTTTAAAACGTATAGCCAGTAGTGTTAAGTATATTCTCATTGATTTATGCATCTTGGGAATTGAATTTTATCAGGTTTTCTGAAACTTGGTATTTTTTGACATTGAGAGGTGGATAATTCTTGGTTATTGGGCAGGTATTGTGCATTGAGGTATGCTTAGCAGCATCCCCAGCCTCTACTCAGTAAATGACAGTAGCAACCCCTTTTCCAATTGTGACAACCATTGCCAGATATCACTGGGGCAAAATCAGCCCTGGTTTTGTACCACTGAACTAAAACATCTCCAAATTCCTTCCACTCTGTGTATTCTGTCGTCTTCTGTTGTCTGGAGTGACATTTTTGCTTTTTCAATAGATAAAAATAATTTCTAGAAATATAGTTCAGGAGGATAAGACAGGCATGAGGGGAATGGTGACCTGAGTTTATAATAATAATTTATGTTTTTTGGGGAGATCTAGATTTGAACATTTGGTTTTCATATAAAGTTTATTTTTTATTTACGAAGTAATACTTTGTTTAAAGTATTATTCTAAAGAAAACCATCAATTGTTTCTAAACAACCAAGGAAAGTTACACCAACATGTTGGCATATTTCTTTGTAGTTTTTGTTGTTGTGGTGGTGGTAGTTGTTGTTAAAGGATAACCTATGTTTTTCAATACAGAAGCTACAATCATATTTAGTGGACTTTTGAACTTGTTGGTAAATCTACTTGAAATAATGGCTTTTGTAGAAGACCTGTTTTTGCGGCCTTAAAGTATTACTGCCATTGAAGAGTATGACAATCATGAGATTGTTTATTTGAAGCTTAATTTTGGTGTCACTGTGAAAGGAATTCTAAACACATCACTTTTTTGCAGGCAAAATGCTGTGTTGAGGTTAATCTGGTTTGGTACTCACTGGTATCAGTGCTGTTCTGGTGATTTGGATATCATATATTTTAGAGTCCCACAGGAATGTCTTCTAGGCTGTTTTTCTTCTAGCAATTTCTCTCTTGTGGTTTCTTATTTTGACTTCAGCTTTTGTTGGTCTAAGTTGAGTGGCATATTCTTAGCTCCTGTATGTTTAGAATGTCTTTCTTCTGTCATTAATATTTAAGAACTAAGTTTCTTAACTATACCCTGTAAATATCATATCATTTCACTTCTCAAATTCTCTATAAATTATTCCATTGTTTTCTGAAACTATGTATCTTAAGTTGTTGGGGTCTGAGGCTAGCATGGTTCTTATTTGTAGATGAACTTTTTCCTGCATAGATATTTGAAAGATTTTTTTCTTTATTCATCTAATTCAGATATATTGCTGGGATATGTCTAGATAGGCATTGTGGTTTATTAATTTTTCATTCAATATATTGAGTGGTATATACTTGGGGTATTTTGTTGTTTTGTTTTTAAATTGAGAAAAAATCTCTACAACTGGGAAGAGTATTTTGGACTTTCTCTTTTGTTTCATCTTTTTGGATTTCTTCCTCAAAAACATTGTTGTAATTACGTTTCAGATAGGATGGAGGTGGAAGATAAAGGGAGAATCAGGGTGATCATATACACCAATTTCCTTATGTCAGGCATAGTTTATACCAGTTGTACCAAGGTTACTATAAACTAAAGTTTTAATATTCACTCTCAATAATGTCCAGTTTGGCCTGTGTTCATTGCTATTGGCTCTTCATAGATGGCTGAGTATTATCCTATAATCTGTGGGTAGTGAGGCTCTGCCTTTACTGTTTCATTGGAGAAACGGAATAAGAAATTGTTCACCTAGGTTGTTGACACACCTGGAGGAAAAACAATAGATATCTATCCCTGGCTCACTTCTACTCTGATTCACTCTTCCCTTTATTATAGGACAAACCCATTTATTTTAACTGTTGAGCCAGTCTTTGCATTTCATTAATCTTCTCTCATATTTAGAGCTGCAGCACATGGAATGTTTGAATATGAAAGATGATATAAAGCTGTAGCAGACAAAGAGCAGCTAAATGAAATTAGGTAAAAGTGTAATGTTAGACAGAAAAAGAAATTCAGGCACAAAAATGTGAAAGCATCAAAGAAAATTACAACATACTGAATATTATCAAGAATAGTTAAAGTTCCAGAGTACATATGCAGTTAACAATATAGTCTCAAAATATACAAAGTAAAATCTGTATAATAATGAGAAAACTGACAAAATAATAATTGTAGACAAAAGATTTTAATACCTCCTGTCAGAAAATAATAAATCAAGGTAAAAAAAATAGGCAGAGCAATATAAAAGATGCCTATAACATTTTACACCAACAAACACAGAATACACATTCTCTTTAACATGCATGCTCCAGTCACTAACATTTCTCTGGAAACAGAATCTAAGATGGAGAGCAATAGGCAGAATATTCTTGAGGATGTGCTTTTAGGAGATATACTTGTACATATGTGAACACACTAGTTTCAGGCAGAGAGGGAACCTGCCACACAAAATATTGCTAGTGAAGCTCAACCAATCCTAATGAGGGCTCTTCCAAGATTTTCCAAACTGAGAGAAAGGGACTTTGCATGTCACTGTCTGTAGTCACTGGCTACAGGCTGAACCAGGGAAGGGAGAGATCCTTGAAATAGGCATTTCCTTGCATCTGAGGATTATTTCCTGTGAGGGACAAGCTGGGAGCAATCAGCAACAATGCTTCTGGACACTGGAATATAGGCAAGTCATCCCTGAAGAAACTTTCTAGAAAGACTGTCACAGTTTCCATTGCAACTAGATAACAAAAGAAGCTTCAATATATTCCAACAAAATAGTACAAACTACGTTCTCTGGTAATAATGCATTAAAATTAGAAATTGGTAACCAAAGAATAGCTTAAAATCCCATATGCCTTGAAACTTAAAAAAGAAATTATATGAGATTATCACTTGGTTAAACAGGAAATCATAAAGATAAAATAACTACTTAAAACTGAATGACAAAAACACCACATGTGAAAATTTGTAGCATGGAACTAAAGCGGTACTCAATGAAAATTTTAAATTTTAACTCTTTGTGAAGAAACGGCAGTCACTGAAAACAAATAAGCAAAGAGTTTGACAAGAGAAGTTATAAAAATAAAGATAGATGAAACACAAATAATCAAGAAACAGATTGTGAATTTCAGGGCACTAGTCAATTAAATAGGTAATAAAATATAGATAAAATTAATAAAACTAAAACATGATTCTTTGAAAAAATCTAATAATATTGATAAATCTCTGGTAAGACTGAGGTACAAGGGGGAGCTGGTACCATTCCTTCTGAAACTATTCCAATCAATAGAAAAAGAGAGAATCCTCCCTAACTCATTTTATGAGGCCAACATCATCCTGATACTAAAGCCTGGCAGAGACACAACAAAAAAAGGAATTTTAGATCCATATCCCTGATGAACATCGATGCAAAAATCCTCAATAAATTCTGGAAAAATACAGCAGCACATCAAAAAGCTTATCCACCATGATCAAGTGGGCTTCATCCCTGGGATGCAAGGCTGTTTCAACATATGCAAATCAATAAACATAATCCAACATATAAACAGAACCAAAGACAAAAACCACATGATTATCTCAATAGATGCAGAAAAGGCCTTTGATAAAATTCAACAGCCCTTCATGCTAAAAACTCTCAATAAATTCGGTATTGATGGAACGTATCTCAAAATAATAAGAGCTATTTATGACAAATCCACAGCCAATATCATACTGAATGGGCAAAACCTGGAAGCATTCCCTTTCAAAATCAGCACAAGACAGGGATGCCCTCTCTCACCACTCCTATTCAACATAGTGTTGGAAGTTCTGGCTAGGGCAATCAGGCAAGAGAAAGAAATCAAGCATATTCAGTTAGGAAAAGAAGAAGTCAAATTGTCCCTGTTTGCAGATGACATGATTGTATATTTAGCAAACCCCATTGTCTCAGCCCAAAATCTCCTTAAGCTGATAAGCAACTTCAGCAAAGTCTCAGGATACAAAATTAATGTGCAAAAATCACAAGCATTCTTATACACCAGTAACAGACAAACACAGAGCCAAATCATGAATGAACTCCCATTCACAATAGTTTCAAAGATAATAAAATACCTAGGAATCCAACTTACAAGGTATGTAAAGGACTTCTTCAAGGAGAAGTACAAACCACTGCTCAGTGAAATAAAAGAGTACACAAACAAATAGAAGAACATACCATGCTCATGGATAGGAAGAATCAATATTGTGAAAATGGCCATACTGCCCAAGGTAATTTATAGATTCAATGCCATCCCCATCAAGCTACCAATGAGTTTCTTCACAGAATTGGAAAAAATTGCTTTAAAGCTCACATGGGACCAGAAAAGAGCCCGCATTGCCAAAACAATCCTAAGTCAAAAGAACAAAGCTGGAGGCATCACGCTACCTGACTTCAAACTATACTACAAGGCTATAGTAACCAAAACAGCATGGTACTGTTACCAAAACAGAGTTATAGACCAATGGAACAGAACAGAGTCCTCAGAAATAATACCACACATCTACAGCCATCTGATTTTTGACAAACCTGAGAGAAACAAGAAATGGGGAAAGGATTCCCTATTTAATAAATGGTGCTGGGATAATTGGCTGGCCATAAGCAGAAAGCTGAAACTGGATCCTTTCCTTACTCCTTATATGAAAATTAATTTAAGATGGATTAGAGACTTAAATGTTAGACCTAATACTATAAAAACCCTAGAAGAAAACCTAGGTAATACCATTCAGGACATAGGCATGTGCAAGGACTTCATGTCTAAAACATGAAAAGCAACGGCAACAAAAGAGAAAATTCACAAATGGGATCTAATTAAACTAATGAGCTTCTGCACAGCAAAAGAAACTACCATCACAGTGAAAAGACAACCTACAGAATGGGAGAAAATTTTTGCAATCTACTCATCAGACAAAGGACTAATATCCAGAACCTACAAAGAACTCAATCAAATTTACAAGAAAAAAAGAAATAACCCCCCCATCAAAAAGTGGGCAAAGGATATGAACAGAGATTTCTCAAAAGAAGACATTCATACAGCCAACAGACACATGAAAAAATGCTCATCATCACTGGCCGTCAGAGAAATGCAAATCAAAACCACAATGAGATACCATCGTACAAGTTAGAACGGCAATCATTAAAAAGTCAGGAAACAACAGGTGCTGGAGAGGATGTGGAGAAATAGGAACACTTTTACGCTGTTGGTGGGATTGTAAACTAGTTCAGCCATTATGGAAAACAGTATGGTGATTCCTCAAGGATCTAGAACTAGAAGTACCATATGACCCAGCCATCCCATTACTGGGTATATACCCAAAGGATTTTAAATCATGCCGCTATAAAGACACATACATGCACACGTATGTTTATTGTGGCACTATTCACAATAGCAAAGACTTGGAATCAACCCAAATGTCCATCAGTGACAGACTGGATTAAGAAAACGTGGCACATATACACCATGGAATACTATGCAGCCATAAAAAAGGATGAGTTTGTGTCCTTTGTAGGGACATGGATGCAGCTGGAAACCATCATTCTCAGTAAACTATCGCAAGAAGAGAAAACCAAACACCACAGTTCTCACTCATAGGTGGGAATTGAACATTGAGATCACTTGGACATGGGAATGGGAACATCACACACCAGGGCCTATTGTGGGGAGGGGGGAGGGGAGAGGGATGGCATTGTGAGTTTTACCTCACGTAAATGATGAGTTGAAGGGTGCTGACGATTTGATGGGTGCCACACACCATCATGGCACATGTATACATATGTAACAAACCTGCACATTGTGCACATGTACCCTATAAATTAAAGTACAATTAAAAAAAAAAAAAAAGCTAAATCTTAAATATGTAAAGACTCTGAATAAAGCCTGCATCAACATTTTCCTTAACTTGATACACATTCCCTTTGAAGCTGGCATTAAAACAGTGATTGTCTGTCAGTTCTACTGTTCATCAAAGTGCAGAAAGATCTGACAGGAGCATAACTTATAATTGTGCAAGAAAAATAGACAAGATAACCATAATCATTATTTGCAGATGAGATAATTTCCCTACAAAACTCAATAGAACTAATAATAATCTGTAACAACTAATAATAGAGTTTGGAAAGTGTTGAATATAACATCAACCTACCAAAAATTTAGTGAACATTTCTGAAAATCAACATTAATGAAATAAAATAAGAGAAAGGTATCAATTACTAAATGAATAAAAAAATTAAGAATTGCCCCAACTAAAGACACATATGACCTTTAGTACAGAAAATAATTTAAACTCTATTACAGAGCACAAAAGAACATCTGAACAATATATTTATGGATGGGATAATTTTACATGTAAATATGTTAACAATCAACCACTCACCTTTAAATTCAATTTCTATCTTAAAAAGGATATTTGATTAATTCAAATACAACAAAAAAAATAAATATCCTCAAATATATCAGGCAATTTTGAAAATAAGGGGAAAAAGAGAATACATTTTCTAAAAGATTTTAAAACGTAGTATAAAATCATAATTAATAAAGCAAGATCTTAATAAAGAAACAGAGAAAGAATTCAGAGGTCAGAATAGAGAGTCCAGAAATAGATTTATGGAAATATAGGGATATGGTATCTAATAGGAATGACATCATAATTGCTGGGGAATCAATGAATTATGCAATGGTTGGTGTTAGGAACATTTAGTTACCATGTAGAAAATTAACATTTAGTAACTAACATTTAGTTACTATGTAGAAAAAAATAGAGCCCATATACACCACACAGAAAAAATAGAGTCCATATAGACCATATAGGCCTTATAGTCCATATAGAAAAAAATAGCACATAGAGTCTAAATTACTAAAACCCCAAATGTGAAAAGCAAAACTGTAAACCCAATAGAATATTCCTAAACTATTTGTGAAAAATCCAGGAGAATTTTCCTAAACATGTCTACAAAAGCACTAGCTATGAGTAGAAAAAAAAGAATTACTTTAAACTAGTGAATTTATATTCAGGGAAAGACACTGTGATCAAAGTTAATGAATAGGTGACATACCAAATGAAGATATTTGGAAATTTAAGAGACAAATAATTAATAACTAGAATTAACTCCTGTGAGTTAGAAGATCAATACAGAAAACCCAATAGAAAAATGGATACAGAGGACACAAAAGGACAACTCACATAAGGGGATACTAAATGTTTAATATATGCATGCAGGAATGTGCAACTTCATTAAAAATTAGAGGACTGCAAATTAGTGTGAAGCCACTTCATACTGATTAGTTTGAGAAAAAGAAAGATGGTTATGCCAAAGGCTGTAGAGAATGTCAGGGAAGGTAAACCTCATTTCTTGTGAGAAAGTGATCAGGTATGTAGCCATTCTGGAGAGCTTCCAGGAAATTCTTAATGAAATTAGTGTGCATATGCACAGTGACCCAGCAATTACATTTCTGGGTGTATATATCCCAGAGAATTTGTTGATTTCTAAAGTACAAATAGATGAGATTCTTTATCGTTTGTTACAGCAAATAGTTTAATGAGGCTTTGATGTCTAGTACTAAAGGAATAGAAAAAGGTGATAGATTTTGTTACTTTTCATCAATACTTGCTTCCCCACCAAGAGGGAGAATTGTATGTCTCTGTCCCTTTGAAGTCATGCTTGGCCATGTGATCAGCTTTAGCCAATGAAATGCAAGCATAAATTGTGTGTGTCACTTTCTAGCAGAAGCTTAAAGAGTAGGTGTACTAGTTTCCTAAGTCTTTCATAACAAAGTACTATACAGTGAGTGGCTTAAGCTTCATTTATTTCCCACAGTTCTGGAGGCTAAAAGTCCAATATTAAGGTACAGGCATGCTTGGTTTCTCCTGAGGCCTTTCTCCTTGACTTGCAGATGGCCACCTTCTCTCTGTGTCCTCACATCTCTGTGTCCTTTCCTCTGGGTACATGCATCCCTGGTGTCCCTTTGTGTGTCTAAATTTCCTCTTACGAGGACTCCAGTCAGATTGGATTAGTGCAGATTCTAAAAACCTCATTTTAAAGGTATTATTAATCTTTAAAGGCCTTATCTCCAAATACAGTCCAATTCTGAGGTCTTGGGGTTAGGGATTTAATATATACATTTTTGGGGTACACAATTCAGCCCATAGTAGTAGGGTTGCTAGCATTAATAAGTAAAAATAATAGACACCTGGTTAAATTTGAATTTTAGATAAACAATGAATAAGTTTTATAAGTGTACCCCATGTAATACTTGAGATATACTTATGCAGAAAATATATCATTTATCAGAAATTTAAATGTAATTGAATGTTCTGTATTTTATCGAACTGACAACATTGTTAAAGATCCAGTTTGTATTTTATTACATTTATCCTTTCTTTTCTTTGCCATGATGACTTGCAATTTTTATAGAGCTTAACCTTTTATTCTTGGCCCCAGAATGAAGACATCCAGCCTAACCGATAAATAAATTTCTTCTGCTGTAAGCAAATTAGACTTGGAGATCATTAATTACTGCAGCACAACCTAGCAAATCCTGAATAATGCATAAATTGTACCATGAGTATGATTTTTCAATAATAGAAAATCTAAACTATGTGTCAATGGCTTCAAGGTTGGAAAGGGGTAGGGAAAAACTGGTTAGAATCTGGGAAGATGGTGATCCATGTTAATCACGGGCAACAATTTGGTATAACTATTGAATGAAATAATTTGCAAAGTATGTAATGAGATTTTTAGCTTTTGGAAAAGAGATTAATAACAACAAGAAGACTATTGGTACAGTGATTGGTTGGTTAATATTGTTCTGTTTAACCAGTTAATACAATACAATAAATATTTGTAATTGGCAAATAATGGTCAGATTTCATACAGGAGTAAAAGGGAACTCAGCTAGTTTGAATTCTCCCAATAGTTGATCTTGTTATCTAAGGATTAAACTGAAAATAATTTATTTGGGATGAACAGGAAACACAAGTAGGGAGTGGGAGGAATGAAAAAGGAAAGTATTCAAGCCAGCTGCTTCTGTTGGCACTGTATCATAACCCCACTTGAAAGCATTCAAAAATAGTGTAGAAGGCATATTTCAGAGTCATCCACTGCCATACACTTAGGCAAAACATGCTTCTAGAACTTTGGAGAAATGTATCAGGTAAAGAGATGCTGGTGCTATCCATTGAGAGACAGCCAATACTGGTGTGGCAATGCAAAAAATGGTATCCTGTAATGTCTGCTGTAAGAATAAATTCCAGTACTTGAGAAACTCTCAGTTGTGGAAGACAACAGCAGGCTCTCATTCTCAATTGGTAAAAAAAAAAAAAAAAAAAAAAAAAAAAAATTCAAAAATTTGAGTGACTTGAAAGCTTAGAGGTCAAATTCCTATTAAGAATCAAATTGACAGTGTTGTCCTTGTACTTGTTGTTAAAACCACAGAATTGATTACGTTTGTACCCAGTAAATTTTCCTGGTTGGAAAAAATTATTTTAGCAAAACATTCTAGGTTGTGGTTTTTCCAGTGAAGTTTTATAGGCTCAAGGTGGCAGTAACTGAGAAAGGGATATTTTTGAGAGAGTTGTACTAGTAGAAGCACTATAAACCTATATATCAATCACTTGTGATATTTAACAAAACATAGGCCCCAAATCCTCTGGAAAGCAGACTGAGAGAGCTGTTCAGCTCCTTAGGAAGAAATATTCTTAAATGCTTTCTTGAGATGTAGCCAAAGAAGATCATGGAAGAGAAAAATAACTCAAGAGTGGAGCCAAAATTTATTAGTGTAACTGATTGTGGAACTAATCTTATAGAGTAGAATCTCAGCCTAGAAAAGAATATCCCTCACCCTGAGGACAGGGGCTTTTTGAAGTTTCTACCCAGCAAGATTTGGAAATTGCTACAGACAAATGTAGGGTATTCTCCCAGGCCCTTGGAGACATTCTCTCATTCTTCCCATGTCTGAATGAGCTTATCTCTGTCCTGTCATCATGTTTAGGGATGTATAAAGTCCTAAACATTTTATTCATATCAGAATTGTTTTAACTAAGAAGATTCATCTCTGAAGTGATAAAGAGACCCAAAACCAGTCAGGGATTCTGGATTTCTGCTTAGAGCACAGAATGGTTAGGACTTTGGGGCTTGTCTCCCTTGAAGGATTACTGAATGAGTGCTACATATCAAAATGAGAGGAAATAAAATGTTGGGCAGTTGAAAGGGTGGAGGATGTGGAAGATAGAATAACTGTTTACCAAAATTTGCTTACCCTTTCTAGAAAGGATTTTTTTTTTTTTTTTTGAGACAAGATCTCACTCTGTCACCCAGACTAGAGTGTAGTGGCATGATCTCTGCTCACTGCAACCTGTGCCTCTAGAGCTCAAGTAATCCTCCCACCTTAGCCTCTTCAGGAGCTGGGTCTACAGGTGTGCACTACCATGCAAAGCTAATTTTTGTATTTTTACTAGAGACTGGGTTTTGCCATTTTGCCCAGGCTGGTCTCGAACTCCTGGGCTCAAGCAATTTGCCAACCTTGACCACCCAAGTGCTGGGATTACAGGCTTGAGCTACCCTGCCAGACCCCAAGGAAGAATTCTAATTTCTCACTCCAGTAAGGACAGGTTTGTCCACAAGACTTTCTTTAGCCCATGGAATGTGAAAACTGCCATTTCTATCAGCGGCTGCTGGGAAAGATGACTTTCGATGGACATGTAGCATGTTAAAACATAAATCTTTGTGGTTGTAAGCAAATGAGATGGAGACATTTGCTACCACAACATAATCTAACCTACCCTGACTAAGTAAAACATGATATAAGCCTTACATATGACAAAATGATTAATTGAATTCAAACATATAAGTTGAAGGTAAATGAGTAAAACTATGAGTTGAATACAAGTATGAAAAGATATATAGAAATTATAATTTATTTAAATATAAAACTACATACAACGACACTATTTTTTGTGGAAGAAATTCATTAAATACAATAATGTGGCTGTGGAAAAGGTAACTGTGGCCATTTTTCATAAGCAGAAATTGGTGACAAAGCAGAACATGCAAAAATGCAGATATTGAAATAATAAACTCAAAGCAAATTAGACAGTTTCCTCATCTATAAGATGATAAACGGCTTATGCTTTTTGTGGTAATTCAATGAATTAACATATAAAAAGGGTTTCAAAGAGTTTTTGATACCAAGAAAGCTTTTTAAAAGTATTTGCTCTTTATTATTATTTGAAGAGAGACTTACTGAACTTGAAGGCAGAACAGAAAAAGTTGGCTATCTTGTAGCAGGAAAAAGTAAACAATATGTGAGTAAGATTAAGGGACATGAAGGATGGCATAAAAAAGTCAACATATACCTACAAGAATTCCAGAAACAGAGAATGTAGAAGAGGCAATATTTGAAGAGATAATAGCCAAGAGATTAAAAATAGATAAATATCCATAATTTGAAAATTATACAAAATTTTAGGAGGATGAAAAGAAATACAACTTAGGCACATCATAGTGAGATTTCAGAAACCAAAAGTAATGAGAATATAATATCTTTAAAAATTGAGAAAGGCTGATTACTAAGGAACAAAATTTTATTTTCTTCAGTAAAACTGATGCCAGAAGATAATGAAACAGTATCTTTATGTATTAATGCAAACGTACCCAACTAGAATGTAATGCCCAGCTAAACTTCCTATTTAAGAGTAATGATGAACTATATAGATATATTTAGATAAATACTTAGATCATATATACATATATATATATTTTTTTGAGATGGAGTCTCGCTCTGTCGCCCATGCTGGAGTGCAGTGGCGTCATCTCGGCTCACTGCGAGCTCCCGGGTTCACTGCCATCCGGGTTCAGGCCATTCTCCCGCCTCAGCCTCCAGAGTAGCTGGGACTACAGGCCCCCGCCACCATGCCCAGCTTTTTTTTTTTTTTTTTTTTTTTGTATTTTTAGTAGAGATGGGGTTTCACCATGTTAGCCAGGATGGTCTCGATTTCCTGACCTCGTGATTCATCCGCCTCCGCCTTCCAAAGTGCTGGGATTAAAGGCGTGAGCCACCGCGCCCGGCCTTAAATCATTTTTCCATCCTCAGACCATAGCTGATAAAGACCAAGAATTCTTAGGTCTCTCTTACTAGGTTTTGCACTGAAAGTACTGAAATATTTGTTTTAATTATGCTTGTTTTTCTCAAAATTCCCTACAGGATAGTTTATTACTATATTAGTTTATTACCATATTAGTTTATCATTTAGATCTGGAGTCGCCAACTCCCCGGCCGTGAGTCCAGTACCAGTCCCTGGCCTGTTAGGAACCCGCGGCACAGCAGGAAGTGAGCGACAGGCGAGCCTTATGGCCTGAACTCCGCCTCCTGTCACATCAGCCAGGCATTAGATTCTCATAGGAGCGGGAACCCTATTGTGAACTGCACATGAGAGAGGTCTAGGTTGCACTCTCCTTACAAGACTCTAGCTCATGCCTGATTATCCGAGGTGGCACAGTTTCATCCTGAAACCATCCCTTCAATACCTGTCCGTGGAAAAATTGTGTTCCATTAAACGGGTCTCTGGTGCCAAAAATGTTGGGGACCGCTTATCTACATTAAAACAACAACGACAAAAACCCAGGAAGATGATTTTGTCAGTTATCTTTTTAGAACAATAAAAAAGGGAAAGGGAAACTTATATATGGACTTGGTAAACATGAACATATGTTCTCTTCCTCACCATTTCTCATTTAATTACTTGACCAAATTACTTGCCTACATTTCCATGTTCAATTACATGGCCTTCTAGCGTTCCTTGAACTTACCAAACTTGAATCCATCTTAGATCCTTTCTGTGTTCCTGAAATGCTCTTCCTACTGTCTTGCAAGATCTCTTATTTCAGATCTCCTTGCCATTCCTGGAAATTGAGTATGTTACCCTTCAGCTTTCCTCCTCAGAGAAGCAGTCCTTGTTCACCCTAACTGAAGTAGCTGCCCAGTGTTCTTTCAGTTACATGACCTATCTTTCCATTAAATCTCTACAACAGTCAGTACCTTGTCTATTTGTTCACCACCATGTCTGTAAAATGTACAATAGCATTGGACACATAGTAAGTATTCAACATTTACTTAGTGAGTATATGAATTAATGAATAAGTTAGCAAATTACAGTACAAATCTGGGACTAATATAACCTGATTTCTAAAATGCAAATAACTTCACCTTCATTACCTTACACTTTATGACAGATCTTAGGAAAAGGGACAAAGAAGATAAAGGAAGGCCACCTTAATCAGCAGAGTGATTAATTATCACCATTTTGCTGAAGAGGAAGCTAAGAGTTAAAGTGCTTAATGATTAACTAAGGTCATAAACTGATATGAATGAATCTGGTAGTAGGCAAAATAATGCCCTCTGCCAAACATGTTCATGTCTAATTCCTAGAACCTGTGAATATGTTACCACCAAACATGGAAAAAGGGACTTTGCAGGTTGTGATTAAAGTTAACAACCTTGAGAGGCAGAGGTAATCCTGGATGATCTATGTGGGCACTATCTAATTACATGAGTCCTTAAAAGTACCTTTCACAGCTGAGGGAAGAGCCAGAAAGTGTATGACTGAGAAAGAATGGTCAAAGAGATATAAAATTGTTGACTTTGAGGATGGAAGAATGGGGCCCACAAGACCAGGACGGGGTTAGACTCTGTGAGACCTGTGTCATATCTATAATCTATAGAATTGTAGTATTAAAAAATTGTATTGTTTTAAGCCCTTAAATTTGTGTTAATTTGTTACAGCAGCAGTAGGAAACTAATACAGGGCTGAAACTAGAACCTACATCAGCTGACTCTTTCGTCTGTTATACTACTCATCATCTTTAGTAATTCCAAATTACCCTAAACTCAATGGCAAACAGATTAAGTACTCACGGAACAGTGCTGTGACAGGAAAATGTCTCCTAAATTAAAGAGATTGTAGTATACAAGTGTTGTGACAGATTTCTTAAACTGTCAGCTAATTTTTTTTTAATTTCACAAAGAGATAATGACATCATGAAACAAGGCTATATACAGCATCTAAGGAGGAGATAGAAAGCTTAGAAGTGTGTTTTGAATAGGTTTTATTTGAACTCATTTATCATTCTCATTATATTCATCTTAATGAGAGAATAGCTCTACTCTGGTTATAATCTGTGTCATTGTAATATAATATACAACATTGTTCTGAAGAGCAATTCAGTGCAGCCAAATGGCACTTTTTCTTTCTTTATATCTCTTCGTTAGTTTGTTTCCGACTTTTGCTTGCATTTTCATGCAGCCTCTAGAAGATGGGCTAGACCAATAAGGAAAAGGAACAAGGAGAGTAAAATGAATAAAGGAAGAGCCAAAGGGGTCAAGGAAATGCTTGAACCAAAAGTATGTACTAATATGGAATAACACATAGGTGTTTTAGCTAAGATTGGATGGGCTGAACCCTGCTTGTTGGTTACCATCTTTCCGAGACAAAGCAATTAAGCAATTCATCTTGTTTGACAGGTTAGTTTTACAAGTGAATATATTAATGTAAAAAACTAAAAAAAAAAACCACAAATTACATCATATTCAGTTATAAATATTGTTTCATTGAACATTTAGTAAATCTATGGCTATTAGTCAATAAAATATTTAAATTCTTCAAATCAGGTCTATTAAAAAATTGTGAGATGTATAATCACATTAAAATTATCGCTAACTTTTGTGTACTGAAAGCAAGAACACAAGTTTCTTTGGTATAACTTGCATATTTGAATATACACGCATACCATCTCTGTACCCATTATCATAATGTTTGTGTTGAAAATTATTTTTTAAGTTAAGATTTTAAAATACTTCAGGTTAAGCAATGCAGTTTGTGTCTATATAAGTAAATTCTAACCTGCAACTTAGTGGTTCTTAGTTAAGATTTGAAAAACCCACTGAAGATGTAGTACCTCTAGGGATATTGTTGTAATCCACACACAAGTATGATCGCTTTACTCCACAACAATAGCATTATCAAGATCTAAACGAGAAGCTTTATTAATAGTATAATGAGAGTTAGAACTATCTTTTCATTGGGGAGATAAATGATGATGAAAATGAACAATTATAGAATGGAGGTGTGGGCAAGCTAAATGAATTTGTATAATAATTCTAACACCAGATTTAAGTATTTCCAACTTTTGATAAAGCCAAAGATACACTGTATTTCATTTATTTACTCAACAAATGACTGTATTGTTTTACAAATTACTTACTCTGAGTTGGGCACTATGTTGGGCTCTAAGATTACAGAGATGAGCAAACCATAATAATTTTACTCATGGAACTCATTGTCCAATAAAAGAAACATTTGGGGGAAAATAACACAGAACATCTTGTCTTAATTTGACCAGTGGGTTTCCTCCAAAATCAAATCTTATAAAAATATGGGCAAATTATTGCAAGATTACTGAAGGCTAGACTGCATAGCTAGCCTTCTTTATATTCCAGGATTCCACCTATAGTTTTCCATCAATGTTGCAATTTGATGCTTTCGTATTTTTTTATACAGTTTATTTCTTTTTCTTTTTTTATTGTACTTTTAAGTTCTGGGGTACATGTGCAGAACGTGCAGTTTTGTTACGTAGGTATACATGTGTCATGGTGGTTTGCTGCACCCATCAACCCGTCACCTACATTAGGTAATTCTCCTAATGTTATCCCTCCCCTAGTCCCTCACCCCCCTGACAGGCCCCGGTGTGTAATGTTCCCCTCCCTGTATCCATGTATTCTCATTGTTCAACTCCCACTTATGAGTGAGAAGTTGCCGTGTGTGGTTTTTTGTTCTTGAGTTAGTTTTCTGAGAATGATGGTTTTCTTTACAGACAAGCAAATGCTGAGGGATTTTGTCACCACCAGGCCTGTCTTACAAGAGCCCCTGAAGGAAGCACTAAACATGGAAAGGAAAAACCAGTACCAGCCACTGCAAAAACATAGCAAATTGTAAAGACCATTGACATTATGAAGAAACTGCATCAACCAATGGATAAAATAACCGGCTAGCATCATAATGACACGATCAAATTCAAACATAACAATATTAAAGTTAAATGTAAATGGGCTAAATACCCCAATTAAAAGACACAGACTGGCAAATTGGATAGAGTCAAGACCCATCAGTGTGCTGTATTCAGGAAACCGATCTCATGTGCAAAGACACACATAGGCTCAAAATAAAGGGATGGAGCAATATTTACCAAGCAAATGGAAAAAAAAGCAGGGGTTTCAATCCTAGCCTCTGATGAACAGACTTTAAACGAACAATGATCAAAACAAAGAAGGGCATTACATAATGGTAAAGGGATCAATGCAACAAGAAGAGCTAACTATCCTCAATATATATGCACCCAATACAGGAGCACCCAGATTTATAAAGCAATTACTTAGAGACCGTACTACAAAGAGCAATTTGTTGCTTTCTATTGATGCTTATCTGTTCTAGCTTGAATAAGGGTGGAGACAGTAATGGTATTTTGGTTTTTCTGGAGACAGTTAGTGATTCAGGAAGCTCTCTGTTACGTTGAGTGAGGAACCCATCTATTCACAAATTAGAGGTGGTTCAAATCAAGGAGCACAAGAGATGCCTTGTCTACCCCTTGCAATGCATCCCATAATGGGATTGCCTACAGCATCTCTCCCCCAAATCCTGCCCTTTCTCCCAGGCCAAGATGAAACTTTAGCTTGCCTCCTGCTCCACTATAAAAATGAGGAGCAAGTGAAGGAGCTAATTACCAACCAAGCAATATCCAGTTTCTTGTTACTGTGGGGTTTCACTGTAATTCAATGTAGCATGAGTACTGCAATAGGAATAAATACACAGTTACATGAGAGCACAATTCCATAGAGGAATGACTCTTTAACTCTGTCTGAAGGAGTGGAAATTTATAGAAAGGGGGCTGTGTTTGAGCTTTGATTTGATACATGAGTAGATGTACAATTAGCAGAAGGTGGGAAATGCAGAAAGAAGAGCTTGTTCCAACCTAAGGAACATTATACAAAAGCTAAGATGTGGCTGGAGCACAGATTTCCAAGGAAAGAAATACGTTTATTTGTGTGTTTTGAAAGAGAAAGAATAGTTAAAGCAGTAGAAGCAGGTTGAAGCTAAATTGTTTTGAAGGATGCTATATATTGACATTATCATCCATGGAGAGCAAAATAACATTCTTTGCAGTTTGGAGTGGGAACTTCCAATTATGGGGATAAGGTTGAGAACATGGATTTCAGGGCAAAGACAGTAAGCACATGGATTATCTGAATGTACTGCATATTAAGTAGGGTTGTCAGATACAGACAAATCAAACAGCAAAAACAAAACAGAATGCTTGGTTAAATCTGAACTTCAGGTAAACAATCAGAATGTTTTTAGTATAGCTATGTTCCATGCAACATTAGGGAAAAACTTACACAAAAATTTGTTTTTTACCTGATATTCAATTTTATTAGGGTATCTTGTATTATATCTAGTAAGCCTAATATTGAGGGAAAGAAGAAAAGAGTTTATAAAATTGGTATTTGGTCTAACTTTATTTCTAAATGTAAATCCTTTCTTAAACTCCAGAAATGTATGCGGTTCAAATTAAATTGCATCAAAACATTCTGTGCTATTCGAATGTAGTTAATTCTGATATTGCTTAAGCTATGTTCCTTCCTTTGAAAACTTTGGAGGCTTTTTAATTTATTGAAATGCATTCTTCCCATTCTTTCTTAAAGTTTTCTCTCTTTCCATCTTTGTTTAATTGCAGACATAACAGAATTTACAAAGTCCTTAAGGCCATGAAAGTACAGTGTGTCTGTGGGCTGAATTTATTTTCACTTTGAGTATTTTTTTTTGCAGTGTATGTGCTCACAGTGACATGACTACTTCAGAACTCAGAATTTTTTTTATTTGTTTAAGTTTGTAGTCATATGCTGCTTAATGACCTCATCTTCATAGAATTGTCATTATTTAATTTGTCTTGCAGCTCCCTGGAAAAGCTCAATTCACAATGCTTATCTTCATTTGATCTAACTCAAGGCTCACTCAGTGATAAAAGCCGTATCTCTAGTATTTTTATTGCCAACGATCATTTTCTTTTTTTTTTATTATTATTATATTTTATATTCTAGGGTACATGTGCACAACACGCATGTTTGTTACATATGTATACATGTGCCATGTTGGTGTGCTGCACCCATTAACTCGTCATTTACATTAGGTATATCTCCTAATGCTATCCCTCCCCACCACTCTACCCCTCAACAGGCCCCAGTGTATGATATTCCCCTTCCTGTGTCCAAGTGATCTCATTGTTCAGTTCCCACCTATGAGTGAGAATATGCAGTGTTTGGTTTTCTGTTCTTGCGATAGTATGCGGAGAATGATGGTTTCCAACTGCATCCATGTCCCTACAAAGAACACGAATGCATCGTTTTTTACGGCTGCATGGTATTCCATGGTGTATATGTGCCACGTTTTCTTAATCCAGTCTGTCATTGATAGACATTTGGGTTGGTTCCAAGTGTTTGCTATTGTGAATAGTGCTGCAATAAAACTAGTTCAACCGGAAGACAGTGTGGCAATTCCTCAAGGATCTAGAACTAGAAATACCATTTGACCCAGCCATCACATTACTGGGTATATACCCAAAGGATTATAAATTATGCTGCTATAAAGACACATGCACACGTATGTTTATTGCGGCACTAGCCAACAATCATTTTCTGTTGTTTAATATTATAGCTGCTTAAGGTAGCAATACAAATTCAAGGAAACAAGAGGTTGATCAAACAATTTAAAAAGAAAATTTTGGAAATAAGATTTCCATGGGTATTTGAAAAGTTCAGAAATATATTTAAGGACTTGGAAGGGAACATGCACATGCAGTATTGGGGGTATTCCCAGCGAAGACCTGATAAGGTCTTGGTCTTTAACCTCTGGCTCACATTAAGCCTTTGTGTAAGCAGAATATGAAGGTTAAAATAGAGTCATAGGCTGGGCGCAGTTACTCAAACCTGTAATCCCATAACTTTGGCAGGCTAAGGCAGGCGGATCGCCTGAGGCCAGGAGTTCGAGACAAGCCTGGCCAACATAGTAAAACCCTGTCTGTACTAAAAATACAAAAATTAGCCAGGCATGGTGGCGCATGCCTGTAATCCCAGCTACTTGGGAGACTGAGGCAGGAGAACTGCTTGAACCCTGGAGGTGGAGGTTGCAGTGAGCTGAGATTGCAATACTACATTCCAGCCTGGGTGATAGAGCAAGACCCTTTCTAAAATAAATAAATAAATAAATACAAAGAGAAGAAAAAAGAAAGAAAAGAAGAAAAACAGTCATAAACTGCTGGAAAATGGAAGGCATGCTCCAACACACACAAAGAGAGCCTTTACAAAGAGGAGGAGATTAACTAGTTCAAGGTGTTTAAGCAGACCTCTGCCTAATTTTTTGCTGACTTCTACATTAAATGAGCAGAGACGTCAGTGGCCCCAAGCAACAAATAGTACAGAAAAAATTATTTTTTAAAATTTATTTTATTATACTTTAACTTCTGGGTTACATGTGCAGAACCTGCAATTTGTTACATAGGTATAAACGTGCCATGGTGGATTGCTGCACCCATCAACCCATCACCTACATTAGGTATTTCTCCTAATGTTATCCCTCCCTTAGCCCCCCCACCCCCTGCAGGCCCCGGTGTGTGATGTTCCCCTCCCTGTGTCCATGTGTTCTCATTGTTCAGCTCCCACTTATGAGTGAGAACATGTGGTGTTTGATTTTCTGATCTTGTGATAGTTTGCTGAGAATGATGGTTTCCAGCTTCATCTATTCCCTGTAAATGACATGAATTCTTCTTTTTATGGCTGCATAGTATTCCATGGTGTATATGTGCCCTATTTTCTTAAGCCAGTCTATCATTGATGGATATTTGGGTGGTTGCAATTCTTTGCTATTGTGAATAGTGCCACAATAACATACATGTGCATGTGCCTTTATCATAAAATGATTTATATTCCTTTGGGTATATGCCCAGTAGTTGGATTGCTGGGTCAAATGGTATTTCTAGTTCTAGATCCTTGAGGAATTACCACACTGTCTTCCACAATGGTTGCACTAATTTACACTCGCTCCAACAGTGTAAAAGCGTTCCTATTTTTCTACAACCTCTCCAGCATCTGTTGTTTCTTGACTTTTTAATGATCACCATTCTAACTGGTGTGAGATGGTATCTCCTTGTGGTTTTGATTTGCCTTTCTCTGATAACCAGCGATAATGAGCATTTTTTCATATGTCTGATGGCTGCATAAATGTTTTCCTTTGGAAAGTGTCTGTTCATATCCTTTGCCCATTTTTTGATGGAGTGGTTTGATTTTTCTTACAAATTTGTTTAAGTTCTTTGTAGATTCTGGATATTAACCCTTTGTTAGATGGATAGATTGCAAAAATTTTCTCCCATTCTCTAGTTTGCCTGTTCACTCTCGTGATAGTTTCTTTTGCTATGCAGAAACTCTTTAGTTTAATTAGATCCTATTAGTCAATTTTGGCTTTTGTTGCCATTACTTTTGGTGTTTTAGACATGAAATCTTTCCTCATGCCTATGTCCTGAATGGTATTGCCCAGGTTTTCTTCTAGGATTTTTATGATCCTAGGTCTTACATTTAAGTCTTTGATCCAACTTGAGTTGACTTTTGTGTAAGGTGTAAGGAGGGGGTCCAGTTTCATTTTTCTGCATATGGCTAGCCAGTTTTCCCAACACCATTTATTAAATAGGGAATCTTTTCCCCATTGCTAATATGTGTCAGTTTTGTCAAAGATCAGATGGTGGCAGGTGTGTGATGTTACTTCTGAGGCTTCCATTCTGTTCCATTGGTCTATATATCTGTTTTGGTACCAGTACCATGTTGTTTTGATTACTGTAGCATTATAGTATAGTTTGAAGTCAGGTAGAATGATGCCTCCAGCTTTGTTCTTCTTTGGTCTATATATCTGTTTTGGTACCAGTACCATGTTGTTTTGATTACTGTAGCATTATAGTATAGTTTGAAGTCAGGTAGAATGATGCCTCCAGCTTTGTTCTTCTTGCCCAGGATTGTCATGGCTATGTGGTCTCTGTTTTTGTTCCACGTGAAGTTTAAAGTAGATTTTTCCAATTCTGTGAAGAAAGGCAGTCATAGCATGATGAGATCGCATTGAATCTGTAAATTACTTTGGGCAGTAAGGCCATTTTCATGATATTGATTCTTCCTATCCATGAGCATGGAATGTTTTTCCATTTGTTGGTGTCCTCTCTTATTTCCTCGAGCAATGGTTTGTAGTTTTCCTTGAAGAGGTCCTTCACATCCCTTGTAAGTTGTATTCCTAGGTATTTTATTTCCTTTGTAGCAGTTGTGAATGGGAGTTCACTCATGATATGGCTCTCTGTTTGTCTGTTATTGTTGTATAGGAATGCTTGCAATTTTTGCACATCGATTTTATATCCTGAGACTACGCTGAAGTTGCTTATCAGATTAAGGAGATTTGGGGCTGAGACAATGAGGTTTTCTAAATATACAATCATGACTTCTGCAAACAGAGACAATTTGTCTTCCTCTCTTCCTATTTGAATACCTTGTATTGCTCTCTCTTGCCTGATTGCCCTGGCCAGAACTTCCAATGTGATGTTGAATAGGAGTGGTGAGAGAGGGCATCCTTGTCTTGTGCTGATTTTCAAAGGGAATGATTCCAGTTTTTGCCCATTCAGTATGATATTGGCTGTGGGTTTGTCATAAATAGCTCTTATTATTTTGAGATACGTTCCATCAATTTCTAGTTTAGTGAGAATTTTTAGCATGAAGGGCTGTTGAATTTTGTCAAAGGCCTTTTCTGCATCTATTGAGATAATCATGTGGTTTTTATCATTGGTTCTGTTTATGTGATGGATTATGTTTATTGATTTGTATATGTTGAACCAGCCTTGCATCCCAGGGATGAAGCTGACTTGATTGTGGTAGATAAGCTTTTTCATGTGCTGCCGGATTTGGTTTGCTAGTTATTTTATTGAGGATTTGTACATCAATGTTCATCAGGGATATTAGCCTAAAGTTCTCTTTTTTTGTTGTTGTGTTTGTGCCAGGCTTTGGTATCAGGATAATGCTGGCCCCGTAAAATAAGTTAGGGAGGATTCCCTCTTTTTCTATTAATTGGAATAGTTTCAGACGGAATGGTATCAGTTCCTCTTTGTATCTTTGTTAGAATTTGGCCGTGAATCTGTATGGTTGTGGACTTTTTTTGGTTGGTAGGCTATTAATTATTGCCTCTATTTCAGAGCCTGTTATTGGTCTATTCAGAGATTCACCTTATTCCAGGTTTCGTCTTGGGAGGGTGTATGTGTCCAAGAATTTATCCATTTCTTCTAGATTTTCTAGTTTATTTGCACAGAGGTGTTTATAGTATTCTCCAATGGTAGTTTGTATTTCTGTGGGATCAGTGATAATATCGCTTTTGCCATTTTTTATTGCATCTATTGATTCTTCTCTCTTTTCTTCTTTATTAGTCTTGCTAGCGGTCTATTTTGTTGATCTTTTCAAAAAACCAGCTCCTGGATTCATTGATTTTTGAAGGTGTTTTTGTACCTCTATCTTCTTCAATTCTGCCCTTAGTTATTTCTTGCCTTCTAGATTTTGAATTTGTTTGCTCTTGCTTCTCTAGTTCTTTTAATTGTGATGTTAGGGTGTCGATTTTAGATCTTTCCTGCTTTCTCCTCTGGGCACTTAGTGCTATAAATTTCCCTCTACACACTGCTTTAAATTTGTTCCAGAGATTCTGGTACATTGTGTCTTTGTTTTCACTGGTTTCAAAGAACATCTCTACTTCTGCCTTCATTTCATTATTTACCCAGTAGCCATTCAGGAGCAAGTTGTTCAGTTTCCATGTAGTTGTGCAGTTTTGAGTGAGTTTCTTAATCCTGAGTTCTACTTTGATTGCACTGTGGTCTGAGAGACAGTTTTTTATGAGTTCTCTTCTTTTACATTTTCTGAGGAGTATTTTACTTCCAATTATGTGGTCAATTTTAGAATAAGTGCAATGTGGTGCTGAAAAGAATGTATATTCTATTGATTTGGGGTGGAGAGTTCTGTAGATGTCTCTTACATACACTTGGTCCATAGCTGAGTTCAAGTCCTGGATATTCTTGTTAATTTTCTGTCTCATTGATCTGTCTAATATTGACAGTGGGGTGTTAAATTATCCCATTATTATTGTGAGGGAATCGAAGTCTCTTTGTAGGTCTCTAAAACCTTGCTTTTTGAATCTGGGTGCTCCTGTATTAGGTGCATATATATTTCGCATAATTAGCTCCTCTTGTTGAATTGATCCCTTTATCATTATGTAATGGCCGTGTCTCTTTTGATCTTTGTTGGTTTAAAGTCTGTTTTATCAGAGACTAGGATTGCAACTCCTCCTTTTTTTTTGATTTCCAATTGCTTGGTAGATCTGCCTCCATCCCTTTATTTTGAGCCTGTGTGTGTCTTTGCACGTGAGATGGGTCTCCTGAATACAGCACATCAATGAGTTTTGACTCTTTATCCAATTTGCTATTTTGTGTGTTTTAGTTGGGTCATTTAGCCTATTTAGATTTAAGGATAATATTGTTATGTGTGAATTTGATCCTGTTAATGGGATGCTAGCTGGTTATTTCACCTGTTAATTGATGCAGTTTCTTCATAGTGTCAATGGTCTTTACAATTTGTTATGTTTTTGCAGTGACTGGTACTGGTTGTCCCTGTCCATGTTTAGTGCTTCCTTTAGGAGCTCTTGTAAGACAGTCCTGGTGGTGACAAAATCTCTCAGCATTTGCTTGTCTGTAAAGGATTTTATTTCTCCTTCACTTGTGGAACTTAATTTGGCTGGATATGAAATTCTGGGTTGAAAATTCATTTCTTTAAGAATGTCGAATATTGACCCCCACTTTCTTGCTGGGTTCCTGCAGAGAAATCTGCTGTTAGTCTGATGGTCTTCCCTTTGTGGGTAACCCGGCCTTCCTCTCTGGCTGCCCTTTTTTTCCCTTCATTTCAACCTTGGTGAATCTGACAATTATGTGTCTTGGGTTGCTCTTGTTGGGGAGTATCTTTGTGGTGTTCTTTGTATTTCCTTAATTTGAATGTTGGCCTGCCTTGCTAGGTTGGGGGAGTTCTCCTAAATGATATCCTGAGGAGTGTTTTCTAATTTGTTTCCCTTCTCCCCATCACTGTCAGGTACACCAATCAAACGTAGATTTGGTCCTTTCACATAGTCCCATATTACTTGGAGGCTTTGTACTTTCTTTTCACTCTTTCTTCTCTAATCTTGTATTCTTGCTTTATTTCCTTAATTTGATCTTCAATCACTGATATCCTTTCTTCTGCTTGACCGAATTGGCTATTGAAGCTTGTGTATGCTTCATTCAGTTCTCATACTGTGGTTTTCAGCTTCATCAAGTAATTTAAGCTTTTCTCTACACTGGTTATTCTAGTTAGCCATTCTTTTAACCATTTTTCAAGGTTTTGAGCTTCTTTGCAATGGGTTAGAACATGCCCCTTTAGCTTGGAGAAGTTTGTTATTATCAGCCTTGTGAAACTCACTTCTGTCAACTCATCAAACTCATTCTCCATTCAGTTTTGTTCCCTTGGTGGCAAGGAGTTGTGTTCCTTTAGTGAAGAGTCATTCTGTTTTTTGAATTTTCAGTCTTTCTGCTCTGGTTTCTCCCCATCTTTGTGGTTTTATGTACCTTTGGTCTTTGATGTTGGTGACCTATGGATGGGGTTTTGGTGTGGATGTCCTTTTTGTTGATGTTGATGCTACTCCTTTCTGATTGTTAGTTTTCCTTCTAACAGACAGGACCCTCAGCTGCAGGTTTGTTGGAGTTTGCTAGAGGACCACTCCAGACCCTGTTTGCCTGGGTATCACCAGTGGAGGCTGCAGAACAGCAAATATTGCTACCTGATTCTTCTTCTGGAAGCATCATCCCTGAGGGGCACCCATTTGTATTAGGTGTCTGTCAGCCCCTACTGTGAGGTGTCTCCCAGTCAGGCAACACAGGTGTCAGGGACCCACTTGAAGAGGCAGTCTGTCTGTTATCAGAGTTTTAACGCCATGTAGGAGAACCACTGCTCTCTTCAGAGCTGTCAGGCAGGGACGTTTCTGTCTGGAGAAGCTGTCTGTTGTCTTTTGTTCAGATATGCCTTGCCCCCAGAGGTAGAATCTAGAGAGGCAGTAGTCCTTGCTGAGCTGAGGTGGGCTCTGCCCAGGTCGAGATTCCTTGCCACATTGTTTACACTGTGATTATAGAACCACCTACTCAATCCTCAGCAATGGCAGACACTCTTACCCCAGCCAGTCTCCAGTGAGCAAGTCTCTGTGTGCATGGAACCCACCGAACCAGGCAAGGGAGGAAGTCTCCTGCTTCACTGGTTGCAAAGACAAATGGAAAAGCTCAGTATTTGAACAGAAGTGTACTGCTCCTCCAGGTACAGTCACTCACCACTTCCCTTGGCTAGGAAAGGAAAATTTCACTACCCCTTGTGCTTCCTGGGTGAGGCGATGCCCCACCCTGCTTAGGCTTGCCCTCCATGGGCTGCACCCACTGTCCAACCAGTCCCAGTGAAATGAATCAGGTACCTCAGTTGGAAATGCAGAAATCACCTGTCTTCTGTGTTGGTCTCACTGGGAGCTGTAGACCAGAGCTGTTCCTATTTGGCCATCTTGGAAGCGACCAGAAAAATTATTAAATAAATTAACAGCAACAAGAACAGACAACCACAACAATAAAATCCAGAGGGGGAAAGATGTCTTATTTCCAGCATTTATATATCCATATTATTTAAAATATTAATAGAAATACTCTTTAAGGTAGCATCAATCCTGGACTTTCTAGACAAGGGCTTTAAATCAACTATTACAAGTATGTTCAAAGAAATAAAGGAAACAGTTTTCCAAGAACTAAAGGAAAGTCTTCAAATAATGTTTTTCCAAATGGAGAATAAAAGTAAAGGGATAAAAATTATAGAAAAGAACCAAATAGAAATTCTGGAGTTAAAAATTATGATAACTAAAATAAAAAATTCACTAGAGGGGCTCAACAAAAGATTTGACTTCTCAGAATTATCAATAAACTTGAAGATAGGTAAGTTGAGATTATCCATTTTCAATGGCAGAAGGAACAAAACAAACAAAAATAAACACAGTCTCTGAGCTTTGTCATAAACCATAACCATACCAATATATGCCTAATGGGATTTACAGGAGGAGAGGACAAAAGAAAGAAAAAATATTTGAAGAATTAATGGCTGAAAATTTCCAAATTTTGATTAAATATCTTAGTCTAAACAATCATGTAACAAATCTGCACATGTACCACTGAACTTAAAGATTAAAAGAATCAAGAAGTTTCACATTTAAACAGGGTAAATTCAGAGGAATCCCACCTAGAATCATCATTCAAATTATTGAAAGACAAAGACAAGAGGAATCTTGAAAACAATAAGAGAAAAATAACTAATCAAATATAAGGAATCATCAATAAGATTAACTGTTGACTTTTCATAAAAAAATGGAGACTAGGAAGCAGTGGTATGATATACACAAAATGCTGAAAGAAAAGACTATAAACCAATAATTTTTTATCTGATAAAACCATATTTCAAAAATGAAAGATAAATTAAGACATTCCCATATAAACAAAACTTGAGAGAATGTACTGCTAACAGACATGCCCTATAAGAAATAGTAAAGGAATCCTTCATAGTGAAATAAGAGAATACTATACAAAAACTTAAGACCAAATGAAGAAATAAAGAGCACTGGTAAAGAAAATGTGAATAAGGAAACTAGTTCCAGATGGTTTGAAATGACAGGGCTTTCATTATACTGATTTGTCAAAAATTAGACTGTATTTCAAAAACTCCTGAACAAGAAAAAATACACCAGAAAATATGCCCTTTTAGATATGGTCCTGAGAAAGAAGAGGAAAAAAATATTGTTATTGTATTTTATTGCTTCTATTTGACTATAGACAAGCAACAATTTAATTTTTTCAGTAATTTTTTATTTCTCTATAACAACTAGCCATAATGTATATTATTAAGAAAAATGCCTTTTTCTAATAAGAATATATCTTCTAAAAATTACAGCAAAGCAATATTGGCTTTCTAAGAAACAAAATGCCTTTATCAAGGGTCATCTTTTGTTCATATTTTATCAACACAAACATTTCTCTTTTGGATGAAATAGTTGATTGTTCAGTTGAAGAATCTGAGCTTTCAAATAAGAAGGTTTCCTAGGCATTTGATAAACCAATACTTTTCAATTTAGACATAACTCCAAATATATTAAAATCTTGACTATGTTGTTTATGAGAGTAGACTAAGATACTGAGACCTTAGTATAGTTTTAAAATTTACCCCTATTGGGTCTATTTCTCCAATGAATAGCAGTTTCTTTGATAAGAAGTAGAAGAAACCAAATGGATTTTAATTATCTTGAATTTAAATATCATTGAAGACTGACTTTATCATGCTTTTAATAATTTATAATCAGGTTATTGAGTCCTAAGAAGGATTTATTACTTATCATTATTGTTTTATATAAAATGAATTATATAACCTAACTATATAAGTAACCATTTAGTACCAACAAATAAAACACTGAATTATTTATCATTTATAATTGCAATTATTTAGGAAGAAGAATGTTAAAATAGTCATGTTGTATTTTTATCTCTGTGATCTAAATGTGAAATTACCACTAGATCATTGAATGTCTTATCTTGTGAAATTATTCTAAGCCAATGAAAACTTTCTTACAAATAAAATAAAAAAAATTCAAGGCATGTTTTCAGAGAATCTGGAAACTTTTTCAATGAAAAAGAAGTATGGATACTTAAAGGTTATGCTAAAATCATATTTTCAGTAAGTCAATTTGTCAAACCAACAAATCAGTCTACTGCTACCTTGAAAATACAAAACAGATATAATGCAAATATCCAGGGATAATTATAGAGTGTAAATGAGTGTTGTATCTTAAAATAATACTATTCAAGAAAGTTCTTATTAACTGTATATTTATTTTGCATTTGTTGTAAAACAAAAACAAACAAGAACTAGTTTTATAAATAAGATTAGAGTAACTTTAACAACAGCTCAATTCATTTTTTTAAAAAACTCAAATGAGAAAATCGTTTTAAGAAGCAGAACATCATATTTAAGGGTAACATTGGAAGCATAAACTGCAAGCAAGAATCCTAATGTCTGAGAACACCAAAGTATAAAGGGACTATATAAATCAGCAGTCACTTATGATAAATCTATGTATTTATTATAAGACAAAACAAACCCAGAGAGGGTAAATAACTTGTGTATTGCCACACAGAAATTTCAGAGGATAGCTCAGACTAGAATACAGTTTGCTTATCTCAGTTTATGGTTCAGGTTCAATTTACTAGAATTCTAGTAAATTGTGTTGTTTCTCTTCTTTCATATCTCACAGATACTGATTGGTTTCCTTCTTGAATGATCAGTGGTATTTTCTCTGTGATTATCATAATGATCTTTTTCTTCTATGACATAGAGTCTATGTTATTAATTTGGATAATATACTATATTATAGAATGATCTGGCAGCCTCAAGACAGCCTCAAGGAAAGAGTTTTTAGGGAAAAAATATCCTTGAAAATATGTAATTTAATTATTATGTTTCCCAATACTTTTCATCTTCAAAGATTGAAGGAACACCAGCCCACAAAAAGACAAAAATAAATAAAAATAAAAAGCGCAAGAATTCTGACAACTCAAAAAGCCAATGTGCCCTCTGTCCTCCAACCAACTTAACCACTTCTGCAGCAAGGATTCTGAACTGTGCTGATATAGCTGAAATGACAGAAATAGAAGTCAGAATATGAATAGCCTGAGGATCATAGTGATGAAGGAGTATGTTGAGATCCAGTCCAAAGAAGCTAAGAATCACAACTGATATGATTTAGCTCTCTGTCTCCACCCAAATCTTATCTTCAATTGTAATCCCATAATTGCCATGTGTTGTGGGGAGGACTCAGTGGGAGATAATTGAATATTGGGGGCCATTTCCCCCATACTGTTCTAATGGTAGTGAATAAGTCTTATGGGATCTGATGATTTTATCAGGGGTTTCCGCTTTTGCCTCTTCCTTATTCTCTCTTTGCCTGCTGCCATATATATAAGATGTGACTTGCCATGACTGTGAGGCCTCCCCAGCCAGGTGGAATTGTAAGTCCATTAAATGCTTTTTCCTGTATAAATTACTCAGTCTTGGGTATGTCTTTATCAGCAATGTGAAGATGGACTAATACAACAATAAAACAATATAGGAACTGACAGACAAAATAGCCCATATAGAAAAGAATGTAGCCAACCTGATAGAGCTGAAAAACACACTACAAGAATTTTATAATGCAATTGCATGTATTAATAGCAGAATAGACAAAGTTGAGGAAAGAATCCCAGAGCCTGAAACTGGCTTTCTGAAATAAGACAGTTATACAAGAATAAACAAAAAAGAACAAAAAGGAATTAACAAAACCTCTAAGAAATATGGGATTGTGAAAAGAGAGAATCTACTCATTGATGTTCCTGGAGAGATGGGAAGAATAGAAGCAACTTGGAATGCATATTTTAGGATATCATCCATGAGACCTTCCCAAACATAGCTAGAGAGGTCAATATTCAAAGTCAGAAAATGCAGAGAACTCCAGTAACATATTTCACAAGAAGGCCATCTCAAATACACATAATCTTCATATTCTAGAGGGTAAAATGAAAGAAAAAATGTTAACTTACCTTCCCGTTGTAGATCACCTACAAAGGAAAACCCATCACACTAACAGAAGAACTCTTAGCAGAAACTCTACAAGCCATAAGAGATTGAGGGATAATATGCAACATTCTTAAAGAAAAGAAATTCCAACCCACAATTTCATATCTGGCCAAATTAAGCTTCATAAGCCTCATAAGGAGAAATATGATCCTTTCCAGACAAGCAAATACTAAAGGAATTTGTTACCATCAGACCTGCCTTACAAGAACTCCTGAAAGAAGCACTAGATATGAAAAGGAAAGACCATTACTGTCTACTACAAGAAACATTCTTAAGTACAAAGACCAGTGACACTATAAAGCAACCACACAAACGAGTCTGCATAATAATCAGTTAAGAGACTGATTATTATTAACAGACTGATTATAACAGACAATTGCAGGATCGAATCCATATATATCAATACTAACATTGAATGTAAATGGGCCAAATGCCCCAATTACTGAAAGGCACAGAGTGGCAAGCTGGTTAAAGAACCAAGACCCAATGGTATGCTGTTTTCAAGAGACCCTTATCACATACAATGATATCCATAGGTTCAAAACAAAGGGATGGAGAGAAATCTATCAAGGCAGTGGAAAACAGAAGAAAGCAGGGTTCACAATCTAATTTCATATAAAACAAAACAGACTTTAAACCAACAAAGATCACGAAATGAAAAAAAAAAGACATTATATAATGGTAAAGGGTTCAATTAAACAAGAAGATCTAACTAGTCTAAATATATATGCACCTAACACAAGAGCACCAAGATTCATAAAGCAAGTTCTTAGAGACCTTCAAAAAGACTTAAGACGCCCACACAATAATAGTGGAAAACATCAATTTTCCACTGACAGTATTAGATAGATCATAAAGGCAAAAAATTAACAAAGACATTCAGGACCTGAAATCAGCACTGGATCAGATGGACTTGATACACATCTACAGGACTCTCCACCCAAAACAACAGAATATACGTTCTTTTCATTGTCACATGACACACATACTAAAATTGACCACATAATCAGACAAAAGAATCCTCAGCAAATGCAAAATAACTGATATTATACCAACCACTCTTTTGGAAAACAATGTAATAAAATTAAAAATCAGACCAAGAAAGTCTCTCAAAACCATACAGTTGCATGAAAATTAAGCAATATGCTCCTGAATGATGCTTGAGTAAATAATGAAATTAAGTCAGAAATCAAGAGGTTCTTTGAAACTAATGAGAATAAAGATACAAGGTACTGGAATATCTGGGGCAAAGCTAAGGAAATGTTAAGAGGGATTTATAGTACTAAATGCTCATATCAAAAAGTTAAAAGCAGCTTAATTTAAGGAGCTAACATCACAACTTAAAGAACCAGAGAAGCAAGAGCAAACCAACCTCAAAACTAGTGGAAGACAAGAAATAACCAAAATTAGAGCTGAATTGGAGGAGACTGAGACATAAAAAAAATTCAAATGATCAACAAATGCAGGAGTTGGTTTATCAAAAAAAATTAATAAGACAGACTGCTAGCTAGACCAATAAAAAGAGAAGTTCCAAATAAACACAATTAGAAATGACAAAGGAGATATTACTGCTGACCACACAGAAATACAAATAACCATCAGAGAATATTATGAACACCTCTATGCACACAAACTAGAAAATTCGGAAGAAATGAATAAATTCCTGGACACGTATACCCTCCCAACACTGAGTAAGGGAGAACTGGAATCCTTGAATAGACCAATAGCAAGCTCTGAAATTGAATCAATAAGAAGTAGCCTACCCATTAAAAAAAAGCCCAGGATCAGAAGGATTCATAGCCTAATTCTACCAGATGTACAAAGAAGAGTTGAAACCATTCCTACTAAAACTATTCACCAAAAATGAAGGAGGAGGGATTCTTCCCTAACTCATTCTATGAAGCCAACATCATCCTGATACCAAAATCTTTCAGAGACACAACAAAAAAAAGAAAACTTTGGGCCAATATCCTTGATGAACATTGAAGCAAAAATCCTCATCAAAATTCTGGCAAACTGAATCCAGCAGCACATCAAAAAGCTTATCCACTACAATAAAGTAGGCTTTAACCCTGGGATACAGGGTTGGTTCAACATATGCAAAGGAATAAATGTGATTCATGACACAAACAGAACTAAAGACAAAAACACATGATTATTTCAGTAGATGAAGAAAGGGCTTTTGATAAAATTCAATGTACCTTCAAGTTAAAAATTCTCAATAAACTAGATATTGAAGAAACATACCTCAAAATAATAAGAGCCATCTATGACAAACCCACAACCAACATCATACTCTACGGGCAAAAGCTGGGAACATTTGCCTTGAAAACTGGCACAGGGCATGGATGCCCTTTCTCACCACTCTTATTTCACATAGTCTTGGAAGTCCTGGCCAGAGCAATCAGACAAGAGAAAGAAATAAAGGAATCCAGATAGGAAGAGAGGAAAATAAAAAAAAATAGATAAAACAAAAGGAAGACAGGAAATCAAACTCTCCCTGTTTGCAGAAGACATGATTCTATGTCAAGAAAAACTCATAGTCTCAGCCCAAAACCTCCTTAAACTGATAAACGACTTCAGGCAAATCTCAGGATATAACGTCAACATATAAAAATTACTAGCATTCCTATACACCAGAAACAGTCAAGCAGAGACCCAAATCAGGAATTCAAGCCCATTCACAATCACCACAAAAAGAATAAAATACTTAGAAACACAGTTAACCAGGGAGATGAAAGATTCCTAGTCTGAGAACTACAAAATGTTGGCCAAAGAAATCAGAGATAACACAAACAAATGGAAAAACATCCCATGATAATGGATAAGAAAAATAACTATCATTAAAATGGCCATACTGCCCAAAGCAAATTACAGATTCAATGCTATTCCTATCAAACTATCAATGATTTTCCTCACAGAAGTAGAAAAAATACTGACTTAACGTTCATATGGAATACAAAAAGAGCCCAAATAGCCAAGGCAATCCTAAGCAAAAAGAACAAAGCTGGAGGCATCATGCCACCTGACTTCAAACTATACTACAAGGCTACAGCAGGCTGGGCACCATGGTTCACGCCTGTAATCCCAAAACTTTGGGAGGCCAAGGCACGCAGATCACTTGAGGTCAGGAGTTTGACACCAGCCTGGCCAACATGGTGAAACCCTGTCTCTACTAAAAAAATACAAAAATTAGCCGGGTGTGGTGATATGTTCCTGTAGTCCCAGCTACTCTATAGGCTGAGGCAGAATTGCTTGGACCTGGGAGGCGGAGGTTGCAGTGAGCCAAGATCGTGCCACTGTACACTCCAGTTTGGGTGGCAGAGTGAGACTATCTCAAAAAAATAAAAATAAAAAAGACTAGAGTAACCAAAACAACATTTTCTAGTACAAGAACAGACACATACACCAATGGAACAGAGACGAGACCCAGAAATAAGGCTACCTACAACCATTTGATCTTTGACAAAGCTGACAAAAACAAGCAATTGGGAAAGGGCTCCCTATTCAATAAGTGTTGATGGTGTAACTGGCTAGCCATATGCAGAAGATTGAAACTGAACCTCTTTCTTATACCATATAAAAAATCAGATCAAGATGGATCAAAGATTTAATGTAAAACTCAAAACTATTATATAAAAACCTTAGAAAACAACCTCATAGGCAATACTAAGACACAGAAGTGGGCAATGATTTTATGATGAAAAAATTTCTCATCAAAAGAAAAAATTGACAAATTGAACCTTATTAAACTAAAGAGCTTCACACTGCAAAAGAAACTATCAACAGAGTAAACAGATCTTTGAGATGTCTTTAGGAAACCTGAAATGTGCTTCTAAACATTCTGGGAAAAAAAAAATCTAAGAACTACTCATAAGACAGTAAATAGTTTAGAGTTGTGCCTTGTGTGCAGTTTTCTTACAACAGTATGCAGTATATTAGGAGTGGAGCTAATATGGATTAAGCAATGGTTATCAGTGCAGATCTTGTTACGTAGCTATTGGGATTGTGACACCACGGCTTGGGCTGTTTTACTTCAGAATATGTATATAGAGTTCTGAACAAAAGTACATTTTAGGACTACATCTAAATGGAAGGAAGTTCCTACACCACCGGTCTCTCCTAATCAATCCACAGATCTTCTAATGTAGCAACAGTGTTTTTATTGCACATTGGAAAATTGGAAGAAGAATGTACTCAGGTTTTTCCTTTGCCTAGTTAGTCTTAGATTCTTCCCTAAAGTAATGCCAGTTATCATTGTGTTCTCCTGCACAAGGTAGGGAACCCAGGAATAGGCAAGTGGGCCGGGCACAATTGAATTTTCCAGGTACAGTGAGCCAGGCTACCACTCTTGCTGATACCACCCATGCCTCAGGCTCACGGTAGGTTTTTGAATAAATCAAAACATAGAAAGTAAAGCTACATGAAATTAATATAATAAATTTGTGGTCTTTACATAGTTTCTTTCAAGTGTTCACAACAATGTGTGTCAACCTGAATGAAAGTTGATTCCCAGATCTCGTGGCAGGAGAGAAACATTTTGTTCTGAAAGCACATATATTTTGGCTTATTTTTTTCTATCTCCAGGAATTTAGCAGTTTCAGGCCTTTACATGGTGAATTATCCCATAAGTAATCCCTATAGATATGTATGAGAGAAAGATTTGCAAAGGATTCTGAGATGTGACATATCAGGCTTATATGGTTTAATCTTTAATTATTTAAATGTGGAAAATTGAGATATTTATAAGAAACCACATACATTCTTTTCACACTATTTTGAGGTGGATCCTTCAGTGATCAAGTACAAATGTCACAGTCTTCTTTTCCTGTAATATCATTTAAAAGAAAGTATATATGAAAAAGTAAATCAATGCCATTAATCTTGAGGGAGATATGGTAATTATGGATTTAAGATTTTTCGGGGATTGTGCACATCACTAAATTTCATAATGTACAAAAAATAAAGAGCAGTCAGGAAAACCTCTAATATATTTCAATCTATGACACTCCCAGAAGGAGGCTGAAAACCATGTCCACAATATTGTGCACCTCTTACCATCAAGGAGTGTTGTCTGCCTCCCTATCTCTTCGATCTGTACTGGACTTCTGACTTGCCTTGACCAATAGCATGCAACCTAGGTGATGTAGCCTCTACCTTTGACCTCCTGAACACTGCCCTGAAGTTGCCATGTTGGAAAATCAGCCAAGAACAAAAATCCACATAGGAGGAGAACTGCAGCCATTCTAGGAGTACCTGTTAAGTCCATTCCCACACTGACATCCTCAGTTGAACGCAACACACACGTGAGCTCAGGTGAACACAAGAATTACCCAATCGATCCACAGAATTGTAAGATATAATAAATAACTCATTGTTGCTCAAGGTTTTGGTTTATAATATTATACAGCTAAAAGATATTGATATCTACAAGTGGGATATAATAGGTAATGGACACAGTCAGATCTTTTGATTGAATAGTTATATTATTTGAAATAATATATTAAAATATTCATTGCCAAGGGACATTGAAACCTTACATGTTTCAAAACATTATGGACATTTTGCTATGTGTATTCTCATATTTTTTCCTTTGAACACTTATCTATAAAACAATTCGTATTTTCTTCATTTCTTGTATATTTGAGTTTTTCTTCTAATTTTTGTGTAAATTTTCAAATAAATTTCCGTTCCTTTTCTGGGCCAGCTTATCATATGTGCCCATATTGCCTTTCAAAGTTTTCTATGGTTTCTTAAAAGCAAGGATGATTTCTGATGTGCCTCAGCCCGCAATATTCTCTCCATCCTTCACTAGTTTAATGTTTAGAAGCAAATGAGCCATTTAGATAATAATCCCTATTCTTACTTTTTTGCCCTGAGGCTCGTTAACTTGTATTTCTTTTCACTGAATCTAGTCATTGCTTTCATCAAGTCAAGTTACTGAAACAGTTTAAAATTTCTTTTCCCCTTTCTTATGCTCACCATTCTAACTTCATTTTCACTGACCCTCTGCTTGGGTCTCATTGCCAGAAATAATTACATTTCTACTTTAGGATAGCTGAATTTGAAATCCCTGGCTTTGGAATCAGAACCAGTCCCTACTCCTTACTAGTTGTGGTATCTTGGTTAAATAATTAACCTTCTAACTTAACAACAGAATATTAATATTAATAATAATAATAACAAAAAATAATCATTAAGCACCGACTACGTGTTTGGTACTTCTGTATACAGATCCATCAAATTTTCTAGTAACCCTGTGAATTGAGTACTATTACCATTCTCATTTTATAAATGAGGATCATAGGATCAAGAGACATGGATGTATTTATACTGGAGTTGTTGGAAGTACAGTGGAAACTAGTTTCCAGCGTCCCATGTGGCACATAGAGATCATAAATTATATTCACTTAAACCAGTCAAAACCATGATAGTGAACTTTGAAATTAAGCAGTATTATTCAGTGGTTACAGAACAAGTTGCCCCTGGAACAAAGAAACTAGAAAAATGGAATATCTAATGCATACATCTGGCCTCAAATATCCAAGGGTTTCCTAGCATATTCTTCCAGGCCTGAATCTGGTAGGTGGGGTGACATGAAACTACCACTATTGCAAGGATTTATTTACTTTTGAAGTATAAATAATAGGAAGAAATTCTTAACACACAATTCACTTTCTTCTTTCTCTAGAAAAATATTTGTGAACTGTTGGCCCCTGCAAGTCATTACTTTCAAGAAGGCATAGTTTATATTCAAGAGATGTCTCATTACAGGATATAGCATGGAGCCAGACAATTAGTAGGTCCTCAATACATACTTGTCGAATGAAAGAACTAGTAAGTTTTAGACCAGTGGTCAGACAATTTGAATTTGCATTCTGCTTTGTTTTTCTACTGAAAACAGAACTTATTAAAGGTTGTTGGGTTTATTTCAAATAAAAGGGAAGAATAATCTCTGTCTTATCCTAATAATAGGCATAGCATGAAGAATAAATGAAATAATGGATGGGAATATATTTGTGAAAATGTAAAATGTCTATTGTTAATTGAAATAAGTATTAATATACACTCAGCTTTTTAGTTTGCCTCATTACCATGACAAGTGCCACTGATTTTTGCCTGCATTGCTTCCCCTTATTTTTCTTCTCTGTGGAATAGTCTCAGTCTATAATCCTGATTCTATATGATACTATATCTCTGCTAAATGTCTTACAAAATAATACTATATGTTCTGCTGGTTATACTCTTGCAGTTAAAAAAAATCATAAAAATAATAATGTCTTGATCTTTTGTCATTTTGAAAAGATCACTAAAATCGAAATTAAGGTAGAATCAGTGTTACTAAGATTCTAATCAATTCTATGCCCTTGGAAACCTGTTGCTTTATTCACAGTTTTACTAATACCTGGGGATTTCTACCTCTAGTTCTAGTTCTTGCCTCTAGTGGTAGCCTCTGTGCCTTTGTGTTGTTGTTTGTTTTCTGTTCCTGGCATCCACCTGAACCCACATAAAATGTCTTTGAACTTTCCAAAATAATTTCCTCACACAAAAGCATTAGTAAGCAATGTGGAATTTATTTTAGATTTTGTAGTGGAATGAAGATGGGGTCAGTTTTGACACACAACTTAAAAATCCCTTTTTAGACAATTCTATGAGCTTTCTTTGCTGCTGTTCCTAAGTTCTATTTCTCTACCATTTCCCCAATATTCCTCTACCTTTCTGATTCCTGTTGTCTTTCACTTATATATCCACTGCCCCTCACCCTTTGGAATCTCATGTTCTTCTTCCATTTTGTAGAAAAATTTCCAATCTCTCTCTCTCTCTCTCTCTCTCTCTCTTTGAAGCCATCTGTGGAAGCTCTTACATTTCACATCAACTCATTCTTATGATCAAAGATGGAGTTTTCTCTTGAGAAAATTTATTGCGAATAATTTTTTTTTTAAATCTCATGTCTGGTATAGTTAATTTTAAGTCTAGTGAGCTATGCTTTCCCACAGGAACTGAAGAACAGATTGAGTATAAAGAGTCACAGATCAGAAAAAAAGATCTATTATGATGTCTAAAATTTATTGACACTATTTAGCCAAGCATCATCCTAAGGGCATTATATTAAATAACTCATTTAGCACTTCCAATAGCCCAGGGGGGTAGGAAATATTACTGTTATTTTTAAAGATGAAGAAACTGAGGCATTTGGGGTTAAGTAGCTTGCACACAGACACAGAGTTAGTAAATGGTAGAGCCATCATTCAAACCCAGGCTGTTTGGCCCCAGAGTCAAAGATCATAATCATTAGGCTGTGTGACCTTTCATACACGACCAAAATATACCATTGTTCTATCCATTGTGTTGATATTTCTCCCATCAATCTGTGGTTGCCAGGACACCACTATAATAACATACCATTTGAATAGCAACAATTCCATCAGCAGTTCCTCTGAAACGATGGGGCTTTTTCTTTTAGGCCACTGGGTCTTTTTAAGGTCTTTATTGATCTGTTTATAGGTCTTGGCACCTAAGGCTAAGTCTTATTGCTCTGTGGTCTAACATACCCATATAGATAAATATACTACTGTCTAAAAAGTAAGCAACATTGCTGTAGAGTCATAGATAGTCCTATATCACTTAATGACAGGGATACTTTCCAATAAATGTGTTATTAGGTGATTCCATCCTTGTATGAACATCATAAAGTATAAACACAAACATAGATGTAAACACAAACCTAGATGGTATAGCCTGCTACACATCTAGGCTATAGGCTATATGGAATGTGAGACCTGGGGCATTATTGTATACTACTATAGACGTATAAACTGTGTACACCAAGGCTACATTACATTTATAAAAAAGTTCATTCTTCCTCAGCACTTTGGGAGGCCGAGGCGGGCGAATCATGAGGTCAAGAGATCGAGGCCATCCTGGCCAACATGGTGAAACCCCGCCTCTACTAAAAATACAAAAATAAGCTGGGCATGGTGACATGTGCCTGTAGTCCCAGATATTAGGGAGGCTGAGGCAGGAGAATAGCTTGAACCCGGGAGGCAGAGGTTGCAGTGAGCCAAGATCATGCCACTGCACTTCAGTCTGGTGACAGAGCGAGACTGTCTAAAAAAAAAAAAATCATTCTTCAGTAATGAATTGACCTTAACTTCCTATAACATTTTTATCTTATAAACTTTTTAATTTTTAAAAATGTTTTGACCCTTTCATAATAACACTTAGCTTAAAACACAAACACATTTTATAAGTGTATAAAAATACTTTTTAAATTGTTATTCTATGAGCTTTTTTTCTATTTAAAAACCTTATTTATTTATTTATTTTTACTTTTTAACCTTTTTAAAAAAATATGAAGATGTAAACACATTAGCCTAGGCCTTCATAGGGTCTGGATCATTAATCCATCACTAGGTGATAGGAATTTTTCAGTTCCATTATATTCTTACAGTCATATATGAGGTCCTTCATTGGCTGAAACATTGTTACATGAAACATTACTGGGAAAAGTTCTACTTATTAGAAGCGCAATGACTTTCTTATTTTGTTTATTAATTGACTTATTTGGACTATGAGTACAGGTTATGAAGTAAGTTTTAGTTCCTGACACACAAGAGTTAAAATTCTGGTTTCCTCATTTATCAGTTCAACTCTCTGAGTCTCAGTTTCACATATGTAAAATCTGAAAAATATCATTTTTTGAAGACAATAGGATAAAGCAAATAATAGATGAGGTAATTAACAGCATTTCTTATGAAATAACTACCATTTATTGGGTCCTGACTATATGATAGCTACTCTGCTCAACATTTCACATACATAATACATCCCATACATAATAAACTCTCATACACACACACACACACACACACACACACACACACACACACACACACACACATTTCTTTAGATTTTGCCTTTGGGAGAGAAATTGACTTATAATGATTAGAAACCAGAAAGCATGAGGGTAGAATTATTGAGGTAAGTCAGATTAAGGAATTTTAAAACATGTAAATGTTTAAAACTTATCTTCAGGGAAGACAGAGTAGGAAATTCCAAATTGGTACTTCTAGTGAATTTGCTGGCTGCTTCTCAGATTGCCACAGTGTCTCCCAAGCCTCCTGTTATTTAATTCACCAGCTGAACCTGATTCTGAAAGCAAGGACACATGATGGTACCTTTAGATTTCTGAACATGATTTGTGATAGTTTAAAAAGTGTTTCAACATTTCCAATTTTTTTGAAGTTTCTTTTTAAAAAAATCACTTACATCTTGGCTGTGGGCCATGACTAGAACTAGTGCCCATGTAAAGCATTCCTAAACTATTCTTCTCTGCCTAGGGTGGAATGACAGTAAATGGGAAAAAGGAAATCCTTGCAGTCTTTATGGAGAAGTCTAGGGTAGGGGAGTAGATTCATTTATTCCGTTTGCTGAAAATATGAAAATATGAATGAAGGATTGTGTGGGATAGAGCATAGAGGAGAGTCTTCTCCAATCTCCCGTTCCACAATTAGTTGGCAAATTAATTGGATAGTATAAATGAATGTCATATTTGTTTAGTTTGAATTCACTTGAGAAGTTAGGTTGACCCACTCTATCTTCGGTTTTCTAATACTTAAATGGAAGCAGTAATAGAACCCTCTTCAAAACCCTGAGGATTAAATGAGGTGATGATGATGAAGATGATGACAAGGATATTGTTAGTTAACAATTCCTAAAATTAACAACTTCCAAGTGTGTTCTTTGTGCCAGACAATGGGTGAAGGGGTGATTTTAATTCATTTCATTAGATGAAGATGCATTCTTCTGGGTTTAGACCAGCGAATTATCTTCTCACCTAGCCTCGTATTTTCTCTACTGTCTATTTATCATGCTTACACACCAAATAAAACATAATTAAATGATGTAAAACAATACACATCAAAGAATAAAACAAAGAAAGAAAAGGTACGAGTAGCATCACCTAGACATCCTCAATTATATTTGAATCCTTTTATAAACTCTCATTAAATTGAAGCTCTTACTCTTCTTGATGCAAATTTTTAATTGTTGGATATTTTATCATTAGAATTTTTTTTTCTTTCAAGAGACCTTGAAGCTCAGGCATACTGAATTTGGATGTGACCAATTTATTAGAGCTACACTCTTCAGAATAATATGTATATTATTGATCTCATGAAATGCAATCTAAAAGATGAATGCAGAGAAAATGATAGTACAATGATATCAAAGAATACCAGACTTGAGAATACAGTGGAGGAATGTTACTCCTAAACTTCTAACCACTGACAGTCTACTCTCTGAAACATACATTGTCTTTCTGATATTCTATACTGAAGGTATACACATAGACTTCCCTGTTTCTGCTTTGTTTGCACAGAACTCTATTTCTTGGCAAAAAGGAGATAAGAAAGAAATAGCAAAATTAAATTTCCCACTAGGTGGCAAAAAGGCACTACATTGATTTCAGCCTCTGTGCAACATAAAAACAGGAGAGAAAAAAGACGTCAGCTGTAAGCTGCCTTGGAATGAATATATATAAATGTCTATAATGTGTATGTGTGTGTGTATGTATATATATACACCTTACACTTCTCCCTATCTCAAAATGAAATAAATACTTCCACTAAGCATTTGTATCATGTCCATATGATGGCATATTTCATATTGAACTTAATTGATTCAGTCACTTTACTACTTGTCTACCTAGATGATCAGCCATTTATAAGGGACTGAGATAATTTAGCATTCCCTCATAAATCCATAGTACTTGGCACATAGTAGTTGCTCAAAGGTAAATGAATGAATAATTATGTGGCTGACATGAATAAAAAGTCAGAGTAATATGCTTCTCAGAGCTTTTTTTGAGACAATATTTGGTCTTAATCATCTAATTATTAAACATGTGAAAGGGAATGTATTGTACATAAGGTCTTAGTTGAGACATTGGAAAACCTTTTTGAAAATCCAGAGAGTATGGTGCTGAAGGGGTGTCATAACTAACTTGTGTAGTATTTGGTCTTAATTTTCAGAATACTGTATAGTTACAACATTCTTCAAGTTTAAGCTGAACCATATCCTCCAGGAATCTTCTTTTATACCTGACAAGGATTCTGAGCTGCCTCTCTTTGATTTTGCCTGCAATGCTGCACTATAAGGCTTGCATATGGCTTCCTTGTGGTCACTTAAATACTTTCTAAGTGGGGTTAGAGAGAAGGTTGAAGCCAGAGATTCTGAGGACGGTGTAGCTGATAAATGTTTTCACTCATGCTCTTTTTAGCCAGTTTGCTATTATATATTAGTAAGTGAATTCTTTTCTGGAAAAGTTCTACCAAACACAATAACAGCAAATAAAGTTGCATTATCTTAAATTATCATTGTAAAAAGATAGTAGAATGAGTCTCACCTGGGCTTCTGTGTCACGCAGAATATATTTGTGCCTTAGTATTATTATTTGCAAATCAGACATATGTGACACTCCTTTATCTTCTAGGGCATGATGCCTCAAACTCTAATATGAAAGCTAGCTCCTGGGATTTTGTTGAAATGTAGATTCTAATTCAGTCACTCTGGGGAGCAACCTGAGATTCTGCATTTTTAACAAGCTTCCAGCTGATGCTGATGCAAGTGGTCTACAGATTACACTTTGAGTAGCCAGGCTGTAGAGCTATAGGGTGAAGGACTTCCAGACTGAAGATGAGAGTTTATGCAGACCTCTAATTTTTAATGGTTGCTTAATAGTTTATCGTATGGTTGCATCATAACTTAGTTAATAATTTCCATATTGTCAGAAATGTACCCACCCTTTGGCTTTCATACATATTAGTCTAATAAATTTTTATACATAAACATCTGTCTAGGATTCTGGTTATTTTTATTTATTTTTGGATATATTACTAAAAGTATAATTGGTTTTTCTAAGGTACACGTTTTGGTATGCATGTTAGGATATATTACCAGATCAGCAAGAAGTTTCAAATAAACTCTTTGATGAAGTTATTCTTTTTTTTTTCCTTTAGATTCCTTTTATTGTATAATTTTTTTTAAATTTATTATTATTATTATACTTTAAGTTCTAGGGTACATGTGCATAACGTGCAGGTTTGTTACATATGTATACTTGTGCCATGTTGGTGTGCTGCACCCATCAACTCGTCAGCACCCCGCAACTCGTCATTTACATCAGGTAAAACTCCCAGTGCAATCCCTCCCCCGTCCCGCCTCCCCATGATAGGCCCTGGTGTGTGATGTTCCCCTTCCCGAGTCCAAGTGATCTCATTGTTCAGTTCCCACCTATGAGTGAGAACATGCGGTGTTTGGTTTTCTGTTCTTGTGATAGTTTGCTAAGAATGGTGGTTTCCAGCTGCATCCATGTCCCTACAAAGGACACAAACTCATCCTTTTTTATGGCTGCATAGTATTCCATGGTGTATATGTGCCACGTTTTCTTAATCCAGTGTGTCACTGATGGACATTTGGGTTGATTCCAAGTCTTTGCTATTGTGCATAGTGCCGCAATAAACATACGTGTGCATGTGTCTTTATAGCAGCATGATTTATAATCCTTTGGGTATATACCCAGTAATGCAATGGCTGGGTCATATGGTACATCTAGTTCTAGATCCTTGAGGAATCGCCATACTGTTTTCCATAATGGTTGAACTAGTTTACATTCCCACCAACAGTGTAAAAGTGTTCCTATTTCTCCACATCCTCTCCAGCACCTGTTGTTTCCTGACTTTTTAATGATCGCCATTCTAACTTGCATGAGATGGTATCTCATTGTGGTTTTGATTTGCATTTCTCTGATGGCCAGTGACGAGCATTTTTTCATGTGTCTGTTGGCTGTATGAATGTCTTCTTTTGAAAAATGTCTGTTCATATCCTTTGCCCACTTTTTGATGGGGTTGTTTGTTTTTTTCTTGTAAATTTGTTTGAGTTCTTTGTAGGTTCTGGATATTAGCCCTTTGTCAGATGAGTAGATTGCAAAAATTTTCTCCCATTCTGTAGGTTGCCTGTTCACTCTGATGGTAGTTTCCTTTGCTGTGCAGAAGCTCTTTAGTTTAATGAGATCCCATTTGTCAATTTTGGCTTTTGCTGCCATTGCTTTTGGTGTTTTAGACATGAAGTCTTTGCCCATGCCTATGTCCTGAATGGTACTACCTAGGTTTTCTTCTAGGGTTTTTATGGTATTAGGTCTAATATTTAAGTCTCTAATCCATCTTGAATTAATTTTCATATAAGGAGTAAGGAAAGGATCCAGTTTTAGCTTTCTGCTTATGGCTAGCCAATTTTCCCAGCACCATTTATTAAATAGGGAATCCTTTCCCCATTTCTTGTTTCTCTCAGGTTTGTGAAAGATCAAATGGCTGTAGATGTGTGGTATTATTTCTGAGGACTCTGTTCTGTTCCATTGGTCTATATCTCTGTTTTGGTACCAGTACCATGCTGCTTTGGTTACTGTAGCCTTGTAGTATAGTTTGAAGTCAGGTAGCGTGATGCCTCCAGCTTTGTTCTTTTGACTTAGGATTGTCTTAGCAATGTGGGCTCTTTTTTGGTTCCATATGAACTTTAAAGCAGTTTTTTCTAATTCTGTGAAGAAACTCATTGGTAGCTTGATGGGGATGGCATTGAATCTATAAATTACCTTGGGCAGTATGGCCATTTTCACGATATTGATTCTTCCTATCCATGAGAATGGTATGTTCTTCCATTTGTTTGTGTCCTCTTTGATTTCACTGAGCAGTGGTTTGTAGTTCTCCTTGAAGAGTTCCTTTACATCCCTTGTAAGTTGGATTCCTAGATATTTTATTCTCTTTGAAGCGATTGTGAATGGAAGTTCATTCATGATTTGGCTCTGTGTTTGTCTGTTACTGGTGTATAAGAATGCTTGTGATTTTTGCACATTAATTTTGTATCCTGAGACTTTGCTGAAGTTGCTTATCAGCTTAAGGAGATTTTGGGCTGAGACAATGGGGTTTTCTAAATATACAATCATGTCATCTGGAAACAGGGACAATTTGACTTCTTCTTTTCCTAACTGAATACCCTTGATTTCTTTCTCTTGCCTGATTGCCCTAGCCAGAACTTCCAACACTATGTTGAATAGGAGTGGTGAGAGAGGGCATCCCTGTCTTGTGCCAGTTTTCAAAGGGAATTTTTCCAGTTTTTGCCCATTCAGTATGATATTGGCTGTGGGTCTGTCATAAATAGCTCTTATTATTTTGAGGTACGTTTCATCAATACCGAATTTATTGAGAGTTTTTAGCATGAAGGGCTGTTGAATTTTGTCAAAAGTCTTTTCTGCATCTATTGAGATAATCATGTGGTTCTTGTCTTTGGTTCTGTTTATATGCTGGATTATGTTTATTGATTTGCGAATGTTGAACCAGCCTTGCATCCCAGGGATGAAGGCCACTTGATCATGGTGGATAAGCTTTTTGATGTGCTGCTGAATCCGGTTTGCCAGTATTTTATTGAGGATTTTTGCATCGATGTTCATCAGGGATATTGGTCTAAAATTCTCTTTTTTTGTTGTGTCTCTGCCAGGCTTTGGTATCAGGATGATGTTGGCCTCCTAAAATGAGTTAGGGAGGATTCCCTCTTTTTCTATTGATTGGAATAGTTTCAGAAGGAATGGTATCAGCTCCTCCTTGTACCTCTGGTAGAATTCAGCTGTGAATCCATCTGGTCCTGGACTTTTTTTGGTTGGTAGGCTATTAATTATTGCCTCAATTTCAGAGCCTGCTATTGGTCTATTCAGGGATTCAACTTCTTCCTGGTTTAGTCTTGGAAGAGTGTAAGTGTCCAGGAAATTATCCATTTCTTGTAGATTTTCTAGTTTATTTGTGTAGAGGTGTTTATAGTATTCTCTGATGGTAGTTTGTATTTCTGTGGGGTTGGTGGTGATATCCCCTTTATCATTTTTTATTGCGTCGATTTGATTCTTCTCTCTTTTCTTCTTCATTAGTCTTGCTAGTGGTCTGTCAATTTTGTTGATCTTTTCAAAAAACCAACTCCTGGATTCATTGATTTTTGGAGGGTTTTTAGTGTCTCTAACTCCTTCAGTTCTGCTCTGATCTTAGTTATTTCTTGCCTTCTGCTAGCTTTCGAATGTGTTTGCTCTTGCTTCTCTAGTTCTTTTAATTGTGATGTTAGAGTGTCAATTTTAGATCTTTCCAGCTTTCTCTTGTGGACATTTAGTGCTATAAATTTCCCTCTACACACTGCTTGAAATGTGTCCTAGAGATTCTGGTATGTTGTATCTTTGTTCTCATTGGTTTCAAAGAACATCTTTATTTCTGCCTTCATTTTGTTATGTACCCAATAGTCATTCAGGAGCAGGTTGTTCAATTTCCATGTAGTTGAGCGGTTTTGATTGAGTTTCTTAGTCCTGAGTTCTAGTTTGATTGCACTGTGGTCTGAGAGACAGTTTGTTATAATTTCTGTTCTTGTACATTTGCTGAGGAGTGCTTTACTTCCAATTATGTGTTCAATTTTGGAATAAGTGCGATGTGGTGCTGAGAAGAATGTATATTCTGTTGATTTGGGGTGGAGAGTTCTATAGATGTCTATTAGGTCTGCTTGCTGCAGAGATGAGATCAATTCCTGGATATCCTTGTTAACTTTCTGTCTCGTTGATCTGTCTAATGTTGACAGTGGAGTGTTGAAGTCTCCCATTATTATTGTATGGGAGTCTTAAGTCTCTTTGTAAGTCTCTAAGGACTTGCTTTATGAATCTGGGTGCTCGTGTATTGGGTGCATATATATTTAGGATAGTTAGCTCTTCTTATTGGATTGATCCCTTTACCGTTATGTAATGGCCTTCTTTGTCTCTTTTGATCTTTGATGGTTTAAAGTCTATTTTATCAGAGACTAGTATTGCAACCCCTGCTCTTTTTTGTTCTCCATTTGCTTGGTAAATCTTCCTCCATCCCTTTATTTTGAGCCTATGTATGTCTCTGCGTGTGAGATGCGTCTCCTGAATACAGCAGACTGATGGGTCTTGACTCTTTATCCAGTTTGCCAGTCTGTGTCTTTTAAGTGGAGCGCTTAGTCCATTTACATTTAAGGTTAATATTGTTATGGGTGAACTTGATCCTGCCATTATGATATTAACTGGTTATTTTGCTCGTTAGTTGATGCAGTTTCTTCCTAGCATCAATGGTCTTTACATTTTGGCATGTTTTTGCAATGGCTGGTACCGGTTGTTCCTTTCCATGTTTAGTGCTTCCTTCAGGGTCTCTTGTAAGGCAGGCCTAGTGGTGACAAAATCTCTAAGCATTTGCTTATTTGTAAATGATTTTATTTCTCCTTCACTTATGAAACTTAGTTTGGCTGGATATGAAATTCTGGGTTTAAAATTCTTTTCTTTAAGAATGTTGAATATTGGCCCCCACTCTCTTCTGGCTTGGAGAGTTTCTGCCGAGAGATCTGCTGTTAGTCTGATGGGCTTCCCTTTGTGGGTAACCCGACCTTTCTCTCTGGCTGCCCTTAAGATTTTTTCCTTCATTTCAACTTTGGTGAATCTGGCAATCATGTGTCTTGGAGTTGCTCTTCTCGAGGAGTATCTTTGTGGCGTTCTCTGTATTTCCTGGATTTGAATGTTGGCCTGCCCTACTAGGTTGGGGAAGTTTTCCTGGATGATATCCTGAAGAGTGTTTTCCAACTTGGTTCCATTTTCCCCCTCACTTTCAGGCACCCCAATCAGACGTAGATTTGGTCTTTTTACATAATCCCATACTTCTTGCAGGCTTTGTTCATTTCTTTTTCTTCTTTTTTCTTTTGGTTTCTCTTCTCGCTTCATTTCATTCATTTGATCCTCAATCGCTGATACTCTTTCTTCCTGTTGATCGAGTCGGTTACTGAAGCTTGTGCATTTGTCACGTATTTCTCGTGTCATGGTTTTCATCTCTTTCATTTCGTTTATGACCTTCTCTGCATTAATTACTCTAGCCATCAATTCTTCCACTTTTTTTTCAAGATTTTTAGTTTCTTTGCGCTGGGTATGTAATTCCTCCTTTAGCTCTGAGAAGTTTGATGGACTGAAGCCTTCTTCTCTCATCTCGTCAAAGTCATTCTCTGTTCAGCTTTGATCCGCTGCTGGCGATGAGCTTCGCTCCTTTGCCGGGGGAGATGTGCTCATATTTTTTGATTTTCCAGCTTTTTTGCCCTGCTTTTTCCCCATCTTTGTGGTTTTATCTGCCTCTGGTCTTTGATGATGGTGATGTACTGATGGGGTTTTGGTGTAGGTGTCCTTCCTGTTTGATAGTTTTCCTTCTAACAGTCAGGACCCTCAGCTGTAGGTCTGTTGGAGATTGCTTGAGGTCCACTCCAGACCCTGTTTGCCTGGGTATCAGCAGCAGAGGCTGCAGAAGACAGAATATTGCTGAACAGCAAGTGTACCTGTGTGATTCTTGCTTTGGAAGCTTCCTCTCAGGGGTGTACTCCACCCTGTGAGGTGTGGGGTGTCAGACTGCCCCTAGTGGGGGATGTCTCCCAGTTAGGCTACTCAGGGGTCAAGGACCCACTTGAGCAGGGAGTCTGTCCCTTCTCAGATCTCAACCTCCGTGTTGGGAGATCCACTGCTCTCTTCAAAGCTGTCAGACAGAGTCGTTTGCGTCTGCAGAGGTTTCTGCTGCTTTTGTTATTTAGTTGTGCCCTGTCCCCAGAGGTGGAGTCTACAGAGACAGGCAGGTTTCCTTGAGCTGCTGTGAGCTCCACCCAGTTTGAGCTTCCCGGCAACTTTGTTTACCTACTTAAGCCTCTGCAATGGCAGGCGCCCCTCCCCCAGCCTCGCTGCTGCCTTGCGGTTAGATCGCTGACTGCTGTGCTAGCAATGAGGGAGGCTCCGTGGGCGTGGGACCCTCCCGGCCAGGTGTGGGATACAATCTCCTGATGTGCCCCTTTGCTTAAAGTGCAGTATTGGGGTGGGAGTTACCCGATTTTCCAGGTGTTGTGTGTCTCAGTTCCCCTGGCTAGGAAAAGGGATTCCCTTCCCCCTTGTGCTTCCCAGGTGAGGCCATGCCTCGCCCTGCATCAGGTCTCACTGGTTGGGCTGCAGCAGCTGACCAGCACCGATTGTCCGGCACTCCCTAGTGAGATGAACCCAGTACCTCAGTTGAAAATGCAGAAATCAGGGGTCTTCTGTGTCGCTCGCGCTGGGAGTTGGAGACTGGAGCTCTTCCTATTCGGCCATCTTGCTCCGCCCCCGAAGTTATTCTTTATAATTTTATCTTTGTAGCTTTGCCCAGCTACAGACCCATGTGACACCCTGACATTCTGACATTTTAAATAATGGCTTAAGTAATATTTTTCCAGCTATGTGATCATATCCCATCTCTTCTCTGCTAGTTAAATATTTTAAATGTTGAGTTTGTAAAAGTCTTAGCTGTTGCTGAGGAAAGAATTTATAAATGCATTCCTGGTGCAGAATACATATACAGTATATATCACATAGATAATATATGGAACTTCAAATCAGACAAAATGACTTTATATCTTAAGACATGCACCCAACTTCATCAGTTGATTAAACATATACAGAACAGCTGGAAGCTGACAGGAATGACTTCTTTTAGAATAACTTGGATTCTCTAGATTCAAATATATACAGGAAAAATATGAAGAAAAAACTCTTAATTACATCTTTTTTTTTTTTTTTTTTTTTTTTTTTTTTTTTTTTTTTTTTGAGACAGAGCCTAGCTCTGTGCCCCAGGCTGGAGTGCAGTGGCGCGATCTCGGCTCACTGCAAGCTCCGCCTCCCGGGTTCATGCCATTCTCCTGCCTCAGCCTCCCGAGCAGCTGGGACTACAAGCGCCCGCCATGGCGCCCGGCTAATTTTTTGTATTTTTAGTAGCGACGGAGTTTCACTGTGGTATCGATCTCCTGACCTCATGATCCGCCCGCCTCGGCCTCCCAAAGTGCTGGGATTGCAGACGTGAGCCACCGTGCCCGGCCTTAAATTACATCTTAACACATAAAATAAAAATAGCTCAGAGGCCCACTGTGTTTAGGGTTTATTTGAATAGCATAGTGTTTATTTGGCCACCCACTCCAATAACATTTGCTTTATCTTGTTTTCATTCCTTCTTGACATGTAACATCCAGGTCACTTCTGCTGTACCTTATCCAAGAGTAAAAAGTGGGACATCAAATGTTATTTTAAAAATTATAATGCTTGTGCAAGGCCATGTGGTGGCAATAACTTGTTTTGGAGTCAGTACACTTAGGTTGCTATAATATAAATTATTAGGAGGTGAATACTATGATCAAGTGAATGTTAATGAAAATATTTTATAACCTGAAATGTTACCCATAGTAGTAAATACTATTATTTATCATTTTGAGATGGAGCGGGGGCATATAAGCCACGTAAGGCCAGTACTTCACTTATATCCTTGTTCTTATCCAGTGTCCATATTGTCCTTCCTGTGAGGAAGCACCCACTCTTTCATTTCTCTCTACCTCAAAACCCACCACAAATCTCATTTTCTCTAAAAAAGTTCTCATAAGTCTCTTCAATCCTTGGTAATTTTCTTTTATCCGAATTTATACAGCATAGTGTTCTGTCTTTTCATCTTTGTCACACATGCATTTTTAGATTATCTTTCTGTTATGAGCTGAACTGTCTCCCTTCCAAAGTCATATGTACATTGGAATCCTAAAACCAGGTACCTCAGAATGTGGCTGTATTTGAAGATAGGGCATTTAAAGAGGAGATCAAGTAAAAATGAGGTTTTCGGGGTGGGCCCTAATCCAATGTGACTGATGTTCCTATAACAGGCGGAAATTTGGACACACAAAGAGACACCACAGATGCATGTTCACAAAGAAAAGACCGTGTGAGGACACAGGAGAAGGTGGCCATCTGTAAGCAAAAAAGAGAAGCCTCAGAAGAAACCAAACCCTGAGCCTCCAGAGCTATAAAAAATAAATTATAATAATAAATATTCAGAAATAGATTGTAGTTACCTTGAAGTGACTCCCAACCTCTTATACTCTTGTATACATTTGATGACCAGTTCATATTACATGTTGAATAAAAGTTTTTATCATAATCCAATTTCGTGACTGGATGAAGAATGAAGCCCTTAATTCTGATGAATACTTTTATCAGAATAGCTGATAAATATATTTCATACTTACGGCTTTCTTGATCCAGGTATTTTGAAAAAAGTCGTACCTCTCAGTCATCTCGGGAATTTAGAAAATAAGATTCTTAGACAATTTTGTATGGAAAGTTAACAACTTTCTGAGATAGGCTACACAGGTATGGAACACACCATTTTACAGAATCTAAGGTTCAGTGACTTATTGAAGTAAGAAAGCTAAGAAATGACTTGGAACCTGACTCAGGTCTTTTTATTCTAATTCTGGTCTTGATTTCCCTCCCTATCCTTCCCTTGTCTGGGGCAACTGCATTTTAAGAAAAATATCCATCACTACTAGAAGTTGGACAACTTAGATTTTAGAAATAGTTCTGCTCCATACACTTAGCCTCATTCATTCAACTCAATTTTCTTAATAGCTTACTATTTAAAGTGTACCAGACAAATAATATTGAGCCTCAGGATTCTTCCCCATTAAATGGAAAATAATATCTGATTTGCATACCTCACAGAAAAGTTTTGAAGATAAGCATAAAAAATAAATATGTTCAACTCGGAGGGAGAGGTGATTCATTTCCTTAGTTAAGGCCTTTCTGATTACATAAACCCTGGTTGTCCTAGCAGAGCTCAGAGCACACTGTGGAGCCCAAAGGCTACAAATGCGATATGTTTCATTTTGGGCACATTAGCTACGGGAGAGGGTGACAAGTGTGTTGGAACCTAGACCTCTAGGCAAAAATCAGTATTATATTTCTGAAATGATAATTGTAGAGGAGTTAGGGCCAACAAGAGATAATCCATTTTTCTCTAGATTCTTCATATCTCCTTTGATCTTTGGGGCTCCAAGCTGGTCATATACTGAGATAATAGGCCCCAAATAAATAAAAATACAAATTATAAATGGTAAATTAATGTATAGCACATTCCTTCAAGTGTGTAAGGATGATTCACTTGCTATGGGGAGAAAAGGATGAAACTCGTCTATGTTTTTATATCTCAAAATTTAAAATGGTTGTTTTTCTTTTACAGTGTATGTGATAGATGAATATTACATATAAAGCGAGTGAACAAATATTTAGATGTTGGGGGATGTATACTCAAAATGTAGTTATTGTTAAGAGTTTGCAGTCCTCAAAATATAGAGTCCACTATTATAATGGAGAAAGCTCTTGGCTAGGAGGATGTGTTTTGTATCTCTTATCTTCTAGGTTCACCACTTATTACCTGGTGTTTGCAGTACCTGTTTCATGAGATTAAAATTAAATAACATAATTTTAATTTCTACCCAATAGTAGTAAACACTGCATGTTTGTCCCCTCTATTATATTCTATGCTTGATAATTAATGGGAAGCACTTCAGAAATTCTGAAGCATCATATCCATGGTAGCCCTTAAGTCTTATTTCAAGGTCTTAGCTCACAAACACGCAGATATAAACTTAGTATTTCCTTAGAAGGTCCATTCCCTATGTTGCATTTTGTAGGAGTAATATTGGCTTCTCTGATATATGAAAAAACAGCATAAGAAGTTTAGAAACCTCAGAGTAGCTGAGCTTTTCATGATAAATCAAACCCAAATCTTATTTAAAAATAAAGTATATACTTGTATTATACTCCATACTGATAAACTTATGGAAAAAATGTATACATATCTTTTATTTTTTAAAAAATAAAAATTACTAAACTGATTTGATGTGTACAAAGATTCACCTTAATTATGTGAACTTCTATTATTAAGTAAAAATGTTTCTGAGTTAGCAATTTCTAGGGATTTTTAAAGTCTAGAATATTTAAACTATAATATTTCAGTTTTATTATTTCTTTGAATTTGGGAAACATTAATTTCTATAAAAATGTATTTATCTCTCTATGAGAGCAGAATTTCTTTTAAAATGTTATAGTCTAATCTATCAATATCTTCTTAGGGTAGGAAAACATTTCATACCTATACAGTGAAAGATATAAAGTTTTCATCAATTACAGAAATACAGAGAAAGCTCTTATAGTTTCAGTTCTGAGGTTAAAAATAAACAGAGCAATATGTAAACTTACGAGTCCACATCCTAAAGATGTATTCTTTTTTCCAGTAGGCACACAAATTCTTAATTGATTTGATCTCACAATTGATACAGAGGCAAGCCAAGTATATCAAATCAGATTCTCTACCTTTATCTAATAGAAAATGAATATTAACATTCGACAGCGATCCCAAATGGTAGCATCATAAAAACAAATACTTTATCAATTTTGCTACCAATAGAGACAAACTTGTAGTCCATCTGAGAATCAGAAAAAAGAAAATACTACAAATCAGAAAAAAAGTAACAAATGAACTTAGAGAAACAGGGTAAGCAATGTTAATGTTGTATTGCTGCTTATTCGGGGAGCCAAGAAGAGATGCGCCTAAGATTAAAAAGCCCATGAGGTAGTCCTTTCAAGTCATTCAGTTTCGTTGACTCGGGTATTTTTGTTCTAATTCTAGTCTTGATTTCCCCCCCATCCTTCCCTTATCAGTCAGGTGAGTCTACTTAAGTATCTCGGTGGAACACTTTCTAGAACTGCTAAAGCATAATCTTTAAGAAGTTAAGACCATGACCCTCATGTTTTATTATTATTCTCTGATAGAAATAATAAAACAAATGTGAAGTGAACACATCATAGATTTTATTCAGTTCATTAGAGAAACAGTAAGATGTTGAGACCAGTTGAAAGTGTATTTATAGACAATTCAGCAAAAAATTCTTAGGATGAGATTTCCAGGTTAGATGCAAAATGAATGTCCTGCAGGGCAAAATGTAACTTTTGGTTTTACATTTTGCACAGAAATAAATTAGTTGTATCTTTGCCAGATAAAATTCTACAAACTAACATGTCAGATCATTAAGCCTGGAACCTAGTTTAAGGCAGTGAAATAAAGAGAGCTGTCTTTTAAATGACCAAGATCTCTACAATAGCAATTTGGTAAACAGATTTTATCTTCTACATGGATTAGCCAAGGAACATGTGGATACATCGAAGTTTTGTTGAGTGACAGCCTTTCAGTTCAGCTGAAATTGTCCCCAAATAAAATAAATAAGTTGTTGAGGTTAAGAACGATAACTATGTTTTCTCACTATGAAAGCTCTTGCCTGAATTCTTGTTCTTAGCTTCATTTCAACAGGGAACAGATAATGTATAATTGAGAACTGGGCAGCAAAGGGCAAAAGGTATTTGGAGCAAAAAAGACACCAACAATTGTCTAAAGCCACAGTGACTGGGGACCCTGCTGTGGTTTGGATGTGGTGTGTCTCTGCCAAAACTGATGTTACTGTGTCATGTTAATGTGTCATGCTAGTGAGACAGCGTTAGGAGATAGGAAATAGCGGGAAGTTTTTGGGTCATAAAGGCAGGACCCTCATGAATAGATGAATGCCCGCCCACCAGGTGGAGTGAGCTCTCTCTTATGGGAATGGAATAGTTATGGTTCTACAAAAGGAATTCTTAGCCTCTCCCGTGTTGTAATCTCTCTTCATACACTCCCAAGCTTTGGCTTTCCACCATGAGTGGAAGCATCATGAGGTACACACCAAATAGCTGTTCAATTCTGAACTTTCTGCCCACACGAATCATAAGCCAAATAAGTCTCTTTTTAAAATAAATTATCTCGCCTCAGGTATTCTATCATAACAACTCAAAACGGACTAAGACAGTCCCATTTTTGTCTTTATACATGGTATGGTATTCTTAGTGTATCAGTATCTTTTTGTTGTTGTTTACAATAATGATTCTCCTCTTGCTTAACTGGCAAGTAGTTTGGACTGTTACACGGACTTGCAGAGAACCCACAGGAGGAAAAGCAAACCTACATAGACTGAAGGGGAAAATGTAGTTTATATTCTAAAATTTCATTCTGACCCTGAATAGACAGTTCTATTGGAGCGATTGTTATTCTGTCCTAATCTCATATGTCTTTAGATCACATCTCTCGGTTCCAATACCAACAGCAATTTTCCCCTAGTTTTAATTGTGATTGTATACATATTTTATAAATTCTTTATTATCATCAGTCATTATTCAATCACTTTTCCTTAAACATTTATTTTTTGTAAACTGCTTTTATATCTTAATTATTCCTTATGATGAAGATAATGGTAGATTTTTAAGTTTTTATTTTGTTTTATATACTCCATAAATTGTCATCTCAATGTTCTATTTAATTGCCTGTTATTGTCATAATGTATGAATCAGCATTGTTATACCAAGCTTATATGAGAGAGGAAAGAAAATAATCAAGGCAGTACTTGGATTCAGAAATTTTGGCAGGGAAAAGGGTTAGATGTCTAAATTTTTAGAGTCAGGAATTCGAAGATTAGAAAATACCAGAAGAACATGATAAGGATTTTCTGATCTTCCTTTCCTGCATAAATTGGGACCTAGGCTGATAGGCTTAGACTGGGGTGTACAAACCTTGAGTTTAGGTCAGATATCAGGTAAGGTTGCCATTTGCACACTGTGCAAACAGTGTGGTGTATGGAGTTGGTGAGCTGGAATTAGAAGCAGTGAGTATTAGAACAATGAAGATACAGGGGCAGTGAGTAGTGAGGACAAAAGGTAGATAAACAAGAGCTTGTGGAAATGATCCCATCAATATTTTAAACAATTTTTACGTCATTCCATTCACTGAAGAAATCAGCTGTGATAAACAGGTTGTAGCTGTAGTCTTAAACAGATGCAGAACAAATGTGACATCAGAAGCTCTAGAATGTTCTTTTATTTTCCCCAACTCCTCCTATTGGTGGTTGATGCCAGAAATCCTGCTGTTGAGGGTGGGGAGAAATGATACCTATCTGATATCTATTTGCGAACAGTGAGGTTATCTATCCTAAGTGATGCAGGGAAGCTGCAGAAAATTGGGAAGTGATGTAGGGAAGCTGCAGGTTATCTATCCTAAGTGATGTAGGGAAGCTGAAGAAAAATGTTCAAATAGTCGACAAAAATAGGAAGGTCTTGAGTCACATAGGAGGATCCACGTTATGATGCCATGGGAGGCATGCACTATAAGAGCAGGTCAAAGTGACAAGCAGGAGGGCAATCTGGGCCAGCCCCTGGTCCAAGGATCTTGACCATAGTGAGCTGACTCTTATAAGCTTCTTATATCGTGACATGTGACACACCAGCTGCACTTTAAGACTGGGAAAGACAATGAACAGCCCCAGATTGTGTAATACATTCTGCTAAAAACAAAACTCCCAAAAGAGGTCACTATTAAGCTGTGATTTGGTATGACAACATTTCTCAGATCCTTTCTGAGAAGAAGCTTTGAGGAGAGAATAGGTAAGAGGCAAAAGTGTTCAGAGGGCTTCACACAGGCTTCACTAGAAACTCCCAAGGTGGAAAAGGGTGTTTGAATGAGAGGGTTCAGAGGGCAAAGAAAACCTGTATCTATTCACAGTTTTTCTTAAATCAAGTAATTGTTTTTAAAGCAATGTTGAAGATTATGCCTGATGCAGTGGAGTGGTTATGAAAAGATCTGTATTTAAATTCCTTTTATCCATGATCAGATGCAGGATCTTCCCTGATAGGGATAACAAAATCAAGCCCATATACTTCACAAGATATTCAAAATATTCAAATGAGATTAAAGATGAGATTATTCAATTCAGCAAATAGTTCAAGTGGTATAGAAATATAAAGGATTATTATTACTTCTACTAGCCACTCAAATTGTTCATTTGGTCAATTCATACCCACTGAGTATCTCCATGTGTGAACAGTGAATAAGATAATTCTTTTCCCAAAGAAGCTAATTATATGATGATCATTATATGTAAACATCCTCCAAATTTTTCTTATGTACATACATACAAATCTCTATCATGATAACCTATTTTAAATTCAAACATTTTAATGCATTGAAGACTTTCAGTAACCATTAATGAATTGCGTTGTACATTTTAATTTTTGTTTTAACTAAAACAAATCTTATCAAAATTATACCAGAGAAATGCACAGTTAGTACTTATTTTAAGACATCATAAATAGCTGATCAAACACTGGAAGCTGCCAACGTTATTAACCTGGACCCCTGGTAAGCACGAGGGAAAGTGCAGAGGCAATTGAAAAAATTGAAAACTAGCACTTTGATTCAAAGGCAGCTTCTGAGAATGACTGGAGTCTCAAATGAAGGACAGTCTTGCACTATGTATTTGAACAAATGACACCCCCATGAGCAACAATTTTGAAAATCAATCTTAGAAAAGATTGCAATGTGATATATGGAAATCAACTTTAGTTCTATCTCATCCTTGGATTGTGGAACTAAGGGAGGCACGGAAAGTGAGCTGTCCTCTTTACCGGCTTGTCAGATCTCTCTGTATTTATTCATCCAGGCCTTTTGCTATTTTGAGCTGTGAAAGGCAAGAGCCATCCAGGCTGGTCTTTAGTTCCTAGATTGAGCAGACACTTCTGACAAGGAGAAAAATCTCACTGTTCACTTGAAGCAGTGCCCATTATAACCTCATTTTTTCCCTGAGAGTTTCCTTCACGAAGAGCATTGCTACTCTTATCCTATGACCTACAGAAACTGAAGAGGTCATGGGGCAGTCATCTCATCCCTTTCAAATACTGACCCATTCACCCAGGGTAAATTAGGTAAAATGTCAAGTATAAACACTTTTATGCCAACTTCCCCTGTGAATTAGAGCCACTCTTTGGTCAAGAGATTAGGTTGTAAGTTCATCATGATGGAAGCACTTCTTATACTCTTATTATATTCTAGAATGATCAGGAGGCAACATCATAACGTGAATAGTGCATGGACTTCGATAGCAGATGCATTTCAGGTTTTGAGTCTCTTCTCCTCTCCCTTCTCAATGCATCAGCTTAACAACCTTATGATCTTTTTGAAGATACTTACCCTTTCTAAAACTTTGATTTTTTTTTTTTATCTGTGAGGTGGAAATAATCATAACTACCCAGTGATACATTAAGTACAGGAAGCATCTTGCAAATAGAATACTGTCACCCCCTACCACAATCCACCTTTCACACTTCGAAGAGAGGTCTTTTTCAAATCTAGCAAATGGTCCCTCACTGTTCTCAGGATTAAGCACAAACTCATCAGTGAGGCTGACAAGGCCTCTGCATGGTTTGAGCAATGCTTGCTTCTCCAATTTTACCAAGCACACTTCTCCCCAACACCGTTATCCAGCTATTTTTAATTGGATCCTCTAACATACTTTGTCTTTAGGTGTTTTCAGGTCTAAATTCCTATCGGTCCCTGTCTCAATTTCTTCTTTATTAAATTACATTTGTACTCATCCTTCTGGCTTTACCAGTTTTTCTTATAATTCTTTTTGACTATTCCAAAAGTCTGAGTTAGGTGTTCCTCCCAAAGATCTTCTTCCCGTATCATAGCACTGACTGTACTGATCATAACTGCTTGTAAACTTGCCTGTTTTCACCTAATTACCTATGTTCCAAGTTCCATAAAGTCAGACATGGTAGTAATCAGTATTGTCTATTAAATATTCCAATTGACCTGCCAAGTGTGCCAGAAGATTGAACTTCGTTCAACTTGGAAGATAGTTGTGGTTATATTTCTTGCTTTGGGCCATCATCCATGAACAGATGTGATATGGTCATTCTGGGTAGAAGCTTCAGTAGCTGATTCCCCTGTCCAGTTCTCTTTGTCTTGCTCTAATGATCATGGCAATGTAGTTGACATGGAGCCTCCATCAGTGTAGGCCCCTGAGTGACTACATGAAGTAAAATTGCCTGATGTCCTGCACTGGACCTGTGGTAAGTGTTAGAAGTAAATTTTCTGTGTGTTAAGCTACAGAGATTTGGGGTTGCATAATGTCATCTATCTTGGTTACTACAACAGACACCATGTTTACCTTCTTCATTGTCACATTCCCAAGTCCTAGTGACTGTCTGAAATAATAGTAGGCATTCAATAAGTATTTACCACAAAAGGAGTACCATTTGACTTCATCTCTTCCTCCTTTACCTTCTTTTCCTTCAAACTCCTCCCCTAAACTACTTTCCTAGATTCTCTGGACTTATCCAATTAAGTCTTACAAGTAAATCTTCCACTATAATCAGAACATTACCCCTTAATGTCTCAGGAAGGCATAGTGCTCATTCCTGGCTCTGTGCCTTTCTTCATGCAACAGACTAGTTCTATGCTACTCCAGATGGCAAAACTAGGGACAATGACAGCAAATTATAGGGAAATCAGAAGCATTTTCTCAGAATGATAGTTATGAACAGTGTCCAACAGTAAAGTTAAAAGCTACAGAAGGGAGTTTTTTAAAATTTTTGAACATGTACAAGCAAAAGGTTTTATGGCTATCTGTATAACAGTAGCATGGGGAAAACCATTGCTTTAGAGAGAATACAGACTGTGACCAAGAAGACGTATGCCAACTCAGAGACTCAGTAAGTCTATTTTTTCTCTCATCTCTTATCCCTTAAGCCTTTCTTGTTTATTCCACTTATCTTTAAAGTCTCAATCTAAATTTGAACTCTTCCATAGAGTCTTTAAAAATCACTTTAGTCCTCATGGAATCTCTATCTTAAACTTCTGAAACCCCAGGCTCATAATTTCATATTTAATCATCTACCATTTCATATGTCTTACTGTTTAACCCATAGGCTGATCTTCAGCAGACTGTAAGTTTCTTCCCAGCAGGGCCGTGTTGTATATGTCTATTGTATTCTCTGGTAAGCAGGAGTCCTGGTCCAAGCCTGACTATCTTAGCAGCCTGATTAGCTGGGGAAGCTCTATTTATTTGGAGGGGCTCTGCGGGGAAATCCGACAGGGAAGTCCCTGGAAGGGACTGCAGGGAGAATGAAGGCTGGATTTGGAGTCAGGCTAGGAAGCTAGTGTCTAATAGCAAATTGTGCTTAAGATCATAGACTGATAATCAGTCTGTCTTGGGTTTTGTTACTTACTCTGTATGATAGTTGTCAAGTTTCTTAAGCTCTTGAATTAATTTGATAATTAATTCCAACAAAACTGGATTTCTGTGTTTTCAAAATGCATCTCAATCTCTGGCTCAGCCACTGGCAAAAGCAGAGGGAAATGCTGTGCCAACTCCCTAAGATTATTTTAATCAATTATGTAATACTTCCCTGGTAGATGAACAGTTTCCTCCAGACACCACTGCTGTGTGTCATGCAAGCATGCACTGCATGTGTTTGACTGTAACATCTGCAGATCTAATATAGCAGTTAATTATTTCAGACTCTTTCTGCCTTTTCATTCATATGGTGTATGGCAACTTCAAAGCCACATGCACTTGTTCTGCACACACAGAAGACCTGCACTGTGGGAGCCAGAACTGGGCTCAATGGCACAGGTCCAAGGAAAAGATCAGTTCTCAACAACACAAACCAGGGCTTCTTTATGAAAACTTCCACTATATATCAGGTAATATTCCTTACCAAGACTGTTTCCACCTTTATTATATCAGGTCTTCTCTTTTTAAGAGGATGTACTCTGCAGTGAATCTTAATAGGGCATATTTTCTGCTGCTTTCATATGAATCATATGTAAAGAATAGCTCATTAGCTGGTTAGTTATGACCTGTCGATGGGAAGAATTTAAAAAATAATAAACAAAGCGCCCATAATGAAGAGAAAGTTACTGCTCATAAAGGCTGTCTGAACAGAATGCAAATTAGGAGGAAAAATCTAAGCTAGGCCTACTCTCTAGAAAATATGTTTTCAAAGACATTGCCAGCTTTGCAGCACACCCAGCTTAATTACTGGATTTGCATTCCAGAGTACATTTACTATTGTGGTATGTTGGAAAATTATATACAGTAAAATCTCAAGCAGAATATTTAATCTACACTGCATTTTAGAGAGGGGAAGTCAGAATCATATCATAAGATACAACTATCTATCAAGAATTGCATTTTGAAAAACAGTGGACATGGCTGGTGCTCATTCATATCTTCTGCATGTATTAGAATCCATGCCCGTAATCAATCAATAAGCATTTAGTGAGTGCTCATTGTGTGCTACTCACTATGCTAAGCACCAAACATATTGTATGAATAAAGCACTGCTTCCTCAAACAGTTCAGGGCAGGAGAAACAGCCAGCAAACCATCTGAGTGCTGATGGGAGCCAAGACGGGGAGAGATAAACTCTTCGCTTCTGTAAGAGCATTGTCTCTCTCAAGAAAGAAACACAGCTCCTACATTTGGGGATTTTTTCTAACAATTTTGTGCACTGTTTAGTTGTTTAAAAAACCCATTTGTAACCCTGGGTCAGGGAATATCTTTTGTCCCAAATGGAGAGCTTTTATCTTAGTCTGTGTAGCCTTCGGCACAAGATATTTGAGTAACGGGGAAGATGCTTCCAGGGAGAATTTACTTGAAATATAATTTTCTCCCATTTATAAACCAGAGGTGCTTATAAAAGGAATCTTACCATAGCAGGCAAAGTGAGTCCCCATAAATACCTCATAGGGCAATAACTCTTTTTTGCAGTTCTTAAGTTTATGATTTTCTACAATAGTGAATAGGAACTTTGTTTATAGGTTCTGTTGTAGTCAAGGAAAAATCCACAGCCTAGATGGCTGAACTTTGAACAATTGCGGTTCAAGAGACTAAGAATGCTATAGAGGTAAATCAGACTTGATATTCAAACTCACCAGCTAGAATTGAGGTACGGGAAGACGGATAGCAGAAAGCAGAAGCAAAAAGCAAAGATGAACTAGATTGAGACATGATCACCTACATCCACTTCGCAACTCCTGGTTATACCCTGCAACAACAGAGAGATTGATAGTTAAAACCACATCACTCTAGAATAATTTTAATAAAAAAGACCACATTCTTTCCATAAAAGATAATCTTTTGTGGAAGAGTTCTTGTGTGTATAAATACGCACTTTGTGCATAAGGCAGGAATATCTTCAGATCTAATACGCTGGATAATTAACATGCCATGGCTACAGCTGTGTTCTACCAGGTATCTTTGTATTTACGTTAAGGATTAGTAAATGGCTTGAGTTTACTCCTTGATGTGGAGTTATACCTTCTTTGTTTCCCGTAGAAGAACAAGTGAAGAAACCACTCAGGTGTTGTTAAGGCAATCTACTTGAGTCCAGGTGTAACCAATATGTCTTTTTGGTTAGAAACCGTGACCAAACTGGGTAGACCAGATATACTACTCTTCTTGACATTGTGTGAGGTATTAAATAAGGTAAGAATCATTATTCCTACTTTACAGATTAAGAAATCAAATTCTTGAGTGGTTAAGACACCAGTCTAATGTTTAAAATCTAAGAAGGCTTATTCCCATCTTAGGAGCAAACAGATCTTAGAAAGGTGAAATGACTTGCCTAAAGGTTAGTATTAAACCTAATAAGTAGAGGAGAGAGTGCTTTAATTCAGATCCTTCAACGTGCTGATCAGGGCTCCTTTTTCCGTTATTCAAGAGTGATGATATTGATTAGGATTTTGTTGTTTAACTTTTGCTAAATTGCTTAGTTTCTTTTACAAAATTCTGTTGAAACATTTTAGGGAATCTTGATTTCAAGTTATTAGCCATACACAGTAATAAAGTACTCTGCTGGGACTTGATCTGTGCAATTTTGGCTTCCAGTAAATATTCATGGTTGCATTGTGAAGAGTTAGAAATCTCTGGAAGGTAAGAACTGATAAAGAAATTGCTGACACACACCTCCAGCAGCCCTGGGAGCCAAGTAAGTCGGATTACCACAGATACACCATAGATGTCAGCTTGGCTGCATTTTATAGAGATGTAAAGTCAGCAAGAGACTATTTTGGCACTTTCTTAATTTACATCTTACAAAGTAATTATCATAATATTAATCTTTTAGCAGTAGAAGTCTCTTTGACAGTTTTATTTTTCCTCTAGGATAGGTCTCAGAAAATTCCCTTTTGTACTTTGGTGGGAAATACACATTCAGTATTTTTGTGGAAGTGAAAACATTTGCAATTAAAAAAGAAAAAGTAGAAAGGATTAATGATCTGAGAACATTTTTTTTCTCACTCTCCCCCCGACCCTCTTCCCTTAACAGCAGTGCCTCTGTCATCAAAACAGTACCTGTGTTCATGGTAGGTACTTAAGACTCTCTGATATAGAGAGGAATATTATTCTGAAGCAGAAGAACAGGAATCCTGGTGATGGAAGGCACTTAGTTATTGGAAATGAATTATGAAATATATTTGTATGTATGTTTATTTACAATTCTGCTGTACTCTCAGTATACTGTTGCATATTAATGATTGAACTTTGTTATCTGATGACTACCGATGATATAATGAGGAATGGGAGGGAGATTTTTGTAACATACTTTAAGATTATAAGGCTTATTATTAAAACAATGAAGCAAATCATGCAGACAAACAAGAATGTTTAGCAATTCGTCTACCTTCTGACTGTGGGAATTCAACACTTAGCTAAAAGGAGAATGGCTTGAATGTCCTGATGTTGGCATATATACTGTCTTTTAATAAGGTCCTTCTGTTGAGCTGGTGTAATTTTTTTGGAGTATCTTTTTTATTCTCTGTTTTCTTTTTAATTAGTTAAATGTAGATAAGATTTCAGTCTTGTTTCAGAAACCCAAGATGGTTGGGAATTATCCACAGATGCTGTTTCTGTTTTCCATGGACATTAGAAAGAAGGCATGATTTCAGAAAAGTTAGATTTAAGAAAGACCTCTATGTCTATTTAGTGAGGAAAGGAGGTTTTGAGGTGATAAATACTGAACTTCTAGAAGAGGCTTGAGGTGTCACATTTCTCTCCTCCATATAGAGGTCTTACTTCACAACATTAATAAAATGTCCCAAATGACTATGAACTATGTTTGTATTTTCTGGATAGTCTCACATGCAATGACTGCTAAAGGAAGAGACCTGGACTGTAGTGGGATTATTCTGTGTCTTTGTTTTGTGCTGCTGTATCAGAATACCACAGACTGGGTAAACTCTAAAAAATAGAAATGTATTTTTCACAATTCTGGAGACTGAAAACCAAGAACTCTCTGGTTCCAAGATGGCTCCTTGTTGCTGTATCCTCTAGATAGAGGGAACACTGTGTCCTCCCCTGGCAGAAAGGAGAATGAGAGGAAGCCCGTAAGTCCTTTTTATAGTGTCATTGATACATTCATGAGGGCAGAACTCTCATGACCTAATCGCCTCCTAAAATATGACAACTCTCAACACTGTTGCATTAGGGATTAAGTTTCCAAAACACCAATTTTGAAGGGGACAAAAGCATTCAAACCATAGCAGTCCAGTTTTTATGGATGCTACCATTTACTGTGTGTCTACTAGGTGCCAGGGGGCCTGCTGGGCCCTTTATTCATTACTCCTACTCTTTAAAATAATCCGGTAAGGTAGGTGTTAATATTTGTTATATTTTTCTACTTCCAGGATGATAAACTGATGCTCAGAGAGGTTAAGTTATATAAGTAAGGTAGAAATTATATAGCCAAGGTGATATGGTTTGGCTTTGTGTCGCCACCCAAATCTCATGTCAAATGGTAATTCCTAGTGTTGGAGGAGGGGCCTGGTGAGAGGTGATTGAATCATGGAGGGGGACTTCGTCCTTGCTGTTCTCATGATACAGTTCTCATGAGATCTGGTTGTTTAAAAGTGTGTAGCACTTCTCTCTCTCTATTTCTCTCTCTCTCTCTCTCTCTCTCTCTCTCTCTCTCTTTCTTTCTCCTGTCAGCAATATGAAGACGTGCTTGCTTCCCCTTCGCCTTCTGCTGTGATTGTAAGTTTCCTGAGGTCTTCCAGAAGCAGAAGCCCACACAGCCCACCAAACTATGAGCCAAATAAACCTCTTTTATTTTAAATTACCCAGTCTCAGGTATGACTTTATAGCAGTGTAAGAAGGGAGTAATATACAAGGCATATAACTACTAGTAAATGTTGAAGCCAAAATTTGATCCCACATCTCTCTGATTCCAAAGGTATGTGTTTTGTAACATAATCCTCTCACGTAATTAGAGGACTGTATGTGTATTTTAATAGAAGGTTTCATTTAGTATGAGTAGTCCAAAGAGAAACCTAAAGACTCATTTATAAATCCATCTAATCTCTCTATGTATCTATTGAGAGGTCAATTAAAAGCTTATTCCAGATAGTTACTTTTTCTGAGTAATAAACCAGTCTTTAATGGTCATGAAGGGAGAATGACTTTGGCATTGTCATAAGTTACTTGTTTCTGAATACCGTAAGGATCCTCATTCCTTCAGTGGAGATGCCTGGAGACTGTGATAGGATGAGATCAGTAACAGGCTTGTGCCACCTGAGCCAGCCTGCCAGGATTCTCTTGAAAACAAAAAGAAAGTCTCATTTATGCCTGGGAGCCAGAATCTAACCCAGAATAAATCAGTCTCACTGTCTCATTCGTCAGCCTGATGGTTTTAATTGTTAAATCGGAAGTTTAATTTGCCATGCTTGGATAACAATCCAATTCCAGAAAAGCATATGCATCAAGTGATCAATGAGGGACAAGTATAGAAAGTTAATTGTAAATAATTCCTGAATCCTGATGTAAATCAGAACAATAGAAAAATTCTAACTTTGCTTGTTTCCCCTCATTATTTGAAGTCTTAAAGGCCTAGGGGAATAATGAAATTTATCAAATTACTTCTTACTTCATTTTTAATCTACTAATATTTATGTAGACCAGATACAGATAAATATACGCAGACCTTTTTTTTTTTTTTTTTTTTTTTTTTTGAGATGGAGTCTTGCTCTGTCATCCAGTCTGGAGTGCAGTGGCACAGTCTCGGTTCACTGCAACCTCTGCCTCCTTGGTTCAAGCGATTCTCCTGCCTCAGCCTCTCTAGTAGCTGGGATTACAGGCATGTGCTACCACACCTGGCTAACTTTTTGTATTTTTAGTAGAGATGGGGTTTCACCATGTTGGCCAGGCTGGTCTCGAACTCCTGACCTCAGGTGATCCATCTGCCTCAGCCTCCCAAAGTGCTGGGTATACAGACGTGAGCCACCACACCCAGCCAACAGAGACATTTTCATTTATTTTAGTTTTCTGATGACTGAACTAGTGAAAACCACTTAGGATTATAATTTTGTATTCAATCTTCACAGTAACACTGCTAGGTATTAACATTATTCCATTTTACAGATGAGAAAACTAACACTCAAAACTGATCAGAATGTAGCATTTCTGCATTTGAAATTAGTGAATTCCATTAGTACATAGAACTATATTTGGCTTTGAAACCCTGTCCTATGTGGGTGAAGAGAGAAATTTCAAATTTCTCAAGTTATAAATACAATAACATTGTGGAAGTGACTCCTAATTCAATCTTCTTATTTTTAAAATGAAGGAAATGAGACCCAGAGCTGTTAAATGACTTAGTCAAGGTCACACACATAAAAAAAATGTGTTGTCTGGCTCAAACTAGGAATTTGGACTCTCAACCCTCAGTTCAATGATCTTTCCATCAGATCACACTGCTACTCGAATCACCAAAACTCATCCGTAATGTCTATGGAAAGATATGGTTTCTAAGAATGTCTGAAATTTCAGATGGTAATTGATGAAGTTTACAGTATGTACGTTTCAGAAGTGAAAACCTTGGTTCAAATTCTGGCTGAGCAACTTACTAGTTGTATAACTTTGAGCAAGTGGCCATTTCTCAGAGCTTCATTTTCTCATCTGTGAAGTGAGCATGCCTACCTAATGTTGTTGTAATAAATAAATTGTATAATATGTGTAAAATACTCAGCCTAGACCCAGGTACATTGTCAGTGTTCCATGAGTGTTCATTTTTATTATCACATTCTACAGTTCCATCAGAAATTTTAGAAGTTTAAACTTCAATGGCGAATGTCTCATTTTATCCAAAGAAATCATAGAGAGTGTAGTGAATAACAACAACAACAAAAAATGTCCATAGTCGAGGATTAAAACCAGCTTCTCTGTATTGACAAATTTCCTATGATAAAGTTTGTATCTATGCACATATATGTATATAACGATACTAAAAAAGTATGAAGTGCCATACAGTGTTATTCAAAATATTTTGCCAAACTCTTCTGTTCTCTATCCAAATTAAAAACCCAAGATTTATCAAAAATTATGTCCATTCCTGTGCACTGTATAGAAAATTAATCTCCATGTTCAATTGTAATTCCTAAACATATTTTGAATTTGTGCCATTATTTCCATATCCTGGGCAAATGCCTTGGTTCCAGGCCTCCCTGGGAATCACTTTACTACCTCAAAAGCATAATCACGACATACTTACTTTAGTCGTCTCCTCCTGTGGTTCATCCTCCCAACTGCTGCCAAGATGGTCTAATGTAAAAATCTAATCTTGTCATTTCTCTACCAAAAATTCATCAACGACTCTTCGTTACCCAAAATATTACCCAAAATCTTGTACAAGTCATGAAGAGAATCTTCTTGAGCCATTTTCTTTGTGCTTATCCGGTTTCATCACTCCTCATTCTTCAGCCATATTTTGTTATCTAGCCCAGTGCTCGGCGTGTAGTAGGCATTTGAAAAGTGATGGCTGAATGACTAGATGAATAAGTAAATGAATAATGAATGAACAAATCAAAGTCTTACACATTTTCATTCCTCTGGTCTCCTTTTGAACAAGTAGAGTAGTTTCCTTGTGACCTAGTAGAAATCAATGCAACACACAATCAATATTTTCAGGCATCCTTTGGCAAAGTTGTATTTCTTCCTTCCAGTGCATTATATATGACTTCTAGACTCTTCACACTTTTCTAGTGCTGTGAGCTCTAGCACTATGAAATAGCTACCCCATTTATTTAATTTATTATGACAATTTCCCATATAATCTTCTGTAACCTTTATTTAATAGCGACAGATTATTCCATCTTCTGAATATATTATAGATTATTTTTCTAATTTTCTATCATCACAATTTTAGGTCACTTCCATTTATTCATATTAGAAAACATGTTTATGTGGTGTGCATGTTTCTTCAGGAAAAAAGAATTAGAGTGAACAAAATATGCTGGGTTTTAAGGCTTTGTGTATATTTTGCCAAATGCCCTCAAGAATGGTTTTACCAAATTATACAACTGATAGCAACAGGAGACAGGATAATTCTAGGCAGAGAGGGGTGGGTCCCTGATGAAATTCCACCCTCAAGCTAAAAAGCCTGAGACGGGGCCCAAAGTGAGAACTTATATCCATGTTTTCCCACTGGAATGTTGCCTTTTCGTAAACCACCCGTGGCCCTGACCCACCCCATCCTGTGCCTTATAAAGGTCCCAAGTTCAGCCAGCAGAGGGGAGAAGCAGGTGGACAACAAAGACTATGGCTGGACATCAGAAAATTTGATCCCACGGGTGACAGAGTGGCCAGGCCAGCAGGTTCTAGCACTCGTGCACTCCAGTTCCTGCCTCGTTCACTTGTGCACTCCCTCCTGCAAGGAGTTGAGAGCAGCGGACTGAGTAAAGGAGGCACTCCTGTTGCGAGTTTCATGAAGGAATAGGGGAAACATCCTGCTTCACTAATGCCAGCAAATTAAGAGAATACCCCCAAAATATTTTTAATAAGAGAATATTAAGTAACACAAGAACTACTAGGCAGGTATTTTTTGGTTTTATGATAAGCCTAATCACTGGTTCATCTGATACCTAGTAAATCTGTGCTTAAGCTTCAGTGCTTTTTCAGTATCTTCTCCTGGTCTCCCTCTTTTTGTCGTTGTTTTCCCCCTATAATGGCTTTTTCTTCTCTTTTCCTAGGATTAATAAGTCCACAGAAGTGTGTTTATCTTGCTAAAAAATATATTTGCATAATTAGTGCCTATTTGCTATTTTGGGTATATTCATCTCTCAAGTGATGTTTAGTACCCTGTAATCTTTGGGTTATATACAAAGAGGAAACCATAGCATGAATCAATGTTTTCTTTCAAATAAAACTTATTTAAATTCTTAACTATTATTATTTGTTAGGACCTCTCAAATAATTCTTACTTATAAGCAGTGTCAGAAATTTAAGCCATTAATGAAAGTGTTTTTCCTTCCAAAATGGTGCCTCACTCTTAAAGTTTTGCAAAATAGACATTTCAAAAATAATAGATACAAATGACACCTCATTTACTCTTCTTATGAGACCCATGCTGTGAGAACTTTGGTTTAAAGATAAAATAATATTTAATTAATCATGTAAAATATTCTGCTAAGCTGTTATTCTTCTAATGGCCCTAATTTTTTCATTAAAACTGACACGGTGCTTGCAATTGTGTTAGTGAGTTTTAGATGTAGAGGCACCACAAGGACTTTATGAGTGTCAAACTTCTTGGTCTATTGCTCAGCCCACATCCACCAGCCTCTTCTTTGTGAGCACAAATGACTCAGCTTGTTTATGTTCTCATTCTCATTCTTCCAGCAGTCACCATCACTCTTTCCTTTAGAGATTAAATCCTTTCAAGTCTAACTGTAGGAAGACACAGGGTACCCAAGTTCTTCTCCTTTAATAAGTTTTCTCACTCAGGTATACAAACAGAGTGATAATAAAAATAACAACAAAAAAAATTGGAAGTAACAAAGCTTTCAGAAATCTTACCAAAGTCTCATAATGTGGGGACTGTAGTTTCCACTCCCTTTCTTCAGTGCAATCCCAGACTCCAGAAGCCTCTTGTCTCCTTGTCAATACTGTCTTAAGGTATACCTTGGCTTCTGTCTTTCACCTGTTAGGACTTGGTGAGTCTTCTAAGACTCCACTAAGCTTCCACTTTAAGTGACTGTATAATCCCATAATTCCCTGAGATATACAATTGCTTGGGGTCCCCTACATTTATCCATCCCTATAACCTCATTAAAAAAAAGCGTCTGTAATCTGGTCCATTCTCTCTGCCTGGTTACACATAGGTGTTGCCTGTTTGGGTCCGTGCTAGGGTCCCTTTGAAATGAATTACAGAGGAAAGACATTTTTCATTAGAAGAAAAATAGTATCAGTTGGACCAGCAAGAGCCTCACAAAAGATTCTGAAGGGGGAAAATTGTCAGTATTTAACAATGAAGGACAAGACCTTTTAATTCTAGGCTCTTTGTGGCAGGGAGTGAATGGTAATAAATTCCATTACTGTGGATGTCAGTCTAAAGGTTGATAAGAACACTTACTGTAATTCCACACTGCCAATGCCCACTTTGGATAGAGTCTATGTCTTCTGTCCTCAGCCTTTAATAACTCCAACTGTGACCAAAGTTGGTCAACTCTTAGAAGTTCATAAAAAGCACAGCTGTCTATTAACAAGAAGATGGAATATTCACGAAACCTAAGGATTTAGAATGTTCCCACTTGTAATACATATTTCTTGTCTAAAATGAAATGATTTTTTCTCTTTCCCATAGAACTCATTTTTCATGATATCTTTTGTTCTGTTACATTAGACTACAAATGTCTATGACTGCAATTAAAACTGAATGATAACATGTGTTAATAGGAACTAAAACCTTTTTTCTTACGGAATACAGATAACTAATTGGCAAATACATGAATGGAAATCATCAAGGCCATTTTACTAGAAAGTTCAAATTATTTATTCATGATAATCAACCCCAATCTAAAGGGAGTAATAATTCCTATTTCTTGTATATTACCTAATTTTTCCCAATCAATGAATCAGAGCAAACTGACCATCAAAGAAAACATTAAGGATCGAAACTATTTATAATCTACATCATTTGGGGAAACTCAGATGAATTTTGCATATCTCAGCAAAGGCTAATATCTAGTGACATTCGAGTTACTTGTTTCAAAATGACCCACTAGGTATATGGACTCTTTCCCAACTTAATTTAGCCTGAGTGGAATCTGAAAAATTGACTATTAGTTAACATTTAATTTAGGCATCAAAGGAACTGCAGCTTCAGTCTTTGAAAAAAAATCTGCTTTGGACATAAAATGAGATCTAAATTGATGTGACACATTATGATGGAAAGAGAACACTGTCACATGGCACACTGAAGGGAGAGCCATGGGGGTATAGATATGAAGTGTATCCAGGTTTGACTCCCTCACAACTGGAAAAAACAAAATAATTAAATTTGAAGAGACTAGCAAAAGAAAAATTGGGTTGCCATATGCTCTGCTATAAATCAAAGATGTATTAGCCTAAGGGGAGTTCAGAAAATTAGAAACACTGTCAGCCTCTGCCACATACTTGTAAAAAAGGAAGAGAGAAACTGTAGCAATAAATAGCAGCATGTTTTAAGAAAAAATATTTTTGATTAAAAAGAAAGAGTACTAGCATGATTTACTGAAGGGACTATCCTTTCCTCATTGTTTCTTCTTTATGGCCTTATTGAAAATTAGTTGACTATATATGCTTGGGTTTATTTCTGGGCTCTTTATTCTGTTGGCCTATGTTTCTGTGTGTATACGAGTACCATACTGTTTTGATTACTATAACTTTGTAATATAACTTAAAATCAGGCAGTGTGTTGCCTCCAACTTTATTTATCTTTCTCAAGGTTGTTTTGGACATTTGGGTTTTTTTGTGGTTCCAAACGAATTTTAGATTTGTTTTTCCTGTTTCTATGAAAAATGCCCCTGAAATTTTGGTAAGTATATTGTTGAATCTGTATGTGGCTTTGGATAATACAGACATTTTAACAGTATTAATTCTTATAATCCATGAACACAGGATGTCTTTCCATTTGTTTGTGTCTTATTCAGTGTTTTTCATCAATACTTTGTAGTTTTGTTTGTGAAGATCTTTCACTTCCTTGGTTAAATTTATTTCTAAATATTTTAATTTTGATGCCATTTAAATAAGATTGTTTCTTTGATTTATTTTTCGGAAAGATCCTTATATAAAGAAAGGCAACTGATTTTTACATGTTGATTTTGTATGCTATTTCTTTACTCAATGCAGTTGTTAGTTCTAACAGGTTTTTTTGTTTTGTTTTATTTTGGTGGAGACTTTAAGGTCCTAGATATATAGAATTATGGCATCTGCAGACAAATAAATTTACTTCTTCCTTTCTGATTTGTATGCTATTTATTTTTTTTCCAACTACTCTGGCTAGAACTTCTAATACTATGCTGAATAAAAGTGTTGACAATGGGCATCCTTGCCTTGTACCAGATTTTAGAGAAAGTACTTACAGTTTTCTTCTATAGATTATGATACAGATGCACATTACTAACCATCAGGGAAATGCAAATCAAAACCACAATGAAATATCACCTCATATCTGTTAGAATGACTTTTATCAAAAAGATAAGTGTTGGTGAAGGTGAAGAGAAAAGAGAACCCTTGTACACTGTGGATGAGAATATGAACTGGTAAAACATTATAGAAAATAGTATGTAGGTCTCTCAAAAAATTAAAGCTAGAACCACAATATAGAACCATCATTTAATCCAGCAAGTCCACTATTGGGTGTGTATCCAAAGAATATGAAGTACGTATGTTGAAGAGATAGCTGAACTTCTATATTCATTGTAGCATATTCACAATAACAAAGATATAGAAACAATGTAAGTAACCTCAACAGATTAATGTATAAAGAAATATTATTCAGCCTTTAGAAGGAGATACTGCCATTTGCAACAACTGAATGAACCTGGAGGACATTATGCTAAGTCAAATAAGCCAAACACAGAAAAAGAATACTGCATGATATCATTTATATATGTAATCTTCTACAAAAGACAAATACGTAGAAACAGAGTAGAATGTTGGTTACCAAAGGCAGGAAGTGAGAGGCAAGGAGAAATAGATCAAAAAGTACAAATTGCAGTCAGGTAGAATAAATAAGTCTAGAGATCTAATGTATGGGAAGAGGACTGTAGTTAATAATATTGTTTTGTGCACTGAAAATTTGCTAAGAGAGTAGATTTCAGGTGCTTTTTACCACACACACACACACACACACACACACACACACACACACACACACAGTAGCTATGGAATGTGATGAAATGTTAATTTGCTTAGCTGTAGTAATTATTTCACTATGTATATGCATATCAAAACAATATGTTGTATACCTTAAATATACACATTTTTTAAAGGAAAGTAAACAAGAATGTATGGTACTTTTCTGAGTATTTATTGGTTCTAATGATAGCCCATGAAAAGGAGGAGCAAGAAGAAAAGGAAAAGAACCCTTTGGTCAGAATTTAAGGAGTGCTAACAGTGCTTGTATTTCTATTAGTAAAGAACACATTATGGTCATTTTTTGTTTTATAGCACATTAGATGTCTAAAAGGTAACAATCAGAGGTAAATGGCATGGTGGTAGCTTGCATTACAAAATACATTGATGCATTTCTCAGTTCTAAGGCTCTGGATCAGCAAGAGAATTTGGCACTAGCTTCATTTAGTTCATTATTTTATCCCTTATGAGCATTAATAATTTCTCCTCTTATTTTTTCCAAAATGACTCTTTCAGAAGGTGATAGGTCCTATTTCTCAGTAGCTGAGAACAGAAGGAGGTCACTTAATGTGAATCCCTATGATCAGCCCTCAATGCCATCCTGGAGGGTCTTTCTACTAAGAGAGACCTGAAAAATCTAGCAGTATAATTATTCATACTCAGAGCTCAGAATTTCTCCACAGAAGTAAATTCAAGGGATGTAACTTGACATTCATGAGCAGCCTAAAGTCAGCCATAAAAATGGGTATATTTGGCATTAAATCAATAATAAAAAATAACTTGATGCTTTTAGATGTGGTATGCACATTTCCATTTGATAGAGGATCCACTTCTTTCTATCATTTTGGCTTCATGTGTTGCAGATATTTTAGGTACCTGCCAAAGAAGCCCTTAGAGACATTTTAGTTTGAGCAAGCCAAACTCTGTCCACCTAGTTCTCTCTCTTTCTCTCTCACTGTCTCTCTTGCTCGCTCTCTCTCGTTCCCTCTCTTTCTCTCTGTGTGCTCAGTTATTTGCTTTGTGTTTGTCTCAGCTTACCCTCATTTCTCCTCTTTCTTTCTTCCACCCCTCTTAATCTCAGCCTGCATTCTAAGCAGTAACTTTCCTATCTAGAATGACTACCACCACAAAGGTAGACTGGGATACTGAGACAAACAGGGAGATTTAGGAAGAAAGGAACAGTGTCAAATATACATGTTGTGCTCTATGTTTGCTGATTATTATTCTAGACTTTGGAAAATAATTGAGAAAAAACCTTACTCTTATTTTTTGAAATAATAAACATTATGTTGCTGGTTCTTCCTTTTTCTTTTTCCTTGATCACTAGGAGGCTCAAGGTTAAATTCTATGCTTATAGTAGAAGGTGTCATTAACCTCTTTTTCTGGGATAATTGTTTGTCTCCTCAATGGTACAGCTCCTCTTACTTTAAAATTCTCATTGCTAATCACCTTATGCCTATGGTGTAAATTAAGATGACCGTATATTTGGGGCTACTCTTTTCTACTGAGAAGTATTGTCTAATTTCTCTCCTTTGAGTCAAGGCTGACTTAGTGATCTGTTTGACCACTAGAATGTGGTGGAGGATACACATGGAGGGTTCTGGGACTTCAGAGGTTCACTCATTAGAAGACTTCCAGCTTCTGCTCATACCTCTTGGATCATGAGGGACAACTAGCTGCCATGTTAAGCCCAACCATCCCAAGATGACATACTATGAGGAAGCTGCCTGGGAAGAGTCCGTGACAGTCCTGGGCAGCCCCAGCTGTCCTAGTCATTCCAGCAGAACCAGAGACATAAATGATGGGCCACTTTGAGCATTCCGTCCCTAGCAGGGGTGGCATGGAGAAGACCCAAACAACCTGAGGCTCTACACATATGATCCCAGAAATTTATAGTTGTTCAAATCACCCCCAGTAAATTGTGGAGCAAGGGCAAACCATCCTGCTGTTTCATTTCCCAAGTCTTGACACGTAGAATTGTGAGCAGAATAAAGTGCTTGTTATTTTATACCATTAAGTCTTGGATTAGTTTGATACATAGTATTAGATAAGTGGTTTTTTGATTATATATGGCTTTTATTGTAAGCCACTTTAAATCCTTTTAAGAAGTAGACATTTCACAAGTAATTAAATAAACTTTCTTTACTGATAATCAAGGGGAAGGAAATTCTTCAGCTGCTGATCATTGTACTTTAAGTTCATATTTTTTCTTGTTTTTAAATTTTACATCATTCTCTTAATTTTAGATTGGAAAGACAATTATTTGTACAAACTCCCAAAAGCTGTAGGCGTTAAAGAAAGTTTGCATGAAAGGTCAATGAGTTGTTTGATTTATGCGAGAGCATAAACTGCAGTATTTTCTATGCCTCTTAAGTGTTGTGCAGAGGTACAGCCAGCACCTGGCATTGTGTCTAACAACGCTTTGTCATCGTGTTGGTTGTAAACCATGCCAAACTCATTGGGTAGCACCGTCTACAGTAGAATGACAATATGTAAGTCTCCATAAAGCAATTTTTCATTCTTAAAAATGTCCTGAATGTGGACAATTCTTTTCAGTTGGACAGTTATGGTTTCGCAACAGGAATATTACAATTGGGAAGTTTATTCAAGTAGCTTTTTAAACACATACAAAAATGAATAAGATAAACTGTACCCCACAGACAAACTGAACTGCATCTCTTGACCATTATGCTGATAAAATATTTCAGTAAATCACAGTCTTTACACTGTCCTTGGGCTTTTGCAGTCTCAGCTGCTGCAACTGTATAATGTACATTGATTTCTGCTAGAAATTCAATGGCAAGAAAAGCTGTTTAATCATTTGACTCCTGACTAGTTAATAAAGAATCTGTCTCATTTAATAAGTTTATTTTAGATAAGACCACCATTATTAACATGATCCTATATTCCTTTCTACTTCATTTATGGGGGAGGGTAATAAATGAAGCTTCAGATGAGACAATGCCGCTGTTATCTTCCTTCTGCTTTCCTTGATCGTTTCTATGATTTGCAAGGCTGTCTCACCATCCACCAGTGAAAGTCACTTAATCATCTACTAGATAAATTGTAAATACACAGTGCTTTTCCATGTCTTAGAAATCACTGTTAAGTAAAAGAAATTCTGAGAGTCCCATTCCTAACTAAAGACTACGCTGCAATTATAGAAGGCAAGCACCCTATTGCTATAATTTTCCACCCAATCACATCTCATTATCATTCAATTTTGCTAAAACCACATGACATAAAAATCACTAATAAGCTACTGCATTTTGTAGGGTATTGGCTAAAAATTAAATCAGATACAACCACATTAATGTTCTACGATAGGAGCTTGCTAATAGGATTATAAGCAGCCAAAAAGGTTAGGAAGAAATCATCTGAGAAAGTCACCCAGTAATATTAAGAGGATCAATTAGCCAGACATATTTGGGGATAGAGGATACTGTGTAGTAACCAGGGGCTTATGAAGAAAAGAGGCAGGGGGACAGGATTTATTTTGGTTAGGGAGGCATTGTGGACTTACAAATAAAGATTCTAGAAAAGGACTTCTCAACTTCTGTTAATACAAAGTAAATGACTTTATCATCCTCAAAGCTTTTCTTGGCTCCCCACTGACTGATTTCTGGGCTATCTAAAAATAGGTTAAACCCGTTTCATGTGTCTTCACCTGAGAATTAATACAAACTGGGCCTGTGGTGGGACAAAGTACAGAGGTCTTTCACATATCTCTAGTGATCTCTTAGGACCTCAAAGTTGGAAGGGACTTTTGCAGTAAGTAAGGTCCCTGGATGTATTTTAAGTGAGAGCTGGCATTTACTCCCCAGCTAAGAGCATATATTCCTATCCACTGAGACATCTTTGATCAATCTCTGAGCTGACATCCCAAAGTCAATATCTTCTTTTACTTAAGCCATAGAAAAATGGAGAAATAGTGGACCAACATTGCATATATAGGGTCTCCTCTTCTAGAAACCTCTGGTCAGTAAGGATGTGTGGGGTAAGGAGCATGTCCTGGCACATATTGGGTAGCTTTCTACAGGATAGGTTATACTGATGCTATACATTTTAATGCTGAGACTTGAACTCTGAGAATAAAATGATCAGAGTTGACCCTGTGAAAATCTGGTCATATGAGGTGGTTGTATTGATAAATCAGTTTTGAGCTCTCTAACTTTCAAGGGGAGTCGGTTGCTGTGATCTGGGATAAAATACATACAAAAACTGAAAACATAATAGAGAAATCCATAAATAATCTTTCATAGCAATTATCCAGCTTCATTACATCCATCAATACTTCAGATGGATGTAATGCGGCATTATATACAAAGCAAGATCTGGCTTGGGATCCAAGCTCAGTCACTTCCTGGAAGACCTTTGACAAATTTATTTAACCCTTGTAATCCCCGCTTCTCTTGTATATACTATGGGAATAACAGAAATGGTTTATCTCATAGATCATTGTGAAACTTAAATGAGATGAAGCATGTAAATAAAACACATGGCATGATGGCAAGGGCTTCCTAGTCCTTTTCATCTATGAGATAAATTAGTTATCAAAGAAAAAAAATAGGAAAGAGAAAGAAAGAAAAAAGAAAGAGAGAGGGAGAGAGAGAGGGAGGGAGGGAGGAAGGAAGGAAGGAAAGAAGGAAGGAAGGAAGGAAGGAAGGAGGGAGGGAAGGAAGGAAGGAAGGAAACAGAAAAGAGAAGAAAAGAAAGAAAAGAAAAGAGAAAAGAAAAGAAAAGAAGTTCCTAAGAAGTATCAGCTTGGAGCTGGCCTGACACTAGCAGTTAAGCAGTGGCCTTCTGTTGATCACTAACAGGTAGGATAAAGAAAGACATAGCCCTTGCCCTTGAGAGTTTGCATTCTAGCAGGAGAGGCAGACACATAAACAATTATCTTACCCAATCATTCACAGCTGCCGAAAACGTTAATCCTAGAGAACACTAGCTAATCCTGGCCTGATCACAGGTCCTAGTGTATAGAGGATAAAAAAATAAAGATAGGGTCGAGAAACTTGGAGCAAAATAGAGTCTTTCTAGGTTTTTCTCCAGGTACAGATAGCTCAGCCAGAATGAGATAATACCTTTGAGGGCTCAGTAACCATTTTGGTCTTAATATTTCTGTCATGTAAAGGATATGAGTCTTTTTTTAAAATTACACTTTTGGTTGGGTGTTAATAAATGCCACATACTAGGCTAAGTGATTTATATACATTACTACAATTTAGTGTCACAAATATTCTATTAGATAGTTTTCATATTGCTTGCCATTTTTATTTTTATGGGGAAACTGAGGCTTAGAAATATAAGTAACTTCCCGAAGTATACATTATGTAGCTAGTAGAACAGAACTCTATCTGATTTTTATATCTGTGACCTTATCAACCCTGTATTCATCCTGCTTTTCCTGTGGTTGCAGTTACAGAAAGTCTTAACATCAAAGCCTAGCTGATATAAACAGACTAGCTGTTTGTAATGCTCAAATACAACCAAACTGAATTTCTCACAGCTTAATTTCTCACAGAAATGATGGTTCAAGGATATTGTCACTCAGAGTATGCGACCTAATGATGTTTCACTTTTGTTAACACAATGCAGCTGCATGCGTGTGCTTGATTGAATATGCCAATGTTGAGATTTTGGTGCTGTCTTCTGGGAAGTAAATTTGTGCTGTCAATTGAATCTGGGAGATGGAGTGTTTTCTGATAAATGTTGAAGTGCATTTCTTATTTATGGGTTAGATGAGAAGCCATCAGAAGTCCTATAAACACATTTTGTGTTTCTCAGTCAGGTATTCACAGCTTCGTACGTTGGACACACTGGAAAACTGCCAAATCTTCAGGAAGTTGCAAAGGAGACCAATGAAAAGGAACAAAAGATTAGGTAGGAGCTGGTGTAGCTACAGATAGCACAATGGTGAGCATTCATACTTCGTTATTCAGGGATCCTGCCAATTGTCTTCCAGGGTCAGGGAAGAGTCTGTGTTCAACAAGTCAGGGCTCACAATTGGCCAAGTGCATTGCAGGAATGGGTTCTGTCCTTTAGGGATTGTGCCAGGGTTGAATATTTAATGATGGGGGTTTTCATTAAAAAATGGATGATTTTCTTATGGTGAAATGACTCTGATTCTAGCCTCCTCTCCAAAGCAGTGGAAGGAAGCATAAGAATTGGAGAGTAGGAAGAAAACAAGAGTTTTCCACACTGTCCTTGTTACTGTTGAAGTATACATTGCTGAACATTCTTAACAGATTTCAGAAGATGATTTGCACAGACTGACACCACTTTGATAAAATTTACACATAAATGAAGAAACCGTGCTAGGAACTGGGTTGGAGGAAGGGGCAGGGGCAAAGAGGAAAATGCACAGAGATGGGTAAGAGAGGAGTTTCGGTTCTCAGATTCCACTCTCGACCAGACAGGGTAAAACAGATACATAACTGACTGTAATGGACAGCAGAGTAAATTGACAGGGGAAGATTCAGATACATTCATTGAGTTGCTACCAAACCATTCATATTATCTCCTTTAATTTGCACAATGGTCCTGTGAGGAAGAGATTACGATCAGACCTACTTTACTAGAGAAGAAAGTAAAGATTAGGAAAGCCTGCTCACTAATCAGTGGCTGAGTCAAACTTCAAAATCAGGCCCCTTCCAAAAAAGAATGCATCTCAGGGGCTTCCAGGCTATGGTATTGTACAGGTAAATCAGGAAGTTAACCTGGAATATGAAGAATGGTGAGATCTTTTTTGTTGAGGGAAGGAAGCCTTTTGAAGGAGAAGGCATTTGAGGTGTGGGCTTTGAATCATAAATATAATTTTGAAAAATGAAAATGAAAGAGTATATGGGCAGAAGTAGTGAAGTAAAGGGTTATCTAATAAAACAAAGAGGTAAATAGCCCAATCTAACCTTCAATGGTAAATGTGATTGAATATCATATAAGATAATATTAAGATTTTAGTATTTCCTAGTGATGTTTTCAGTTAATTTTTGTCGTGATTCCCAACTTTTCCAGATACCCTCTAGTTTTAGGCCCCTTGAGGGTAAGGATTATGATTTATAGTCATATTCTTTTCCCTGTGTCTTATACAGAGTGAGCTCACTGTGATTAATTTTACAATTCTCTCAAATTTTAAAGCTGAGGACTGCCGAAATAGCCTGATCCAACTGTCTTATTTTACAAATAGAGGCAATATAATGAGAAAGGGTAAATGATTTGTTGAAAACTAGAGGAGTTTTCCAGCTTTCATGATGATGATGATGATAATGATGAAGGAGGAGAATTAGGAGGAGGAGGAGAAAATGTACTTGGTGTATCTCTTCCTCTTTTCACAGGACAAGTACCATGAGATAGTTTTCCTGAGAATGGTCACAGATTCACTCTGATCCATCCATCTGATCATTTCACAAAGTCTCTGTTATAGTAAAGAAGGTAGTTGGTAGGAAGAAGAGTACAGCTTCTCACTGTGGAAGAACAGAAGCAAATTAGTTTATTTAGGGAATGAACAGATGGCTTAAGCTGTCTTGAAATATGAATTATATGTCATCATAAGACTCATAGAAGTTGGACCTCTAAAGGTCTCAGGTGACCTCTCCAGGTCTCAAACATCAAATTATTTCTTCCTTGAAAATTTCTCATCCACTGTCCATTGTTGGGGTTCAGAAAATGATACCCCAGAGGCGGGGCATGGAGACTCACGCTTGTAATCCCAGCACTTTGGGAGGCCGAGACAGGCGGATCACGAGGTCAGGAGATCTAGACCATCCTGGGTAACATGGTGAAACTCTGTCTCTACTAAAAATACAAAAAATTAGCCGGGCATGGTGGCGAGCGCCTGTAGTCTCAGCTAGTCGGGAGGCTGAGGCAGGAGAATGGCGTGAACCCGGGAGGCGGAGCTTGCAGTGAGCTGAGATGGCACTACTGCACTCCAGCCTGAGTGACAGAGCGAGACTCCGTCAAAAAAAAAAAAAAGAGAGAAAAAATGATACCCCAGAATATGGCATTTTGACATGCTGAACTGAAGATGCCTCAAGGTCTCTCTGACCTCTCCCCCAAACTTTTCTCCCAAAGAAGTTGAAGTTCCTTTATCTGCCTAAGATCCAGACCCAAAGGGAGAAAAATTGTTTTTTTTTCTTCTTCTCCCTGTAAGACCAAGAATGTAGCCACACCTAAACAGACCTTTTCACAATATAATACAGTTAATCTCTGTTTCCTGATCCATTCATTCTCTCTAGTATTCCCCTCAACAGAATTGCTTTCTTACCCTGTCCCGTAACCTGTTTTGCCAAGATTACATGCTTCCGAATCCTCTTGGGGAGGGAGTAATCATTCCGATTCTCTCCATTTGCATGTTAAATATATTTGGATGCTTTTTCTCCAATTAATCTGCCTTTTGTGAGTTGATGGTTTGGTGAACCTCCAGCGGCCCAAGGGGAAAGCTTTCTCTCCACCCTAAGACATCATGATGCTGCCCTGTTCCAGTTCACCCGTTTCTCTGACTCTTTCATCTGTCTCTTCCATTCCTTTTTTTTTTTTTTTCTTTTGTGGTAGACTACATATAGATTTGAATTTCTGTGCTACAAATTACTAGCTGTGTAATCCTAAGAAAAATCATTAACCTCTTGGAGACTAAATTTTCTTATCAGTAAAATGGTAATGACACACAATCAGGGAAACTCAGAAGCGCCTAACATAGTGCAAAGCTTATTATATCCTGCTTTAAAGAAAAACTGTAGACAAATTAAATTTGATACAGTATATGTAAACAAAGAAATATATGTATGCACATACTATGTATATGTACACATACCTATATAGGTACACACACATATATGTATGTATATATAGTCACCCAGTAATTTCCTTAATGTACATATACATATATGTGTGTATATATAAATACATATGTATATGTGTATATACATGTGTATATATATGTATATGTGTATATATTGGGCAGCACTCAGAACCGGAAGAAGTTCAGAGAGCTCTGTGCTCTTCTCTGTAGTATGGGCAGTGAGCTTTTAAAGATGGAATATGGAAGCAAAGAAGAGAAAGTACTTGGCTGGCTACACCTAGACTTTGCCTATACTTTGCTTTATTTAGGTATTATCTGGTGGAAAGTCCCTAGTTAGAGGTTAGTTTGCCGTTTATGAATTATTAAGTTTTGTTTTACTATTTACATTGAATTGGGTGTTGGTTTGCTTATCTCGAAGTTCTGATTACAGAAACAACCTCTGGCTAATGGTTTCCTTTTCATTAGATTTAATAGCTGTCAGTAAATGTGTCTTCCTAGACATATTCTGTACAGTTGACCTATCTAAAAGCAATTCCTTTTCCTTTTTCTTTTTCTTTTCTTTTCTTTTCTTTTTTTTTTTTTTTTTTTTTGAGACAGAGTCTAGCTCTGTCACCAAGATGGAGTGCACTGGCTCACAGCAACCTCAACTTCCCAGGCCCAAGTGACCCTGTCGCCTTGGGCTCCAAGTAGTTAGGATCACAGGTGTGTGCCACTTTACACCCAGCCAATTTTAAAAATTTTTTTGTAGACATGGGGTCTTGCTATGTTTTCTTGGCAGGTCTCGAATAACCGGACTCAAGCAATCCTTCTGCCTCAGCCTCCCAAAGTGCTGGGATTACAGGCATGAATCACCATGCCCAACCAACTTATAAATTTCTTTCACAACTCCTTTCTCACATGAATGTCATATTAAGTTGTCAAACCAAGCAGGACAGATATGTAATTCGCAAGTGATAAGTGATCATGACAAGGTTAAAAGGCTTTTGTAAAAGGTCATCACAAATGAAACCAAAAGCAGTAATTGCAATCTGGGTCCCCTGCTTTCTGATCTTCGGGATTTTCTTCCACAGTGTGCCAACTTTCTCTCAGATGCTTCCAGGAAACGTTTCCCTCATTCAGGTATCTGAAAAACTTTAACAGATTTATGATTTTGATTTTGCTACACAGCACACCCTGTGTGGAGTAGTTCAAGCCTACTTATTTCTTTTCTGACAAAACATTTGGAATTATATGACTTTGAGTAACTAGCCTAGGTTGGCAGGCATTTAATATATTCTGCACACACCATCCTGCTTCTTGCTTATGCCGTTGTTAGTCCTGATTTGCTATAGTGTCAAACTCCTTGATTTTACGAACATGTCTCCTCACATAGGATATGTGGTGAGAATAACCCAAGTATGGTTGCTACATTTCCCATTGAATGTATTTGTTCTCATGGACTCACAACAGTTCCTTTCAGCTATAGCTGCATTTTACAACATCAAAGTGCTGTCCTCTGGTAATTTCCTTAACCAAATTTTAGCTCCTAAAAAGCTAAGAGAAATAGTTGGGAATGGTGCTTGGGATGTGTTTCCACTCCTATTTTACTTCTCTTGCAAAAATATAACATGTGTATGACGGGAAATACCTTCTTCTAGAAAGAGTAAATGAATCAGTGAACCTAGAGGATTCTGACTCGAAGAGCTTAAATCAATCATCCTTTGGAGACTTAGCTATTTCTCTAAAGTGAAGATCTGAATAACTGTTCTAATAACCTTGGATGGTTTGTGTCAGTTCCAGAGACAGAAAAGAATGAGAATGTTTTGTAAACACAACATTGCTTCACAAAGTGTGAAGTGTCTTCACAACTAGAAAAAAACCTGAAGCCAGTTTCCTGAATCAGATAGCTTAGATTTGAATTCTGACAGAATAGCTTACTAGATGTACAATTTTGGACAAGTTGACTAGTGTCTCTATGTTACACCCCCCCTCCAATTTTTTTTATTTGTGAAATAGATATTAGAAATATAGTAAGAGTAATTATAAGGTTGTTATAAGAATCAAATTAGAGAATATAGGGAAAGTACTTAGAGAGATGAAAGGCCTATAGTAAGTACTCAATAAACACAAGCATCCAAGTCACTTGGTCACTTTTATAAGGAGCAAATTTGTTCCTAGAGTAGAAAAAAATGACATAAAAATCTTCAATTGTTAAGTGTTTCAAGATTTATATAAACTGCTCCCAGATAAGATGATGTCTGCTGAAGTCTAGGGAACGCTTGTATGTAGGTTTTCTAACACTTTTCATCTAGACCCACAGCACCCACACGTGAAAATACTGAGGTGGAAGTAAATAGAAAATAACCATAGGGAACATGAGGAAGCTCCCCTGTAACAACTGCTTAGACATTTGCTTGGGAACAGTTCTGTACTCAGCAATACTTCTTGTCATCCAATCTTTAGTACCATGGTGCAATTAGAAATCTTAAAACTTACACAGAAAAAGCTTAGACTGACCTATTTAACAGGTTGGTATACTTTCAATTAAACATAGTAGAATATTCTATCATTTATATTTTTCTAAAATTGGTAGGTAATAGTAAAATTATTTGTACTTGAAAGTAAAATATTTAAGAATCTATGAAGGTTAGAAATAAAAGGGACCTTACTTATCATTTCAAGACTAGGTAGCCATTTGCCTAAATATCACATCAAGTCAGAGCAAGAGCCTAGCTCTTCTGGAGTGTATGCCAAGTGGTAATTGTGGCATGCCATTTGTTGCTAGACATGCTTATCTGATATTAGTAAATTTTAATTCTGCTTTTAATTGTGAATATCAAGATTTAACCTATCTGAACTTTATCTTTCAATTTCCTCACTTGTGAAATGTGAACATTACTTCTCTGTTACTTAAGGATGTCTCCCGCCTTAGTATCAAATCCGTGAAAAAGGAATTAAAGTTTGTTTCCCATCAACATGTTTTTGCATTAATTCTCAGCTGTAAAATTGACATTCAGAAAAATGTATACACCATCTTTATAGCTGAACCAAACAAACATTTCCTACTGTCCTTAATTGATGCCATGTTTTATTTTTTGGTTCATAATATACGTACACACAGAGAGCTTAATATCATGCCATGAGTGGATCTCAGAACTTCTTTGAAAGACAAACTCTATTTACTTCTATCCCTTCATTCTCTCCTCTTGGTCTCATGAGACATACTGGACCATTTTCAAGGTCCCAGGAAACCTTCTTCACCCTCATTGCTAGATAATGACTCATTGCTAGATAATGACTCAACTTAGAATAATTTTTCAGAAGACCTTTCTTTACCTCCTTTCTACCCTCAGCATCATGGACTCATCTAACGTAGCATTTATCACAGTGAACTGCTATTAACAGGCATACCTCATTTCATTGTACTTCTCAGATGGTGTTTTTTCTTTTACAAATCAAAGATTTGGGGCAACCCTATGTCTGACAAGGATATCGTCACCATTTTTCCAACAACATGTGCTCACTTTGTGTCTTTGTGTCACATTTTAATAGTTCTCACAATATTTCAAAGTTTTTCATCATTATATCTGTTATAGTGATTTATGATCAGTGATCTTTGATGTTACTATTCTAATTGTTTTGAGGCACCACTAACTGCTCCCACATAAGACAATGAACTTAATCAGTAAGTACTGGATGTGTTATGACTGCTCCAGTAAAAAGCTGTTTCTCCATCTCTCTCCCTCTCTTTGGGCCTCCCTATTCCCTGAGATACAAAAATATTGAAAGTACACCTCTGAACGTTCAAGTGAAGGGAAGAAACACATATCTCTCATTTTATTTTATTTTTTTAATATTTAATTTTAATTTTTGTCTTTACATAGTAGGTATATGTATTTGTGGGGTATATGAGTTATTTTAAAATAGGCATGCAATGTGTAATAATTACATCATGGAAAATGAGGTATCCATTTCCTCAAGCATTTATCCTTTGTGTTACAAACCATTCAATTATACTCTTAGATATTTTTAAATGTATAATTAAATTATTTTTGATTATACCCACCCTGTGTGCAATCAAATACTAGCCTTGATCATTCTTTCTATTTTTTGTACCCATTAACCATGTCCACCTCCCCATGATACCCCCAACTGCCCTTCCCATCCCTTGGTAATCATCCTTCCACGCTCTATCTCCATAAGTTCAATTGTTTTGATTTTTAGATTCCACAAATAAGTGAAAACCTGTAATGTTTGTCTTTCTGTGCCTGGCTTATTTCACTTAGAATAATGACCTCCAGTTTCATCCATGTATTATTCATTATGGCTGAATAGTACTCCCTTGTGTATAAGTACTACATGTTCTTTATCCATTTATCTGTTAATGGACACTTATTTGCTTCTAACTTTTGACTATTGAAACACTGCTACAACATGCATGAGAGTGCAGATATCTCTTTGATATGCTGACTTTCTTTCTTTTGGGTATACACCTAGCAGTGGGATTGCTGGATCCTAAATTAGCTCTATTTTTAGATTTTTGAGGAGCTTCTAAACCATTCTCTGTAGCAGTTGTCTTAGTTTAAATTCCTACCAAGAGTGTAGGAGGGTTTCCTTTTCTCCACATCCTTACCAGCAGTTGTTATTACCTGACCTTTGTATAAAAGCCATTTTAACTGGGGTGAGATGATACCTTGTAGTGTTGATTTGTATTTCTCTGATAAACAATGATGTTGAGCACCTTTTCATATGCCTGTTTGTCATTTGTATGTCTTCTTTTCAGAAACGTGTATTCAAATCTTTTGCCCCTTTTTTAATATTAAATTATTAGATTTTTTCCTGTAGAATTGGTTGAGCTCCTTGTATATTCTGGTTATCAATTCTTTGTCTGATGGATAGTTTGCAAATGTTTTATCCCATTCTTTGGACTGTCACTTCTCTTTGTTGATTGTTTCCTTTGCTGTGCAGTAGATTTCTAACTTGACATGATACCATTGGTCCAGTTTTTGCTTTGGTTGGCTGTGCTTATGGGGTATTACTCAATAAATTTTTGCCCAGACCACATCCTGGAGAATTTCCGTGATGTTTTCTTGTAGTTGTTTCACAGTTTGAGATCTTATATTTAAGTATTTAATCCATTTTGATTTGATTTTTGTGTATGGCAAGAGATAGAGGCCTAGTTTCTTTCTTCTGCATATGGATATCCATTTTTCTTAAAACCATTTATTGAAGAGACTTTTCAATATGTTCTTTTCACCTTTGTTGAAAATGAATCTCCTGTGACTGTATGGGATTTTTTCTGGGTTCTCTATTCTGTTACATTGGTCTATGTATCTGGATTTGTAACAGTACCATGCTGTTTAGGTTACTATTGCTCTCTAATATAATTTGAAGTCAGGTAATGTTATTCCTTCAGTTTTTTCTTTTTGCTTAGGTTATCTTTGGCTATTCTGGGATATTTTTCTATTTCTGTGTAGACTGTCATTGGTATTTTGATAAAAATGGCATTGAATATGTAGATTGCTTTGGGTAGCATGTAGATTTTAACAATACTGATTCTTCCAATCTGTGAACATGAAATATCTTTCCATTCTTTGGTGTCCTCTTCAGTTTCTTTTATGAGTGTCTTTTAGTTTTTATTGTAGAGATCTTTCATTTGTTTGGTTGGTTTCTAGATATTTAATTTTATTTGTGGCTATTGTAAATGGTATTAACTTTAAAATTTTTTTCAGATTGCTCACCGTCAGCATGTAGAAATGCTACTGATTATTGTACGTTGATTTTGTATTCTGCAACTTTACTGAATTTGCTTATCTGTTCTAATAGATTTTTGTGGAGTTTTTAGGTTTTTCCAAATATAACATCATGTCATCTGCAAACAAGGATAATTTGACTTCTTTCCCAAATTGGATGTCCTTTATTTCTTTTTATTGTCTGATTGCTCTAGCTAGGATCTCCAGTAATATATGTGGAATAATAGTTATGAAAGTGAGCATCCTGTCGTATTTCAGATCTTTAGAAGAAATGTTTCCAGTTTTTTTCCTGTTCAGTATGATACTAGCTGTGGATCTGTTATATATGGCTTTTATTATGTTGAAGTATGTGTGTTTTATCCCGATTTTTGAGAATTTTTTTTTATTGTGAAGAAATGTAGAATTTTATAAAATGCTTTCAGCATCAATTGAAATGATCTTTCTTTTTGTTTTTGTTGATATGAGGTATCACATTGATTGATCTGTATATGTTGAACCATACTTGCATTCCAGGGATAAATTCCACTTGGTCCTAATGAATGATCTTTTTATTTCACTATTGAATTCAGATTGTTAGTACTTTATTAAGAATTTTTCAATCAATATTCATCAAATATATTAGCCTATAGTTTTCTTTTTTTGATGTGTTTTTGTGTGGTTTTGGTACCAGGGTAATACTGGCTTTCCAGAATGAGTTTGGACTCTTTCTTTCTTCTATATTTTTTGGAATAGTTTAAGTAGGATTAATATTTTCTGTTCTTTAAAATGTTTGGTAGAATTCAGCAATGAGGTCATCAGGTCCAAGACTTTTCTTTACTGGGAGACTGATTATTATGACTTAGATCTCATTACTTGTTATTGGTCTGCAAGGGTTCTGAATTTCTTCAGGTTCATTCTTGGTAGGTTGTATGTGTTTGGGAATTTGTCCATTTCTTCTAGATTTTTCTATTTATTTACATGTAGTTGCTCACAGTAGCCACTAAACAATCTTTGAATTTCTGCAATATCAGTTATCATGTTTCCTTTTTCATCTCCAATTGTATTTATTTTGATCTTTTTCTTCTTCATTTTCTGGCTAAAGGTTTGTTAATTTTGGTTAACTTTTCAAAGAACCAACTTTTCGTATCATTGATCTCTCCTATAACTTTCTTCATTTTGATTGTGTGTATTTTTACTCTGATCTTTACTATTTCTTTTCTTCTACTTATTTTGGGTTTGATTTGCTCTTGTATTTATAGTTCCTTAAGTTGCAGCATTAGGTTTTTATTTGAAGTTTTGTTTCTTTTTTGATGTAACCTTTATAGCTATAAACTTTCCTGTTAGTACTGCTTTTGCTGTATCCCATAGGTCTTGGTATGTTGTGCTTCTATTGTCATTTGTTTCAATAAATTTTTCAGTTTCCTTCTTAATTTCTTCACTGATCCACTGGTCATTCAGGAGCATATTGTTTAATTTCCATGTATTTATATAGTTTTCCAAAATTCTTCTTGTTATTGATTTATAGTTTTATTCCATTATAGTCAGAGAAGGAGCTTAATGTTATTTCCACTTAAAAAATGTTTTGAGACTTGTTTTGTGACTTCATATGTAGCCTATTCTTCAGAATGATCCATGTTCTGAGGAAAAGAATGTATATTCTGCAGCTGTTAGATGAAATGTTCTGTAAATATCTTTTAGGCCAATTATATTAAGTCCACTATTCTCTTTGTTGGTTTTCTGTCTAGAAGATCTTTGCATTGTTGAAAGTTGGGTGTTGAGGTCTCCAGATATCATTGTACTGGGGTCTATTTCTCTCTTTAGCTCTAATAATATTTTCTTTATATATCTTTGTCCTCCAATGTTATGTACCTATGAATTTTAAATGATTTTATCCTCTTGTTGCATTGACCTCTTTACTATTATATAGTGACTTTCTTTGTCTCTTCTTATAGCTTTTGTCTTGAAATCTATTTTGTCTGATATAAAAGTATACTACTCTTGTTCTTTTTAGTTTTTATTGACATGGAATAACTTTTTCCATCTCTTTATTTTCCATCTTTATGTGAAGTACGTTCTTTGTAGGTAACAGATCACTGGGTTTTCTTTTTTTTTTCTTTTGTCCTTTCAGCCTCTCTGTGTCTTTTGAATGGAGAGTGCAGCCCATTTACACCCAATGATATTATTGATTAGTAAGGACTTACTCCCTCCATTTTGTTGTCAGTTTTCTTGTGTTGTGGTCTTCTTTTTCTTCCTTCCCATCTTCCTTCTGTGAAGGTGATTTTGCCTGATGATATAATTAAATTTCTTGCTTTGTGTGTGTGTGTATCTGTTATATGGTTTTTGCTCTGAGGTTACAAATAGTAACCTTTGCTTTGAAGCTTGCAAATAGTATATTATAACCCATTATTTACAGCTAATAATAAAACTGTTTGCAATACAAACAAACACACAAATAAGCAAAAAGAAAACAGATAAAGACTCTATGCCCTATTTTTATCCCTCTGCTTTGTAACTTATTGTTTTTTTTTTCTATTTATATCTCCTTGTACTGTCTATTTTTTTGAAAAGTTGTTGTACTTGTGCTTATTACATTTGATTGGTTCATTAAGCCTTTCTGCTTAAGACAAGAGTAGTTTACACATCAGAGTTACAGTGTTATAACATTCTGTGTTCTTTGGTGAACTTACTATTACCAATGAGTTCAGCACCTTCAGGTGATTTCAAAACTAGATTTAGAAGTGAAGTCTGAAGATGTGACTGAATTGCTGCAATCTCATGATAAAACTAGAATAGATGAGTAGTTACTTCTTATGCATAAGCAAGGAAAATGGTTTCTTGAGATAGAATCTACTTTTGGTAAAAAGCCTGTGAAAACTGTTGAAATGATGACAAAAGGCTTAGAATATTACATAAACTTAGTTTGCAGTGGCAGGGTTTGAGATAATTCATTCCAATTTTGAGAGAAGTTCTACTCTGGGTAAAATGCTATCAAACTTCATCACATTCTACAGAGAAAACTTTTCTGAAAGGCAGAGTCAATTGATGTGGTGACCTTCATTGTTATCTTAAGAAATTGTCACAGTCATCTCAACCTTTAGGAGCCACCAGCCTGATGAGTCAGCAGCCATCAATACTGCAACAAGAACCTTCACCAGAAAAAAGATGATGACTTGCTTAGGGTTCAGATGTCCATTAGCATTTTTAAGAATAAAATATTTTTAAATTAAAGTATGTACATTTCTAGACACATTGCTATTGAATACCAAGTAAACTGTAGTATAATATAAACATAACTCTTAATATGTGCTGTAAAACAAAAAAAAGTGTGACTCACTTTATTGCAATATTTGCTTTATTACGGTGATCTGAAAATGAACCTGTAATATCTCTTAGGTATGACTTCAGTTACTTATCTTTCTGCCAGATTGGAGCATGAACTCTCGGAGAACAAACACTGTTTGAGCCAACAATGCAACACTAAAGCCTAGCACAGTGTCTGACACATATTAGGGTCTCAATAAACATATGTTAGGCCAGGCAAGGTGGCTCACGCCTGTAATCCCAGCACTCTGGGAGGTCAAGGCGGGTGGATCACAAGGTCAGAAGTTCAAGATCAGCTTGGCCAAGATGGTGACACCCCGTCTCTACTAAAAATACAAAAAACAATTATCCAGGTGTGGTGGTGGGTGCCTGCAAACTCAGCTACTCGGGAGGCTGAGGCAGAGAATTGCGTAAACCCAGGAGGCAGAGGATGCAGTGAGCCGAGATCACACCTCTGCACTCCAGCCTGGGCGACAGAGTGAAACTCCATCTTGAAAACAAAACAAAACAAATAAATATGTTAAATAAAAATGTGGATGAATATGAGCACATCAGTTGTCCCCCGTTGGAATTTTAGGGAGTCAGGTCAAATTCAATAATTTTCTAGAAAAAAATGATTACTCTCTCTAGTCTTACTGTTCCCTATTTATTGACACATCTTTTATCCATCAATAGGAATACAAGCTGAACTTGTGATGGAATGTAATGGTAGAAGTAATCTTAATGGCTCAGGTTGTAGAATAGAGAGGTAGATTAATCCAAGCAAGGAATATTTTATCCATATCTGAAGATATTGAGGGTTGGGTAGGACTTGTGTACATTTTGCAGTATAAATGATTCTGACCTGCAAGAGCACGTAGCTGTTTTCCTAGATGGGAAAGTTGGAGGGAGTGATGGATGCTCTTTTGGAGCTATCAACTCCCACACAGAATTGACAGAGTAAACAAACACATTATCTGGTTCAACAGGTCTAGGGTTAGGCAGCTCAATCACTAGAATGTTATAACTCCATAGTCTTCATTTTTTTCAACTGTATGATACAGTTAGAAATTACTAGAGAGTAGATTACCTTTGATTACTACCCAGGAAGTTTGTAAGATGGAGCAGTTTCTCAAAATGGTGTTGATTTCATGAAAGATTTGGGTGATGCTAGTTGACTTTTCCTGCTTTTAAAATAGAATTCTACTTTGTCTCCTGAAATTTTTATCTATAGATTATGAATTTCTGGACTACAAACCAAAGCTACACTTAACCACATCACATAAGAACTTGAAGTATGTCAATTCTATCTTTCCGACAGGAAGAGATATTTTAAGTTTCCATAAGAAGTGGTTGTAAAAGTTATTAAATTCTGTAGGTTGAAGTGCATTACCCTACAGGAACCTTTAAAATAAGGGCATATCATTTCAATTAACTTTAAAAAATATATACTTATTCCATATATGTGTTCTGTGAAGCCAGCAGATTCTTTAATAACAACAAATTCTTTAATAATCAAGCTTTAGAAATGGGGGTTGAAATATTTTTACTTATGAGAAATATCTCAGTGAGCTAATGATCAAGGTGGAATTGGAACAAAGGCTTCTGCTTGCCTATTTCTCATCTGCTAGACCATGATACAGTTATCACCACTATAACTGATGATGATAGCTGGTTAGTCTAATAGCGTGGAGATTTAAAATGTCTCGCTCTATTCAAATCCTCAGTGTCATTTTTCTTTCTAATATGTCCTAGCAGAAAGCTTTCTTAAAGAGTTAGTCCCAGCTACTCAGGAGGCTGAGGCAGGAGAATGGCGTAGACTCGGGAGGCAGAGCTTGCAGTGAGCTGAGATCCGGCCACTGCACTCCAGCCTGGGCGACAGAGCGAGACTCTGTCTCCAAAAAAAAAAAAAAAAAAAAAAAAGGAGGTTGCATTTAGTAAAGATAAAGTGACAGGGAGGAAACCTAAAGTTAAATTTGGGCTTATTTGTGAGTATAGGGCTCCCTAGAGCCAAGTGTGAGTCAAAACTCTATCCAACGCCCTGCATTTTGGAACCCCATCTATGCTTGACTCATTCTGCAACACTGGTATTGAGATCACTCTCCATTAACAGCAGTTGGGATTCAGCTATTAAACCTTGTTTGGAAGTTACAAGCCAATCTGGAAAACCAAGAAAGGGAGCGTAAAAACCGCTTCACAGAGAAAATCCCACCAGAGCTCAGAGTTTCTGCTTTAATTGGAGCCATAAATATGGTAGTCATAATTGTGTGGGGAAAAACAAATCAAAACAAACTTAAGTTTTGGATTTGGATTTTTTCACTTTGACCCATTAGCTAGTTTACCTAGAAATGAAGTCTTGAATCCAAGTTAGTTTTTTTTTTTTTTTTTGGCTGGAGAGATTTTATTATAAGGTATCTGGGATGTACGATGCCATCAGTTGGTCACAGGAATTATACTTTATTAACAATGGAAGCTAAAATATCAAGGCTGGTGTGGTAGGAAAGGAGAAAGAGGCTTTGAAGTGCATGTTTTGATACATGTAGAAATGTCCTCTTCTAGAACATATTTTTTTAAATATTTAGTCCATTGGTTCAAGAACTTTAGTTTACCATCTCTAAAGCTTATATATTTAGACAATTTCCCTCCACAATGTATTGTGTTCCAGAATGTGCTGCCTACCTCTTACTCAAAACCTTTTTACTCAGTGTTATGATTCACTGCCATCCCCCTGCTACATTGCACTTCATATCTTATCTTGCTATTTTCCCCAAATGAGCAAATTGCCTCTGTCTCCTCTGATGTCATTTTATAACGTCCTATGTACAGTTTTACTATATTTCTTATGTTGGAAAGAATCATTCTATCTACTTCTTTATGCTTTTGAAAACTCTTTAGGAGACCTATTGTCACCTCTATAAGCCAATGGATGAGATGAAGAATCTTAGTGTGTCTGAACTGCAGGGTACTTAGAATTCCCAAATCCTTTTTATTTTACGGATGAGGTAGCAGGATCCTAGAGGAGGCCATTGACTTGCTGAATGAGAACAAATGCATTAATTGCAAAGCAAATGCTTGTGCTCAGTTTTCCAACTCCTGTATTTTTCTGAGTTTGATTCTGAAACTGCACAATAAACAAACATTCTATTAAAACTAATTTTTCCTAATTCTGTATTGTCAAAATAGATTAAAAACAAGAGACATTGCTTCTTCCTTTTTATCAACAATAAGCACTATGTGATGATAAGGCGATATGATTTATTAATGAACAAACTTCTCAGACTTTATAGATGATATAAGCCACAAATTTCTAGGTAGATCTCTTAGAAGTCTGTACACTTATTCAAGTGGCGTGGATTTTGCTTAGAACACTGTTTAACATGCAGATGATTCAAGTACTGTGAATATTTTGATCAAAAAAGAACTGTTGCCTCTGAGGTTCTGCCACTAACAGATGGGTTATATTAGGATGAGGAGAGTTTTTCCATCTTCTCATGTGAAAAATACACGACTGGACCAGGGAAGGGATAAGGGAAAAACTCTTTTTCTTCTTCTGCTCCTAGGTGACCTTATCATTAATGACTTTCTGTAAGGCAAACATGGTTATGTTAGTAAAAGAGCTAGTGAGGTCACTGGCTTGGGCCTTCAATATAATTATCACATAGTGAGAAATGTAACTGAAAATGTATGAGATGTTTCTGAAATGTATATGTAATATTTTATGTAAAGAATGAGTTAAGGCCAGGCATAGTGGCTCAGGCCTATAATCCCAGCACTTTGGGAGGCCAAGGTGGGCAGATCACCTAAGGTTGGGAGTTCGAGACCAGCCTGACAAACGTGGAGAAACCCCGTCACTACTAAAAATACAAAATCAGCTGGGTGTGGTGATGTGCACCTGTAACCCCAGCAAGTCGGGAGGCTGAAGCAGGAGAATCGCTTGAACCCAGAAGGTGGAGGTTGCGGTGAGCCCAGATTGTGTCATTGCACTCCAGCCTGGGTAACAAGAGTAAAACTCTGTCAAAAAATGATTTAAATAAGAACAACCATGAAGATATATATTTTTTCAGGGTCAGACTTCAAAGTGGAAAATTACAATGTATTCTATAGTCTGAATCAAATCTGACAGCCTGAAATGCTATACTTTCTAGGAGCTGCTCTTTTGGAACAGGTATGAAGATAGAAACCTAAGAGTTCAAGTCTGGATTTCCTGGAATTGAAACTTCCACGTAAAGAACTGTCATTGAGTGGCCACTTTCAAATCTTATGACCTGAGAAAATGATAGAGAATAAATCTCTGAGGTGAAGGTGTTTGTTTTATGGGAAAAAATTAAAAATTTAAAAATATACATGTGATATATATATATATGTGTGTATATATATGTCTTTCCAAATTATTTCTACCCTTAGTGGACTCCAATGGGTATAGCTTAATAAACTTTTGGTCGAGTAATACACATACAATTTTAAATTTATGTATTTTATGAAGTCTTCCTTTTACATAATGGATAACATAATCATTCATTTGTTTAGCAGTAAGGAAGAAACCATATGTTAATTTTTCCATCGGAGTTAGCACCAGAACATTGAGTGACAGAGAACAAGTTATCCTTGGATTTGAGGACTATCAGCTAGTTCAGAAATAATTTAGTTTAAACTCTTGATTTTGCAGATGAAGATACTGACACCTGGAAAGATGATATGATTTTCCCAAGGTCACAGAGTTGGCTAGTCACACAGCTGGGATGAGTCTGCATGTTTCGATGTTTTGTAGCAAAATAAGGTATAGGTGTAGAGGTGTATGTACAGAGAAACATAGGGTATGGGTATGTATGTGTGCATATACATGTAATGATTTGTCAGCCTGTATCTTGTTATATGGTGTAGGGGGCCTTCAGAGTTTTGATGTACTATGGGGAGGAATACATCAATAATCCATAACTGGGATTAGCAATAATGGGAACAGGGTGGACACCCAGGATAGAGAGAAAAAGGATTATCATATGGAAAGAAATATGCTTCAAAAAGGGAGGTGGGAAAGTTTCACAGATTTCACATCCTTGTCAGTACCTGTGCCTATCCACATTTTACCAGGCTTTCTAGGCCCCTCAATTCCTCCTATACCTCAGACTACATATTAGTGAGTTAAATTAAAGATTTTCCAGATAACAAAACTGATACCTAGAAAGATTAAGTGACTTGCCAATGTCACTATACAGGACCATTTTTTAAAGTGGTTCTGGAGACTTCTCTCACCTTAGGGGTTGCGGCACAAGCCCTCATGGTCTGACCAGCCTTCCAGTATCCTGCATGTAATGTCTACCCTGCCAATATCACTATTTCGGACTTTGTGTTTTTGTTTCCTCAGTCCAGCTGCTTGTTCTGTTGATGATACAGGAACTATTTCCTGTTGATATCCACTCAGAGGCAAAATAATGCTTTAAACAGAAGCACACAAAAATGTGGGTTTAATTTCCTTACTCTTTAGCACATGACTTTATTTTTCCATTAGGTGAACCAAAAAGTGCCGAAACAGAATCTGAAAAAGTCTTCATAGACTTGGAAGCCAAGTGATGTGGGATCTACTCCTAGATCTGACTGACCTGAAACAACCAGTTAATCTTTCTCCATCTCATCAATTAAATACATTAAATCAAAGGGTTGGTGTAAGGATAAAATGACAAAATATATGTAATCTAGTATATAGTAGGCACTCAGTAAATGTTATTTTTTCCTATCCTTTCCTGATGACTTCACAGGTTGTTTTGAGATTGGAATGATATAATTGATGTGAAGACATGTCAGAATTGAAATACATTTAACAAGAATTAGAAATTGTTTTTATTTCTCTGATTTGGGAATGTTAAAAATTGCCTTCTCTGAAATGGCATTTAAGAAAAGTCTTCTTCTAGTTGTGAAGCAACTTTAATTCAAAGAACATTTGCCTACCAGATAAATACAGCAAATTCCATAGTAAGAGATGAGACTGAGTTTTTCTGTTTGGTCTATTGCTTCCAAACAAACATGGTAACGGTTCTGATGAGTTTTCCATATCTACAGTGTGCAGCCCCATCTATCTTCCCTGTCTTTGAACTTGGGAAACACTTTAATCAGGCCTATGCTTTTTGTGGAAAGGAATTTGCCTGTCACAAAACCACTTGGTTTCTTGCTGTGCTGTGGGATTCCGTTTTATGTTCTGAAGCCATCGTGTGTCCTGGGCTTCCAGTTATATTTATTTATTTACTTTTCATATTTGGGGGCTGGGCTTAGGGCATAAAAGCAGTCTTGATGTGCAGTGAGACTGTTGGATTTTTACTCTCTCTCTTCTAAATATTTTTGGGTCATTAATAATTATTACTGTAGGTGACTGGCTTGTAAAAATCACCATGACAATATTTCCTTGCATATATGCCTTGTGCAATTATCTATATTTTTACCAGAAAAAATTCTTAAATCATTCTTGTATATAATTGTGTGTGTGTTTTATAACAATAGCTAATGGTAACAAGATAAATTTCTCTGAGCAGAATATATATTATTTGTGCTAGAAAAGAGCAAAGATTAAACTAAAGGGGTTGTCAAGAGCTGGGAGTTTGCTTTTGTCTCTTTCTCTTTATTTAATCCCTCAGCATCTCCTGTCTCTGAAATGGGAAATATAGTTCTCTTTGGTTGCAATAAAACTTTGGAGAACACAAAATCTAAAGGAAGAATGAAAGATGAACCTTAACGAAATAATAAAAAGCCAAGAAGATATCCAGAGTATCAACTAAATTATCATCATTAAAAATAGCCTAATTTGAATATCACTGCTGCTGCCACTGGACACTGAGTGCCAGGACCCTGCATGATACCACTAGCAGGGAAATAAATTCTCAACTATCTTTTCTTTTATGTGCAATTTACTACAGAATCAAATCTTCCATGGTGGCATCTGATTGAAAAAGACTAAGTCATATGCCCAGACACTAGCTTTCACTTCTATAAATGCAAGGTAAGGCTCTGGCTTCCACCAAGACTTCAAAAATGGCAGATTCCATAAACCAAAATATTGCGTTCAGTAGTTGATTAGCCAATTGAATGTCCATCATATTCTGCTTAAAATAGCATTTGCAGAAACTTGAAATTCTGGAAAGATGAAATAAATTTACTTTTTTGCATTTTTCTTTCTAAGCACAACTAAAACCCTGGATGTATTAGTCCATTTTAATGCTGCTTATAAAGACATACCAAAGACTGGGTAATTTATAAAGGAAAGAGGTTTAATTGATTCATGGTTCAGCATGGCTGGGGAGCCCTCAGGAAACTTACAATCATGGTGGAAGGGGAAGAAAACACATCCTTCTTCACATGACGGCAGCATGGAGAAGTGCCAAGCAAAAGGGGGAAAGCCCCTCATAAAACCATCAGATTTAGTGATAACTAACCACTCTCATGAGAACAAGATAGGGGAACAGCCCCCAAGATTTTATTATCTCCACCTAGTTTGTCCCACAACACCTGGGGATTTGGGTGGGGACACAGCCAAACCATATCACTGGATATTACAGATGAAATGAAAATACACCTCTGAAAAGTGAAAAGAAGAAGGAAAGCAACTAGAGACTTTAGGACTGGAGAAGCAACAGGGTGGTGAGATCCCTGGTTGCTCCTTTTGTCTTATGTGTCTCAGACCTGGAGCTAAAGGGGCCAGCAACCCAGAAACACCAATGTGTTTGTATATGCCCCAAAACAAAGCCTCTTCTTTCTGGCCAAAGGATCAAGAAATAAATATCAGGGAGATCATGTGGAGAGACTTCGATTCTACACCCACCCAGCAAAAATGAGATGTCCCTCCTGATCCCCTTGGGGTTGTGTCAGAGGAGGCTTACTAATGGTAAGTAAGGATTTGCCCCATTGCTCAGTGGTAACAGGGCAGCCACTACTATAGTGTCAGTGGAGACCATGTGGAGAGCCAGAATGTCCACTCTGGCTTCCCATAGAAACCAGGGACAAAGATCAAATATAGTCTTTATTGAAACATATATCCATAGGCAACAAGCTGAACTTTGGCCTAACTTTCATACCTTATACAAATATTAACATGGAATGCACCACAGACTTATGTGTAAAACGTACAACGGCAAAACTTTTGAGAAAAATAAAGGAGAAAATCTTTGCCATCCAGGGGTAAGCAAAGAGTTTGTAAATTTGACACTGAAAGCATGATCTGTACAATAAAATTTGGTATGTTGGAGTTTATAAAAATTAAAAACTTTCTTCTGTGAAGGACCCGCTAAAGAGAATGAAAATACAAGCTACAGAATAAGAGAAAACACTTGTAGACCACATATCTGACCTATCAGGAATAAGTGAAGAACTCTCAAAACTCACCCGTTGAAACAAAATCCAATTATAAAGTGAGCAAAAGATATGAAAAGATACTTCACCAAAGAAGAAATATGTAATGCAAATAAACATATTAAAAGATGCTCAACATCAGTAGTCATTGGAGAAATTCACATTAAAAGTACAATGCAATATCACTCTAAACCTATTAGAGTGGCTAAAATAAAAGAGTAGCAATATCAAAAGTGGGAAAGGATGTAGAGAAACAATGTGTTAGTTGGCCAGGGCTGCTGTATAACAATATATGGCAGGCTGGGTTGCTTAAACAACAGAAATGTATTTCCTCACAGTTCTGGAAGCTAAAATTGTAAATCAAGGTGCCCTCCAGTTTGGTTTCTGTCTTCCTGGCTTGCAAACAGTTGCTTTCTCTTTATGTCTGTGCAAAGCATTTTCTCTCTGTGTGTATATGTTACAGGAACTCTGCGGTTTGGTCTAGATACTGCTGCTTACCACACAAAAAGCCAATCACTGAGCAGAGAATTACCAGGGAAGAGGCTTTATTCATGTGCTGCAGCAGAGGAGTTGGGAGATCAGTCTCAAATCCATCTTCCTGAAAATTGAAGGTTTATATAGCAGAAAAGGAATGTAGCTATGTGCAGGAAAACAGCAATTAGAGAGGGGTAAGGAAGAGGAGTTGGTCAGTAGGAAGCAGGTGGTCCCTTAGTAAACCAATAATTACAGTGGGTAAGAAAACAATCATGATGAATGAGGGGGTCTGGTGTCTCATTGCCCAGATGTGATGATCCGTTAAGTTTCAATTTCTTGATACTATCTGGGAGGCCTGATGGTTGGTTTCCTGAGACAGAAACTCAGATAAGACAGGTGTAAGTTCTCAAGTTTTAAGACTGGGAGGGCCAATTTTCATGATTTTCCAATAAAATATCTATGGCACAATTAGGTTGGTTTCATACAGAAGGAGAGAAAATGATCTTTGCTGTTGCTTCCTGTTATAATGAGAACACCATTCGTATAGGATTAGGGACCCACTCTCGTGATCTCATTTAAACTAATTACTTCCCTAAAGGCCCCATCTCCAAATACAGCCACGTTGTGTGTTAGGCATTCAGCATATGAATTTTGGAAGGATACAATTCAGTCCATAACAACAAGTACCTTACAGATTTCTGGAAAGAACGTAAAATTACACAGACACTCTGAAAAGCAGTTTGGTAGTTACTTAAACTAAAACTTCAACAACTATAGGACACAGTGATTGTACTCTTAGGCATAAATCCCAAAGAAATAAAAACCTATGCTCACACAAAATCCCGCACATAAATTTTTATAGCAGCCTTTTTATTTTTCATAATGGCCAACAACTAGAAACAAACTAGATGTCCTTTAATGGGTGAATAGTTAAACAAACTGTTGTACATTCATACTATGGTATTGATAGGAACAAACTACTGATACCTGAAAAACTTGGATGAATCTCCAGAGAATTTTGCTAAGTAGAAACATCAATTTGAAAATATCAAATACTCTGTGATTCCATTTGTACAACATTTTTGAAATGACAAAATCATAGAAATTGAGAACAGATTAGTGATTTCCACAATTAACCGGGTGCGGTGGTGTGTGTCTGTGGTCACAGCTACTTGGGAGGCTGATGTGGGAGGATTGCTTGAGCCTGAAAGGTAGAGGTTGCAGTGAGCTAAGATTGGGCCACTGCATTCCATCCAACTTGGCTAAGAAAGTGAGACCTTGTCTTGAAAAATAAATAAATAAATAACAATAAAAAGGCAACAAAAGAGTTACTTGTGTTGATAAAAAATATTTGTGTCTTAACTATTTAAACCTCAATATTCTAATTCTGTTATTATACTAAAGTTTTCCAAGGTGTTGCCACTGGGGGGAGCTAGATAAAAGATATATAGGATTTCTCTGAATTATTTTTTACAACTGTGTGTGAATCTATAATTGTTTAAACATAAAAAGTTTAATTTTTAAAAAAAGACAGGTTTTGCCTTTCATGGAGGGAGGAAGTGCTGAGGTGTGCTGAGAAGATGGGGCTCATACAACCCTCATCTCAGTTTATTATAATTCAATGTTCACACCAAGAGAGGTTAAGAAGACCAGAGGCTGCATAGCCCCTGCTCACAACCCTGGGGCCAAAGCAAGAAAGTCAAAAGACAAAAGCAGGCCACTGGCTCTACATTCATCTCCGGATGCACTGTCATTTCAACAATATCCGTGAGTTCTTCACCAGGAGGAGATTCCGTCTCAATAAATCACTTTCTGTGCTCATTCATAAGAAGCAACTCCTCATCCTTGCAAGTTTTAGTATGAGATTGCAGCAATTCAGTCACATCTTCAGACTCTACTTCTAATTCTAGTTCTCTTGCTATTTCTATTTAATAATACATGTGCAGTTACTTTCTCCACTGAAGTCTTGAACCCCTCAAATTCATTCATGAGTTTTGGAGTCAACTTCTTCCAAACTCCTGCTCATGTTTATATTTTGACCTCCTCCCATGAATCATGAATTTTCTTAATGGCGTCTAGAATGGTGAATTCTTTCTAGAAGGTTTTTAATTTACTTTGTACAGATCCATCACATAAATCACTCTCTATGGCAGCTATAGCCTTATGAAATATATTTCTTAAATAAGAAATGCCTTTGAAAGTTGGAAGACCTGAAAGTAGAAATTACTCTTTGATCCATGAGCTGCAGAATGGATGTCCTTTTAGCAGGCGTAAAAACATTAACCTTTTTGTTCATCTCCATCAGATCTCTTGGGTGACTAGGTGAATTCTCAATAGCAGTGATATTTTGAAGGGATTTTTTTTTTTTTTCTGAGCAGTAAGTATTGACAGTTGGCTTAAAATATTCAGTAAACCACGATGTAAATAGATGTACTGTCATTCAAGCTTTGTTCTTACATTTATAGAGAAGAGGCAGAATAGATTTAGGGTAATTTTAAAGAGTCCCAGGATTTTCAGAATGGCAAATGAGCATTGAGTTCAACTTAAAGTCACCAGCTGCATTATCCCCTAAGAAGAGAGTCAGCCTGTCCTTTGAACCTTTGAAGCCAGGCATTGACTTCTCCTCTCTAGCTATGAAAGTTATAAATGGAATCTTCTTCCAGTATAAGGCTGTTTTGTCTATATTTAAAGTTGTTGTTTAGCATAGCCCTCTTTATCAATTATTTTAGCTGAATTTTCTGGATGACTTACTGCAACTTCTACATCAGCACTTTGCAGCCTCACGTTGCACTTTTATGATATGAACAAAACTTTATTCCTTTAACTTATGAACTGACCTCTGCTAGCTTCACTTTTTTTTCTAAAGTTTCCTCACTTTGTCAGTCTTCATAGAAGTACAGAGAGTTAGGGTTTTGTTCTGGATTAGGTTTTAGCTTCAGGGAATATTTTGAATGGTTTAATCTTTCTAGACCACTAAAACTTTCTCCATGTCAGCAATCAGGCTGTTTTGCTTTCTTGTAATTTGTGTATTTACTGGAGTAGCACCTTTAATTTCTATCAAGGGCTTTTTCTTTGTATCCACAACTTGACTAATTGTTTGGCATAAAAGGCCTTGTTTTTTGCCTGTCTTGGCTTTCAACGTGCCTTCTTCACTAAGCTTACTCATTTCTGGCTTTTCATTTAGGGACCTTCAACTCTTTCTTTCACTCGAAAACTTAGAGACCATGTAGTGTTATTAATTGACCTAATTTTAATATTGTTGTGTCTCATAGAATAGGAATCCTGAAGAGAGAGAGATGAGGGAATGACAAGCTGGTGGAGTAGTCAGAACACACTCGCCATTTAATGATTAGGTTAGCTGTCCTGTATGTGCTTGATTTGTGGCACCCCAAAACAATTAAAATAGTAACATCAGAGGTTCTTGAACACAAATCATCATAACTAATGTAATAATAATGACAAAGGTTTAAATATTGCAAGAATTAATGAAATGTGACACAGAGACATGAAGTGAGCACAAGCTGTTCAAAAAATGGCACAGATAGACTTGCTTGATGCAGGATGGCGACAAATCTTCAACTTGTTAAAGAAACCTCAATTACCTTTGAAATGCAACAAAGCAAAATGCAATGAAGTGACATATGCTTGTAGTGGACAATGGAAACTGCCTATGATATGGTACAGATGTTGAATTTAACAAAGACTTTGACTTTGAGCAGCCACTGTAAGTATGTTCAAGTAACTGAAGGCAAATTAAAGAATCACATCAAGTTATGATTATAGCACAAAGGAGTTGAGTAGGAACAAAGCACTATTGGATTAAGGAACTCACATCAGACAGGAATTGAAATGTACAAACATGAATGCTAAGAACCAGAAATAGTAAATAAGAAGAGTACTATAATAAATGCTGTGAATATATGATTGCTGTTCTTTCTCCTCTCAGCTTTTCTGAAAGACACCAAGTTTATACAGAGAAAGAATTATAACAATGTATTGTTGGCTATGTTTTCTTGTATATGTGTATATATACGTGTGTATGTTGGTGTATTCTTGTGTGTATGTGTAATATGTATTACAATAATAGCACAAAAGGGGAAAAGAGAATAGATCTATATTGGCATGATGTTCCTACATATCACTGGAATTAATTTAGCATATAAATCTAAAGGAGACTCTGAGAAGTTAAGGTATATATGGTCATCCCTAGAGCAACCACTAAGAAATAACTTTTAAAAACGGTAAAATTAGTTATTAAAGAAATTTGAAAATTTTCAGTTAGTGCAAAAGAAAGTAGTAAAACAAGAATACAGAAATAGAAACAACATGGGATATAGAAAACAAAAAATAAAATGTCAGATGCAGATCTAACTAAATACATTTTGGCGAGGTGGCGGGCGCCTGTAGTCCCAGCTACTCGGGAGGCTGAGGCAGGAGAATGGCGTAAACCCGGGAGGCGGAGCTTGCAGTGAGCTGAGATCCGGCCACTGCACTCCAGCCTGGGCGGCAGAGCGAGACTCCGTCTCAAAAAAATAAATAAATAAATAAATAAATAAATAAATAAATAAATAAATATAATTCTTGCAGTCTATCTCAAAATTAGTAAAAGTGTGAAATAAAAATACTTAATTTGTTGACTGTATCACAAAGTCATCATTTTGTCAATCAAAAGTGTTTTTTTTTCCCACATAGTCTACTAAAGTAGGAAAAATGAGACAATGTTTAATTTTAAAAAATGATTGTGGACAGAGTATGGGTTTATAATTAAAATTATCAATGACATATTTTGTTTTCTCTGCAATGAATCAAACTTTCACAAGCAGTGAAAAAATTACCAATGCTGCATAATTAGACAGAAAAGGATAAAACAATATTTAAATACTTATTTTCAACCACTGTCAAGATCCACTAATAATAAAGGTCACATGTACGTAGCATTCCCTATGTACCCAGCAGCATTCTGCTTGCTTTCCATTTATTACTTTCTTTAATCTTCAAAACTCTCTGAGGGAGAAACTGCTGCTGTACCTTTTTTTTTTTTTCCCCCATATGAGGAAACTGAAGCACCGACAAGTTAAGTGATTTTTCAAACATCACACAGACATGAAATGGTGGGAGTGGAATTTGAACTCAGGCATTCTGGTGTGAAGGTCTGCACAATTAAACACTAGGCCATCCATTTTAAGATTTTTTTCTTTAAAATAATGTTATTATGTAGGCTCTGAGACAAATATTTTGATAAAGTCACATAAATATGGTGAAGAAACATTTTCTGAGCATTCAGGATTTCAGTAAAAGAATGATGTACAGATATTCTAAAGTTTTTCTCCTTCATTTCATAGATAATAAAAAACAAAGGGCCAGGAATTGACTTTGATTCAAGATCATGTTACTGCTTAATAGCAAGGCCTAGGGTTGAATTCCAGGTTTCCTGGGTCTTAACCTCACATTTTAAAAAATTCCATACCAAAAACAAAAAGTTGCAGGAAAGATTTTCCATTGCAATTTTCAGTTCAGCAAAAGAATGACTTGTTTTATAATTTGTTTTATAATTATAAAACAAATTGTTTTATAATTTAAATCAAATCTCGCTTTATTTCAGTTACCCATCCTGGATATGAAAAGTAAGGAAGGAAGGATTCAACTAAGAGGAGAAGAGAAGAGCCACACGTAATGCTGCGGAAAGATCAAGGCAAACGAACAGCAAAAGAAAGCATTGGAGTTTTAGGGGGACAACAACAGAAAAGTTTATTGAGAAGTTTACTGAGGGCATCATACAAGTTTTCTAGGAGGAAGACAGAGGAACATTTCAGAAGTCAAGCCCGGTTGTTATAGTGGGAGAGGTGAGTAGGTATGGAAACTAGACTTCCCTTCTGAATATGTGAGTATATAAACTGGAATGATCGTGAAATTTAGATATGAGGAAATTAAGATTTACATCCAAGTGCAGTTCACTGCCTATGTACAAGAATCCGGACATTAACCAGTGTTTATAGACTGTCTCTTACGTGGTAAGTATCAGTAATAATGAGGAGCTAAGGGTATCTCTCAACTTCTTCAAAGTTATTTTTCCGTAATCCTATTGTATCAATAAGAGGAGTCACAACACTTTTAATGAAAATTTAAAATAGAAGTAAATTCTATTCCTTCTTTTATCAACAAGGATCATTTTGGATAAGTCACTGCCTTTCAGGGTTCAAGTGAACTTTACGTTTTATTACTTCCAGACTTTTCAGAACATTTAATGTTATGATGTTCATTATCAGTCTCTAAGAGAGACCTAGAGCATGCACATTTGCCCAAGTCTGTTTGATCAGGGGAACTCTCTTCAGATAGACTAACCTGTTGGATGCTATGTTTTCAGCACATACTTCAGAAAACTCTTCCAGAAATAATTCACTTTCACTTCATTTAAAAAATTATTATACACTTATTTTTCTATGTTCTCACTGGACTTGGATTTTCTATATGATATGTGGTCATCTTTCCAACAAGTTAAGTGTGAACACCATCCCTACCTCTTTACATTTCTAGTTCAGTATCTTGAACTAGAAATTATCAACTTTGGATATTTAAAATCCAGTAATGTCTCATAGTTGAACAGCTTTGTCTTCTCCTTTATCAATCGTGCACTGTGTAGGCACTTATATCGAGGACCATATGAGAAGTTCACTATTGTCTTTCTGCTTCCTGGGCACAAAGTAGTCAATTCAGGAAGCCAGGTCTTTCCCTTTGTGGTTTCCAATGCAAAGGCAGCACCTATCTGGCCACTGGTTTGTGACATGGCTCCTGAACGTGGCAAAGTTTGACAGATCACCTAGTAGCAGCAAACACCTACCTTTCACAGTCGTGCTGAGTTTTGGTGCCCTGGGCATCTTCTTTTGCAGTTTTTATCTAAACTTCTTAGCTTAATATTCACATTTCAGCATCATTTTCAGTCTCATTCTCCCTTCTCAACCTGTCTCCAAGGACTCACTTTGATTTTTTGAACTTTTTAAAATTGATTTATGGAGCCATTAATTCATCCAACAATTGTTTTCCACCGTAGGAGTTGTGATGAATAGAGACAAATCCAGAGCCTGCCAGCTAGAAGCTTTGGCTTAGTAGGAAGAAAACGACATGCAGAAAACATTCGCTGGATATATTGTAATAGATAAGAAGTACTATTAAATAGTAGGAGGTAAGGTGTCATCTGAGTTGAGAGGAAGATTTCTAAATGGGGCATCTGAGAAGGCTTTATAGAAGAAGTTACATTTGAGCTGATCCTGGGTCTCCAAAAATTTTTGAGCATCTACTATGTGCCAGCTTGAGATTACATTCATGAATAAGCCTCATTAAAATGAGTAACACTTACTGCGTGTCATGCACCCTCTAAGCGCCTTTGCTGTGTTCTCTTTCACAACAATTGCAGAAAGTATGGGCTATTTTATTCTCATTTTGCAATTAAACAGACTCATTCATTTAATTCATCTACAGACCCTCAGTAAGTGGTAAAGACAGGATTTACATTCGGGAAGCATAGGTGCAGGTTCCATGTCCTTACTACACTGTGGGAGATTAAACTATATTCTCTCTTCCACAGTCCTGGAACTCATGGTGGTCAGTCTAATACAGGAGACTGTTGTTAGACAGCTTAGCACAGGGGACTAGACTAGTACATAGGTGACTATGGTATAAATTTGTGTGGTAAAATGTGAGACATGCAAAGTGTTCGGGAGCAAATAGGGAGGGCAATTGCCCAGTCATTGAAGATCATGGAAATGGCCATGTGTATTCCGAAACCTGAATTATAAGTTGGAGTTTGTCAGGCAAAAGAGAGAATAAACAAAAGAGAAAATCGGGATGGTCAGAGTGAGTGTTTCAATAAAGAGAATAGTATGTAGGAAAGCCCATAATAAAGGAACATTGGCAGATGAGGGAACTATTTAATGTGAGTCCAGGACAGAACTGTGGCTATAACAATTACTGCAAAGATTAGTTGTGAGAATTAATTACACACACACACAGACACACACACACACACACACACGTGATTTGCTTAGCTTTAAGTCAGTATTTATGACAAATTCATGCTCAATTTCTTTTGTGTTGAGGGTTCCCTTGATCATGAGTCAATAAAAGTCATGTGAAACTGTGCTGTGAGTTACTTTGGAGTCTAAAAGAAAAGTTCATAAATGTGGAAAATCAAGATAAAATCCACCAATTATTTTATTTCCAGGAAAAATGTAAGACAAAGAACATTAACCCAAAGCAATATTTTGAGCCACACCCTCCCTCTGAAGAGGTCAAGTAATGCTAGAAGAAAGGAAAAAAGGAAGAAGAGGAAGAGAAAAAGGAAGACAGAGAAAGAATATATCCAACTTGGACAATGACATAGGCCATGAAAGGAATCTTGACTCTGTGACACTGCTGAACTTCAGGGTGTGCTATGCATATTGTAATCTATGAAGCTGTGCAGCGCACTACCCGTAGTTCAATATATGGTAGCACTGTGCCACAAGTGAGTATAAAATTTAGCTATGTCATAGTCCATTTTGGGGAGAAGTTTCTGACTCAGTGATGATCAATACTAGAGTGAGTTAGACTGTAAAAACAAACAAACAAAACAAACAAACAAGATTCCCATCACCAGAAATTTCCAAGTAGAGGTAGGTGTAGATTGTTCTACTAGGGATGTCACACAAAGGAGGGAGGCTGAGCAAAATTATCTAAGACTTGCCCTGACTCACTCTAAAGTTCCATATTCCCATGATATTTATATGCATTTTGACGTTTTGCTTTTAAATGTATGTGTGTATAATTAGAACATATTTTTAAAGTAGAATATATAGAAAAGTAGACAAATAAAAAATGTTTCTTCATTTAGTTGTGTAATGCACTACTTACAGTTAACAAATGTTAACCAAAATACATATGCCACTGCCAACTTTTTGGAGCATTTTCTTCCAGTTCATCTTTGCTGCCCATTTGCCTCCCCCTAGTGGCAATCGGATAACACTAATCCTGTTTTCCCCCATTTGTACTATTTTGAAGTATTACTAATAATTGGAAATATTTTAATGGTTTTATTTAACTTTATGGAAAAGCTACTTATACATCTGCAAAGTGAGGGCTTCTCTGTTGCTTCAAAAGTCTATTAAGTTATCTAAAAGACTTTAATACTAAATACACTTAGATTTTGTAGTTGTTGATCAATGTGCCTGTCTCAGTTCCTGAGAAGTACAGCGTTTTAGTCATAAAAGGCAGCAATCACGACATTCTGTAATGCGGCGGTCCCTAACCTTTTTGGCATCAAGGACTGATTTCGTGGAAGACAATTTTTCCAAGGGCTGGGTTGGGGATGGTGAGTCCGTTACGTGTATTGTGCACTTTTTTCCTATGATTATCACATAGTAATATATAATAAAATAATTATACAACTCACCATAACATAGAATCAGTGGGAACCCTGGGATTTTTTTCCCTCCAACTAGATCGTCCCAAATGGGGGTGATAGGAGACAGTGACACCCCAAGTGTGTTGCTTATGTCCAGTCTACTTTGTAATCTCATTTTGGTTGCTGTCACTGCAGAAAACCCTGCTTCACAAAGATAGGATGTCGGAAATGGAAGCACGTTTTTCAGTGCTTTCATGGCAATCTCAGGATATTTCACCTTGACTTTCATCCAGAATGTATAAAGACTTGAAGTTGTCTCAAACATACTTTTAAGGCCACCTCCATTTGTGATTTCAAGCAGTTGATCCTCTTCCAGCACAGACAAAGTCGATTCACCTGGCTTATTCACAAATGGGTTGCAGATCCATTCCTTCCCAGTTGGAGGGTCTTTTGTGGTTGGGAAATAATGCTCAGACTCTCTTGAAAGCTGAGATAGGTGATCATGCACCAGCTAGAATAAAGAAGGCCCTGGCTCAGTCTCTTTCAAAATTTCTTCTAACATTTGAAACATGTCAAATATCCCAACATTCATTCATCACCCCCATAATGCCAGTTTGGTATTGAATGCAGCCACTTTATATGCAGACTTGAAAACAGTTGTCGTTCTCCCCTGGGGTGACAGATTGAGTTCATTGAGCAGCTTGAATATGCCACACAAGTAAGTAAGTTTTGTGACCCATTCTGTGCCACTAAAATGTGCTACCAGTGGTGACTGTTTTTCTTAAAGAAGTCTCTGGAGCCACTCTCGTAACTTAAAAACTCTGATCTACCTTTAGAAAGTCATCTCACTTCTGTGTATATGAGAAGATGTATGTGCTCTGCATTCATCTCCTCACAGAGCTGCGCAAACAGCTAAGTTAAGGCTATGTACTTTAATGTGGTTGATGATTTTAATCACATACTATAAAACGTTGTTAAATTTAGGTGACATTTTTCTACTAGTCAGCATTTCTTTGCGGATGACCCAGCATGGAGACTCACATTACAAAGTGACCTCTTTGACCCAAGTAGCCAAACCAGAAAGTCATCCAGTCATGGCAACCACTCCATCTGTGCATATACCAATACCAAATGATCAACTCAGTTTTCCTGATACGTGATTATTCAGAGACTTCAGTAGTTCTGCAACTGTGGTGGTGGTTGGCAACAAAAGTGCACATATTGTACACATCCTCCTAAAAAATATGTTGTACAAAATCAAGCCTTGTTGCTTTGTTGTCAACATCAATAGACTCATCAACCTGGACTGCATACCATGGTAACTCCTTAATCCTCTCTAACAATTATGCCTCAATATCCTCTGCTATTTCATCAATTCATCTAGTTATGGTGCTAGATGAAAGAGGAACATGTGCCACCTTTGGAATTGCAGCCTCTCCTAAAAGTTCACAACAAATATCCTTAGCATCAGGCAGAATCAGCTCTTCACCAATAGTAAAAGTTTTCTTAGCTTCAACAATGCGATTAGCCACTAGGAATGATGCTCTCAGTGCAGACACATTTGATGAAGTGGTGGCCTTCAATAATTGCGTCTGTTCTTTGTGTTTGTATACTTTTCTTTTGAAAACTTCAAACATGTGCCTTGTAATGCAGGGTGCTTAGTCTCCATGGGACGCAACAGTTTTGAAAGTTTCATGGCTTCATTGAATAGCCGATTGCCACACATGATACAAAGTGGGCTTGGACGATGTGAATCACCCGTTGCAATGAAACTATAATTTAAGTAGAACTCTTAGTATTTTCTTTTAAATGCAACTTTCTTTTTGTTGGCAGTTTTAGAGTCTTCTGCTGTCTCATCATTGAGTCTTTCTCCTTTTTCAAAGAAACTGTGCAGGGACGTTTGTTTTTTACTCATTTTAGCTGGGGTTTGCCAATACTGTGACTGAGACAAGTGCATAGTGCGGGAAAGAGGCACGAATGGAAGTGGTAAATAAAATAATGGGCAGGCCATGTGCAGATTAAAATAAGTGTCAGACTCTGACTTAAAGCCTGCCACCAGGTGCAACTCTACAATTGAAGTACATCAACTCACTTGCCAATACAAAGCCTGCCACCAGATGCAGCTTGTCATGTGCCACACACTTATAGGGTTTTGATATGAGTCTACAAGCAATTGATTTATGATGGTCTCTGTGTAGTCAAACCTCTCTGCTAATGTTAATCTGTATTTGCAGCCACTCCCCAGTGCTAACCAATCACCGCCTCAGCTCTACCTCAGGTCACTAGACATTAGATTCTCAAGGAGCATGTAACCTAGATCCCTTGCAAACACAGTTCACAATAGGGTTTGTGCTTCTCTGAAAATCTAATGCTGCCGCTGATCTGACAGGAGGCAGAATTCAGGTGGTAATGCCAGCAATGGGGAGTGGCTGTACATACAGATGAAGCTTTCTCGCTCACTCACAGTTCACCTCCTGCTGTGTGGCCTGGTTCTTGACAGGCTCCAGTCCTTCGCCCCAGGGTTGGGGACCCCTGCTGCAGTGGAATGAATGGTAGTCCCCAAAAAGATAAGTTTATTTTCTAACCCCCAGAAACTGTTAATGTGACTCTATTTGGAAAAAAATATTTTTACATATATAATTCAGTGGAAAATCTTGAGATAAGATTATCCTAATTTATCCAGGCTGCCCTAAATTCAATGACATGTATTCTTGTAATAGGCAAATGAGGAAAAAGGCATTGCCATTGGAAAGAAAGCTTTGTGAAGACAAACCCAGAGATTGGGGTTTGGCAACCACCGCCAAGGAATACCTGGAGCCTGTAGATGGTGGAAGAGGGAAGGAAGGTTTCATCCTTAGAGCCTCCAGAGGCAGTGGGGCCCTGCCAACACCTTGATTTCAGACATATGGCACCCAGAGGTGTGAGACAAGAGATTTATGTTGTTTAAAGCTGACTGTTTGCAGTGGTTTATTATAGAAGCTGCAGGAAAATAACACATGTTCTTACATGTATTGTGTCAAAATCACAGCGGCCAATTGGTCACTTTCACCTGAGTAACACAAAAAATACCTTCGCATGTTAGATTGAAGCTATCTGGCCTAGATTTTGTTAATTTTGACTTTCAGTTTTAAGATGTTGCTTCTGAAATGTCGTTTGCTTCCAACAAAGAAAGTTTCTCTTTGCTCTGGAGATTGAAAATACTCAAATATAGGTTTGTGAAAAAGTTAAATTCTGATGCCAGCATGAGGGAAAATGCAAGGATCCCTGGCAGAAAAACATAATATTGGAAGCAATGTCTGGATTATTTAATAAAATGTAGGGCTTTCCCTTTCTTTCTCCCATTTCTAAATGATTACATACAAATAACAACCCAACTTGATTGTTGACTACGTATCCATATCATTTTCACTCATGCAGAGCAGTGTTTCTTATAAATATTTATGGAAAAAAATGTTCTTTTATGCACTTAAAATCCTTGCTTGATGGTTTGGAGTTGATTTCTGGCACTGTTCAATGTCAAGGGCACTGCAGTTTCCTCTGAACAAAACATCCTGGTTATCTGTAAAAATGCAGCTGCAGATGCAGGCTTTGCAGGGTTAGATCAAGAAGGCCAGCATTTCACAGAATCATGAAAGTTGACAGATGGACACACAGACACACACGCGCACAGATGCACATGCACACATCATCTTCTACATGCCAGCCTTTGTAGCTACTTTACTGTAGGTGGAGTATCTTGAAGCATATAAGGAGAGCCACAGTACTGTATGTGTGCTTGCACAATGTTTTTGGTTGTATTGATACACAGATGTGTCTTCAAATGCCATGCAGTCTTTTCAGACACTGGTAAGTAATAAGTAAGTGACACCTTCTATTACACTGATTGACATTTCATTATCTAAGTGCCTTGCCTTCTTTTGGCTTTGGGATTATTAGTCATCAGTTCCTCAAAGCAATTACATTATCTGTGTTACTCCAGTTATTCAAAGGGCATTGGGGGATATTTTTTTAAATATATATTAAAATAAAACTAGTCCTTGGAATAGTGTCCTGAGCTCAGATAATTCAGCCACTGGAAAATAATAAATAAATAAATAAATAAATAAATAAATATGCAACTCCTATGTTACTTGAAGTTAGGAAAGGCAAATAAGTTATTTGAATCCGTGTCTCACCAGTGAGGTACAGGAATTGGGCAAGATCAATGAGATTTTTTTTTCCAGAAGTGAAAGTTGTGATTTTAAGAGCTGGTGACATCTATCATTATGCTGAATATGAAACTTTTATCAAAGTGTAGTTACCTCGCCTAACCTCGTACCCTAGGAATAAATTACTGTTTAATTTTGCATAGCTGTATGATCAGGGTTTCTTAAAAATTTGTAGAAGTATCTCTTTTGCTATTAATATTTCTCTTCTTGGTAACTTCATAGGACATGTAAAACATTTTATTTCTTTGGTTCTAGGGTTATTATTGAATTTTTAAGTATGTTCAAATTCACTCTGTAATGATCTGTGTAAAGTGAAAGCATTGGAAGAATGAAAATGCACATATAAACAATACACAAATATGAAACATGGGCAAGAGTGCATGGCATCAGGCTTGTGGGTTGATAACTGGAATTTATTTAAGCCTTGGTCACAAGTATAATGATGATAAATCAAGAGGAAGGGACTGACCCAAAAGGGAGGCTCTTGCCTGAGTTTCAATATAGGGCATAAATCGAGCTGCCTAGAGCAAGGACCTATGTGAAGGTGTGTATGTGCCAGAAAAGATACAACTGTAGAATGCTGGAGCTAATTGGGCCCTAGAGATCATCAAGTCTAGCCCCTTTCATTAAGACAACAAAATCTAACTTAACTTTTATTATGAGCTAGATGCTGAGTATTTAATGGTAAGCAGGAATAACAAGGAAGCCCCCCCAGCCCTCACTCATGATACATAATCAACCACTGGGGAAACATGGGTCAGAAAGGGGAAGAGGCTTGCTCCAGGTCATGCATCTCATTTGTACCAGAGTGAATTCTACAATCTGGGTCTCTGGAATTCTTGAAATGGCTGCCAATAGCTATTAGGCAATAGCACTTATGGGTCACTGCCAACTACCTGACATTCAAATGCTTTGTCTTTTTAGTTGAATGAATTATGTGACGTGGGCCATCCTTCCCTAAAGCTAACTGAGCTACCTACATAGCTTCATGTTCACGAAGCACATGGTCATCAAAGCCTTAACTGAAGATGACAGATTCAGCAGCTAACTGTGCAAGGACAGCTTTCCAAAAACTACCCCAACATCTAGCTTGACTGCACCCTAACCACCTATCATCAGAGATTTCAAAGGCTAACTTTTTAATTTTTAAAAAATTTTATTTATTCATTTTTTCAGATGTCTCACTCTGTTTCCCAGGCTGGAGCACCGTGGCACAATCATAGCTTATCGCAACCTTGACCTCCTGAGCTCAAGTGATTCTTCCACTTCAGTCTCACAAAGTGCTGAAATTACAGGTGTTAGCCACTATGACCAGCCTCAACTGCTAACTTTTTAATACATATTTTTTTCCAAATGAACTACACCTTGCAAAGAACTCTCATGTTGCTGATATGCAGTTGCTTCTGGAGTGAATGCATAAGTTTACCGAATATCCCACCTATAAAATATGCCAAATGACACATTGGTAGATATTTAGAAGTGAAGCAACTCAGTTTTAAAGGCAGTTGATAGCTTTTTCCTTGAGTCTGAGTCTGTGTGCTTTGGTGTAGAGAAAAAAAGGATGGTTAAGGACTGGCTGAAAGGTCTCCCTGTTAAAAATATTTTCTCAGACATACTAAGCACAGATCATTAGAATTGAACATTTGTCCCGTTTCCTTATGTTATATTTGGGGAACATCATGTACAGAATTTAAGTGACAACCACTTAGTGACAGAGTCCAGGAATTAAGTGGATATTCTGGTGTTAAGTCCAGTGTTCTTTCTGTGTTCCATTGCTGTTGGTTATTTCTTCAAAATTATACGTTGCATCACATAGACAATCCCATTGTTCATGCTAAATTAAATGCAAGAGAGATTAAACGTCATTGAGAAGACGTTTTGGTGCAAAGTCCTTAACACCAACTGTCATTGGTGGATACCAACCATCCTTGCTTAAGTAGATGTCTAGTTCTTCACTGAGAGACTCATTAAAACACATTTTAAATGAGTAATCCAAGCAAAAAAGCTCTCAAAGAGAGTAGTCAACATACATAACTAAGTTACATTACTCAGGCCTTAGTAGATGCTCAATAAATATTGGTTAGCTGACTAAATAGTCCAAGAGGAAACCTCAAAAATACTTGTAGCAATAAAGAGGCAACATAATTTGATTTAAAGATCAGAGAATTTAGAATCTTAAGTTTGGGATCTTGGGCCTTTGCTTAAGGTGTTCAAAGCTCAGTTCTTTCATTAAGAAAATTCAGAAAACAATACCTACCTCTCAGGACTGTGGGGGAGATTATATGAAATAATATTTAAAAGTCCTAACCCTCATATTAAATGCTATAAAATATACTTAATAAATACTGATTGTAATTTCTTGCTAGAATATATTTGCCACTCAGAAAAAGTAGAATATTATTTTATGCAGTGGTCCTTGAAAGTTGAGAGATGGACTGACTGCATGAAAGTCATCAGAGAAACTTGGAAAAATATAGATTCTTGGAATTTACTCCAATGTACTGAGTCAAAATATCTGAAGGAGGGACCTGGGAACCTCAATTTTTGTTTGTAGCTCCTTAGGGCATTCTAGTACACACCCTCATTTGTTAATGCTGATTTTTTATGAACAGTATTCCCTTAATTTAATGATCTAAATCTTCTTTCTGGAGTCTCTGTAACTCTGGTTACATTTTTTTTTTCTGAATACAGGTTGTTTCATGGCTAATCTATTGCTTTTTTTTTTCATATTTTAGGTGAGCATTTGCGTATTCTCAGCCAAGTAATAAACACCTGATGTAGTAAACATCTTTGGCCACAAATGGACATTTGTTATTTAATTTCTAAGTAAACTTAGGAGGGGACACAAGTGTGCACACACACTTCTCTGGGAGAATATTGTATGTTCATAACTTAAGATGATTATGCTATAGGCAGACAAATAGATTTATTTATAAATAGATATATCTTTGCAAGTGAAAGTTTCCATTATTTCTCTACTTTACAAATTCTGTAATTGGTCAGAAAACAGCAATGCATGTCATTTGGTCATTTACCACCTAAATTATATATGCCTACTTGATTAGAAAACCAATTTTTATTTTCTTCTTGTGGGGCGTGACTTCCAAGCATTCACTTTAATTTTGTCACACGAATTTTCCACAACATATCTGCCAAAATTGACACCTAATGAAACTTCTAGACACAACGAACATTTTTTTTTTGGCAAGTTAATTTAAAATATCATTTTCCCTTAATGGGGATAGCTAGACCTCTTTATCAAGTAGAATGAGTTTATGAGGCTACCTGAAGCCTGGTCCATGCAGTAGCACAAACTATTTCTGTGAATTTGGCCTACTCTCTTAATATCTTTGCATATAAATGTCCTCGTGAAATAAAATGAAATATTGAATAAATAGTTTTTTAAGTTTCTTCCAGTTTGACCTAATAATATTTTATGAGTTTATAAGTTTCCTTAACACTGTGGACAGGAACAATCTAGAATAAACAATCTCTAAACTGAAACTATACAGGTCTCATCAGTGCAACAGGAAAAACAAAGATTAAACTTGGTAGATTTATTAAAATGAGAATGAAAAAAATTGTAACTCTCACTGAAAATGTGCATGTGACTTATTGTTATCCAGAGGCTCAGTTATAGGCTACTCTTTGAGAGTTATTAATAAGGAAGCATCCCAACAATAACGGGTACTTGCCTTAGAAAACCCAGTCTGGCACAGCTTGAATGAGTCTGGTTCCTATTCACAACCCATCATTTAAAAAGGATACATAATTTAAAGGATAAATATAAAATATGAACTTCATAGTCCAATGAAATGACCCTCATCAAAATTTTAATGTTACTATAATCTACACAAAGTGGCACAAAGGGAGCCCAGAGCATAGCCAGGCAAGTGAAGGCTCCGATTCGACTTGTATTCTCCTCAATTTCCCACATGATTCCTTCTCCCCGCTGGGGGAAATATGGATGGTGATAAGGAGAATGATGACCAGCATAACGTAGGTTGCCTAGTCATGTTCCTTTAATACAATTAGAGATACATTCAGAACCCCAGCATGAGCTATCTATTGCAACCACTTTTCCTCAGTCAATTTATAACTCAAATCCATCAACACCACTTAATGTGCACTGCTATTAAGTCTCATTCAGCATTTTCTTTCTTAGTCTCCAAGCACCATGCACATCAATGCATCGACACATTCACCATCATACAGACAAGGCTGCCTCTTCATAAGCTTTATCTATATAGCACTTGATCTCCCTTCACGTTCTTTGTCTATTTGTCCCTTTCTTACCTTTTACTCTTTTAAATTATAGAAAAGGGAGGTTCCCACTATTTTGAAAATAAAAGGGAAATAGTTGAGCTCTAGCTACTTCCTTTAATGTTAAAAGTTATTCTGTTCAGGCGATGAGTGGGTATATGTCCTTTATTTGCCAAGATGTCACCCTTTTATTCCTTTCCTTTCTCTTTCCATATAATTGCAATTCTTTCCGGAGAGTTTGTAAATCCCTGCAGCCCTGTTTACCTGGCAGGACATACAGCTCTCCCAGTGTTATAATGCATTGACATAGTGTGTCTGAGAAGCTATCATTGATAGGAAGTTAGAAAATAAGGAAGATTCTAGTAACTGACTCTGTGACTCAGGGCAAGCTACTTCTTTCTGAACTTTACTTTTTTCATTTGAATAATTAGGTAATTCAACTAAATTAGTACATTTTGAGTGGACATTGCAAGGCCTGAACTAGAATACGAGGAAGAGGCATGTTGTTTGGCCTTTTCAACACCCACTGGGTTTTCATTTGAAGGAAAATAAAACAAAAACAAACAAACAACAACTAGGAAATGTTTAATGGCCTTTCTGGTTGTATGGTCCACAATTTGTGAAGTAATAGATTACGGTAACCATAATAACATTTTTAATATTACTTCACGGTTTGTAAAGCATTTTGAATCCATGATATAGGAAATAACTGAAGCCCACCACAATGAGAACAAGCAAAACCTATTTATTCAGAGGTTGCTAAAGCAAGGAAATCAGCCACCATCTCTTATTCTGGCAAAAACTCCAAGGCAGGCAGAAGAGTAAGAAAGTTTTATAGTGGAAAAAAAGGAAAGCTTTGGTTATGCTGGCATGGGGAAGCTATACACAAGCTAACTAGAAGCAGGGCATCGTACGTGATTGATTAGGTGTGCATATTTGGCTTTATCCAGTTGTTCTTAAGTTGGAAATGAGGGCAAAAATTAGAAAAGCTTTCAGTTATTAGATTTCTCACTCTGCATGAGAGGTGACTCTCAGGGCAGCATCATGATTTCTGATTAAAAAGGGGAAAAAAAGAGAATTGAAGAGTTGCAAGAACCACTGTTACCTAGAGCGGTCAGAAAATTTAAACATATACAATTTCCAGGTATTAAAGAGGATCTAAAGAGGGAGAAAGGCATCTGTGTGACTTGTGTTATCACTTGTCCTCACAGAGGACTAAGAGTGAGGGTTAGTAATTGTCTGATGTTTGTAAAATGTAAAATGTGTCTTGTTTAATTTTTGAAAGCACTGCATTTCAGTGGCTCCTTAGAATGATCTTTAAGGGGGTGCTTTCATCTAAAGTAAACAGTCATCCCAAACTCCAAGAGACAAGATATTTAAAAAGAAGAGTGACTTGACATGTATACAGTAGCCACCTCCATGACAAAGTACAGAAGGCTCTTTTTCCTCAAATTATCTTCCTAGGTGGGCTTGCTACAGTACCAGATAGCCTCTCATTACTCTTTCCAGGAAGTGACCTGGGCCTCAGAGTGTAGTGGAAGGGATGCGAGACCAGGGGTCAGAAGACCTGGATCTTCTCTGGACTCTGCCATGTGCCATGTGACTTTAAGCTAATCTCCAATCTTTGTTGGCCTTGATATTCTCTCTGTAAAGGATGAAGTAATCATTCCTACCCTGCCTTCCTCTGTGAGATTATTGTCAGCCAAAAATAAGATTGTTGATGGCAAGAGGTCTTATAACTTTTAAAGATACTTACACCTTTTGCTTCTTCTCTCCCCGGTTTCTCTCCCTGACTTCCCACTCTCCTCCCTTCATCTCTATTACCTTCTCTTTTCCTCATTTCCTTTTTTCCCACTTTAGTTCAGATATGACTAGAGCCAGATAGTAATTTATTAAGTTGACTAGCCAACCTTTCATTTAACAGAGATGTGAGAGAAGTGAAAAAGAGACAAGTAAGTTTCATTTAGTCTCTAGAGGCAGGACTTGGGACTTCCAGAATGGCTGTGTGAGGAGGTTGGTGGATTATCTCCCTGGAGAAAAATGTCATCTAACTAGCTATAATTATAAAACACAAACAATCCACTGAAATCTCTGGAAGTTGTCCTAACAGCACGCATCAAATGGAGAAACAGGTGTACAAGACGCCCTATGAAATCTGAACAGGAAGAGTGAGAATCCGCTGCATTTAGGCTAGGCCAGGCCAGGCCAGGCCCTGCTCCTATCCCATGCACAGCTTCCCCATCAGCTCTCAGATTTAGAACCGCCTGTTCAGGTGCTTTATTTTGGGTGGTTATGGCCAAGAAGTAAGGCTGTCTGTTCCTGCAATTTTTAGTCTCGGGCAACCAACAGTTTTACTCTGAGAAGAGCAGGCCACAGGCATCTCTTAGATCTGCCCTCCAAACTTCATGTTACAAGTTTTATTTCGGGTGAGCATGGTCGAGAGGAATGAGGCTCCCTTCCCTCACCCAAGTTTCCACTCATTGGACAGAAGCCCTGCCTTAGACACAACAAGTCAAAACTCTTGGGGACCAACTTGTTTATGGTATAGAGGTTTGATCCAGGGGCAATACCTAGAAACCAGGCCTAAAAGTAATCACTGTCCTCCCTGGTGGTCTTGAAGACTGTGCATGGCCAAACCTGAGCCCTCTCATGAATAAGTGGAGAGGAAACTTCTGAGCTATTAGTCCCTGGTTGAATGTGAAACATAAACTTCCTGAATTGTGAAAGCAATATCCAAGCCACACACACGCATACACACACACATATCCAGATGTAATGAGTGAAAATTTAACTGACCAATGGGGCTGAAGCACAGCCTGTAACCAATATTTGGGGTTTATGGACTCAGGGGCTAATCTCAGGAAACTGAGCTAAAAGACACAAACAAGCAGAACAAATTTGAGAAGGGACATCTGAGGCTGCACGTTGCGGGGAAAATTGACTTCACAAACTCAATTCAGACAAATTACTAAATAAATGACAAAACAAACAATAGCAACAAGTCACAGAGGCAGAGCAGTCAGTATATAATTCAAAGTGCTTAGCACATTGCCAGGCTTATATTAATCACTAGTTTACAGTCAAACTGACTGAGTCCTAACATTGTCCTGACATTCACTTGCTGTGTGATCTGTGCAAGCTGCTTTTCTCCTCTGTGCCTTAGGTTTCCTGTAATTCAGTGATAATAGCATTTATACCTCAGGGTTGTTGCGAGGATTAAATTAATTATGCATGAAAATGACTGACACATAGTCTATGCCCAAGTAATATTAGCTATTATCATAATTAGGTATGGGTTTTCCTCTTTTCCATATGTAGTGTGTGCTGGTTACCGAAATCCCTCTAATAGATTACTATCCACTTTGAATCAATTATGAATGCTTTTAAAATGTCAATAGTCCTGGGAAGATTTATCTATGACGTCATGGACACTTTATAAGTATGTTCACCACTTTTTCATTACCATAGACTAAACGGGGCAGGAAAGCTTATGTTTGGCCAAAAGAAAGGGGAACACCATAATGGGAAGAGGAAAGCCAAGGAGGTTAGCAGATGCTAAATGGCAAATTTCACTGATGTTGCATTTTCACTTAGTCCAAGCCACCTATGCCCACCCTAATGAGTTAGAACAGAATTCTGGAGGTTAGTGACATTCACTAGCATAGGTCAAGTCTTTCTGATTTCTCTAGAACTCAACACTCAATTGCCTGTTGCTAGGTAAGCCAATCCTGTGATTTATTTTTGATTGTGAATAGACAGAAACACAAACTATACCACAAGATCTGTCTAGAATACTGCAGGATTACTTGGCTCAGCATTCCTTACAAGCCAAACGCTAGATCAACATCGCCATCCATGATTCCACTTGCTGGCATTAAAGCCCAAATCTTCCCCAGAGCTTTTCTGACTGCAGAACAGATCTTGCTAACAAATAAACTTAAATGCTCTATTACAAAAGGAAAAATGGAGAGAAACGGAAAGTCACCAATCTCCCTTACAGTAGGCTCACGAAGAAGGGAAGTGCAGGGCCGGGCGCGGTGGCTCAAGCCTGTAATCCCAGCACTTTGGGAGGCCGAGGCGGGCGGATCACAAGGTCAGGAGATCGAGACCACAGTGAAACCCCGTCTCTACTAAAAATACAAAAAATTAGCCGGGCGCGGTGGCGGGCGCCTGTAGTCCCAGCTACTCAGGAGGCTGAGGCAGGAGAATGGCGGGAACCCGGGAGGCGGAGCTTGCAGTGAGCCGAGATCGCGCCACTGCACTCCAGCCTGGGCAACAGCGTGAGACTCCGTCTCAAAAAAAAAAAAAAAAAAAAAAAAAAAAAAAAAAAAAAAAAAAAAAAAAAAAAAAAAAAAAGAAGGGAAGTGCAATCTTTCTTGTAACTAGAATTTGGTTTCCTTGGTTTTAGCCATAGACATGATAATAAATAGAAGTTGCCTCAGGGCACATTTTTATTTAAAAAATCCCATTTACAAAGGTTAGCAGTTGCATTACAATTTGAGTAGGTTTATAAAAAATGGCTTGATGTGCTGGGTCCTTGTTTTACTTCTGAAAACAAATTAGCCATCATTCTGTGCTCCTAATTAGAGCTTTGTGTTTCCATAGAAGCCTTATTCTTTTAATTATTCTCAAAGTTTATTAAACAGATGAGAACTTTGTCCTTTTAATTATTTCCTTTTAGTAAAAACTACTCTGAAAATTTTCAAACAGTAACAAAATAAGGACAACAGTGTGAAAAACCCCACAAACACAACTTGCAGACTCAAGAATTATCTAGGTTTTGCCACACTTGCTTTATCTGTCTCTTTATATTCAATTTTCTTTTCTACTTGTTTTTTCTTTTAAAAACTAATCCCTGTAACCACCTAATACCTAGTTTATAATCATATTTCCTCAGTTGTTTTCTTACAACTTAAAATGTGGGTTGCTTAAAGAAGGGTTCAACCCACGTCCATCATTACATATGGTTGTTATGAATCTGAACCTCTTTAATGCTGGAGTAGTACATTCCATTTTTTTTCATACTATTGATTTATGTAAAAAGAAAACAAAACAGGTCAGCCAATTTGAAGGATGTTCAATATTGAAGATATGTCTTTGTTTTTTCTAACATTATTTCCTGAAAACTGGAAATGAGCTCTTGTGACTGACATTCTATTAGAATGTCAAACCACATCAAGAGAAACAAAATATATGACTATCTCTTGTGATGCTATGATTTACCTGTGAGTTCAGGGTGTGATAGCCCCATCCTCTTATTCTTTATCTCATCAGCATTTCCCATGATTGTCTCCTGTTTTTAATGATTGGTGCCAGCTCCAGTGATTAAATAGGAAATAGCAAAATATTTGTAATTCTATCATTTCTTCTACATTTATTAGTTATAATTATTTTAACAAAGAAAAACTTTTCAGTATTTATATAATAGCATGATTTGTGCAACCTGAAAAGCAATTCCAGTAAGAAAAGCATTTAATTCTTTTTTTTTTTTTTTTCCAGTTGTCAAATGATCCTTTATTGAAATATTTTCCTTTATGCTTAACTGGCTGGGCATTCCTTAGCACCACTGTTGATGTCATCTATGATGTCATGAGGGTGGCGGCCATCAACATTACAGCCCACAGACTGGGCAGTCCCCAGGATCTCTTTAATGGTTCCAGAGAGTTCTCTGGCGTATCGGTGCTGTATCTGTCGAGCAGTGTTGACGATCTCATCAAAAGTGATATTCCCACTGTGTTTAATGTTTTTCTGTTTCTTTCTGTCTCTTGGTGGTTCCTTGAGAGCTTTGATGATCAGGGCAGAGGCAGAAGGCACCACCTGAATCTGGGCCTGTCTGTTCTGAATGGTCAGTTTCACTGTAATCCTCAGGCCCTTCAACTCACCTGTTGCCTTGGCAATGTCATCACCAACCTTTTTCGGAGACAGACCCAGGGGACCGATCTTGGGGGCCAGTGCAGAGGTGGCACAGACTTCACCTCCAGTGCACCTCAGGTGTACGACTTTGATCTCGTTGGGGTCGAACTTCGGCGGCATGGTGGAGGCGGCTGGTGTCGGATGAACCCAGATTCAGGACGACCGAAGAAAGTTGCACCTTGGCCTCCTCCTAGCCAAAAGCCAAGAGCAGCATTCAATTCTTAAGTTGTTAGAGAAAGAATTTGGGGCCTGTTACTTCTAATATAACCAATTAATTGGGAGAGGTGTGGATAGCTCCCTTCTCCTACCTCTTTCTTTCTACATATCATCATAATTTTACAGGCTTTTACATATGAAATGAGTCTGAATCAATTTGAATTATTATTTTTTCGATGCTTAATTTTTGTCATTTTTGCATTTTTGGCCATTAGAAGCCCCTTCATGTTTGGCAGTGACCCTTTGACATGACATACGTCTTTGTGCATCCCCTTTCTTTCCAGCAAAAAGAAATTACAGACTTAGAGAGTACATATGTTTCCCCACATCTGGGATTAGACATTACCTCTGGGGCTCTGGACCCACAACCTGGGCACTAGATGAACTAAGTGTTCTCAAACTCTCGTTACTTTCAAACATTTCCTATTGTGAAAGTTAGGAAATATGTATTTTAAGAAAAACAATAATGAATTTATTCTGGTATGTCCTATTAAAATTTGCTGCTATGTTTTTTAAAAGCACATAAATAACTCTTTTACCTGTGTTTTTAATTGTGGCCTTTAGTTTAGAAAGTTTTCTTGTTTGGTTAAATTCTACATTGTCTGATATCAGAATCACAACTTCTTCTTTTTATTTGTATTTTCTTGGTATATCTTTGCCCATCCTTTTATTTTTAACTTTTCTAAATCATTTGCATTAAGTGTGTCTCTTGTGTTCAGCAAGCAGTTGGATATGAATTTGTTAGCCAATCTAAACATCTTTTTAGTTTTTTTAATAAAGCTAGGCACATTTATATTTACTAATGAACTCAAAATTCTAATTTCTGTCATATTATTTTGCATTATATTTATATATTCACATGCACACAGTTAATCTTTCACTACATTATGATTATTTTAATGTTGATGGTATTTATTTTGATTTTTAGGATAGTTTATCTTTTTGTTTTAGTGGTTTTCATTATACCAATACCTTTCTTTATATAATACCTCTAGCGCTGTCTTTTCTGGATGATGTCTATTAGCTACTTACAATGAACAATAATGAAGATAGCTAGCACCAATTTTTCTCATTTTCTCCCCTCCATTACTGAATTTTAATGACAAACATTACCTTAAAGATATTTTTTACTCTTTAAAAATGCTTAAACTTTTGTTATTTCATTTTTCTTACAAGTCAATATTAATGAGATCATCAGCAACCATATTCCATTATCCACTTAGTCTTATCTTCTCCCATTTTTGTTATTTATATTACATATATAGTCCGATTATATAACATTTACAAACCAGTTTGTCATCTTTATCTTGTTTATCTATTCCTGAAAGCTCACTCCTGGGATCTACACTATAGCTTATCCAGTCATTTTTGGGTGCCTGAGCCTTTCTTTCTAAGGCATTTCTTAGGGACTATTTATGAGACCAGTATTCCCTAAATGGTCAGGAGACATTTTGGAAGATTAAGAAACAGTACTGTTACTGTGTGTATTAATCCATTCTCACACCACTATAAGGTCATAACTGAGACTGGGTAATTTATAAAGGAAAGAGGTTTAATTGACTCACAGTTCCATAAGGCTGAGGAAGCCTCAGGAAACCTACAATCATGGCAGAAGAGGAAGTAAATATGTCCTTCTACACATGGTGGCAGCAAGAAGAATTATAAGCAAAAGAGGGGAAAGTCCCTTATAAAACCATTAGATCTCACGACAACTCACTCACTATCATGAGAACAGCATGAGAGTAATTGCTCCCATGATTCAATTACTTCCCACTGGGTCCTTCCTACGACATGTGGGGATTATGGGAATTACAATTTAAGATGCAATTTGGATGTGGACACAGCCAAACCATATCATTCTGCCCCTGGCCCCTCCCAAAGCTCATGCATGTCCTCACATTTTAAAACACAATCATGCCCTTCCAACAGTCCCCTGAAGTTTTAATTCATTCCAGCATTAATTCAAAGGGCAAAGTACAAAGTTTCATCTGAGACAAGGCAAGTTTCTTCCACCAATGAGCCTGCAAAATCAAGAGCAAGTTAGTTACTTCCTAGATGCAATGGGTGTACAGGCATTGGGCAAATACAATCATTGCAAGTGGGAGAAAATCACCCAAACAAAGGAAGTACAGACCTCAGACAAGTCCAAAATCCAATAGGGCAGTCATTAAACCTTAAAGTTCCAAAATTATCCCTTTTGACTCCATGTCTCACATCCACGTCACACTGATGCAACAGGTGCACTCCCACAGCCTTGGGCAGCACTGCCTTGTGGCTTTATAGGCTACTATCCCCCTCTTTCATGGTTGCTTTCACAGGTTTGGATTTATCCCCAGAAAATGGGTTTTCTTTTCTATCGCATTGTTAGGCTGCAAATTTTCCAAACTTTTATGCTCTGCTTCCTCTTGAATGCTTTATCACTTAGAAATTTCTTCTACCAGATACCCTAAATCATCTCTCTCAAGTTCACAGTTCCACAGATTTCTAGGGCAGGGGCAAAATGCTGCCAGTCTTTTTCATAGCAAGAGTGACCTTTACTTCAGTTCCCAACTAGTTCCTTATTTCTGTCTGAGACCACCTCAGATGGACTTTATTGTCCATATCACCATCAGCATTTGGGTCAAAGTCATTCAACAAGTCTCCAGGAAATTCCAAACTTTCCCAAATCTTCCTATCTTTTGAGCTCTGCAAGTCTCTAGGAAGTTGTAAACTTTCCCACAATTTCCTGTCTTCTTCTGAGCCCTCCACATTGTTCTAACCTTTGCCTGTTACACAGTTCCAAAGTGACTTCCACATTTTCAAGTATCTTCACAGCAGTACCCCACTACCAGGTACCAATTTACTGTATTAGTCCATTCTCATGCTGCTAATAAAGAGCTGTCTGGGACTGGGTAATTTATAAAGGAAAGAGATTTAATTGACTCACGGTTTAGAATGGCTGGGGAAATCTCAGGAAACTTACAATTATGACAGAAGATGAAGCAAACATGTCCTTCTTCACAAGGCAGCAGGAGAGAGAAGAATGAGCAAAAGGGGTAAAGCCTCTTATAAACCATCAGATCTCAGAAGAACTCACTCACTATTTTGAGAATAACGTGAAGGTAACTGCCCCCATGATTAAATTACCTCCTACTGGGTCCCTCCCAAGACAGGTGGGGATAATGGAAACTACAATTCAAGTTGAGATTTGGGTGGGGACACAGACAAGTTATATCACTGTGAGGCACTGCTGGCAGTCCTAGAATAGACAATTATTAGGTGCCAACCATACCAGGTGATTCAGTGATTGTTAAACTGAAGCTCTTGCCTTCAAGAATTTCACAGCTTTTATTATGTAATAGTGCTCTTTTGCACTAGGAATCTCAGAGTTCTGCTAAGGTGTTTCCTTGTTCAGGTAAATTATCAGCTATATTTCTGAGCACCAGATTTCAGACCCTTTAAGATAAATGTATTCCTTTGCATCTGGCCCAGGTTACAGCCCTCCAGATGACTAAGAGTTGTACTAATGTTCATGGAGATTAATGTCAGGGCTGGAGAAACTTTACTGTCTCTATAAGAAACTACTGGACCATACTAGATTTAAAAAATCTCAAATTTACCCATGATCTCTTTTTCATTCTCTTGCTAAGCTCCTTTATTTTTGTCAGCTATCTGGTGTCATGAGCCTACCTGCCCTTTTCCCAATGCATACACAATACTGTAAGCCTTCCTTAGTTTATCTCCCTATTCCCATCAACATTGAATTGAACTTTATTCCATTTACCCAGGACATTACTCTTATCCAATTCACTGTACTAACTCAGGAAATGAAAATAGACTTCATTTTCTATGCAAACTTTGATACAGTGTGCATAAAAATACTGCACTAAAACAGCTTCTAAGGCCACATCCCATCTCAGTAGGGCTATTGTAATTAATTATGGATGTTTGCCAAAGGATGAAGGAATGCCAGATGCAAACCCTGTTATTTGCGAACCTACACTAACTCATGATGATACTGTGCTACTTTATATAATCTTGCTCACTTGTATTATAAGCTCTTTTAAGATTCGAGGCCCATTAAGTATTTGAATTTTTAATTAGATAGCAACAAGAAAATATGAGGAAAATTTCAATGTAGACACTCCCATTTCTTGAAGACTTTTAGAGAGTAAATATTTTTGTTTGATTAAATGACATGGTCATCCTTGTGATACTTGATGGCATTAACTAAATGTCTTAACTAAAGTTCTTGATATTCAGTGATGAAAAGCATATTTACTTTAGAGCTTAATTTGAATTATGGAAGCAAGCTAATAAACAAAATTAATATTATATCATAATTGTGAGAGTTTTGTGCATTTGCTTTGGGAACATCAAAAAGGTCTAGTTCAGAAAAGCGGGTCAGAGAAATCTTCCTGGGGGAATGGTGTTTGAGCTGATTGCGAAAGGATGCATTGGAATCAGCAAATACAGGGTGCTGATGAGGGAGAGTTTTTGCAAGAACACAGAACACTTGGCACTAAAGCATGATGTACTTGTAGAGCTAGTTATTCACATCAGTGCGAATGTAGACTAGGATGCAAGTAGGTGTGTAGAGAACTGGGACTATAGTGACAGGTAGAGACCAGCCATTATGTGGCAGAGACACACACCATGTGTCCTTGTGCCACCTTAAGGCTTGTATTTAAACAATCCCTGTTAAAACAGACTATGGGAAACTCCAAGATATTTTAAGCAGAAAATGCAATAATCAGAATGAAAGATTTTATAATAAAACATGCAGATTAAAACTATAGACATAGCATTCATTAATTCATTTAATTACTTACCATCTAATAAATAAGCATCTACTATGTCTTCATCACTATTCTAGGAACAGAAGATTTAATATTTATCAATAGCAGACATGATACCGGTTCTCGTGGCTGCAAATTCAGCTTGCTTTTTTTACTTTTAGATCCAATCCTCTAGTATACTCTAGCCTGCCTTTATTTACATTATTAATTTATCTATTGATTAGATTACTCCAATTTGCTTGCTGACATTTCAAAATATCTTCCTATTTAGAAAGCAATAAAAATATACAAAACCAATAAACCTACTAATCAACCAAACAAACAAACAACTCGCTCTTCATCACCCTCCTTCTATTGTAGAATTTCCTTGCTCCTCTTCATAGAACAGCCAATTACTTCGTCCCTTTTCTCTCCATCCCAAGAAGGATTTTGTTCCTACCATTTCACCAAAACAGCTTTTATCAAGGTCTTGGTTCTCCGTCTTTGCAAACTCATGATGAATTCTCTTTGCTCTACCTCTTCAATCTCTCAACAGCATCTGATACTCTTTCTTGCAGCACTTTGTTGCCAAGCTTTGTGACTCAACACCCTCCTGTTTTCCCTGTAATACCTTCCAGATTTCTCCTTCTCAGACTTCTTTGTTTACTTCCCTCAATCTGTCTGAACTCTAAAAGTTGCAGTGCCACATGGTCTGTAATCCCCTGTCCTTCTTCATCTAGATTCTCTATTTAATTGATTTTATTTAGTTTCATAGCTTAAATGCCACTTGTATATTTATAACTCCCTGATGTATGTCACTTATTTTACTCCCAGGGCTTCAGAAATACACAAATGTCTTCTCAGTGTTTCCACTTAAATGTCTCATACACGTGCCAGGCTAAACATACACATCTAAATTAAAACTTAAGATTCTTCAGTATCCACTTACCCTCAGATCTGCTCCTTCCCCAGTCTTTATCACTCGAGTAAATGGCACCACAATTCACTGGCCAACAATTTAGGAGTCAGCCTTGGTGCATCTCTTTCCCAGTTGCCACTCTTCGCATTCAACTCTTAGCAAGAGTTGGCTTCTTGCAAAATATATTCAAAATGTGACCCCTTTTATCACATCCTCTGCAGTTTTCCTAACTACTATCATGTTGCCTTAAAGTGACCATAATAACCTCCCAACGAGTTACCTTGTTCGATTTTGCTCCCCATAGTCTCTGCAGAGAGCAGCCAGTGTTTTATCTCAAATGCAAATATGGGAATATTCCACAGGCCTTTTCTCCTACTTCTGCTAATATCTTCCTATTACAACTGCAACTTAATTTAGGCAGTGGAGTGGAGGAAGTGGGAAAAAAAATTTCTCATCTCCTTCCTTTTAAGAAGAGCTTCCAGTAGTACCCAAAGGCACTTCTTATATTTCACTGGCTGCAACTTAGTTATATAGCAACACTTAGCTACAGAAGAGTACAGAAAATGTGTTACTTTTTCTTGGTGATCATGTGCCCAATAAAAAGTAGAGCTCTATTACTAAGAAGGAATTACTGATACTGGGATAAATAATCAGCAGTCTCTGCCTCATTGCTCAAGTGACTTCTCCTTAGAAGGGCCTTTATTGATCACTGTGTATAAGGTACACGTATTGTTATCTTATTACTTTGGTTTATTGTCCTCAAAACACATCACTACCTGAATTTATGAGACTGATCAATCCATGTCTGTCTATTCTTCTAGAACTTTCTCTAACCATATGTTTATTTGTTAACCATATTTATTGTCTTTTTTTTTTTCTTTGACTATAAAGACTCAAAAACCAGGGACATTATATGTCTGCTGGATAACTGTATTCCCAGCAACTAAATCAATGCCTGTTATTTAATAGGCACTTAATGCATTTATACTGAAAATAATTTCCTCTGTGAAGTGGAAGATGAGGTTGTATCACCTGTGAATAAAAATATATGTGTGTATGATTGGATGGGTCCAGTGGGGATATCAGAGTTTTAGGAGAATTGGTAATATTTAAAATGGTTAAGGAGAATGTGAGAGAAATGGTAAAGGTTTCTGTATGATGTTCAAGGCCCATGTGAGACTGGTTATCCTACATTTTATGATGTAAATCTGTTTTGTAATACGACTTTCTCCAGCAGTGCTCAGTTAGTAGGATTCAGCTAACAGGAAATGACTATTGTTAATCTAGTGTTGAGAGTTTAAGATATTGGCAAAAGTATTGTTGAAATAGTGAAAATTTTTTATTTTTCCTTGGTCATTATAGAAGACAGTGACTAGAGTTATAATAAGTAGTTTGGGTGAAAATAATAAAAAGAGAAATGAGTTACAAGAGAATAATAATAATACATATTAATAGTGTTTTTAGGTTCAAAGTGGTTGTACATGCATGTGTCTTATGTAATCTCATAAGTGTATAAATTTAATTTTCATAAATGTATAAATAACCTATGACATTTTCAAAGCAGACATTACTATCCTTATCTTACAAATGAGGAAATTACAAATGAAAGAGTTTGATGACTTTCCCAAACACAACAGGAAATTAAAGTAAAAAGCAGGAATTGAAATTTCCTGAATGTTTGTCTAATTCTCCAAAAGAGATATGTAGCAGACATCCTACTGTCTTCAATTAGCATGGTTTCATTAACTTGGTTTGAGTACTGTAATAATAGAAGGACATATTATATTTCATCATTTTCTATTAACTCAAAGGGAGAAATGCATAGATGTGTGTTTTTTGCTGTTGGTAAATGAGTAATGTTGGTTTTCACTGAAGACACACTAATGAAAACATAAGTAGGTGGAGTAGTGTACTGAATTTTGCATGAATAGTTGTTTCAAAATTAAACCCATTAAAATAATAACATTTCGTTTTGGAAGATGATAGGTGCATATAAACCTTAACATTTTCTTAGTGTGATATAAATATAAACTTCAGGCCACAAGGTGTGGTAGAAAAAGTATGGACTTTGAAACACACAAATTAGAATCCTTCCCTAGCTTTCTCTGAAAATTAGTTTTGTCATTCACAATATAGAAATGATAAGCACTTCTTCATAGCATGATCAGGAGAACGCTGGACAGACTTGTACCAGAAATTAAATTCTTATTTCTGAAAGTGACACACGTCTGCTCACATTTTACTAATTCTAGCAGTCATATGTCCATGCTTAACATAAAAGGAAAGGGAAAGTAAAATCCACATGTGGATCCAAAAAACGGAAAATGAGAAGTATTGGTGAGCAGCCCTCATGGATACCATAGTGATTTAAATTAGTCAGATATATTGGCCAGATGCCATGGCTCACACTTTGGGAAGCCAAGGAAGGTGGATCACTTGAGGCCAGGAGTTTGAGACCAGGCTGGCATGGTGAAACCCCATCTCTACTAAAAATACAAAAATTAGCTGGGTGTGGTGGCCTGTGCCTGTAGTCCCAGCTACTCATGAGAATCACTTGAACCAGGGAGGTGGAAATTGCAGTGAGCCAAGATCGCGCTACTGCACTCCAGCCTGGGAGACAGAGCAAGACTCTGTCTCAAAATTAATTAATTAATCAGACATATGGATAAAAATAGCAATAAATAATACAACAGCATTTCCAAGGCATATTTTGCAGAATTTTATCCAGAAGAATATTAGTAGGTATTCACAGAATAGTTTCCTTAAGTGAATTTGCCAAATATTGGGTGACTTAAAATTCAAGATTGTCTACTGTAAGATTTCACAAAACTTCTATATGCTAAAATGCATCATGAATCTCTAAAGTGGGAGATGGTGACTATAGCATGTAGTATTTTTAACTTTTATTGGATCCTGGAATCTGTTTTGTTTGGTTGTCTGCTTTCTAAGGACAGCTATATGAGATTATGTTCATAACGTAGTATTTCAGATTGAAAATTTGTGACTGAGATGATCTCAGGTCTGATGAGAAGGGGGGTGGTTTTTGTTTGTTTGTTTGTGTCTTCTTTTTTTTTTTCCGGGTGAAAGGACAATGGTTTCTAAGTTTCCAGGATGATTGCATATAAAGGCTAAGTTATAGATACCTCAAGCCTTTAGGTGTTCTGTCATTGGGAACAGAATGCTGGTGAGTAGAAGGTTTAGAAATAAAATAACTTATTGAAAATATGCAAATTGGAATACCTGCCAAGAAGAAACTAAGGATACCAATGGAAACATTGCTCTAAGGAGTATAGGAAAGAAAGTTGACGTTGGATCAGAGCTCATGGTTTCATTCCAGAGACTGAGGCCTCAGTTGTATGTGGTTGAGGCCAAGTTAGGTGGTATATATTTCTCCCTGTGTATTGATTGCTCTCTCTCACTTATCCGTATTACATTGTTAATGGGATTGATAAAGATTTCACTATAAATGCTGTGTCACAAGACTGATTGCATAAAAGTATAAATAGAGGTCAAAAAGTAGTGACTCCAGCTGCATCCATGTCCCTACAAAGGACACAAACTCATCCTTTTTGATGGCTGCATAGTATTCCATGGTGTATATGTGCCACATTTTCTTAATCCAATCTGTCACTGATGGACATTTGGGTTGATTCCAAGACTTTGCTATTGTGAATAGTGCGGCAATAAACATACGTGTGCATGTGTCTTTATAGCAGCATAATTTATAATCCTTTGGGTATATACCCAGTAATGGGATGGCTGGGTCATATGGTACATCTAGTTCTAGATCCTTGAGGAATCGCCATACTGTTTTCCATAATGGTTGAACTAGTTTACAATCCCACCAACAGCGTAAAAGTGTTCCTATTTCTCCACATCCTCTCCAGCACCTGTTGTTTCCTGACTTTTTAATGATCGCCATTCTAACTGGTGTGAGATGGTATCTCATTGTGGTTTTGATTTGCATTTCTCTGATGGCCAGTGATGATGAGCATTTTTTCATGTGTCTGTTGGCTGTATGAATGTCTTCTTTTGAGAAATGTCTGTTCATATCCTGGAAACCATCATTCTTAGCAAACTATCACAAGAACAGAAAACCAAACACCGCATGTTCTCACTCATAGGTAGGAACTGAACAATGAGATCACTTGGACTCAGGAAGGGGAACATCACACACCGGGGCCTATCATGGGGAGGGGGGAGGGGGGGGGGGGGGGGGAGGGATTGCATTGGGAGTTATACCTGATGTAAATGACGAGTTGATGGGTGCAGCACACCAACAAGGCACAAGTATACATATGTAACAAACCTGCACATTATGCACATGTACCCTACAACTTAAAGTATAATAATAATAAATAAATTAAAAAAAAAAAAAAGTAGTGACTCAGAAACTGTTTCTTTATGGACTTGCACATTACAGGAAGGTGACAAGGGTGTCAATATGGTGCCCTCGACAAATTGGTAGTTAGCTGATTGCTGTCAAGAGGAATTCAAAGTGTCTTATCTCCAGATTTTGAGTCATAGAAAAATAACTGGGGAGTTTAATACCTGGTCCCACCTTCAATCAGTTTTGCTATCACCATTAAAGATCATACACTGATGATATCATAGTGTACTTGCATCTCCTGCTTGAGATACAATTTTTAGCTGCTTTCCCTAATTTCACTCTTACCCTCACTCCCACTGACTTGTTTTCATACCAGGAATAGCACTTAATATTATAATTCATCAGTGACTGATTTCCCATTTCATTAAAAACCCATTTGAAATTACCACATATTCTGGTCTCTGCCTAACGTTTTCCCCATTGTTAACTTCTGTCCATCCATTCCTATTTTCTTCTAATATCCTGAATAGGCCAAACGGTTAACCTTGCTCAAGGTCTATGCAAATAGTATTTCCTCTTCTTGGAATTTTCCTTTGCTCTCCTTTTTTATATTATTATTATACATTAAGTTCTAGGGTACATGTGCACAACAAGCAGGTTTGTTACATATGTATACATGTGCCATGTTGGTGTGCTGCACCCATTAATTTGTCATTTACATTAGGTATATCTCCTAAGGAAATAAAAGAGGACACAAACAAATGGAAGAACATTCCATGCTCATGGATAGGAAGAATCAATATCGTGAAAATGGCCATACTGCCCAAGGTAATTTATAGATTCAATACCATCACCATTAAGCTACCAATGACTTTCTTCACAGAATTGGAAAAAACTGCTTTAAAGTTCATATGGAACCAAAAAAGAGCCCACATTGCCAAGACAATCCTAAGCCAAAAGAACAAAGCTGGAGGCATCATGCTACCTGACTTCAAACTATACTACAAGGCTACAGTAACCAAAACAGCATGGTATCGGTACCAAAACAGAAATCTAGACCAATGGAACAGAACAGAGCCCTCAGAAATAATACCACACATCTACAGCCTTTGATCTTCTTTAAAAGTCTTATTTCTGCATTATTTTAAAAAGACTTGCTTAAACGCCAATCTTTAGAAAAACCTTTCTCTACTACCTTATCCAAAGCAGGTAATACTTCTTGGTTTCACTCTTTTTTATTTTCTCAATAATTTTTACATGATTTATAATGCTGTAAATTTACTTATTTTAGGATTGCGTTTTTGTCTGTCTCCCTCACAAGATTATATAAATAATAATAACTCAATGAGAGCAAATGATGAGGTCTATTTTATATATTACTTCAACTCAGCACCTAGTTAGAACAATACATTTATATCAAAGGAATGAATTTAAAGGAGAGAGAGGGAGGGAGAGAGGGAGGAAAGAAGGAAGAAAGGAAGGAAGGAAGGAAGGGAGGGAAGGAAGGAAGGAAGGAAGGAAGGAAGGAAGGAAGGAAGGAAGGAAGGAAGGAAGGAAGGAAGGAAGGAAGGAAGGAAGGAAGGAAGGAGAAAGAAAAGTAAATTTGTTACAATAATGCCACCACCTCGGGAGGTTTGGGGACTGTCAACCAAAAGCCTTGTTGCATACTTTCCACTTTGTTCACCTAGCAGTTTTAAAAAGGCCACCTCTTTTACACACTTATTTCACAAGTGAATTCTTCAGTATCATCCTACAGAAATACTCTAGGTCTCCATTCATCTTCATATTTTCCTGTCTCAATACTTTTGATCAAAAACCATTTTTTTTCAATTAATGTTCTGTTCAAATGCCGCCTTTTCTATGAAACCTAATCAATCCTGACTCTAGACCACCAAAACATTTTCTTTGATTCTCTTTTATTAAAAAATCACTTTCAGGTCAATATTTTATAGTCTTTCAGGTTTATATCTTACATCTTGTCTTTTTCCAGACTATGAACTCCCAGAACAGAAAGGATCAATAATTAATTTTTTTCTTAAAGTATATAGTGTGCTACTTTGCCAATAGTATGTTATCAATAATTTTTGTTGTAATTTAATTCTCCATTCATGTGGAAAGAAACAATAAATGTTAAAACAGCACCAATTTTCACTATTGTTTTAGACTTTGTTTTTAAAAAGCACCTTATTTTTTTAGATGAAAAATTAGTTATACCATAATTTTATAAGTCTTATTTATGCTGATGAAAAATATTACAGTAAGCAATTCCTCCAATCCACTTATTTGCAGAGCATTGGGTATACAGGTATTTAGTATCTACTGCACACATAAACACTGAACATTAGGAAAATAAATTGCTTTTTAACTCCTTTCTTTCTTTCTGTCCTTCTAAATGCCAGTATTGTAACAATTCTGTCAAAACAGGATGCTTAATTACTGCACCTCTGCATTGAGAGGTTATCAATGTAGAAAAAACTGTTGGCACATTATAGCTAAGATACAGAGAGTGAAAAGTTTAATCAGCTGTAAAAACGCCAGTGAACTGGATCTCAAATATGATGGGCCATCACAGGAAAATTATTATTGATGTAATTCTGAAAATAAGGCCTTGGATGGGGAATCTTGCTGAATAAGAAAATGTAGGCTTACAGCATCCTGTCCTAAAAGAGAGAAAGTGGCTATAAAAAGAAGTGCTTGATGCTCCTCTCTCTAATAGGAATCATTTGGTATCATGCCATGAATGGTGAGTTTGCAGAATGCACAGTGTAAACTAACACATAGTATTCCCTTGTCAGGTGCAGGTTCATAGCTGAACTCAAGACTTGATGAAAAATACCCAAATGCCATATATCCAGGAAGTGCAATCAGTTATTGTATTTGACTTGTTCCTTGTCAATGTATTATTACACCTGATAACTTGTAATGAGCTCAAATCTTTTCTTGCTTCAGGGTTTTTACACTGTTGTTCCCTCCTTCTGGAATACTATTTCTTAGATTGCTGCATATGTGTATCCTTCTCATCATTCAGATCTCAGTTCAAGTGTCACCTTCCCACGAAGTGATTCCATAGCCACCATATCCAGTTTACCCCACCCCTCCTAGTATTAGGGTACATTGTCTTGTTTCTCTTTTTTCTTATATTTGTCAATACCTGAAATTGTTATTTATCTGATTGTTTGTTTACCATCTTTCTGTTCTACTAAAATGTAAGCTCAATACACACAGGACACTTGTTTGCCTTATCCACTGCTATGCTTCCAGGGCTGGAATAATGTCTGGTGTAGTTATTCCATCAATATTTTATAGAACAAATGGATGAACCATATTTGCTGCATCATCTCTCCCCAGCATTGTAATACCAGTTTTCAGCATATTAAGAGAGGTCAATAATATATCAGCTATTTTCCTGCTGCGAAAATGAGTTGGAAAGATTCACTGTAAGTTCACTTATGATATTGATTATAAAAACCTGCTGGAGTTCTCAAATTTTAGAAGGAAAAAGAGCATGAAAGGCAGGGAATTTTCATTTATTGTGGTTCTACCATGTGCTAATTAGTACGCAGGACATATTAGTCACATTACACACTTATGAACCATAATAATATCAATAATAACCAAATGTATTAAACACCTACTATGTGCCCAGTACAGCTCTGAAATGTTTTATTTTATTACATTTTCTCCTTAAATTCTCATAATTAAATTTATGATATAAGTACAATTATTATCTTCATTTTACAGTTGAGAAAATGGCTTCTTGGCAGGTATTATTTTCTTAAGATTGTAAAATCAACGTTAAAAGTAATTTTTTTTCAAGTCTACAAATGTAGTAAGTGACAAAACAGATTTGAACTTAGATGTTTTACAATCTACACTTTGCTTTTCTGATGACAAAGAGAATGCATGTGTATATGTATTTATGTGGGGTCTGCCTTCAGGTCAAGTATTGAAAACCCCTTCAATTAGTACCAAGAAAAAAAAAATCATTTTCTGAGTGCCTATCTATGCACTGAAATTGAGTTCATTTCTCTAAGAGTATACACATAGTATGAAAGACAGAATACGCCACAAACCATTTGGCATAAAATGGTAAGTTTTAAAAATAAATTATTAAAGAATAAGACTGCCTTGAACAATGTGCTGGTTATTAGGTATATATATATATAAACTCAGAACAGAGAAAAGGGAGTACGAGCTTAATGCAGCCCATTAGAGCTTAGGGTGGGTCTTGAAGGATGGAAAAGAACAAGAAGAACATCAGAGAGAGAAAATAGTGTTATATTAGCAAAGGCACAGAAAAAAACAGGAGCAAGAAGATACACATGCAGTATTCAGATGTAAAGGAAAGGAGAGGTTCACTAGATAGGAACTAAGAAGTTGGTTCAGAAAGGGCAGTCAAATAGTTACATAGGACCAGATTATAGCACTTAAATGCACATCTCTTCCTGTTCTCTTTTTCTACTGGAATCTTGGCATGGGTGCTTTAAGTAGTGTATGAAAAGCAAGAGGGTGAAGGGGAAGCTGTCTTCTCTTATAATCACAACAGATTGTGATGACAGGGGTCTCAAAGAAATATACACGAAGAATAGTTTGATAAAGATGAGATTCTCCTGGAGATGCACATTAGAGCTAAAGATAAAATGGTTTTCTGCAGTGTGGAAAGAGAAATCTGCCAATCCAATTCATTGTGCTTCTGATCAGTTTTCTATTTTTATGGTTAATTGCTTAAATATGAGTTTCTGCCTTACTAATGAGCTTAGGGATTTTTATGTAAACGATGCATTTTCATGGACTAAAGAGACTTTAAAAAATGTCTTACCCCCTAAAATTAATTCTGGCAGGAAAAGTCAGTGTATAAAAGTAAGCAGTTTGGGAGGCATTCTATTGAGAAAATTTGCTGTTGCTATTGTTTTAGCAGTACAAAAATAAATTGATGTTTACAAGAAAATTATCTTCATATGCAGAAATTCTGAAGGCACTCTTTGCCAAGTGTGCTTTATTTTATTTTGTTCAGAATTTTAAAAGATAATTAGTTGATAGTTTATTGAACCAATATTCAATGATTAAATCTTTGAGAAACTACTATGTGTCTCGTGCTTTCATACATATATACTATTTCATTTAATTTTAACATCCTTGTAATTTTACCAAAAAACCCAAGGTTTAGCTTTTGCTCAAAGTCACAGAAACTGTGGAATTTAAGCTTGTATTCTAGTCCTATGCTCTTTCTTCCTCCCTACATTTTTATTCTCCAGGATTATGAAATTCCCCTAGCTTGAGGGTAATGATGTTTTCTTCCTCTCTTCTCCCACTGTTCCCATTCCCCTTTCCTCCCTCCATCCCTGCTTTCCTTTCATCCTTCCTTCCACAGACATTTAATGAGATCTAGGTTCAAGGACTGATTATAGGTACTGTAGGTACAAAGAAAATAAGACATTGGCCCACACCAAGGAGGAATTACTAATCTACCAGGGGGGCCAGGCATTTAAATAAAAAATGTAATGATGTAGTAACGATGGCATTATTGTGTTTGTAAATGGCACAGAGGCATGGTCTATTTTGCAGAGGAGGGTTATAAAAGGCTTCATAACAAAAGTGACAATTGTACTGTCTGAAAGGATAAGTGATTTGATTTGGCTTTCTGTCCCCACCCAGATCTCCTCTGGAATTGTAATCCCATGTTGGGGGAGAGACCTGGTGGGAGGTGATTGGATCATGGGGTTGTTTTCCCCCATGCTGTTCTCATGATAGTGAGTGAGTTCTCACAAGATCTGATGGTTTTATAAAAGGCTCTTCTTCCTTTGCTCTCTTCTCTCTCACCTGCTGCCATGTAAGACATGCATGCTTTCCCTTCTGCCATGAATCTTTCCTGAGGCCTCCCCAGCCATGTGAAACTGTGAGTCAATTAAACCTCCTTTCTTTATAACTTATCCAGTCTTGGGCAGTTCTTGACAGAACCGTGAAAACAGACTAATACAATGAGTAACTATTTGCAAGAAAAATTGGGGAAAATGGCAAGAGACATCCTCAGCTCCAAAACAGAATCTATAGGAGGCACAGAAATTTTAAAAATACTTCAAGCAAAAATCTCACCTTTTCAAAAAGCATGTGAAGAACAACAATCTATGCAGTCTTTCATAAATCCTCTCTTAGGTAATTAGTTTTCTGGAATATTGCCAAACAATAGCAAATTTCTCCTTCTCAGCTCTCGGGAATATTTGAAATGCAGGACAAATATTCATACCACCAAACAATGTTAACATAACGTACTCAATTTGCATAAAACTCCATTTAACAACACTGACATAAAATGTTAAATGAGTTCATTGGTTCCAAACATAAATTTCTGGGCAGCTTCATTCTGAAAACCTTGTTAACCTCACCCAAAAATCTAATATTGAAAGATTATTTTAAAAAACTAATTTTGCTCCCTTTACTGGAGGAGTATTTGAGGCTTAGTAGTGTATTAGTAGTGTTTGTCCTGAAGCGTGGACAGGACTAGGAAGTCTCTTGAATTCAAATGTTCTTCTGTAATGTACGGTAACACTGCTTCCTATGGTTGGATCATGTTCTTATCTCTTTCTCTGCGGCACCTGAAGGAGATGACCTCACATTATGTCCATTGTCGTAGCAACTCTTCTAGGAAAACGTTCAGATTTAGAAACAAAAGAGTAATAACAACTCCACATTATTGTGGGAGAAGATCTTTGCCTTCAATCTACTTATCACAATTTTTTCCCCGTGGACAATTTATCCCTCAGCTAGAATGTCACTGGAACCTCCAGAGATCTCTATGTTCGTCCCTATATTACAACCTTTTAACAGACCCATCACACATGCATCCTGCTGAGCTGGTATAGGTGTGTTTAGCCGGTACATCTGCTGTGTCACACCTGCTGTCAGAAACAGCCTTTTATAGAACAGTAGTGCAGGCCTCACCACAGTGGGAGGCATGAGGGGAAACTTCTGGATTGGATTAGTCACCTCTTACTGCCTCATTATGTTTGATGCCCACAAGGAACAAATTGATCTCAATTTAGACCAGATTCAGGTTTTCAAAACTTTTCTGCTGAGCTACTTCATTTGACACCCTCTTTGAGAGTGCCACATTATGGTGGGTGTAGCTCCTCCCTTTCAAAGCATTCTCACCAACTGGGATGATGGAAACAAGCTTCTTACCATGAATACTGAAGCTGCAGGTAACTTCAGGCGGTATGTGCTAAACTGGGCTTTTGCACTAATCTGGCTCTCCTTGTGAATGGCTTGTTCATTATGTCAGTATCAAAGTGCAGGGGAGACAAGAATTTGAAAGAGTAGTCTTGTCTTAGGCTATGGAGTTTGATAGATCTAGATTCAAGTTTCTGTTCCAATCACTTACTAATTGTGTGACTTAGTACAAATGACAGTTGGGTTGATGGGAATGGAAAATTTAATGTCCGGCTTACTCAAGTTGTTTTCTTTATTTCATCCTGGAGAAAGAAGTAACTGTAGAAAGTAAGATGATAACTATCATTTATCCAGAGTCCATATTGTGATGAATAATCAAGTGTTTTAATAGTAATCATTAAATACTTAGGTAGCACTTACTGTGCCCCAGGTAGTATTTCAATTACTTGGCATATATTAACTTATTAATTGTCATAATACACTTATAAGAAGACATTATCACTATTTCTATTTTATAGATGAGAAAGTTGAGGCACAGAGATATTAAATGACAAAAAATATATGTGCTGACATGAGAGGTCCATTGTTTCTCCTTGCCTTGATCAAGTATAGCACTGTGCTCTCATTCTGCTCCTCTATCAGCCCCACCTCTGGGCAGCTGAAATTGCCTCCTGTCCCACCACTACCTGTGATTGGAGGAGAACTCAGGGTGCTGGGTTGCTGGCCAGTGAACTTTCTGAATGTGGAGTACCTCCATGGATACTGACTAGGCCGCGCTGATGTCCCCAAATTCTACTCTGGACAGATCCAGACAAAGCCCAATGAGAGCATATACTGTGTGTGATTAAAATTATTTAAAATGTGATGTGTTTTTCAAGCCAGGAAATATGGAATTCCATTTTAAGCATCAATATAGTGCAAGAAGGTACACATTATGACCTTATATTAAGATTCATAAAGATTAAATATAAAAAATCTTATATGAAGGGACAAAAGTGTATTCTCAGTACCTTAACATTTTTATAGTAGGTGATTTCTTTTAAAGGTGTTAATCCTGTTTATTGTACCTTTGAAGGCATGCATGACTTCTCTGATCTCTTATGATTTATTAAAGGAAAATCTTAACTTCAGACACAAGCACAAACACACATGTGATTACTAGATTTTGTAAAGACATATAATTATAAAATTATCAGTGAATTATGCCTGACTATAAAGCAATATTTAGGAATTACTGAAAAGATTTTTTTTGCGACATCCACATTACCAGGATTACAAACAGAAATCAAAAAACAATAATCAGAGCACTGGAACTTTTCCAATTTAATCCTGATATTTTTTCTTTTCTAAGCCATAATTTAAATTCTCTAAGCCAAACATTGTTTTTGAGGACTTACTGTTTTTCTTTCTTTTTTTCTTTTTGAGACAGAGCCTCTCTGTTGTGCAGGCTGAGTACAGTGGTGCCATCTCGGCTCACTGTAGTCTCCACCTTCCGGGTTCAAGCAATTCTCCTGTCTCAGCCTCCAGGGTAGCTGGGACTACAGGTGTGCGCCACCACACCTGGCTAATTTTTGTATTTTTATTAGAGACGAGGTTTCACCATTTTGGCCAGGCTGGCCTCGAACTCCTGACCTCAGCTGATCCGCCCACCTCAGCCTCCCAAAATGCTGGGATTACAGGCCTGATCCCCAGTGCCTGGCTTATTTATTTTTCTTTTTAATGATAAAGCATACATCACATTTATGTTAACAATACATCACATCGTGCTTGTGCCAACAGTAGAGCCATTCTAAAGCATACTGATAGTTCAAAGTTACTTTGGAATGGCTTTTGAGCATACTATAACTAGCCTGGGAGTAGTGGTCTATTTATAGAAAATAACCCTCACTTGGTGGGTAGAAACCATTATCTTTGTCGAATCATGACAAAGGACAATCAATGACCAATGATAACTTTCAGTGGAGTTTTCACTTCGTTTGTGGCATATATAACTTAATAGGTACTATAGCGGGGAGTTCTAGGCAGTAAAATAAAGTGTTAGTCAACCATAGATTAACAGCTAGCTTTGAATGGGATGGGCCACTGATCCACTTGCTTCACAGCAACACTGGTTGGATCTATGTGGTTACTGCTGCAGCTGACAGTGGTTGGGTGAAACAAGGCTCCAAGGCTTGGAGCTCAAATTGATTTTTTTTCTTATTACTAGCACTCTGGCATCTTCTTTTATACTGTCCACAAGTCACCTCTATCATGTTGTTTCTTCCCAGGCACCGCAGTGAGAGGTTATGGCTTTGTTTGCCTGATCTTTGTCACTATTTTTAAGTTCTTCAGGTGATGACATTAAGTTTCATGTCACCCTTAACTCAGTCAATCGAAGAGCCAAATAAGTAAATGCCTAAGATCACAGAATCCCAGAATAGTTTCACTTCTGCAAAACTGCCAGCAGGCCTGAAGACCTTCTCTAAATAATTTTCAGTTACTAATCCCAAGTTATAGTGGAGAAACCTTTTCAAATATGTACATTTGTGAAGTATCAGGGATGACTTATTAGTTTTTCCTTGGGTACAAAATCAGAAGGTGGGTTTTTATTTTCATTGTCAATATTTTCATTCATCTAATTGATATTAGAGGGGTAGTGATCAACCCTTCAGTTCATATTCTTAAATGCTAGTTATATTCTCTTGTTTGTGTCATCATGTCATATAGCTATAGGAGAAGGAGAATGGGATGGCAGGACAGAAATGGTGGCAGAAAGTGTTTTACATTCTTCTACTACAGTACAGTATTTGAATTCTTTTCTAGCTCTTATACTTAAGGTTCCATCATTCTATATTTTCAGTCTGGGGTTTGGGTCATGAATTAAATCCAACAGAAGGTGTTGATGGCTACTCAATTCAGGTGAACCAGAAGTCAAGTTCTACAGGGTTAGATAACAAACAACGCAATGCAGGTACCATTATAGGTCCAGGAAAGCAAGGGCAAAAATCTAGAAAGAGATCCACAAATTAATCAGTAAATTAATTGATTTAACTTAATAGCAAGTGAAGAAGCAAGGCTAGTAAAATAAGGAACAAACAGATAAGGAACCAGGCAAATATTTTGAGCTACAAAAATTCAAGAACTAAACAGTTGCATTTTATGTGCAGCCCATTAACAACCAGACCCCTTTCCTTTGCCATTCCTTTTATTCCTTTGTTAGAACTCACCTGTTTTGAATCACATTCCTAGAGATGCGATTCTATTTTCTTTCTTTCTTTTTTTTTTTTTTTTTGAGATGAAATATTGGTCTGTTACCCAAGCTGGAATGCACTGGCACGATCATGGCTCACTGCTTTTTGATGTGTGTGTTCAACCCAGAGAGTTCAACCTTTCCGTCGATTCAGCCATTTGCAAACACTGTTTTTGACCATTTGCAAATGGACATTTCAGAGCTCATTCAGGTGAATGGTGAAAAAGAGAGTATCCCAGGACAAAAATTAGAAACAAGCTATCTGAGAAACGGCTTTGTGATGTGTGCATTCAGCTCGCCCAGGCTCAAGTGATCCTCCCACCTCAGCCTCCTGAGTACCTAAGGCCATAGGTCCTCGCCACCACACCCAGATATTTTTGTGTGGTTTTTTTTTTTTTTTTTTTTTTTTTTTTTTTTTTTTTTTGTAGAAATGAGGTGTCTCCATGTGCTCAGGGTTGGTGTCAAACTCCTGGGCTCAAGTGATCCGCCCACTCCCACCTCCCAAAGTGCTGGGATTACAAACACGAGTCACCATGCCTGGCCCTTGATTCTGTTTTCTAAGATGACAGCTGATTGAACTTATTCTGCAGACGGGCTCCAAAGTGGATCAGATGCTCTAAGCCTTAGCCGCAGATTATAATCAGCTCATGAGCTTTACAAATATAAGAAAAGCCCAGGCCCTACCCACTGCCAGTTAAAGCTGAATATCCAGGGTTGCTACTGAACATGAGCAGGTAACATCAGCATCATTGATCCCTAAGCAAGCAGCATCAGCACCATTCAGTGGCTTGTTAAACTGCTGTCTCAGGCCCAACCCCGGATCTACTGAATAAGAATCTGCATTTTAAAGAAGGCATCAAATGATTTGCATGCATATTAAAGTTTGGAAAATGCCGCTCTAGTAGAGGTCAGCAAACTTGTTCTTTAAAAACAGTGAATATTTTAGGCTTCATGGGCCGCATATAGTATTTGTTTTCAACAACCCTTTAAACATGTAAATGTCATTCTTAGGTTGGGGCTCACAAAATCGGACCATAACTGGATTTGAGTCGCCCCATAATTTATAACGCCAATTCGCTAATGAATAAACTAAAGGTCATGAGTTCAAATTTCTTCCCTAAGATGAGAGAGTAATGGAGTGGTAGATACAACCCAGACTCTGCCTGTATTCTTTCCACTATTATATTCTGCTCTTTTAACATCCTACATCTCTTAGGGGTGTTTTCATTTTTGACTGTGCTCTAAAAGGACCAAAGACCAAATACTACATCGGTCAATCATAGTCCCGCTTCTTTAATACTTACTACCTGCCAGACTCTGTACTAAGCTTTCAGCACATATGAATTCATTTAATAATCTTCATACCAGTGCTATGTGAAGTTACTATCACTATTCCCATTTTCATTTGGAGAATCTGAGGATTAAAAAGGCTAAGCAGCTTACCCAAATCTCACAACTTTTAAGAGTAAAAGCTAAGATTGTTGAACCCCAAGGCTCATGTATAGACACAATACACTGCAGTCTTTCTACCCTTTAAAAACCTATAAACACCATACTTCTCAACCTTAGGTGAATATAAAAATTACCTGTGGTGTTTCTTAAAAATATAGATACTTGGGTACTACCTCTGGAGAGTCTTATTCAATAGGTCTGTATGGAGGCCTAGGTAATTAAACTTTACAGGTGCTTCTGGTGCCCAGTGAAATCTGATGAAATTATATTAGCATAAGAAATAATGTCTCAAGTGTTAAAAATGTAGATAGATTGTAATTTCAGTACACAAAAAGAAAGTTGCATATGTTCTAGAACATTCAGGAGTATGACTAATCTGCCTCTGCTGGAGTTTTGACACCCTGTCTAGACTTACTGGGGATTTAGAAAGAAAGGGACTAGGTACTGCTCCCTTGTCATACATTAACTGGATGTAGTCCTGCTTTATACAGATTATTTGGAACCACAGATTTACCATCTGCTTCCAGAGGCTTCAGGATGTGCATTGCTATTAGTCAAGACGCTCACTATAGCCTACCGTCTGGGCCATGGGATAATATATGGACTAGCCAGCTGCTCTGGTGGTTTCAGAAGTAGGTTATTTTCCCTAGCTCTAAAACCACAGAGTTGTATCGTCTATTCCTTTTCCAATAGATCACAAGCCTGGCTTCTGTAAATAAACACCCTCACTGCCAAGCAGTGCCCTCATTTCTATGTCTTCAACAACTAGAATGGTCCACTGAAATTTTCCAATCTGCCTTCTACTGCTTCAGCACCTTCCAAAGTTCCCTTTTGACTACCGTAAGTTACAGAAGCTAACCCATCTACATCTAGCTCTGAAATAACGCTCTTGATTTCTCTTGGTTGTTCAACAGTCTTCCCTCAAAACCTCTCTCACTGCCCTGAGGCTGTTAAGATTCATTTTCACTCTCCTTCCTGTGGCTCCTTCATATGGTAGGGAGCCTGCAAACCACTGGGCTTTCAACCTTCACTTGCTGTTCCATAGCACTAAGCTGTTGGTCGTGAAATTTATAGAGCAGTTGGTTAAAAGCCCTTAAATCAATCTGGCTGTTTAAAACTGGAGACTGCCTTTGGCAGCAACATTCTTAAGCATCTTGTTGGCTGGTATTTTTAATTAACACAGCTAATTGCCTTGTAGTATTAGTCCAGGCCAGCAGGACACAATTAACAAGAGAGACAAAGACAGAGATGTTGTTAGGTCTAAGGACCAACTTGGGAGAGCTTGGTCTAAATCTTATTGCTAGGTTAAACGAAGTTGCCTTAAATCCTTTGAAGCATTGCCTTTATCAGACCCTGCATCTGAAGTTTCTAGACTTTGGCAGCAGCAAGGTTCTCTATGGCGGTTCAGTCTCTGAGGATTTTTAAAGCAAGGGACTTGGGTTAACTCATTGCAAACATTTCACGATCAAAGATACTTAGTCAGCATTCAACACCTACTCATGTAACTTAACTGTAAATAACATCGTTTTAGACTGAGAAATTATCATTAATACACGAAAAGCTAATTTCATTCCCCAATCATTTCCAGGGATAAATATTAATATCCTAGTTTTTGGTTGGAGACTCAAGAGGTTTAAGCAACCTTTCCAGGAGGTAAAGATGTGGTAAGTACTAAAGATGTAGTAAGTACTAAAGATGTAGTAAGTAAACGGTAGGGTTAAAATTTAACACAGCCCTCCTACTATCAAATTACCTGTAATGATACCATGATCACATAACATTTGATTTAATAAAAATCTTAACCAATAAGAAATTGGTTAAGTATCAGCCAGCTGATACTTTGAGCAGTGCTTACTAACTGAAGCAAAGGAGACAGCTCTCAATATGATACATGTAACCAATCCATGAAAGATAGAATGCAAAATATGTGTCATTTGCTGTGGCATAATTTAAGCTTGCACTTAAAGTGGGCACTGGGAACTGTATCTCGTTTTCTTCCTTCTTGGTGAGGATTAGTTTGGGTTAGAATCCAACTGACTTGGGAAAATGTATTTGTATCCTTCGTAAGTAACAAAATAGAAAAGGAAAAAGGCAGAGCTCCAGACCAGGAGAGAACTCCCTGTTTTATAGCCAGTACTTGACTTACAAATGCAGTGAAAACTCAGGTTGGTTTACCTGCTCCTTCCCAATTTATCTCTGTCTTACAATGAGTGTACATAAATGTTCTAGTATGAAGATATAATTGGAAAGTAAAATCTTAGTTAGCTAGAGCTCAATTAACTATACCAGTTGTCTAGCTCTTTTTTTTTTCTTTTTGAATCGTTCTTATCAAGAGAAAGAGGCAGTTCTCAAGTAACAAGCTAACAATTAGGATAATTAAAGATAAAATAAGATTTTCTCAGGATCCAGGCAGTGTCCTAAGGTGGGGGTGCATGTAGCCTAATATCCTGCATCTAAATTAACCATGAAATCACAGACATATCCGTTTATACTGTGAAGTCTCCACTACCATTTGTGGGTTAGTTGAAGGAGGCAGCTGTGGGGTGGGTAAATAGCTAGGTATTGCTACTAGGTATTGTCACTCAAACTTAGTGTTTTAGTTTGCTCATCTATAAAATGAAGATATAATCACTGATCTCAAAGGGTTATCTTGAACGTTAATTATTATGTTATTTTCAAATTTTTTTAACCTGTAAAATACTATCAATTTAAGAATGGTTAACATTATTTGAGTATTTACTATGTATTGAGCTATTGTAAACATTATATACAAACACACACAGACACACAGTATTTTGAATATATATTTATTTAATCTTCACAACAACTAGAGGTAGAGAAAAATATGAGGAAACTTAAACACAAAGGATTTTTATATGCATATAAGAATTACTATTATTCATTCAAAAATATTTGCTAAACACATACTTTGAGTCAAGTACTCGTCTTCCTTTATTTTTTTCTGTTTTAACTCCTCCTCTCTTCTCTCCCTCCTCTCTCTCCTCATTGCTTTTTCCCCTCATCTTTCTCCTCCTCTCTTTTCATTCCCCTTTCTTTTTTCTTATTCTTCTCTTCTTCTTCAACCTCCTTCTTCAGACAATAGAGAAAGAATGGAAGACTCAGTCCAAAGACTGCAGAAGTTCTGCTGTTTTGTGACATGGAGAAGATCAGCATCTCCTTGCATTTATTGTCTTTCACCTTCTAGGTGATGCTAAGGATCAAATGATATGAGAAAATATTTCCCACATTTAAAAATGTATACAAAGGTAAGGTAGTGAAAGTGTTACCATCGATACCACAACCACTACTAAACAACGTCTAACATCTTTTCAGGTCTAACATCCTGGGTCTATGATTCTCTATCTGTAACACAGCACAGAACTGATGCACTGGATGATGAATTGGGGAACCATTCAATGTCAAACAAGGCAGAACAGCAGACTGGAGAGTGACCTTTAGTTAACTAGAAAATGACAGCAGCTAGGCCATGCCTTGAACAATCAAGCTTATGAATGTTTTTAGTCTGCATTGAATACGTACTGATCTACCTAGGAACCTGATGCAATAGGAGAAGAGACAAACTGCTAAATATGAAAGGTATGTAAGAGTTATAATAGCAATTTGTCACATTCTGTTAACTGAATGAAGATATGTACTCTTATCAGAAAAAGAAATTAAGACTGTCTGCTCTGAAAGGGCACAGAATAAGTCAATTAAACTAGCCCTGCGAAGCACTCATCTGTTCATATGGTTGCTGAATGAATGCTTATTGATGATAGGCATGAAGCAATTAGGAGTTGGAAGCATAGTCAATGACCAATGAAAAATCGTTGGCCAAAATTCTAGCAGACTTAATGGATTTGTGAAAAGTTCTGGTGTTTTAATTTAATTTAGCCATGATCATTAGTAAGCCTTGACTTTGTGGCTAGCATGGGGTAGGTGCTGGTGATACAGGAATGACTGCTGTTCTCAAAAAGCTTTGTATTTTGGACATTAGTTGTCCGTACTATGATATAGGAGGGCTCTTATGTGGAGGAGAAAAATAGCCCCAACAGTGATGGAGTTTGCAAATTAATTGGACAATAGAAGATTACTGAGTCAGAACAAGAACTGAAACCCAAAAGACCCATGAGAATCTTGCAACCTTTAGTCCTCTCCAGGCTGATCATTCAGCGGAGGAACACATAGCAGAAGGGTTCTTCAGTGGTCACAGTTCTCCAATAATTTGAGCATCTGAATCTCATCAATTGGAAGGATATGGGGAGCAACCTCATTTCTATTAAATCATAAAAATTCTCCATGTATGATTGTATATATGAGGGAGGAGGGGAATTAAGACCATGTTTCCAAACTATTACTCATAAAATGCTGTTACATACAATGTTAATTAGGAAGTCAAAAAGAAAAGGTTAAAAGTTGAAAATATGTTATATCCATGCACTGTAGAACTACATAAAGACTTTAATATGCCCATGCACCTTGTAAATCTCTAAGAAAAAGGAAAATCCGATTACGATGCCTGAGACCAAGGCTAGCCTTGAATCAAATCACTTAAGCCCTGGAACCAGTGACTGGTAACACAATTACCACTGAAAATAAAAGGGCTGAAAGAATCATGCAAGCATTTTAGTGAGTTATTTGTATATGTCCTTACTATCTGGAGAAGTACAATATGACTGCCAATTCTTCCTTACGCCCTCCAGATTCCCAGACAAATGCTTTGTGTCACAATTTATTCCCTTGCATCATAAATCATACTTTGAAATCCTACACTTATAAAACTTCATTTAGTTGCCGTGATGTATCTGGTAGCCATCATCACAAGAGTATTAAGGGTTCAGTGTGTGTACACACATATGGATGTGTGTGTGTCTGTGTGTGTGTGTATGTTCTCTTTTCAGAAGATGGATTGTCAGCACAGTTCCCTGCTATTGTGTGAGTGGTAAATGCCACAGTGCACAGTCATTTATTGTATCTCAAATTGTTACTGGCATTAATAACTGTAGAACTATGGCTGTATTTGTTGTGTCAGCCAGACATATTCTTGCTATTAACTTTTGAATAACAGCAGCGGCTCGTCTAATGAAAAATAATGACTTTAAAACAAAGAACTCCAAATAATTTGATTCCACAGAGAAGCCAGCAGCAGAAAAGCAGGGATCTTCTTCAAGTTCCCACTTTTCCTACAGCACTAGTTCTGAATGACAGTTTTAGCTGTGTCTCTGTAGCAGTGTGGGAGACATAAAAATTAATTTGAATATCTTTTTTTTTTCCTTTCATCCCTAAGGTCTCTGGGGATCTGAGCAATGCATTTGAAATACTTGATTATAACATTCTGTTGGATAAATTAACCTCCTAGTGTGTAATGCTTCAACTCAAAAATGGATCACAACGTATGCAAACCTAATAATTTGAAAAGGCTGGGTAATTTTCCGTTGTGTGTGTGTGTGTGTATTTTTATTCCTCTTAGTAAGTTATGAGAAATAGGAAACAATCACATTCTCCGCTCAATAGGAGGTTTTGCTTTTTTTTTTTCCTTGCATTTGCAATGCCAATTCTAAATGTGCAGTTGCAAAATGGCATCTTGGCTTATAAGGCACACCACTGTGATTGTGTAGATTATAAAGTCATTTATTTATGCACCCATTTGTATACAGTCTTCATCGCTACAGCATCTGTGAGTCTGACATTACTTAAAAAACACAATTAAATTTGAATACCTCATACTGGAACCTTATTATAAACTTGTTATTTCTCTTTCCTTAATTTCATTCCATTATTCCTCATTATAGTTTTCTATCATAAACAGTTCTTCAATTATTTTTCCCCCTGGGGAATTTACAACCAGAGATAAAACCATTCATTCTTCCTTCCACTCCTATTTCAGTCTCCTGAACAGTGGCGATAGAGCCCAGGCCGCTCATACTATTTTCTATTTCTAGGACACTCCTATAAACTCCTTAAAGACTGAAGATCCTGCCCAGGTGAATGTAATCTATCTGTAACTAAATTCAGGGTAAAAACCAAAACAATGGTGGCAGTTATCTTAAGTTTTAATTGTTGCTAAAGTCCAGCAAAGTTGATCTTTGTCTCTAAGACTGTTTCCTCATCCATAAAACAGGCATTCGAAATTTATTCTAGCCATTTCACAGGGTAGATTAGATGTTTTTATTTAATAACCTGGAAGTGTGTTTTGAAATCATGGAACCTCATTCAATGTTAGAAAATAATACCACATAGTTAATGTTTATGGAGCTGTTGCTATGTGCCAGGCACTGTGCCAAACAATGTGTGCACATTCCTTCATTTTATCTTCCTGGTAACCCTTGAGGTAGGTACTATTTTAATCCCCATTAACAGATGACAAAAATAGGCACACAGAGGCAAACTAATCTTTCCAAGGTAAAAGCAAACAAACGAACAAGCACACACTAGGAAGTAGCAGGGCTGGAACTGAATTGCAGGTCTTTCTGACTCTGTAATCTGACTCATAGTAGTAGAATTGGAAAGCGGATTGAAGGTATGTGCCGTCTATTATCTATGAGGTGGATCCTCTTTGGAGCCCTGAAAGGCAGTCAAGGTAAGAAAATTATCTACACTTGAGTAATGAGAAATGTGATGCTGAAATGAATCTTTGAGTGTGGGCTGGGCTTGGAAATATAGGACTGATAAAAATGGTGACTCACGCCTGTAATCCCAGCACTTAGGGAGGCCGAGGCGGGTGGATCACCTGAGGTCAGGAGTTCAAGACCAGCCTGGCCAACATGGTGAAACCCTGTCTCTATTAAAAATACAAAAATTAGCTGGGCATAGTAGCAGACACCTGTAAACCCAGCTACTCGGGGGGCAGGAGAATCTCTTGAACCCGGGAGGCGAAGGTTGGAGCTAGTCAATGTCGCGCCACTACACTCCAGTCTGGGTGACAAGAGTGAGACTCCATTTCAAAAATCAGACAAACAAATGGAAGAAGCAGCACCTCAACTGAGGGGAGCAGTCAGGGATCTGTAGATGATTCAAGTTTGCTGAAACGAAGGCTCTTCAAAGGAGTCAAGTGGGAAATCAGGTAGGCTGGGCTCATTAATAGAGAGATTTGAAAGACAAAGTAGAGATTCTGGATTTTCTCTGGTGGAATAAATTATGAATCCATTTTAGAGTTAATATTCCAAAAAAATAATGTAAGAAGAAGAGGAGGTGGAAAAAGTTTATAAGAAAGAGGGGGAAGAAGAGTAAGCATAAGAAAAGGAAGAAGAAAAGAAAGAGTAGAGGAAGGAGGAAGAAAAGGAAGGGGAAGAGAAGATGAAGGAGGATGATGAGAGCAACAACAACAAGGACAACAGCAACAAAAACAAAACCGGGCACACATGGGGTTTGTTCTGGTACAGAAAAGAGATTCTATACCTCCCCAATCCTAGCCCCTTCCTGCAGCCCCCCCACACTCACACACACAGATGCAGGTAAACTCATGCTGAAATACCTAACTCCAAGCTGCTGGTTGTTTTGTACTAAGGATGGAGCCTCAGGTTAGGTGGCACTTTGGTTTCAGAAGTTATTACTTGGGCATGTTTATTGGATAAAGGCATTTCCTGATCTTGGCTAGAGGACTTAAATGACTGTACATAATGAAGGGTTAGGAACTTTATCTTTTATGTTCAGAGTGATGAATAATGGAAACAATGTTTCTGCACATTCAGAAAAGAGAAGTTCTGGAGGAGTGCTTCCTGAGAGAAGGTAAAGGCAGTGTAGTGAGAAGCTCTGGTCTACAGAGAGTGATAACTGGCAAACTAATTTCATGCAGATCTGATGCTCAATGTTCGGGTGTTTTCTGATTAATTCTGTAATTCTACTTTGTTTTCCTTGATCTTCAATTAAACTCTGCTTTGACAACTCAGGTGACTAACAATGAGAAAATATAGTGTGGAAGAGGGACAATGTACTCAAGTTTTGGAGCAAAGCAGACCAGAGAGTTGGAGTGGCTCTCAATCATGGCAGGGTGGCAGGGTCAGTCTGAGAGAGATCAAGAACTGAGCTAGAAGCTAAAATAATACTTGGGGCAGTAAACAGGCTACCCCCTCCCCCGCCCCAGGAGTTATGAAAAACCTGACAAGGCAGTGGACTTCTTACATTTTGTGCAGTGGGAGTCTGGAGTTCTTTTATTTACATACCAAATCAAGGGGGTCTCAGGATGTTAGAGGATTCAGTGACATTTGGGCAATGTAAATAGCACTTATGAGTGTTCCTTGTTCCTTGCTGTATTTTTATTCATGTACTTTTCTGTGCACAGGAATTTAAATAGCTTTCTGACCAGGCGCAGTAGCTCGTGCTTGTAATCCTAGAACTTTGGGAAGCCAAGGCAGGAGCATCGCTTGAGCTCAGGAGTTTGAGACCAAACTGGGCAATATAGCGAGACTCCATCTCTACAAAAAATGTTTTTAAAAGTACCTGGGCCCGGTGTTGTGTGCCTGTAGTTTCAGCTACTTGAAAGCCTGAATTGCTAGGAGCACTTGGGTCCAGGGGTCAAGCTATACTCGCACCACTGCATTCCAGTCTGGGGAACAGAGCAAGAGTCTGTCTCAAAAAAAATTTTTTTTTGATAGCTTTTCTTTAGCATCAAGGGTGTCCTAACTATGGACTCTTGATTATTGATGAAAGCACTTCTCTCCTTCATATTATCATCAGCATTTCCCTCTGTTCCAAAGGGTAGGTTAGGTCCCAGAGTCACTGGCTAAGGCAGAAGGCATCCTGTTTCCACTTACTATTGGAAATTTTTCTGACCAAAAACTACTTAATGTCTTTTATCTTTCGATGATTTTCACATAGTATTTGGACAATTTTTATTGGAGCTTTTTTCCCTGATGAGAATAATTCCATATTTTTAACAACAAGTGTGCCAGTTTCATGAGTAGGAGACATATTTATAATTTGGATATATTTCTGTAAAATCCTGTTTGAACATCAAAGCATGGGGAAAAAATATTCTTTTTTCCTGGCTTGCTTAAGCAAAAGGCCCTGACCAATAGATGCCACACAGGAGATGCTTAGCATAGATAGCAAATATCTAATTGCATACAAAACACAATATTTACATGTTGATTTATACCTTTTTAATGTCTGGAAGGTAGTCTTCACATCCTCATAAAAGATCTAATTATTTGGTTAGTGTCAGTCTTAAATTGTCACTGAAATTCATAGCAATTAGAACTAATTTTCTTTTCAGGAGTGCTCTTTCATCCTTGCAGTTTTCTCAAGAGAAGTCGTCTGACCTCAGGCACACAAAGATTAGTCCAAGAAAAGTATGATTCTGAAATAGCACAGCCTCAGCAAACGATGAGTCACAAGGACTATTTGAGTTCACCACTCGGGGACTCAAGATCATACACCTCAAGGGGTTTGCTCAATGTTGCAATGAGTGACTAACCCATCCAGAGTAAGAACTTTAATTCCCAACTCCCAGGCTAGTGATGTGTTCATTACCACATTCTTCCCCTTTAGTAAGCCATTAGAGTCAGCTGGCATGCTTGAGCAATAAAAGTCCAGCTTTTCCCGTGTCATTGTGAAGATCAACCTCCTTCCCTCAACCTTTCCCTTAGGTAGATGTTTTTTCTGTCTTTTTTCTTTGCCATATTAATTTACCACAAGAGCATGTTTTTGTTTGTTAGTTATTAATACTTTCTTGGTCAAGATCTTCCAGTGGCCACCCAATAGCTAGAGAAAAATGTTTACTAATTTTATCCTAGTCCTCAGAGGTTCTTGAGAGTTTTCTATTATCCAGTAAGCTGGCAATTCAACTTTATTTTTTATTCATGAAAATAGCAGCTTCCATTATGGAGCACTTATTCAGTAACAGAAACTGTGTATCTACTATATCATTTAAACCTGTGAAACAGGCAGTATTGCCATACTTATTTTTATAGATACGAAACACTGTAGTGCTAGAGAAGTTAAATAACTGGCCCAAGGTTATTCAGTAAGCTTATCAGACTCGTCTAACTCCTCAGCTGCGGTCCTTCTTGTCTTCAGCCTATCTTGCCTCTTCCATGTGGCCAAAATGCACACCTCCCCACCACATACTTGGCTTCTTTTCACATTTAGGCCTCTGCTCATCATTTACCACTCACCCAAATTGTCCCTCTTTATTGCCATTCCAAATCCTTCTTTCAAGGCCTATATTAGGTCCCCATTGCTGCTGTAGCAAAATACCACAAACTTAGTGGCTTAAAACAACATAAATGTTTTAGTTTATAGTTCTGAAAGTCAGAAGTCCCAAAATGTGTTTCATGAGGATAAAACCAAGGTACCCTCAGGGCTGCATTTCTTGTAGGGGCTCTAGGGGAGAGTCAGCTCCTCACCCTTCCCAGCAACTGGTTTCCTGCATTCCTTGCTGTGGGGCCTCACTCTGACCTTGGCTTCCATGCTCCCATCTCCTCTGACTCTCACTCTCCTGCCCCTCTCTCTCTTTAGAAGGATCTTTGTTAATGTATTGGGCCAACCTGGATAACTGAGGCTAACCTTCCCATCTTAAAAGCCTTAATAACAACTGAAAAATTAGTTTTCCAGGTAAAGTAGTATGTTCACATGTTCCAGGAATTAAAACATGGGCATTTTGTGGGGGGCATAATTATTCTCATCACAAAGACCACTTCCAATGTCATCTCCCCTCTCAGGACTTCCCAAAAGGCTAATTGCCAGGCTATTTTATCCTATATCATATATCTTGATATATCCTGTATAAGATATATCCTATATCTTGATATATCCTATACAAGATATATCCTATATCTTGATATATCCTATACAAGATATATCCTATATGTTGTTCCTTACATCTTCTTAGTTTTTAAAAATTTGCCTTCCATTCATTTTGTACATTTGGAAATTAGGCTCCATTTGTTATGGGCTTGGATTGTTACAGCTGAAACCTTAGAGAGTATCCACTCCAGGGATGACAAATGAGTTTCATCTCAAATGTCGCGTCCATGCACCTGGTAGAAGCAGTTCAAGGTTGTGTATTGGAAAGAATTTTGAAGCTCCTTCTGGTTTCAAAACAAAGAGGGTGGTGATCAATTACAATGTTTGCCGTGAAGGCATAAACAGAGGATAGCAGCTCGGGGACCACATGCTGGACAGTTTTACCCTTCTTACCTATGTCTCTCATTTTGAAAATGAAGAAAGACAGTTAGAAAAAGGAAGCTGGCTTTTACAAAAGGTCTACTATGTATCTGGCACTGTTTTGGTATATAACCGTTTAACTCCTTTAATTCTCATAATGAGCTTATAAATAGATGTCAGAAGTAGAGACTAGGTTTCTCAGAGTTTAAGGAACATGTTCAAGTGTCCAGTGGAAAACCGTGAGATAAAGATATAGACTTACCTAATTGCAAATCCATTTCTGTTCAGTATAATAAACTAGGAGTTTAAATTACTTACACAGGCCACATGAAACCAGAAACAGAGCTGGCATTAGTAACTACCCTTCCCCAAAAAACACAGGACACATAGGTGGGCACATGGCCACATTGCTGAATACTTAAACTGGAACTTTTATAAGAAATCCAAGGTACATAGTTGTTGCAACTAAAATGCACTGCTTCACAGAGCATAGGGTTTTGTATTTGTTTGACTGAACTCAATGATCATAGGACATTATTTATTTTCCCTAAGTGAAAAACTGGCTGATTTTTTTGGTTTTGAGATGTCCCCCTCTTTTCTCTACACCAGGGCCTTGGCCTTTAAAATATATATATATATATGTGTGTGTGTGTGTGTATATATATATATATTTATTTATTATAGGATTATATATATTTATTATATTCCTATAATAGGAATTTATAATTTATTATAATTTATGCCTATAATATCCCTGTATTTATAGGAATAAATAAATAAATAAAAAATATATATATTTATTCCTATAAATCAGACCTTCCTGCCTCCTCTGTCCCTGTCATCTGAATTAACATGCTTTACAAACTGTGGTTCTGATCAAGATGTCAGAGACCAGTTACTCTAGCTCTCACCTATTGGTACCCATGCTAAGGAAACGTTCCCCCTAAGCCAAAATTTTTTTTCCTAAAGTGCCACTTGTTAATAAAACTTTCTGCAATTAGGGCAAATATGATTTCCCAGCTATGGATCACCTCACTGTCCTGCTTAAGATTTTCAATCACTTCCCATGTTTTTCTAGGGAAAAGCCACCTTCTTTTTATTGGTCACAGAGTCCTCCTTGTCTTGAATGCTGTCATACCACTAACCTCATTCCTTCCTTTCTCCTTTGGCTCCCTCCCTTACCACCTTGGGCTCCTTGACTCTGGCTGTCTGCTTCTTTGTTGCTATCCATCTTTTTGTCTGGCTCCTGGGTTTTTGCCATGCCTTAAATTATATTCCTTAGGTTGCATTTCCCTTCCCTTGATGTCCACACAGCTGCTTGTGTGATTTTTTTAAAATGTAAATCTGACCCTGTTATTTTCCTGTTCAAAATCCTCAGTGGCTTTCTCTCATCCAGATAAGTGGTTCTGAAGCCTGACTGATATGTTACTTGTATAGTTGTAGTTCCAAGTGTCACCATTCAGTCCATACCAGAGCCAAAATTTTTATTCAAAAGGCCTGAGGTGAGGTAAATAATAATTTCCAGTGTGTCATGGGTCATTCCAATGAACAACCAGGCCTACAGGAGAGGCTCAGTCCTTTATCAGCACGCATATAGACCTTCTGGTTTGGTGCCATCTAGATTTATATTTCATCGCAATCTACATTAAACTTGACCCCCACCCTCACTGTACCAACCAACCCCCAACACTGCTAAATTTTGGTCACTCCAACTTGATCATGGTTTTCAGCACATTGAATTTTCTTTGTTACCTCTATTTTTTTTTTACCTAGCATTCTGTGCTCTCAAAGAAGAAAAGGTTAACTGTGTGTGTGTGGTTTTTTTTTTTATTTTTTTTTTAGTTGCCTTCTAAATTCTGCTCAGGCAATTCAGTCCTTGATGACTTCTCTACTATACTCATAGACTGAGTAAATTACTCTCTCTTTTGCATCATTTTTTTCCTATTTTATGCATACATAGTAGGTGCATATATTTATGGAGTATGTAGAGATATTGTGAGACAGGTATACAGTGTATAATAATCACATCAGAATAAGTATTCATCACTTCAAATATTTATCCTTTTTTTGTGTTACAAATAATCCAATTATACTCTTTTAGTTATTTTTAAATGCACAATAAATTACTGTTGACTGTAATCATTCTGTTGTGCTATCAAAACTTAGGTCTTACTCATTCTAACTGTTTTTGTACCCATTAACCGACCCTACTTCCCCCTGCAACCACTCTTCCCAGCCTATGGCAACTATCATTCTGTCTACATGAGTTCAATTGTTTTAAATTTAGCTACCACAAATTAGTGAAAACATATAAAATTAGCCTTTCTGTGCCTGGCTTATTTTACTTAACATAATGTCCTACAGTTCCATCCATGCTACTGCAAATCACAGACTCTCATTTTTTTTTTTTTAATAGCTGAAGAGTATTTCATCGTGTGTAAGTACCATATTTTCTTCATCCATTCATCTGTTGGTAGACACTTAGATTGCTTCCAAATCTTGGCTACTGTGAACAGTGCCACAATACACATGGGAGTGAGGATATCTCTTCAATATACTGAGTTCCTTTCTTTTACATAAATAAATAGCAATGCCTAGGTATTTTCTTTGTAGCTTTATAAATGTGATATATATATGTGTGTGTGTGTATATATATATATTTATATATATATGTATGTGTGTGTATATATATGTATGTGTGTATATATATATAGAGAGAGAGAGAGATACAGATATCTCCTCTTCAGGACTCTTTAGATTTGCCTTTTGGAGCTATTTTCTAGATCTTATAAGCCTGCTTAATTTTTTTTTATTTCCTCTGACTGTATTTTCAGTTAGCCTATATTCAAGCTCACTACTTCTTTCTTCTCCCTTATCAATTCTGTTATTGAAAGACCCTGGTGCATTCTTCAGTATGTCAATTTAGTTGTTCAATTCCAGAATTTCTGCTTGATTTAAAAATAATTATTTCTATGTCTTTGGTAAATTTCTCTGATAGGATTCTGAATTCCTTTTTTGCATTATCTTGAATTTTGTTGAGCTTCCTCAACCTAGATATTTTGAATTCTCTGTCTGGAAAGTCACATATCTCTGTCCCTTTGTGATTGGTCACTGGCACCTTGTATAGTTTGTTTGATGAGGTCCTGTTTTCCTGGATAGTCTTTACGTTTGTGGATGTTTGTTGATATCTGGGCACCAAAACGTCAGGTATTTATTGTAGTCTTCACGGTCTAGGCTTGTTTTTACCCTTCCTGCATGAGATGGCTTTCCAGGTATTTGAAGTTACCTGGGTGTTGTTATCTGTATAAGTCATATCTGCATCTGGGTAAGTCATATCTGCATCAGGGGTATCCCAAGACCAGTAATGCTGTGACACTTGCAGTATTCTGCCTTGGTGGTCTTGGGTATGATCTGAGAGAATTATTTGGATTACCAAGAAGAGACTCTTGTTCTCTTCTCTTAATTTCCCCCAGACAAGTGGAGTGTTTCTCTCCATGCTGAGCTGCCTTGAACTGGAGTAAAGAGTAACACAAGCGCTCCTGTGCCACAATCACTGGAACTGTGCTTGGTCAGACATGAAATGAACATGGCACTCAGTCTCACCCAAGCCCTGTGGCAAGCACTGTCTGGCTACTGTTGATGTTTGTTCAAGACCCAAGGGTTCTTTAATCGGCAAATGATGCATCCTGCCAAAACTGTGTCCTTCCCTTCAGGGAAGTGGGTTCCCTTCTGGCCCAGGGTATGTCTGGAAATGTCATCCATCTGGGAACTAGGGCCTAGAATGGGAGGCTCGGGACTCTGCCTGTTGTCCTATCCTACTGTGTCTAAGCTGGTCTCAAAGTTGCAAGAGTTTTCTTTACTCTCCCCTCTCCTCTTTTCAAGCCCAAGGAAGAAGTCTCTCTCAGAGCTTTGATCTGCACTACCTGGGGCTGGGGGATGGGTGACATAAGTGCTCCCTTGGCCACTGTAGCTAGTCACTCTTCTGTATCACTTCTGGTTACTATATGATGTCTATTTCACATGCAATGCTCCATTTATAAAATAGACATCATATTTATTTTATGCATTAAATAGAATGTTTATGTTTCAGTCAAACTTGGCATTGTGCTAGAAACATAACTGCATTTTATTTTTAAAACTTACAAAGTGGTTTTATTCTTATAGTACCTTATGTGATTCTTTCAACAGCTCTATAAGGTAAGTCAAATATTACCCTTCTTTTAGAGATAGAGAAATGAGATTCACAAGAGGTCTTTCCTCATATAACAGAGAAAAATAATGGGAACTCAGTTTTCTCACCCTAATGAGGTGCCATAAATGATATACCATATAACATCATGTGATATAACATATGCCATCTCAAGATATAAATTTCATAGTGTATGATATAATGTCTCAGATTAATAGAGAGGGCATATAGCAAATGTTTTACATAGGATGTTAAATCTTTATTAAGAAATATAATGCACTATTTCATAAGAAGGCATACTTATATTTCTATTAATAACTATATCCATTAAAACAAAAATGCCAAAATTATCTGTTAGAAAGTAAAATAAGAAAGGCTTAAAAACTTTCCCATTTCCAACTATTTCCTTTTCCGCATTTTGATCCTGAGGGTGATTACAATGTCCTAATTTCTATTTTGGTAAGTAGGTTTTCAGCAGGGTTCCCCAGAGCCCCAGCAAGCTCAGGCAGATACAAGAGCAGCTGCATTCAGAAAAGTGTTAGACACCAAGGAATTGATCTGAATTCCTTTTTTACAGCCATTGCTTCAGTTTATTCAACAACTTTTGGAGACCAAATCCATTAACAAAATGTCATGATATCATTTTATTTATTCTGACTGTTATTTTCAAAATCAGAAAAAAAGTGAGATTAGGTATAATTCTTTAGAGTGCATGATGAATATTCAATTTGATAACTCTTCGTTCATTCCAATCTAAAGATACAGACTCTCACTTTCAGAAGAATATAGCTATTGGTATTACAGGGAAAAGTTACATGGAGATCAGGCAAATAAAGAATTAATTTTAGAAATTGATAACCCTTCGTATATTAAGAGGAAGAACAGCTTTTCTTCATACTGATGTTTTCTACTAAGTCATCTATTAAAAACCCTTGACTTTATTATGAGAGGATTTGTCATGGACAGTGGCATTAATTAAAACCCTTCATATCATGTGTCAGGATTAATTTGTCCATATCCATTAAAATCTCACTTTAAAATGATAGAAAATAATTTTAAAAGTATCATCTAGGCTGGGCACAGTGGCTCACACCTGTAATCTCAGCACTTTAGGAGGCCGAGGCAGGCAGATCACAAGGTCAGCAGTTCGAAACCAGCCTGGCCAACAGGGTGAAATCCTGCCTCTATTAAAAATACAAAAATTAGCTGGGCATGGTGGCAGGTGCCTGTAATCCCAGATACTTTGGAGGCTGAGGCAGGAGAATTGTTTGAACCTAGGAGGTGGAGGTTGCAGTGAGCTGAGATCGTGCCATTGCATTCCAGCCTGGGTGACAGGGTGAGACTCCATCATAAGAAGAAAAAAAAAAAAGTTTCATCTAACATAACTGGAATACCACAGATATTGAACTCCAAAACAGTGTAATCTGGGGCCCAACAGGGAAGATCATTAAAGACGATTGTTTCTGTATTTTTAGTTACCATATGAGAGGTTGCATCTTCAACCTGTGTGGCAAGATGGCTACAGCCCTTATAGAATTATATTCAGAGAGGTCAACATCCATAGGAAGGGGTAGGGTGGTCTTTTTTCATCTTTCTTGGGAGTGGGGAGACTTTCACCAGACTAATCCCCACCCAAGTGACTTTCCTCCATGATCAGAATTGTGTCACATGAACATTTTTCTGGATAGGTGAATCATTGGCATGGGTGAAATGGGTGCTGGGAAGTAATCTCAATGTCCATCACATGCTATATTTTAGAGTGTTTCTTTGAATCAGAGTAACACAGCTCTATACTCAAAGCAAGATGAGCAGATTAAAGGAGGAGCCGGCCAAGTTGAAGGTAGTGCAGGTTTAATGTAGAGTATCGAAGCATATGGCCATTAAAAGTCATGGTTAGACCCACAATGACGCTACGGTGTTTTCTAAAGATGTGGAAGAAACTTAGAAGTCTAGCTCGTCATGGGCACGGGCTTCCTGAAGCATGCCCCTTTGTTAGCAGCAGCATATAAGGCCATATTGATATTCTAGAGCACGAGAAACTAAAATCCTTTACTTTCCTTTGGATGAAAAATCTACCTCTTTCAAACCACTGGATTTATAGAGGATGAGAAACAGTGTTAAAAGTTTCTTTTCTTTAATTCTTATCAGCTCTATGTTTTTGTGTTAAGTACCACTCACTTGGAGGAAATAAATATCCTTAGTTCACCCGAGAATAAGAAAACAGGTCTCTAATCAGACCAATACAAACATAAGCTCCTTTTGATGCCAACAGGCAGAGCAGTTTAATAATTAGTCTCCCAACTCAACCCACTTCAGATACACAATGAAGCAAAAAAAGAACTGAAGCTGCTCACATTCTCTACTGAAGCATGGATTGAATTGGGACTGGGAATGAAAGTGAGAAGGTTAGTGGGTACAGAAGTGGGCAAAATATAATCAGGGAAAATATTGCCTGAATTGAGGGAACTGACACTTCAGATAGCAAACTAACTTTCTGCTGAGTAACACTGGCACATAAATAAAGAAACATTTTTATGAGCCATCTGGATGCCCACATCATGTTACCAAATCATGTCAAACTAATTCACCTTATGACGTGTATATTTTAACTCTTTAACAACTTATTTAGACTTAGCCTGGAATTATGATTTTTTAATCTGAATTCAGCTGCCGGTTGTTAGAGTTATACTACTTTGGGGTAAACATTTCCTTTTTTCTCAGTTTAAGACTAGCAAATGACAGGCAATATTAATTATTTTAGTACATTTTAATGGAGAATATAAGATGAGAATATCCAAAAGATTAGACCATTGGTTTTAGAATGATTGAATGTGCTCATTGGTGTGAATATGATAGAAAGACACAAAATAGCACCAGGTGGAATATAATTATTATTGCTATTATTAATATTTGATTAATATTCAAGTCTCTCACCAGGACTGGGCAGCAACAAATTCTTCATTCTCATTGTTTTCCAGAGTATTTTTTAATATTTCTTAAGTATTAAGCTCTTTGTTTTTAGCTTGTAAAATATCTAGTACAGTGATATAAAGGGGGTAGAGTAGAACCCTACACTTGAATTACTCAGTTTCTCAAATAAAGTTTTACTTAACTTCAAAGTTATGAAGAAATAAGAGGCAAATAATATGAAGAAAACTGTGAACATGACCCTGAGGGGACACTGCTTGTTTCCCTCTTTGTTTCTGGGATTCTAAGTATTTCCATAAAGAAATCAAATTTTCCTTCTTACCGTAAAGCCTCATTTCAGTACTTGGGGTTTTGGTGGAAGTGGTTGTGTAATTTTATTATCTGAAAAATAATGGTGCTGACTATATAATCCCTTAAAATAACTTATTTTTTAAATAGTTAATATGAGGATTTTTTGTTATAGGATAAAAGAACTGGGAACTACATAATGAATTGCAGAGAGGAGTATGGTGGAGAATTATAGTGTACCTTGCATCCGGAGACTAAATCCCAGTGGAAACTTGTGAGGAGACATGGCAAATACTAGAGGGAGGAAGAAGTCATGAACAACTTGCTGGATGAGGTGAGTTTTCACTGCTACAACACAAGATTAATTTGTAGAAGACTAGCCTTTCCAAGTGGCCACTTAAATTTCTACTTCGATGTGTAATTGTAATTTAAAACTGAACATGCCCAAAATTAAACTCTTGCCTTACTTCACTTTCAAAATGACTTCTCTTCTAATCTGCATTTGAACAAATGAAACAGCATAGCATCAGCCCAAAACGCAGGAGTTGCTTTATCTATTTTTCTCATGGTTGACTTCCAATTCATGGAAACTCTTGTGATCTCTATCTTTAAATCACATTGTGAATTTGACCACCACTCACCCTTTCTACTTGTTAACACATTAATCTACCATCTTCCCTATAATTCCTGAATTAACTTCTCTATTTCTATGATTTCTTCCTCAAGTCAATTTTCCAAATAAAATTTAAGGTCATCTTTTAAAAATGTATATACAAACAGCACACTCTCCTGATCAGAACCATAATATGGAATAAGAAGAAGAAAAGTAAGTTCTGAGACAGTTGTATATCACCTGCCTCTTTCTTAACTCTATGAAAATCTCTCTCGTCATTCTCTCCCCTCATTCACTCTGGTTTGGCCCTCTTCAACATCAGCCCTCTTGCTATTCTTTAAATGTAAAAGCTTATTCTTAGCCCAGGTCTTTGCCTTTTTTACTTCCTCTGTAAGGTTCTCCTCTTCCTTAGATTTATTCACATCTCTACTTCCTCTTAACAAAAGCCTTTATGTTAAGGTGGTCAGTTAAAACAGCAATAATCAATAATGTGAAACTTAAATTTCTGGTCAAGATAGATTATCAGGAACTATTATCTCTAAACAAAAACAATTTATAAAACGGACAAAATGTATAAAAATGGCTTTCAAATTATTGGACATTAGGCAACAAAGGACAGTAATTTATAAGATACAGAAAAAATGAGAGAAACCTTATAATTTCCATTGCTTAATTCCTCTAATAGCATATAATTTACATTAAAGGGTGGAGAACTTAGGCAGAGTCCATTACACTCAGTGAGCCAAAAAGATGGAGCCAGCATTCTGTGGAAGCAAGGGTGGTGAGAGTTAATAGGATAAAGTGCCAGAGAGAAGAAAACTACACAGGGATAAGGACAGAGATCTCTACAGGATTCTCTTCAAGTATTTAGTTAAGTACTGATCAGCACCATAAAACTACCCAAGGTCAGAGAAAGAACCATCTGAAAAAATTAGAAAGAACAATGACCAGCTCTCACAAAAGACAGGAATAGAACCTGTTTTCAACAATCAGAGTAGAGAGCTGACAATTCACAATAAATTAGCTGGACTACTAAAAAGGTCTTGCCTTAGTAGTAGAAAAACTTAAACCTGGAATAAAAGCGACTCTGCCCTCTCCTAACAAATCATAAAAGCAAAACCCAGAAGTATCAAACTGTTTCCAAGTAACCATATAGCAGAAAAGAGTTAATATTTTTAGCAATACAAAATATATTCAGCATTCCAAAGAGGCAAAACTCACAAGGACTTGCATCTAAAAAAAATTACTAGAAGTGCAAAGAAGCAGTAAATTATGGCTCACAATAAGAAGAAATGTTAGTGGAAAGGTAACCGGAAATGACAGAGATGATAGAATTTGTAGACAATGAAATTAAAACAGACAACTGTATTCCAAATGTTCTTAAGCTAGAAAAAAGACTGAACATGATATAAGTAGAGACATACAAAATAGGCCGGGTGCGGTGGCTCATGCCTGTAATCACAGCACTTTCGGAGGCTGAGGCTGGTAGATCATTTGAGGTCAGAAGTTTGAGACCAGACTGACCCGTATGGTGAAATCCCATCTCTACTGAAAATACAAAGATTAGCCAGATGTGGTGGCGTGCACCTGTAGTCCCATCTACCGGGGAGGCTAAGACAGGAGAATTGCTTGAACCCAGGAGGCAGAGGTTGCAGTGAGCCGAGATCGTGCCACTGCACTCCAGCCTGGGCAACAGAGCGAGACTCTGTCTCCAAAAAAAAAAAAAAAAAAAAAGAGACATAAAAAATACATTGAAGAAACAAATCAAACTTCCAGGAATAGAAATTACAATGTTGGAGATACAATATACTACATGGAATTAATGGCAGATTAGACATTGCAGAAAAAATACAACCTTTGAATATGAAGGCTTAACAATGGAAACTTCCCAAAATAAAACATACAGAGAAACAAGAATAAGGAAAAATAACCAGAGAAACAATAAGCAGTTGGACAACTTAAAGCAGTCTAACAACGCATTTAGTTAGAATCCCTGAAGGAGAATAAAGGGAGGGGAAAACATAAACATAAAATTATGTGTGTGTGTGTGTGTGTGTGTGTGTGTGTGTATGTGTATGTGTGTGTGTGTGACACAGTGGCAGAAAATTTTACAAATTTGATAAAAGTTATAAAGTTATAAATCCAAGAAGCTCAGTGAACCCTAAGCGTAAGAAAAATGAAGATAACTATAGCAAGGAACATCATAATTATATCATATTTTTTAAAACTAGTGATATAATTTTTAGGTAATCAAATGAAAAAATAAACAGTTTGTATAAAGAAAAAGAGAAAGCTGGCAAATTTTTCATTGAAAACATTGCAAGTAAGGAGACAGTTAATCAACTTGTTTAAGTCAAAAATGAGGGAAAGAAGTCTGCTGTCAATAGCTCTATTTAACATACACTGAAGGTTTTAGTTGGCACAGTCAGTTGAGAAAAAGAAGTAACACATGTCCAGGTAAAACAAGAAGTAAAACTGTATTTATTTGCAGATAACAAGACCATCCATAGAAAAAATGTGACTTAATCTACAAAAAGGCTACTAGAACAAATCAGTGAGTTTAACAATGTTGTAAAACGTAAGATTATTATGTAAAAAACATTTCTACTTCCATAAACTAGTAAAGAACAATTGAAAATTGTAATTATATACTGTTATTTACAATAGCACCACAAATATGAAATACCTAGGATAAATCTAGCAAAAGATGTGGTTGATCTATAAGTGGAAAACTGTAAAAATTTGCTGAGAGAAATTAAATTACTTAAATAAAAGGATAATATACATTGTTCATGGATACCAAGACTTGATACAATTGCAATGCTAATTTTCTCCTAATTGAACTATAGAGCCAATGTAATCCCAATCAAAATCAGAGTGGATTCTTTTGTAGAAACTGACAAGCTAATTCTAGAATTCATATAGAAATGCAAAGAATATAGAATAGATTGCACAACTTTTAAAAAGAACAAAATTAAAGAACTTACACTACAAGACTTTAAAACTTACCATAAAATTACTGTAATCAAGGTAATATATTAACATTAAGATACTTGGATTAAGGGAAGAGAATGGAGTTGAGAAACAGATTTATACATATATGATTAATTGGGTTTTGGTAAGGTTACAGAGATAATTCTATCGAAAAAAGTAATGTTTTCAACAAATTGTAATGAAAAATGTGAATACCCATATGCATAATTCTGTGCTTCATATCATATACAAAAATTAGCAAAATATATATTATAAACCTAAATGTACAACCTAAAACTAGTACTTCTAGAAGAAAACACGGGAGAAATTTTTTTTTTTTTTGAGACGGAGTCTCGCTCTGTCGCCCGGGGGCTGGAGTGCAGTGGCCGGATCTCAGCTCACTGCAAGCTCCGCCTCCCGGGTTCACGCCATTCTCCTGCCTCAGCCTACCGAGTAGCTGGGACTGCAGGCACCAACCACCTCGGCGGGTAGTTTTCTGTATTTTTTAGTAGAGACGGGGTTTCACCGGGTTAGCCAGGATGGTCTCGATCTCCTGACCTCGTGATCCGCCCATCTCGGCCTCCCAAAGTGCTGGGATTACAGGCTTGAGTCACCGCGCCCGGCCGAAAAATTTTTGTAGTATGAAATTAGGCAAAATTTGCTTAGATATGACCCCAAAAACATTATATATAAAAGGATAAATTGATAAATCGGACTTCAAATAATAACTGTTCTTCAATAAGCATCTTTAAGAAAATGAAAAAGTAAGCCATGTATCGGAATAAAATATTTTTAACTATATATCTGATAAAATATTTGAATCCAGAATTTACAAAAGTTTTTAAAACTCAAGAATACAAAAATCCATTTAAAAATGGACAAAAGGTGTCAATGGACACTTCATCATAAAAGATGCATGGGTTAAAATATTAAAAGATACTAAACTTCATTAGTCATTAGGGAAATACAAGTTTAACCTACAATGAGATAATACTCTACTTTTGATAGAATGGGCAAAATTGAAAACCAGCCACACCAAGCAGAAGTTAGTATGTAGAGCATGTAGGGTTATGTCAAGGTGACCTGTTATAACTTTGATTTCATGTTCTAATATTCCTCACTAGAAGATGGAAATACAATCGATTTTTGTGATGAGATCTAGTATTCTATAACTTTGTTAACTTTTCTTAATATCTCACTTATTTTTGTTGCTGTTGTGGATTCCATAAGGTTATCTACATCTACCTGCTGTTTTGGAAAGTATTTCTAGGCTTTATCTAGGCTTATTTGTAGAGTGGTTTGTGTCATCAATGATATCTGTCAGTGACACATAAGGAAGCAGGGGGAGCAAACACATAGCTCTTTTTATTCCTAATTTATGCTAATCCCCACTTCATATAAATAAGAAAATTAAGTCTCAGAAAGGTGAAGTGATACACCTAAGTATGGTAGAAGTAAACCAACTTGTGTGCATTCTTCTTTAATTTAAGTGCAGTTTTTAGTATGTGGCCCACTAACTTCTCCTCAAAGTCTTGCTGAAATCTCATTTTTCTTCAGAAATAATTCAAGCCCAGTCTTCCCAGATAGAATTGTTTTATCCTTTTCTTGTGGATACATTGTCTCCTTAGATCATATCTATATCACGACCCATATCTTAGTGTTTATTTCATTTACTACAAGGCAATCCTTTTAGGTGGGAAGTGTGCATACACACTAAACAATCTTTAACTCTTAAACAAAGTGTTATTCCTTATAGAGATGTCTATGTGGTTTAAAAAATAAGCAAACCACAATAATAACAAAATCCCAGAGATTAAAGGGTACTGATCACACACTACCTTATAAGGTATCCATTGTAAAGAACAATCTCCCTTCCTTTACACTAATTAAATTGCTTTAATATAATAGAAACTCACTGAATTCAAACGTATTTTTAAATATTTGGAATATAAATTCCTTATGAACCAAAAAATTGAACTTCTAATGTTAGAAAACCCACACTGAAGCAGGCTAGTGAAAGGCATATTTTTAGCAGGTGGCTTCCCAATGACACTAAAAATGAGGTTTTGCAGGCAGCCATCTGTTTCTCCTCCTCATCAATCTTCCTACTTTGTACCCTCATTGCAAATATGTGCTACTATGGGTCTAGACTTCTCATGATTTAATGGATACTACTTACTACTACTACTACTACTAATAAAATAGCAATAACAATACTTATTTAAAGTTTAAGTAAGGGAATCATACATACTATACATGACTAGCAAAACTGCTGATGTCATTGGCCTATGTTGTCAATCTATTGATCTGCATGAGAGAATTTTTAAATATAACTGAAATATATAAATTAGGAACCTTTAAGATGCAAAGAAGTACACAAAACAGACACCAGTTTATGGGGTGAATAAAAAAAAAATTCAAAACTAACTAAAGGCCACTTTTGTTCTACAATATTACATATGCATGAGGAAATAGAATACACATTCAGACGAATAAAGAAAGTGTACACCCAGGGTATTGTGAATATCAGCAAGCGGCGAACTAGTCTTTGCTGCAGGATATCTGTGCATTTATTTTTACCAAAGCCAGGAGCTGACTTTTGTCATTGCCCATACCACACCCTCAGAAAAAAAAAAAAAAAAAAAATTGAGCTGAAGAGTTCCAGTAAAAAGAATTATAAAGTATATAGATCATCACTTTATCAAGGTTGGTCACCTTCTTCTCTCTCTCCTAAACTCTACTTGTGCTGCTCTTGCACATAAAACAAATGAAAATTAATTTCTCCACAGCTTAGTTTGATAGAAGGAAGAAGAGCTTTGTTAATAATAAATCTGGGGTCAATTCTTGGGGCTCAGTGTTTTAATATCCTTATTTTCAAAATTTGGATGATAATATCTGTTTTGCATGTATTATGAGACTTATAAACAATACAGAACAAAATCCTTAAAACTATTAAGCAAGAGCCGGGCACGGTGGCTCACGCCTGTAATTCCAGCACTTTAGGAGGCTCAGGCGGGTGGATCACGAGGTCAGGAGATTGAGATCATCCTGGCCAACATGGTGAAATTCCATCTCTACTAAAAATACAAAAATTAACTGTGTGTGGTGGCATGCGCCTGTAGTCCCAGCTACTCAGGAGGCTGAGGCAGGAGAATTGCTTGAACCTGGGAGGCAGAGGTTGCAGTGAGCCAAGATCATACCATCGCACTCCTGCCTGGGTGACAGAGCAAGACTCCATCTGAAAAAAAAAAAAAAATTAAGTAAACAAAGCAATAGCAGTATATGTTTTTTGTTCATATGAGAGCTAATGGAAGGTTACAAAATTACTTGGAGAGCCAGTATTTCATTTTCGTTGTTATTTTGTTCTCCTTTCCAAGCCCTCAAATGCTATAGCATTTGGCTGTTATTGGCCTTGAATAAATGTGTGGTATATGGTGTTGGCCTACGGCAATGTTTGTGAGTTTTCAGTTACAGAGTAAATTTACTCCTTCATAATGCAGGTGCCAATGTACAAGGTCAATGGCAACATTACAAACTCCCCATGTGAAAGCTATTGAACTGTATTATCCGTCACTAAGTATAGTAGGAAATGATTCGACCTTTCCTTGAATAGTAGTTACTGAACAAATTACTTTTCAGCTTGAAAATAATTACAGATCTCAGATGCCCATTTAACCTGCTGTCTCCTAAATTTACGCCAATCTTTCATGCTCCTGTTGCTGCTATCGATAATGTACCAAAATAGCATGTGGTAATGAGATGACAGAAGGCTTTGGATTTTAGACAACCTAAATTTAAACTCTGGCTCTTGGCCAGGCATTATCTCAGCACTTTGGGAGGCTGAGATGAGAGGATCACTTGAAGCTGGGAGTTTGAGAACAGCCTGGGCAAACAAAGCAAGGCCAGCATCTCAACAAAAAATAAAATTAATTAGCTAGCATGGTAGTGTGTGTCTGCATTCCCAGCTACTCAGGAGGCTGAGGCAGGAGAATTGCTTAAGCCTAGGAGGTCAAGGCTGCAGTGAGCTATAATGGCATCATTGCACTCCAACCTGAGTGACAGAGCAAGTCCCTATCTCAAATAAAATAAAACCAAAATAAAATAATAAAAATAAACTCTGGTTCCTTTTCTATCTTATTAATTGTATGGTCTTTGTCAAATTACTTTCCTCTATCTTAGTACTGATTTGAAGTTTAAACAAAATATGTTTTAAAAATACTGTGCTCAGCTTCAGCTCCAGGATGTAAAGAACTTTAATGTCATCACTGAAGGACTTTGCAACAAGAAAAAGTTGAATAAACTTAAAAATAAATGTATTTTGTGGACCCATCAGAAAACTGAGTTTGCTGGACAGACCACCAGTCCCAAATCTGGAAAGGTTGGCACATCTAAAGAGACACTGCTGAGATGTGCTTACCTGGAGCAGAACTTGCTGGGGCCATAACAGGTAGGGACACTGAAATGGTTATCTTGATGAATTGCTGGAGATTGAGTTTGCATTAGCCTGAGAGTGAGAATGTTGCAGTCACTGCAGTTTAGTTGCCTCACACTTTCATAGGCTGTAACACTATGAAATGCATTAGGCTCTCATGAGGGAGATCTAAGAAAGCAAGACAGACCCCCAGGTGGTTTTGTCAGGGAGAAGAGTAATCATTGCACAATATACCCAGAGTCTTTTCTGTAGCAAATACTTATTTTCCAGCAGTACAAACTTTGCCAGAACCTTATCCTAGCTAAGGAAAAGAAATTGCTCCCACTCCATTTCCTTCAGGGTTCCTGTTTCAGCTGAGAGGGGAGAAATACATTTTCAACACTGGTCAGGGATTGATGAAAACAGGTTGGTAATACTGCAGCCAGGGAAGGGAGTAGGGAACAAGGAGGAAAAAAGCTGTATCGCTGGAGGAACATTTGCAAAGGTCACAGTGCCATGAGACAGACCCACTCAAAGACTGAGATATAATTGGAAGATTATAGAAAGTTCTCTCTCCCCCATACCTTAGCACTATATCAAGAAGTCTCCAATAGAATTACAGTGAGTGACAGCTTAACAAACTGCATGGCAGAGGACGTCTCTGAGGAGGAGTATTTAGGGAAGCACAAAGTCAGGAAGAAAGGGCACTAGAGGACTTGGAAGCTTCTGGCCTGTATAGCTATGGGAAGCATTAAACACAGCCGACCACCTAGCAAGATAAACAGAAATCCTGACACAGAAAACCGATTTACCTCAGTTCCTATTACCTAATAAAACATGCCTGGCTTTTTGCAAAAGATTGCAAGGCATGCCAAAGAGCAAACACACAGTCTGAAGAAACAAAGTAATCATTAGATTCAAACTCAGATATACTACAGACGTTGGAATTGTCGGACAGGAAATTTTAAATAACTATGAGTAATATAGTAAAGGCTCAAGTGGGAAAAGTAGGCAACATGTAAGAGTATATCAGTAATGTAAGCATTGATATATAAAGTTTAAGTAAGTATCAGTAGAAAATGCTAGAGGTCAGGAGTGGTGGCTGTCATATGTAATCTCAGCACTTTGGGAGGTTGAATAATAAATAATTATTTATTATTGTTAATTTCTTACTGTACCTAATTTGGGAGGTTAAGCAGGGGGACTGCTTAAGCCTAGGAGTTAGGGACCAGCATGGGCAACATGGCAATACCCTATCTTTACAAAATATTTATAAAAAATAGCCAGGCATGGTGGTGTGCATCTGTGATCCCAGCTACATGGGAGGCTGAGGCAGGATGATGGCTTGAGCCTAGGAAGTCAAGGCTCCAGTGTTTGCACCATCGCACTTGAGTCTGGGCAACAGAGTGAGACTCTGTCTCAAAAAGAGGGGAGGGGAAGGGAAGGGGAGGGGACGGGAGGGGAGGGGAAGGGGAGAGGAGGCCTGGAAAGCAAAAACACTGTTACTAAAATGAAGGGTGCCTTTGATGGGCTCATCTGTAGTCAGGACTCAACCTAGAAAGGATTACTGGACTTAAAGATAGGTCAATGGAAATCTTCTAAATTGAAATACAAAGAGAACAAAAATGAAAACACAACACGCAAAAACTGTGGGACAATAGCAACAGATGTAGCATATACATAATTGGAAAAGCAGAAGAAGAGAGGAAGAATGAGCATAAAAAATACTTGAAATAACTATAATAATGGATAAAAACGTAAAAAGACAGACATCAAACTATAGATCCAGAAAGTTCAGAGCAAACCAAGCAAGATAAATAGCAGCACACATGTACACACACTCACACACGCACATCCCTAGGCATATCTTATTGAAATGACAGAATATTAACCAAAAAGGGAAAATTTAGAATGTGGTAGTGGTAGTGAGGACATTACCTATAAATGAACATAGATGAGAATTACAGTGGACTTAATAGAAACCATGCAAATAAACAGAGTGGAATGAAATAGTAAAGTATTGAAAAAACATCCCCATTCAAACTAGAATTCCATATCCAGTAAAATCCTTCAAAAGTTGAAGACTTTCTCAGAGAAAACCTGATGGAATTCATCACCAACAGATATAACCAGCATGCAATATTAAAAGAATTATTGACTAATATCTTTTATGAACATAAATGCAAAAACCCTCAAAAAAACTAACAAATCAAATCCAAAAATGTATAGAATTAATTACAATAGTCCTCCTTTATGCATGGTTTCACTTTACATAGTTCCATTTACCTGTGATATAGTATGATAGGATATTTTGAGAGAGAGACCACATTCATATAACTTTTATTACAGTATAATGCTATCTTGTTCTATTATTATTGTTAATTTCTTACTGTACCTAATTAAACTTTATAATGTATATTATATATAAAAAAACAATACATAAAGGGTTTGGTACTATCCTTCATTTCAGGCATCCACTGAGGAACTTGAAGCATGTCTCCTGCTAATAAGGGGAGACTGCTGTATATACTACAAATAGTTAGATTTATTCCAAGTGTGCAAGCCTGGTTCAATATTGGCAAATCAAATCATACAATTCATCAATTCAACAGGCTAAAAGAAGAACTATCATATATAATATCAGCAGATGCATAAAAACTAGACAAATTTCAACACTCATCCTTGAGAGAAACTCTCGGCAAACTAGAAATGAAGGAAATTTCCTAAACTTATAAAAAACATTTATTTTAAAAAATCCAAAGCTCATATGCTTTATAGTGAGGAACTTCAAGTTTCCTTCCTGAGATCAGGACAAAGGTAAAAATATCCCATCTCTCACCATTCCTATTTAACGTCATACTGGAAGTCCTACTTAATGCCATAAATGAAGAAAAAATATTTAGGTTGGGGAAAAAAAATAAAACTGTCTTTTCTTGCAGAAAACATGATTGTTTATGTTACAAATCCTACATAATCAACATAAAGCTCCTGGAATTAATAAATAATTATCACAAGTTTACAAATTTAACATATAAAAGTCCGTTGCTTTCCTCTATGCCAGCAATGGACAATTGGAATCATTTTTATTTACGTTTGTTTTTAGTAGAGATGAGATCTTGCTGCGTTGCCTAGGCTGGTCTCAAGCCCCTGAGCTTAAGCCATCCTCTCACCTCGACCTAATAAAGCACTGGGATTACACGTATGAGCTACCATGCCCGGCCAACAATTGGAATTTGACATTAAAAATAAAATATCATTTACATTAGCACCAAAACCATTAAACTTAGGTATAAATCTAACAATATGAGGAAAACTATAACACTCTGACTAAGACAAATCAAGATATAAATAAATGGTGACATATTTCATGTACATGAATAGGAAGCCTAAATACTGTTAAAGTATCACTGTTTCCCAACTTGATTTATAGATTCAACACAATGTCAGTCAAACTTCCAGAAAGATTTTGTGGATATTGACAAAATTTCTAAAACAGCTTTATTTTTAATTGCCAAATCTTGGTAGCAACCAAGATGTTCTTCAATAGGTGAATGAATAAACAAACTGTGGCATAGCCTTATAATAAAATATTGTTCAGCAATAGAAAGAAATGAAGGATCAACTCACAAAAAATGGAAGAATCCTAAATGCATATTGATAAGTGAAACAAGCTAGTCTGAAAAGACTACACACTGTGTAATTCCATCCATATGATGTTCTAGAAAAGGCAAAACTATATAGACAATAAAAAGACCAATGGTTCCCAAGGGCACAGTAAAAGGGAAAGAGGGATGAAGAGGTGGAACACAGGAGATTTTTAGGACAGTAAAACTATTCTATATGATAAAGTAATGATAGATACATGACATTATATATTTACCAAAACCCATAGAACTATATGACAGAGTGAATCTTAATGTAAACTATGGATTTTAGTTAATAATAATGTATTAATATTTATTTGTTAATTGTGACAAATACACTGACATGTTAATAATAGGGGAAACTGGGTGTGGCATACATGAGACCTCTCTGTGTTATCCTTACAACTTTTTTGTAAATCTAAAACATTTCCAGATTACAATGTTTATTTAAAAACGACCTGGCTTGTACTAAGTTTTTAGGAAATTCTCCTTTATAATATTGACTACGTCATACATAGCCTAAATTCAATTCAGCACACTTGCTGTTGTATAGGATGATGTGGAAGGGGATTTTCTAATAAATTAAATAGAAAATTTAATAAAGTATAATCATGCAATATAAAGAGACAACACACTAAAAGTTTAATAACTGACAGTTAAATAAATCTCTGCTGAGCACAACCTAATTTTTTTGATAATTCAAATGGCACTTGGGAATACCTGAAAGCCTCTAAGTCATCATTATAAACATCAATTATTTCTGTATGAGTGACAAGCAAAATTTTACTAACAGAGACTTCTTATTATAAGAATGCCAATTTTAATTTGTTTAAGAATATGGATTCATCAAGGGCGTTCCAGATTTTTTAAACTAGACACATGAAAAAAATCAATCAGCATAAAAAATTAAGGTTGCTCCTAGAATAACTCTAGTTTGAAAAGTTAACTGATTAGTATTTTCCTGTATTGGTTATTTGCCTGAACTAAAAGAGCTGAACAAAGGCTTTAAGAACCAGAGACAGTCAGAAATAAATACAAAAACTATCTTTGTCATCTTGGATAAACAAGGACATTGTTGCCTGCAGATTTTGCCTGAGTCTATGTTGAAACATTTTAAGTCATGAGGATGTTCTTTCCATTGCAAATAACATAGCAGGATTCCTTTGAATAGCTCAATGGGTGGGGTGAGAGAGTTCTTTGAACTCTAGTTTCCTAGGATGTCTTGTTACTCTGTGCGATAACATGTGTCTTTCCCTGCCATAGTATAGAAACTCATATTTTTCTGAAGAGGATTTTCTTTTTCTTTTCTTTTCTTCTTTTTTTTTTTTCTGAATGCTACAAGAACACAAAAAATAATCTGGAGATGGAGCACAAAATAAACTGGATAAGCATGAGGAATTTGGGAAATTAAGATCATGTGAGATCTAAGAGGATTACATCTGCTACCATCTTTGCGGCTTTGGAAGATTTCAGCTAAAAGGAAAACTGTCATTAATTTTTGCAAGTCTGAGGGTGGGCAGATTTAGATTCAGGAAGTGAAACTAATAATTTTTGAAGTTGTGTGAACTTAACAAGACTTTTGTGCGTTATAAAGAACCTTAATTCAGTTTACCAACTCAAGCTCAGTGCATTTGACCAAATACACTGATCCCCTATAAAATGATGCTAGGCTTCTCTGTACCAAAATAAATCAAGGACTCAATTAAATGAAAACAGATTACTTCATGTCTCCAAGCCAAATGCATTTAGTTCTTTAAGATGCCCATTTAAGTGTGAAGGAATTAGAGGAGGTAGTCAGGGAGTAAGTCTCTTCTAAAATCTCTAGTTAGAGGACAGCTACATTTCTTTCAATTAAAATTTAAAAAAAAATAAAGATCATCTCCTCCTTCAGCTGTGCTGGCAATCTGAATAGTTAATGCTTCTCTTTGCTCTAAATTATGCTCATTCTTATCCTTAGCCATCAGTAGCAAAAACATAACTTGGAGACATATTGATGGGAGATAATTTCACCATAAAATGTATTTGGACACACAATTAAAAATGTAAAGTCTTTTTAGCCCAAAGGCAAATAAACAACTAACCATAAAACCAATGCTCTATGAACCCACAGACACAAAAAATAATTATTTTCCTATCACTAAGCCAATATTTAAAACTATTAATTGATCTCTTTAGCCTTCCTTGCCATTTTAGATAAGGTCTGTGTCATCATCCAACTTAATGTTGTAAAAGCTAGTTAAATCAATAAATTACTAAGACTCTCTTTTTTACTGCTCTAGTTAAGGGTTTGATTGTTTGTATTTTAATTCTATTTGCATTCATGCAAAAAACAAATCTCACCATACTTCTACAACAGTTTTTACTTATCTTTTTTCCAAGTCACTTCTATACTAGCCTAAAAAAACCTGGAAACTCAGCATCAGTGGATTTAGAAGTCACCTATTCCTGCATACTATATAATAGGCCACCTGATTTTACCATAATGGATTTCAGCTTTTCAATTATGGAATATCTGTGCTAAGAGAGAGAATGTGTTACAATAAAAAGAGCACAGAATTTGGTATAGAAGAAATTTAAGTTTAAGTACTGACACTGGCACTTCTTAGCTGTGAGATTTCGGGGAAAGAACTAACTAGAGTTTCCTCCTCTATAAAATGATGATTATGTGGATAATGTCAATACTTCTCTCAGAGGATGACTATCATATGCTTAGTACATATACTTGTCATGTATTGTGCTGATATTATATGCACATGAATTTTGTTCTTCTGCATATAATATTGAATATTGAATCTAGTTCATGTGCATATAATATTAGCACAATGCCTGACATAATGTATGTACTAAGCATGTAATAGTGATTAACTCTTTGTAATAAAAATTAACTCTTTGTACAAAGAGTGATTAACTCAAAGTAGTGATTAACTACAAAGAGTGATTAACTCACTCTTTGTAGGAATGACATTCAAAATATTTAAAATCAATATGACACAGGCATATCTCAAGCAGTATGAGTGCTGACCTGAAACATCTGGGGCTCTCTGGTTGCTTGCACAGGCTGAATATCAATCCCTAGTACAAGAAAGGAGAAGGAAATACAACTGGAAAAGGCAGTTGGGAGAGATTTGATGAAGCGTTCATTATGTCCAGGAGAGCACTTCAGAGTACCTCTCTGCACCCTTCATCACAAGTCAAAGTGCAGAAACCTGCACATCAGAAACCAGCCTCCACACACAGTTTCCCATCAGTCTAAACCATGAATTTTACTTAAAACCAGGGACACGAAGGGCAGCTCCTATCTGACAGCAAAAGTCATGTCTAAAATGCATGAAACACACTAACATAAGTTAATCCCCTATTATGTACTTTATTCATTTTTTTACCTTTGAATTTTCAGAATAATTCATCAATATGGGGATTATTCAGCAATTTTCCATATAAGGAAACTGAGGTTCCAATAGGTAAAGCAAATCCACCAAGATCACACAGCTTGAGAATTGGATTTGAAAACAAGGTCTGTCAGACTCCAAAACCCTTGCTTTTTCTGATACACTATGATTGTTAACTTAATCTGTTTGTAAGTTGCAGATTCTGATGTGATACCTTCAGTCTCCGGCTCCAGATAATTTCAAAACTGTGTTATTTGAAGCACTGGGTTTCTGTGGGAATAATTAAAGTTTTGCTACAAAAGGTACAGTGGAAGCACGGCCCTGACATTAGTCAGAAACTTCATCTCTTTCCTGTACTAAGATTTTATATTAGATTTCATTTAAATCAAAAAGTTTCATGGCTTTAAAAAGTGAATGCTTAAAAGTCATTGTTCTATTTCAAACTGTATTCCTTATCTCTGCTTGTATCCAAATACCACTTCAATCTAGATCCTTGGTCATACATTCAGGCTTGTCAACTCCCTATGGCCTGGGTTTCTGGTCAAAGTTAGTGGACTTTTGGGATAGAATTTTTTTTTTTTTTTTTTTTTTTTTTGAGATGGAGTCTCGCTCTGTTGCCCAGGCTAGAGTGCAGTGGCGCCATCTCAGCTCACTGCAACCTCCACCTCCTGGGTTCATGCCATTCTCCTGCCTCAGCCTCCCTAGCTGGGACTACAGGCACCCACCATCACTCCCAGCTAATTTTTTGTATTTTTAGTAGAGACGGGGTTTCACTGTGTTAGCCAGGATGCTCTCCGTCTCCTGACCTCGTGATCTGCCTCCCAAAGTGCTGGGATTACAGGTGTGGGCCACCGCGCCCGGCTCCTTGTGATAGAATTTTAACTTGACCTTGGGTTCTGAAAACTCACCTTGACTTTTCTACCTAGTGTCTGAGTTTGCCACCATCTTGTGTGGATTCTAACAAAATACTCTGACTCTCCTTCTCCCCACCCCAGGACATTATGTGACTTAAGGTATATTTTTCTCAATTTCCATAGTCTTTGGCTTGATCTTTAGCTATTTTACACATTGGCTAAGACCTTGGCTCAGCATTTAGCTTTTCTTGACTTACTGCTATCAAAGATCAGTACACATCTTATGATTTCAAGTCAGATCCAGGGGGCAATATGCCCAATAATTTAAAAGTAGTCCCTTTAGGCTAAGACACCGCCTGCTGAAAATAAGTCACCAGATTTATTTGTCCTCCAGATTTATTTCTTGGTATCAATTATTTGCTTCTGCTAGGCCTCAGTTTAGCACCTTAGACTCCAGTGACTGCTCTACTGAAATGTTTCCATCATTCCTACTGACTGCCAGAAATTGACCTGTCTTTCCTTTGGACCCTTGCCTTTGGGACTGAGCTTGATGAATGCCTACCTCAAAAGTTAATCCTACCACTCTTTCTCCGACACTGTGTGGGAAGCTTTTTCAAAACTCAAGTAGTAAATCCTTGGCTGCTGGCTTGTAAAATTCGTACTTAATTTTCTAGACAGTGTTTTTCTTGACTTTCTACAACAGTTCTTTGCACTCATGTCTATTCCATTCTCTCTTTTTTAGGATGTACCCAAACCATCCATGATATTTTACATTTCCAAACTCCTCATATTCATGCCCTCCTGGCACAAATAGAAGTTACTCTGTTGGTGTGTTTGTGAGTGTCTCCCAATCCAGGTAACACTGCATTCAATTCACTAGTGTGCATGCTGCCTTAACTATTAACAAAATTCAGTAAGGTGCCAGGATTTAAAATTAACATGCAAAAATCAATATTATTCAGAGACACAAATAATAGAGTTAGTAACAACACATAATTTAAAGCACTTAGAAATTGGCTACCAAGAAATATATAAAACCTACAAGAAGAAAAATATCTAAAACTTTTGAAAGACTCAAAACAAGTCATGAACAAATGGAAAAATCACCTGTTCTTGGACATAGTAGCTTAACAATTTAAGGAGATGATTTTGCATGCTTTACTTATAAATGTAATGCAATTCCAATACAATTTTAACAAGCTTTCACCTAGAGCTAGAGAAGTTGATACTAAAGTTCATATGAAAACATAAAAACATCTAAGAGTATATTGCAAACTATGGAAAGAGAAGCACTATAAAGGGGACCAACACTACAAGATTTAAAACATACTATAAAGCATGTGATTAAAACTGTGTGTTCATAGCACATAAAAAGACATACAAGCCAATGGAATCAAATAGATAATTCATAATGAATACAAATAAATGTAGATATTTTGTATATGATAAAGATGCTATTTGAAATTACTGGGCTAAACACAAACTTTTTCATAAATAGTGTTGAGAGAACTGGATAGGCTTCTGGAAACCTATACAATTATGATAATATCTTATGCCACATATAAGAATAAATTCCAAATCCATTAGAGATGTAAATGTAAAAAAAGTACTAGAATAAAACATAAGTGCATTGTTCTATAACTGGTGTGTAGTGAAACAATTTCTAACTTTATTAAACCTCCAAGTGCAATAGAAAATAAATTCAACTACATCTAAAAATTGCATAGCAAAAGTTTCACAAAGTAATACAAAAAACTCACAAATGACAACTGAAAGAAAACGTTTGCAACATGTGTCACAGATAAAGGGTCAATATCCCTACATCCCTACATAATAAATTTATAAAAATTGAGGAAAAGAATCTAATAGAAAAATGGGCGAAAGACAGGAACAGACAATGCATGTAAGTGGAAATATATGGCCCTTAGACATTTTAAGAGATGTTCACCTTCACCCACGAGAAGAGAAATAAAAAATATAATTGAAATGTAATTTCTTACCTATCAAGTTGAAAAAATTTGAAGTTTTAAACTTGGTGAGGCAGTAGGGAAAGAGGCTGTTTCACACATTGCTACTAGAAACATAAAATGATCCAACACTTATGCTTGGGAATTGGGTGGTATTCAGTGAAGATACATATGCATTATACATACATACATATTATTATGCATATACAATTAAAGAAAAAATCACTTCTGTAAATTTTGTCTGAAGATATACTCCCTATGATACAAAATATATATTTGTAACTATAAAAATTATAAACTACCTAATTTCCCAAACATATGGGATTGATGGAATAACCTATGATTTATTCATATAAGACTACTCTGCAACTGTAAAGAAGAATGAGGAAAATCTCTGTAAGCTGATATGGTGAATACATTGAGTAAAAACAAAAAAAATACAGAAGAATACTTATGTAGTAGCTATCTTTCATGTGAGAAAAGAGGGAAAATTACATATAATGTGTATAGTGATAAAAAAAAATTAGAAAAAACTTGAATTAGGTAAACTATGGGAATGAAGTGGAAGGCACAGGGGAGATAGTTGCTTCTCTGAATGTGTCTGCCTTTTTGTATAGATTTGTCTTTTATAACAATGTGAATAGGCATGTTCAGAAACATAATTAAAACTATAAGGATAGGAAAAACCCCCAAATTTAATGTAAACAGGATTAAACTGCATTTTAAATTAAAAATCTAGCCACAGTGAAGGAAAAAAAGAAACTACTTCAAAGCACTTTTTCACACAGCATTTTGACCACATTCCCTCTGCCTAAAGACAAAAGGAATATCAAACAAATCTTGAATTTCACATAGTAGATTTAATTTTTTTAAAGAAAGATATAACATTTTCTGTTTATTATAGAATGGAGCAAATTCATTAATAACATACTAATGTTAGGAGCCAGAGTTTTCACTCTTGGAAAAATGAGATAGGAATATGGAGAGGCAGGAGGCTAGAAAGAACCCTGCAGTATTGGACTAGAATTCAAGATCTCAATATTTATAAACTAGTGGTTTTCAATATTATATGTGTGAACACACACACACTCTTAGATATGAGATAAAGAAAGATAAATAGTAAATAAATGTATCTAGTTCTGTCCACTGGAAAGTCCTAGAAAAAGACACTGAGAAAAGAATATCTCAGTAGCAGTAAGCATACCAAGCTCTTAGATCTGAGGTTCTAAATAGCATTTCCAACTAAAAAGAGCCAATGCTCTCTGGAGAAATAGCTAATTCCAGCATTAGAGGAGGAGAGTACAAAACGAGACAAGTATATCTTGTCATGCCAGAAATTAAGGAGTGCTAAAACGTGGTGGGTACATGTCACAAAAACAGAGAAGCTAGCTTGAAGTCCCAGGCCCCAGTCAAATGTCTTTTGCAAAATTATGATCATAAGAGAAATCGGACATAGTTAACTCCAACTTGCTTCTAACTTCCAAGCTATCCTTGGTCATTCCAGGGTGTAGACAAAGCTGACTTTGGGAGAAATTTAGTTTATAGCTTAACCTTAAATCAAGGATGAAAATAGCCCTTCTCCAAACTAAACCATCATTGTAAAATTAATGAAAGGCTACAAGGTTAGGATTAAGAGATGGGCCTGATTACTGCTAAACTGGGGATATAGTCTCAGGAGTCATATGGCCGGAGGTAGCAAGATTTGTGACTTCCTCAATTACTCCGATAGATAACATCACTGTTATAGAATATAAAACTGGTTTTTTGAGATGTCTTTCATATCAACCCCACCAGAATTCCTGATTCATGACTCATCTGACCCTCTGGCCCCACCAATAGGAGGACTCAGCACATGTGGACAATTTTCCACACCCCAGAGATTTCATCCCCAACCAATAGATAGTCCCCATTCCCTCATGCCCACCAAACTGTCCTTGAAAACCCCTAACCTTTGAGTCTTCAGAATAATTAATTTGAGTAATATCTCTTCCCACACAAGGTGTGACCAGACTTGAGTCAATTAAAATCTTGTTTTACTGCCATCCCATGGTCTTAGTGGATTGATTTTGTCTATGCACTGGGTAGGAAGAACTCAATGGGCAATTCTACCAGTGTCCAAAGCAAGGGTAATCAAAACATCAAAAAGTGAAAACAGTAATAGATTATAATCCATTAAAACAGTAAAAGTGTGTAAGTCCATTGATTTGAAAAATAGATGGAGAAAAAGGAAAGATTCTTTATAGTAGTACTATATGCAGAAAGAATAGAATAGAAAGAATAGAATTATTAATAGATATTGTAATTAATGGGTGAAAGTTTGATCTGGAACATGATGCTTAGAGAGTCTCAAAGTATTTCACCCAATAGTTATATAGTAATTACAAAGGAAAAATAATCTTATAATGAAAAAACTGGGAAGATACTATCTTCTTAAGTAACCAAAGTTAATAAAACCAAACTGGCCAGCACAGTGACTCATGCCTATAATCCCATAATTTGGGACGCTGAGCTAGGCAGATTACTTGAACCCAGGAGTTAGAGATAAGCCTGGGCAACATGGAAAAACCCTGACTCTACAAAAAATACAAAAAAAAAAAAAATTTCCTGGGCTTGGTGGTGTGCACTGTAGTCCCAGCTCTACTTGAGAGGTTCAGGTAGGAGGATCAATTGAGATCAAGAAGTTAAGGTTGCAGTGAGCTGTGATCATGCCACTGCACTCCAGCCTAGGCAACAAAGCAAGTCTCTGTCTCAAGGTAAAAACAAAAAAATCACATAACAAACCAATACTATGCACTTCTGGATATGAGGCTCTAAGATGAACATAGTTCCACTTTGTGGGATTCTTGCCAAAAATTTGTAACCTAAATCTAATCATTAGATAATATCAGATAAACCTACATTGAGAAATATTCTACAAAATAATTGCTGTGAACTTCAAAACTTTCAATGTCCATTTATATTGTACTCTACGGTCTCTAAAAAATTTTCCAGTCTTTTTTACTTTCTGTGCTATAATCTGAATAGTTTATATGATACAGATTCACACTCACTGATCTTTCCTTTTGAAACGTCCAATTTGCTAAAAAGCTCAGTCAAAAAAGTTTTCACTTTATTCAGTTTTTCAGTTCTGGAATTCCATTGTTTAATAGTTTTCACATCTCAGCTGAGATATCTCATCTTTCCTTTCATTATGAGTGTATTTATATATAGATATTTGAATTTATATAATAAATAACACCCTTGTCTGCTAATTCCAACATTGGTGTTATCTCAGTATCTATTTTTGTTGACTGTTTATCACCAGGTAAGAGTCACATTTTCCTGTTTCTTAGCATAGTGAGTTTTTTAAAAGATTTATACTGGATATAATGAGCACTACAAATATCCTATAAAGAGGATATTTTATTTTACTCCTTTAGAATATGTCGAATTTTGCTCTGACAGTCTTAATTTACTGGAAGATTGGCTTTATACTTTTGAGGCCTGATTTTAGTCTTTGTTCGAATCTGTCTAGAATAGCCCTTGTTTTGGTTCTAGTATAGTATTACCACTAAGATTAGACCTTTCTACAGTATGAAATAAATTACGCCTGCTGTGTTAAATTAAGTCTCTCCACTCTGGTTGAGCCTAGCACTGTGCCACTCCCACAATTTCTGTTCAGTTCATACCTTTCCTGTGTGTATTCTCTGATAAGCCATGAATAGTTTTACTCTGTGAATGCACAGCTTATTATTCGGCCAATGCCTCAAAGTCATTGCTCTGCAGATTTCTGGAACTAATGAAACAGGTCAGTGGTCACTGGTCTCATTGTGTAAGGTGTTATCCAAACTCATTGTCTCATGACCAAGAGAATTGAGGAGCATGGACACAAAGGGAGAGGTTGGAATGAATTATAATAAGCAAAAGCAGAAAGCTCTCCACAACAGAGGGGAAGTCCTAGTGGGTTGCCATTTTTACAGTTGAATTCAAAAGCTTTTGTAAGAAACTCCTCTCATCTCTGTAGCTCTTTGAGTAATTTCTCTTCTCTGAAAAGCTGAACAACTCCCCCTTATCTATGTAGTTATGTGTATATCTCTAGGCAAGCACAAAGTGCCACTTCTCTTGTTCATATAACTGTAGGATTGTTTTAGGTAAGCCCCCCTCCTCCCTGTGCAAGTTTCCTCTGAGCCCATTGTGTATATGCCTGAAAAGGGGAGCAAGTTTTTTCCTGGGAACTCACTAATGACACAAAGGATAAAAAGGTATTGCCTAGGTTTTCTTCTAGGATGTTATGGTTTTAGGTCTTATGTTTAAGTCTTTAATCCATCTTGAGTTGATTTTTGTATAAGGTGTAAGGAAGGGAACCAGTTTCAGTTTTCTGCATATGGCTAGCCAGTTTTCCCAATACCATTTATTAAATAGGGAATCTTTTCCCCGTTGCTTGTTTGTGTCAGGTTTGTCAAAGATCAGATGGTTGTAGATGTGTGGTGTTATTTCTGAGGCCTCTATTCTATTCCATTGGTCTATATATCTGCTTTGGTAGCAGTACCATGCTGTTTTGCTTACTGTAGCCTTGTAGTAGAGTTTGATGTCTGGTAGTGTGATGCCTCCAGCTTTATTTCTTTTTGCTTAGGATTGTTTTGCCTATGTGGGCTCTTTTTTGATTCCATATGAAGTTTAAAGTAGATTTTTCTAATTCTGTGAAGAAAGTCAATGGTAGCTTGATAGGGTTATCATTGAATCTATAAATTACTTTGGGCAGTATGGCCATTATCACAATATTGATTCTTCCTATCCATAAGCATGGAATGTTTTTCCATTTGTTTGTGTCCTCTCTTACTTCCTTGAGAAGTGGTTTGTAGTTCTTGAAAAGGTCCTTCAAATTCTTTGTAAGTTGTATTGCTAGGTATTTTATTCCCTTTTGTGAACGGGAGTTTGCAGGGAGCCAAAGGCCTGTGGGATGTGATCAACTCAGCATTCCACTGGAGGCTGTATGGTCAAACAGCAAACTGTTTACCACGAATGCGGGATGTGAGCAAACTCACACTGCCTTGCCACCAAACGGTTTGCTGAGGGACATCAGTCCCTGGTTCCTTGAGGTTATCTACTGAGAAAATTAGCGCCTATTGTTCCAAGGATACAGTCTCACAAGTCTGCTGTGAAACAAAGGGCGAATGGACAATTACCCAGCAATCACCCCCACTTTCTCACTACCTCTTTTGCCTAATAAATACGGAGGGTTATATAAAGCGCAGGGCCCTTGTCCACTAGAGGCAAGATGTCCCCTGACCCCTTCTTCCAAATATACTTTCTTAAGTGTCTTTGTCTTTTATTTCCATGTTTGCCCCACTTTGTTCAGTTCCCCTAGGTCCTTGCAGGTGGAGTTCACTCATGATTTGGCTCTCTGTTTGTCTGTTATTGGTATATAGGAATGCTTGTGATTTTTGCACATTGTTTTTGTATCCTGAGACTTTGCTGAAGTTGCTTATTAGCTTAAGGAGATTTTGGGTTGAGAAGATGGGGTTTTCTAAATACACAATTATGTCATCTGCAAACAGAGACAATTTGACTTCCTCTCTTCCTATTTGAATACCTTTATTTCTTTCTCTTGCCTGATTGCCCTGGCCAGAACTTCCAATACTATGTTGAATAGGAGTAGTGAGAGAGGGCATCCTTGTCTTGTGCCAGTTTTCAAAGGGAATGCTTCCAGTTTTTGCACATTCAGTATGATATTGGCTATGGGTTTGTCACAAATAGCTCTTATTATTTTGAGATACATTCCATTGATACCTAGTTTATTGAGAGTTTTTAAGAGGAAGGCTGTTGAATTTTGTCGAAGGCCTTTTCTGCATCTTTTGAGATAATCATGTGGCTTTTGTCACTGGTTCTGTTTATGTGATGGGTTATGTTTATTGATTTGTGTATGCTGAAACAGCCTTACATCCCAGGGATAAAGCCGACTTGATCGTGGTGGATAAGCTTTTTGATGTGCTGCTGAATTCGGTTTGCCCGTATTTTACTGAGGAGTTTATCATCAATGTTCATTAGGGATGTTGGCCTGAAATTTTTCTTTTTTTGTTGTGTCTCTGCCAGGCTTTGGTATCAGGATGATGTTGGCCTCATAAAATGAGTTAGGGAGGATTCCCTCTTTTTCTATTGATTGGAATAGTTTCAGAAGGAATGGTACCAGTTCCTCTTTGTACCTCTGGTAGAATTCAGCTGTGAATCTGTCTGGTCCTGGACTTTTTTTGGTTGGTAGGCTATTAATTACTGCCACAATTTCAGAACTTGTTATTGGTCTATTCAGGGATTTGACTTCTTTCTGGTTTCCACTTGGGAGGGTGTATGTGTCCAGCAATTTATCACTTTCTTCTAGATTTTTAGTTTATTCGCATAGAAGTGTTAATAGTATTCTCTGATGGTAGTTTGTACTTCTGTGGGATTAGTGGTGGTATCCCCTATACTATTTTTTATTGCATCTGTTTGATTCCTCTCTCTTTTCTTCCTTATTAGTCTGGTGAGCAATCTATTTCGTTGATCTTTTCAAAAAACCAGCTCCTGGATTCATTGATTTTTTTTTCAAGGGTTTTTCGTGTCTCTATATCCTTCAGTTCTGCTCTGATCTTAGTTATTTCTTGTCCTCGGCTAGCTTTTGAATGTGTTTGCTGTTACTTCTCTAGTTCTTTTAATTTTGATGTTAGGGTGTCGATTTTAGATCTTTCCTGCTTTCTCTTGTGGGCATTTAGTGCTATAAATTTCCCTCTACACACTGCTTTAAATGTGTCCCAGAGATTCTTGTATGTCGTGTCTTCATTTTCATTGGTTTCAAAGAACATCCTAATTTCTGCATTAATTTCGTTATTTATCCAATAGTCATTCATGAGCAGGTTGTTCAGTTTCCATGTAGTTGGGCGGTTTTGAGTGAGTTTCTTAATCCTGAGTTCTAATTTGATTTCACTCCGGCCTGAAAGACTGTTATGATTTCCATTCTTTTGCATTTGCTGAGGAGTGTTTTTACTTCCAATTATGTGGTCAATTTTAGAATAAGTGCAAAGAGGTGCTGAGAAGAATGTGTATTCTGTTGATTTGGGGTGGAGAGTTCTGTAGATGTCTATTAGGCTTGCTTGGTCCAGAGCTGAGCCTTATTCAAGTCCTGAACATCCTTATTAATTTTGTGTTCGGTTGATCGGTCTAATATTGACAATGGGGTCTTAAAGTCTCCCAATATTATTGTATGGAAGTCTAAGTCTCTTTGTAGGTCTCTAAGAACTTGCTTCATGAATCTGGGTGCTTCTGTGTTGGGTGCATATACATTTAGGATAGTTAGCTCTTCTTGTTGCATTGATCCCTTTACCATTATGTAATGTCCTTCTTTGTCTCTTTGATCTTGTCTATTTAAAGTCTGTTTTATCATAGTCATGAGCAAAGACTTCACATCTAAAACAACAAAAAAAATGGCAACAAAAGCCAAAATTGACAAATGGGATCTAATTAAATTAAGGAGCTTCTGCAAAGCAAAAGAAACTACCATCAGAGTGAACAGGCAACCTACAGAGTAGGAGTAAATTTTTGCAATCTATCTATCTGACAAAGTGCTAATATTCATAATCTACAAAAAATTTAAACAAATTTACAAGAAAAAAACAACCCCATAAAAAAGCGGGCAAAGGATATGAACAGACACTTCTCAAAAGAAGACATTTGTGAACAGACACTTCTCAAAAGAAGACATTTATGTAGCCAACAGACATATGAAAAAATGCTCATCATCACTGGTCATTAGAGAAATGCAAATCAAAACCACAATGAGATACCATCTCATGCCAGTTATAATGGCAATCATTAAAAAGTCAGGAAACAACAGATACTGGAGAGGATATGGAGAAATAGGAATCCTTTTGCACTGTTGGTAGCAGTGTAAATTAGTTCAACCATTGTGGAAGACAGTGTGGCGATTCCTCAAGGATCTAGAACGAGAAATACTATTTGACCCAACAATCCCATTACTGGATGTATACCCAAGTGATTATAAATCATTCTACTATAAAGACACATGCACACGTGTGTTTATTTCAGCACTATTCACAATAGCAAAGACTTGGAACCAACCCAAATGTCTATCAATGATAGACTGGATAAAGAAAATGTGGCACATATACACAATGGAGTACTATGCAGCCATAAAAAGGATGAGTTCATGTCCTTTGCAGGGACATGGATGAAGCTGGAAACCATCATTCTCAGCAAACTAACACAAGAAGAGGAAACCAAACACTGCATGGTCTCACTCATAAGAGGGAGCTGAACAATGGGAACGCATGGACACAGGGAGGGCAACATCATACAATGGGGCCTGTCAAGGGGTGGGAGGCTAGGGAAGGATAGCATTAGGAGAAATACCTAATGTAGGTAACAGGTTGATGGGGGCAGCAAACCACCATGGCAGGTGTATACCTATGTAACAAAACTGCACGTTCTGCACATGTACCCCAAAACTTAAAGTATAATAATAATCATAAGAAATAATTAAAAGGCTTATATGATGGACCTTGCCTGCTTTGCCTGCTTATCTGTGCAGGTTAGTCAGAGTATTCCCCAGGCTGCTCTATTTTTGCCTGTAGCTGTGATTTTTCAGACAGGCTGCTTCTCCAAGGACTATCTTAATTGTCTACCCAACTGATTTTTCTTTTTCTTCACCCTCTTTACCTTTTTATTCTCACTATTCTTTTCCATACTACCCAATCTTTCAAATTCTGGCTTCATGACTACATAGAATCCTGTTTCATAGTCAAGTGAGATTAACATGTTCTCTGTTTGGACTCCACTCTCCTCTTCAGTAATTTGGAAGGTAGATCTAATGTTTCTTTATCTCAATCATCCTGAGCTCTTTTCCAATATCTTAAAACTGTTAATTCCTGTAGTTTTCTTTTCTTTTTCTCTTTTTTTCCTTTTGTTTCTCCCATTAGTTTAGGACAATGTTTTAGGAAACTCAGCTAATTTTCTGTATCCTTCTTAACTAGAGTTTATTATGGCCCTGGATAGGGCTTTATACCCATTGAAAAATTTTACATACCTATTTTACATTTTAAATGTCAGTAATTTCACAAATTCAGATCTAAAGTTATATGCTAGTTTGGATTCCGGAAAATCAAGATGGTGACAAGATGTCTGAGGGTGCTATTGTCTGTAAATATAATAAATAATGTGATTCTATGCAACATCACCTATGCTCCTTGTTATTGGTTGAATCATATACTCCCAACATATATTAAAGTTCTAGTCTCCAGTATTCATGAATGTGAGCTTATTAGTTGTAATTAAAATATAGGTTAAGCTCGGGTCACAATAGAGTAGGTTTTTAATTCTGTGTGACTACTTTCCTCATAAGAAAAACAGAGGAGATACAGAGACAGACACAGAGAGAAAGGACACCATGTGATGAAAGAGGCAGGAGCTGGAGTGATGTATCTACAAACAAACGAGTGCTAATGTTTGCCTCAATACCAGAAACTAAGAGAAAGGCATAGAACAAATTTTCCTCTAGAGCCTTCAGATAGAGTATGACATTACCACCACCTTGATTTTGGAATTTTTACCTCCAGAACTGTGAGAGAAAAAAATCTCTGTTGTTTTAAGCCTATATTTGGTGCAATAGTAATTGTGGTTTTTGACATTACTTTTAATGGCACATATATCATATATATATAAATATATCTATATACTCTATATTGATATGTAGTATATATATTAGATATACTATATGTTAATATATATACACTATATATAAAATACATGTATATGCATGTAAACAAAATTCTGTATGGAATATACATTAAAATTCCTCCCTCTCATTGAACATTGGTAAGGTACGCTATCTGTGATCTATGTTAAACTTGATCAAAAACAATTTTGAAAAAATCTTGATAAAGTTTCCTATATAATATGGTTTGGCTGTGTCCCCACCCAAATCTCAACTTGAATTTTATCTCCCAGAATTCCCATGTGTTCTGGGAGGGACTCAGTGGGAGGTAATTGAATCATAGGGGCCTGTCATTCCCCTGCTATTCTCGTGATACTGAATAAGTCTCACAAGATATGATGAGTTTATCAGGGGTTTCTGCTTTAGCTTTCTTCTTATTTTCTCTTGCTGCTGCCATTTAAGAAGTGCCTTTCACCTCCTGTGGTGATTCTGAGGCATCTCCAGTCATGTAAAACTGGAAGTCCAATTATATCTTTTTGTTCCTAGTTTTGGGTATGTATTTATCAGCAGCATGAGAACAAACTAATAAACTATAATTTCTCTTGACTTCAGATGTATAAAAACAATTTTCAAATTTCAGTGAATGAACATTGACTTGTTATTGTTACCCCAGGATTCTCAAGAGTTCGTAAATTCCAGGTCCTATATAATTGCACTTTCAGTGCAATTATTTGTTACAAGTTGCCTCTCTGAACTTGTAAGATGTCCCATAAATGTTATTTGAACAGAAATGAGCTTGCATGACCTGAAGGATTTTAGTGCAGTTTAAGAACTCTCATGTAGCTCTAAAACCATTGCCAAGGTACTGACCAGGAAATCTAGCTTACCAAGTCTTCAACAAAAGTGTTCTGGCAATCCAAATGTGTCTATAAAATGTTATGCTTTTAAACAAAATAGTCCCTTCTTGATTACTCCATAAAGTACTTATTAAGAACTAATGTAATCATTAAGAAAATACTGAATTTCCTTTGAATAAGGCTATTTTTGTAATGCAGATTTGGCAAAATTCAACCCCAGCTTGTGTATGTAATGTGTGCAATTTGGGCAATCAGCAGAACAGATACTTCCCAAAAGTGGAGAATAGTATTGCTTATTGCAATTCTAATAGCAATTCTGTAGAACTTTGCCAAGGAAAACTTATTCCAATCATCCTGAATCTTGCTCTTTTATGTTTAAACCAAGAATAGTGTTTGATGTAACTATGACTGACAAGATAAAATACATACTTGATGCAGCCTTCTTAAGTGTTGTTAAGGTCAATTCAGAAGGTAGAGGAATCAGGCATCTGGATTTTGCCTTACTTCCTTCCTTTCTTCCCACCTGTATGCGTTACTTTCTATTCTTTGTAATATAGAACCCTGAAGTAATCATAAAAGTTTTTATAAACGGTTAACCTATTTGCTTGCTAAAGAAAGCAGAGGATATTAGTTGCTTGTTTATTTTTTCTGATGCTTATGGATTTTTGAATAAAAAAGAATAAAGTACAAAGTAACATTATGAAATTTAATGCTGAGTCTAGTCTCATCCCAATGTTAACTCATGAAGTATTGAATAAAAATAATTGTGGGGTAGTGATTCATCCTATTAAATTTATTACTGGTTTACTGTTTTATATTTGTGTATCAGTCAGGGTTCAAACAAACACATGGAACCAGTGGGAGGGGGTATATATTAAAAGATAAAGTATTGATTTACAAGTTTGTGGAGACTGTCAAGGCAAGTCTGAAATCTGTAGGGCAGGCTGGAATGCTCTGGGATGGACTGAAGTTGCTATCCACAGGTGGAATTTATTCTTGCTCAGGCAAACCTCAACTTGGTCTCAAGGCCTTTCTTCTGATTAATTCAGGCCCATTCAGATTATCTAGGATAATCTTTTCTTAGAGGCAACTGGTTATGAACATTAATTGCATTTACAATAAAACCTCGACAGCAACACCTAGGCTAATGTATTAGTCTGTTCATACACTGCTTATAAAGACAGACTCAAGACTGGGCAATTTACAAAAAGAAAAAAATAAGTTTAGTATGGACTTACAGTTCCACATGGCTGGGGAAGCCTCACAATCATGGTGGAAGGCAAGGAGGAGCAAGTCACATGTTACATGGATGGCAGCAGGCAAACAAAAAGAGATTGTGCAGGGAAACTCCCCTGTATAATGCCATCAGATCTCATGAGATCCACCCACCATGAGAACACCGTGGGAAAGACCTGTTCCCATGATCCAGTTACCTCCCACCAGGTCGCTCCCAACCTCCCACCAGGTCGCTCCCATAACACATGAGAATTCAAGATGAGAACTGGGTGGTGACACAGCCAAACCATATCAACTAGTATTTGACTAAATAACTGGGTAGAGTTGCCTAGCCAAATTGACACACACAATTAACTATCACAATTTATGTTACAACATTATTTATTTTCCACACTACTTTACTAATAATGAATAGTTACATACTTAGTGAAATAAAAGTTGAAAATTTTCAACTCAAAATAATTTTCTGAAATTTTTCTTCTCTATGAAAGCCAAAAGTCTAGAAGACTGCTGAAGCATAATATTCTTCTCCTAAATTCCCATTTCACAGATAGAAAGATACTGAGGCCCAGACATAAACTTTATTAATAAATTTTGAGGAATATGTATTCATTAGTTTTGTTGAGTTAAATTTTCTAGTAAAAGGCTTACCTCGTTGTCCTTTAGGTTAAATGAGACCGTATCAGTTTCCTATTGCTGTGCAGCAAATTATGACAAAGTTTATATACCTCACAGTTTCTATGGATCAGGTGTCAGGGCAGAGATCCTCTGTTCAGAGTCTCATCAGGCTGAAATCAAGGTGTCAACAGAGGCTGTGATATCACCTGGATTGCAGGATTGTTTCATATATTCATTTGTTTGTGGTGGAACTTAATTTCTTGTGTTTGTAGAACTGAAGTCTTTGGCTTCTAGGATTGCTCACCATTCAATGACAATGTGACTTTCTCCACCACAAAGCAGATTGCTTCTTTCAAGGCCAGCAAGAGAGACAGTCTTTGATGGTTTCAATCACGCTGACTGCTTCTTTCTCTGACCTCTAAATCATCCTTTAAAGAACTCACCTGATTAGGTCGTGCCCACTCAGCTAATCCCTATTTTCATTAGTTTTAAGTTAACAGAATGGGAATCTTAAAAGGTATCCATCAAATCCCTTCCAATTTGCCACATAATGTAGCCTAATCTTGGGAGTAATATCCCTTCATATTCACAGGTTCTGCCTATAATCAAGGGTTAGGGGATTATTCATTGCATGTATACAAGGGTGCAGGAATCATGGGAGTCATGTTAGAATTCTTCCTACTACACAGAGTCAATTATTTTTTCAATATCATCTTATTTCTGCTTTAACTGGGACAAGATGAAAGAAAGGGGAGAAAATTTAATCCATTTCATGTAACAGTGCCTTTGGGATGACACTGAACTGACTAAAATTGGGTTTATAAAAGTAATAATCATTGAGCATTATTATGTAATAGATTTTATTTGACTAAATCAGTGTGTAATATAATCTAGATAGAATTAAACTGGAAAAAAAAGTACAGAGATATTTACAAGCTGTAGAGATAATCATAAGAAAATGGGATAGAGATCATGGGTTGACATTTTTGCATTGTCTCAAGCTATGAAATTGGGCAGATGGATTTGCTAAATGATAAAGTCTCCCCTCATTTGACTGCTATTCAAACATACAATTCCTCATCATGTAATTTTGATAAGAAGTACAGTGAGTCAGAATCATAATAAGCGTAGAAAAATACTTAATTAGAATATGAGTGAGCTCTGCACTCCTCTCAGAGTTCAAAGGTCAGCAGTCCATGGCTCTTTCATATCTGCCTTGGCTTTCACTCTTCTCCTCAGAAGTGGATTTCCTATGACATGAAAGAAACTGAAACATTAGGCCTCTCACTTGCCCATTCCAAGGCCCTAGTGGCTTTTATGATATAAGGCAGAGTATATGTTTTCATAGACTATTCAAAATAAAATATTTTAATGTAACAGGTTAACACTGCTGTCTCTTTCCATTTTAACTTTCCCTTTACTATCCTTTCCCTGGAGGTAGGTGGCATTGGAACAGCTATGAGCAATTTTGGGATACAGTGAAGTAGAAGTTGACTTAGGGATCCATTTACTTGAGTTTCAGGGTGATGTATTATGTGGTTCACAGTCAGTTCCTGGCATAGTTATCACTAGGTTTAGTTATTATAAATCCACCCAGTGTAGCAACAGTTTCCAGGTATATTTTTGCCACCTCCTCTGCTAACTCACTAGGAATATGACATAAAGATATTAAGAAAATCGTGTTAATGAAGGTCAACAACTACAAGAATATTTAAAACCCAGCATAGTAAGAGAAAACTTGACATGTTTTAAAATAAGTCATCTCATGTGTAAAAAGAAAACCTGATTGATCATTTCAAAAGCAAAATTTCCAAAGATTTACTTTATGAAAAGTCATGAAACAAAAACAAATGTAAACTACTATCAGAGAATTTTTTTTGTTAACAATACTTAAAGAAAGCCTAAACTATCTTTGTAGTCTCTCTGTAGATAATAATATTATAAATCTGTTATATCAAGATTCATTCAATGAGTATAGAGTCAAATAATAAATGAAAAAAAGTATTATAGAGGTATGTGAAGCAGCTAAATAACATAAAATACTCTTTTTTTATGTTTCTATGATCTTTGTGTTGTCTGATTTCTTAATAATGTTTATTTTCTTATTTTAAATAAATTTATACTTTTATTTTTAATTTTGTATTATTTTTCTTAAACAGAACCATCTAGATTCTTATAAGCCTAGAGCTGGATTTACCCCCAAGCTCTTCCACTTTATTATCTCAAAGACTACCTTTTGTGGTAGGTTATAACCACTCTCTAATATTGTGTGCTATTTTATGTTGAGTATTTATTTATTATTTATTTTTATTTATTTATTTACTTATTTTGAGGTGGAATCTCACTCTGTTGCCAGGCTGGAGTGCAGTGGCATGATGTTGGCTCACTGCAACTTCCTCCTCCTGGGTTCAAGCGATTCTCCTCCCTCAGCCTCCCAAGTAGCTGGGATTACAGGTGCATGCCACCATGCCCAGCTAACTTTTTAAATTTTTAATAGAGACAGGGTTTCACCATGTTGGCCAGGATAGGGGGGTCTCGATTTCATGACCTCGTGATCCGTCCGCCTCGGCTTCCCAAATTGCTGGGATTACAGGTATGAGCCACTGCTCCCAGCCCAGTATTTATTTTATATTGACATGGAAAGTTAGTTTTCATATACAATTAACACTAACCAGCTCTCTAAACTTTGCTGTGGCTTAACTTCTTTGAGTTTCAGTTTCCCTGTTTGTAAAATTGGCATCCAATTGAATGTTTCACATAGCGGTCCCCAAATAAATGTAACTTTCATTGTTTTGTGTCACTATTGCTATTATCGCTATTATTCTTACATGTAGTGGCATTCTAAATAAAGGCTTTTACCTATAATTGAAGTAGTTTAGCAAAATACATTCGTTCAAAACATGGGCTAGCAAACAAAGGCAAAATTAAAGAAGCATTTTCTGAATGAGTCATACTTGCAGATAAAGGAAAATGATAACAATGATATGACTCTAAACAAAGATTACAGTAGAGCCTATCCAGTATTTTTTCCTGAAGTGGCTAACCTATTAGGTAGTACTATATACATGCTGAGTTTTGGCATGTGATTCCATTTATCTCATTAATACTGTTAAAACACTTGTACTGTTAGACAAATACAGAAATTGCCTTGGTGAACCTTTTACCTAATTCTGCAGCGGGATAGGTCGAGGTGGTAATTGAAGAATGAGATACGGACATACGGGGATTGTTCCATAATTCAAAAGGAATATAGACATTCAACCTGTGTCTTGACAGGGAGAAAGGGCTGTAAACAGCTATAAAATGCACCTATAAAGGGAAATCATTTGAAATAAAAGTCTATAGCTGAAAACACAATCATATTAATAATCAACATCTGTGTGGCGATTTGTACTTTCTAAGTTGTTTTCACCTATGTGATGTCATTTTTCTGGAAGCATAAAATAGAGATGTGTACAGAGCCTCTGTGATATATTTGGTATATTTTTACTATCCTACAACTAGAGAACTCATTATTTCTATCACTAATTTATTGTGTCATTTCCACTACCACAGATACTCGTCAGTTGTGTCATATAAGAAATGAGGAAAGAAAGAGAAAGGGGGGAATCAAGTAGAAAGGAGAAAAGTAGGTTGTCGGTAGGGTTAAACAGGAAACTGGCATTTTAGAACATGCTGCTTGCTGCACAGTATCTCTTAATGGCCTTTCTCACTGAGGATGTGAGCTGGGCTTGGTGGAAGCACTATCTCAAGGAGTCCGCCAGGGTTAGGAGGGTTGCACTACTAAATTGAAACAATATAAGTGTTTAGAAGAGGTGACCCAAAGCAATATATTTGCTTTATAGAAAAGAAGAAGGACTGTGGAGAGGAGTCAAGGTCTGCAGTCAGAGCTGGAAAAACAGCAAAGAATATAAAGTCCAAAGAGCAAGGCAAGAGAGAAATGAGACACTGAATATTAAGGTCATATCAAGAAAGTCAGTAACAGGTTGGAATCACATGTGAAGAAGACTGATGGGAAAAGTGCAGATATAAGGCTTGTGAGGTGAGTATGTGCTTGCCCTGGCCTTTTATACTATGTTCAGGAAATGCATGTAGTAGATATAAAAGTGACTTAAAGAAACATTGTGCTTCAGGTAACAACTAAGTATTTCTTTAGATCAACAGATTTCTATTATTCTTAGTAGCATAACTGCCTTTAAAATAATTCTTGTGCAGAATTTTGATATATACATGGATAAAAAAAGAATTTATCTTATTTAGGTGCAGGTAGAATCCAAGGTTAATTCACCAGTCAGCCAGCTGGGCCCTCAGCCCTTCGGGATCCTCTCAGTAGCTTTCCTGAATATTTGAGCCTGTAGGGTTTGAAAACTACTCTTCTAAATCTTTGAAGACATGTCCTTATATCAAGTCACATAATCAGAAACTTATATATTTAGACTTTATTAAATTGGCTGTCTATCACTTATTAATAACTTATTCATTTATTGTTTTTAAAAATGTATTTACCTTTATATATTTATGGGGTACAAGTGCATGCATATATTGCACAGTGGTGAAGTCTGGGTTCTTAATGTACCCACTGAATAATAGTTCAATATGCCCTGATTTTTAATCAAAAATCAGCACAAGAAACAACTATGAAAAACATTTTCATTTTTTAACATTCAGTAGAATTGCCATTAAAAACCTTGTTCATTTCTTGCTTATTTTCTCTGAAATGATTTCATGTGATAAATTTATCTTAGAAAATTGGTCTCAGGGCCTGGCTATTATTATTTTTCCCATCTGTGATAAAAGGTAAGATTTGATGGATTCTAAGCATCTCCTCAGTTATTATATCATTCTAAACAACTTGGTTAATTAACATTTCTTTTAAACACAACATTTATTCAGGAAGTTACTTTGGAGAAATCTTTCTGTTTTCCAGGCTCAGTATGCCATCTGTGAAAACAGAGAGGTGTTTGGTTCATCCTACCATTTCTCCATCCCTCCCTCTCCAGTCTTAAGGGTCTCTTTCTGTTCCCAGACATACCAATCTTATTTCTGTATTAAACCTGTCTCCACTTGCTTTTATCTCTGGCAGAGCCTCACTAGTTGGCACCTCCCCATTTTTCACATTTTGTTTCAAGTATCGTCTTCTTAGAGGAAATTTCCCTGCTGTCTCCATTTAAAGTTGCTTCTTTCCATCTTCTCCACTTTATATCACTTCATGACTTGCCACACAGTAGACATTTAATAAATATTTGTTTAATAAATAAAAACATTTAAAAATTAAAAAATGAAGACTCAATTCCTAACACCAAGAGCTCACTAATTGGTTAGAGACAAAGCTACACACAATAATAATATTTTAAGTACTTTAATGAAGATGTGTGCTACACATAAACAAAATAAGACATGTCTATGCTAGGGAATTCTAGGCAAAGGCAATCACATTTGAGCTGTATTTTGATGAATGGATAGAAGAACATCAAACAAGGAAATAAGAGAAGAATATGCCAGTAAAAGGGAAAATGTGTCCCAAAATACTGCGTTGGGAAAGATCATAGGGAACAAGTTCAGAAGGTAAAGTAGCTTCAGGATTATGAAAGCAATGCTAAAATATGTGGACTTTATTCTGTAACTGCTGAGGATTTTTGAAGAATTTTAACTGAAAAAGCAACATGAGTTAGATCTTTTGGTAAAATAGATATCACTTGTGTAACAGCGAAGAAAACAAAATAATGGGTTTCGCTGTTTCTTCTGAAGAAGAAGAAGTAGAATTTCAATCATGGGGGGAAATGTTCCCTTGAAGCAGGGCACAGAGCCATTTGCATTAGTGTGTGTGCACGTGTGTGTGTGTGTGTGAAACGTACACACAATGAGCTTAAAAACATGAGGCAAATAACAAATCCAGATGATATAATAATTACTAGTAAAAAAGGGGGCAAGGAAAATAATGTCTAATAAAAAAATTTCTGACTTAACAGTAAGTAGGAGCCATTTTTTTCTAGGTTTACCTAGCCCAGCACCTACGCCCAGTTGGTCAAACATTTTCTTCCAGATTCACTTGAATGTCAAGTTCTAGGCATAAGCTTAGGGTTTCTCATAGAAACACAAATAAGTCGTGATATGTACACTCATTAATGAATTCTATGCATTTTCCTTAGTCTTATGTGGTAATTATACTATTTCTAATGGAGAGAATGATCACTTTTCCCTGTCACTACCCAAGAGCATCTCTAGCCTTCTAATTACCCCTCAGTGTTTACTCAATGGATAATCATTATCAGATTAACTTTCAGTGATGGAATGTGTAATTAAAAATGTAGATCAATAAAATGCTATTATGGTTGGATACATTAACACTTAAAAATAATAGCAATTGAATAAAAAGATTTGTTTAAATTTAACAAACACAACTGTTAGAATTTTCTCCTAGAAAAGATGAGTTGAAATGTCTGATAAATCTATGATTTAAAAAACTCACACAATAATTACTTTTGTATGAAAGAAACTGTGTATAAAATAGGTCACAAAGTGTAACTAACTTCCCCAGAATTCGTGGTGGCTTTTCATTGCAACCCATGGCCTGAAAATAGGTTAGGCCTCTTCTAAGGCTGTTTCTTGAAGGGTTTTTGTTTCTTCTTTCCTTGCAATGTGGATTCTCTCAGGTCAAGACCAGAAATTTACTGAAGTAGCTACTCCTGGACTCCCTGTTTCTGTTCTTGGCCCTCTTGTCTTTTATTTGCTGCACAGACACCAGAGTGATATGTTTGAAAACAAATTAGCTCATGTTACTGCTTTTGCTTAAACATTCTTAGTTAACCTCCCATTGTATTCAGAATAACATCCAATGTCCATAAAATAGCCAATTCCAATATTCGGGTATTTTTCAATTACAAGTGGATATTGTGTTTGTCAAAGGATTTTTTTTTAGCATCTATGAAGATAATCATGTATTGCTTTTTGCTTAGGTCTATTAATATGTTATATCATATTATTAAATTTCCTAATAGTGAACAAATACTGCATTCTTCTCATAAATCTCACTGGATCATTGGGTATTATTTTCTTCTTGTGATGTTGGCTTCTGTTAAAAAGGTTTTATTATAGTTTTGCATAAGTGATATCAGTCTGTAATTTCCTTCCTGTCTGCAATCTTTATCAGGTTTAGGTATTAATGTTTAAAAGAAATTTCAAAATTTCCTTCATTTTCTAGGCTCTGGAGAAAGTTATATATATCACTGGGGCTATCCAGTCTTTGGTCTTTGGACATTTGGTAGAACTCTGTGATCTAGGATTTGTATTTATATGTTTTTTTAAAATACCATTCTTTGTTTTCTTCAATGGAAATTGACATAGTCAAGCTTTCCATCTCTACTGTGGTCACAGCAATCTATAAAGTAGTCTCTTAAAAATTTTTGAATGTATTCTGTTTCAATGGTTATTTTCCCTTTGTCATATCTTATTCTATATTTATGTTTCCTTTTTCCCTTGATTAAGTTGACTAGTAGTCCATCTATTTTTTTTCTGTGCTCTACATACATTTCTATGGCCTTCAATACATTTGCATTTAATTTAATCATTTTATTTCTTACACTTGCTTTGAATGCACCATTTTTTTAGCATTTTAGTTAGAAACTTAATTCCATTGTTTACCTTCTTTTATGGTTATGAATTTATTTATTTGTGTACATTTTAATTTTCCATTGATTCTTATTTAAATATGTACCATTGATTCTGATTTATGATATTTTCTTATTAATTTTTAGAAACTCTGTATTTTTAATTATAATTAATTTAATTATAATTAACTTTTAAATTTAATTATAATTAAATTTAATTATAATTATATAAATTATAATTAATTGTGAGTTATAAACAACTCACAAGTTGTTTATTATATGAATTTTTTTCATTTTCAGGTTAAAGGGCCTGAGTTTCTTTATATTGTTATTAGTTCTACAAAATAAAAATCTGAGCACAATAATATTTTAAAGAGTATATTTGAGTAAGAAGCAATTCATGAATTGTGAAACATCAAACTGAAAGATGTTTAGTGTTCCAATGGCAAATTTTCAGAAGCAAGTAGTTATGAATTAGAAGGTGAATATAGAAGCAAAATAAAGAAATTATTTGATTGGTTGCAGTTACAAAATTCCCTTTTTTGGTTTATCTTTTTAGTCCACTTTCTGCTGCTATAGCAGAATATAATAAACTGAGTAATTTATCAAGAAAATAGATACATTGGCTGGCTCATGGTTCTGGAGGCTGGAAAGTCCAAGAGCATGATGTTGGCATCTGGTAAGGATTTCATTCCATGGAGGAAGGCATCACATTGGGAGTGTGCAAGACAGAGAGAAAATGAAGACCAAGCTTTATTCTTTCATCAGGAACTCACTGTCTCAATAACTAACCCACTCCCACAATAATGGCATTAACACATTCTTGAGGGCAAAGTCCTCAGTATCCAATCACCTCCCAAAGGCTCCACCTCTAACATTAAATTTAAACATGAGTTTTAGAGAGAGCATTCAACCCATAGCATGGTTGGAAAGTGCCTAGTTAAATAACCATATGTTAAGTGACTGCTTATCAATGGCTGAGGTTGTATAACATAAGCATTTGCCAGAAATGACCCTAGTTAAGTTTTCCATATGTTTGCAATTTAAGCAGGGTTAGGGCTATTTTCATTGTTTTTATTGTTTCTGAGACAGGGTCTGGTTTTGTCACCCAGGCTGGAGTACAGTGGTATGATCATAGATCACTGCAGCCTGAAACACCTGGGCCCAAGAAATCTGGGCCCAAGGTAGGTGTCAAGGTGGGAGGATCCCTTGAGCCCAGGTGTTTGAGACAGCAGTGATCTATGATCATGCACATCACCATGCCCAGCTAATATTTCCAGTTTTGAGGGAGAGATGGAATCTCATTATGTTGCCAAGACTGGTGTCAAGTTCCTGGACTCAAGCAATCCTCCTGAGTTGGCCTCCTAAAGTGCTGAAATTACAGATGAGAGCCACTGCATCAACTGGTTAAGGCTATTTTTAAAGCCCAGGCTCAGGAATTTACAGTCCTAGTACCTGTTTTGACTTTGCATTAACAATTCCCCTCTTTTGGTCATTCTCTCAGCAAGCTAAGAATGTGACCAAATAGCATAACATTAATCTCAGTTACGACTACTGATGTAATTGTTGGAACAGAGTCAAGTAGATGTTGTTATCGTCAATAGCTTCACTAGGGTTTAGAGTCATATAACCACCAACAGCAATTACACAGTCAGTATTGGTTTCCTTGTGTTGTCTGACCATGATGGAAATCATTTGACATGAAAGGCGCTGGAAAGCATTTAAACCCCTCGAAAGAATACAACACATGGAGTAGGAGGTAAACACAGTAACTATAAAGAGAATAATAGCCAAGGATTGAAAAATTCCTCTGAGCAAAGATTCCTAGGAGCCAAGATTTAACCAACTGAATAAATAATTGTGGGAGGCAATGCTTATCCGATAAAAAGATTTGTACTTGTATTTAAGATCTTTTAAACTTTAGACAACAGTATCTGATTTGTTAAAATAGAAATAACGCTTTTCACAATTAGGGCAAAAATTCCTCTCAAGCGATTAAAATATCAATACAACTACTATTTTGGAGTACTATTGAGGCCAAATTATTTATGCCAGATTGTACTATTTTAAGATAATTCAAAGTATCATTTGAACTTTTTTCAAATGATACTTGCTGGAATATTAATAAGCATGTTTCCAATTCAGAGACTACCAACTGAGAAAAAAACAATTCTTACAAAATAATGAAATATGGAACCCCTTTGTATAATTGGATTTGGAAGATCATAAGAGGCTCATTTGTGAGGGGTCTCTTTACATATGAATGACACTAAATTAATTGACTTGCCTTTAAAAAGTCGTATCTGGTCATTTTAAGTAGAACATAGCCCAAACCACCGCATTCAGATTATTTATGTAGAAAACCTTTATATACGTTGTTGCCATACACAGTGAATAATCCAGTACTATTAAAAGAAAAGGATCAAAGTGGATCCTATTACCCACCAGTTGGAGGTGATATGTCATGGTTATTCTTTGTCATATCTACATCAAGCTACTCACAGGCTGAACACTGACGGTTTAGATGGGAGTAGAAACAAAAAACATTTTATGAATTTGATAAAATAACCCATGTATGCCATAACCAACTAAGAATTATTGACTTCCTCTTCAAATATGCTTTAGATATTGATATATCCAATAAATAAGACTATCATTTATTTTATATAGTGGAACTAAAGAAGCATTCCATTTGCCTTTAGAGTTTCCATTAAACCCATGTCTGGTTTTGAGGAGTTGTCTGATAATATGGTTGAAGGTATCATGGTCATGTTCTGATTTTATATCTGTGTCATTATATACAGTAAATCCAGTCTTCATTATCTATTAAAATCAAAGTATTTCCTTACAGAAGGATTGTGTAATATTGCGTACAATAGTCCAGTTCCATTAAGGTTTTCTATGCATAAAGATAAATTACCAGTAATAAAATCAAGAGCTATAGGGTATCCCTTGTTTCTATTGCTTTTTCCCAGTTCCCAAGTCACTTGAGCATAAATATGCCTGCCCAAGCAAGGATACCAAACTTTTTATAAATTCAGCTTCCTAAATTGCTCATGCAAGTGTGTATTGGTACAGGTTCTAGTATTCATTGTGATTGTGCCCATTCAACTAGATGACTACATAGCCAGCAATTGCTTTGAGTAATGAAAGTAGCTGTATTTTCAACAGTAGACTATAGAGGATATGCAGTATAAATAGTAAAATTTCCTAAAAAATAAGAGTTTGAACATTTTTTGTTAATGTAAAACAGAAAAAAGTTTTAGTCAATGGAGTGGAGTCAAATGGACTCTTGTTCTCCATATTGGTAAAGCTGTCTACTTCATAATGTAATTTGCTTCTAGGGAAGGCTTTCCTTTGTGTAGCCTTAATTTTAAGACATCTGTATTTAACAAGTACAAAAGTCTAAGGGAATTCTCTTTAGTTGAGAGACATTGACCCAAGGCTCAAGACCCTGAGGTGTTGCTGCAGTGTGTGTGGTAAAAATAACAAAATATAGTCTCTTCCAGTGATACTCAAAGGCAATTGGGCAATTTTTCCATGGTGTTATATCCAAAAAGACCCAATCTCCAGATTCTAGATAATGAAAGGCCTGATCACCTGTAAATGGGTCACAGAAACCTTCCTTCATTTGATGAAAATATACTTTGGAATAATGCATCAAGGTCTTGCAGTATTGAGTCAGATTTAACAAGGGCAGGAAGAACATGGTATTCTACTATAAATGGCATAGGTATTTCATTAATTATTTTATAAGGGGTCAGTTTGTTGTACCATAGGAATTGATCTAATTGCCACCAAGGTCAGTGGCAAAACTTTTGGCCCGGGTAATTCAGTCAACTCTGTTAGTTTAGCTAATTTTAGTTTTAAGATATTATTTGCTCTTTCAACCTTTCCAGAAAATTAAGGCTGATGAAGGCAATGTTAGTGTCATTGGGTTTGTAAAATCTTATTTCATTTTTTGATAATCTGTCCAGTAAAGTGGCATGTCCTATTGCCAGAAATTTCTCTAGGGATGCCCCACAAAGGAAACAAATATTTTAATAGTTTTGCTACGTTGTGACATCATTCTTTCTGCAAGGAAAAGCCTCAATCCCTCTTTAAAAAGGAACTCAATCACAAGAATATATTGATATCCAATTGAAGGTGGCAATTGAATGAAATCCATCTGCAGATGTTCAAATTGTACAACACATGGTAAAAATATGCCACTGGAAACCTTCAGGTTTTTTTTTAGTATTATGAGTTTAACCAGTCAGGCATTGGTTATAAACCATTTTGATTGCTTTAGAACAATCACCCCATAAGTTCTTTTTTTGTCATTTGAACCATTTTGTCTACTTCATGATGGGTTATGGAGTAAAGAACCTTTAACAGTAGCAATTTTAAGAATGCAGGAAACATGAAATGGTTGTCTAGGGCTTCAGTGAGTCCTCATTTAGCATTTACATTTGCATCATTTTATATGCTATTTTTGTTGTTCCAATTCAGGTGCACATCATTTTTTATTGAATAAATTATAAGTAATTTGATTTGGATAAATTTTATGAAGTTCATGAAAACTGCATATTTTAACAATTTTAGTGCTCTCTGACCTGACATGAAAGTCTACTAATGCATTTCTTTCATACTCAGGTTGTCTTACAAGTATGAGCTTCAATGTCAATAATAGCAACCTATGAATGTAGCAGAATAGCTGAAAGAAGTTCATCCTATTGAACCCCATTTTTGGTGGGGTTCCACTGGAAGAGAGAATTTCTCTTTGTTTCTGTAATATTCCAAAATCACAGACAACTCCAAAGGTATATGTAACAGCTGCATAAATATTAATCCATTTATCTACAACAAGCCTAGTAAGAGCATATAATTCTGCAAGTTGTGCTAAATAAAATTGTGAGAGTGTTTCCTTTTCTATTAGTTCATATTAATTAGTTACAGCATATCCTTCTTTGTATTTCCCTTCTATAATTTTTGCATAAGATCCATCAACATATAGTATTAATTCAGGATTACCTAGTAGAGTTTCCTGTAAGTCAATGTGAGAAGTCAATAGTTATGATGTCACACTTAGAGTCTTCTCTATTTCAATCGAAGGCAGCACAGTGGTAGGGTTAAACAGAATATAATATTTGAGATGGAGATTAGAGGATGAAAAGAGATAGATTTCATATATTGTTGTGCTACTTGTGCAAAAATGTTAGATGTAATTTCAATTTAATAAGTTTTTGACTGCATGTGGAACTTGTAAGTAAAGCTCATTCTCTAATAGTAAGTGACATTAGGTTTCTAACAATCTAGTTGCTGTGGCCACTGGTTTTAGACAAATTGGATATGCTTTGACTACTGCATCTATCTGTAGGACATAATAACCAATGGGTCAATGTCATTGTTCCTGAGTAAGGACTTCCAAGGCTTGATGAGCACATTTGTGAACAAACAAGGAAAAATTTATTTATTATTTGGGAGCCCTAATGTTGGAGGTTGTTGCAGAGCTCAAAACCTTTTAATTATCTTTGAGTTTTCAGACTAAGGAACCCTTCAATTGTCTCCACTTTTTCAGGTGAGAGGGAAATTCACTCTGTAGTCAGACTGTGTCTTCAGTAGTGGACCTTTTATGAAGAGAACTGAAGTTTTTCCATAAAGGTCATACGACCCTTGTAAGCTAACTGCTGTAAAAGATAAACTGAATCTTGATAGAAGAAGATAACAGTAGGTCATGAGCATATTGAATTAGAGTGGAATTTCTAGAAAATTTTACAATTGACAGGTCTTAGTGTAATGCCTGAAAGAAATAAGATGGGGTTTTGGTGAACCTCTACAGTACAGGTACATTGCTGACTTTTCCAGGTAAAGGCTAACAAGTATTGGCTCTCTCCATCAACTGGAATACTGAAGAAGAGCAGAGTTGTATCACCGTGAACCACTTAGGATGCGTAGGCACATTAGATAACAAAGTGTTAGGATTTGTAACCACAGAAAATATCAATACTCTAATTTTATTTATTGTATATATGTCTTGAACAGATCTCAAACCCCATCCATTCAATTTTTTAACTGGTAAAATTGAAGTGTTACAGGGAATAACAAAAGGAATTGTAAGTCCTTATTTTATTAAATCTTCTACAATTGGTGAAAGTCCTTAAATTGCCTCTGACTTTAGTAGGTATTGGGGCAATTTAGGCAATATCTTAGAATAGTCTATTTGGATTTTCATATGTTTAGCACTTTTAATTTTTTCTGTGTTGGCTGAAGAAGAAGCCCACACATATTTGGTACTTCAGAGAGATCTGGTTTTCTGTAAGTTTTGGTTTCAACATTATAAACTCCTGTTTGTAGGGAACAGAACAATTCAGGTTCAGGAGGGCCAGGAAACTCTAGGAATAATTATGCTTCTGAAGAGAATGTTATGCATCCTCTCAATTGGGAAAGCATAGCTCATCCCAGTAAATTTACTGGAATGGTATTACATAGCAGGAAGGCATGCCTTTCTGAGAACGGTCTAAGAGTCATTTGGACTAATTTAGACACAGGGATTCTCTGAACTTAATTTGAAAGCGCTACCACAGAAATATTTTATTTGAGATTTGTTGATTTAGTAGGGTGGGGTTTAAAGTGGATAAGGTGGCTCTGGCATCCGCCAACACTATATATAGTTCCCTGTTCATTGAGATCTTAGTTTCCCTATGTTTATTTAAGGATATTATGAGAATATGAGAATAACTTACTGGAAAATCTCTTGTAGCCCCATCATTGTTGATTATTACTTCAAGAGTCAAACTCTCGGGAATTTCATCTAATGCAGAAACAATCTTTTCATTCTTTGATTTCAGCATTTGATTCTTTTCTTTTTCTAAAGTGCTTTCAAAATATTCAGCTATGGGGACTACTTCAGCCATATCAGTGACTTCCCATTCAATCTTATGGCTTGTTTTGTTGTATTTTTATCAGGTCATGCAGCTCTGGTCAAAGCCAATTAACGAATAGGGCAGTAAGAACCATTTCTTCTGGTTCCAGCAGGAAATACATGCGGCTATATTTTGAGACCAGAGTGTTTAACTAAGATTTCCAGTTTAGTCCTGAAATCAGAAAGAAATTTATCTCTTTTTGCTATTTATATGATTTAATAATGTACCAGTCAGTCTTTTCTGGGAAGACAATGGGAATATCTTCTATAAATTTTTCAGGCATCTTATGAGCTCTTTCTGGAAGTGTCTCTTGAAAGGTCATCAACACTTTCCTGAAGCTTATCCCATCTCCCTGTAGTTACCTATTTATTTTCTTCCCCAGGTTATAATATCATGTGCATAAACTGATTCAAATCAGGGATCACCAGGTCATAGGCCCCTATGAAGATTATAAATTTCTCAGTAATTCTTTAACGGATTTTCTCTAATATTTGAAAAATCTTTTGTTATAGCTGAGTTTAGTTTTTGACCAAAGAGTAAAAGTAGTTACAAGAGCCAGATATGGCTGTTCTGAAGATCTAGCTTTATAAGACATTAAGCTAACTGTCCTTTTCTCATTATTCTCAGGGTAGAAGGGTAGTTGAGCAAAAGAGTTAGTAAGTTCAGGGCAAGAAGATAGTTGAATAAATGGGTTAAAGGTTCAAAATCACCTTTAGAGAAGGTAGAGGAGGATAAAGGGAGAAAAATTGTCATAGTTACATCAATTACCATATAATTTTATTTATTTTCACCCTCAATTTGTTGTTTAAGCTTTAGATGTCTTATTCGTCTTTAGTAAAGGGTCCTTTAGAGATTCAATTTTATAATCAGTAAGTCTTTTAGAAGACTATATCCATCACAAAATGCATCCCATTGATACTGGGGTGTTCAAGATCGCTTCCTTGCCAATGGATTCAATAAATGAATACTTTTATCTCAAATAAAACTTCTGCAGTGCAACTCTAAATCATCTCTGGCAAGATAGTCCACTGCAACTCTAAATCGTCTCTGGCAAGGTAGGTACAACCATGTCTCTAGAAAGGCACAGGTTTTGAGTCCATAATATTTGAAAATAAAATTAGCTGGTATTCCAGATAGAGAAGTCCCTGACTCCTTTATGCTTATAAACCCATCACACTCACTCCTTCTAAGTTTTTACCTACCCAATGCCTCCAACTGGAACCAGTTTAGTTCCTGTTGAATACCCAGTTCAATCTCCACACCAAATTGGAATAAATTTACTCAAACTCAGAAAGCTCAGGTTGTAAAATGTGCAGCACAGAATAAGAAAGACACTTATTCAGGAACTCCAGTTGCAGCAAGAAAGCGGTGGGCACAATTAGCTCCATGTGAACCTTTCACCTGGCTCCATGATACTACCAGGGGTCACTGGGGATTGCCTTGGTATCTCACTTCTGCCACCAAACTGTAAAAGAAAACTCTTAGGTATAATACAATTTTAAAGGTTTATTTAAGAAGCAATTCTTGAATCAGGAAACACCAAACTGAAAGTGGTTTAGTGTTCCAATGACAAGGTGTCATAGACAAGTATTTATAGGGTGAATCATTGGTTGTAGTTACAAAATTGCTCTTTTTGGGTTTCCCTTATTGAAAAGTCTCTAGGCACATAACCACATGTTAGCTGGCTGCTCATCATTAGCTGGATTTTGTTTCTGTCTAACATAAGCATTTACCAGAAATGCCCCAAGTGAAGTTTCACTTATGCTTGCAGTTTAAGCAAGGTTCAGGCTATTTTTAAGATCTATTTGGTTTTGTTTGCCAGGAATTTTTCGGGCTTGGTCTTCATTTTAATTTACTTTAACAGTTGCTAGTTTTATTCTATTGTGATCAGTGTGTGCTGTTATAATATTTCTACTTTATAGAACTTACTACTTTTCTTAAATTCCCCACATGTGATTATATTTTGTGACAGTTCCAATATTCTTAAGATGAATGCTTGCTATTATCAGGATGTACACTTCAATATGTCATCATAAGATTGTCCTTATTGATTATGTTGATCAGGTCCTCTGTATTCTTACCTGCTTTTTTGGCCACTGATCTGTCTTGTACAGAAAGTGGAATTTAAAATTGTTTTCATATTACTGTATTTTTATCTATGTATTCATGGATTTCCTGTATTTTTTTCTTTATGAAGATAGTTACTATCATTTTGTGTACATATTCATAGCTGTTATATAATTATCCTAAATTATTGGCTTTAGCATTCATAAAAGTGTACTTTGTTGAATTTGATACTTCTTTTTTTTTTTTTTTTTTTTTTTTTTTGAGACGGAGTCTCGCTCTGTCGCCCAGGCTGGAGTGCAGTGGCCGGATCTCAGCTCACTGCAAGCTCCGCCTCCCGGGTTCACGCCATTCACCTGCCTCAGCCTCCCGAGTAGCTGGGACTACAGGCGCCACCACCTCGCCCGGCTAGTTTTTTGTATTTTTTTTAGTAGAGACGGGGTTTCACCGTGTTAGCCAGGATAGTCTCGATCTCCTGACCTCGTGATCCACCCGTCTCGGCCTCCCAAAGTGCTGGGATTACAGGCTTGAGCCACCGCGCCCGGCCTGAATTTGATACTTCTTAATGCAAATTACACTTTGAAATCAGCAAAACAATGTCTATTTTATTGTTTCTATTTGCCTAGTATAGATATTTTGAATGATTTTATTTGTTAGCCTTTTTGTATTATTCTTTAGACATGTCTCTGGTATACAGATTATATTTGGGTATTTCTTTGCTAGATAAATTTGAAAATAATTTTCTTTATAATAGATAACTTCAGCCTATTCATATTTATTGATATAACTGATATATAGCATTATTTTAAAATTTTCAAGTTAAAAAATACCTTAGTGATCATATAGCTAAAAGATCTACTAGAAGTTTTAATATGTTACATTAAAATAAGTGCAGAAACTGAATCACACTCTCTTTTAGACTCCCAAAATTCTAAATAAGGATGATAGAACCCCTTATGTTTTGGTAAGAGTGTGTGTGTGTGTCTGTGTGTGTGTCTGTATGTGTTTCTATGTCTGTGTGTGTGTGTGATATTTTCATATGCATCTTTTGAGCTACTCTACACACACATGCACATACACACACACACACACACACCCCTCAATAATATGAGCTACTTGGCTTTATGTGCAACCTCCACCTCATTATTCCTCATTCTGCTGCCACATGCATACAAACATCACTAGAATACCAGACACATGGTAGGTGGTCAGCAAATATTTGCTATATTAATTAATAAATACATAAATAACCCAGAGGAAGGACCCTGTTAAAAGTTAATTATATTTGTTAAATTATGTGAATTCATCCCTCCAATTGCCTGTGGAGTAAAGTTATAGATAAATACAATGTGTTTATCTTTCTGGTTTGGTGGAAGATAGTCTAATGGTTTTAATGCATCCTGTTTTCATGTAACATTTTCTGTCTCTAATGGTTTCTAAGGTCAAACACCATGTAACTGTCTGGCTATGAACAGTCCAGCTTATTAAACTGCACTTTCTGTGTTTTTAACTTTATCCCAAAATCATATCACATTTGAAAAACTACTTAAACCATTGCCCGAGATCTTCAATATATACATTTCTACCATACTTGGAATACGATTCAGATTCCAGGGGCAACCCCACTGTATTGACTAACATAATTGCTCTTTTTAGGGAACCAAGGGAATTTGAAATAATGTTGATTTATTGGCACCTTAGGAAAGCATTGGTATCACAGGCTTATTAGTGCTTTCTCCCAGTTTCTAGTGTTCTGATTTAGTTTCCAGAAAGAATATGGAGGTTTTAACTTTGAATTTGGATCATTAATTTCACTGAGTCATTTGGACAGCAGGGTAGTTAAAGCTTCCTCAGCAATTTGAATGAAAGAAGACTTTGAAAATGCCTCAGTCGAATGCTTCTTATTCTAAACTGAAAGCTTTCATTAGAAATAAACTACACTGTCCATGGAACATTTATGAGTATATGATTGAATCATTAATGACAGATACGATGATAATATGTGCAGCTTTCCAAAATGCGTAAGTGAAAAGCATTATTTTTATTTTCAACGTGTCATGCATGATATTATCAATTTAATTAAAATAAAAAAAATGCTTGTGAAGGAATTGCTATAGTATTCAAGTTGGGTGTTCCTGTGAATACTTAGAGGAATTAAAAGTTATAAAAAATAAAGCAGTGACTGAAAAATATTTGGGTTATCATTTTTAAAAATAATTAAAATAAAATAATTTTACTATTAAAAGTCAATATTATTTCATTGTTTAAAATATTTACAAAGTACTTATTGGCAGAAAAAGAGGAAAACATCTCAGCTGTTTAAGATTTTAGTATTAAAAACTTGTAGAACCTTTTAATGAATATATATGTAGGGGCCTTCATAGTTTGTTTTAAATTAGAGTACCCACATCCATATTCTTTCCTTTCTGCCTTAGTCTTCTACTTTTGTTTTCTTAGTTAGCTTAGCTTCCAGTTCATCAATTTCATTGATATAGTCAAAGAACTGATGTTCAGTTTTGTCAATATTCTCTTTTGTTTTACTATTCCGTATTTCACTAATTTCTCCTTTAATCCTTATTATTTCTTTCCACCTGCTTGCTCTAGCATTAATGTGCTCTTTTTTTTTATTTTTATTTTTTCGTAGACATTTTTCTTGTTTTGACTGCCCAGTGTCAGCACATTTTCTTGTATATTTGAGGGATTCCTTACCTTGTAAATACTAATTAAAGGTTGATCTTGCCTGTGATTATTTGGCTGGAGACACTCTCCTCACTTTTCCAGATTTTTGACCAACATGTTTAGAAGGGAGTTCCTAAGCTTGGCTAATCATCATAGTTCATCCTACAGTTACTGAAATAAGAGGAAATTTTTTCTTGCAATAATAAAAAAAGGCAGCAGGTCCTTCTCTTTTCTACTGATTAAAATGGTGGCAATTCAGGCTGCAGTGTTTTAAAATGAGGATGTGTAAGTCCCTCAACCTTATTTTCCTTTCTCAAGATTGTTTTGGCTGTTCTTAATCCCTTCCATTTTCACATAAATTTTAGTATTAGCTTGTCAAATTATTCAAAAAACATTCAGCTGAAATTTTGATAATGTTAGTTTTAAATCTGTAGATTAACCTGGGGAGTGTTGTTATCTTAATAATAACTGTCTTCCGATGCGGAAACAAGGTTTGTTCAACTGATCTAGTTTTTCCTTAATTTCTTTCAAGAAGGTTTTATAGTTCACAGCATATAATTTTTTCACTGGCTTTGTTAAATATATTTTTAAGTGTTGTATTATTTTTAATACTATTATACACTGAATTGTTGCAGATTGTTCACTGCAAATATATATACACACATAATTGATTTTTATATATCATTATTTTGTTCTGCAACCTTGTTAAACTCATTTATTCTATTTTTTACTAGTTTCCTTTGAAATTTCTAAATATAAGATCATGTCATCTGAAAATAGATGGTTTTATTTCTTTCTTGGTAAGATGACTCCTTTTATTTCCTTTTCTTGCTTAATTATTTTGCCTAGAACTTCCATTACAATAGTAAAAAGAAATAGCAAGAGTCAACATCCTCGTATTTTTTATGATCACTCAGTCATTCCCCATTACGTATGATCTTAGTCCTAGATTTTTGTAGATGCCTTTTATGAGGTTGAGGAAGTTTCCTTCAATTCCTAGATCACTAAATATTTTTTATTAAAAATGTGTTGGATTTTGTCAAATGTTTTTCTGTATTTATTGAGATACTCATGTAGTTTTATCTTTTGATACAGTGTATTACATTGATTTTCAGATGTTAAAACAAACTTGTGTTCTTTTGGTAAATCTCACTTGATCTTGGTACATCATTCAATTTACGTGTTCCCTGGATTTGTTTTGCGATTTTTCTTATGATATCTTTATCTGGTTTATGGTAATACTGGCCTTATACAACAAGCCTATGCTTTTTTTTTTCTGGGAGATGTTTAAAGTACCAATTTAATCTCTTGATTTATTGGTTAGGTCTATTCACATTTTCCATTTCTTCTTAAATAAGTTATGGTTGTTTTGTCTTCTTAGGAACTTGTTCATTTCTTCTAAGTTATCTAGTTTGTGGGTATAATGGTTTGTCACATTCCCTCACAATCCCTTTTACTTATGAAAAGTCAGTAGTGCCCTCTTTCCTTTCTGCCTTAGTCTTCTACCTTTGTTTTCTTAGTTTAGCTTACATTTCATCAATTTCATTGATATAGTCAAAGAACTGATGTTCAGTTTTTATCAATTTTCTCTTTTGTTTTACTATTCCATATTTCACTAATTTCTTCTTTAATCCTTATTATTTCTTCCCACTTGCTTGCTCTAGCATTAATGTGCTCTTTTTTTTCTTTTTTCTTTTTCTTTTTTTTTTTTTTTGGTGTTCGGTGTCTTAACATTAAAGGTTAAGTTTTCTATGTGATATCTTTCTACTTATTAAATGCATCCAGTATAGTTATACATTTCCCTGCAAGCATGGCTATGTTCACTGCATTCCATTGCCTTTTGATTGAAGTGTTTAATTCATTTGCATTTAGGATAGTTTCTCATAAGTTAGAACATGATCTTCTCTTTTGGTTTCATTTTCTATTTTGTTCATGTCTTCTTTGTACTTCTCTTCCTTCTTCATGGCTTTCTTTTAGCATAAGTGAATATTTTCTTGTACAATATTTTTATTCCTTTTATAATTTTTTATTTATTAAAAAAATTTGATGTTTTCTTTGGGGGTTACCATATATATTATCTTACCCTAATCCTCTACAAATTTTTACTAATTTAATTCCAATGAGATACAGAACATTGTTACTATATAGGTCTATTTCTTCTTCCTCCTTTATGTAATATTATTGGTATACATGCTACATCAGTTATGTGTTACACCTCCAACACTCTGTTGTAACAATTATTATTTTATTTATTTTTAATTTGTTATAAAGCTAAGAGAAGAAATAACATCAAGCATATAATTGTAGAGATTGTAATAATAACTTTCTTATTTACCATGTCTGGTTTTCTTTACTTGTTCCTGTGAATTCTAGTTACTATCTGGTGTCATTTCCTTTTTCCAGTATAGCTTTGCTCTCACCCACCTCTTTTTGCTTTTATTGCCAAATATTTTACATTTCTATATGTCGCAGGCTCAACAATACAATTATATACACATTATTTTATATAATTGATAAATAAAATAAGAGATGAAAGGAGATGAAATGTAATTATACAGTCTAATTGTCTACATAATTACCTTTACCAGTACTCTTCATTGCATATGTGTGCACACGCATGGATTTGAACATTTCTTTTTAGGATCATTTGCTTTCTGAAGAACTTTCTTTAAAATTTCTTTCCTTTTCTTTTTTTTTTTTTTTTTTTTTTTTGAGACAGAGTCTCACTCTGTTGCCCAGGCTGGAGTGCAGTGGCATGATCTCAGCTCACTGCAACATCCGCCTCCCGGGTTCAAGGGATTCTCCTACCTCAACCTCCTGAGTAGCTGGGATTACAGGTGAGCGCCACCACGCCCAGCTAACTTTTGTATTTTCAGTAGAGACAGGGTTTCACCATGTTGGTCAGGCTGGTCTGAAACTTCTGACCTTGTGATCCACCTGCCTCAGCCTCCCAAAGTGCTGGGATTACAAGCGTGAGCCACCGTGCCTGGCCTCTTTAGTGTTTTTTGTAAGGTGGATTTGTGAGAAACAGCTTCTTTCAGTGTTTATCTGGGGATGTCTTTATTTGCCTTAATTTTAAAACCTTGTTTTGCTTTGCTTAATATAACATTCTTGCTTAAAAGTGTATTTTTCAGTACTTTGAATATATCACCCTAGTGCCTTCTGGTATCTATTATTTCTGATGAGAAATTAACTATTAATATTATTGGGGTTTCTTTTTATCTGATATGTTATTTTTTCTCTTGGTACTCTCAAGATTTTTTTTCTGTATTCCTCTCAATATTTTTACTGCAAAGTGTCTGGATGTGAATCTCTTTTTGAGATGGGATCTTGCTCTTTCACCCTGCTCAGGCTGGCATACAGTGGTATAATCATAGGTGACTGTAACCTTGAACCCCTGGGCTCAAGTGACCCTACCTCGTCAGCCTCCAGAGTAGCTAGGACCACAGATACATACCTGTGCCCGGCTAAATTTTTTAATTTTTTATTTTTATACAGGTTGATTTTTGTTATGTTGCTCAAGCTGGTCTCTAACTCCTGGCCTTAAGCAATCCTCCTGCCCCTGCCACCCAAAGTGGTGGGATTACAGAAATGAGTCACCACGCCTGAACCAATCTTTTTGACTTATTTTAGGTGAAGTTTCTTGAACTTCTTTGATGATAGCTTTATAATTTCATCAAATTTGGGACATTTTAAGGTATTATTTCTTTGAATATTTATTTTAATCTTTTCTCCCTCTCTCTAGTATTTCAATTATACATATGTTTTTTCTGCTTAATATTTGGCTATAGTTCTTTGGGATTATATTCATTTTTCTCAAATATTTTTTTCTCCCTCTTTTCTGTGGATAACATAATCTCTATTAAACTATATTCAAATCTGTTGTTGGGACCCTCCAGTGAATTTCTCTTTTATGATTTTACTTTTCAAATATAGACTTTTTATTCAGACCTTCTATGACATTTATCACTTTACATTCTATGTTTGGAAATTTTTATCTTTTCATATGTCATTATGGTTTACCTTTATACCTTTATTTCTTTGAGCATGTTTATAATGGCTTCTTGGAAGTTTCTATCTGCTAAGTTTGACATCTGGCCCCTCTGACAGGCAGTTTCTATTGCCTGTTCATTTATCATAATTTTTATTTTATACATACATTTTAGATAATGTATTTTGCTAACTTCCTACTGAGCACACCCAGGGCTTATTGTTATTTGCTTATCTCTTTGTTTAGTTCTTTGGTGAGGCTATTTGGATAAAGCCTATCTCTCTCACAGTGCATAGACTCTATCTTCCCTCCTCAAAAAGTAGAGTGTAGGACACGTGTCTAGTGTTTTTGAGATTACAGTGGTGTTAACGGGGCTCCTGTTACCTCTATTTTTTATCTCTCTTTTCATCTGTGTGCTTCTGTTGGTATAACACTCAGCTATTAGGCTAACTAATTACTGGCTTATTGCTCTAATTTTTTCAGGACTGTGTGGAAAAAGAATGTTCTTGACCTCTCAGAAAGCTTGCTTTTAGCCTCTCCAACATGAAGCTTGGAAAGATAAGGAAATATGGCAAATCGCCCCTCCCAGGGAAATGCTGTAGTCCTTAAATGAAATGCAGGTGTTGGGGACAGAAGGAGCCCTGTTTTTTGGCCTCACCTACATGGAGTGAAATTTACACCAGGGTGAATTGAGATAGGAAGAGTGAGTCATAATTCAAGTGCCACAGAAGTCTGATGAAATTCAACAGATTTTCTTGAATAAATGTTTATCCATTTGCTTTATGTCCTTATGAAAATTTCCAAAGATTAACTAGCTGGATGTTTTACATTATAGTTGGTTCACTGCAGAGAAATTCATATGAGTCTTCACCATTCTAGAAGTTGTCATCTAGCTCGTGTCCTTTTGATAAATGGTCATTTTGCTTAAATTAGCTAGAACTGGTTTCTATTATAATAATTGCAGCTAACTATAATACTTTCAGTTATGCTCCTCTACCACCTGCACCAAACACTTACACAGAAACACAGAAAACTGCCAAATTGAGACCTATCATTACTTTATGTACAAAGTATTTTTGTTGAAATATGTGACCTTTGCTTAAAAGTTATAAATTATCTTTAATAGTAGGCAATTGAGTATTTTTTGTTTCAGCAAACTTATTTTATTTTATTTTATTATTTTTTGAGATAGAGTCTCGCTCTGTTGCCCAGGCTGGAGTGCAGTGGTGTGATCTTGGCTCACTGCAAGCTCTACCTCCCATGTTCAAGCTATTCTCCTGCCTCAGCCTCCCAAGTTGCTGGGATTATAGGTGCCCACTGCCATGCCTGGCTAATTTTTTTTGTATGTTTAGTAGAAACGGGGTTTCACCATGTTGACCAGGCTTGTCTTGAACTCCTAACCTCAGGTGATCCACCTGCCTCACCCTCCCAAAGTGCTGGGATTATAGGCATGAACCACTATGCCTGGCCCGGTTCAGCAAACTTTTAAAAAGACAAAAGTGAACTTCAAGATATAGTTTCTTTCCATTGATGCAGATGTCATATAAATATAAGATGGAATAATTCTGTATATATGATACATATTCTGACTTTTTTCAGCTAATATATTGTGAATGTTTTATAATTCAATAGTCACTAATGTTAAATTTTTAACTTCAGTTTCCTAAATGCAATTGAGAAATCATGAACATTTTGGCATTTTGTTCTGAACTCTGGATATGATTTTAGGTAAGTCCATGTACATTTTAGAAGAGGAGAATGCCTATAATGTTTATCCTATTTTTACAATGGTCTGTGACTCTCAAATTTCTAAGAATCATAATGTACAGTGACAGTGACCATTAAAATAACTGAATAGCATTTCAGTTATTGATATGTGGCAATTTATTTAACCGTTTCTGTATACAGGAGCTAGATTGATTCTAATTTTTACTCTTATGACTAATATTGTCATGAGTAACCATTTTTTAGCTAGGTATTTGAACGAATCCTTCTTAAAACTAATTTCTATGATTGAAATTGCCTACAGAAAGCATATGCACATTTTAAGGCTTTTGGCATGTATTGCTAAATTATCCTCTAGAATGGGTGTATTAGCTCTGTTACCAGAAAATCCTATAAATTAGCTAATTTTATAGACTAAAAATGGTCTACGGTGTCTGTGGTCATAAACTAGTGAAGAAAACTGGCCATAATAATTAAACATATTGAGTTATGTTTCTCTCTTACTACAGATATATGATAGATATATGATGCATAAACTTCTGTAGTTGCACTTCTGCACCTTTAGTACTAGTAAAAAGCCGAGCTCCAGTTGCAAAAAAAAAAAAAAAAAAAAAAAAAAAAAAGCCTCTTAATAATGGCAGCCAGCCACACTCATTCCATTGCTTACCTGCTGTGGATCCATGCAGAGTGGTCTGGCTTCATCATCCTTAGAATTTTCCATGACATACCTCGTGAGGCAGTCATCTCTCAGCTACACTACAAAATACATGCATTTACAACTTTGGTAGACATCCCCTGGCTTCTACCTGCTGCTGGGATACAAACACTTCTATACCGTCTCAGATCCTCTGCTGTGACAGAAACGTTGTCAGATAAATCGAAAGTCCAGATTGGGATTTGGCTACCTGCCTGTGTGATATGTTGATATCAATGGGAAACATTTGTAAGCCTCCAAAACTGTTTTTTTTTTTTCTTGGTCCAAGATACAAAATCTTTTCCCATGCAATACTCATCTTGAAGAACTGTAAGGAACCAAGTTTATGATTTATAGTTATTCATATTTGAAGTGATTTGTGGTTTTCTTTCTGTGTGGAGCTGGACACAAAATGAAGCCTTCCGATGACACTGCACATTGCAGTTTCTGGACTTGAATATTTTCAGTTTATGGGTTTTCATTTCTGCATTTGAGTGCATCGGTATTATTGTTGAGAAAGTTTTCAAAATAGATTTTACTTCTTTTTATCTCTTTCTCTTTTACTCTCACACTTCCAACTACTTTCTGGCATTCTCAGGCATTCCATCTTATGTGACTTGGAATAACAGAAATGGCATTTTTTTGGTAACGCTGAATGATATCCCCATTCAATAAATGCTACTTGGATAACTGGCTAGACATATGCAGAAGATTCAAAATAGACCCCTTTCACTTACACAAAAATCAACTCAAAATGAATTAAAGACTTAACTGTAAAACCTAAAACTATAAAGACTAGAAAAAAAATTGTAGCAAATACCACTCTGAACACTGGCCCAGGCAAAGGCTTCATTACCAAACTCTGAAAGCAATTGCAACAAAAACAAAAATCGACAAATGGGACCTAGTTAAACTAAAGAGTTCTGTCTAATAAAAGAAACTATCAACAGAGTAAACAGACAACCTGTAGAATTGAAGACAATGTTTGTAAACTATGAATTCAACAAAGGTCTAATATCCAGAATCTATAAGGAATTCAAACAAATCAACAAGAAAAATAATTTAAAAAATGGGCAAAGGACATGAACAGACACTTCTCGAAAGAAGACATATATGTAGCCAACAAACGTATGAAAAAATGCTCAATATCATTGATCATCAGAGACATGTGAATCAAAATCATAACAAGATACCATCCCATACCAGTCAGAATGGCTATTGTTAAAAAGTCAAAAAATAACAGATTCTGGTGAGATTGTGGATAAAAGTTATACCCCTATCCATTACACTGCTGGTGGGAATGTAAGTTAGTTCAGCAACTGTAAAAGGCAGTGTGGCTATTCCTCAAAGAACTTAAAAAAGACTCACCATTCAACTGAACAATTCTATTATTGGGTATATACCCAAAAGAATATAAATCATTTTGCCATAAAGACACATGCATGTGTATGTACATCACAGTACCATTCACACTAGCAAAGACATGGAATTAACATAGCTGCCCATTGATGTCAGACTGGAGAAAGAAAAGTTGGTACATGTTTACCATACAATACTATGTGCTATAAAAAAAAAAAATGAGACAATGGCTTTTTCAACAACATGGATGGAGCTGGAGGCCATAATCCTAAATGAATTAATGCAATAACAGAGAACCAAATACCTTGTGTTCTCTCAAAACATTGAATACACATGGACACAAAGAAGGGAACAATAAGACACTGAGATCTATTTGAAGGTGGAGGATTTGGTGAGGGTGAGAATTGAAAAGACTACTTATTAGGTATTATGCTGATTACATGGGTGACACCAAATTCCCATGACACTCAATTTACCCATGTAACCAATCTGCACATGTACCCCTTAAACCTATAATAAAAATTAGAAAGAAAAAATTAAAAAATTAGAGACATATTTTATAGTATTTCAATGGAATAAGCTGGATTACAACAAATACATCTATACTATAAGATAAAGAATCTCTGTTTTCCTGTCTTGAAAGACAAATAAAACACTGTGAACATCTGACATCTGAATCCAAAAGTTGGGAATGTAAAGCAAAGTTTAAATTTCTATTGTTTAGGACTAAATATGAAATAAAATTGCTTAAAAACCTCTTGCATTAGAACATTCAAATGTTTATTCATAGTATTTTCATTCTTATTCTGGCCCATACATTGCTGGATGAAGCCAGTTTATTCTAAAAATTGATACATATTTCATTTTGTGTCTCTTTTAAAGACATTTGTGAAATTTAATTAAATCAGTTGAAGAAAAGTAAAGACTTCCAAAGACTCAACTGTCAATACAGCATTGTGTTTGAGTGCACAGCCTCTGGAATGGTGCAGAACTGGATTTAAACCTCAATTCTGCCAAAACCTACCTCGTATCTACATTACGTTAGTTACGTTATCTTTCTGAGTCTATTTCTTGATATATTAAAAAGGGCATATCAATATGAACCTTATAAATTGTTATAAAAATTGAATGAGATAATTATTTAGTGTTTAAAATGATCCCTGGTACATAAATGGCTCTCCTTACGTGGAAATCAACATCCTGGCATACAGTAGGTGCTCAGTGAAGACTTGTTCAATAATAGAGTAGAATATCTTTCTAAAGAATGCAGGATTAAGAATAAATTTTCGGCCGTGGCTCACGCCTGTAATCCCTGCACTTTGGGAGGCTGAGGCGGGCGGATCACGAGGTCAGGAGATCGAGACCATCCTGGCTAACACGGTGAAACCCCGTCTCTACTAAAATACAAAAAATTAGCCGGGCGCGTTTGCTGGCGCCTGTAGTCCCAGCTACTCGGGAGGCTGAGGCAGGAGAATGGCGCGAACCCAGGAGGCGGAGCTTGCAGTGAGCCGAGATGGTGCCACTGCACTCCAGCCTGGGCGACAAAGTGAAGAATCCGCCTCAAAAAAAAATAAAAATAAAAATAAATTTTCAAGTTTGTGTTTAAACATTGTGCAGAATATGAGAAAAAGGTATCAAGAGGACATTTTTTCCTGCTTAGTGCTGTCCATTGCTGCAGTCTCATGCATTGAGCACTTGGAAATTCCTGAAAGATTTTTCATGCACTATTGCTAATCTTTTGTTAGTTTCCTACTTCCTGTGGTAGGAAGGACTCTGCAATAACCTGAGATCACATAACAACTTGGCTGCTGCTGCCTCATATTTTAATTGCTTTCATCTTGCATCTCTGTATTTGAAGAAAATCAATATAAAAATCTATTGAAATTTACATTCATTTGTATTTTTAGAAATTTTAAAATACTTCACCCACATTGTCTCATATAATACCGGTAATGGCCTTGTAAAGTCTGAAATTCATAGATAAAGAATTTGAGCATAAAGTTGTGACATGGTTGAATGTCTATAGGAATAAGCAAAGCCTGTCTCCTAACTCTTGATTCCCTGCCTGTCACCTCCAGTTTAGCCATGACACTCCTCATACTTACCCATAAAGCAATAGTTATTTCTGGTGTGTTTCCCTGGAGGGCTTCCTCTGCACAGTAGTCAAATGTCCAATCATAATCATTCCTTTTCAGATTAAAGCTCTGATCTCCCTGGGAGATCAAAGGGTAGATGTCCTCTAGAGAACCAGCTTTAAACCTTTAATTTTCCTTGTGATGTTAATATGAATGAAGAGTCTTAGGGAAAATTGCAGGTGAAACAAATACATGCGCATGAGAAGCCAGGGCTTGGAAGGCTTGAAATTCAGCTGCTGTATCAATTAGAAATTTGGCCCAGAGTCATAATTCCCCCTTCTTTGTGCACATTTTCATAAAACTCTATGTAAGTTAAAGGCTAAAAATATATGTTAATGTTTAATGCTTTTCAATTTTGGACCAAACTGTTAACCCCTGCTGTCAGGTTCCAACCCAAGCCGGGGTCCAAGGGGAGGAGGTGGACAGGTGGCAGGTAGCTGAAAGAACACTTGAGGGACCCATAGGTAGATGAAGTATGGCTTAACTCTCTCTCTCTCTCTATCAGCTTTTGTCTCAGCCACCATCTCTAGCCACATCCCCGCTCAGTGCTGGCTCCACAGCTCCTGCCACCCCCACACCTGCAGCTGCAGTCCCTGGTGTGCTCGCCACTTCCTGGCTCCCCATTGTCCACTTGCAAGGCGGTCAGGAGCTCTGTCTCTCAGAATCAGCAGTGCAGTTCAGTTATGTTACTTACAGACAATAGTGACTTAGAGCCAGGTGATGAGCCCACCCATAACATGGTTATATAACTGTGATTATATAATGCATGAGATTGTGTGTGTGCCTGCACTCCAATCCTGCTGTGTCATCTTGCACCAGATATTTACCTCAACCTATTCTTGACTGAAGTACAGGTATTTTCCTTACACTCCACCCACTAGGCCAAGGGAGTTCTTCTAGTAGGGAGACATACCCACAGGGCAGAACCCCCAGGCCAGTCCCCCAAGGAATGGTCAATCATGGAGGCCATGTATTAAATACCCAAGGAGTGACTTGTAAATCATACTGTAGACTCTCCCATCAGGGGACTACAATAGCCAGCCATCTGCAGTGGGGGGCTTGGAAGGTCCATGGCCAAAGCCAGGTTTTTGTTCCCCTTCCTTTAGGGGTGTTGAGGCAGACCACAACAGATTCCATTCATCCCCATAACTGGTTGGAGGAGGTCATCCTTCCTCCCTTAGGTCTTGCCACATGTCTTGGCCCCAAACGGGCCAGTGACCAACTAGTCAATTCTGTATCTTCCAGGTAGTTAACCACAGGTTAAGCCTCAATAAACTGCCCAACTATTGGTGCAGATTACCATAGGTGTCACCTCCTTGGTGATCACCATCCACACTGCTCTGAGTTCAGCCCATTGGCTACTTCGTCCACACCCAGTATCAAACCATATGCTATCAGTATAAAGCTGGACCACAACAGTGGTCAAGGTAGAAGTAGCACCCTGGATGGACCCATCCATATATCATGCCCCATCATGGATGCGGGTGGGGGGGAGGCCCTGTTTAAACAGTTATGACTCAGGGTCTAAGGGTGCCTCAGGCTGACCCATGGCCTTATCTTGAATCAGGACTACAGGTCCCAAGACTTCTCATAATTCTATTAAGGGGCTCATACTCAGAGTATTCCTCCGTTCTAAGTAGGCACCCCACTTTGCTAAAGTGGATGACTGTGCCATCCCATTCCTGGGGGTTGTTACCCATGAACATATCCACCTCCCTATTGGGTAAGTTGTCTACATAATGACCATAGTCTGTCCCATTACACTCTCATGAGCCTGAAGGGCAGCATATGAAGCTGCTAACTGCTTTTCTGTTAATGCGTACTGGAGCTCAGCTCCCTTTCAAAGTTGAGATTAAAAGCCTACGTTCTGTTCTAAAGTGCTCCATGTGCTGCTGTGGGCCCCATCCAAACCCATCTGTTGTCACATGCACATCAAGCTCAAATGGGTGCTCCTGGTCAATGATTTGTAGGGTCTGTGCTTGCTTAATAGCCCACTTGGATACCAAAAATGTTGTCTCAGCTTCATTGTCTGAAACCCAAGTAGCCCCCTTTTCTGTCAACCGATACAATGGTTTTATCATTTGAGCCAAATGGGGCACAAACACCCAGCAATACCCCAGGAGGCCCACAAAGGTCTGCAGTTGCACAACTGTGGTGGGCCAGGGATATGACTCTTAAAAATTTGGCAGGCAATCCTGGTCCTTGGACCCTGGATTTATGGGTTGTCCAACCACATGTGTTAAAATCTTGTCACAAGAGGGGTGTCGCTGCTTGTAACTCTGCAAGAGAATCAAACATTAACATAATATCATCAACATAATGGAACAGGTGGACCCCCTTTGGACATTACCAGGTGGCTAAATCTGTGACAACGAGACCGTGACACATGGTGGGGCTATGCACATAGCCCTGCAGCAACATTGTAAAAGTCCATTGTCGCCCTTCTCATGTGAATGCAAACTGTTCCTTGCTCTCTAGAGCAATGTCAGTTGAGAAGAATGCATGAGTCAAGTCCACCACATAGTGGTACTGTCCCTATTACATTGTCAAGTAATCCATCAAATCCATGATAGATGGCATAGCTGCCAAGCCATGTAAAATATCCACTCCCAAAATGTAATTCAGGTATAGGGGAGACAAACACAGTGTATAAGTGGGGAGCCAAGCAGTTGATGCCAGCGTGCGAAGATACAGGTTACACTCAATGACCAGCCTTCATAGCCATGTATATATGTAGCCTTGCCTGGAAACTTATCCCAGTTCCCATAGACAAGGCTATAATCTGCACCAGTATCTGCCAGTGCCAGCACCCACTGTACCTTGGTAGGGGACCAGTGGATTGCCAATTTCATATGTGGCCTCTGGTCATCCAATGTCCCACCAAGCTGGGCACCTCAGCCAATTCCCTAATCAAACACAAAAGGCTGTATTCCTCCACTCATCTGCAAGTAATACATGAGCTGGAGCATCCAGGCAGGACTGATTGAGCAGCATCATCCTGCACCATCGTGGGCATTTACTGGAAATGCTGCTCCAGGGACCATCACCTCCACAAAGTTAACAGCACTTCCCAGGTGGGTAGGGGTTTCCCTGAATGCTGTCAACATTGTTTGCCTAACTCATGCAACTCAGCGGGGGTGTAGGCACCATAAGAAGTGTGCTCCACCACAGTAGTGGGTTCCTGGGCCCACCCTTGGGTCTGAAGTAGCTGTTCATGCTCTATTTTCTGGTGGACCAAGGAGCAAGCCCACAGAGGGAGTTTTTGCTCCTTGGTATCAGACTAAGTGGGAGTTTCCAACTTGCGCTGCATCCTGCAGGGACTGAGCATGCACTTTCCTTAGCACAGCAAAAACGCCTACCTAACTTTGCCAGCAAAGACTCACTCTTTCTTGGTGCAGTGTGCTTCCAGGTGCTTCAGTGCCTTCTCCGTGCTCATGGGGGACTCATCCACCACCAGTCATGTTTCCACCGGAGCCCATGCAAGGAGCATGGCCACATAGTCAACCCGGGATTATCGGAGACCGAGGGCTCACTCACCTTAGAACGCTGCCAAATATGCCAAATGTCAGGTTCCCACCCAAGCTGGGATCCAAGGGGAGCTGGTGGATGGGTGGCAGGTAGTTCAAAGAACACTCAAGTGACTGTAGGTAGATGGGATATGGCTTTCTTCTTTCTCTCTCCATAAGCCTTTTTCTCGACTTCCTGCTCTGACTGCAGCCCCTCAGCACCGGCTCTGCACCTCCTGCCACCCCCATGCCTACAACTAAACTCCTTGGTGCACTCGCCTCTTCCTGTCTCCCATCTGTCCACCTGCAAGGTGGCCAGTGGCTCTCTCTCTTTAAGTCAACAGCGCAATTCAGTTATGTTACTCACAGACAATAGTGGCTCAGAGCCAGGTGATGAGCCCACCCATAACATGGTTACATGACTGTGGTTATCTAATGTATGGGAGTCTGCGCCTGCACTCCAGTGCTGCTGTGTCATGCTACACCAGATGTTTACCTCAGCCTATTCTTGACTGAAGCACAGCCATTCTCCTTACACCTGCTTTTTTCCCTTATTTAATGTTCACAACACATTCACAAGGTAGTATCGTCTTAAGGGAGCAGAGAGAAAAGGGGGTTAACTAACTTGCCCAAAGTCATATGCCTTTTAAATATTGGAGTCAGGATTAGAATCTAGATTGGTCTAAATATGAAACTCATGATTTGTCTAACAATATTAAATTGCTATTGTGTTCTTCCTAGACCTTCTTAGAATCTGAAAAAAAAAATAGAATATTGATCACTATAAGAGCTCTTTGCCATGAATCTTAGCAGTGTTACTTGACTAATATTAAGTCAAACTTTGGACTATCCCTTTCTTGCCTCCAAAATGAATAAATAATGCCTCTTCTCTACCCCCATAATGTATGCAGAGATGGAAGTGAAGATGTACAAAGTCTCGCTCTTCTGCTATCATTTAACTCTCATTGTCAATCATCTTCAAAGCGTGGTTCTTCGTATTAAAATATCAAAAATATTCATATTCTAAAATTTAAATTTGGAGAAACAGTTTTTCAATCCATGTTATATTGTGTGACCACTTCAAAACAGATTTTCTAGCAAAACTAACCAAAAATCAAACTAACAACTAAATAAAAACCCATGGAAACCACAAACATTTCCCAAAGGTTAGATATTTAAAACCTTTGAAGGCACCTCCTTGTTGAGAGAACAGAGCACTGATTCCTAGTTCTCTGCTATGTAACCTAAACTCCCTTTCTTAGCTAATTCTCTATTCACTCAAATCCAGCAAAGAACAAATACTTTATTTTTAATACTTTATATACGTTCTTCATCAGCTTCATGAGTTTTTTTTTTTCTCTTGCTTAGAATGTCCTTCTTCCATAAAAACATTGACCCTTCCTCTATAAAGACAAATCCAGCTCATCTTTACCAGGAAGTAAGACCCACCTGCATCATATAGCTTAATGCTGAAGATTGAAAGCTGAGAATACCTGTGTCAACAAGGCTTAACTATTCCAAGAAAATTTTAAGCCAATAAACAACTTTGCTGATTGTTTCATGATATTCCTGCATATCAATGTATCTGAATAAGTAGTTTGCTCATCTGGGCAAATGTTTCTCATAGGATAATGGTTACTCAGCTGGGCAAAAAAGGTTGCTTCTCAAACAGTTTACTTATTAAGATTTGCTTCACTGTGCTGTGTGCACCAATACTGAACAATTATATTATTTTTCCATTCAAATTTGGTACCTACCCTAAAAGACTTGATTTAAATTACTGGAGGTTAGATCCCGAAGTTTATAAATATCTTTGGCTGATCTCTCCTGGTAAGAGACCACTAGGTCTCTGCCAAAGTGCTGCATATTACTTTACTGGGTTTCATGCTGCTTTCTTTATTGAAGACTGTTATCATGCTGGGATTTTTTTGTTTATTTTTGGTTTTGTTTTTGTCTATAGTCAACAATGTTGTATTTTATTATTCAGATTTTTTTCAGAGGCAAGCAATAGAAACCCCAACTGAAAATTACTTAAAAAAAGGGCTTTTTTTTCCTCATGTGACTGAATAACCACAGAAAAACATAGAGTCAGGGTTTCTAGAGGGTTATAAATGTTGTTACCAGAATTCATCTCTGATCTCCCAAATCTTATCTCCAGATGGTTTCTTCTCAGGTAAGAATGCTTATTGTAGAACACGTTTGCATTTGGTTCCAGACTGAAATCCTCCCTAAGTCTGAGTTCGAGAAGCAGACTTTGAGAAAAAGATTCAAGTCCAAGTACTTTACTTGAGAGGTACAGGAAATGCCAGTGGAATGTAAGATAGGGAAAAAAATTTTTTAAGAAGTCAATAATGTGCATTATTAAATCAACTATCAATGTGGGCAACTAAAGCTTGACTTTATAGGGTGATTTGTTGCAACAGATACCCCAAATTTGTACCACCTTAAACCAGGAAGATTGAATACTTGTACTCCAACTACCATTGGTTATTTGTAGCAAGCATATTCAGACTGATGTACCTGAGGTTAGAGCAGACATATATTACTTTAGAGAAGGTCTTTCAGAGGCAACCATACGCAAACATCTGTAACTGGAAGTTGCCAGACATGCAGTAAAATCAGAAGGCCCAGAGAATATTGACAAGGTATCTTAAATAACTACTATATACATACCCCAAGTCTTCTGCATGTACAATAGTAAAATTATTTTTCTTAGGACTAGCTTAAGTCATTTGACTGCAAGAATTGATCACTGCAAAAACTAGGAAGAGAGTGATATCGGTAATAAATGTCAGAGTAACAACCTCCAAACATCTTATCCTTCATAAATCCATGAGAACACTGGCAGACATTTTCAGTCTTTTTCAGAACTCTGATGATTAACCAAAAGTTTGCAGATATCTAGGGAGTGTTTATTCAAGGAAAATTCTCAATGTTGATAAGAACAGTGAGATTTGGAGGGTTTTAACTACCCCTATTTTAATTCTTCTCATCTGAGCTCCACAGCAACATAGAAAACCACCCACTTACAATCATGGAGAAACCCAGCATCCTGGAAGCCACTGGAGAGAAAAGGATGAGGTTAAATCTACTTCAAGACCCTCCGGATAGTTTTTATTATTTTACATGTTAAACACAAAAGTAAACATTGGCTTAGCACATAACACAGTGATTCCATTCATAGTATGTACACCAGATAATTGAAATTATATATTACTACAAAAACTTGTACATGAATGTTTCCACCTTTGGGGCCCAAAGGTAGAAACAACTCAAAAGTCTGCCAAATGGTAGGTAGATGAACAAAATGTGTTACATTATTTAGCCATAAAAATAAATGAAGTAATGACAAATATTACAATGTGGATAAACATTGGAAAAAGTATACCAAGTAAAAGAAGTTAGACATAAAAGGGTGCCTATTGTATGATTCCATTTGTATGAAATGTGCAGACAGGAAAATACAAAGAGAAGGAAAGTTGATTAGTGATTGCCAAAGGCTGATGGTGATTAGGAATGAGGAATGACTGATAATAGGTACAAAGTTTCTTTTTCAGGCAATAACATTGTTCTGAAAATTAGATATTGATGATAGTTGCACAACTATGTATCTAGGCTGAAGACTAATGAACTATGTACTTCAAAAGTTTTATGCTATTTGTATTATATATTCATTTTTACAGAAAAAAAATCCTGTTTTGTCTGGCCTGGGTTAAATACTCACTCCTGTGGAATGAGAGAGGTTTCAACATACACTGAAACTCAGTGGTTACAAAGGAAATTAAAGGTGATGTTAGCAGAAAGAGGAGTGGGTGCCACCCTAGCAAAAGTAACTTTCCTTGACATACCATTTTCCATAAATGAAACCTATTTTTCAAACTATAAGAAAGTTCTCTCCTATTCTCAGTTCCATATTTAGTGCTTTATTTGTACACCCATTGATATAGTTTGGCTCTGTGTCCTCACAAAAATCTCACTTGAATGGTAATAATCCCCACATGTCAAGGAGGGGGACTAGGTGGAGATAATTAAATCATAGGGACAGTTTTCCCCATGATGTTCTTGTAATAATGAGTGAGTTCTCACAAGAGTTAGTGGTTTTATAAGGGGCTTCCCCCTTCACTCTGCCCTCATCCTCTCCCCTGTTGCCCGTGAAGTTGTGCCTTCCATCATGATTGTAAGTTTCCTGGGGCCTCCCCAGCCATGTGGAACTCTGAGTCAATTAAATCTCTTTCCTTTATAAATTACCCAATCTGGGGTATTTCTTCATAGCTTCATGAGAACACACTAGTACACCCATCAAACTCTCTTTACCCTATACCTTTTATTTATGGTTGTCTATATGTGTGTTTTTTCTCCTTTTTATGCAATGGATAAAAATCTTATTTTATAAAATTATGCAAAGAAAATAAAGGTTTTTCTGCATGTGTGATACAATTTAATTTATGGCAAAATTATTTATTTCATATAAGGTGAGAGAAATGATTTTACCTCAGGGCAATATCTAGATTCTAGATGTAGGGCAGGGCTGACATGTCATGCAAAAGTGTTTAGACGATAGAAACCACCAGTCTTTGATGTCCTTACCACATTGACACCTGTTAAGATCTGTGGTAGTCTAAGTTTTTTTGTATTCTTGGGTATTGGCTTATACCTGTTCTTACTGACATTCTTTTGTGTCTGACGAATTATTTCAAGGCTCCTTCAGAGGCTCTCTCTGTCATTTCTGGGTGTGTATCATAAATGCTTTTTGTTGTTGTTGTTGTTTTGCTACTCCTATGCCTTCTTGAAGGTTGTGACACTCTGAGTCTTTCTAAGGCTTCCTCAGCCTAAGCCATTCACATTTATTTTCATTTATACTCAAGTCTTTAAGAGATCTCTATGTCACTGTTGCCAATTCTATTGGCAGTAAAATTGAGAGGAAGTTCGTTATAGGTGAAAATTTTAGTGGATGAATGAAGTGAGGACCCCTGTATTACATATCAAAAATATTTTGCAGAGATTCTTTTATTTTCCTATGTTCTAGGTGAAGTTGCTGGATAATTGATAAGCCACTGTAGTCACCTAGCACTGGTAAATACAGAGAACACAGGTTGTATATTACCTGAGTACCTTTGACAATTGGCTCACTTTCTGAGATGCGATCACAGCTCACTACAGCCTTGATCTCCTGGGCTCACATGATTAAACTCCTGAGTAGCTGGGACCACAGATGTGCTCCACCATGCCAAGCTATGCTTTCTTGTTAGTTTTAGAGCTGGGGTTTTCACTATATTACCCAGGCTGGTCTCAAACTCCTAGGCTCAAGTGATCCTTCTGCCTTGGCCTCCGAAAGTGTTAGAATTTATAGTCATGAGCCACAGCATCCACCCCTAAACCTCTTTTTAATTGATTGTCAAGTGTGAATAATAATGATAGTTTCATCTTGTAGTTATTGTAAAGATTATAAATTACATGTTGTTTATAAATTAGCACATTATATGTGTGTGTGTGTGTGTGTGTATATATACACACACACACATATATATATATATATATATATATAGTAAGGCTTCAATGAATAGTAGTTATTATTTGAGTGAATTGGAGGATTTATTAAGAAGCATATTAGTGCTTTCTTTTCTTGATGTATGTTTGCTTTGTTTGCTTTGTTTTATTGGGTTTCAGCATCAGTATATAATTATCTTCATATATCCCCATCTAATCATTCAAAGAGAAGCTAGGCTATTTTTATAACATGTGACTGAAGTAACAAGGGTAAAACAATAGAGCTTTAAAGCTGAAAAGCGTTATTTTGGAGACTGATATTGTTTGGCTGTGTCTCCACCCAAATCTCAACTTGAATTGTATCTCCCAGAATTCCCACGTGTTCAGGGAAGGACTCAGAGATAGGTAATTAAACCAAGGGGGCTTTTCTTTCCTGTGCTATTCTCATAATAGTAAATAAGTCTCATGAGATCTGACAGGTTTATCAGGGGTTTCCACTTATGCTTCTTCCTCATTTTCTCTTGCTGCTACCATGTAAGAAGAGCTTTTCACCTCTTGCCATGATTCTGAGGCCTCCCCAGCCATGTGGAACTGCAAGTCCAGTTAAACCTTGTTTTGTTTCCAGTTTCAGGTATGTTTTTATCAGCAGTGTGAAAACAAACTAATATAGTAAATTGTTACCAGGAGTGGGATGTTGCTGAAAAGATACCCAAAAATGTGGAAGCAACTTTGGAAATGGGTAAGAGGCAGAGATTGGAACAGTTTGAAGGGCTCAGATGAATACAGGAAAATGTGGGAAAATTTGGAACTTTCTAGAGATTTGTTGAATGGCATTGCCCAAAATCCTAATAGCGATATGGTCAATAACATTCAAGCCAAGGTGGTCTTAGATGGAGATGAGGAACTTGTTGGGAACTGAAGCAAAGTTGACTCTCTCTTGTTATGTTTTAGCAAAAAGAGTGGTAGTATTTTGCCCCATCCTAGAAATTTGTGGAACTTTGAACTTGAAAGAGGTGATTTAGGGTATCTGGCAGAAGAAATTTCTTAGCAGGAAAGCATTCAAGAGGTGACATGGGCACTATTAAATGCACTCCATTTTATAAGGGAGGCAGAGCATAAAACTTTGGAAAATTTGCCACCTGACTATGTGATTAAAAAAGAAAAACCCATTTTCTAGGGGGAAATTCAAGCTGGCTGCAGAAATTTTGCATAAGTAGCAAGGAGCCTAATGTTAATCCCCAAGACAATGGAGAAAATGTCTCCAGGCCATGTCGGAGACTTTCATGGCTGCCCCTCCCATCACAGGCCTCGAGGATCAGGATTAAAAGATGGTTTCCTGGGTCTGACCCAGGGTTCCCATGCTGTGTACAGTCTGCGGACTTGGTGTTCTGTGTCCCAGCTGCTCCAGCTGTGGCTGAAAGAGGCCAACATAGAACTTGGGCTGTGGCTTCAGAGGTTGGAATCCCCAAGCCTTGGCAGCTTCCACATGGTGTTTAGCCATGAGTGCACAGAAGTCAAGAATTAAGGTTTGGGAACTTCCACCTAGATTTCAGAAGATGAATGGAAATGCCTGGACGCCCAGGCAAAAGTTTGCTGCAGGAGTGGGGCCCTCATGGATAACCTCTGCTAGGGCAGCACAGAAGGGAAATGTAGGGTCGGTGCCCCCACACAGAGTCCCTACTGGGCCACCATGTTGTGAAGCTGTAGGAAGAGGGCTACTGTCTTCTAGACACCAGAATTGTAGACCCACTGACAGCTTGTACCATGTGCCTGAAAAAGCCGCAGACAATCAGTGCCAGTCCATGAAAGCAGCCTGGAGGAAGCTGTACCCTGAAAAGCCACAGGGGCAGAGCTGCCCAAGACCATGGGAACCCAACTTTTGCATCACCATGACCTGAATGCGAGACCTGGAGTCAAAAGAGGTCATTTTGGAGCTTTAAAATTTGACTGCCCTACTGGATTTTGGACTTGCCTGGGTCCTGTAACCCCTCTGTTTTAGACAGTTTCTTCCATATGCAATGGCTGTATTTATCTAATACCTGTACCCCCATTGTATCTAGGAAGTAACTAGCTTGCTTTTGATTTTACAGGTTCATAGGCAGAAGGGACTTGCTTCATCTCAGATGAGAATTTGGACTATAAACTTTGGGTTAATACTGAAATGAGTTAAGATTTTGTGGGACTGTTGGGAAGGCATGATTGGTTTTGAAATGTGAGGCCATGAAATTTGAAGGGGCCAGGGGTGGAACAATGGTTTGGCTGTGTCTCCACCCAAATCTCAACTTGAATTGTATCTCCCAGAATTCCCACGTGTTGTGGGAGTGACCCAAGGGAAAGGAATTGAATCACGGGGGCCAATCTTTCCCATTACTATCACTCATAATGAATAAGTCTCATGAGATCTGATGGGTTTATCAGGGGTTTCTGTTTTTTTTTGCTTCTTCATTTTCTCTTGACGCCACCATGTAAGAAGAGCCTTTTGCCTCCTGCCATGATTCTGAAGTCTCATGTGGCCATGTGGAACTGTAAGTCCAACTAAACCTTTTTTTGTTCTCAGTTTTGGGGATGTCTTTATCAGAAGCACAAAAACAAACTAATACAGAGATCCTCTAGTACACAAATAATCCTTGCATGCTAGCCTGGATTAATTGGTTGTTTTTGCACAGACTTCAAATGTGGAGATTAAATATATAGTAATGCATCACTTAACGATGGGGATATGCTCTGAGAAATGTGTCATTAAGAAATGTTGTCATTGTATGAATATCATAAGAGTGTACTTACATAAACCTAGATGGAATAGCCTATTACATATCTAGGCTATATGGTAGACCCTATTGCTTCTAGGTTACAAACCTGTACAGTGTTAGTGTACTGAATACTGTAGGCAATTGTAACACAATGGTAAGTCTTTGTGTATCTAAACATATGAAAGGTAGAGTAAAAATATATTATAACCTATAGAGCCACCATATATGTAGTCCATCACTGACCAAAACGTCACTATGAGGTTCATGGCTGTGTACATATTTCTGAAACCATACTAAAGGTTTGTATGAGAGAGTGCTGGGATCCATTAGTTGTGTCCATAAATAGTCCAGGATAGGAGAGAGATATCAGACAAGCCATATATTTGCTGTTCCTTGATCCTAGGCAACCTAATTTTTAAGAAGGTAATTGAAATTGACATGGATAAAATGACACTTCCAAGACTACATGGTTAGTTATTGTGTAACTTAATTTTCCCTAAATCTCACCAGCCTGTGCATTACAATTATTTTGTGGTGTACTATGTGAGAAGATATTTTTATATAACTTCATATTTTTCTACTCTGGCCATCTCATGAAGGGCTAGTCTCACAAACCCTTAGAATGGAGTTCTTTATCTGTGCTGCCAGTTCTATTGATGCCTTTATTAAAATTACTGATTTCCCTCTGCAAAGCTGCCAGATGCCCTAGTGTTTCCTTTTAATTTTGCTTGTGTCAGGACCACAGTGGTTTCTTATCTCTCCCTGGTATCTGTGTACCAAATTACCACCCCTGCCTCTGCTCTCTCTACAACAACAAAGCAACGACAAGAAAAAGCCTGGAGTTGCCATCAATAAGATCTTCCAAACAACCATCCCCAAATTCTTAGGCAATCAATTATAAATATCACCTGAGTAGTAGAAGAACGTCTCAGTAGACCCCAAGCCAATTTCCCACTAAATGCTCAGCTGAGACCATCTTGGCTATATTAGCCCAGATAAGAAATATAGTCATGCCTCCTGTGCCTTTGTATCATACATTTTTCTATAAAAAGCTCTGTGACTGAGCATGTAACTATGGATGTCAAAAGAAAAAACTAGCAGAAAAAATCAAACATTTCTTCAAAATGGAAACAGAAAATGGCTGATCAGTATATTGGAATATTGCATTTTTGGTACCCCTACATTTTCAGACTCTCTCTCTCTCTCCCTCTCTCCTTCAGAAATCATTTTGAGAGAGAACCTGATTTTCAGAATTAGATGTCTTCCCCCTTTTTAGTATGTTATCCACGCAATTATTAAATATTTCAAAAACTAGCTTAAAATCATTTTCAAAGAGATATTGACTGTTGCTTGTGTTTTGTGTTAGCTTGGAGAGATGACTTACCATAGAGTTATATAACTGAGTGCCTCTTTACCAATGACAAAGACAAAGCAATAAAAAGTATGTTTATTATGTTTCAAAATTATTGTGCCGATTCCTGACTCTTCTAAAGCAACAAGGTCTAGGTTTCGGTTATCCTTGTCTGATCTGTACAGTCTTGCAAAGCTGAAGAACAATCTGAGGACTCTTTCTCAAAGATCTTTCTCAACATGCTGGGTTACATGGACTTAGCTTTAACTCAACCTGCTTTTTGTCAGTAACTTACAGAATATAGGAAAACTCTATGATCTTGTTCTGTCAGCCATTTATTTTCTACAGTCTGAAACTCCTCTCACTCAGCAGGGGAGGAATGGAGTTCCAAGATCAAGGATACTTCACTTCAGTTTCCGTTATCTCTCTCAAGAGTGAATCATAAAAAATATCTGCTAAACTCTGCTTTTCATGTCATCTCTTTGCAACATCAATTTGCTGCTTTATAATTATTCATCCAAAGTTTTAAAGTTAGGAAATAATCAAGCCTAAAATAAAACATCAAATTTCAAAATCTCAGTAATACTTTGAAAAAAGAATGGCTTCATGGAAACTGAGTAAAATGGATTTTGAATGAGAATAAAGTTATAAATTTTTAAAGCAATTAACAAACAAAAATATGAGCATAAATGTTTCTACTTAAAAATCAGGTAATATGCAGGATCATTTTTCAAATATACTAAAAATAACCAATTATCTTCAAATGTTCATTTTTGTAACTGCCTGCTACAGTTATAAAGGAACACAGTAACAACTGGGAATAGGAAATTGGAAATTATATAGTTAAGTAATTTAAAGTATATTCTATTAGGTAGAATTTTTCTCTATTAACTGATACTGTCCTTGGCTAGAGAATTAAATTTTAATCTCAAAATTTATAAAAGCCAACTTTTGTCAGTTTGATAGTGAACTTCTGTTTTTATGCATAAATAAAAAAAGGTAAATATATACAATTTAAGTGGCTCTGAAGTAAAACCATTCTTTTTTTTTTTTTAACAAATTTTGCCTAAAATTAAATAATGTGGCAAAATTGTGCCAAGTTTGCTTCTTGAAACCAATTTCAGTATACTAATAAAAACCTGAGACAGTGAGATTTTATCTTTTGGAAAATACAACTATGCACGTAAAACCATGAAGACAATGACACTAAAGTCAAAGCATAAATAAAACTTGTGATAATCTATTTTCTCCTTGATTTGTACTCACTTGCAACATCTCAGAAGCACAAAAGGTGGTCATTCCAAATGGAAAATGGGAAAATACTGACTATGGAAACAGGATTTGGAATAGTGCAAAGAAATGGAGAAGAAAGATGCTGAAACTGGGTCCTTGACATTGATATAATGAGCATGCTTGTGTGCTTTGTTGTTGTTGTTGTTGTTGTTGTTGTTGTTGTTGTTATTGGTCAGGGATCACATTAAGGGAGAAGCTGAGCTTTGCATGTATTTCTCTGCTGGCTGGCTCCTTATCTTACAATGGACTGCTCACAAATCAAGTAATAATCAGATATGATTTGATGTATGCTTCAAATCAAATTGGATACCTTGAAGGAAAAGTACTACTTGAAGACTTGCTTGATTTTTAAACTAAGCAACATGACTGTGAATGTTTTGTCACTTAAGGAGAACAAAAAGTACTATCAAAACCCAATATTTGCATATCTTGAAGATAAATATATTCTACTCTAAAAAATATAATCAGGTTAAGATGCTGTAAATACACACAAATCAATACAATATTCTCATGGAATCTTCGTAGATTTGAATTTACCGACCTTTCAGATTGTAGAAGGATTAAGCTTGTTAAATTTAGAAAACCCGAGAATAAATATCTCATACACTTTACTTTCTAATGTAAGCTCATTTTTATAGCCAATTTGATCCTCTTGATGTTCTGCTCTTAAATCTTGTCTTTTTGCCCTCTTCGGGAATCTTGTGTCTTGAACTATCCCTCTGATTATTTTCACTTATCCAGTTGCTGCTTACTCTTTGAGACATGGCTAAAAATATTATCTTCCCATGGAACCTTTTCTGACCTGTCTAGCACATATTCACTTCTGTTTTTAAGGTTAATTTCTGCAGCCTTCATTCTTTCTACTACTCATCAAACACTTTTATATTTTTGGTGTACAGTATTCAATAAAATTATCTCATTGTAATTTTAACTACCCAAAACTCAGCTCAGTGACTCTAACTGATACTGAAATCCACTGAATAATAAAAATGTTCTTTGAAGGAAATAGAAAGCTTTAAATTATTGGAACCACTATGTCAAATTTTAGATGCTGCCTCAATTTCTCAGGATTGAGCAGACTCCAAGAAAACAAAGATTGCCCAGTTTGAAGAAATGATGTGAAGCAAAAATTTTGTTTCACATTGCTTATAAAATATGTTCAGACTCCTGAGCATGCAACATGGCATTCAAGGACCAGAAGGAAATCCCATGTGGATAGATCAGGGTGAATAAGGGAAAATCTAGGAAAGAATAAGTCCAGCGAGTCAGCGTAAGACTAGGTTGTGTGGGCTTTATAGGCAAACGAAAGCATGTTGGCATTTTCTAAATGAGATAAGCCAACATTGGAGCAACTACAAATATAAAGCAAATATTAATAGAACTGAAAGAAGGGATAATAGTAGAGGACTTCAAAAACCCATTTTCATTAATGGATATATCATCCAGAGAGAACATCAACAAATAAACATCAAACAAACTACACTAGAGACCTAACATTCCATCTAGCACCTGCAGATTACACATTCTTCTCAATTATTCATGGAACATTCTCTAAGAGAGATCAGATGTTTGGCCACAAAGCAAGTCTTAATAAATTTAATGAGGCTGAAATTTTATCAAGTATCTTTTCTGACCACAATGGTATCAAACTAGAAATCAATTACAAAAGACACTTTAGAAATTTGACAAATACATGGAAAATGAACAGTAAACTATTGAACAACCACTGAATCAATAAAGAGATTAAAAGGGAAATTAAAAATCTCTTGAGGCAAATGAAAATGGAAACATACAAATCTTCTAAAAAGGAACTTTATAGCAATAAACACTTACATCCAAAAAAGAAAAAATCTCAAATAAACAACCTAATGTTGCACCTCAGGGAACTAGAAAGAACTAGAATAAGCTAAGCCCAAACTTAATGGAAAGAAAGAAATCATAAAAATCAGAACAGAAATTAATAAAATAGAGATTGTAATAGCAACGGAAATACAGAGAGTTGTTTTTATAAAAAGATAAAATCAACAAACTGAAAGTTAGACTAAATAAGGAAAGGAGAGAAGACATAAAGTATCAGAAATTATCAGGAATACATTACAACTTATGCAGCAGAAATACAGAGGATCTTAAGAGACTATTACAAAAAAAGTATATACCAACAAATCAGATAATCCAGAAGAAACTGATATATTTATTGACATATACAATCTACCAAGATTAAATTATGATGAAATAGAAAGTTTGCACAGAACAATAATGATTAATTACATTGAAATGGTAACAAAATATATCTCATAAAAAAAAAAGCCCAGAACCTGATGGCATCACTGCTGAATTCTACCAAACATTTAAAAAAAAAAAAAAAAGCTAATTATTTTCAAATTATTTCAAAAAAAAATTGAAGGAGAGTGAATACTTCCAAAGGCATTTTATGAGACCATTCTCACCTTAATATCAAAACCAGAAAAGGATACTGTAAATAAGGAAAACTATAAGACAAAACCTGATGAATATCAATGCAAAATTTTTGAACTAAATACTAGCAAACCAAATTTAACAACACAATAAAAATATCATTCACCTGATCAAGTGGAATCCATTCCAGGAATGCAAGGGTGGTTCAACATATACAAAATAATAAATGCAATGCCTCATATTACATAATGAAATACAAAACCCATATCATCATTTCAGTAAATACAGAAAAATCATTTGACAAAATTCAACATTCTTCCACAATAAAACTCTCAACAGATTAGGTACAGAGGAAATGTAACTAAACACAATAAAGGCCATATATCAGAAATCCATAGAGAAAAATTTCAACACTCAAATGTTGAAAGCTTTTCCTTAAGGTCAGGAACAATATAAGGATACCCACTCTTACCAATTCTTTTCAACATAATATTGAAAGTTCTACCCAGAGCAATTAATCAAGAGAGAGAAATAAGAGACATTCTAATAGAAAAATAAAAAAAGAGGTGCAGTTGTTTCTGTTTACTGATGACGTGATCTTATATATAGAAAATCCTCAGGACTCCACACACACACACCAAAAAAACCTGTTAGAACTAATAAAGAATCCAGTAGAGTTATAGGCTACAATATCAACACACAAAAAATCAACAGTGTTTTAATACACTAACAGCAAACTATCTGAAAACTAAATCAAGAAAACTATCTCCTTAACAATAGTGACAAAAACAAAACAAAACAAAACAAAAAACCCTAGGAATTAATTTAACTGAGAAGGTGAAAAATATTTATCCTGAAAACTATAAAACTATGATGAACGAAAATTGAAGAAGACACAAATGAATGAGAAGACATTTCATGTTCGGAAATTGAAAAAAAAAAAAAAAAACTAGTATTGTTAAAATTTCCATATTACCCAAAGTGATCTACAGATTTAATGCAATTACATCAAATTGCCAATGACATTCTTCACAGAAATACAAAAATACATTCTAAAATTCTTATGGAAGCACAAAGACCTTGAATAGCTAAAGTAATCTTGAGCAAAAAGAATAAATCTTGATGCATCACACTACCTGACTTCAAAATATACTCCAAAGCTATCATAACCAGAATATCATCAAATACTGGCATCAAAACTGAAACACAGACCAAGAAAACAGAAGTGATAGCCCAGGAATAAATCCATATATTTATAGCCAACTGGTTTGAAACAGTTTCCAAGATTACAAAATAGAGAAAGAAGAGTCTCTTCAATAAATGGAGTTGGAAAAACTGGATATTTACATGTAGACGAATAAAAACAGACATTATCTCATACCACATACAAAAGTCAACTAAAAATGGATCATAAAATTAAATGTAAAACCTGAAAGTGTAAAACGACTACAAGAAAAAAAGAATAGGGACAAATGTCTGTGGCGTTGGCCCGGCAGTAATCTTTTGGATATGACACCAAAAGCACTGACAATAAATGCAAAAACAGACAATTGGTACTACATCACATAGAAAGCTCCTGCACAGAAAAAAACAACACAGTGAAAAGGCAACCTATGAAATGGAATGAAATTTTTTTAAATCATTAATCTGATAAAGGACTAATGTCCAAAATAAGAAATTCTCACAGTACAGGAGACAAAAAAGGAAATAACTCGATTTTTAAATGATCAAATGAAATGAATAAAATTAATAAACTCTGCTCCAAAGAAGACATACAAATGGCCACTAACTGTTGAAAAAGGTGCTCAATGTAACTAATTATCAGAAAAATTAAAATTAAACCTGTAGGATATTATATCACACCTGTTAGGATGGCTTCCATGTTTAAAAAATAACAAAAGATAGTAAATGTAGACAAGGATGTGGAAAAAAGGTAATTCTTCACACTTTTGGTGGAAGTGTAAGTTAGTACAGCTACTATGGAAAACAGTATGGAGATCCCTCACCAAATTAAAAATAGAACAGTCATGTGAATCTGTGATCTCACTACTAGATTTAAATCCAAAGGAAATGAATCATTATTTTAAAGAGATATCTGCATTACCATTTTTACTGCAGCATTAATCACAGTAATCAGTATATGAAATCAACTTAAATAGCTATCAGTGGATGAATGGATAAAGAAAATGCAGCATGTAAGTACAATAAAATATTATTCTGCTAAAAGAGAAGGAATTCCCCCCATTTGTGATAACATGTGGAACTTAAAGAACATTATTTGTAGGGAAATATGTCTGGCACAGAAAGACAAATACTGGATGATCTCACACTTATGTGGAATCTAAAAAAGCTGATCCAATATAAGTAGAGAGTAGATGGGGCTTACTAGAGGCTAAAACAGCTGGGGGAAGGGGATGGGGTGATGTTGGTAAAGGATACAAAATTTCAGTTATTTAGGAACAATAAGTTCAAGAGGTCTTTGTACAATATGATGACTATGGTTAAAAACAATGTACTGTATTCTTAAAAAATGCTAAAAGAGTAGAGACAAGGGTGGAACAAGATGGAAGACGAAAAGGCTGCACTGATCATTCCCTTGCAAGGAAACCAATTTAACAACTATCTACACACATAACAAAGCACCTTCATAAAGACCAAAAATCTGCTGAGTACTCACAGTGTTGGGTCTTAACTGTATGTCACTAAAAGAGGCATTGAAGACATAGGATAATCAGTCTTGAATCACCAGCACCACTCCTTTCCAGCTTCTAGGAGCAGGGACGTGGTACAGAGAGAGTTTCTGTGTACTGGTGAGAGGAAGAGCAAAAATTGTGAGGCATTGAACTCAGTGCTATCTTGTAGGGAAACTAGACAAAACTCAGCCAACACTTACCCACAGTAGGAGTATTTAAACTTATCTGCCCAAGTCAGAGGTCACAGTGGTCATAATTTGAGATCCTACAAGCCCCACCACCTCTGGCTAAGGTGCTCTAGGGACACAACAAACTTAAGACAATCTTGGACACAAAGACTGCAACTCCTGGTGAGTCATAGTGATGAACTGGGCCCAGAGTCAGTGGAATTGGGGGGACAGGTGAATTACTGAGATGCCAGCGGGAGCAGCTAAGGGAGTGCTAGCATCACCCCTCCCCTAACTCAGGTTGCACAGCTCATGGCTCCCAAAGGGATCCCTTCCTTTCATTTGAGAAAAGTAGAGGGAAGAGTGGAGAGGACTTCGTCTTGCATGTTGGATACTAGCTCAGCCACAGCATAATAGAGCACCAGGCAGAGGTGTGCATTCTCCTTTCCAGGCCCGAGCTCATGAACACTGTAGACACAAGATGGGCCAGCAAGGAATGTGCTGCCTTGAAGAGAAGGACCCAGTTCTGGCAGTATTCATCACCTGCTAACTGAAAAGTCCTTGGGTCCTGAATAACCAACAACACTCAGGTACATTCTTGAGTGCCTTGGATGAAACTCTGAGGCTTTCTAGCTTTAGATGAGACTCATAACATTCCCAGCTGTGGAGGCTACATTTAAAGCAGTGTGTACAGGGAAATTTATAGCACTAAATGCCCACAACAGAAAATAGGAAAGATCTAAAATCGACACCCTAACTTCACAATTAAAATGACTAGAGAAGCAAGAGCAAACAAACTCAAAAGCTAGCAGAAGGTAAGAAATAATTAAGATCAGAGCAGAACTGGAGGAGACAGAGACACCAAAAACCCTTCAAAAAAATCAATGAATTCAGGAGTTGATTTTTAGAAAAGATCAACAAAATCGATAGACCACTAGCAAGAATAATAAAGAAGAAAAGAGAGAAGAATCAAATAGACACAATAAAAAAATGATAAACGGGATATCACCACTGATGCCACAGAAATACAAACTACCATGAGAGAATACTATAAACACCTCTATGCAAATAAACTAGAGAATCTAGAAGAAACAGATAAATTCCTGGACACATACACCCTCCCAAGACTAAACCAGGAAGAAGCTGTATCTCTGAATAGACCAATAAAGGGCTCTGAAATTGAGGCAATAATTAATAGCCTACCAACCAAAAAATATGCAGGACCAGACAGATTCATGGCCAAATTTTACCAGAGGTACAAAGAGGAGCTGGTACCATTCCTTCTGAAATTATTCTGATGAGTAGAAAAAGAGGGAATCCTTCCTAACTCATTCTATGAGGCCAGCATTATCCTGATACCAAAGCCTGACAGAGACACACACAAAAAAGAGAATTTTAGACCAATATCCCTGATGAATATCGATGCAAAAATCCTCAATAAAATACTGGCAAACTGAATCCAGCAGCACATCAAAAAGCTTATCCATCACAATCAAGTTGGCTTCATCCCTGGGATGCAAGGCTGGTTCAACATATGCAAATCAATAAACGTAATTAATCACTTAAACAGAACCAATGATGAAAACCACATCATTACCTCAACAGATGCAGAAAAGGCCTTCGACAACATTCAACACTGCTTCATGCTAAAAACTCTCAGTAAACTGGGTATTGATGGAACGTATCTCAAAATAATAAGAGCTATTTATGATAAACCCACAGCCAATATCATACTACATGGGCAAAAACTGTAAGTATTTTCTTTGAAAACCGGCACAAGACAAGAATGCCTTCTCTCATTGCTCCTATTCAACATAGTGTTGAAAGTTCTGGCCAGGGCAATCAGGCAGGAGAAAGAAATAAAGGGTATTCAATTAGGAAAAGAGGAAGTCAAATTGTCCCTGTTTGCAGATGACATGATTGTATATTTAGTAAACCCCATCGTCTCAGCCCAAAATCTCCTTCAGCTGATAAGCAACTTCGGCAAAGTCTCAGGATACAAAATCAAGGTGCAAAAATTACAAGCATTCCTATACACCAATAACAGACAAACAGAGAGCCAAATCATGAGTGAACTCCCATTCACAATTGCTACAAAGAGAATTAAATACCTGAGAATCCCACATACAAAGGATGTGAAGGAACTTCTTCAAGGACAACTACAAACCACTGCTCAATGAAATAAAAGAGAACACAAACAAATGGAAGAACATGCCATGCTCATGGATAGGAAGAATCAATATCATGAAAATGGCCATACTGCCCACTGTAATTTATAGATTCAATACCATCACCATTAAGCTACCAATGACTTTCTTCACAGAATTGGAAAAAACTGCTTTAAAGTTCATATGGAGCCAAAAAAGACCCCGCATCTCCAAGACAATCCTAAGTCAAAAGAACAAAGCTGGAGGCATCATGCTACCTGACTTCAAACTATACTACAAGGCTACAGTGACCAAAGCAGCATGGTACTGGGACCAAAACAGAGATATAGACCAATGGAACAGAACGCAGACCTCAGAAATAACACCACACATCTACAACCATTTGATCTTTGACAACTCTCACAAAAACAAGGAATTGGGAAAGGATTCCCTATTTAATAAGTGGTGCTGGGAAAACTGGCTAGCCATATGTAGAAAGCTGAAACTGGATCCCTTCCTTACTACTTATACAAAAATTAATTCAAGACGGATTAATGAATTAAATGTTAGACCAAAACCATAAAAACCCTAGAAGAAAACCTAGGCAATATCATTCAGGACATAGGCATGGACAAGGGCTTCATGGAAGTGAAGGATATGAACAGACACCTCTCAAAAGAAGACATTTATGCAGCCAACAGATACGTGACAAAAATGCTCGTCATCACTGGTCATCAGAGAAATGCAAATCAAAACTACAATGAGGTACCATCTCACGCCAGTTACAATGAGGATCATTAAAAAGTCAGGAAACGAGATGTTGGAGAGGATGTGGAGAAATAGGAACACTTTTACACTGTTTGTGGGAGAGTAAATTAGTTCAACCATTGTGGAAGACAGTGTGGCGATTCCTCAAGGATCTAGAACTAGAAATACCATTTGACCCAGTCATCCCATTACTGGGTATATACCCAAAGGATTATAAATCATGCTACTACAAACACACATGCACACATATGTTTATTGCACACTATTCACAATAGCAAAGACTTGGAACCATCCCAAATGTCCATCAATGATAGACTGGATTAAGAAAATGTGGCACATATACACCATGGAATACTATGCAGCCATGAAAAAGGATGAGTTCATGTCCTTTGCAGGGAAATGGATCAAGCTGGAAACCATCATTCTGAGCAAACTATCACAAGGACAGAAAACCAAACACCGCATGTTGTCACTCATAGGTGCATGAGTGGGAATTGAGCAATAAGAACACTTGGACACAGGACAGGGAACACCACACACTGGGGCCTGCCGGGGAATGGGGGACTGGGGGAAGGATAGCATTAGGAGAAATACCTAATGTAAATGACAAGTCGATGGGTGCAGCAAATGAACATGGCACATGTATACCAATGTAAGAAATCTGTACATTGTGCACACGTACTCTAGAACTTAAACTATAATAATAATAGAAAAAGGAAAATGCATTGACATCCTTGAAAGAATGCATCAGAATCTTTTAATAGCAGAATTGATAAAGGTGAAGAACAGATTGGTAAGCATGAAGACGGGCTATTTGCAAACACACACTCAAAGGACACTAAAGAAAGAATAAAAATAAACCAATTAAGCACATCTACAGGATTTAGGAAATAGCTTTAAAGGGGCAAATCTAAGGCTTATTATCCTTAAAGAGGAGGTAGAGAAAGAAACGAGGGTAGAAAGATTACTCAGAGGGATAATAACATAGAACTCCCCAAACCTAAGGAAACATATCAGCATTTAAGTACAAGACATTATAAAACATAAAGTATATTTAACACAAAGAAAATTACCTCAAGGTAACAGAAAGAAAATTACCTCAAGTTTGAGAGTTACCTCAAACTCTCAGAGGTCAAGAATAAAGAAAGGATCCCAAATGCAGCAAGAGAACAAAAACAATTTATATACAAAGACCTGTAATATGTCTGGCAACAGACTTTTCAGTGGAAACCTTAGAGGCCAGGTAAAAGTGGCATGACATATTTCAAGTGCTGAGGAAAATATGCTTTTACCCTACAATAATATATCCAGCAAAAATATCCTTCAAACACACATGTGGTAAGTACACATAAAATCACAGAATATTGTGACACTTTGACTGTGGTGTGTAGATTACTCTTATAAGTAGAAAGACTAAATAATAAAACAAAAATAATAAGTACAACAACTTTTTAAGACATAGACAATATAGGAAGATATAAACAAAAACAACAGGAAGTTTAAAAGAAGAAGATAAAGTTAAGGCAGAGAGTCTTTATTTTCTTTCTGGTTTGTTTATGGAAACAGTTGTAAGTTGTTATTGGCTTAAAATAATAGGTTGTAAGAAAGTATTTGCAACCCTCATGGTAACCTCAAAGCGTAACAGATACACACACAAAAAAAGCAAGAAAATAAATCATATCACCAGAGGAAAACACCTTCACTAAAAGGAAGATGGGAAAGAAAGCAAGGAGGGAAGAGAGCAAGGACAAAAGGAAGGGAAGAGAGAGAAAGAAAGGACTACAAAGCAACCAGAAAACAAATTAAAAAATTGGAAGGAGTAAGTTCTTACTTATCAATAATTATATTTAATGTAAATGGACTAAATTATCCAATCAAAAGACATAGAATGGCTCACTGAAGAAAAGACCTATTAATCTGTTGCCTACAGGAAACATCCTTCACCTACAGAGACACATATAGAATAAAAATGAAGGGATGGAAAAAGATATTCTATGCCAATGGAAACCAAAAAGGAGCAAAAGCAGCTATACTTATATCAGACAATATAGATATCAAGACAAAAACCATAAGATGAGACAAAGAAGATCACTATATTATCATAAAGTGGTTAATTCAGCAAGAGGATACAACAATTTTAAATACATATGCCCCAACAGTGGAACACTCTCACATATAAAGCAAATATTATTAGAGTTAAAGAGAGAGATGCACTATGTATTAGTCCATTCTTACACTGCTGTGAATAACTATCTGATATTGGGTAGTTTATGAAGAAAAAGGGTTTAATTGATCCACAGTTTCACAGGCTGTACAGGAGGCATGGCTGGGGAGGCCGCAGGAAACTTACAGTCATGGCAGAAGGTAACGGGGAAGCAGGTACGTTTTCACATGGTGGTGGAAGAGAGGGAGAGTGAAGAGGGAAGTGCTGCACACTTTTGAACAACCAGATCTCATGAGGACTCACTCACTATCACAAGAACATCAAAGGTAAAATCTGTTCCCATGAGCCAATCACCTCCTACCAGGTCCCTAACCCAACACCGGGGATTAAAATTCAACATGAGATTTGGTTGGGGACACAGAGTCAAACCATGTCAGACCTTAGTACAATAATAGCTGAAGACTTCAGCATCTCATATTCAGCATTGGACAGATCTTTCAGACAGAAAATCAATAAAGAAACATTTGACTTAATATGCATTATATACCAAATTGATATGCTAGATACTTATAGAACATTTTATTCAATGGCTACAGAATACATATTCTCCTCAACATGTTGATTATTCTCAAAAATAGACCATATGTTAGGTCACAAAGAAAGTCTTAAAATATTCAAAAACTTGAAATAATATCAAACATCTCTGACCACAACAGAATAAAACTGTTAATCAATAAAACAAGAAGAAGTTTGGAAATGATACAAATACATGCAAATTAAACAGTACTCTCTTAAAATGACCAGTGGGTCAATGGAGAAATTGAGAAGGAAACTGAAATTTCTTGAAACAAATCACATGATACACAACATACCAAAACCTGTGGGATACAGCAAATGTAGTACTAAGAGGGAATTTTATAGATACAAGTGCCTACATCGAAAAAGAAGAAAAACAATAAACAATCTAATGATACATCTTAAAGAATGAGAAAAGCAAGAGTGAGCCAAACCCCAAATTAGTGATAGAAAATAAATAATAAAGATCAGAACAGAAATAAATAAAATTGAAATGAAGAAAACGATACAAAAGATACAGGACACAAGAAGTTGGTTTTTTGAAAAGTTAAACGAAACTGACAAAACTTTAGCAAGACCAACTACATAGAAAGACATAAAACCCAAACAAAGAAAATCCGAGATGAAAAAGGAGCCATTACAACTGATACTGCAGAAATTCAAATACTATTAGTGACTACTATGAGAAATCATATGCCAATAAAATGAAAAATCTAGAAGAAATAAACAAATTCCAAGATGCAAACTGTCTACCAAGATTGATCCATGAAGAAATTCAAAACCTGAACAGACCAATAACAAATGGCAAGATAGAAGCCGTAACAAAAAGTCTCAAAGTGAAGAAAAGCCCAGAATCCAATGGCTTTGCTGTTGAATTCTACTAAACCTTTAAAGAATTAATATCAATCCCACTGAAGCTATTTCAAAAAATAGAAGAGAAGGGAGAACTTTCAAACTCATTCTATGAGGTCAGTATTACCTTGATGCCAAAACCAGACAAAGACCAACCAAAAAAAGAAAACTATAAGCTAATATCTCTCATGAACATCAGTGCAAAAATCCTCAACAAAATATTAGCAAACCAAATTCACCGATATGATATAAAGATCATTCATTCTGACCAAGCGGAATTTATCCTTGGGATGCAAGGATGGTTCAACATTTGTAGTTTAACCAATGTAATACATCATACTTACTGAATAGAATGAAGAACAAAATCTATAAGATCATCTCAATTAATGTTGAAAAAGCATTTGATAAAGTTTGACATCCCCTCATGATGAAAACCCTAAAAAAACTGGATATGGAAGTAACATACCTCAGCATACTAAAAGCCATATATACAGTGGACCCACTGTTTTGTTTTGTTTTGTTTTGTTTTTGAGACAGAGTCTTGCTCTGTTGCCCAGGCTGGAGTGCAGTGGCATGGTCTCAGCTCACTGCAACCTCTGCTCCAGGGTTCAAGCGATTCTCCTGTCTCAGCCTCCTGAGTAGCTGGGATTACAGGTGTGTACCACCACGTCTGACTATTTTTTGCACTTTTAGTAGAGATGGGGTTTCATCATGTTGATCAGGCTGATTTCAAATTCCTGACCTTGTGATCCACCCGCCTTGGCCTCCCAAAGTGCTGGGATTACAAGTGTGAGCCACCGTGCCTGTTAATATACTCAATGGGGAAAAACTAAAAAGCTTCCTCTAAGGTCTGGAACACCACAACGATACTCAGAGCAATCAGATAAGAGAAAGAAGTAAAGGGCATCCAAATTGGAATGAAGAAGTCAAATTAGCCTAGTTTACAGATAATATGATTTCATATTTGGAAAAACCAAAGACTCCACCCAAAAAAAAGCTATTTGAACTGACAAATTCAGTAAAGTTTCAAGATACAAAACCAATATATAAAAATCCATAGCATTTCTAAATGTTAACATTTAACAATCTGAAAAAGAAATTTTTAAAAAAGTAATCCCATTTACAATAGCCATCAATAAAATGTAATACTTAGGAATTACATTGACCAAAGAAGTAAGTATCTCTATAATGACACCATAAAACATTAATGAAATAAGTTGAAGAGGACACCAAAAATAAAAAGATACTCAATGTTCATTGATTAGAAGAATCATTATTGTTAAAATGTTCATACTACCCAAAGAAATTTAGAGATTCAGTGCAATCTCTGTCAAAATACTGATGACTGTTCTCACAGAAATGGAAAAAAAAAAAAAACAAACCCATAAAATTCACACTGAACCACAAATGACCCAGAATAGCTAAAGCTATCCTATGCAAAAAGAACAAAACTGGAGAAATCACATTACCTGACTTCAAGTTACACCTCAGAGATATAGTGACCAAAACGGAATGGTACTGGAATAAAAACAGACACATAGACCAATGGAACAGAATAGAGAACCAAGAAACAAATCCACACATCTACAGTGAACTCATTTTTGACACAGATGCCAAGTTTATACCCTGGAAGAAAAGACAGTCTCTTTAATAAATGATATTGGGAAAACTGGAGATCCGTATACAGAAAAATGAAACTAGATATCTATCTCTCACCATATAGAAAACTCAAATCAAAATAGATTAATGACTTAAATTTAAGACCTCAAACTATAAAACTACTATAAGAAAACTTTGGGGAGACTCTCCAGGACATTGGTCTGGACGAGCATTTTTTAAGTAATACCCTACAAGCACAGGCAACCAAAGCAGAAGTGTACAAATGGGATCACATCTAGTTAAAAAGCTTCTACAGAGAAGAGGGTATAATCCACAAAGTGAAGAGACAGCTCACAAAATGGAAGAAAATATTTGCAATCTACCCATCTGACAAGATATTAATAACCAGAATACACAAGGAGCTCAAACAATTTTATATGAAAAAAATATAATAATCCAATTAAAAATTAGATAAAATATTTGAATAGACATTTCTCAAAAGAAGACATACAAATGGCAAACAGGAATATGAAAAGGTGCTTAATATCATTGATCTTCAAATAAATGCAAATTAAAACTATAATGAGCTATCACCTCCCCCTAGTTAAAATGGCTTATATCCAAAAGTCAGACCATAAAAAATGCTGCCAAGGATGTAGAGAAAAGGGAACCCTTGTACACTGTTGGTGGAAATGTAAATTAGTACAAACTATAAAGAACAGTTTGGAAGTTCTTCAAAAAACTAAATATAGAGCTACCACATGATCCAGCAATCCTACTGCTGTGTATATGCTCAAAAGAAAGGAAATCAGTATATAGAAGATATATCTGTACTCCCACATTTATTGCAGCACTGTTGATAATGGCCAATATTTGGAAACAACCTAAAGTCCATCCAACAGATGAATGAATAAAGAAAAGGTGGTACATATACACAATGAAGTACTATTCAATGGTAAAGAAAAACGAGATCCTGTCATTTTCAATAACATAGATGGAACTAAAGATTATTCTGTCAACTGAAATAGACCAGGCACGGAAAGACAAACATTGCATGCTCTCACTTATTTGTGGAATCTGAAAATCAAAACAACTGAATTTATGGAAATAAAGAGTAGAAGGATGGTTAACAGAGGTTGGGAAGGGTAGTGCATGTGGGATGAAGGGTAGAAATGGTTAATGGGCACAACAAAAAAATAGAAAGAATGAGAAAGATCTATTTGATAGTACAATGGAGTGATTAGAGTCAATAATAATTTAATTGTACATTTTAAAATAACAAAGTGTAAAGTTGAATTATTTGTAGCGCAAAGGATAAATGCTCGAGGGGATGAATACCTCATTCTCCATAATGTGATTATTATGTATTGCATGCCTGCAGCAAAACATTTCATGTACAACTACTATGTACCCATAAAAATTAAAAACTGAAAATTAAAAAATGCTGAATGGATACTAAGGTTTTTTTAATCACAAAAATGATAACTATGTGAGGCAATACAAATGTTAATTATAATAGCTACATTTAGTCATTTCACAATGTATATATACAACAAAACATCTAGTCTTGCATCTAAATACATACAATTGTATCTATTAGTTTTTTAAAAACTTAAAAGATAGACAAATAACATCTCAAATGATATAAATTTAGATGGCGTTTAAAAATTATATCTTTTTTATCAATTATTTTTATTTAGAAAGTAGAGCTATTATCCATAGAATATTTTTATTAAAATATAATGGATTTGATTTTTTGTTGTCTTTTTATTTATTTATTTTTTCAGAAACAGTGTCTCATTCTGCCACCCAAGGTGGAGAGCAGTGGCATGATCACTGAGGTAAGAGGATAGCTTAAGCCCAAGAGTTTGAGTTCAAGTTCAAGAGTTCAAGTTCACCATACTTGAACTCTTGAACTCTTGGCCTTAAGCTATCCTTTTGCCTCAGCCTCCATAGTAGCTAGGACTACAGGCACACACCACCATGCCCAGCTAATTTTCTTTCCTTTTTTTTATACGGATGGATCTTGCTATCCTCCCTAGGCTGACCTGGAAAGCCTGATCTTCAGGCTCTGGAGTAGCTACTGTGCCTGGCTATATATACTAAAATTGGTAAGGAGAGAATGTGTGAAGCTCTTGAAGGAATATTGTGTCTTGCTGCAGAAGGCTAGGGCTATTTTGTTGGAGATTTCAGAACTCCACCCAGAGGTAGGACAATGAGGCTCCACCCATGGTGATGCAAATGAGAGATTAACCTCCCCCAGCCTTTATCATGTAACCTTGAGAAAGTCCCTCAACCTCTTCAAGATACAATTTTCTTACTATGAGTTAGGTCAGTACTATCTATAAGGTGGTTGTGAAAATGAATTGAGACAACACATATAAAGTACTTACTACAACATGTAACATCTGTCAATTATGATTACAAATATCTCCCCTACAAATTTGTATTATTTTTAAGGAAAGATATCCTATTTCAATCATCTTACTTTCCCCTTACCCATCTAGCCTAGTGCTAGGTGTTATAAATATTTGTTCAATTGAATTTATATGACTCACTAATTTTCTACTTCAGGCAGTATATATTAGAAAATAGAAGTAAATGAGAAACTTAAAAGATATACCTTAGCTCCTGGGACATTCATCAGTACTCAGCAGCAGGTCAATAAATGCTTGGTTAGTTGGCTGAAAACACTAATCTCTGCCTATGCTTTGGAGTCATTGTTAAATGAGGATAATGATACAGTACATATTTGCAAATGGTTTGGAGTCTGTCGATGAATGTATCACGAGAATTAAATTGTTGCCAAATTTAAACTATATTCTGTTTAATTCAAGATGCATCATGAATTGTGATTTTTCTATTTAAGCCCAAAGTTAGTCAATAGTTTTAACCCTGGAATAGATATTTTAGCCAACGCATTTTAAATTTGAGCTCAGAATTGTGTATTGTAATATTTTAAATTTGTCAATGGTTTACAGTAAAGTGTCTCAGAAACGTGGAATTTCAGGGTGCAAATATGACTTGAAAATGGATTAAAACCTTCACTTCCAACTTAATCAAATGCCTTGCTATATTTTTACATAAAACAATCCATAATTGACTTTTGAAATATGATAATTGATTTTGGCCAATGTCCCATTCATCTGTTGCTAAGAACAGGCCTCTCTAGGTAATCTACATAGGAATGGAACAGAGATGAAAGGGAGTTTATAATTGTCATTGCAGCATATGTCAAACGTATTGATTGCTTGCTTTATGCTGTTCTTCAATTCATTTTTTAGCAAGCACATTTAGCTCTCACAGAAGCCCTAGTAGTAACTGATGCCATTATTAGTCACATTTTACAAGTGGGACAACTTAAGTAGAGAGAGATTATTTCACCTTTGCACATGTTACAGGTAGTTAGATTGACATGAGCGGGGCAGGAGAGGCCTCTTCTCCCCCCACTCGCTAGGAATGTCGGGTGATGGTTTGACGATAATCGCATTGCTCTCTAAAAATAATAATTTGGCAGCCAGTGCCAGGGCGCCAGGGAGAAGACAATATCCTGACGATCCACAGCTATCAAATCCACAGCTATCAACATTAAAGAACTAATTGAATTGCAGATGCCAGTGAGAAGAAACTTCCTGGGAATGTGTGTGAAGAGATGAAATGGCAAAGAATGACCTACCAGGTGCACTCCACTGGAGAAGGGAAGAAAGCTTCAATTGGGTATGCATACAACTTCCTAAACGCACTGCGTGTGCTCACATCCCAAGGGTAAGGAGGGCACTGTGCATGCGGGAAGCCCAGGCTAAGGGAAGAATCATGGGACAGACCCAAGCCTATAAAGCCCTAGGGTCAAGGTCAAATGCTCTCGTTGTTCTTCAGGAGCCCACTTGGATCTCTTAAGTGAACTTTCTTTCATTTCCTGTTCGAAAGCCTTTTAAAATAAACTTCTGCTCCTGCTCTGAAACTTGCTTTAGTGTCTTGGTGTCTTTCTCTGCCTTATACCCCTCAGTCGAATTTTTTCTTCTGAGGAGGCAAGAACTGAAGTTGCTGCATACCCACAAGGATATGCCACCAGTAGCACAGGGTAACTTGTATACCTTCTAGCGGTAACACAGATCATCCAGATCATAAGTAGAGAGCCAAGAGTCAAACGTAAATATGTTTGTAATATCGTAAATAGGTTTGTAATATGATTCAAATGGCTACATTTTAAATCACCACCTGAATGCTTTGACACCACTCATTATCACTTCTTTGATACAGGAATGGCCTCCACCCTCCACCTAAGAAGGTGATAGCCATCTTTCAGTATTTAGCATCTCTTATGTGTTTATTTTTAAAAGGCCTTGGACATATAAGAACGTGTTTATTTTTATGATGGCTTTATTTTTACTTCTGAGGAGACATTTTACATGCTGGGAAAGCATAAGACCATCTCATGTCTACTCAAATAAAAAAGCAATTAATCAGAGCTTAACATCTTTGACAGTGTCTTACACCTTCTAACAGGGTGGTTAATTATTTCTTTCTAGTAGAGTTGTTGAATGATTAAAGCTAAAATCTTCATGGAGTAATTTCTTAAGTGTGGTTGTGACAGAATATCATTGAATATAAGTACATTTTTTTTCATGGAGATACGTTATATTTGTTATTATGACATAAGTAATCTGAGAGAAGAAATACCTACACACCTAAAGTCAGCAATTGTTTCAGGGTAATGCAAAACATGATATCACCTAGGATTAAATGCTTCCCTGTTTTATTAATTTATTTCAAAAATGATTAAAGGAAAACTAAAATTTAAAATTTCTCTTTTGGGGCCAGAAAAAATAAGGTTGCTGGATACAATGGAATGAACACTCAATTAGAAACCCCAAAATGTTCCTCCAAATTTCTGCTTTGGCTTTGATTAGCTCATACTCTTGGGGAACTCTGTCTTTTCTCTTATAGAGTAAGATATTTTAGCTAGATAAAATGTCCTTTCCAACACCTATTAAAATATTTCCTTTCCGCTAATACTCAGTGTGCAATAAACATATCTATTGCTCTCTCACTTTCTTCCTCTTTTTAAAAAAAAGTCTCATATGTCTGTAAACCTTTCAAAAGTAAATGAGAATTTTAGTTTCCAGATGGTTTCCTCTAATGGTTTTTGTGGGACATATATCTGAAAATTAGGACTTAGTATTTGGAAGGAAGTGAACCATACCATAGTCTTACCTCTCTATGGAACCCATCATTTGTTATAACCATTCAGTTCATATCCACGAGCTACTATAACTTCTATTTTCACAACTTTATTAAATGAAGATAGTAAATGATTGGCCTATGCCTAAATGTGCTCCTTTTTTAGAACTAGAATTATATTACTTTTGAGACAATCTCTGCTTTTGAAACACGCTTTATTATAGTGTCACAAACCCATTATTTATTAGCAAACATATTTAAATAAAAAAGATGATTTCTAGGATTTCAAAAGACATTACCAATGCTTATGTTCTTGTACATTCTTCTTTCAAAATCTTTTTTTCATGGTTTCCTCTGACGATCAGCCCAAGTTAGACTAACAGAGGAACCACAGCTAAATGCATGAAGCTTATGATTATCTTGGCAAATTATTCCAAGGTGTTTTCCCAAATGACTGAATTTACCCATCCACAATAAATTCCTAGTAAAGTTTCAGTGGAACTAAAATAGATATCAAGCTTATTTCTCACTATTATGGCAGAATGGACAATGTAAGTGGACAATTATTGATTTCCTGTCTAAACTGATTGACATTAATTTTAAGAATCCGGGACCTTTCTCCCTTATTTCAGGCTGTTGTTCATGAGTTCAAGACTTTATTCCTGCATTACGACTAATAGAATGGCTTGCTTACTTTTTCTAAAGTATTTCCATGGTCAGAAAAACAAGTTATTATGAAAGCCTTGAAGCTAAATTGTAATTTTATAAAGAAGCTTTTAGTTTGTAAATGTTTGATTTGTTGTTTGACTGCTTTCCAGATAATTAAAATGTTCTTCTTTTTATTTCCAACCCCTAATGTGAACTATAGAACCTCTGAGAATCTTACCATAACTGACGTGGATCATGATTAGTTATAAGATTGTATTTACTGGTGCCATGTAACAATACGTGGCAAGCGAGCAAATTAACTAGAGTCAAACTAAGTCTAAAAGCTATACTGGAAGAATGCAGCTTGCACTTGTGACATCTGACTTGATAAGAAAAAAATAGATAGATAATAAATGATGTATTTTAAAGCCATACTTCTTCCCTCAACATGACAGTTTTTGAAAATGTCTTTGGAAGCAAAATATAGGATGGGAAATGGAAAATCCAATACAGATAGCAGTTAAATCAGTTAGTTTAATGACTCTGCTTCTCCTAACCACCACCTCTGTTCCTTATTTCAATCACTGAACAATGAACTCAAAATTAGAATGAGAGGTCTATTGCAACTGGTAGCATCAAAAATTAATATCAATAAGTTTGATATTGAGGGGGTAAATCTCTATAATTAAATAATAAATAATTAGGAACATACTGAGTTGATTTCATTTTCTGCCTTTGTGGAAATCTAGCATTCAAGTGAGATGATTACATTGGTTGTATCTTTTTTTGCTTACTTCTGAAAGGAGAGCATAATAAATAATGTATTTCTCCATATATGATTAGTAATGAAGATGTCCATTTCAATTTCATCTTTGCAAAGAAACATGCTTTGCCAAGTGCTCACACCTGCAAATATGTTTTCTAACTCTTCATTTTCTTCTCTAATTACTCCTTGATTGTAGGGTAAATTCTCCAAGCTGTAGTGAAAAGCAAATCATTGTCTTTTTATCACCTCTCTGGGGAATTCATTACACTTGTTTACTGATGTGTATGGCTGACTGAATAAAGTGATTCCTAATTAGCATATATGAAATAATCATTGGCCTATCTGGAGTCATAATGAATGCATTAGGAAAAATTTACTCAGTGTCAAGAAGATAGGTATTACAATAAATTAGCTTATCTTATCTGTGTTGAAGCACAGAGAATACTTAGATACAATGTTTATTAAAACAGGGCAATAGCAATAAGGCAATTTGCTAAAATCATTAGTGCACATCATTGAAAATATAAATTTTTGCATCTAAACTCCCTTCTACATAACATGCCACAGAAATAAAAAGCTAACTTGATATCTTAGTAAATGTAACTGAGGGTTTGAAGACAGGAAAAATGCACTTGTTTTTCCAGTATTCTTTAATAATTACTATATTTAGTATTTTCCTGGGCTTGGGAAAAACCCACCTACTAAAGGAATTTTTTCATTGAATGCAATCTTTAGTTTGCTTTAGGCATATCTGTCATTTCTGGATAAGAATAGTAACGATTTGAAGCTAAAAACACCGAAGAGTCAAGGGTTTCAAGGGAAAAGTCAGTTGGCCATCCTTGTCTTAGAGAATTTGACGTGGTCTACAGGCTGGCCTTCAGTCTCATCAGCTTAAAGAATGCTTAGCATATTAAGCACATAACTGGTTAGCATATTAAGAAATGCTCTTTCGAATTCTCACAAATCAAACTTAGGATGAATGATGTAAAAAGCAGAGCCTATCTTATTGATTTACGATGAGAAGTATAACTGTCAAAAGGCTGAGAACGTTTGCATCAATATGACCCGTTCATTCTCTCCCTAAGCAAATCTTCATGGGAAACCAAATTACGACCTAAATTTGCTCGCTGAACATGGAAATATGTCAGGTCACTCAGTGGTTGTGAGTGTATTGAGTATCACCAGGCATAATCTCTGATGTCTCAATGAGACAGTCTACACAGCATAAATCAGTTGGCCACAGGGACTGGGATATTAAGGATTTGTATGAGGACTCCCCCTCACACTGGGAGGATAGAAACTGACAGCACTGGCATCTCTAGCTCCTCCTTTCTGCACTTCCTGGCTGATGAGCTGCTTCCTAACGGGCACATTTCTCTATAGAGAAGTTAATCCCTTGGGTCAAGTGCTTAGAGTTTTCTTTCCATCTCTTTAAGATGTTTTTGCATTATATATTTGGATCTTTGGCATTATACATTCATTCTCTATTTTAATTATGAGTCATAATTTTTCACACGTTCTTGTAGAGGAATCTTACTATTGACCTGTGTCAAATATCTTCATATATAAATCTAAAAGGAAACATTCTTATGAGAATCTCACTTGTATAATTATTTGAACTGAAAAGTCTAAGATACCTTTACCAAGAATCCATAGTCATAGCACACACAGTCCTGTTCTATTGAGAGGATATGACATTGGCCTTCCATACACCCCCACTCTGCCATTTCTACACTCTTACTCATGGATGTTCAGTCACTTTCTATCGTCCCCTTCCTCCATCCACCTTTACCCTCATTTCAGCTCTCATGCACATACATACCACATCACTCCCCAGTGGGCTTGCAGCCTGTCCCACTTTCTGTGACCCCTCATCTGCATGTGTATATTTATTTTCAAAAGTGTTTAATATATATAAAGAGGCAAACTAGAGAGGATCATTAGAAAAAATTTTTAATGCTCTTCCACGAACTTTTATGTAGCTTTGGGAAAACTCCCTACCTTTCTCTGTGCCTCACACCAGAAGTTGGGAATTTTATATGATCTGTGATGACAATTCAGGAAATTTTATTTGTTAAAGCTCATCAAACAATTAAGATTGCTTAAACAATCTTAAACAATTATGATTTGAGAGTTTATTATATTGTACATAAATAATACTTCAGTAAGGAAATATTTTTTAAAAGAAATGTTATGTAAAGTTTGAGATTATAAAGCTCTGTTTACAATAGCTTTTGTTAACTGGAGTAGAATGATACTAATGAGAAAAATAAAGTGATTAAGAGCTCTACAACTGCATTGCATTCTATAAATACAGGAGGCTGTCATTACTATGTTTCTCATCAGTATCCTAGTCAGGGAGGAATTTATCTTAACCCTGATTCCCAGGAAAGCAGAGCCTGTTGCAATATTTAGATGCCAATGCTTATTTGAGACATGCAATCCTAGGTCATTAAAAGTGAAAGAAAAGGGAAGTAAGGCAGAGAGGGATGAGAAGCAATGCATTGTTATACTGGTTATTGTATCATGATTTGAGTGAGGGCAATACACTTAGTTCACACAGTCAGTACACTGACTTAGGTTCCTAGTATATTTCCAGACAGGATGAATAGACAGAATCGTTATTGAAGGCAGAAGAAAGAAAAGACTAACGACTTTCTCCTATCCTCTGATGCACAGTGATCAAAGATTCCCCCCAGAGGAAGCTGTGTCCTTTGCACTTGGGATTTATATCACTTGACCCATTTGGTAACCACCTTGTGAGCAAGGTCCTATACCTTGTGGTATGGCCCTTCAACTGAATCCAAAGTCTGGAAGAGCACATAGCTGCTCAGCTTCAGAAAGCAGAACCATGTGAGCATGGATAGAATTAGCCCTGGTGGCAGGTAAGATGGAGCAAACATGATGATTCAAGACACAGCCTAGACGCTGAGAGAACTGAAAAGCTTTATCTGATACTGCCAATAGAGGGTCAGGTTAGTATAATAACAACTACTATGTGGATTGCTGTGAAAGTTGTTGTGAGAATTAAGTAAGTTAATACATAGGAAATTCTTGTAAACTCAGAGTAAGTGCTTAATAAATCTTACATTTTATTATATTCTTATCACTTCACAACATATTTTTCTAAATATAGTCTCATTTAGTTCTTATAACATTCTTTTGAAGCAGTGTTTTTCTCATCTTACTTTATGTCTTCTGAATATGAAGCTTACAGAAATTAAATGTTGTAGCAACTTAATAGTGACTGTTTTCATGTGTGCAGGCCGTGGAACTGAGGACTAAGCTTTACATGACTTGCCCAGCATCATGCAGCTATTGAGGAACTATGGCATGACTAGAATACAGAATATGTACCTCTTGGTCAAGAATCTTCCATGTCACACCGTGCTACCTTTTCCCAATTATGTGTAAAACTACAAATATTTTAATGATATAGATATTTTACTAATATATTTAAGTACACTGGTTTCCTTTTTAGGCTTCTAAGAAACACGAAAAATAAAGTGTTACAACGGGTCATAAGAATTTATTTCTAAAGTCTGGAATTTGCTGAGGTTTCTATTGGCATAAGCATAGTAAACATTTCTGGGAACAAAATGGAAACCATCTTATTGGCTCATACATGTTTTAATGATTCATAAATGCTTTTTCATCTTTACATTGACCAAGTGGTTCAGGCCTGGTCCTTTTCCTCCTGCTCAAGCTCATCTGTTCATGCATTAATGACTCCGTCTATGCCCCAAAGAGCAGGTAGTTTAGAGGGGGAGATAGATAAGTACACAGTTATAAAACAATGTGATAAATGCTAAAATGAGTATAATTGTGAGTGCTTTGGATGGTCAAAGAAGTTTTTTATAAGACATTAGTAATGAACATCCCGTTTTATAGTGACAAGAATTTTATTAATTTTAAAGCATCCCTTTAATATAAATCTATTTCTGGATAATTTGAACCATATTTGTTTTTCATTGAACCATTATGTAGTGGTGACAGACCATTAACTAAAGAAAGTTCCTCCCAGATAGGAAAAGCAAGTAGAAGCTCCTCATTGCTAAAGTAGAAGGATGATTCACAGAGGATGAATCCATGGAGAGAATATTACATGATTTCCTAAAAGGAACCCACAATTTCCAACACTCTAGGTATTGATGAAAGTGGAAATTGGAGTGATAAAACTCCTTGAAAGAAAAGGGAAAATCTAATAATATCTAGTCTGCTGCTCCTGACCATGCAACAAGGCTTAGGAGCAGTAGAGAAGCAAGGGCAGAGGAAAGGGTCTAGAAAGAAGTGCTCAGAGATACTTCCTCTTTGGCTGTGGTCAACATGCCATGTGCAGCAGCCCCAGGAGTCCCGTGTGCCCTGCCAGCAGGGTATAGAGCTGCTGAGAGGGCTGCCAGTGAAACTTATCAGAGGAATTGGAGCAGCATGAGTTGGCCACACAGCAGGTCCATGGCAGGAATTTTGGTAGTGGTTGTCAACTCCAGAAATAGAGAATTAGTCATTCCATGGCAAACACCAACAGGAGTTCTCCAGGGATGAGATTACACCTCTCCATGCTAGAGTAAACCAGAGCATTCCCTCGTAGGCCTCCCTTTGTGACTGTGAACATATACTGGAGAGGTAACCTTTATATAGTTACCACCTTGGAAAAGAGACAAGTGAGGAAGAAAAGTAACAAATTCACCACTAATCTTATACTGAACAGGGAAAAATTAAAAGTCTTTCCTCTAAGAACTGAAACAAGAAAAGAATGCCCACTTTCTCCACTCTTATTCTTCAAAGTACTGGAAGTCCTAGTTAGAGCAATCAAGCAAGATGAAGAAATAAAGGCATCCAAATAGAAAAAGAGAACATCATGTTTTTCCTCTTTGTAGATGACATATCTTACATAAAGAAAAACCAAAAGACTCCACCAAAAACCTCTTAGAACTGATAAATAAGTTCATTAAGTTTGCAGTATACAAAATCAATTTACAAAACTCAATAGCATTTCTATACAGTAATAATAAACTAGCTGAAAAAGAAATCAAAGAAATGATTCCATTTAATTTACAAAGGAGGTTAAAGATCTCTACAATGAAAGCTACAAAACACTGATGAAAAAAATGAGAGGCCACGAAATATGAAAAGAAATATGAGGTTCCTGGACTGAAAAAATAATAATGTTGTTAAAATGACCATACTACCCAATCTATATATTTTCAATAGCTAGAAGATAGGATTTCGAATGTTTATGACAAAAAGAAATGATAACTATTTCAGTTGACGGATACTCTAATTACCCTAATTTTATCATTATTCATGGTGTGCATGTATAGAAATATTACTGTGTCTCCTGCAAACGTGCAATTATTATGTGTCAATGAAAAAGAAAAGATAAAATATATACTTTTTTTTTAGGAATTACACTTTCGAGTTCTGAGATAATATTTTTCCACGTACTGTATCTTTTAAAATTTACAATAAGCCTAAAAGATGGGTAGAAACATTATCCCCAATGTACAGATGAAAAGACTAAATTACCATTAAAATGTTAATTGCCCATGGTCCTCTAGGTGTTGGGTCTCCTATTTGAACCCAGACAAATCAATTCTAATATCCATGATTTAGGCCACATCATCTTGCCTGGCTCCCATGCTTCATTATTTTGCATTGAGGCAATTTTAAGAATGAGGAAAAAAAGACATGACTAATGTAGGTATTCAGTGCCCAGTTTTTTCCATGAATGGGTTGCTCACAATCAACGTCTGTGGAACTTGCCTATGCAGCAAAAACTTAATTGACTGGCTGCTGGGCAACCCAAGCCAGCTGCTGGGAAATTGTGCCCTTGTTTACAGAACCAAGTCCCTTTTTTATTCCTGTCAACAGTTTTGAGGATTTCTATATTCTAAGTTGATTCTGCAATTAATGTAAAATTGCAATATGAGATTGAAAATTCTGTTTACATTGTAATTCTAAAGTAGTTTACACTCTTACATTATTGAAATAGCTTCCTTGAAACAGCGCACTACACCCAGAAAAGCCTTCTTAGCTAAGTAGGAGGACTTCCAAGTCCATTCTTCACAAAATGCAACAACCGGATGAAGTATATCCTGTTGCTGGCTGATTTTTTTTAAACTAGTAATTTATTTTAAACTTTTCCAGTTTAAGGCAATTATTCCTTCCTGTTCATTGGCATAATATTTTGGGGGAGCATTTATAATTTTATTAATGAAAATCATTCCTTGATTGAAGATAACAGTAGAAGGTAAAAGTATGTCATAAACTAGGATGTTTTCCAAATGCAAGTTTTTATTATTCTTCTTCAAAAACGATACCAATTGTTGGTACCTAGTTTCAGCCATGTGGGTCCTGAACAGAGAAGCCAGTGAAACTGTGGCAGACTTAATTTGCAGAAAATGTGAGATAATAATTTTGTATTGTTTTAAGCCACTAAGATTTTAATAACATGTTATGCAGCAATAGAAATTAACACAAAGCCTAAGACAAAGAATTGCAGATGTTCTATCTTGAACTTCATGTTTAAAGATATGAATAGGTTCAAATGTGCCACAATTGAGCATTTTTATGCACATTGTACATTTTAAATTAGAATATAATGAATCTCTTGTGCAGTTAATAAGCCAGGGCCTCAAAAATATGCATGAATGTGAAACAAACTTAGCTGCTTCTCAGAGAAAAGCTAACATTTTAGTGGGTAAGAGAGACATGTTCAGGAATTAAACAATACAAGGAGAGAACAATGAAGATAGGGCCCAAAAAGAGCTACATATGTGCTAAGGATGCAGAGTTCCATTTCCCCAGCTCTTATTTGAAACATTGGCTTTACAGTATAGAAAAGAGGCTTTAAAATTCAATTCCACAGACGTCAGGACTATTAGAAGCTCCTCTTCTGGGCTTTACTTTGATTACAGCAGAAATCAATTATACCACATTTCAGTTTAGAAAAAGTAAAGTTGGGTTCCAAGTTTTGGAATTTTATCCAGTAAATTTATTATTGGTTTGAAATGTCAAAAGTAATTGATTGTTTCCCTCACCTTTCAGGGTCACACTGAAAGCTCAAATACAACAGAATATTTATACATATATATATGTGTATATATATATAAATTATATATATAATATATATATAATGTTATACTATATACATATATAATTATATATATAAAAAAAATTGAAAAAGCACTGCCATAGAAAAATAACTAAATGTTATAGGGAGTCATATGCAGAGGATGCTGCTCTAATGTCTGAAACTCCTTTTTTAATTCTCCTTATTTGCAGTGGACTCTAATCATGATGCCCATGAATGACAGGCATTCTTGAAAGAAGGGTAGAAAATGGCAATAAAATCCAACCCTGCACTAATGGAAGCAATGCATATTTAACCTTCTCTCCAACACCATTAATTTCCAAATCCCGAAGTTGCAGTAACTTATGGTGATTACTCTGCAGTTTAGTGCTGCTTTTGGCAGAGTAGTCCTTCCAATTTCCTTTACCAGGGTGAAAATAGAGAGATGCCTAACAATCCTGGTTGAGAGTGTGCATTTAACAAGAATGAATTAAATTTTCATGCTAAGAAAGGAAACTAACAGCACTTCATTTGGAAATTCTCATTTCTAAGTAAGGTATGATTTGGAAGATGCAAATATTTTTTTTACCTGTTTGTGAAGACAAGGTCAAGAAGCCAGCTCATTAATTAATTATTTCATAGTTCCATCCATTTATACATAGAACATCTGCTGAGGACCAACTTTGCTGCTTGACAACATAAATATGGCTAATACATGTTTCCTGTCATAAAGGTTTCTCAATTAAGAGGAAGATCATTATGTGCCCAAATTACCTAGCCCCAAAGTGACAGGTGCTATAAGAGATTTGTGGCCATAGGAGAGGTATGCCTGATTCAGGCTGGAAATAGAAAAGAGGGCTATTTTGTGCAGAAAGTGCTAAATAGGAGGTTTCCTAGTAATATAGAAAACCCAGGTACAATTGTTAATATTGGAAGGAGATTATCAAATTATTCTACAAATATTTCAAATATTTTAGAGTTTATTTATTACAAATTAATGTGCTAAATTGTGCATCTTTTTAGTCTAGTCCTACAGCAGGACTTATTGACTAGTCATCTTTTTAATCAAATAGTTTATATAACTTGAAGCAGAAAAGTTATTTAAAATCATTCTCTAGTTTCCTTTTGTAGCCTTGCTAGTGAAGACATTTTTCAAATTATTATTCAATATCTCTTACCTTAAAATGTATGAAGAAACTCTTTTGTTTTAATGCTACTAGTGAGTTTATCAACAGATTAAGAGAGGAACTTCTCACTGTCAGACACACAGAAATATATTACCCTTTTGCCTTGGTTACCCGGAAGCTTAAAGATACACTTTTATTAAAACTCAACTTGTTCTCATTACACATAGAAAAATAACCTCATCACAACATAATTCTTTTTAATGGCACCAGACAATATCTGTGTTGTGTTAATTGCTTCAAATCTTCTGATGTAGGCAGACCCTAATAACACAAGGTTGTATGTATATTCTCTTTAAATACATATCATTTGTTATATATGTTTATATATGAGTATATTATATAAATACACAGTCAGCTCACCACGTCCTCATGTTTGGAATCTGTGGATTCAACCAACCACATATCAAGAATATATTTATAATAATAATTAACCATAAAAAACAATATAAACTTAAAAATATGGCATAACAACTATTTACACAGCATTCACATTGTATTGGGTATTATAAGAAATCTACAGATGACTGTATATTTTATATGTAAATATACACTATATGCAAATACTACACCATTTTATATAAGTGACTTGCGCATCCTCAAATTTTGGTATTTACAGGGATCCTGGAACCAGTCCCTCATACATACTGTGGAACAACTGTATGTATATGTATGTGTGTATATATGTGTATAATTATATATAAACTTACATGTGAAATTATGTATATAAATCTTATATAAATATATGTGTGTGTTTGTGTGTGTATATATATTCTCTAAGACAGATAATTCAAATTAATAAAATTTGGCTTAAATACTTTAAAAGGTTTAAAGCCTCATCCCAAGACAGTTTTTGAAAAAATTTAGAAGATTTTGTTAAATAAATTTTTACCTAAATCCTCAAAAATATTCTTGTACCCATGTTTCTACTAATCTGCATAACAAAGTCAAAGGATCCAAGATTTTCCACTTGGTGGATAATGGATGGATGGATGGATGGATGGATGAATGGAATGACTAATTGTTTTATTCATTTAGTAATTAATACAACAAATATTGAATATTTATTTTTACATTTAGAAAAATTAAAAATAATAGAGTCTCTGCCTTGCCTTTAAAGAGCTCCCTATAGAGTGGAACAGGAAGATGTAGAAAGAGATAAAATGTAAATAACTATTTTAAATGCAAAATGGACAATGTGAGCACAGAAGGGGAAATATTAATAGTTACCAATTAATTCACTAATAGACGCCATAATAATAGTTATGATTTGATGTACTTTTACTATTAATCAAGTCTAAATGCTTTACTTGAATTAATCTCATATAATCAATACAACAATCTATGAAATTAGCTAAATAAATTAAATTTATCTTCTTTTCATTCTTAACATTGTTGAATTATAAATTTATTTTTATTTTTGTTTATTTTATTTCATTTAGCATTTTTCTAAAGAACGAATATGTTTGATTATATTGTCTTCTGCTGTGTTTTTGTCTGTTTTTTAAATTCTTCTTTTTGTTCATTATCTTTTTATTCTATGTATTTAAACTTTATATGCTGTTCTTGTCCCTTTTTATTTTAAAAGGTTAGCGACTTGTTTACTTTTTTTTTTTTTTGAGACGGAGTCTCCCTCTGTCGCCCAGGCTGGAGTGCAGTGGCGCGATCTCTGCTTGCAAGCTCCGCCTCCCGGGTTCACGCCATTCTCCTGCCTCAGTCTCCCGAGTAGCTGGGACTACAGGCTCCTGCCACCATGCTCGGCTAATTTTTTTGTATTTTTAGTAGAGACAGGGTTTCACTGTATTAGCCAGGATGGTCTTGATCTCCTGACCTCGAGATCCACTCGCCTCAGCCTCCCAAAGTGCTGGGACTACAGGCGTGAGCCACCTTACCCAGCACAACTTGTTTTCTAATGTGTGAATTTAAGATTATATGCTTTTCTTATAAATATTGCTTTGGTTGCATTCCAAAGTTTTTGTACACAATCCATTACTGTTTCAATGATCTAAACTTTTTAATAATTTTCATTACATTTTGGGGACTATGAATTATTTAGAAGTGTATGTGACATTTTTCTTTACATTTCTAAACATTTTTTTTCGAATTGATTTTCACTTGAATAGCATTTTTTTGGTCAAAGCACTTAGTTAATAATAATATTGATGTTTTAGTTTGTCTTGAGACTTCGTTTTAGACCAACTGCTAGTCTCTAATACGTGATAAATTTTGAAAATGTTCCATGTGAACTTAAAACGTGTTTATATAAATGATAATGTTCATGAAAAAGATCTTTGTTTTATTCACAACCATAAAGTGCCTCAGATACACAAGGCTTTTAAAATATACATAACTCTAATAAATTCACTAATTGCTACATATATACAATTATTATATATTTTAAAAATGTAAAGTTCATCAATATTTTTTCCTAGTGCCCCCAAAATATAAGCACCCAAAACTTTTCTTACATTTTCCTGCTTTCATTTTATAGTTGCCTAGTACTTTAGTTCAACTTTATTTTTACTTTATTTTTTTATTTATGTGTATATTTAATTTTCACTCTTATATTAAAGCCCAAGGCTCCAATTTTTATTTTATGCCTATTTGTTTCTCATCATCAAATTGTACACAAATGTAAATCAACATATAACTGCAGGGTGAGATTTATTTTGTTTTCACTATATAGTTTCTGGATTTACTTCATGACTATATGTGAATAAATCAAGTTTATATGCTAAATTTATGGACTTGTATTTTTATCCATTTTAAATCAATTTTTATTTTTCTTAAAATAATCCATGCAGATAGTTTAAAAAGTTAAACATAAGCTTATAAAAATTATAGCTGTTCCTCTCACTCTCCTACTGTTCCTCTCACTCTCCTACTTTCACCTTCGGAAATTCACCTCCCATCCATTTCTTCTCTTATTTACCTTTAAAATTGTGAGCGCACGCACACACACAAACACACTCATCTTTTAAATATTTAAATGTATTGATTGACACAGTACTATGATATAAAAGGTAAAACTCTTTTACCTTTCTTATACTTTTCACTCTTCTTCTTTATCCTTTTCAATATGATTATACCATAATTGTTAAACATAGTGTTTAAGTATTATGACTATAAATATTTTTGCATATCAAGTAATTTCCCTTTTTTGATTGTCATTGATTATTTTTTGGCATTAATAAATTTTAACTTTCTTATACTTCTTGACAAATACCTTTATATCTTTCAATGATTCTGTAAAACACTTTCAATGCAATATTACATGGTGTCAAAGTTATCAGATAAAATAGCTGCTCAGCTAGGAAAAAAACTCCTCAATTGCTCTATTTCCCTGCTACAAAAGTGATCTTTTCTACCTTTACGGTTAAAGGATATTTTGGCTGGGCCTTTGGATTCTAGGTTGAGAAATACTTTTCTATCCAAATTTTTAATATATACCTATATTATCTTTAATTAGATAAATCACTGCATTAAGAATTCAAACATGGCCAAGTGTGGTGGCTCATGCCTGTAATCTCAGCACTTTGAGAGGCCAATGGGGGGTGGATAATTTGAGGTCAGGAGTCTGAGACCAGCCTGGCTAACATGGTGAAATGCTGTCTCTACCAAAAAATACAAAAGTTAGCCAGGCATGGTGGCATGCACCTGTAATCTCAGCTACTCGGGAGGCTGAGGTGGGAGAATCGCTTGTACCAGGGAGGCGGGGGTAACAGTGAGCAGAGATGGTGCCACTGCACTACAGCCTGGGTGACAAAGTGAGACCCTGTCTAAAAATAATAATAATAATAATAATAATAAAGAATGTAGACATCTTTTTTGTGTGTGTGGTGGGTGGGAGTCCTGTGAATCTATACAATATTCTTCCACTAATACAAATTTCTATTTTCTTTTCTTCTCAATCATCTTGGGTGACTCGATGGAGGTGAGGGGGTTATGGAAACATTTTGGTTAACTAAAATGTAAATAAACCCTTAGATAACAACATAGAAAAAATATCGTCTTAATTACTGATAAATTAGAAATAGGAGATTGTGGCTTAGGTGTATGTGTGGCAACAATTGGCTTCATAATATTAGACTTAATAATTAAACATATCTACATGCCTAGTCATACCTGTGCTGGAAAAATGATGCAGCCACACACATCCCTACTCGACAACTCGTAACACAGAGGAGCAGATGAAAAGACAGGGCTGCTGGTGACAGTTAATTTCCATAGAAAAAGGGAAGAGGAAGAGGTGATGCCATTGATGCCCAGATACTACTCCCAATTATACATTCAGAATTTACTCTCCTTCCCTGAAAAGACCGGTAAATGAAGAAGAAGAGAAAAACCTGAATGTCACGTTAAATTTTGTCCTTAAATATGTGCATCAGGTTCCTAGGGCTGCTTCAACAGATTATCACAAAAACGGTGCTTTAAAACAAGAGAGATTCATTTTCTCACAGTTCAGGAGGCCAGAAGTCTGAAGTTGATGTGTTGGAAGGGCTACATTCCCTCTGGTATTGTTTGAAGATGTCCTCCAAAGTTCATGTCTTACAAACATGATCCCCAATGTAATAGGATTAAGAAGTGAGATATTTAAGAAGTGATTAGGTCATAAAGGTTCTGCTGTCACGAATAGATTAATACTCTCATCATAAGAATAATGTTATCACAAGAAAGGAAAACTTTGTAACCCCTTGCACCTTCTCATTGTCTTTTTCTTCCTCTCGCTTTATTTCTCTTTCTCCCTCTCTAGCCATTCTGCCTTTCACCATAGAATGACACAGCAAGAAGGCTCTTACAGGATGCCAGTCCCCCAATCTTAGAATTCTCAGCCTCCAGAACTATGAGCCAGTACATTTGTGTTCATTATAAGTTATCCAGTATCAGGTATTCTAGGTCAAGTACAGTGGCTCATGCCTGTAATCCCAGCACTTTGGGAGGCCAAGGGAGACAGATCACTTGAGTTCAGGAGTTCAAAACCAGCCTGGTCAACATGGTGAAATCCCATCTCTAATAAAAACACAAAAATTAGTCAAGCATGGTGACACATGCCTGTAATCCCAGCTGCTCAGGAGGTGGAAGCAGGAGAATCACTTGAACCTGGGAGGCGGAGGTTGCAATGGGCAGAGATCGTACCATTGCACTCCAGTCTGGGTGACAGAGCAAGACTCCATTAAAAAAAAAAAAAAGAAAGAAAAGAAAAGAAAAACCCCTTTTCTAGGAAAACAGACAAGCTTGCTGCAGAAATTTGCATAAGTAACAGAGCCAAATGTTACTTACCAAGACAATGGGGAAAATGTCTCCAGGGCATATGAGAGACTTTTGTGGCAGTCCCTCCCATCACAGGCCCATAGGAGGAAAAAATGGCTTCATGGGCCAGGCCCAGGGTACCTCTGCATGTGCAGACTAGGGACTTGGTGCCCTGCATCCCAGCTACTCCAGCCAATGCTAAAAGGCACCAAGGTACAGCTCAGGCTGGGGTTTCAGAAGGTGCAAGCCTCAAGTCTTGGCAGCTTCCACACGGTATTGGGCTTGCTGGTGCACAGAAATCAAGAATCGAGGATTCAAAATCTCCATGTAGATTTCAGAGGATGTATAGTTGTTCAGGAAGAAGTTTGCTACAGGGGTTGGGCCCTCATGGAGAACTCCTGCTAGGGCAGTGTGGAAGGGAAATGTGGGGTTGGAGTCCCCACACAGAGTCCCCATGGGGCACTGCCTAATGGGGCTGTGACAAGAGGGTCACCGTCCTCCAGACCCCAGAGTAATAGATCCACCAACAGCTTGCCCCGTGCACGGGGAAAAGCCACAGACAACATCAACAAAGAAGGCAGCTGGGAGAGGAGCTGTACCTTTCAAAGCCACAGGGGCAGAATAGCCCAAGGCCATGGGAGAACCACCTCTTGCAACAGCGGGCCCTGGATGTGAGCCATGGAGTCAAAGGAGATCATTGTGGATTTTTAAAGTTTAATGGCTGCCCTATTGAATTTCAAATTTGCATGAAGCCTGTAGCCCCTTCATTTTGGCCAATTTCTCCCAGTTGGAATGGGTGTATTTAGCCAATGCCTGCACATCCATTGTATCTAGGAAGTAACTAACTTGCTTTTGACTTCACAGGCTCAAAGGCAGAAAGGACATGCCTTGTCTCAAATGGGACTTTGGACTAGGACTTTTGAGTTAATGCTGAAATGAGTTAATACCTTGGGGGACTGTTGGAAGGTCATGAGTGTGTTTTGAATTGTGAGGATATGAGATTTGTGAGGGGCCAGGGGCAGAATAATATGATTTGGGTGTGTCCCCCTCCAAATCTCAACTTGAACTGTAGTTCTAATAATCCCCATGTGTTGTGGGAGGTAATTATATCATGGGGGTGGTTACTTCCATACTGTTCTCATGATAGTAAGTGAGTTCTCACAAGAGCTGATTTTGTAAGGGGTGCCTATGTTTTCTAAGGGGTGCTTTACCCTCTTCATTCTGCACTTCTCCTTGCTGCTGCCATATGAAGAAGGACATGTTTGCTTCCCCTTTCAACACAATTGTAACTTTCCTAAGGCCTTCCCATGCGTTCTGAACTGTGAGTCAATAAAACCATTTTTCTTTATAAATTACCCAGTCTCCAATATGTCTGACCCCCAAGTGTAGTCTTATCTGCCAGCCTATTACAGAATTTCTGCCAGGCCACATCTGCTTACAGCACAGCTTCATATGCCCAACTAGGGTACATCTCAGCAGACACTGCCATAGCTCTTTCACCAGCAGCCCTCATCTAACCAACAAAGAGCTTTTGCAGAGGGGCTTCTGCCAGTGTCCACCTACCCACAGCCTTGTTTTATGACTTTGCTGGCATGCACACATGCTGCAGATCCCATCATGCCACTGTCCTACCACCAACCCACCACTGCCAGCAAGCACACACAGATGAGGATCCAGCTGCCCTGGTGCCACAGGTACATGTGAGTGACTGTGCACCACAATACCACTGGCCTAGTGAAACAAGTTTTCTGGCACTCCCCATCAAAGTGTTGTTGCCAGTGGACTAGGTACACTTTGGGTCCTCCAGTGCAGCAGCTGCCTAACCTTGAGGGCCAGAGGACAAAGCTGTGAGCTTAGTCCCAGCCACCCAGGGATAAACTACATAGCCCAGAAGTGCTAAGCTGAGCCTTGACTCCTGAAATCATCCAGAAAAAAAAAGTCAGTCAACTAAACCTAACTTGTACCACAGCCAAACACTCAAGAGCATTGAAGAATACAAAGGCAAAAAGTCCTATCCAAAGGACAACAACTTCAAAGATTAATGGAACAACAATCCACACAGAATGAGAAGGAAACAACATAAAAACTTTGGCAACTCTAAAAGCCAGAGTGTCTTTTTGCCTCCAAATGGCAACACTAGATACTCAACAATGACTCTTAATCAGGCTGAAATGTCTGAAATGACAGATATGGAATTCAAAATCTTGATGCCAATGAAGGTCACTGAGATTCAGAGAAAGTTTAAACCCAATCCAAGGAATCTAAGGAATCAACTAAAATGATTCAATAGCTGAAAGGCAAACTAGACATTTTAAGAAACAAAAACAAGTAGAGCTGATAGAGCTGAAAAACTCACTACTGGAAACAATTGGAAGTATTAACAGCAGAATAGACAAAGCTGAGGAAATAATCTCAGAGCTTGAAGACTGGTTTTTCAAATGAACTCAGTCAAAAAAAAGATAAAGAATTTTTAAAAATATACAAACCTCACAGAAATACAAAATTATGTCAAGAGATCATAGCTATGACTTATTGGCATCCATTAAAGAGAGGGAGAGAGAGGGAGCAACTTGGAAAACATGCTTGAGGATATTGTCCACTCAACTTCACTAGAGAGGTTGACACTAAAATTCAAGAAATGCAAATAACTCCTGTGAGACGCTAGAAAAGATGACGATCCCAAATCATGACCATCAGATTTTCTGAGGTTAATGTGAAAACTATATACAGTAAAGGCAACTAGAGATAAGGGGCAGGTCATATACAAAGAGAACTCCATCCAACTGACAGCAGACCTTTCAGAAGCTAAATTGTACAATCCAAAAAAGATTGGGGGCCTATGTTCAGCATTCTTAAATAAAGAAATTCCAACCAAGAATTTTATATGGAGCCAAACTAAGCTTTATAAACAAAGGAGAAATAAAATCCTTTTCAGACAAGCCATTGCTAAAGGAATTTGTTACCACCAGACATGCTTTACGAGAGGACATTATGGGACTGCAAAACATGGAAATGAAAGACAGCTACTGGCCACCACAAAAACACACTTAAGTATATAAATTATTGACACTTTAAAGCAACTACCAATCAAGTCTAGATAATAACTGGTGAACAACATAATGACAGGATCAAATTCATGTCTATCTATCTATCTACACAGGATCTCACAGTTGCACAGGCTAGAGTGCAGTGGTGCAATTTTGGCTCACTGCAACCTCCACTTCCTGGGTTCAAATGTTTCTCATGCCTCAGCCTCCCGAGTAGCTGGGATCACAGGTATGCACCACTATGCCTGACTAATTTTTGTATTTTTGGTAGAGATGGGGTTTTGCCATGTTGGCCGGGCTGGCCTTGAACTCATGGCCTGAACTCATGATCCACATACACTGGCCTCCTAAAGTGCTAGGATTACGGGCATGAGCCATCATGCCCAGCCTCACACAAATCAATATTAATCTTGAATGCAAACAGCATAAATGCCATCACATAAAATGTGCAGGGTGGCAAGTTGGATAAAGACACAAGATCCAGCTTTAGGCTATCTTTAAGAGACCTATCTCACATGCAGTGATGCACCGTGGGCTCAAAGTAAACGGACGAAGAAAGACCTGTGAAGCAAATGGAAAACAAAAAAGAGCAGGGATTGCTATTCTTATTTCAGACAAAACAGACCTTAAAGCAACAATAATCAAAAACAACAAAGATGGGCATTATATAATGCTAAAGGGTTCAATTCAATAAGAAAATGTATATGCACCCATAACTAGAGCACCCAGATTCGTAAGTCAAGTTCTTAGTCTTACAAAGAAATTTAGATAATCACACAATAATAGTGAGAGATATCAACACCCCATTGGCTGTATTAGACAGATTTTTTTTTTTTTTTGAGCTGGAGTCTCGCTCTGTCACCCAGGCTGGAGTGCAGTGGTGCGATCTCGGCTCACTGCAAGCTCCGCCTCTGAGGTTCACACCATTCTCCTGCCTCAGCCTCCCCAGTAGCTGGGACTATAGGAACTCGCCACCACGCCCAGCTAATTTTTTGTATTGTTAGTAGAGACGGTGCTTTGCCATGTTAGCCAGGATATTAGACAGATTATTGAGGCAGAAGACTAACAAAGATATTCAAGACCTAAACTTGACACATGGCCAAGTGGACCTAACAGACATCTATAGAACCAACAATAACAAAATATACATTCTTCTCATCTGCACAGGGCACATACTCCAATATTAACTACATGCTCAACCATAAAGCAATTCTGACCAATATCCCTGATGAACATTGATGCAAAAATCCTCAGCAAAATATAGTAAATCAAATTAAGCAGCACATCAAAAAGCTAATTCACCTGATTGATATGGTTTGGCTGTGTCCCCCCCTCCCCGCCACCAAATCTTATTTTGAATTGTAGCTTCCATAAGCACCACATGTCATGGGAGGGACCAAATGGGAGGTAATTGAATCATGGGGATGGGCTTTTCCAGTTCCGTTCTCATGATGGTGAGTAAGTCCCATGAGATCAAATAGTTTTATAAAAGGCAGTTTCCCTGCACACACTCTCTTTACTGCCACCATGTAGAACGTATCTTTGCTCCTCCTTCACCTTCTGTAATGACTGTGTGACCTCCCCAGCCATGTGGAACTGTGAGTCCATTAAACGTCTTTTTCTTTATAAATTATGCAGTCTCAGGTATGTCTTTATAGCAGTGTGAGAATAGATCAATATGATGATCAAGTAAGCTTTATTCCTGGGATGCAAGGTTGATCCAACCCACATGGATCAACAAATGTGATTCATGACTTAAGCACAATTAAACAAAAATATAACACGTAATTATCTCAATAGATACAGAAAAGCCTTTCAATAAAATTCAACATTCTTTCATGTTAAAAAACCTTTAAGAAATGTGGCATAGAGGGAACATTCCCCAAATAAGAACCATCTATGAAAAACTCACATCCAACATCAAACTGAACAAACAAAAACTGAAAGCATTCCGCTTGAGAACCAGAAAAAGACAACGATACCCACACTCACCACTCCTATCCAACATTGTTCTGGAAGTCCTAGCCAAAGCAATCAAGCAAGAGAAAGAAACAAAAGGCATCAAAATAGAAACAGATCATTAAAGTATCTCTCTTTGCAGATGATATATTTCTATACTTAGAAAACACCATAGTCTCTGCTCAAAGGCTCCTAAATCTCATAAACTTCAGTGAGGTTTCAGGATACTAAATCAATGCACAAAAATCAGTGTTATTTCTACGTACCCATAATGTCCAAGCTAAGAGTCAAATAAAATATGCAATCGCATTCACAATAGCCACACACACACAAACCTAGGAATACAGCTAACTAGGGAAGTAAAAGATATTTACAACAAGCATTACAAAACACTAGTAAAAGAAATCAGAGATGACACGAACAAGTGGAAAAAACATTCCATATTTTTGGATAGAAAGAATCAATATTATTCAAATGCCCATACTGCCCAAAGCATTTTACAGTTTGAATGCTGTTCCTATCAAACTACCAATGTCGTTTTTCACAATTAAAGAAAACTATTCTAAAATTAATATTGAACCAAAAAAGAGATGGATAGTCAAAGCAATCCTAAGCAAAAAGAACAAAGCCAGAGGCATCACACTATCTGACATCAAACTAGACTACAAGGCTATAGTAACAAAAACCACATGATACTGATACAAATACAGGCACACAGACCAGAAAACAGATTACAGAACCCAGAAATAAAGCTGCACATGTACAACCACTTGATCTTCAACAAAGTCAACAATAATAAGTAATGGGGGAAGAACTTTTTATTCAATAAAGGATGCTGGGATAATTGGCTAGCCATATGCAGAAGATTGAAACTGGATGCTTACCTTTCACCATATACAAAAATAAACTTACGATAAATTAAAGACTTAAATGTAAGACCTAAAACTATAGAAACCCTGGAAGAAGACCTAGAAAATACCATCTTGAACATAGGCCCAGGCAGATTTCATGATGAAGACTCCAAAAGCAACTGCAACAAAAACAAAAATTGACAAGTGGGACCTAATTAAACTAAGGAGTTTCTCCACAGAAAAAGAAACTATCAACTGACTAAACAGACAACCTACAGAATGGGAGATGATATTTGCAAACTATGCATTCAACAAGGCTCTAATATCTAAAATCTATAAGGAAACCAATCAACAAGCAGAAAACAAATAAGTCCATTAAAAATGCACAAAGGACATGAACACATGCTTCTCAAAAGAAGACATACACATGGCCAGCAAGCATAGAAAAAAGTGTTCAGTGTCACTAATCATTAGAGAAATGCAAATCAAAATCACAGTGACATCTTACAACAGTCAAAATGACTGTTATTAAAAAGTCAAAAAATAACAGATGCTGGCAAGGTTTTGGAGAAAAGGGAATGTTAATACACTGCTGGTGGGAATGCAAATGAGTTCAGCCACTGTGGAAAGCAGTTTGGAGATTTCTCAAATAACTTAAAACAGAACTGCCATTTGACTTAGCTATCCCATTACTGAATATATACCCAAAGTAATATACATCATTCTACCATAAAGACCCATGTACTCATATATTCACTGAAGCACTCTTTACAATAGCAAAAACATGGAATCAATCTAGATGCCCATCAATGATGGACTGGATAAAGAAAATGCAGCAGATATACATCATGGAATACTATGCAGCATTAAAAAAGGAATGAAATCATGTCTTTGCAGCACATGGATGGAGTTAGAGGGCATTTATTCTAAGGAATTAACACAGGAACAGATAATCAAACTGCATGTTCTCACTTGTAAGTGGGAGCTAAACATTGAGTACACAGAGACACAAAGGAAAAAACGAGAGACGCTGGGGCCTACTTGAGGGTGGGGCATCAGAGGAGACTGAGGATAAAAAACCTACTCTCAGGTACTATGGTCACTACATAGGCAACAAAATAATTTGTACACCAAACTCCAATGACACACAATTCACCCATGCAATAAACTGGCACATGTATCCCCAAACTTAAAATAAAAACTGAAAGGGAAAAAAATACAAGAAGGTGGTAAGTCGTAGTTCCATATGGGCACAGGGCAAAATCAGAAGTTATTCATGCAGATGCAGGAACCACAGATTTATCTACCAATGAAACTTATGGCTAGCAAAAGGAGTACAAAGTTTTGATTTCACAAGTCAACATAAATGGAATTTGTTACTGACCTTTCAATTTTGTACAAGGGTAAAATGGAAGTGTTTAAGTCAGCTTAACACCCAGAGTTCAACTTCTTAGCAACAGTCTTGCCAATACTTAAAATCTCTCTTGTATCCCTTTAAAATTCCATCCCCTGTCCATGAACCCACTACCCACTTTTTCTGTGTCTGTATGTAAGTGATACTAGAAAAATCTGCATAACATTGCACCTTATTACCATTATGTTTCCATGATCACCAAAAGCAAATACACCTTCAACACTCCTGGTAAAACTGGCCAGCCTAGTTTTTTTTTTCTCACCGAAATAACTTTTTGAATTATCTCTTCTCAAACCTTTACCTTTCCCAAGTTGTTAACGTCAGCAGATGTCCTTACCTGCTTCATGGGGAAAATAAAAGTCATCAGATAAGACCTCCTTCTATTTCTTGCTGTCACAAATTTCAATTTAGCTACTTCGAAACCCAGTATTTCCTTCATATCTCCTGTTAAAATAAAGCCTATCTTCTTTCTTCCCGTTTTCACCCTTCCTGGGAGCCTGCCTCCTCTTATAGTTTCTGAATATTTGCAGTATCATTTACTCCTCATCACGAAAAAATACCATTTGAAATGAACTGAAGTATGTGGGTTGAAGTGTTGACAATTTGGAAATAGCAAGCATGGACAGCTTTTGGCTCTCACATGGAATATAGACCGAGATTATGAGGAAAGCATGCTTGCTTCTAAACCACTTCAACAGCACGTAACACACATCACTTTTGTTTATATTTCTTGGCAAAAACTGGATGCATGGGGTTGGAATTTCTTAGTAAAAATTTTATATTATAGAAAGTTAAAGTAAAAAATGGTGGGGAGCCAGCTGGCCATTTCTCCCATGCCATATATCTAGTTCCATAAGCCAGAGACTTTGAAAATCACATTTAATACACTCCTGACACTAATCTCTCACATCAAATTGTTTGCCATTTCCCTCAGTTTTACCTCTTACACATACCCTCACATACTCCCAATCTTGATTTTGGACTTAGGTAATGTGCCTTCTCATGAAGGATATTCCAATAGACTCCTAATCAATCTAGCCATATTCACTCTGATGGCCCCAGTCCATTTACCTTTTGCAACCAGAGGGATCTTTTAAAAATGCAAATCTTAATTGCATTTCTTCTCATTGATCTGACTTCTACCATCTAACACTGACTTTCTCAAAACTTTTGTTGGCTATTGGGATAAGACCCAACCTGCATAACATCATCTATAAGAATTTGCATGGTCTGGACCTTGCCTGCTTTTACAGTCTCACCTCTTTCGTTCTCTCATTTTCTGTGTTATAGGTACACTAAACTTTTTTTTCAATTCCTAGGGCAGGTGATGCTCTGTCCTTCTAGAGAGTATTGACTGGAAAAGTCTCTACTCCTTTTACCTAGTGAACTATTTCCCCGACAGATCACACTTCAAATTCCCAGAGTTGGGGCAGGGGGACATTCTCAAAACTTCTGATCAACTAAAACCTTCCAAATTTGTACTTTCATTGTACCACGTAACTTTCTTTCATTTCTTAATATTTTAGTTTTATGTTAAACATATCTTTATTCAATTTTTCTGTTAAGGTCTGTCTCCTCACACTAAACCTAAGCTTCATATGGACAAGAACTGTCATTGTATTTGTTTGCCTTTGTATCATCAATGCCTAAAAAAATGCCTAAAAATTCTTGGTGAAAAATTATGACTGTCCTAGGATCAACATTGACTTCATTTTATGCCACAATTAAGAGTCGTAACTTGGTTTATTATTTCTCCATTGACAGTGTGGTTTGAGTACCTACTGTATATAAAAAGAAATGACCTACTGGTAGGCAATAGAGGTTTTAAGATTCATGGAAAAGATTGTAACCTTGCCTCCATGCCATTCAAATATTTTAATTTTAGAGGGATTTACCTTTTACTCACAACACTTAATTCATTAATTCATTTATCCATTTGAAAATATGTATTTGGCCCTCACTAACTGTAAAACATCTTGCCAAGCACTGAATTAAATTTGTCTATGCTTTCCAGATGGAGTAGCTCTGGTGCTTTAATTTTCAAAGAGTTTCTACCATCATCCTTGTTACACATTTCATAGGGCCTGCCTTAAACCAGTACATTAAATGTTCATTTCGTGCTTGCCTCACAGAAGCCCAGATAAATGTTTGGAATTGCAATGTTGTAATTATCTTTGATTAGCGACTGACCTAACTAACACCCCTCAATGCCCACCCTTTATTTTAAACAACAGAAAAATAAGTAGATGTTGATTATTAGGCACTAATGTAGAGCATTCATGCATAACTATAATTCTACTCATGAATATGCATAGTTATACGTTATTTGTTATTCTCAACAGTGTGGAATGTACCTCAACCAGTGCTACACTCATTTAGGATTAGAAAACAGACGGGGATAAGGAAAGCAATTCTGGGGAAAATACTGGGTCAGAGCCAAGCACTCTTGCTTGTGCTTTATATGGAAGTGTTCCCTCGGTCTTTCATCACATAAATTGAGGCTGCTGATTTAAGATTGCAACAGAGGAGCTATAGCAATTGTTAGTAGCAGCTTGGAATAATGCTGATGCTAGGCTTATAAAGCAACGACATTTGGAAGCAACACAGTTCAATGGAAAGGTTCTGGTTTCAGGCAGCCCTGACTTTAAATTCTGCTTCTGTTGCTTTCTAGCTGTATTAACTTAGATAGATAATTAGCCTCTTTAAGCTTCAACATCTTCAACTACAAAGCAGAAATAACAATGGCATCTCTTAGAATGTTTATCTAAATTAAAAGAATAAATATGTAATTTTAAAATGCTAGTAAGCAGACAGGTTGTGTTTTTGAAATGAAATTTAAATCAATCATGTTGATGACATTTTCTCTTTGCAGACCATCTTGTAAATTATTTAAAAAATATATGTCATTTTAAAACTTCAGTTTGCTAAAATTATTTTCATTATCTCTGAGTCAACTGGCTAAATTTTTACCTGTTATCTGAATGGTAATACATTCCATCCTCTTATCTTCTATGAGAACCAAATTATTCTCTCTTGTTTATAGACTCCTCTACATACATATTAAGCTCACATCACTCTTCCTGAGAAAAGTTGATCACCCAATTACTTAGTGAAGTATAACATCATCCTTTGCTCCATTTGCTGTGTTCCCACCCACACTGAAACAACTGACAGGACCAGTAGAAAACACCTAGCAGCATGAATAGAAACAATACAGGACACCCAGTTACAGTTGAATTTCAGGTGAGGAATGTATATATGTTTTTACTATAAGTACATCCCAAATTTTGCATAGGATACATATATACTTATTTGCTATATCTGTCAAGTCCAACCTAACACAAAGTGGAACAGTCAGATTTTCTTCCCTATGAGTATGAAATTGGAACATAAGCAAGCCCCATGACACAAGTTTACCTTTGTAACAAACCTGCACGTTTACCCCTGAACTTAAAATATAAAACAAAACAAAGCAAAACTCTAATTAGTCCACAATGAAAGATGGAACTGGTGGATCACATAAATCAGCCTTTGTTCAATCAGATATAGAGAAAGCTTCTTTCTGCAAGCAGAAAGAAGAAATGACACATAGAAATGAGAGACCACGTGGCCACAGAGAGATGGAGAAAGTAACCCCAGTTTGTAACCTACTATTTTCATGATTCCCTTCATTTGAATACAGACCATACATTTTCTACTATTGCTTTTTATATAATCCCTCTGTATCCAATAAATTTCCTTTTTTTGATTAAGCTACTGTGAATGTAATTTTGAGTCTTGCAAGAATGTTTCTAATCAGTTTTCACTCACCAACTTTGCTTCACTTCACCACATCCAGTGTGGTTCTGAAGACCCAGTATCAGAAAATGTTTATCATCTAGCATAAAAGATTGCTCAACTGTAGGTTCGTGCACTTACCCGTGTAGAGAAAATAGAATGAAAACTATGATTGTTGAGAATTAGTGAAATCCTATACATTCCAAATTTAAATGTTTTTAAACATTTTGGAGTTTGAGAGACAAAGCAAAGAAAAAAAAGGACATTATTTGGGGAGAAGTTGAAACCCTGGTTTTCTTTATAAAACATTTGATCATGGGGGTATGACTTCTCCTGAATTTTATTATCAGATAAATATATTTAAATATCAGTGAGAAACTCAGTAGATTACAGCCAAACTAGCCTTTCAGTTTTTTGTCAAATTGCTTTTGAATTCAGTTCCGTTCCTAGTTCTTTCCTAGTTTGGGTCTTCATAATTGCTGTTCTGCCTTTTGTTGGGTCTTTCTAGCAAATAATGATCAAATATGATAACTTTAGCTGTTGCTAGTTTAAGAAACAGTGATTGTCCATGTCCTTCTGTATTTTTTCCTTTCCAATATTGTATTGCATTTTGCTCTAATTGTTTCCTATTTCAACAAATGGAGATTAGTACTTATATCAATATGGAGAATATTCATAAGATAGAAAGATCTATTGCTGTTCACTGTATTTTTTTATTTTGAATAAAAATCTAAACATTTGTTAAGTGTAGATAGATTGAATAGGAATAAAGGATGATGTAGAAAAGTAAATTGAAATACCAATGATAACATTACTTTATATTTTATTTATTCACTTTTAACATGTTACTTTGAATACTTTAATAATTAAAATATATTATTTGCTAGGCTTATACTTTTGTGTTAAAAGTTAAAAACTCACACGTAAGAAACTTTCTGTGTTAAAATAGCAGATGGTCTAGTAATGCAGACAAGCAAGTAAATGCCTAATTTAGGGTTGGCTAAGAAAGGAATGATGGAAAAGATAATTCTTCAGTTGCCTACACAAATGAAAAGAGTAAACAGATAAGGAAGGGAATAAGAAAAGATCTTTCAAGCAGAGAAATCAGTGCTTTCAAACTCTTGGAAGTATGAGAGAATATAGAAGAGTTTGGAAACTAAATATAAGTTGATATATTAAAATGAAAACATTCTTTGATTTACTCATTCAACAACATACCTTAGGACAAAAGGAAGAAGGCCGGAGGGGAAGCAGAAGTCCAGATTAAAAGCAGCTTTATATACCATGATAAGAAGTTTGAAATCTGTTACTTAGGGAAAAAATGTTTAGCAGGAGAGCTATAATCAGAGTTACATTCTAATAAGATCACTCACGTAGTGGATGAGAGAGCTTTTAAGAAGGAAGAGACTTGTTGTAGGGAATCTATTTCAGTGAAACAGGCAAATGTGATGTCTGCTTAAAATAAAACGATGATGAGGGTTAGCAGTTGTGTGTGTGCTGAAGGGTAGATTTGAGTATTTAGGAAATATAATGAACAAGTCTTAGTGATTTATTATTAGCAGCAGAAAAGAGAGAGAATATAGTCTGTCATGACTCCCAAAGTTTTGACTTGGATAACTGGATGGGTGGTAAGACACTTTACTTTCTCTCTCTCTCTCTCTCTCTGCTTCTGACTCTCTATCTCTGTGCTTCCTTTTAATGAAAGAGATCATAACTCTGGAGTACTGTATAAGTACTTTTTAGATAACACACAATCAATTTATCATTTAAAAAGTATAAAGGACTGGTTATTAACTGTGTTCTTATTTTCTTTCTCCTTTTTGTCCCCTTCTCTCTGTTTTTCTTTATTTCTTTTCAATTTTTCCAACCTCCCTCACTTTTCTTTTTCTCTTTCCCTTCTATAGACAACATTATCAGACTCTTCACATCATCCACTCTTCCAAACAGTAGCTGATTTGAATAACTGGGGAGAACGAATAATACATGTGCTTGTAAACCCCAAAGGTTATGAGAACCTCATGGAAAACTCCGGTGATTCAGTGTGATCTCATTTCCTCTCTTGTCTCATGTAAAGAAGACAACATATGCTTCAGTGAAGTGCAGAGGAAAGAGGAGAGAAGAGAAATATTCACATTCTGGGTTTAATGAGAACGAATCTTTTGCTTTCCCAGCAGCTCTCAGGATGGATCCCACCTCACTAATTTAAAGCCTGAGGCAAGATGATGATAGTGGGAAAAAATATCGCTGTGCCTTACTGACATGATATTATCCTTTAAAGAAATATGTTCAAAATACTTAAAATCTGCTAATTCTGAAAGCGTAGGTCATAGAAAATTGAACTCACTTTTCCCTTCCTTTCTCCCTGTTCAAGTCCCCAAGCTATTGTGGAAAAACTGTACCACATTCTAAAGTCTCTTTCAACTATAAAAAGAATACCCCAGAAAATCTTCTCCAAAAACATTTCTTCCAGCTGTCTCTGGGGTCTTGTGAAATCAAAGGTAACTTTTAGCTCATGAGTGGGCAACAAAACTTTGAAATTCATATGTCCTTTTCCAGTGGGTTGGTTTGGGAAATTTTGTGGTTTTCCTGCCCTTGGGATAATCCTAGACCTGAAAATATTCTGTATCATAGTGGAGAAGATATAGAAAGAAAAGAATCGTGAAAGGGACCACATGTTGTTAACACCTTTTGTAGGTCATGCCCTCTTGTGCTTTCACTTTTAAATACATTATCTCATGAAATACTTATGCTTACACTGTCATGTACGTTATACTAGCTCTAGTTTAAAATGGAGCAATCTGAGTGTTTGAGAGTCAAATTTACTCATCAATGGTTAACTCATCTTGTTAGTGACAGGGCCAAAACTCAAACCTAGCTGTAGATGCTTCTGAACTGTGGTGACTTCCCATGTTTCTGTGATGAACAGTTAATATTCTATCTAAAGAAAACATAATCAAGTAAGTGGATCTGTGAAACTCATAGCAAGCCTTAGTTGAAGGAACTACCAAAAACATGGGGAAAAACATGCAAAAAATATGTTTTTCTATTTAGCTCATGAGACAACATTTTTGTGGAAGACGAAAGGTAAGTTGTTAACAATAGGGCAAAGTCTTGTTGAACAGCAAAAATTATAAATTGCTTTATATTTTTTGTCAAAAATGTTTATTGTTAGGAGATTTCAGAATGTTTTGGAATTAACAAATTCAGTCTGGAACATTTGACTTTCTCTGTGTCTAGCAGCTAAATATTTTTACTCCTGTAGAAAGAAAATTACCTTTGAAACCATTGAAAACGAATCAGTCAGTGATGTGCTGGTGAGTGTTTAACAACAAACTCTATAGGGGAAATAAGAAAAAGAGCACCCTGATTTGTAGCACTTACCCATTTCCATAGCTAAAACATGCTCACCATGGCTAAGTTCAAGTTATCAACATACTATTACTAAACATGGAGATACAAAAGGATGCATTATTTATGTATTATTTCCATATGAATAATCAAAGAAGTATAGATACTAAGATGCCATAAATACTTAGGAAGTGATAAATTCTGAGTATTTATTAACTTCGTTTTTAATGCAATTTTTGTGCTATATAATTTATTTTTTAATAATGGCCATGCTTAAAAACTTGCTTTCAAAATTTCTGAAAATTTATGGCCAGACACGGTGGCTCACACCTGTAATCCCAGCACTTTGGGAGGCCGAGGCAGGCAGATCATGAGGTCAGGAAATTGAGACCATTCTGGCTAACACAGTGAAATTCCCTCTCTACTAAAAATACAAAAAAATTAGCTGGGCATGGTGGTGGGTGCCTGTAGTCCCAGCTACTTGGGAGTCTGAGGCAGGAGAATGGCATGAACCCGGGAGGCAGAGCTTGCAGTGAGCTGAGATGGCACCACTGCACTCCAGCCTGGGTGACAGAGAGAGACTCCATCTCAAAAAAAAAAAAAAAAAAAAAAAACTTCTGAAAATTTAACAATTAGCTCTCACAAGCTGGTACAAAACCTCTCCAGGACCCCGCTTGATACCTTCATTCTACTTTTGGCTTCTCTGAGTTCACTTCCTCTCAGTTTGTTCACATCTATGTTACATGCTATTGACCTGTCTGCTTTGAGTACATCAAGATTGATTTGGACAGTGTCCCACTCTTTCATTGTCCCGAGTGATAGGTAAGTTTGAAAATTCTCTAATAGACTAACTATATGAAAGACATTCATATGTTTGCATTCATAAGAATAATTTCTTAATTAAAATTAATGGAAGGCTAGTGATAGAAATTTTAGAGACCATAGCAGAACAATATGTAAATATTTTAGGCTGATGCAATTTCTTAGTAACCTGAAAACTACAATGACCACTTGGTTACCAAGGCATACTATAGGTCCTGAATCCAGATATACTAATGCCATTGTCATATGACAGTCAAGTCATGCAATTTTTCTTGTGACATAAAACCAGATCTGAATTTATACTAAAGCAAACTCAATACTTATGATGATCTTAATGGGATTTCTTAAGTAAAGCGGTCTTTTAATAGATAGATTATTTCTTTGATTGAACTGATATACTGAAAATGTCATCAAGGCTTTAAATATATAAAAAGTCTAATCTTAGATTTAGAAGGAATGTCGTTAGGTTATTGAGGTGAGTTGAGCTGGGATCTTTCTTTGAAAAGGACCATGCTTTTATCATTACAGACATAGGAGAATGTATTTCTTTAATGTTGTCCAGAGGAAGATATTTAACAGTGTCTCTTGCTCAACTTCAGGCAGTAAGCTTCATAAACTTTAGAAACCTACTATTTTTTATCATACCTTAGTCTGTCTTGCTACATCTTACATTTCATAGCTTTCTGTCATTGGCAGAATTGACAAGCACTGGACACCACCATCCATGGTCCTAAAGCAAAGCCATTTATTGAAGATTAATTAAGCTGCCCCCTACCCTTCCCTTTTCATGTTTAAAAAAATCCAATCACTTCAACTTTTCCACAGAAACTTTATTTGCAACTTTTCCTCTGTGTAAACATTTTAATCTCTTCCCAACTAATTACATGGTGGGGTTTTATCAACCACCTCCACTCATCAACTCATATCGATTTATTTTGATGGCTGCAGTGACATTTTACATTTGGGATTTCATGGCTGGTAGCAACCTGCTGCCACAAAAAAATCTAAGTCATCCCCTGAAGTGATTTATAACTGCATCTCCTGTTTTCTGCCTTTAAAACCTGAAAAAGAACCTGGATCCTTGATGCTAGGATGCATCTGTCAGTAAAGCAATAACAGAAATAAGATTACTGGTAATAAACCTCAAAAGAGAATCTGCAGATTCCCTTACAATAATGGTAGTGATGGTAATATCACCCAGGAAATGTTCTAATCCTATTGTTATTTTTAATAATGATGCCATTTAATAAAGCAAGGTTTTAATTGAGCTTAGTCATTTATTAGCAACGTATTTAATAGAATGATTCCGATATTACAGGGCAGATTTGGTTTAATCTTGCCTCTGTTTTGATTGATAACTTGAACAACTCAATTCCATAAATGTTATGGAGCAACACATTAGGTAGAACAATATGTGTGTACTACCAATAAAAAAGAAGTATCTCCTGCCTTAAATGTTTTCATGATGCAGTAGGGCAGCTCAGTTAATCTCATTTCTAAAATTTGTAAAATGGGACTATGACTTTAGATTGCATGACCCCCTAGAGTCACTTTGAGCTTTACAAGTATTCAAGTTGCATAATGTGGAATATCACTTATTCAATTTAACTTTAGTATTTTTCTTTGTTTACAAAATATTATAGAAATGCACAAGTTTCTTTCACCCACAATCTTATAACTGATAAGCTTGCGTGAACTTAAAAATTTTCTAACCCTCAGGATCCTCGTGTCCCTCATTAGCAAAGTCAGAATAGTAATATCTACTTGTCAGAGATGAAAAGACCAGTGGAAATAATTTAGGCAAGCCCTGGCACATATGAAAAGCAAAATAAACAATTAAAACAAAATAAAGGAAGTCATTCTTTTCAGAAGAATGAAATAAGATAATTTATATAAACTACTTAGTACAGTGTTTGGTGCATAGAAAGCTCTCAAATACAGGAACTAAAATTACTGAATTATTGTTTTTATTATTTCAAACCACATACATTATTTAATTTTCATGCATTCTATTTACTGAAGTTCATGAGGTAGAATTTTAATATATATTAAGTGTTAAACCCATAGAGGGTAAGCTACATTTTCAAAATCATACAAATTCTCCTCTAAAAACACCTAAAATATAAGAAGACAAAAGGAAAAGTCAGGTTTAGAAAGAATATGACACTCCAGTTATTGAGATGCAAGATCAGCTTGCTAATTAACCTCTAGACTCTGGACAACAAGAGTTTCATATGTAGTTATAGGCGTGTGAGTGTTATTATCTGCACTCCTTCAACAAATTCGTGAACACTAGCATGGACCATGTATTCTGCTGCTGGTGGAGATATAGTTAGCAATAACAAATCTATTTTCTACCTCCATTAAGCTGAAAGTCTAGTAAAGGAGAAATTTATTTGCCAAATGATTACTTCCAAATTACAACTGGGATCTAAGAAATGGTGTGTTAACAAAAGCAAAGGGGATTTGGCCAGCAGATGAAGAAATTTTCCCATGAGGAAGTGATGATTGGATGCCAAATTCAGTAAAATGAATAGGAGCTGCTTTGATGGAGGGAGTTGCAGAGTTGTCAAGCTGAGAGGAGGACGTAGTAGGAGGGAGCATTATGTGTCCTAGCAAAAGGAAAATATGGCTAGAACAAGAAGGCAGAGGGCAAATTGATACAAAAAGAAACAGAGAATGTAAAGGGCCTGAAGGAATTCAGAGTACAAAATACAAGCCTCTTGTTAAATAGCAGGCTTTAACATAAAAGCAATGAGAAACCACCTCCTATGAACTGAATTGTGTATCCTCAGTTCATATACTGAAGCCCTACCCCTTAATGTGATGGTACTTGGGGCCTTTAGGAGGTAGAGTTAGATGTGGTCATGAATGTGAGACCCTGATATGGTTTAGATCTGTGTTCCCATTAAATCTTATGCTGACTTGTAATCTCCATTTCTGGAGGCAGGGCCTGGTGATTGGATCATGGAGGTGGATTTCTCATGAATAGCTTAGCACCATTTCCTGGGTACTATTCACATAATTGTAAGTGGGTTCTCATGAGATTTGGTTTTTTAAAAGCTTATAGCACCTCCCCCATTGATCTCTCTTAAGTGTCTCCTCCCTTTTCAGCTTCTGCAGTGATTGTAAATTTTCTGAGGCCTCCCCAGAAGCTGAGCAGATGCTAGCATCATACTACCTCTACAACCTGCAGATCCAAGAATCAATTAAACTAATTTTCTTCATAAATTATCCAGGCTCAGGTATTTCTTTATAGCAATGTGAGAATAAACTATTATAATGCAGAAAATCAGTATCGAGCAGTGGGGCATTGCCGTAAAGATACATGAAAATGTGGAAGAAATTTTGGAACTAGATAATGGACAGAGGTAGAAAGTGTTTGGACAACTCAAAAGAAGAAAGAAAGATGAGGGAAAGTCTGGAACTTCATAGAGACTGGTTGAATGGTTGTGACCAAAATGCTAATAGTAATATTGACAGTAAAAGCCAAGCTGACTAAGTCTCAAATGGAAATGAGAAAATTATTAGAAACTGGAGCAGAGTTCACTTTTGTTATGCCTTAGCAAAGAACTTGGCTGCATTGAGCCCCTGCTGTAGGAATCTCTGGAACTTTCAACTGGAGAATGTTGAATTAGGCTATCTGGTGGAAGAAATTTCTTTTTATCTTTTTTATTGTTGTTGTTGTTTGAGACGGAGTCTCGCTCTGTTGCCAGGCTAGAGTGCAGTGGCATGATCTTGGCTCACTGCTACATCTGCCTCCCAGGTTCAGGCAATTCTCCTGCCTCAGCCTCCCGAGTAGCTGGGACTACAGGTGTGCACCACCATGCCCGGCTAATTTTTATATTTTTAGTAGAGACAGGGTTTCACCATGTTGGCCAGAATGATCTCAATCTCCTGACCTCATGATCCACCTGCCTTGGCCTCCCAAAGTGCTAGGATTACAGGCATGAACCACCACACCCAGCCAAAATTTCTAAGCAGCAAAGCATTCAAGATTTAGCCTGGCTGCTTCTAACAACCTATCTTCATATACATGAGGAAAGAAATGATCTAAAGTTGGAACTTATATTTAAAGGGGAAACAGAGTATAAAAGTTTGAAAAGTTTGCAGCATGGTCATGTGGTAGAAATGAAAAGCCCATTTTCAGAAGAACTCAAGCCAGCTGCTGAGCAGCCACTTGCTAGAGAAATTTGCATAACTAAAAGGTAGGGAAGTACTGATAGTAAAAAAAAATGAGGAAAAAACCTTGAAGGCATTTCAGAGACATTCATGGTAGCCCCTCGTATCACAGGCCAAGAGGCCTAGTGGAAAACAATGAATTCTTGGGCCAAGGCCAAGCCCAGGGCTTCAATGCCCTGTGCAGCTTCAGGACATGGCTCCTTGCATACCAGATGCTCCAGCTCCAGCCATGGCTCAAAAGTTCCCAGGTACAGCTTGGGTTGCTGCTCCAGAGGGTCCAAGTGGTAAGCTTTGGCAGCTTCCTCATACTGTTAAGCTTGTGAGTGTGCAGAGATATGAAGTGAAACTTGGGAGTTTCTGCCTAGATTTCAGAGGGTTTATAGAAAAGCCTGGATGCCCAGACAGACAGAAGCCTACTGCAGGGGCAGAGCCCTCACAAAGAACCTCTACCAGGACATTGTGGGGAGAAATGTATGTGATATGGTTTGCCTCTGTGTCCCCACGCAAATCTCCTGTTACATTGTAATTACCAAGGTTGGGGGAGGAACCTGGTGTGAGGTGATTGGATCACGGTTGCAGATTTCTCCTTTACTGTTCTCAAACTAGTGAGTGAGTTCTCATAAGATCTGATAGTTCAAAAGTGTGTGGCACTTCCCCCTTCCCCCTTTGCTGTCCCTCTCTCTCTCCTGCCACCATGTAAATACATGCTATCTTCCCCTTCACACTTTCACCATGATTGTAAGTTTCCTGAGGCCTCCCAGCCATGTTTCCTGTACAGCCCTCAGAACTGTGAGTCAATTAATTATCTTTTCTTCATAAATTATCTAGTCTCAGTTAGTTATTTATAACAGTGGGAAAACAGACTAATACAGTGGGGTTGGAGCACCCACACAGAGTCCCCACTGTGGCACTGCCTAGTGGAGCTGTGAGAAGAGGCAACTGTCCTCCAGACTCCAGAATGGTAAATCCATTGACAACTTGCACTGTGCACCTGGAAAAACTGCAGGCACTCAACATCAGCCCATGAGAGCAGCCATGAGGGTTAAACCCTGCAAAGCAATAGGGACAGAGCTTCCCAAGGCCTTGGGAGCCAACCTCTTGCATCAGTGTGCCCTGGGTGTGGGACATGGAATCAATGGAGATTATTTTGGAGCTTTTTAAGATTTAATGACTGCCTTGCTGGGATTTGGACTTGCATCTTGCATGGAGGCTGTAGCCCTTTTCTTTTGGCTGATTCTTCCCATTTGGAATGGGAATGTTTACCCAATGCTTTTACCCCTGTTGCATCCTGGAAGTAACTAAATTTGTGGGTTTTTTTTTTGTTGTTGTTGTTTGTTTCTGTTTTTAATTTTCATGCTCATAGGTGGAAAAGACTAGCCTTATCTCAGATGAGATTTTTGACTTCAGACTTTTCCGTTAATGCTGAAATGATTTAAGTTTTGGGGGGACTATTGGGAAGACATGATAATGTTTTGCAATGTCAAAAGGACGTGAGATTTTGGAGGGGACAAGGATGGAATGATATGGTTTGGATCTGTGTCTCCACAAAATTTCATGTTGAATAATAATCACCAGTGTTGGAGGTGGGGCCTGGTGGGAGGCGATTGGATGGTGGAAGTGTTTCTTATAAATAGTTTATCACCATTCCCTGTGTGCTGTTCTCATAATGAAATCTGGTTGTTTAAGAGCCTGTAGCACCTCCCTCTTCACTCTATTTCTTGCTCCTGCTCCAGCCATATGAAGTGTCTGCTCCCGTTTTACCTTCTGCCATGAATGTGAGTGCCCCAAGGCCTCTGCAGAAACAAAACAGATGCCAGCACAATGCTTCCTGTACAGCCTGTGGAACCATGAGCCAATCAAATCTCTTTTCTTTTTAAAGTACCCAGTCTAAGGTATTTCTTTGTAGCAATGCAAGAATGGACAAATATACACTCTAATGATGAGTTTATATGCTTTATAAGAAAAAGAAGAGAGAGAGAGAGATTGCTCTCCTTCTGTATTGGATGCAGCAAGAAGTCAGCTATCTGCAAACCAGGAAGAAGATTATCACCAAGAACTGAACTGATTGGCATCTTGATCTTGGACTTTCCAACCTCAAGAATTGGGAGAAATAAATGTTTGTAGTTTAAGACATCATGCCTATGGTATTTTATTATAGCAGCCCAAGCAGACTACTGTACCATCAAAGACTTTAATTGCTCACATAAAAGGAATATGATCAACTTTGTATTTTTCAAAGTTCAAATTGGCTGGGAAGGAAAGAACAAGTTGGTATTTTTAATTGTATAATTCAGTGGAATCACTCCAACTACTGTATTTGACCTTGTAACTGATAGCATTGAAACTTACAAATGAAGACATTTCCAGTGTCGATATTTTTCTCCCATTATTAGAGCCTCTTATGACCCTAGTAATGTAAAGAAAATAAAGGTCTTAGTAGTTTGTTAATTCTTTTATTAACCTGTTATATTGTAGAATTTTTCTCAAATTGGCTTCAAGGAAGATCTCAATGCCATAATATCTTTCCAAATAGTCTTGCAGTTCTATCTCTAGTGCCATCACCATCATTCATTCATTCATTCATCCAGCAAATGCATATTGAGTATCTATTATATGCACAATGTTCTAGGTGATGAGAATTTATTAGTAAATAAGAGACTAAATGTCTTCCTTCAATCAGATTACATTTTCATGAGAGTAAGGAGGCAATAAATAAAGAAAATAAGGTGAATCTCAGATTATAAATCTGTTAGATTATGGTTGGTACTGTGAATAAAAATAGAGGAGTGCCAGAGAGAAAGTATGCCAGAGAAGCTTCACTAAGAAGATGATATTTAAGCAAAGAGGAAAGGAGATATCTTGAGAGAGTATATTTTAGGGAAAAGAAAAAAACAATTAGAAAGGCACCAGGTTGGGAAAATGTCAGAGGAGGGTAGTGTGACTGGAACAGAGTGAGTAAAACTTAGAATATAGAAGATGACATCAGAGAGGTAATATAGGGTGGGGAACAGATTGCACAGATCTTAGAAACCACACTTTCAGCTTCAGATTTCATAACTTATATGCAAAGTCATGGAAGATTTTTGAGTAAATGTCTAGCATCAAGATTGGTATTTAATGTCATAACAATTACTCTGGCTGCCAGATAAAGCAAAGAATGGGCTGGGTGTAGTGGCTCATGCCTGTAATCACAAAACTTGGGGAGGCTTACGTGGGAGAATCGTTTGAGCTCAGGACTTCAAAACCAGCAAGGACAGCATAGTGATACCTTGTCTCCACAAAATGTAAAAATGTAGCTGAGCATGCTAGTACATGCCTATAGTCGCAGCTACTTGGGAGGCTGAGGTGGGTGGATCATTTGATCTCAGGAGGTCAAGATTGCAGTGAGCCATGACCGCACACTGCACTCCAGCCTGGGCGACAGAGTGAGACCCTGTCTCAAAAAATTAAGTAAATGAAGCAAAGAATAGAATAAGCGCAATTATTTAGAAGGTGACTGCTATAATCCAGGTAACAGAAAATGATTGCCTGAATTAGAGTGGGAGCAGTGGAATGAAAAGAATATTCACATTTGGATATATTGTGACCATAGAGCCAACAGGATGTACTGAGATTAGAAATAGAAGTTGAGATTTTAAAAAATAATAAATCTAAAATTTTTGACCTGAGCAACGAAAAAAAAAATGGAGCTTCTATACAGAAATGGAGAAGATGTTGGAAAAACACATTCTATATGGGAAAGTTGAAGTTTGGTTTTGGGCATATTAAGTCTTTGTGGTCAAAGTGGTGATTTTGAATAGATGATTGAATATATGAGCCTGGAATTCAGAGAAGAAACTCATGTCAGAGATAAGAATTTGGTGATCCTCAGCTTTCGTAACTAACTGAGATTTCTAAGGGTGTGGGTGCAAACAAAGGAGAGGCCCTAAGTCTGAGTGATACATCCTTCTGTGTTTCGTAAATGATAAACAAAGAGTGTGGATGGGTTACCACTGTTTTCAGAGAATAATTAAGGAAGTGTTTTTCATTAAATTCAAATGAAGAGTTTTAATCAAAAAGGAAAGAATAATCAACTCTGTTAAAAATAATATGTCAAAAAAGACAAGAGCAGGGAATTGACTTACCATACCCTGCAGTGAACTGGAGAGAAAAGGCTTTAGAAATTTTTCCTCGAAGATTTTGTTTATTTCTAGTGTTGTGGCCCTAGCCATTCCAGAATTCCCAGTAACTCTCACAGGAATAATTATGTCCTGATGTCTATATTTCCAGAGTCCAACCATTAAGTATTAAAAATGCCAGTGGTGGAACACATGCATTGTTTGCCTTTGTCTTATCTACACTACTAATCAAAATGGGTTATAACTATTCTTCAACAAGAATGTATTCAGACTCTCTCTTTGAGATAAGGACTCTCCATTATGTATTTTTTTTTAGCTTAGAGTGCAGAAGATGCTCATTATGATAAAAAAAAATACTGAGTTTTAGGGGGAAAATGTCAGACTCGTAATTATATTACCAAGAAAGAGTAGAAAGGCAATGGTTACAAATCCCATACTATTCAAGCTCAAAATCCAGGGAAGTTGACCCTAATTATGTTTGAAGATTCTCTGTTCAAAATAAACTAAACAGAGAGAACTCTAACAAAACAGGTTTAAAAAGATACTTGCTTCTTTGCTTTCCAGTGAGATGATATCTTAATTACCTAAATGGTGGATGTCAAGAATCTCCTCTATGAGCACAAGCATAGAGTTACTGCATTTGCAGTGGAACCCATTCTCTTTGCTCCTTTGAAGAGTTAGTTGCCATTTAATCATGGAATCAAGGTGCTTGATCCATATCTCTGACTTGACCATGTTGTAACTTTGAAATCTTTAGCATTATTTCTTAACCGACATGCACTCTAGCTTCCTTATGAATAAAAAGAGGATAACATAATATCTATATTATTGGAATTTTATGAGGATCAAATACATGCAAAGCATGTAGAGCAATGGTTGGCCCAAGAAGTGGCTTATTGGAAGAAGACTCCAGAAATACACTGGGGGGTTCATGATTAGTACTTGGAAAGGTAATGTTTGATAGGAAAAACAAAAATCACTGATGCTTAAGTTTTACACTGGCACTTAATCATACCGACCTCTCTTCAGTTGTGGTTAAGGAACTTACTGCATTGGGCTTGGCTTGGTGCACACTAGGATGAGGCAGTTACTGGCAATACTCAGTAAGATATTGCTACTAACTAGAAAGGCTCATTAGCAAATGGTAGTGTTCAAGGGTAATAACAATCTTAACTTAAATAATAGTTAAAAACCAGGAATCTGAGAAAACATGGGAGCTCAAAAGATGGGCAAAAAACAGTACTAAGTAATAGGATATGAGTTATTTGAAAGACCATAAAGACAGGTTTTTCTAACGTGTTGTAAGGTCTCAGCTATAGGATTTTGGTTTAGAGGTATCACTGAAGCTCTTAAATGGTGGATGAAGAAGAACAAGGCAGGGCTTTAAATTCTTTAACCATCAAGACATTGTTTCTGTTTCCCCATAGTTCTGGATACACAATATTTAGCTTAAAAGACCCATCTTCTTTTTCTAAGCTACCGTTGTTCTATCGGCATCCTGGGTAACTTCAAAGAACATGGAAGAGGCTCAGTTTATTTTGTTTATTTGTAGCCACATAATCTTTAGGATAAAATATGTGATTCAAATAAGACCACTGGAAGAAAATGTTAGAGAAAGGTCTAAGGTCAAACAAAACACAACCATCTGAAATAAGACACTCTTTATGGGTTTCAGGCAAGAAAAACTCAGAAGTTCAAATGGCACAGAGGCATCACCTCCCAAGAATAGTCTAACACAAGTATAAGAGTCAATATACAGAATACACTGCTAAAGCTAGTAGTGACTAACTCAACTGAGACTAAGTGTATAGTTAAGAAAAACATGGTTCTGCTGAAAGGAAAAATCTCCAGAAGGTAAGGGGAAAGTAATCACGTCTTTGGTATGAGTGTGACATATTTTTAATCTACTATTTCAGGAAAAGAGATGTCTCTCTTTAAAACAATTTAACAATGTTTTTGTTATTGGATTAAATACTTTTTATTTTTAGGCATTTTTAATTACACAGAAAAACCTATTTATCTGCATAATAACCTATATATCCTGCTAAAATTTTAGGCTAGTATTAGTAAGCCTTCCAAAGCAAATCACTATATAGGTAAAGTAAGTATATATCTCTGCTTCACAGATGGTGAAAAAAAAGAAAATGAATATAGTATTAACAGTTTTATATTAATCTAGAGTCTTTTAACTGGTTTAAATATATTATACATATTAACTCATTAAATCTGTAATATACCTGGAAATAAGGAAGCCAAGATTATCGTCACCCTTCTACAGCCAAAGTTTCAAAGAGGTCAAATGCATCATCCAAGGTCATGTAATAAAATAAAACAGATTCCAGCTTTCTTGAATCATTCAATTAAGGCTACAAGAGATGGTGGTACTATTATTTAACAAAATGTCTTCTTTTCTTTTTCTTCCAAAATGATTACTTTTTGGGAGAATGATTTATTTGTCTTTATTATTCCAATAATCATGGCATGGCTGTTGCTTCATATTTTCTAAAAATCACTGTGTGTGTGGGTGTGGGTGTGTGTGTGTAGTAGGAGGAGGAGGAGGAGGGAGAAACTCCTTATAAAAGTGAAACCAAAAACTGTCATCTCTTTGTTATGCATCTGTACTATCTGTACAGATCTTCATGAGGTTCTCACAAGTTACTTTCAATAATGAGGAAATAAGAACGTTAACCCGACTAGATACTTTATCTGCAAAGATAAAAGAACTGGTTTATTGGCATCAGTGATAGTGTCCATTGGATAAATTTTTTGTCAGGCTTGAAAATATTGTTTGTTTTTTTAAAAGTACTATATTGTAAACCAATAGCAAATAAATAATTTTAAAATGAAGTTATGTGTATGAGATTTAGTATCTAGAAAGATTACAAAACTAGAATAAATCAAGAGCACATAATCAAGTATAATTTTCAAAATATAATTGTGCTATTAAAATTTGGAAAGGTAAAATTCTGAACAATCCAGGAGAAAAGTGAAAAGTTGTTAGATCAGAGCTTTATCCAGCGACACAGGGATACTCTAGGACCATCTCAGGCATCATCTATGATATTAACACACCTTGCTGATTTCTTTGGTAGCTGAGAGATTTCTTCTATTTTCTCACATTTCTAGATACAGAGGATTTAGCTTAAAGACCCCAACCTCCTTTACTGAGTTGCCTTTTTTCTAACAACGTCCTTGAACAACTTCAAAAAATATAGAAGAATCTTAGGTGATTTTGGAGCCACATGCCATTCTTTATAAAATGAGAATCGATAGCTTACACATCCAAGATCATCCCATAGAGATACAAGCCATAATAATATTTCATTGACTTCCCAAACCACCAACCAATTTTGGCACTTTTAATGGAAAAGTGGGTAGAGTTTCAGGTTTTGTTTATTCAGTTCCCTTATATAATCACAATCACATTATTATCACAAAATCTATCATTATGGTAGTGATTAAACATATATTAATAACTTACCTTGTTACTGGAGTGGTACAAAGCATTTTTAATCAAATATGTAATTTAATCCTTGCCAATAATTCGGATGCATATGCGTTTGTTACCATTTAACAGCTAAGCAAACTGAAGCTTTGGGAATTTAGATAACATGTCCAAGTTTACACACTATAATCGCCAACACGTAGATATGACTCAGGCTGTTCCTATGTGCCATGCTCTATTCTAAGCACTTTATATATATTAACTGATTTAATTCTCCCCTAAAATGTGGAAAGATGAATCTAATGGTATAAAAGTAATAGAAATAATGTACTTATTTTAATACACTAATAGTAATAGTATTCAGGCTATCTATTCCCAGAGCCCATGGTCAGTTATGAATATTAATCATCATTGAATAGGCCATAATTGTAAATACACTGTAGGTTTTATGCCAAATTTATTAGATTTGAGACCCAATGGAGTGAAAAACTTATAGAAGTGGGGCCCTTAGTTATGCATGATTCAGATCCCAGTGCAGATCAAGAAGAGCATCCCTTTGAGAAGAACTTAGCTTCCAACACAGAGGAATATCCAGGACTCCCAGGCACCAAGCACCACAGAAAAGAGCCTTTGTATTCCATGGATTGGATCTTATGAAGAACAGAGCACAAAATTTAAAAACATAACAGGACTCTAGCACCCCTGTTCTAGAGTCATTGTGTTTTCATTTCTTCCCCTGGAAAAGAAAGATAATAGTGATACCTATCTCATAGGGTTATTGAGTTCTTACAATAGTGCTTGATTCACAGTAAGCATTATGTATAAACATCGGTAATTTTAATTATACTGAACTTAGCCAACCCCCGGACCACAGATACGTACCAGTCTGTGACCTGTTAGGAACGGGGTTGCACAGCAGGAGGTGAGCAGCAGTCGAGGGAGCATTACCACCTGAGTTCCACTTCCTGTTAGATTAGCCAGATTAGCAGCAGCCTCAGATTATCATAGGAGTAAGAGCCCTCTTGTGAAAAGTGCATGTGAGGAATCTAGGTGGTGCACTCTTTACGAGAATCTAGTGCCTGATGATCTGAGATAGAACACTTTCATCCCAAAACCATCCCACATGCCCCCATCCATGGAAAAATTGTCTTGCACAAAGCTGGTCCCTGATGCCAAAAAGGTTGGGAACCACTGCTCAAGATTATATCATCACGCAAAAAACTGCATAATTCTCATCAGCATACAACATACGGTAGGCACCATCAATAACTTTATTCTAATTTAAGAATGGATACAACTTACACATGAACTTCCACAGAATGCCAGTGGCTATCATTACACACAGAAAGTTATGTGGCCTCATCTGGTATCAGTGGGAAAAATCTTTGTGAGGCTTACCATAACTACAGTTAAGAGGCATGGTAAAAGGATCTAGAAGAATCACTATTCCCACACCATATGTTACCATCTCTTCTTTAAACCCCAATACTGCCCAAATCACTAATCTTTTAATCTCTGCACATGGTTGGTGCCATTTTATTCTCTATACTCTGTCTCAAAGGAGTAGCTTCATGTACCTCTTAATGTTTTCATCAATCTAGTTCAAAGAAATTTCCTTATTAACAGAAACCTTTCCACCATTTGAAATTTTCATAGTTTTTATTCTGGTTACTGGCCTAAGGAACATAACTCAAGTTCCCAGAGTTGAGATGATTGAATCATTAGATTATGAGCCTGGTTAAGTGATTTCCTATAATCACTCAACTAAGCTCCTGACTCTCATTTCATCCCCTCATGGCCACCCCAGCTGGGCTTGGAAGTTGACCCAAGAACTTTAAGAAACCATCAATTGTGCTACTACTAGATTTATTAGGTTATCAAAATAAAAACCTCTTTTGTGTTGGCAGTATGTGTGTATTGCATAGTACATAAGCCTTAATGTCAAAAACAGATGGATAGATAGATGAAAGATAGATAGAATTAATAAGAAATCATAGGATTAGAGTAGATACAGTGCAGAAGCATAGAAGGTTTAGGAAAGAATCAATATGGAATACTTTTCACATCCGAAACAAAGTCTGCTAGATTCTTTATACATCCTATTCAATGCTCACATCAAAGCTGTGAAGTCAGGCGTCAAGAGCCTGGTCACTGAAGCCAAACTGCTTGGGCTTGAATCATACCACCAATACTTACTACTGCTATGACTTTAAGCACATTAACTAATCTCATTGTGTTTTCATTTCTTCCCCTGGAAAATAAAGATAATAGTGATACCTGTCTCACAGGGTTATTACAATAGTACCTGGTTCATAGTAAGCATTATATATAAACATTAGTAATTTTAATTATACTGAACTTAGCTAGTGATCACATAGAAAATGGTGACAAATCCTAGCCTAATTCCAAAGAACTAAATCTATAATGATCCAAAAACATTTTTCAAATTTAAGAATTTCCATTATTTTGCCTTATGCTATTCACTGACTATTTTTTCAACAAATATCAGTGAGTACCTGCTATGTGCTAGGAACTGAAGACACATAACTTTAAAAAGAGAGACAACTCTTCCTCACCTTTGAAGGTGATATTCTAGCCAGTGTCCTGATAAAGGCAAACAATAATCATAATAAATACATTAATTACATGTTATATGGAACAGTGTGATAATTATAGAAAAAAATGTAGAGCTAGGTGTGGAGTGGATAGGGTACAGCTAACAATTTTAAATAGCATTATTAAGAAGTGTAATGTCAGCAACATGGCAGAATAAGATATCTTCCGCTCATATCCTCCAATAACAATAATAATTTGACAGCCATCCATCAGTAAAAGTGCCTTTGTGGGAGTTCTTAAGATTAAAGTAGGGGATTGCAAAAACCCAGCAAAGCCCAAAATCAAGAAGGGCTGTTTTGAGAGAACAGGTCTGCACCTAGGTGGTGAGCTCACCAGTCATAGTTCTGGCTATAGGTCCAGAAATGGTCCCATCTACCTCTGGACTTCACCACAGCACCATTTGGCCTTGATTTTTCCACAAGAATCATCTGCTAAAAGATCTAAGAGGATATCTGCTCGCCTTTGTCTTGAGTGACAGTCTTGCTAACTTCTATCTCGACTGTGGACCCTAAAGCATCTTGTGACCCAGCTTTAGCCCCTCTCATCTGTGGCCTAAAGTCAGTACTTTCTGCTCAGGGACCCACCCAGTGACCCAGAAGCTGCTTACCCAGGGAAAATGGAAGAATCCACACCCATCCATGCACATGGTGATAGGCTCACCAACTGCAGATCCAATTGTGGGCCCTTAAGCAGATCCTTGTCCCACTATTAGCCCTGCTAACCAAGGTCCTGGAGGCAGTCTCATCTGCCCAGGTATCAGATAGGATCAACAACTTCTTGAGTTCATAGTTACAGGCCTGCCAACTATGGACACCACAGTAAACCCAACAGCAGTCACATGACCTGGCTCCATTCCTAGTAAACTGTGATCCAGAGGCAATCCCATCACCCTGGGGACCCCAAGAGGTCCCCAGACTGGCGTTGGCAGGTAAACATCTCTTACAGACTGAATTTGGCAAATAAAGATTCAGTCTGTAAAGGTTGTAAGGGGAATTTGTTTTTTAAAATGCACAGACATCAATACATGGATCATGAAAAACAAAACAAATGATATTACTAGAGGAAACTGGTAAAGCTCCAGTAACTAAACCCAATGAAATGGAGATCCACAAATTGCAAGCAAAATAATAAAAAATATTATTTTCAAGTAGCTCAATGAAATGTAAGAGAACACAGAAGACTAAACAAAATCAGAAAACAATGTATTAGATAACTAAACAAAATCAGGAAACAATGTATGAATGAAATGACAAGTTTAGTGAAGATATAGGAACCATACAAAATAACTAAATAGAAATCCTAGAGCTGAAGAATACAATAATAGAACAAAATAATGTAACAGAGAGATTCAACAGAAGAGTCAGTCATGCAGACGAATCAGTTAACCCAAAGACAGGTCATTTGAAATTAGTCAATCAGAGGAGCAAAAAAAACAAACAAAAAAAAACTTGAAAAGAGAGAAGAAAGCATAAGGGAGCTATGGGACACCATTAACCTAAAAAAGTATGAATTATTAGAATTTCAGAAAGAGACAACAGGGAGTATGAGTAATAAAGTTTACTTAAAGAAATGAAGACAAAAAACATGAAAAATCTAGGGAGGAATACGGACATCAAGATTCATAAAGCTCAAGGTATCTCAAGTAATATTAACCCAAAGGAGGTACTCTGAGGTACATTTTAATCAAATTTTCAAAGATATAAGAAACAATATTAAAAGCAGCAAGAGAAAAGAAATTTTTTACATACAAGAAAATGTGCATAAGGCAATCAATGAACTTTTCAATAGAAATTGTGCAGACTAAAAAGAAGTAGGATGAGATATTCAAAGTGCTGGAAGAAAAGAAAACCATTGTAACCAAAGATACTCTACTCAGCAAAACTGTTCTTCAGAAATAAAGGAGAGGTGAAGATATTCCTAAATTTAAAAAGAAAAGCTGAGGGAGTTCATTGTCACTTGATGAACCTTACAAGAAATGCTAAAGAGAGTTATTTAAGTTAAAATGAACGGCACTTTGAGAGGCTGAGGCGGGAAGATCACAAGGTCAGGAGATCGAGACCAGCCTGGCCAATATGGTGAAACTCCCATTTCTATTAAAAATACAAAAAAAAGAAAAAGAAAATTAGCCAGGCATGGTGGCCCATGCCTGTAATCCCAGCTACTTGAGAGGCTGAGGCAGGAGAATTGCATGAACCCAGGAGGCAGAGGTTGCAGTGAGCCGAGATCACTCTAGCCTGGGCGATAGAGCGAGACTCCATCTCAAAAAAAAAAAAAAAAAAAAAAAAAGACAAGAGATAACAAGGGCCAGGGGTGATATGAAGAAAAGGAAACCCTTGCATACTGATAGTGAGAATGCAAATTAGTGCAACTATTATGGAAAATAGTATGGAGGTTCCACAATAAATTAAAACTAGAACTGTCCACAGTTGGACAATTCCATTTCAGGTTTATATCCAAAAGAAATTATATCAGTATCTTGAAGAGATGTGTGCTCTCCCATGTTCATTGCAGCATTATTCACAATAGACAAAAGATGGGAATGACCTGTGTTCGTCAATGGATGAATGGCTACAGAAAATGGTGTGTGTGCGCGTGTGTACACATATATATAGAATATTATTCAGCCATAAGAAGGAAATAAATCCTATAATTTTGGACATCATAGATGAAACCGGAAGACATTACGCTAAGTGAACTAAGCCAGTTGCAGAAAGACAAATATTGTAGGATCTCACTTATATGTGAAATCTTAAAATACGGAACTTACAGAAGCAGAGAGTGCAATAGTGGTTGCCAGGAGCCGGAATGAGGGAAATGGAGAGATGTTTGTCAACGAATATAAATTTTCCATTATAATATAAGATGTATAATTTCTGGGGATCTAAGGTACAGCATGACAACTACGGTTAAGAATACTGTAGTTTATAGTTATCAATATGTGAAATTTGCTAAGAGAATAGATCGTAAGTGTCCTTACCAAACACACACACACACACATACGCACACACACGAAACTATATCAGGTGAGGGGTGTGTTCATTAACTTGATTGAGGTAAACATTTCACAATGTATACTTACGTAAAATCACTGAATTGTACACCTTTCATGTATATAATTTTTGTCAATTATACTTCAATAAAGCTGGCTGGAACAAGCGTGTGCACGCGCGCACACACACACACACACACACACATCCAATGCTGAAAAAAACACTGTGATGAAGATAATATTTTTCAGTGAAGCTTATTTTTCATTCAAAATTCTGTGTGGCAAATAAGAGCTCCAATTAATGGTGTTAAGTTATCTAAATTTGAAGAAGCAAAGATATCTGTCTGCCTGTTACAGTAATTTAGAATTAAACGACTCCGAATTTGAGTGCTAGCTCCAGAATCGCTGTAGTGTAAGGCCTTGGGGAAGTCTTTGAACCTCAGTTCTTTCATCCGTAAAGGGAGATAATAAGAGCTACAATGAGGAGTTGCTAAGAGGATTAAATAAGATAATTTTTATGTGAAGTGATTTTCTCAGTGCTCATTAAGTGCTTTCTCACTGGCTACACTTAACGATACCTTGTGTAGGATGCTCAAAACGGTGTATTTTATGATCTTTAAATTTAGGGAATTTAGGGTTTATTATTTAAAGTCCAGTGTCTCATGTATGACAGTATTACTTTCCTTTACACATTAATGAAAAGAAAAGATGTATCTACTTCTGGACAAGGGATTAGAGTGTTAAATCCAGGTTAAAGCTCTTGCAGAAAGAACGTGTTTTGACTCTTACCCCATCCCCAAGAGGCTGACATTTTGCAGCAAAAACTCAAGAGTAGGAATCCATGAGCTGAACCCTTCTTATAAGCCATGCATTGGTGTATCCTTTGCACACATATTTGCATTCCTAACTTTAGGCTTTGTTTTAATGTAGAGCCCGTCCTATGGAGGACTGGTTTTATCATGGCCACCATTTACAGTAGTTTCCACTGTGCCTACATTTTCCTTTGGAAAAAGTACAACTTGATTTCTATAGAGAACAACAGAGAAAATGAAGTTTGCTTATATGAAATCTGAAACATATGCCTTGTGTGCTCACTGTGTGGGGAGATTGGGCACTAATGGCTTTCTTTTAAAAGCCCTCTAATAAAAATATAAAGTCCTTTACTCATCTGGGGATACAAACCACAGCTAATAAATGGAATTGTATTCATCTGAGTACTCAACTCAAGACACAGGAGAGTGACCATCTCCAAATGACTCTACATTGTACTCTTTATTACCTAAATTACACACCAGTTAACTCCCAAATGAAACAATATTTGTTGTAAGGTGGGACATCCAGATCCTATTTGTGCACCAAGTTTTTGTTTTGGTTTAGATTTTAATTAGATTTCTTAGGAATCTCTATTTTACCATAGACATTTTAATCAAAGTACTTTTCCTTCTTCATTTATTTGTAATAGGTCTTTAGTGTTTTCTCACTACAAGAAATAATTATTGTAGAATGGCCACAAATAGTGAACATGCAATATACCTGACAAATCGCAACTCTGGAAATCCAGCAGGACATCTCCACTATAAGTCATGTGTTAATTTCCTCAGTGTAAGAGAGATATTTGTATTTTATGTTGTCATGTACAATTAAAGATTATGTATCACAGAAGGGTGGCAGGCTTGGTGAAGAGGCAAAATATTACATTTGTTAAGCAGTCATGATATGATGCCTCAGGCATTATGCTTGGCATTTTATAAATACAGACTCCTTCAATATTGTGAGGTAAATAACATGAGCCTAATGTCAAATTAGAGAGGTTAAACATTTACACAGAGCAACAAATTGCTTATCCTGAGTTTTGAACTATTTAGACTGGCTCCAATAAATTCTTCTTGTACTGCACAAGAATAACTCTGCCACTCCGACTTGTGTATATACTTTTATATTTTTAGTCAAAATATTGAACAACTGTCACAGAGCTAACTTTTTTTTAGCCTTTGAAAGATATGAGTTTAACTATAACGTGCTCAGGAGTTAGGTAGACTACACCTTACATATGTGCACATACACATTTTTGTTTTTAGGGATCCTAAGGCAGCAGCCAGCCACTCACACAATGGTAAGTTATATCATTTGCTGGTTTTAAATTCTCAACAATTGTGTATCTCACCATTAATAATACAATTTTAAAAATCACTTCTACCTCATTTTTATTGTGAAAATATACACATCATATAAAATGTATTATTTTAACCATTTAAAGTTTTTAATCGATGACATTATGTACATTCATAATATTGTGCAACCATCACCACTGTCTGGTTCCAGAACTTCTTCATTTATCCAAAAAGAAATCCCACATGCATTAAGCAGTCACTCCCCATTTTCCTCTCTCAGCTCCTGGAAACCAGTAATCTACTTTCTGTTTCTGTAGATTTGCCTACCATGGATATTTCATAGAAATGAAACCATAAAAATATGGCTTTTGTGGCTAGCTTCTTTCACGTGGTATAACGTTTTCAAGGATTATCCATGTTGTACCATGTATTGGTATTTTATTCTTTTTTATTGGTGAAGAGTATTCCATTTGTATTAGTAAGCTTTCATGGTTATAAATAAATATCTGAGACTGGGTGACTTGTAAAGAAAAGATGTTTATTTGACTCACAGTTCTGCAGGCTATACAAGCAGCATGCTGCCAGCATCTGCTTCTGAGGCCTTCAGAAACTTACACTCATGCTGGAAAGCAAAGTGAGAGCTGATGTACCACATGGTAAGCGAGGGAGCAAGAGGCAGAGGAGGAGGTCCCAGACTCCCTTTAAACAACCACCTCTTGCAGAACATACTCATCACCAAGAGGATGGTGCTAAGCCATTCATGAGGGAGCCAGCCCCATGAACCAAGGTCTCCCACTAGGCCAAACCTCCAACACTAGGGATCATATTTCAACATGAGATTTGGAGGGGGCGCACATTCAAACATTATCACCATTGTGTAGATATACCATTTTGTTTATTCACTTATCATTTGATGAACATTTAAGAAGGAAAATATAAAAATGGTAAATTAAATTTATATATCAACTGAAAGATTCAGCCACCTCTTCAAAAGGCTAAAATATGGTAAAACATAAATCTCAAAATTGAAGAAGCGGAGTCATTTACTAAAAACATTCTATTTGAGCTGTGTCCTTCTGTATGTTGTTTTACAGGATTGAATCAGAAACTAAGCTTAGTGGATCCTCTAATAAGTTTTGGGTTTACTGGTTAAACAGCAGTGTATTTGTTTCTGTGTAAAAAAAAACTGTAGGGAAAAGTTAGCAAATAAATGAGAGAAGTTTCTGCTTCCTTGTCATCTCTAACAAGATTTTAATAATTGTAGGAAAGACAAAAACTTATATATTCAATCTACATGTGAGAAAAATGCTGATTTAGTCTGCATTCCTGATATGAAATGTGAAGTATATAGAATTAAAGTGTAGATCCTGCTTATACATGAATGTTCATAGCAGTATTCTTCACCATAGCCCAACCTGGAAACCAACCAAATATTCATCAACAGAGGAATGGATGAACGAATTGTGATATGTCCATACAATGTACTACTCAGCAATAAGAATGCCCAAGCTATTGAGACATGCAACAGCATGGATGGATCTCATAATAATTAGGTTGAATAAAAGTAGTCAGATAAGTGCACACTATATGATTCCCTTCATACATAACTCTGGAAAATGCAAGCTAATCTACAGTAACACAAAGTAGAGCAACGGTTGTTTGCTAAGGAGACAGGAGGAGCAAGAGGGAAGAATTACTAAAAAGAACAAGAAAACTTTTGGGAGTGGTGACTATTTTCTATCCTGATTGTGTTAACAGTTTCACAGAAATATAGATATGTCAAAATTAGAAAATTTTATGCTTTAAATATATAAAGTTTATCATATCTCAATTATATCCCAATAAGGCTATTTTTAAGTGCATGCTACTAAATAAATGTATACATTAATAACTTCAAGTACCAAATTCATGCCCACTAATGACTTTCTGGCAGAAAAAAATTAAAAATTAAATTATTACTATTAGCAATAAAAGGGGTCAGGATGACTAGCATTTAGTATTTTTAATACTTGGCACCAGGGCTCCATCCTACTAGCTATGCTGAGGGAAATAGTTGCAGTTATACACAATGTAGTAATAGGATCATCTAGTAATGACTAAGATCCTATGTTTTGGCCCTCAAATTTTAACTATAACCTTACCAAAAACATACACACACTTGGTTCCTCCACAGAGATATGAAAACAAGGGCAGGACAGATAGGTATATACTCATATCATAAGCAGTAAAACTAGCAAGCACTCCGAAGCCGGAAGCAGTCCTATTGTTACGCTGCTAAACATGTCACACACGTGGCTGAGTCATGTGTGGGTGTTGACAACTCAGTTAATGCGAATTCTTTATGGACAGGCTGACCAGGATGGAATGCATAATCTCTATATATAATGACAGAAAAGTGATCAACAAAACAAATTAACACTAAAGATAGGCCTAAAATTTTCTGGTTTTGTCTATTCCAAGCCAGAGTATCTTGAATATAATAGCCAAGTATGCAGATTATATAGATAACTGAAAGGTTTCCTTAGCATGTGACTTTGGTAGGAACACAAAAGCATTTACTGAAAGTGAAGACATTCTATTTAGAATCATATTTAGAATCGTATATACTTAGAATCATATTCTATTTAGAATCATGTGTACTTAGAATCACTGTTTATGGGACAGAGCCTCAGACAGGCTTAAACCATACTTTCCGTGTTCCTACCCCAATTTCCAGTTCTTTATCACATAGAAAAGTGGGTTATTAACACTTGTAGCAAATGATAAAAGTCTGAACAATATAAAATAATGTTTTGTGTCCCATTCATTTGGATACCCTGGTACCCAGTTCCTTTTATGATGTCTGCTTATGCATAAGAACCTCTAGTATGGTCATTTGTTTTTAGTCACTTGCTGTTAATTCACAGAATGACTGTGTGCTGTTACAGCACTGTTTCTTTAACTTGAGTGTTTTAAACCCATGCTGACTTCAATGCCTTAATTCTCTTTCATGATTAGAATTACCTTCACATTCTTTGATCTCTCATCTCAGTTTCCTCTGCGTGTGTGTGTCACACACACACAACTTCAAGGTGAATATTCACTTTTTACTTCAAGTCTTCATGCAAACCCATTGCCTATTGGGCAGAGACATGGAAACATTGATGCACAATACCTGTTTGTACAACTTCATTAACTGTTCCCCAGGCAATAATAGCTCAGGGAGTTTCTGTTTAATCACTTCATGCCTAAGACTGTGTGAATTTTTCAAGGCTGAGCAGAAATCTCCACTATATAGTAGAGGTGAGGATGCTGAATGTGCTCATGTGCATCTTCCAGAGAGCAATCTTCTCTCAGTGCTGGATCCCAATCTTCTGATTGTGTCTCACTGATAGAAAGTGTGCTTCTTCCTACGTGTTCCAAAGGGAATTTTTAAAACCTATGTCAACCAAAAGACATAATAAAGGGAAAATATTATATGGGGTTCCCATTGGCATTGCCTTTTTATTTCCATTTGCTTTGGTAATTGGAAGGTGGAACAGATGGTGACAATCTCATTGATTATGTTGTGCCCATTATAATAGCCCATTCTGCCAAGCAATTCTTCATGAGCAAAGGATGTATTATAAGGGACTGTTGCTTTCAGAAACTGACAATGAGCTCAGTGGGATGGACGATTATGCAGGGGGTAGAGTGGGTGGTTTATGGCCCTTAGATGCAGCTGTTTTGTAAAATTAATGATACCTGTTGCAATTCACAGAGGAGGAAATGGAGACATAAAAGTGAGCAGCTGGATTTGACTAGGTTGTTAGCACCAACTCTAGCATGAAAAAGCTCTCAGGCACTTTGCCAGTGAGGCTAACCTTTCCCAAAATTGTAACCTATTTCTGGCCCTGCCTGAAGCCCAAGAAGAACAACTCCAAACTATATGTATGCCTAATATTTGGAAAGGCCTTGCCAGGCGCGGTGGCTCACGCCTGAAATCCCAGTACTGTGGGAGGCCGAGGCAGGCAGATCACCTGAGGTCAGGAGTTCGAGACCAGCCTGACCAACATGGTGAAACTCCGTCTCTATTAAATTACAAAAATTAGCCAGGCATGGTGGCATGTGCCTGTAATCCCGGCTGCCCAGGAGGCTGAGACAGGAGAATCGCTGGAACCTGGGAGGCAGAGACTGCAGTGAGCCGAGGTTATGCCACTGCATTCCAGCCTGGGTGACAGAGCAAGGCTCCATCTCAAAAAAAAAAAAAAAAAAAAAAAAAAAAAAGGCTATGAGGAGCAAGTTCAACCATAGGCAGCATCTGTACAAAATATAAATGGAAGTGGTATTGTTCTGAATAATGAGATCATTTCAGAACTAGACAACAGGTAGTTGCTGAAATAGCTCTCATTCTATAGCTTTCTACATCTACTAACTCATTGTAAAAATCATCTGCAATTATTTTAGCAAAGACAACAACTCCAGATGAAATTGATATAATACATAAAATGCCACAGGTAAATGAAAATCAAGGTGCGTGTAAATACTATGCCTCTGTACAATTTCCAGTTCGTTGGGAGTCTTATAGAGACTTAATCAAGCATTCAGGTTCTATTCAGTAATGTGGCATTCATTATCAATTTATGGTTTTGAATTTTCAAGACAGGCAATCAAGAAGCTGTTTATTCCCTTCTGGATGTTTTGCACATCATTGGAATAAGCAAAAACAAAACAAAAGAGAGAGAGAGAGAGAGGCTCAACAGAATTCTGCTGGTGTGTGTAAAAGAAACCAGACCTTTTAAGAAAATGCCATTCAAATCTTAAAAAACAACAAAATAACAATAAGATTCTACTTTCCATTAAATATTTGCTTGAAACTTATTTGTATTGTTTACGTTTCCATTAAATGTAAGCTGTGATTCTCTGCATCTTTTTTAGTCTGTCTTTTCTTAATGTATTCAAATATTTTTTCCATTACATATCCAAGCTTACAAGAAGTTCCTCTTTTTAAATAGAACTGAACACATATTTAATTTTTATTTATTTTTATTATACAAATAGTGCCTGCCTACTAAATAAACATGGGACCACAAAAAGAAAACACAGAAAGGCAAGAATTTATGGAAATCTGTCCATGTTAATATTTTGATGTAGCTTTCCGGTTTTAAAATCACTATCTAATATTTTAAAATCAGAATGGGGATACAATTCTGAATGCTTTATTTTGTAATAAATTGGTAACACACTTTGTAAATTAATTTTTTAAATGGTTGGATAGTTTATTGATTACCAAAATGTATAAAACATTCCTTATATTTTTGAACATTCAGATTATTTCTAAATGCTTTCATATTATAAATAATATTCTGAGAGAGAATTTTCTACGGCCACTTATAATACAATTATTTATTTAGAAAAAATTTCAAACTCAGAATCTATATTAACAAGCACGGTTTCATTTTACACCCTATTAGCAGTTTAGGAAAGCTCTTATGTATATTACAAGGTTTGTTAAATACTTGTTAATTTGATAGGCAAAAATATTATCTCATTTAATTTAAATGTCTTTGATTACCATTAGATGAAATATTTTTTCATTTATTTGTAGTATACTTTTATTTCCTCTTTTATGAATTTTTCAGGTCTTTTGTATATGTATTTGTTAGAGACTTTCAATTCTATTCCTTTTGTGAGTCTTCTCTACAGTGGAAATGGACTGTCATACTTTATGTATTTTTTTATTCCTAATTTATTGTCTTCTTTTTGTTTTTTTTTTTCTGGGAAAAGCTTTAACCTCCATGTACACAAATGTTACTCTTTTATTTCATCACTTATTCTGTGGCTTTAAAGCTTAGGAAGTCTTTGCTAGTGCCCATATTCAGAAGCTCCATAGTTGTTAAAAAGATCGTATGGATTATTTTCACGTATTTAATGCCTTAATCCATTCGAAATTTATATTTTGTAATCAGGCATGGAAACTGAAATTGATTAACTTCCTCATAAGTGTTAACCAACTGCTCTATCACCAGTTACTGAATAATTCTTTTTTTCTTTGTCACTGACTGGAAATACCTCCATAAAAATATTCACACACATATACACACACACATAAAACATGCACATACATACATCCATTATGAAGGGAATTTGTTTATGCTTCCTCAATGCAATGAGAATTGCTCCAACAGAAGGTTTATGTTATCATACCTTAAGGAATTACCAGAGCTGAGACTTCTGTCAGAGTGCTGTATACACTAAGTCAGCCTGCTTGATACCACCTAAGTGAATTTTATCAGAGGTTATCACTTCCTTTTAGTTCCTGCATATTAGAACTGCTCACTACCTAACCCACTTGAGTCAGTTCCTTAGTCCCATCCATGTTATGTGTGTTCTCAGCTATCTCCTATTAATTTTCAGAAATGTTTGCCTCTGAAGTAGTGACACACATTCCAAATGACTCCCCCAAAAGAACATACAGACTCAGAGACTTAGAAACCCAAATATAGACTGCCGTTGATTCCAGAAAGAAACCCAAGACTGTTTATTTTCCTCTTCATCCATCAAAATGTGTCTCTATTTTCTATTCCCTTAGAGCAAGACTTCCCATTTCTACTTTCCCAATTATCTGCTACCATATCAAACCAAACTGCTTCAAGGCTGACACTCCACATGCTATCAGAGGCTGCTATATCTGGCATATTATTTTTCAATTGCTGTTTGAACAAATTTCCACAAACTGTAGGCTTAGTGACCAAAAACAAAATAAATGTATTCTCTCACAATTCTGGAAGACAGGCATCTGAACTGGGTTTCACTAGTCTTAAATCAAGGTGTCAAAAATGGCTACTTTCCTTTAAGACCCTAGAAAAAAAAAAACAAAAACCATTTTCTTTCCTTTCCCTGCTTTGGATACTGCTTGGTTCCTTGGTTCATATTACCTGACTTCATGTTCAGAGGCAGCTCTCTAGCATCTTCAAATCTCTCTCTGACTCTCCCACCTTCTTTTACTTATAAGAACTCTGTGAATCAATTGGACCTACCTGGATAGTGCAGAATAATCTTTTCACCTCAGTATCTTAAATAACACCTCTTTTCATGCAAAATAACATAGTTTCCAGGCTATATTAGTCTGTTCTTACTTTGCTATAAAGAAATACCTGAGAATGTGTCATTTACAAAAAAAACAGGTTTAATCAGTTCACAGTTCCAAGGCTATGCAGGAAGCGTGATGCTGGCCTTTGCTCAGCTTCTGGGAGGCCCCAGGAAACTTACAATCTTGGTGGAAGATGAAACAGGAGCAAAGCATCTTACATGACTGGAGCAGGAGCAAGAGAGTGATGGGGGAGGCGCCACAAACTTTTAAACAATCTTGTGAGACTCACTCACTATCATGAGGATAGTACCAAGAGAGGATGGTACCAAACCATTCATGAGAAATCTGCCCCCGTGATCTAATCACCTCCCACCAGGCTGATGTGGTTTGGCTGTGTGTCCCCACCCAAATCTCATCTTGAATTGTATTCCCGTAATTCCCACCTGTTGTGGGAGGGACATGGTGGGAGATCATTTGAATCATGAGGGCAATTTCCCCCATACTGTTCTCGTGATAGTGAATAAGTCTCACGAGATCTAATGGTTTTATTAGGAGTTTCCACTTTTGAATCTTCTTCATTTTTCTCTTGCTGCCACCACGTAAGAAGTGCCTTTCACCTCCTGCCATGATTCTGAGGCCTTTCCAGCCATGTGGAACTGTAGGTCCAATTAAACTTCTTTTCGTTCCCAGTTTCGGTTATTTCTCTATCAGCAGCGTGAAAATGAACTGATAGACGGGCCCACCTACAACATGGGGGATTACAATTTGACATGAGATTTGGTGGTGACATAGGTCCAAACCAAATCACAGGGTTTGTGATGTGTACATTTTTAGGGGCCATTAGGGTTACTAATTGAGGCAAATAATGAGGCAAATAACGATCCCATAGAGTTGGAGATTTCAGTGCTAAGATAGGATCAGATCGGATCAGTGTGGTAATAATTAAGTGTGTATGTGTGTGCTGCATGAGTGTTTTGGCCTAATTTTTTTTTTTTTTTTTTTTTTTTGAGACAAAGTCTCACTTGGTCACCCAGACTGGAGTGCAGTGACACGATCTGGACTCATGGCAACCTCTGCCTCCTTGGTCCAAGTGATTCTGGAACCTCAGCCTCCCAAGGAATAGCTGGGATTATAGGCGTGCACCATTACGCCCGACTAATTTTTGTATTTTTAGTAGAGACAGGGTTTCTACATGCTGGTCGGCCTGGTTTTGACCTCCTGACTTCATGTGATCTGTGTCTCCCTCAGCCTCCCAAAGTGTTAGGATTACAGGCGTGAGCCACCACGCCCAACCTTCCCAACTCATTCTTTCACTAATTCTTCATTTCCTCGTTCAGGGGAGAGAACATAAAATGTGTTTAATCAACTGTTCACTGAGAACAAAATGTCTGATTTCTATCCCTGACTGAATCTTAGTGCCTAGCAAGCTGCTCTGTGCCTCTGTTTTCTCATCTATAAAATGGTGACAATAATAGTGTCTATCTCATAGGCTCATTGTGTCCATAAAATAAACTAATACATGTAGAGAGCTTAGAGAAAATGCCTAATATGTAGAAATGTTCAAGAAAAATTAGCCCTATCATCCTCATTGTCCTTCTTGTTATTCACTCGTTTCACTTAATACATATCTTGAGTCCCAGTTTACATGAATTTTGTTTTAAATATCTCAAAATCTGGAAAAAAACCAAACACCTAAATAAATAACTCAGTAACAAACTATATTTTGCTAAAGTTGAAACATTTACAGACACACAGAAAATCGAGCAACTGATTCTTCTACAGAGGCTCCTATAGTGGCGAGGGTGAGGGATAGAGGAAATCTTCGATAAAGATGTGCCACTTTAGTTATATATTGAGCAATATGTAGGAGTCTGAAGGATGAAGAATTTAATATATGGTTAAGTCTTCTTCCTCAGCATAATCAATTTGAATCTTCATTAGCTTACAAAACACCTGAATTTTTTTAGTCTTGATGCTGATACTGTATGCAGTGGGAGAAAGACTTAATATATAACCTAATAAAAGTGCTATGTGAGACACAGTTTACATCCTCAAAACAATGAAGGTATATATGCCAGGACACTTATTTGGGAATAATAAAAGATAGTCTGGGGGAACAAGATTTAATTTGAGTAGAATGTTAAAAGAACTATTTCACAGTATCCAGATGAAGTCTTTCATTCTATGGATAAAGAGATTGAGAGCTAAGTTTATTTAAACCCACAGCTGTTAGAAGAAGAACCAGGAATCAAATTCTGATCACGTGACAAATGATAAGCACTCTTTGGGAAATATTTGTACCGTAAGCTTTAACAAGGTTTTTTCCCTTCTTTCCATTTGTGAGCTATATAATACATACTTCTGATGCAACTTTATTTCTCAGTTAAGAATAACTACTTTTCTGAAGACCTAATAAGGAGTTCTGTACTTTCAATATTGAGAATTTTAGTCTTATGACTTCTTGACTGATGATAAGTAATGGGTATGCATGCTCAAAGAATGAAACATTCTTTGACTCACGTCTCACAAGAAACTGTGTGGTAAGTATTATCAACATTTTATTAGAAATTTTATTTAAAATAACATTGTATCAAGACTTTTTTTAAATAAAAAAACAAACTTAAAACAATTAAGTAACTTGTTTAAAATTATATTACTAGTAACTAGGGGAGCCAGGATTTGAACACATTGGCTTGTTTGAAGCACTGTAACCTTACTACCTTTTTTTTTTTTTTTTTTTTGACAGAGTCTTGCTCTGTTGCCAGACTGGAATGCAGTGGTGTGATCTCGGCTCACTGCAATCATCGCCTCCTGGATTCAAGCAATTCTCCTACCTCAGCCTCCCAAGTAGCTGGGACAACAGGCACACACCACCACGCCCAACTAATTTTTGTATTTTTAGTAGAGATTGGATTTCACCCTGTTGGCCAGGATGGTCTCGATCTCTCGACTTCGTGATCCGCCCACCTCAGGCTCCCAAAGTGCTGGGATTACAGGTGTGAGCCAACGCGCCCGACCGGTCTTATTTTTTAACGTCGCATTCTTCCAAGGTTTACTTGGACTCTGGAGATAAGAACACCACTAACTAAACTTTGTTGATTCTGTGAAAAAGTGGCCACATTTTCCAGCAATTTCCAAGACAGCAGCACTGCTCAGAAGAAATTTAAGTCAAGTGAGAGACCAAGGAAAACAATGACTAATAAACTTTTCATTTGAAGATGGAATATCTTCCTACTAATATCAGTATCTTCCTATCAATCTGCACTCCAGAAAGATATAGGTGGAGGAACATGGTGCAGACTGTCCAGCAAAAGCCCTCATGGAATAAGGGTCATGTCATCAACCTTCTCCAACAGCTTTTCAAACAGCTTCACCTATGAGAACTAACTGAAGTTTTGTCTGGAGCTGGGGTTGGGGGGAACAAAAACCTTTCTAGATTTGCTGATAATTTTTAAGGCATAATGCTTGTTAAAGACTTTCAATGGAATTTAATTAGCACTTCTCGTAAGCACCTCAATTATATTTCCCCCAAAAAGGCACAAATAGCAGTATTATTTCACATTAATTCATTATATTTTTTTCTATAGTTAACTGTTTCTTCCAGGCCATTCTTTTTATGCTCTCTCAATTTGATCTAGAAAATTACTAAGAATACTGGTAAAATTTCGCTATTTATCATAACTTTTCTTCTTCGAGCAGGTATATCCTAAATTATTATGTCTGTATATGTTAGAATATTTATCACTGCAGTTAGGGAAAGACCAAAGAGGAGTGTGATTGCTACCATTCAATATTTGAAGGTCTCTCATATGAAAAAGAAACATACACCAGTTCTTAAACTGGTAGCAGAATAGGTGGGAGAACAGAACCTTAAGAGAGGTCAGGCAGTGAGGCTATGCAATGTGGAGGCAGGTTTCAGGTCAAGTGAAGAAAGTACTTTCTAACAAGAAACACTAATCTAAAATAAAATGGACTTCTTTATAAGGTAGGCAATGAGCCTTTCTTCATAAGACGTGTGCAGGCAGAGGAGGAAAGATTGCTTGCTGGGAATGATAGAGATGGCATTCCTACACTGGTAAGATATTAGAACAAATGACATTTAGAGTTCTTTCTGCTCTGGGATTATGAGTCTATGTAATAAAATATTCATAGTTAAAAGACATCGATATCTAAAATGTAACCAGCATATCCGAAATATGGATGATAATATATAGATCGTAAGTTACTGAATTAAGGATTTGCTAATTAAGGAAAAAATGGACAATTAACAATTTTTCATACGATGGCTTTAAAGAATATAGACATAAATGAGTAGCTTTGAGAAAAGTGGTTTTTTCTTTTCCTCCTTTCTAAGTATTAGAGCAAAGCAATGTGTTGAGAAACTTTTTTTTTTTTTTTTTTTTTTTTTTGGTCACTATGTATTATATTTTTTCCTCCTTTTTGAAGTTTGGGGGGTTACTGGAAAAGGGAGTGATGAGAAAGACAGTGACCCAGTTGGTCTTTCTTCAACAACTAATTTGATTTTATTTATGTAGTTTTTTTATTTTATTTATGTAGTTTTTTGTGTTTAGCCATTGTACTTGATGTTAGAGGATTCCTAATCTATGAAAGAAAAAATTTTGAGATTGCTTTGGATTAGATGTGGCCAATAAAAAGAAAATTATTTTTTATTGAATTTAAGAATCCAGTAATTGATGTCCATTTTTCAAAATATTGTCTCAGCATCAGCAAATATAAATTTTTTTTTTTTTACTTTCTATATTTTCTTATTTATTTATTTATTTATTTATTATTATACTTTAAGTTGTAGGGTACATGTGCATAACGTGCAGGTTTGTTACATATGTATACTTGTGCCATGTTGGTGTGCTGCACCCATCAACTCATCATTTACATCAGGTATAACTCCCAATGCAATCCCTCCCCCCTCCCCCCTCCCCATGATAGGCCCCTGTGTGTGATGTTCCCCTTCCTGAGTCCAAGTGATCTCATTAAAAAATGCTCATCATCACTGGCCATCAGAGAAATGCAAATCAAAACCACAATGAGATACCATCTCACACCAGTTAGAATGGTGATCATTAAAAAGTCAGGAAACAACAGGTGCTGGAGAGGATGTGGAGAAATAGGAACACTTTTACACTGTTGGTGGGATTGTAAACTAGTTCAACCATTATGGAAAACAGTATGGCGATTCCTCAAGGATCTAGAACTAGATGTACCATATGACCCAGCCATCCCATTACTGGGTATATACCCAAAGGATTATAAATTATGCTGCTATAAAGACACATGCACACGTATGTTTATTGCAGCACTATTCACAATAGCAAAGACTTGGAATCAACCCAAAGGTCCATCAGTGACAGATTGGATTAAGAAAATGTGGCACATATACACCATGGAATACTATGCAGCCATAAAAAAGGATGAGTTTGCGTCCTTTGTAGGGACATGGATGCAGCTGGAAACCATCATTCTTAGCAAACTATCACAAGAACAGAAAACCAAACACCGCATGTTCTCAATCATAGGTGAGAAACTTTTTAAATTTCATTTTTAAATCCCTTTGTGTGTTCCTGAAAGCTCCCTTGGAAACAGTGAAAAGGAAGAAGACAAATCTAAATAGTCACTGAATTTACCATACCAAGCTTTTGTGTTGTTACCAGCCAGTTAGTTATACCAAAACAATTTAGAAAAAATTTAGAGTTGGAAACTAGGCCCTCTCCACTGCTCTTCCTAATACACAATAAACTATCTATTGCTGTATAATAAAACACCCCAAAACTTCATGGCTTAAAAAATAGGCTTATTTAACTCACAGTACAATTTGAATTGGACTTAGCTAGTTTATATTAGACTCTCTTGCTAAGGTCAGCTGCCAATCAGCTAAGTTTCTCTGCTTATGAAAGTTGGCTGACTGTCAACTTGTCATGGAAGCAATAGGCCATGCGTCTCTCATTATCCAGCAGGCTAGTCCAAGCTTGTTTGCATAGTAGTGGTGGCAGATTTCTAAGGGCAACAAGAGAACACAAGCACCAAAGTACATGCCCCTTTAAATCCTCTGCTTCACCACATTTGCTATTCTCATTGGTTAAAGCAAGCTTTGTGAATTGAATTATGCCGGCTCGCCAAAATTCACATGCTGAAGTTCTAATGCCTGAGTACTTCAGAATGTGACTTTATTTGGAAGTAAGGTCATTGAAGATATAATTAATTAAGATGAGATCATGCTGGAATAGGGTAGGCCCTTAATCCAATATGATTAGTGTCCTAATGGAAGGAGGAAATTTGAAGACATACATGCATACAGAGAGAATACTATGTTAAAATTATAGTAATGCGCCATGAGTCAAGGAACTATCTGAAGCTGTGAGACAGGCCTGGAAGAGATCCTTCCCTTGCCCTTTTAGAGAGAACATGGCCCTGCTGACACCTTGATCTCAAACTTCCAGCCTCCAGAATGGTGCGCTAATAAATTTCTGGTGTTTAAACCACTCAGTTTGTGGTACTCTCTTACAACAGTCCTAGAAAGCTAATGCAGCAAGTCACATACCAAGCCCAGAGTCAGAATGGGAGTTGACTATCTAAGGGCATGGATACAGGAAAGCATAAGAAAATTGGGAACCAATTCACAGTAAAAAACCACACAGAGTAAATAGGTAAGACAATAGAAGATCATCCCCAGTATATACAACTAAGTACGTACATTTAAATTGCTGAGTTTTAAAATAATTATCAGTCATTCCTCTGTGTCGCTATGCCATCAGTTTGACACCCAGGTTCATTTATTCATTATCCTTTTGAATTTTAGAGATCAGGTTTTAAAAATTTTGTTTCAGAATTATGTAAATTATTTACACTGTCCCAAATTTAGATATGGAAAACAAAATACATTAATAGAATTTTAACTTTTCTGGCTGTTCCTACTCTGGAGGCAGATTTGATCTATAGATTGTTAACATACAAGAATTCTTTTTTTCTTTATACCTAACTTGATAATAGCCTATATCATACTAAACTGTAATTTTTTAATGTGTTTCTGTATCTTTTCTTATAAGCTCTTCAGCAGCAGAAATGTCTTATTTTTCTTTCTGTCCTCAGTACACAGCTCAGATTTTTATTCATTTCATTATTTATGAGTTAAGAAAATGTTTCTTTAGTTCCTGCAATATGCTAGATCTTGGGGATATGATAATGAAAAAGACAGACAATGCTCTTGTACTTTCAGAGCCTAAATTCTCACAGGAAAGGCAGACCTTAACAGGATAACCATGATAAAGTGTGATAAATATTACAGAAGAGAACAAATGTGCTCTGTACATGCTTATTCAAATTAATATTGCTTTGCTGTCAATATATTGCTTGGATAATTCTCATTATTTTATTTCTGTAAGCCTATTATTTGACCTAGGTCTTGAAATTACGAGTCTGGCTGAATTTGTGTGTGCCAAATTTCCTAATTTTTTTCCCCCTATTGAACTGATGATGACCAATCACACAATTGCTGTTGTGAGGAGCAGAGCAAATGACACTTTCTGCAGTGTTGCTACACAGGTCAATCACACGTAAGCAGCAGAAGGAATGTCAGATTAGATGGCAACAAGGGGCAAGAGTAATAAACATAGACATTGAACAAAAAAGCCTGCACCATTCAACCGATTAAGTCTGTTTATTTCATGTAGGAGGAGCCCAAGTCCCTTCAGTCACAGGAGTTAATTGCGAATGAGAGCTAAGCAAGATTGTTCCATTATTCATGGACACACATCAGTAACAAGCAATTATTGCACTGGGTTATAGGGGTGCAGTTGACACTGAACATGGAAGCAGATGTCTTTATAGAAACCTATACAATATCCAAAAGAAGGTAACATCAGTGTCTAATTACCAGCTATTGCATCCAGTCTGCATACCCCAGCAGTGTAATCCAGCATTTCTCAATTCTGGCTGCACATTAAAATCACCTGGAATACTTGAAAGACAATCATGGCCCACCCTTCAAAGATTCTGATTTAATTGCCCTCAGATGGGGCCAGAGCGTCATGTTTTGTAAAGGCGCTCAGTGAGACCCTCCCATGTGCAACCAAGGAGAACAATCAGCAGACATTTGAAATCACCTTTAGATAAAAACAAGTGGAATCTTATTAATATGTATTTGACCTCTTTGTCCTTTGTACTACGATGATAGTAAACCAAAAATCCCACTGAGGGTCATTGCTGGAGTCAGGACTCATGAGTAGAAACAGGACTGTTATTGTTAACTCATTCTACAGCTCATGGAAGTTATTCTACCTATAAGCTTCTCAGCTTCGTTGTCTGTAAAAAGGAGCCTTTGGTGTAGATCAGAGAGACAAAGATAAATGTTTACAGGGAGTACGACAGCAGAACACAAAAATTAAGAGTATGGGCTTCAGAGTCAGGTGGTCTGTATTCAAATGCCTACTTGCTTTGATACTTACTACCTATATGAGCTTGGTCAAGTGACTTAATTTCTTTCCACCTTAGTTATCACTTCTATAAAATGGAAATATTTATACTACCTCACAGTGTGAATGTTAAATGAGTTGATACATGTGAAGTACTCAGAACAGAGCTTAGCTAGTGTTGGTTTTGTCATTTGCCCAGTAATATATATAGCTTGTAAGCACAAGCTATGGATATAAATTTCTGTTGTGCCAAGCTATGATGGTTTATGATGGTTTATTTGTTTTATTCATTCCCTCAACCTAACTTTCTATATGTGTGTGTATATATATATACACACACACAAACACACCCCTACACACACATATACACACACATACACACTTCTCTTAGTGGATTATGATTAAACAGTATAGGTAAAGCACATAGAACACTAGCAAATGGCAAAAATTGCTTAATAATTGAGCTTAATAAGTCAATAAATAGCACCTATTATATTATTAATTGTAAGGCAAAGCAGGCAAAATTAATATTTCAAATGGCAGGAAGGTTCACAAGCTATCTAAAAAGGGGAGCTAATATTCAGCTTTAATTAATTTTTGCCATATCAGATCTTATGATCTTTTTCCAAAGTAGTAAAGACTTTTACTGAAGTATCTGGATTTATAATATCGGCAACTAAATGAAAAATAAAAATTGTAAACTAGTGTTTAACCAACATGTCTGATGTTATCAGTTTGCAACGTCGGTCTAAATTGTTTATGCGACCCTTTTAACCGCATAACACTTGGTTTCAGTTCTTAAATCTTTTCAAATTGCATACAGTGATTCTCAAAGTGTGGTCCCTGGAACAGCATTACTTAAGAACTTGTTAGAAATGCAAAATCCTGGGCTTCACTCCAGACCTTCTGAATCAGAAACTCTGGGGATGGGGCCCAGTAATCTCTTTTTTAAAAAGCTTTCCAGAAAATTCAGATACTTAGTCAACCACTGAACCACTAGTGTTGTAGAGAGAGCATGGACTTTGAAAGAGATTCAAACTCTGTAACACAGCTACATAACTCAGTAATTATGCAACCTTGGTCAAGTTGGATCAGATAAACTAGAGGTCAGCTTTATAATAAACCACAAAATCATTAGGAAGAATAAACATAAATTGATCCTTTCAGTTTGGCCCCTTGTTTCTATTTCCATGAAGAAAAGTTTCAATATTTCCTCCTCTTATTTACTTACTTTTAGGAGAATAATTCTGGCAAATGAAATGTTCAACTGTAGCATTCTGGAAGTCCAATTCAATGCAGTTCACCCTACATCGACAGAATCTCTCTAAAAAAAGAAACTTTATCCTATGATAAATAAGTAGGGATAGTTAGACACCAAATGTATCCTGGAAAACAGTCAAGACTCCAGAGTAGTTAAGTGCTGGTACTTTGGCTTGTCTCATTCCAGACTCTTATTTATAGTGGATTTCCACCTGTGATTATTAGACTTCTTATCTGTGGACCCACACATCACTTTTCCTCTTTTCTGTTCTTACTTTGTGGAAAAATCTTGTTTTGTTTTATTTTGTTTCAAACTCTAAAGTAGTAAACCAGTGAACTTATTCAGCTTGTAATTTAGACCTTTATATTGGCTCATAAAGAAACATAAAGACAAAGAATAACTGTGAAAGCCTACGCCATATAGATGATACAAGTAAAATGGAAGAAATCACACTAATTTTCCCTTTCAGTCCTGACTTCCCTCAGCCTCCTGCTTTTGAGAGAAGAGACACACAATGAGTAGAGGGCAATGAAGGAATTAGGAACACAGATACTTAGGGTTGCAAAAAGCTAGGAGTCATCTAGTCCTATCATTTCCAAATGTAAATATACTATCAGAATGAACAGAAAAGAGGTCTATTTTTAAGAAAAAATACAGATCTGAGTAACAGTTCAAATCTACAAAATCATAGACAATTAACTTGGAACTTTAGGATCTGAATATTGTTTCTGAGCTCTGATACAATGGGTTCATATTTAGAAATCAGCAGTCTAGTTATTCCTGCTTAATGCTTGAACTCCAGCAAGCAGTTTTCCAATTACTATTTTAATTGTCTTAGAGAGAACTGACTACCAAGATAGTAACATGGTTTTATGCTTATAAATGTTGGTTCTAAGCCAGACTGCCTGGTTATACATCCTGGCTTTGCCACTGTAGCTGCATTTGTTTATCTCTCTCTTTTTAAAATTTTTTGCATATCTAATATCCAATCATCTATTAACATCAGGTGAAATCCGAAGAGGTAGAATTCAGGGCCTCTCCCTACTGTGGAAGTTGATGGAAGGCCAGGTAGTCCTGTGAGCAAGATCATGTGAGCTAAGTTTGGGTAATCAGTCAGATGTTCCTTCCTGAGATTGCCAATAAAAACAAGGTAGGGATACTCAGACAGCTGGCGTCCCATGGAATTACAGTGAAATCAGTGGTGGTGACTCCAGCATGAGTTCTAACCACTGATTCAGTGGCCTGACTTCAGCTGTTTCAGGCTGACTTTAGCTGTTTCAGCTGCTGCCCCATTTTCCAAACTCATTCTCTAGTCTTCTCACGTGTTCTTTGTGTTATCTCATGCCTTTTAATAAACTCGTTTTCAGCTTAAGTTGGCTAGAATTAGAATGTAAGTATGTCATTTGGAATAGTAAATAAAAATTGTTATTCACAAAGAGAGAAAAAGGGGGGTTCTGGTTTAATTCCTTCTGCTATCATTCAGAAAGAATTAATTTTTAATGACTATTCCATTAGCAATTGTCCTCCCATTGGGAATTTGCATATTTGGAGTTTCAGGAAACTCTGTCTAAAACTCCACTAGGAAAAAGGAGACTCAGTTCAAATGGCTCTCTATCAATCCCTTTCACCATTTTTAAGAAGCTTAATTCTCTAGGACAGGCCTGTTATTCCCACCAAAGTTTCTCTATATTAAATTTATAGTGCCTCATACTTTGAAATACAAATTTGAGACTGTACTGCTTTGAGCATTGCAATAAAGTTTAGGTTATAATGCTGAAGCCTATCAGTAAAAATTACAGCCGGTCCACCTTCCTGTAGCAAGTCAGGGACAGTGTAAACTGTGAAACAGCACAGTAAAGCCTCAATGTACAGAGCTTTGATAAGCACAAATGCATGTCGAGGGCCTGATGATGTGGGTAGAATAAAATGGTGACAATAGAAACATGTTCAGGCTGCCTAAAATTAACTCATCTATATTCTAGGACAAAACTGTGTATGTGAAGAAGTTTAGTATTTACTGTCTCGGAGTCAGTTATTTATTGAGGTTGGGATAAAGAGAATATTTGTCCCCTAAAGGAATAAAAGGTATCATAAAACCATCTCTCACCCCATGCAATCCCTAATTTGTCCCTGGTAGTCAATGAAAACATAGCTGAGTCTACTGCATTTTAGTTAATTCCCTTAGTAAATTCAAAGTCATTGCTTGGGTTATGGGAAATATTTATTTTTTACTGACAATGTGGTACAGAATAAGTTCTTCACTAGACGCTGCTTGAACTCTTTAGCAAAAGCTTCACTTTGCCATCAGGACTCTGGTGCTGAGTCTCATTAAGATAGTCAAGAATTGTTCTGGCAGTTCAGGATAACAGTGAGATTTGAGGCATCATGAGGATGGACCCTGCTGTGCAAACAGCAAGCGGGACCAACTCAGCTCTTCCAAAAAGCCTATAGTAAAATTGAAAGTGCAAGATAAGAGCATTCTAGCCTTTCAGAGTAGAAGTTCAAATAGGGTTGGAAGTCAAAGAAAGTCAAAGAAAAAAGCTCATTATAAAAATCTATACCCCTTGGGTGATGCTTTTGTATACATTCATCAGCTGTATACAATATTTAATTAAATGTGTTCTCTCACCTCTAGCTATTTTTTATACTAAATTAAAACTGCAGTAGGACAGTAAAAACTGTGGAATTAATTTAGGACCCTTATTCAGGGAACTATGTGTTACATAAAATTAAGTACCGGTAAGACATTCTGATACAGAAAGTTCTTCTTGTTGTGTAGGGGGATCTCATGGGCAGTTCAGAAATCTGTGGGGCACAGAGGGCTACTAGAGATCACAGTCCAGAATATGATAAAAGGATTCAGCCCTAGGGTAAGGACAAACAAGAGAAGAGGGGTATAGCCTCACATAATGATGAAAATAGTGTCAATGAACCTAACTCTTGCTGCACGTGTCCCTCGGGGACAATTTCCCTGTCTCACCTGAGCTACATATTATATTCTTGCTATGTATCACCTTAGCAAATTGTAATTCCCAGATAACTCAGATTATTTTGTTATTTTAAAAATTTTATCTCAACTTCCTCTAATGAAGGTAGGGACTACATATACAGTACTCCGCTCTTGTATTCCTAGTGTTTATCATGATTTCTTGCCCTTCATAAATACTCAGAAAACTACTGAAGAAAGAAAAGGCAAAAAAGAAGGAAGGAAGGAAGGAAGGAAGGAAGGAAGGAAGGAAGGAAGGAAGGAAGGAAGGAAGGAAGGGAGGGAGGGAGGGAGGGAGGGGGCAGGCGGGCAGGCGGGCAGGCAGGCAGGCAGGCAGGCAGGCAGGAAGGCACGAAGGAAGGCACGGAGGGAGGGAGGGAGTGAGGGAGGGAGGAAGGAAAAGGGAAAGGGAAAGGAAAACGGAAAGGGAAAGGGAAAGGGGAAATTTAGAATGCATTTAGGTCTGGAGTCAGCGTCAGAAAAGCCCAGAAATCAGTAGGTTTTAAAGAGGCAAGATGAGTAGGTGCATGTAGCAATACATAGAAAGGCAGCCTACAATATAGTGATTTGGTTGCAGAACATGGTCATTGACTAAGATTAAAAGAGAATATTTTCAGGACCTGTCAAAGATAATGAGAAAAACTCAATCTTCAAAAGCAAAATGGGTGAGACAATGCCTGTAAGTGACATAAACAATAAGATAGAAGAACAAATATTTGAATAAGAATATGGGGGTAGAATGCAGAATAAGACAAGGGTAAAGGATAATGTTTTCACTTCTAAAATATTTTATTTTTCATATCATTGAATCAACTCACTCCCTTTTCGTTTAAGGCATTAGTTACACATAATAAAATTCACAATTGAGAACGTCTGTTCTTCAAGATATTCTCTTAAGAAAATGATAAAATCAGACAATGATCACAGAATTTACTTGAGAATCACTTACTTGATAAAGGCTTGGTATTCAGAATATATATTTAAAAAACTTCTAAAATTAAGAAATAAAAAATGACCCAATGAACAATGGTCAAAATTTGCACAGACACTTCTTCAAAGATGTATGGATAGCAAACAAGCACATGACAAGAGGTCCATCATCACTGAGTCATATAATGCAAAACAGAAACACAATGAAATGCCATTATACAACTACTAGATTGTCTGAAATTAAAACGATTGACCATACCATGTATTGACTTATTGATTAGGCTGTAGAACAGTTAGAATTCTCATACAATACTGGTATTAATATATCTCACACAAATTTGAAAACCTATTTGAGATATATATATATATATATATATATTTTTTTTTTTTTTTTTGAAATGGAGTCTCGCTCTGTCACCCAGGCTGGAGTGCAGTGGCGTGATCTCGGCTCACTGCAAGCTCTGCCTCTCGGTTTCACGCCATTCTCCTGCCTCAGTCTCCCGAGTAGCTGGAACTACTACCACTTTTCTCCTGTACTCTATGGATATCACCCTTGATATCTCTTGCTTTGATTGTATCAATATGGTGGATTCAGAGTTAAGGGTATTCTAGCTAAAAGTCATGTGCAAAGCTCATTGCAACACATCCTATAAAACAAATACCCCAAACTTTTTTTTTTTTTTTTTTTTTTTGAGACGGAGTCTGGCTCTGTCACCCAGGCTGGAGTGCAGTGGCTCGATCTCGGCTCACTGCAAGCTCCGCCTCCCGGATTCACGCCATTCTCCTGCCTCAGCCTCCCGAGTAGCTGGGACTACAGGCCCCACCACCACGCCTGGCTAATTTTTTGTATTTTTAGTAGAGATAGGGTTTGACTGTGTTAGCCAGGATGGTCTCGATCTCCTGACCTCTTGATCCACCCGCCTCAGCCTCCCAAAGTGCTGGAATTATAGGCGTGAGCCAACACTCCCAGCATGATAATTTCCTAAAAGGTTAAACAGACACTTATCATATGACTTAGCCATTCCAGTGTTAGATATTTACCTATAAGAGATCAACATGTACATAAATAGCCATAGCAACTTTATTTGTAATCATCAAACACTGGAAACAATCAAATGTCCTCTAACTGGTGAATGAGTATAATAATCGTGATAAATCCATTTAAAGGATTATTACTGAGTGATAAAAATAAACTATTGATACACAATACAAATCTCAAAATAATTGTGCTGAGTAGAAAAGCTCAGCAAAAATAATATGTATTGTATAATTACATTTTTATAAAGCTCTAGAAAATGCAAAGTAGTCTATAGTGATAGAAAGATCAGTATTTGTCTGAAGATGGGGGAAGAGGCAGAAAGAGCCATAGGTGGGTCTGTTGGAGGGATGGGGGTGGGGTGCAGTGATGGATATATTTGTTATCTTGACTGTATTGATGATTTTGTGGAGATACACACACACATATATACCTAAAACACCAAATTGGACACTTTAAATATTTGAAGTTTATTTTATGTCAATTATACCTCAATGAAAGTGTTATAAAAGACAAAAAACAGGAAACAAAGGGAAAATACATTAAGTAATAAATATATTATTTACCACTGCTTCTTATGAATACTAAGGGTTTCATCTATTGTCTCTCTGATGTTCAAAAGAGTTGTATTTGCTCAACTTGCATGCTGATTTGATTGTCAGGGCATGTAGTACCTCAGGGAATATTGAAAATTGTATCTATTCCTACTATAAGGCTATTGCTATTATAACCTCGTATTGACTGAAATGTCAGGTCTCTACTTACTTAAAAATTTTTACAATACTTCTGATTAGTTTGTTCTCATATCCCTATATAGAAATGCTAAAATATCTTTGGTCATAATCTTAAATATGTTTCTTTACAATGTGTTAGAAGAGAATGAAATCAGATTTATTACTCTAATAAGTATGAATTTATTCTAGGTTGTAAAATACGCTGTAATATACTTTGCATTAATAGGGATATAGATTCATTTGCCTATAGTAATTAAGAGTAAAAAGAGTAGAAATTAACACTAAAGTGTTAGTCCATTTTGTGCTGCTATAACAGAATATCACAGGCTGGTTAATTTATAAAGAATAGGATTTTTTTTTCTCACAGTTCTGGAGACTGGAAGTCCAAGATCAAGTGACTAGCATTTTATCAAGATGCCTTGATCTTGCTGTGTCCTCACACGGTGGATGGCAGGAGAGATGAAAGGTGTCAAACTCTATGTAGTCATGCAGTAAACGAACAAAAGAGAAACAATACACGCCCTAAAGCCCCTTTTATAGCCTAATTAATTCATTCTTAAGCACCTCCTATTAAGCCTCTCCTCCTAACACTCTTGCACTGGGGATTGAGTTTCCAACACATTAATTTTGGGAATACATTCAAACCATAGCAGTAAGTAACAGGTCCTTGGGCTAATAGCATTTAAACAGTAACTGTTTGAGGTCTTTAAATAATAATAGAAGGGTGTTAATACTTTCTGATGAATAGTAAAATTTTTAGTTACTAAATTTTGCAAACTAAAAAATGTAATGAGATTAAATTCCAAAGGCAAGGACACTTATATTAACATAAAGCTGAGCTGTAAAACATTACAGTACAACTTTTTAGGTCTCTCCTTCATTGTCCTGTTTCTTTAAAGAAGGCAGCAGCTTGATTGTGGAGGGGTGTGTTTATTTTTTGCTTACTTCAGCCTGTTAACTTTTTGTTGACTCTTGATCCCATATGTGCCTACACTGGTGAGAAAAATGCAAATACTTTTAATCCCATTCCTCCAAGAAAGAGAATAAATCATGCTAAATCTAACATAAAATGTTGTGGAACTAGACGATCCATTCAGATACAACAACCGGGAGTGAATTGGAGGGCACAACTTAGATCAATTAAATTTGTGGTGGTGAAGAATAGATAATTAAAGATAACTGCCTGGATTTGAATCCTGGTATTAATATGTATTAGCAGTGTAAGCTTTGAGAAGTTACTGAGCCTTCTATGCCTTAATTTTCTCATTTTTAAATGATGTTAATATTTCCTACCTTATAAAGGTTTTGTGAAAATTAAGTGACATGACCTTATTATTTTATTTAATAAACACTTGTATGCCAATTATGTACTAAAGGTGTTTTATGCATTTTATGAATATGAACTTATGTCATCTTCATACTGCTTATAAAGCACTAAAATAGTGCATGACATAAACTGCTTAATAAATAGCATCTTGTATCTTTTTGAGTGCGCAGACTCATTTCAGAAAATTCAGAAAATACATAAACTTATAAGGAAGGACAAAAAATTCATACAATCATAAATTCAAAGAAGCCATTGTACCTATTTAGGCATATTTTCTTAATCTTTTCCTTTATCATTAAAAGAAATTTTGCTCATACATTTCATAATATTTTATCATGCATTTGATCATTACTTTTTGTTTTTTAATACTTTTAGTTAATTTTAATTACTTTATTTTTAAAAGCAGTTTTAGGTTTACAGAATAATTGAGCAGATGGCACAGACATTTCCCATGTACTCCTTCTCTCATAGGCACTGCCTCCCATAGGAGGGGGTTTTATATGTTACAATCTAGGAATCTAAATTGACAAACTATTTCCCAAAGTCCATAGTTTACATTAGAGTTCACACTTGGTGTTTTACATTCTATGTATTGTGACGAATATATTTTGACACTTATCCACCATTGTAGTATCGTTTAGAGTAGTTTCACTGCCCTAAATTGCTATGTAGTATTGCATGGTATAGATACCAGGGTTTTATTATTATTATAATTATTACCACTCATCTGTGAAGAACATCTGGATTGTTTTCAGTTTGGGGCTATGATGAATAAATCTGCTATGAACAGTTGTACACATTTTATTTACATAAGATTACATTTATCTGGATAAGTGCCCAGAATCATAATCACTGGATTGTATGGAAGTTATGTATTTGTTTTTTAAGAAATTGCCAAACTGTGTTTCACAGAGTGGTTGCATCATTTTTACATTTCCATCAGGAATATATGAGTTATCCAGTTTCTCTGCATCATCACCAGCATTTGGTATTATCACTATTTTAAAAATTTTTTCAACACTCTGATATGTATGTAGTGATATCTTATTATTGTTTTACTTTACATTTCTCTAATGGCTAATTAAGATAAATGCATGTGTGTGTGTGTGTGTGTGTGTGTTTCCATTTATACATCTATGAACTCTCAAGTTGCTTGTCCATTTTTTATGATTTGTTTGCTTTTTCTATAGTTGAGACTTGAGTAGTATATATATTCAAGATTCTAGTTCATTGTCAAGTATGCGATTTAGGAATATTTTCTCCTCAACTATGTAGTTTGTATTTTAAAATTGAGTCTTTAATACAGTGAAACGTTTTAATATTTTTGGAGTTGAATTTATCCATTTTTGTCTATTTTGGATTGCAATTTTTGTCTCAAGTCTTAGTAATCCATGCATAACCTTAGTTCCTGACAATTTTCTTCTGCTTTTTTTTTTTTCTTTAAGTTTTACAGTATGTATGACTTAGGTCAAGGTTGAACACACAGTCTTGATTATTATAGCTATATAATAATTCTTGAAATTGCTTAGGCTGATCTCTTCTACTTTATTCTTTTTTCAAAATTAATGTAGCTATTCTAGTTTACTTAATTTTAATATGCATTTTAAAATAATATTCATAGGCACAACAGTCTTTCTGGGATTTCAATAGGATTTGAACTATATATGCATATCAGTTTGGGGTGATTTGACATCTATACTATGTTGAGTCTTCAAATCCATGAAAATGGTCTACACCTACATTTCTTTTAGAACTCATTTGATTTCTCTCATCAGCATTTAGTAGTTTTCAGCATCAAAGTCCTACATATGTTTTGTTAGTTTTACATCTAAGTATTTCTCTCCAATTTTTAGCAATTGTATTTTTAATTTTTGTGTGCACATGTTCATTGCCATTATATAGAAATACAATTGATTTTTATCTTGTATCCCTGGATCTTGGGGAATTCTGGAGATTCCTTGGGATTTTATATGTCAACAATGTTTTCATTTGCAAATAAGGACAGTTTATTTCCTCCTTTTTAAAATGAATACCTTTTCCCCCTCTGTTCTTACACTTTTGCAGTGGTTAGAAGTTTCAGCACTTTGCAAAATAACAGTGGTTGGAGTGGGCATTCTTGCCTTTTCCAGATGTTAGAGAGAAATCATTCAGTCTTTTGCCATTTAGTACAATTTTAGCTTTAGCTACTCATCACATTGAAGAATTTCCCTGTTTCTAGTTTCCAGGGATTTTTTTTTTTAATCACGAATGTGCATTGAGTTTTATCTAATGCTTTTACTGCATCGATTGATATAATCATGCCTATTAATACAGTGGATTACACTGATTGATTTTCAAATGTTACCACACTTGTATCTCTGTAATAAACACTACTCCATCATAATATACATGTTTTCTTTACATATTGATAAATCCTGTTTACTAATTTTTTTTTTTTTGAGACAGAGATCTCGGCTCACTGTAAGCTCCACCTCCCAGGTTCACGCCATTCTCCTGCCTCAGCCTCCCAAGTAGCTGAGACTACAGGCGCCTGCCACCACATCCAGCTATTTTTTTTTTAATCTTTTTAGTAGAGATGGGGTTTCACCTGTGTCAGCCAGGATGATCTCGATCTCCTGAACTTGTGATCCACCCACCTCAGCCTCCCAAAGTGCTGGGATTACATGCGTGAGCCACTGTGCCTGGCCTGCTAATATTTTTATAATTTTTGAATCTATATATGAGAGGAATATTGTTACATATTTTTTTTTCATTTTGTTTTGTTGTACTGCTGCTGTTTGTTTTTGGTGTTGGAATAATAATAGCTTCATAAGATAGAAGTGGAAGAGAGTGCAGAATTTGTGTTTTCCTTTTTTTTTTTTTTTTTTTTTTTTTTTGAGACATGGTCTCACTCTGTTGCCCAGGCCGGGGTGCAGTGGCGTGATTTACTCCTTTATAAAGTTGTAAGTGTAACCATCTGGGCTTGGAGAGTTCTCTTTTTTGAAAAAAGAAAACTGTATTTTCTGTCTCGTTGATCTGTCTAATATTGACAATGGGGTGTTAAAGTCTCCCACTATTATTGTATGAGAGTCTATGTCTCTTTGTAGGTCTCTAAGAACTTGTTTTTTGAATCTGGGTGTTCCTGTATTGGGTGCATATATATTTAGGATAGTTAGCTCTTCTTGCATTGATCCCTTTACCATTATGTAAAGCCCTTCTTTATATCATTTGATCTTTGTTGGTTTAAAGTTTGTTTTATCAGAGACTAGGATTGCAACCCCTGCTTTTTTGGTTTTTTTTTTTTTAAATTTTAATTTTAATTTTTTATTTGTTTTTGCTTTCCATTTGCTTGGTAAATATTCCTCCATCCCCTTATTTTAAGCCTATGTGTGTCTTTGCACGTGAGATGGGTCTCCTGAATATAGCACAACGGTAGGTCTTGACTCTTTATCCAATTTGCCATTCTGTGTCTTTTATTTGGGGCATTTAGCCTATTTACATTTAAGGTTAATATTGTTATGTGTGAATTGGATCCTGTCATTATGATGTTAGGCGTTTACTTTGTCTGTTAATTGATACCGTTTCTTTGTAGTGTGGATGGTCTTTACAATTTGGTTTTTTTTTTTTTTTTTTTGCAGTGGCTGGTACCAGTTGTTCCTTTCCACGTTTAGTGCTTCCTTCAGGAGCTCTTGTAAGGCAGGCCTGGTGGTGACAAAATCTCTCAGCATTTGCTTGTCTGTAAAGGATTTTGTTTCTCCTTCACTTATGAAGCTTAGTTTGGCTGGATATGAAATTCTGGATTGAAAATTCTTTAAGAATGTTGAATATTGGCGCCAACTCTCTTCTGGCTTATAGGGTTTCTGCTGAGAGATCCGCTGTTAGTCTGATGTGCTTCCCTTTGTGGGTAACCCAACCTTTCTCTGTCTGGCTGTCTTTAACATTTTTTCCTTCATTTCATAGTTGGTGAATCTGATGATTATGTGTCTTGAGGTTGCTCTTCTCGAGGAGTATATCTGTGGTCTCTGTTTTTCCTGAATTTGAATGTTGGCCCGCCTTGCTAGATTGGGAAAGTTCTCCTGGATAATATCCTGAAGAGTGTTTCCAACTTGGTTCCATTCTCCCTGTCACTTTCAGGTACACCAATCAAACATAGATTTGGTCTTTTCACATAGCCCCATGTTTTTTGGAGGTTTTATTCATTTCTTTCTGTTCTTTATTCTCTAATCTTGTCTTCACACTTTATTTCATTAAGTTGATCTTCAATCTCTGATATCCTTTCTTTCACTTGATTGATTCAGCTATTAATACTTGTGTATGCTTCACAAAGTTCTCATGCTGTGTTTTTCAGTTCCTTCAGGTCATAGTCAGTTCTGGACCAAGCAGACCTAATAGACATCTACAGAACTCTCCACCCTAAATCAACAGAATATGCATTATTCTCAGTACCACATTGCACTTATTCTAAAATTGACCACATAATTGGAAGTAAAACACTCCTCAGCAAATGCTAAAGAATGGAAATCATGACAAACTGTCTCTCAGACTACAGTGCAATCAAATTAGAACTCAGGATTAAGAAACTCACTCAAAACCTCACAAGTACATGGAAACTGAACAACCTGGTCCTGAATGACTACTGGGTAAACAACAGAAAGAAGGCGGAAATAAAGATGCTCTTTGAAACCAATGAAAAGAAAGACACAACATATCAGAATCTCTGGGACACATTTAAAGTAGTGTAGAGAGGGAAATTTATAGCACTAAATGCCCACAAGAGAAAGCAGGAAAGATATAAAATCGACGTGCTAATGTCAGAATTTAAAGAACTAGAGAAGCAAGAGCAAACCAATTCAAAAGCTAGCAGAAGGCAAGAAATAGTTCTAAGATCAGAGTAGAACTCAAGGAGATAGAGACACAAAAAACCCTTCAAAAATCAATGAATCCAGGAGCTGGTGTTTTTGTTTTTGTTTTTGTTTTTGAAAAGATCAACAAAATACATAGACCACTAGCCAGTCTAATAAAGAAGAAAAGTGAGAAGAATCAAATAGATGCAATAAAATGATAAAGGGGATAACACCACTGATCCCACAGAAATACAAACTATAATCAGAGAATTCTATGAACACCTCTACAAAAACAAACTAAAAAATCTAGAAGAAATTGATAAATTCCTGGACACATACACCCTCCCAAGACTAAACTAGGAAGAAGTTGAATACCTGAATAGACCAATAACAAGTTCTTAAATTGAGGCAGGGCAGCAATTAATAGCCTACCAACCAAAAAAAGTACAGGACCAGATGAATTCAAGGCTGAATTCTACCAGAGGTACAAAGAGGAGCTGGTACCATTCTTTCTGAAACTATTCTAAACAGAGAAAGAAGGAATTCTTCCTAATTCATTTTATGAGGCCTGTGTCATCCTGATACGAAAACCTGGCAGAGACACAACAAAAAAAGAAATTGCCAAGTTTCCTGATGAACACCGATGTAAAAAGCCTCAATAAAATATTGGCGAACTGAATCCAGCAGCACATCAAAATCTTATCCACCACTATCAAGTTGGCTTCATCCCTGGGATGCAAGTTTGGTTCAACATATGCAAATCAATAAACACAATCCATCACATAAACAGAACCAATGACAAACACCGCATGATTATCTCAGCAGGTGCAGAAAAGGCCTTCGACAAAATTCAACATCCCTTCATGCTAAAAACTCTCAATAAACTAGGAAATGCTGGAATGTATTTCAAAATAATAAGAGCTATTTATGACAGACCCAGAGCCAATATCATACTGAATGGGCAAAAGATGGAAGCATTCCCTTTGAAAACTGGCACAAAACAAAGATGCCCTCTCTCACCACTCCTATTTAACATAGTATTGGATGTTCTGGTCAGGGCAATCAGGCAAAAGAAAGAAATAAAGTGTATTCAATCAGGAAAGGAGGAAGTCCAATTATCTCTGTTTGCAGATGACATGATTGTAGATTTAGAAAATGCCATCGTCTCGGTCCAAAATCTCCTTCAGCTGATACGCAACCAGCATAGTCTCAGGATACAAAATCAATGTGCAAAAATCACAAGCATTCCTATACACCAATAACAGGCAGAAAGCCAAATCATGAGTGAACTCCCATTCACAATTGCTACAAAGAGAATAAAATACCTAGGAATTCAACTTACAAAGGATATGAAGGACCTCTTCTAGGAGAACTACAAATCACTGCTCAAGGAAATAAGAAAGGACATAAACAAATGAAAACACATTCCATGCTCATGGATAGGAAGAATCAGTATCGTGAAAATGGCCACACTGCCCAAAGTAATTTATAGATTCAATGATGTTCCCATCAAGCTACCATTGACTCTCTTCACAGAATTAGAAAAAAACTACTTTAAATTTCATATGGAAACAAAAAAGGGCCTGCAATCCTAAGCAAAAAGAACAAAACTGGAGGCATCACACTACCTGACTTCAAATTATACTACAAGGCTACAGTAACCAAAACAGCATGGCCCTGGTACCAAAACCAGTGCCATGGATCAATGGAACAGAACAGAGGCCTCAGAAATAACACCACACATCTACAACGACCTGATCTTTGACAAACCTGACAGAAACAAGAAATGGGGAAAGAATTCCCTATTTAATAAATGGTGTTGAGAATACTGGCTAACCATATGCAGAAAACTGAAACTGGACCACTTCCTTACACCTTATACAAAAATCAACTTACGAAGGTTTAAAGACTTAAATGTAAGACCTGAAAAACCCTGGAATAAAACCTAGGAAATACTGTTCAGGACATAAACATGGGTGAAGGTTTCATGACTAAGACCCCAAAAGCAATGGGAACAAAAGCCAAAACTGACCAATGGGATCTAAATAAACTAAAGAGTTTCTGCACAGCAAAAGAAATTATCATCAGTGTGAACAGGCAACCTACAGAATGGGAGAAAATTTTTGCAATCTATCCATCTGTCAAAAAGGCTAATATCCAGAATCTACAAAGAACTTAAACAAATTTACAAGAAAAAAAAAACAAACAACCCCATCAAAAAATGGATGAAGGATATAATCAGACACTTCTCAAAAGAAGACAGTTACAGAGCCAAAAACATATGAAAAAAGCTCATCTTTACTGGTCATTAGAGAAATGGAAGTTAAAACCACAATGAGATACCATCTCAAGCCAGTTAGAATGGTGATCATTAAAAAGTCAGGGAATAGCAGATGCTGGAGAGGATGTGGAGAAATAGGAATGCTTTTATACTGTTGTTGGGAGTGTAAATTAGTTCAACCATTGTGAAAGACAGTGTGGCAATTCTTCAGGGATCTAGAACTGGAAATACCATTTGACCCAGCAATCTCATTATTGGGTATATACCCAAAGGATTATAAATCATTCTAGTCTAAAGACACATGCAAACTTATGTTTATTGTTGCACTGTTCACAATAGCAAAGACTGGGAACCAACCCAAATGCCCATCAATAATAGACTGGATAAAGAAAATGTGGCACATATACACCATAGTATACTATGCAGCCATTAAAAAGGATGAGAGCATGTCCTTTGCAGGGACATGGAAGAAGCTAGAAACCATCATTCTCAGCAAACTAACACAAGAACAGAAAACAAAACATCGCATGTTCTCACTCATAAGTGGGAGTTGAACAATGAGAATAGATGGACACAGGGAGGAGAACATCTTTCACTGGGGCCTGTAAGGGGGTGGGAGACTAGGGGAGGGATAGCATTAGGAGAAATACCTAATGTAGATGACAGGTTGATGGGTGCAGCAAACCACCATGACACTTGTTACATAAGTGTATACTTATGTAACAAACCTACGCGTTCTGCACATGTACCCCAGAATTTAAAGTATAATAATAAAAACAATTAAAATAAATAAATATTATAGAAGACTTTGGCTTGGGGCCTACATTGTTCATTCAAGAAAACAATAAATTTCAGCTCAAGGCTAGAGATAATTAACAACAACAACAAAAAGAAAACTCTGTCATTTCAGTTCAGTTATGGTCAATTTGTGCTTTCCAAGGTTTGATCAGTTTCATCCAAGTTTTCAAGTTTTCAAAAGTATTTTTTATTCTTTTTGATTCTTGTTACCCTTTAGATCTTGGCAAGGTCTGTAGTAATATTACCTATTTCAATCCTGATATTGGTAATTTGTATCTTCTCTCTTTTTCTTTTACCAGTCTTGCTAGAGGTTTGCCAATTTTATTGATATTTTCAAATTAACAGCTTCTCATGTCACTTATTTTCTCTACGTTTTTGTTTTAACTTTCATTGAATTCTGCTTATTCTTATTATCATTCTTTTTTCTGTCTGCCGGCTTTAGGCTTATTTGTTCTTTATTTCTAGGTTCTATAAGTATAAATTGTGATTATTTGTTTGAGACTTTTCTCTTTTTTCCTAATGTCAGCCTTTGGTGTTACAAATTTCCTTCTTGCCATTGTTTTAGACAAGCTCCACAACTGTCATTATGTTTGCTTTTTCCACGTAAGATTTCATTATTCTATCACTGATTTCAAGATATTTTCTTTGTGTTTAGTTTTCAGAAATTTGAGTTACTATATCCTGGTGTAGGTTTCTTTGGCTTATCTAATTTGGATTTATGTCAGCTTTTGAGTATCTGAGCCTTATTTACATTGCTGTTTTAGTTTAGTTTATTTATTTATTTATTTATTTCTCTTTTCTTTGTATGCTCAGATAGGCTAATTTTTACCTGCTTTTAAATTTACTTATTATTTTCCCTGTCTTTCCTCTACTACTATTGAGCCCATCCATTGAATTTTTTATTTTTGTAATTATATTTTTCAGTTCTAGTATTTCAAATTTTAAAAAAAATATGTTCTCTATATACTTGTTAAGACTTTCTATTTCTTCGCTAAGTTTTTCTGTTTGTCTTTTGTTTCTTTTTACGTGCTTCAAACATATTTGTAAAATATTAAAATATATTTTATGATGATATATTTAAAGTATTTGTCAGACAATTCTAACACCTTTTTGTTGGCATCTATTGATTATCTTTTCCATTCAGATTGAGATTTTTCTGGTTCTTGGTATAAGAAATTTTAAAAATTAAAACATGGGTATTGCGGTATTATATTATGAGGCTTTTTTATTATTTAAACATTCTGCTTTAGCTGGTCTCTTTTGCCCTGCTTCACCGTAGGAATGAAACTACACTTTGTTACCGCCAGGTGGGGTTAAAGTACAAGTTCTTCACCTGGCCTTTATGAACACCTAAGGAGAGTTGGAGCTCCTCAGCACTACTGGGCAGGGATGGGAGCTCCAGCTCACCACTATACCTCTGCTGATATCATCCTAGCTGTGAGAGGTAGAAGTGCCTCATTACTCCTTCCCAAATCTCAAATCTCATCTTCTGACAACACAGTGGGAGTGACCTTGTTACTGCCAAGCATTGCTGAAAATTTGATTTTCCATTATACCTTCTTACACCAAGCCAGGGGTCCAGGGAGGGTATGGAAGTGCAGGCTCCCCACACTGTTTCCATTATAGGACAAAGGTGGCCTCATGGTTGACCATCAGGGATGAAAGTCCATTCCCACTGGCCTTGCCTGAGACCATCATAGCAGTGGGAAGGGGTCATTTTATGATACATTAGCAAAGTAGGAAGTCTATACTCTTCACCCAGCTTTTGCTCATTGGGCTGAGGGTAGGGCCATAGATTCTGTTATTCTAAAGTTATATATTGCTTTTTCCTTACTTTTTAAAGATAATGAATACAAATGGTTGAAAATAGGACCATTTGTATTTTCAAACATCTGTATGCATTATCTTTAAAAATTAATTCATAGTCCAATCATTCATAGACAATATACAACACTTCCATTATATCTTTTCTGCCTGTTCCTGTTTATATACATTTGTTTTCACATATTAAGAAACTGATTAGATTTTAATAACATTAATGCAGCATTGGAGTGAACCAAATATTTAGAGGAACAGAGTCACACACTAGGATAACACCCAACTAACAAATGTAGTCCAATTACTGTCTGCATCTCTGTACTAACACAACTGCAAATTGATATATAGTGAGAGAAGTAGGAGAAAGGAAAAGAAGAAAAGATTTGCCTTTTATGCAGAAGGAAATAAACGCCTTCCCATTGTCAGTACCCTACATATAACTAAGACGATTATTCAATATCATGTTCTCCTTATTCACATACCATTATAGCACATATTTTATACATCAGTAAAACTCTTTAAAACATAATTTTAATAGGTACATAATATTTTAATGTACAAGTGCATTAATTTTATATATTCTATTATTTATAGGGGGAAATCCCACTCCTGATATTCAACATGGGTTCTTTTCTATTTCTGTAAGTGTCAGCTGGTCTGAGAAATAAAGGGAAAGAGTACAAAAGAGAGAAATTTTAAAGCTGGGTGTCCGGAGGAGACGTCACATGTCAGCAGGTTCCATGATGCTCCCTGAGCCATAAACCCAGCAAGTTTTATTAGCGATTTTCAAAAGGGGAGGGAGTGTACAGAATAGGGTGTGGCTCACAGAGATCACATGCTTCACAAGGTAATAAAATATTACAAAGCAAATGGAGGCAGGGTGAGATCACAGGACCACAGGACAAGGCAAAATTAAAATTACTAATGAAGTTTGGGCACACATTTTCATTGATAACATCTGATCAGGAGACAGAGTTTGAGAGCAGACAACTGGTCTGACCAAAATTTATTAGGCTGGGATTTCCTGTCCTAAAAAGCCTGGGAGCACTATGGGAGACCAGGGCTTATTTCATCCCTTTGTCTATGACCGTAAAAGACAGCTGCCCCTAAAGCAGCCATTTTAGAGGCCTACCCTCAGGCGCTCATTCTCTTTCTCAGGAATGTTCCTTGCTGAGAAAAAGAATTCAGCAGTAGTTCTCCTATTTGCTTTTGAAAGAAGAGAAATATGGCTGTGTTCCACCCAGCTCAAGAGCAGTCAGAGTTTAAGATTATCTCCCTTGTTCCCTGAACATTGCTGTTATCCTGTTCTTTTTTCAAGGTGCCTAGATTTCATATTGTTCAAACACACATGCTCTACAAAAATTTGTGCAGTTAAAACAGTCATCACAGGGTCCTGAGGTGACACACATCCTCCTCAGCTAATGAAGATGACAGGATTAGGAGATTAAAATAAAGACAGGCATAGGAAATCACAAGGGTATTGACTGGGGAAGTGATAAGAGTCCATGAAATCTTCACAATTTATGTTCAGAGACTGCAGGAAAGAGAGCTGTAAGAAATTATAAAAGTACTAATTTGGGGAACTAACAAATGTCCATGAAATCTTCACAATGTATGTTCTTCTGCCATGGCTTCAGCCAATCCCTTCGTTTGGGGTCCCTGACTTCCCACGACATCTCTCTCTTTCTTTTTATGTAAATATGCCATGGTGATGAAGGCTTGTTTGTTCTCTTGATTTTGACACAGGATTCTTTGACTTGTCTGGCACACTAAAAACAAGTAGATTAAACAGAGAAACATAATTCCAAAATTTACACAGTGGAGCCCCCAATAGACTTAATCCAAGTCGTAGGGTTTAGTCCATAAAGATTTTCTGCTGCCTGATCTAATGCCTTATCTCCAGGCACAATGGTTAAATGAGCTTGAGAGGATTCAAAAATTTGTTTCTTTAATTTAGTTATGTCCAATGATACATTATCTTCCCCACCCAGAAGGTGTCCTTTGACCATTTCCCATGAATGATCAGTCTCGTTATAGGAATACAAGGTGATACAGAAATCCAGTGTATTCCAATCGCACTGCATTTTCATGCAATGTTTGAGACACTAACTGATCTCCAAGCCAAATAACAGAGTGTCTTAAATCATTAATTTGATTAGCCAATTTTTGATCAATGCCTTGTTGAGAATTCCACATTTGGGTGGAATTCGCTTGCCAATCATTAACAAAATGAGCGGTTTGAATAGATTGACGTAACACCATTCCGGCAGTGGTGGCCGTTACAGTGACTGTAATTAGACCCGTGATCACAGTGACTAAAATGAAAACAAATCTCTTAGATCTTTTTAGAATTCCCTGTAACACTTCATTAATTAAATGTATTGAGGGGGAGGATTCCCAAAGTCTGGGCAAAGTTATTGGAATCCAGATTCCTTCTCAAGCTTGAACCAACATTACACTTTTCCTGATGTCAAAATGGGAGTTAATACAAGTGTATAAATGACAATTAACGCATTGGACAGTTTGATTGTTCATCCAAATTTTGATATTTTCCACTAACAGCATGTAAGGATGCTTAACACAATTCTTTATAGGAACAGTCAGTTTGGAGGTAAGTAAAGCAGAATGTCTGGATCTACATTGATACTGAGAGACAGGGGAGGTAGCAGGGACAACAGACAGAATAGTTTCCCCTTCCCATACTCGCATTCCAGATATGGCAATCACCAATTTCCAAAGTTCTGGGTGTTCTGGGTCAGAATGGGGAGTATCATACGAGGCCTTGGGGCGGTGGGGTGGGGGGGTAATGCCTTTATCTTCCCATTTTAAGGGAAAGAATGAGCTGAACCTCCTACGTAAGGTACAATGATGATTCTTGTTCTCCCAATAAGAAATAAAATAAGTAGACTCCAGGCATTCCTTTCCACCAGAGAAGCAATTGTTTTTTAAATAGCCCTTTGGTGCCCAGTCTATTACTAAAGCATATGAGTCATTTATTAATATTACTGCGTGTGAGTCAACACAGTCTTCCCAAATTAAAGTTTTAGATGGGCCCTCAAAATTTTTAGGGCACGGTTTTCCTGCAGGTTTATATTGAAAGTATGGGGTATCTCCCATTACTCCCCCTTTCATTTGTTTTAAAGGAGAAAGGGAGAGGCCAGAAACCAAATGTCCTGGTTCCTCTGTAGCTGATTTATCCGGAAGATAAGCAGCCCAGACTTGAGTTTCTAGATGGATACAACCAGGTGCATGTCCAAGGCACAGAAGGGGCTATTTATAACCCATGGTAACATTAAATGCAGTGCCTTCTTCTCCTGGTTGAGCAGGGCAACGGTCATCTGTATCTCCAGGCATCCTCCTGCTATTGTTAGTGTAGATTTCCTCAGGAGCATCCATCCAGGTGAGAGGTCCAATAAGTGGAGGAAAAGGCATATAAACCCAATAAGAACAATTTGTTGTAGCAGGTAAATCAGTGTGAGAGGAAACTGGTGAGACAGAAAATATAAGGAAGAGAATCACTAAATAAACCTACTGTTAGTGAGATTGAGTGCGGAAGGAGGAAGAGAAGAATAGAGGCATGTTATTTTCAGGCTAATAGAAATGGTGAGATTTTAGGTTTGTAAGGAGAAAAAGAAAGGTAATTAGAAGTGGGATTAGTTAGATGGGTCTCCATTGCCATCAGGGAGGATTGAATCAGACCCATTGTGATTTGGTGTGCCTGCTTCTGAGGAGTTGGCACAGATCTCACCACATCTGAGGGCAGTCTCTGACATGGACGTATTTTCTCTGTGGTTTTCGTTTGATGATCTCCTGGTGAAACAAAAACATATCCTCTTCCCCACATTATAATTGTGCCAGGTTCCTAGGTATTGGTTTGGGAGTTTTTCCATAACACTGACTTGCCTTTGTTTGGGGAGAAATTTTTGTCTGTACAATGGCGTTCGGCTGCAGTTAGATCATTATCTTTAGGAACATTTAAAAATTTTAAAGTAAACAATGCCAAATGTAATTGGGAGTGGGGGATAGTTAAATCATGTTTTCGTTGTTCAGACTGTTTGGACAATTGGATTTTTAAAGTGCAATTGGCCTATTCCACCACAGCCTGTCCCTGAGGATTGTAAGGGATTCCAGTAATATGGGGAATTCCCCACTGTTGCATAAATAAATCAAAAGCCTTACTAACATATCCAGGGGCATTGTCTGTCTTTCTTTGATAGGGAAGCCCCGTAACTGCAAAGCAAGAATACAGATGTTTTTTAACATGGGCAATGCCTTCCCCTGTTTGGCAAGTCACCCAGATAAAACCTGAGAAGGTATCTACAGAAACATGTACATATGACAGTCTGCCAAAGGAGCTAACATGAGTCACATCCATTTGCCATAAAGCATTAGGAGTTAGGCCTCTGGGATTAATGCCAGGTTCCTGATTTGGAAGTAGGAAGACCTGGCACTGAGGGCAGCTGTGAACCCTAAACTTAGCCTGTTTCCAGGTAAGGGCAAATTTATCTTTTAATCCAGCAGCATTGACATGAGTGAGATTATGGAACTCCTGAGCTTCTTGGGTTGTAAAAGAGACCAAACAGTCAACCTTATGATTACCAGCAGACATGGGTCCTGATAAAGTGGTATGAGATCTAATATGTGTAATTTAGAAAGAGTGTCTATGTTGGCGAACTGCCTGTTATAACCTTGAAAATAATGAAGTCAATTCAGAATTATCAATATGTTTGATAATAGCAGTTTCTATATTTTTAGTGGCATGTACAACATAAGCAGAATCAGAGACAATATTTAAAGGTTTGGGGAAATCCTGTAAGGCAGTAATCACAGCAATTAACTCTGACTTTTGAGCAGAAGTATAAGAGGTAGAAATAAGCTTGTCTATAGGACCTACATAGCCAGCATTGCCATTACTGGAGCCATCAGTGAACACTGTAACAGCCTCAGGAATGGGCTTATTTTTGGTTAATTGAGGGTCCACCCAAGATGTCATTTTTATAAAATCAAACAATTTGCTTTTTGGATAATGATTGTCAATAACGCCAATAAAATCAGCCAAGTGGATTTGCCACAGTATGGAATGTTGAAAGGCAGCTTGAACTTTGAGCTGATTTAAAGGAATTACAATTAAATTCCAATCAAATCCAGAAATTTGAAGTATTCTACACCGAGTCTGTCCAATTAATATGGCTATTTGGTCCAGATAAACAGACAAAGTTTTCGACACAGAAGGAGGAAGAAAACACCACTCTACTAAATCATTATGTTGAACTATTAGTCCAGTAGGGGAGTGTAATGAAGCGAAAACCAGAAGCTGAAAAGGCTGAAATGGCTGTAATCTAGATAACTAGGTGGTCTGGATTCTTTCCTCTATGAATTCCAGTTCTAGTAAATCCTCAGGGGTCAAATCCTGGGACTGCGGAGATTGGAATCTCCCTGCAGCATAGAAAACAAGTTAGACAGCTCATAGGTTAGAATATCTAAAGTAGGTATTAAATAATTAATATTACCCAAAAGCTTTTGGAAGGCATTTAAAGTTTTCAAGGAATCTGTCCTAATTTAAACTTTTTGAGGTTGAATGTGTTGTTGACCACCATTCCTAAATATTGAATAGGTCTGTTGAATTTTATCGACCACCATTCCTAAATATTGAACAGGTCTGTTGAATTTTATCCTGAGAGGTGTGTAATCCAGCCTTTGTAACATGGCTGCTCAAAATTTGATAACAGTCAATTAATTCTTTATCAGTGGGAGCAGCAATTAAAAATCATCAATATAATGAAGAATATAGACCTGGGGATATTGGGCTCGAACTGGTGAAAGCACTTGTCCAACATAAAGCTGGCAGATCATAGGGCTATTCAGCATTCCCTGAGGAAGTACTTTCCATTGATAATGAGCTGCAGGCTCCTGATTATTGATAGATGGTACAGTAAAAGCAAATTTTTCACAATCTGATTTATGTAAAGCAATAAGAAAAAAATAATCTTTAAGATCAATAACTATGAGAGGCCAATTTTTAGGTATTAAAGCAGGGGCAGTCATGCCGGGTTGGACAGCTCCCATAGGTTGAATTTCAGCGTTAATAGCCCTTAAATTGGTTACCATCCACCACGTGCCTGATTTCTTTTTCACTAGAAACACAAACACAGGAGAATTCCAGGGGGGAAAGAGAGGGTTCCACATTTCCAAGTTGTAACTGTTCAGAAACCAATTGAGTTAAAGCCTCCAGTTTTTCTTTAGAAAGTGGCCACTGCTGAATCCAAACGGGTGTGTCAGATTTCCATTGTAAAGGGATAGGATCAGGAGGCATGGCAGCGGCTGCCACTAAAATGGATAACCTAAACCCACCCTGTTTTCTTTTATAGTAACTGGGAGGGGTTTAGTAATCCCTTCATGTTTTGGACCGAGCCCGAGCCCAGGAATAAACCCCATGTTTTCCATCATATGCTGACTGGGAGCACTATAAGAGTTATGTGGAATGTTAATTTCAGCCCCCCATTGTGCCAGTAAATCTCTACCCCAAAGATTAATGGGAATTGGCGTGATACAGGGCTGAACTGTACCCTTTTGACCCTCAGGGCCAGTGCAAGGCAAGATAAATGTGCTCTCATAAACTTCCTGGGCTTTTCCAACACTTACTTGTCCCATGTTAGTGGGATGTTAAAGCCAGGAGGAAGGCCATAAACTAGAGGAAATAACAGAAGCATCAGTACCTGTATCTACTAGGCCCTCCAACTTTCTTACTTGAATGTGTGTGGTGCCTGTGGGCCATTGTTTAGAAATTACATTGATCTAATATGTGGCCTTTTCACCACCAGAGCCCATCCCAGGGCCACGTGTCTTATCTCTTTTGTTTAGAACGATATTAGGTAGTAAAAGCAATTAAGCAATTGACTTACCAGCTGGAATGGGAACAGGAACCTTGGCAGACACGATTAATTTAATCTCATCAACTGAATCAGAATTAATGAGACCAGTATGAATGGTGATTCCTTTAGCGGAGGTGGATGCCCTACCTAACACCAGACCCACTGAACCTTGAGGTAAAGGGCCAGTGACCCCCATGGGGACAATTAAAGGCAAAGAGTTAGGTAGTAAATTCAGAGGAATAGTACTACAGAGATCAACCGCCCCACCCCCTACCGTGGAGGTGGACAAGCATTGTACTGAGACAGAAGGAGAGGCTGGGACTCATTTGGGTTGGCTGTAGGTAAGTTAGTGCTGGGGGTTGCTTTGGGACCACCTGAAGTGGAAACACAATGTTGGTCAGAGTCTGAAGCATCCCATTTGATGTCGGGGCCTGGAACTGGTCCCGCTCCCCGTTTCCCTGGTGTTGTGGCAGGAAGTCTCCATCTATATTATATCACACTTAGAGCGGCAATTACTTGCCCAATGTTTACCTTTGCGACAACATGGGCAAACAGTAGCAGCAGCATTTGGCCATGTTTGTTGAGCTGGCTTGGCCACTTTTAAGTATTAAACAGTGCAATTTTTTTGAGCATGACCAAGTTGGCTGCAATTACAGCAGGCTCCAAGAAAATAATTAGTGGGACTAGTTTGGTTGGTGTCCTTCATGGCCAGTGCCCACAGAATAGCTTTGTGGGTGTCTGATCCAATGCTTTCACAAGCTTTAATATATGCAGGCAACACTTCATGATCAGATAAATTTCGTTGTTGGACAGAACGCATGGCCAGTTTACACTCATGGTTGGCATTTTCAAAAGCTAACATATGAAGAAGAATACCTTGAGCGCACTCATCAGAGACAGATTTTTCAACAGCATCTTGTAATTTAGCTAAAAAATCAGGATATAATTCAGAGTGACCTTGTTTAACTGTGGTAAAAGAAACAGGAGCTTGGCCTGGAGCACGTAATTTATCCCAACCTCTCATACACACCTTTGTTACTTGTTTCGTGGTAAGAGTATCAAAGCCTAATTGGGCATAAGTATCAGAGAAACTATTGGAGCCTGTGAGCTGAGCCTGAGTAACTAGAATGCCATTAGTCTGATTTAGTTGAGCCTGCAAACAGGCCTCTTCTGACCACCAAGTATGAAATTGTAAATGCTGAGATGGTGTCAGAACAGCTTTTGCCAAAAGTTCCCAGTCTAAAGGAAATAAACTGACCTCCGTACAAAAAGTTTGTAATACCATTTTAACATAAGGAGAAGTAGGACCATCCTGAGTACAAGCATCCTTAAATTCTTTTAAAAAGGTAAGATTAAGAGGTACATAATGATGCATTTATACCCCTTGGAATTTAGGTGGGTCTAGTGTGACCAGATAAGTCCAAGTGTCTAATCCACTTGTTTCTTTGTTTTGGCATAATAAGCATTGCATCGAAGTTTCAAGAGTAGGCATCTGAGATGGAGTCGGCATAGAAGTGACAGGAAAAACATGCATAGATAAGGGAAACTGAGGGTGAGGGGGTCAGACTGGAATGAGAGTGTGAGAAAAGGTGATTGGGAGAGCAGAAGGAGTACAAGTACACTGGTGATTACTGGTGTTCATGTGTGATGAAGGATACAGAGAAGCAGGGTGAATGGATGGCAAAGTGACCAGTTGAGGAACCAAATGACAGGAGGGTGAGGGGCTGAAGTGGACAGGGGAGGGCCTGAAGAATTATAGGTAAATTGTAGTTTGGTCCCGGAGCTGTTAGGTGACGCCCAGTGGCAAATGCTGCAAAGGTTTGAAGAGGGAAGAATTAGCATATATATGGTCCCAGGCAGTGTGAGTTGGGACTGCGGGAGCTTCAAGTACCGACTCCTCCTGAAAAGAAGTAAGATCATCCGGGGATAACGTTAAGCCAAAGTCACCAGAGTTAGACACTGAATTTTCAGCATTGTTAGGTGGGGGAGGAGTAGCTGATGGGAGAGGCTGATCAGATAATGGAGGCCGTGTGGGAGAGGAAGGTTGAGGAGGTATTAGGACGGCAAGTACCAAGGCCCAGTCACCCCAAACAGTGACGGGAACAAAATTCCCTGTTGAGACCAGTTCCTGGAATGTTGTACCAACAAGATCCAATACTTTCACATGTATGGTTCCTTTTTTATGAAACCAAGGACAGTATTTTTCCACTGCCCTGAATAGAGTGACCATATTTTCCATGGTTACTTGGACCCTTCCCTGTTTTAACAGGTCTATATCTAAGGTTCCTTTTTCAAGAGACCAAGGACAGAATTTTAGCACTGCTCTGAATAGAGTGACCATATTTTTAATGGGCATTCAAACCGTTCCATTTTAACTAGAGTTTAATATAGAAGAGATAAATGTAATTTTGTACTCCCTGTGACCCATAGTTTTGGGAAACCCCATCCCCGATATTCAATGTGGGTTCTTTTCTATTTCCCTAAGCATCGGCTGATCTGAGAAATAAAGGGAAAGAATACAAAAGAGAGAAATTTTAAAGCTGGGTGTCCGGGGGAGACATCACATGTCAGCAGGTTCCGTGATGCTCCCTGAGCCATAAAACCAGCAGTTTTTATTAGCAGATTTCAAAAAGGGAGGAATTTACCAATAGGGTGTGAGTCACAGAGATCACATGCTTCACAAAGTAATAAAATATTACAAAGCAAATGGAGGCAGGGCGAGATCACAGGACCACAGGACAGGGTGAAATTAAAATTACTAATGAAGTTTTGGGCACGCATCGTCATTGATGACATCTTATCGGGAGACAGGGTTTGAGAGCAGACAACTGGTCTGACCAAAATTTATTAAGCTGGAATTTCCTCATCCTAATAAGCCTGGAAGCACTATGGGAGACCGGGACTTATTTCATCCCTTTGTCTATGACCGTAAAAGACAGCTGCCCCCAAAGCAGCCATTTTAGAGGCCTACCCTAGGGGATGCATTCTCTTTCTCAGGGATGTTCTTTGCTGAGAAAAAGAATTCAGCAATATTTCACCTATTTGCTTTTGAAAGAAGAGAAATATGGCTGTGTCCCACTCGGCTCACCAGCAGTCAGAGTTTAAGGTTATCTCCCTTGTTCCCTGAACATTGATTGCTGTTATCTTGTTCTTTTTTCAAGGTGCCCAGATTTCATATTGTTCAAACACACATGCTCTACAAAAAATTTGTGCAGTTAATACAGTCATCACAGGGTCCTGAGGTGACATACATCCTCCTCAGCTAATGAAGATGACAGGATTAAGAGATTAAAGTAAAGACAGGCATAGGAAATCAGAAGGGTATTGACTAGGGAAGTGATAAGTGTCCATGAAATCTTCACAATTTATGTTCAGAGATTGCAGTAAAGAGAGCCACAAGAAATTGTAAAAGTACTGATTTGGGGAACTAATAAATGTCCATGAAATCTTCACAATTTATGTTCTTCTGCCATGGCTTCAGCTGGTCCCTCCATTCGGGTTCCCTGACTTCCCACAACAATTATTAATATAGTTTGTTATGAGATTTGTGTATTGTTTATAATACTATAATAAACATTCTTATAACTATATATTTTTCCCCAATTTGGGAATACTTTATTATAATTATTTGAAAGTGGAATTACCAGGTGAAAGAGTAGGAATGTTGTCATGATTTTTCATGTTTGCCAAATTGTATTTCATAAACATTCCACCATTCTACATTTTCACAAATAGCATCTGACAGCATGTTTTAAGTTATATTTTTTCACCAAAAATGAATGTTGTCATTTTTAAAAAAAAAATAGCTGATTTATTAGGCCAAAAGCAAATGTTTCTTTTTTTTTCTTTTTTTTTTCTTTTTCTTTTTTTTTTTTTTGAGATGGAGTCTCACTCTGTCTCCTGGGCTGGCGTACAGTGGCCCGATCTCAGCTCACTACAAGCTCCGCCTCCGGGGTTTACGCCATTCTCCTCAAATGTTTCTTATCTATGTGGCATTTATTAAATTATAAGCAAGATTGTGAGAGTGGGAGAATATGATTGTGTGTGTGAGTGCATGTGTGTTCCTTTTATCTTATTTCTACTTCTCTGAGCTGTTCTTTATATATTTTCATGTTGTGATTTTTTTGTTTGATATATACAGGATCTTTTTCTAGTAAATATTAATCTTAAATTTTGGCAAATTGTATCTCTTATGATTTGGTTTTTAGTGTAAATTAAACTTTTAAAGATATTTTCTTATTCATGGACATTTCACTTTTGTGTTTTGAAAGACTCATTTTTTTTTTCCTTTGGTAGTTCTTCCATTGCTTGTCTGAATGCAGAATTCTCCATATGGAAAAAAAAAAAAAACTAAATCATGTTTTCATTTTTTCAAGTGCTTAATACTTTTTTTAAATGAAAATTTTGAAGTAATGAATTTCAAATATTTTGTTAGTAGGATCATTTTGTCCTTTAAAAGTTATTGAGGACTTCAGAGAGTCTCTGTTTATATGAGTTATACCTTGCCATGTATATTATATTAGAAATTAAAAGTGAGACATCTTACAATTACATTTTGGCAATACTTTAAAAATAATTTTGTTGTTAAACTGTTTAAAAAGTATTGCTAAATAACAATAACTTACTATGTTAACATAATTGATGTATTTGTAAGGAAAAATAGCTACATTTTTAAAACAAAAACAATTTTTGAGACAAGTAATATTACTTTACCTGTTTGCAAATCTCTTCAATATCTAGCTTAATAGAAAACAGCTGGATTTTCATATTCTGTTTCTGCATTCAATTTGTCATGATAGTTTGTTTTGATCAAAGTCAGTGAAACATATCTGATTTCACAAAGATACGTAGTTGAAAAAGTGTGCAGTACTTGTACGGCCTTTTCAGAAAATGTTGGATATTTTTGTTTGATGCTACAGCAAAACTCAGCAAGTCAGTTTTTTTTTTCTTTTTTCTTTTTTATTCTTTTTTTCTTTCCTTTTTTTTTTTTTTTAGGGGAGGGATGGAGTCTTGCTCTGCTCTGTCACCCAGGCTGGAGTGCAGTGGCGTGATCTTGGATCACTGCGACCTCTGCCTCCCAGGTTCAAACTCCTCTCCTTCCTCAGCCTCCTGAGTAGATGGAATTGCAGGCACGTGACACCATGCCTGGTTAATTTTTGTATTTTTAGTAGAGAAAGGGTTTCACCATGTTGGCCAGGCTGGTCTCAAACTCCTGACCTCATAATCTGCCTCTCTTGGCCTCCCAAAGTGCTGGGATTGCAGGCATGAGCAACTGCACCTGACCAGAATCTGAAGACATATGAATTAACTTTCCATATTGTTACATTAAAAGCTGTTAGTTTTTCTTGTACTTTTGATGAATTATTTACTCATGCATGATTTGGGAATATAATACATTACTTACTTGGAAAAATATTGATCCCTGAACTATACAGATCTTCAAAGTTTTGACAGCATTAATTACACAATATTAAAAAATCACATTCAGTATATTACCATGGATCTCAGAAAAATCTTTAGGTGTCTGGGCACGGTCAGGCTTATGTTGGTAGATAACAAGTTTTCCAAAATTCTAATTTTTGCTTGAAAGCTCAGATTTTTTTATTGGCAAAACACATGGCCAGTTGTTTTCCTTGATGTGGCAGGCTCAATTTATTCATTAACTGTAGTTTGTCTGCCAGTTTTTCTTAGAAATAAAAATGGTTTTTTGTGAAAAAAGCAGCTAGTTTCACCTCCAACTCAATCAGATATGCAATTTTCTTCAAAATCAACATTATACTTCCACATAGGCCAGAATGTTTTCTGCATATTTTCCATTTTGTCACACAGGATATTAGAAAGTCTTATTAAAAGGTCAATATCAAAGAAAATTAATAACTTTTATGGTTTTGTCAAGGATATTCTTAGGTAAAGCTGGTTTTATTTTCCTGACGGCACATGGCAGTAATGAACACAATGAATACTAGTGAAGCACACCAGCAGTTTTGCTTGTTATTGTTTTTGTACCATCAGGACAAATGTCAACTTAGTGGGAAAAATTCTACAACAATTGTTATCATTATAATTTTTTTAAATCTCATTGACTCCTCAAAAAAGTTTTAGAGACCTCCAGGGTTCAAATAACCACAATTTGAGAACTGCTGCTTTAAACTACTTGAATTTTTTATTCCATTATTTTCTTGGAAGAGTGCAATTTTTTCTTTTCTTTCTGAATACCAGTTTTTTGTGCATTACAAGTAATTTATTAAATATATATTAAATATATAAATTTATTAAATTATTAAATTTATTAAAATATAATAAGTTAAATATATAGAGAGGGAGTTAGAGAGTTTTTCTATTCATCACTAATTGATTTGCTCGCTATTCTACTACCAGTATTATACTTTTGATTATTTACCTATTAATACTTTTTAAAATCTAGTGAGGGAAGAATTTATTAATACTTTTCATTTTTAAAAATGCCAAAAGTGGTTTCTCATGCTTAATCACCCAAGAAAAATGAAAAGCTTTTTAATTCCCACAAAACAATTCAAATTGAGTTAAACTGATTTTTACATAAGAAAATATTGCATCCTTATAGTTTACCATAGGTATAGTTTTTATTAAGTATAAATAAACTTAAAAATTAGCTTGACATTAATTTCAAATATTGTGATACTTGGTTCTTTCCTAGGATGATTGCTTTCCCTTTGCATAAGTCTATCATTATACCTCTTAATAAGTAGTTATAGTTTTCAACGCACAATTCTTCCATGATTCATATTACTGTTATTATTTGGATTTTTCTGTGCTAGTGTTATGATTATTATTATTTCTCTTATTTCTCTACTGCTAGTGTGTAATAAAGTCTTTTTGGTTTTGTTCCTGATTTTTAAATGTAGATTCTGTTTCAGTCATAGTATTGAAAATCTTACTATTTATCCTCATTGGTTTTATTAAGTTGTATAAGAAGGCAATTAAATCTACAAGGCTAATGCTGTTATTTTAGAAAAGTTATTTAAGGAAAAAAAGATAATTTTGTCTGCTACTTGTTTCATACCTTACCTTACTTTTTAAAGCATCTAACAGTCTTAAGATTGTCATTCTGTGTGATTTTACTGAGAGATCCTCTAGGGTTCCATTAACTATGAGATTGATAGTTTGAGAAAAAAATTAAGCACTTTATTTCATTGTGGAAGTGTCTTCTGTGTAAAAGTAGAGATATATATTGTTTTTAAAAATAATAAGCAAAAAGAGTAAAGTATATTTCTTGATACAGCCTGGTTAAATATTTACATTTTAAAGGTAAAGAATCTCCCAAATACCCAATCAATTAAAAATAGGTTAATGTTAGATGGATCTCACATTTTTTCAATGCAACATAGTCTGAAGACAAAGGAGTTCCACTTATAGAGCTATGCAGCAAAATGCGTGTGACTCCACAATTCTATACCTAGCTAAAAGGCTGCTTGTGCCATTAGCAATGTCTTCTGAAAGTGCAGCCGATATTTTCTAAAAATCTTTTTAAATTTTTCCATTTTTTAAATTTTATGATATATGTCTATTTCAGTGTGACACTACTTCTTTGCAAGTTTAGAGAAAATTATTTGAACTGTATACTCTTTTTATGTTTTTGTAATTTTTTTTCTCTTTTACATATAGTTACAAATCTCTGTTTGCCTTATAGTAGCTTACAGTGAACTAGAAGGTGAATTTTTTCTTGCATATAAGTCTGCTAAAATCTTTCACCTGCTGGATTCAGGTCAAAAGGGACATTTGGTCAAATATTAATGTGGAGAATCAACAACTTCAGGAGTAGAATAGCATGAATAATTTTCAAACAGGACTTTTACACTGGTCCCTACTCTGCTTAGAGTGGCTCTTTGTGCCAAAAGCAAAGGCAAGTGCTCCTTCATGCCACTGGCAATATCCCCGTGATAATAAGACAAGCAATGTGAAATCTAGGAGATGAATGAAATACAGCAATACCAAAGTCTACTTTCAACTTGAGTCCACACCTCTCTATTTAAGTGATGTCATTGAACATGTGCCATAGCTGCTTACCATATACATCTTAGAAACACTCTACCTTGGGAGAGGAATCATGGACTAGTCTCCAGTAGATTTCTTCATTATTTTTATTGATATACCTTTAGCAATTTTTCATGTCTGGAATGAGTTCATCTCTGACTGTGAGCAGTCTTGGTACAATATTTCTTCCAAGTGTAAGTATTATGTTTAATTAATTAGAAATATGATTGGAAAAGAGGCTGTAGAAAAAAATTTCATGTTGTCCGCAACTTTTTATTTGACATTTGTATGAAAACATATACCTTTCCTATGTTATTAAAATCTCTTTATACATATCATTTCCATTTATATTTAAAGTTCCTTTACACATGTAACAATAGATGACTAATACTCCAACTTCTTTAGTTAAAATTCATCATAAATTAAACAGAAATAGGAGTTGCAGGTAGAGGAATGACATAATAATGAGTATGTAACTTCTCAAAAAGAGACTGATACTGTTTTCATTTAATTTCTTTGTATATTTGTTTGCTTTGCTTTGTTTACTAGTGATATTGAATTCATCCCTGCAACTGCAGGATCTCCAGCGTTAGAGGCCTTGATTTCCAAATGAGTCCTGGGGCACCAGTGTCCTGTTGAATTATTAGCTATGGCTTCTGCCTACACACTATATCCCCTTGTGTTCATGGACAAGCAGACAAGAATAGTCACTCTTTTGGCAAGGGTAATTGGCTTCAATTTTCAGAAGTTTGGGATACTGTTGCACAATGGAGATAAGAGTGAATTTGTGAGGAATGCAGATGGTCTACTTGGTTGCCTCATATGTTCCTTTGTCTAGTTTTGATTATAAATGCACTGTCACAGGAGCCCCAGGCTGAGAAAGGCATGATGACCAGGGGCTCAGGCCACTTGGGAATAGCAATAAGTGATCATAGCTAGTAGAGCTGGTAGTTGAGAGTGAGGTGCATTCAGACTAGTTGGTGGTGGAAAAGATGAAGGTATCAATTGCGATCTCAAGACCAAGTGCAGTTTCTTGGTTTGTTCTACTAAACTCCCTCCTCTCAGTTTCCTCTCAATAAGAGAGGCTCATGGGAATCCTGGAGGAGCTAACTCCCCAAATACATGTGGAACAACAGATCTGAGCAGTACAAAGTGTGAATTGTGGGAGACATGCAGGATGTAACCCAGATCTCTCTTTAAACAAGGACCTGCCGCCAGCCTCAGGAACTGTGGTCAACACAGAGTCTTCAGCTCTCAGCTCCTCCTCTTTAGCTTCAGAGACTGATGCACCCCCAAATCACACCTTTCGTGTAGCAGCCTGCATCTAGTGACTGCTGTTACTAGCCACCATGAGTCAACTCTGAAAGGCAGGATTTATTCCAGAACTCCACGTTGGGCCGACCAAGCTTTGTCTGGCTTGTATTGCAGTTTATAACTTCTCCCTTTACTCAATTCTAATTCCGGCACTTTCCTTTCACAGTTATGGATTCCTAGTGAAAAACTTGCACCCGATTCCATCTCAATATACGCTTCTAGAAAACTCAGCCTTCAATATCGTATGCTGCCAAAGCAAAGATGTTTTCCATGCATTTTATCTTTGGCTACACTAATAGCTCTGTTTTTGTGAGAAGGTGTGAGAGTGTTAAAAAGCAATGCTTTTGCACAACTGCCATCTTGCCTCCTAGATTACCTGCCTTTGAATCCTTGCTCTTTCACTTGTTTTTGGATCACAGAGAAGTTAATTTGTTTTTCTAACATAGGTGGAAATTAAAAAAAAATAATAATATCGGCTGGGCATGGTGGCTCACACTTGTAATCCCAGCACTTTGGGAGGCCGAAGTCAGGAGTTCGAGAGCAGTTTGGCCCACATGGTGAAACCCCCTCTCTACTAAAAATACAAAAGAATTAGCTGGGCATGCTGGCGAGGCACCTGTAATCCCAGCTACTCAGGAGGCTGAGGCAGGAGAATTGCTTGAACTAGGGAGGAGGTTGCAGTGAGTCACGATTGCACCACTACACTCCAGCCTGGACGACAGAGCGAGACTCTATCTAAAAAAAAAAAAAAAAAAAAAAAAAAAAAAAAAACACCTACAACACAAGGCCTTTGGGTAAACTACATAAAATTATGCATCTAAAGCACTTAGCTCAATCCTGGTAACTAGTAAACAATGAATCAGAATTATATCAGCAGTAGTAAGATAGCTGCAGTAGCAGCATGATCTTTCTGAGTTTCTATTACTTAACAAGTGCTTTATTTATTTATTTAGAGACAGGATCTTTCTCTGTTATCCAGGCTGGAATGTAGTGACATTATCATAGCTCACTGCAGCCTCTAACTCTGGGGTTTAAGAAAACCTCTCCTCCTCAACCTTCTGAGTAACTGGAACTACAGATGTGGGCCAACATGCCTAGTCTAATAAGTGCTTTGGATACACTTACTCCTTAGTTTTAGAGAATTCTGTAAGACTTCAGATTTGGTTAATTGTCTATGATTATAGATCTCTGTTATAAGTGGGAAAATTTGAAATCATATCTTTTTGATCCCAAGATTAAGATTTTCTATTATACCAGGGATTGACAAACTTTCTGTAAAGGGCCAGATAGTAAGTGTTGTAAGCTTTGTGTGCCAGAAGATCTGTCTTGTAAATAAGTACTCTACTAGGCGTTTAGAGCAGAAAAGTAGAGACGGACAACACATAAATGAATGAAGATGGCAGTGCTCCCATTAAACTTTATACCAGCAAGCGGCAGGCCATGTCTGCTTTATATTCTGATTCTTCTACAGGTACTTAGATACCTAAGAACTTTGAGAATTTCCATAGAAAGAGAATGTCTCCATAAAAAGAGAGCTTATGATCTCTTAAATAAATAAGTGCAATTATATGTCACAATAAAATAATATCATAGTGTTGAGTAATGTTTGCTGATTCTAAATGTTGTAGAAAATATCTGAAATAAGTGATCCATGTAGAATAGTCATTACTGTTGAGTTAGATTAACTGAGTATCAAAAAGAGTTGTTTGAAATAGGGAGAAAAAGTATAAAGCAAGAGTTTATGTCTTGGGAAAAGGGAAAGAAAAAAGTTTATGTCTGAGATTCAGAGAGACATAGATTAAATCTTTGTTCATAGACTTGTTAGCTCTATAACATTGGATAAGTTATTCAATCTTTTCAATTACCTCATCCATAAAGTTTGTGTAAAGGCATTTAGCTCATAGAGTTATAGTATGAAAGAAAAAACATATTTCAGTAACTGGTTCATAATAGTTTATTGATAAATTCCACACATCTTTGCTGAGTGTGTGTAATATATTATACATTCTTAGTTATTGGAGATATAGTAGTCAGCAAGAGAGAAAAATTCTGTATGGAGTATACATTCTAGGCCCCAATAAATGATTATATTTGTGATCACCCAATTATTCTACTTTTCCATTGAGATATAAAGCTAATGTTTTTAGCCTTATGCATAAGTGCAAGAGTAGGAATTTAGGATAAACAAACAATATAAAATCGGATATGAAATTGAGTGTTTTTGTGTAAGAAGTATAAAACTATGTTGGAATTAGCAGCTTAAACAGCCTTACCAAACATACCCATATAAGCTATACAATATAAAAGAAGTTGTTTAGTATGACAGCCCTAATAATTTGTTGGAAACATTTGAGAGTTAACATTGCATTATCAGAGAGAGGTTAACATAGAAATCTTGTTAACATCATCTGGCCTGAGGAGTTTTAGCTAAAAATGTCAAGAAATCTCAGAGATTACTGAGTAGGAGAATGGCATGCTGTGAGTGTGCTTGAAACCTTTGTATGTGTCACAGTATAAGTGGGAAGACTGCAGGCAGAGTGTCTAATACCTCTTTCCAAAGCAGACATGCTATTCTGCCATTAGATGTTGTTGAGCATTAAACTGCAAGATGCAGTTCTATTCAATTATGAATAGTAGCCATTCCCAGGGACAAGCTGATTTCTGTTCTTATCCCAATCTCTCTAAAAATCTACATGGGGGCAATTATTATTCAAATGATTATGCAATTAGTGAATACAATGAGAATTAGAATAGTTCTACCTAAACTGAGATTATGCATCTAATCAAGCCTATTCTTTAATTTGCTTTTAACTTCGGAGGGACAGCGGCCGATGGGAGTGGTAAAAGTTGTAGTCATTAATGAACAAGTATAGAAGTGCTCCTCCATAACATGCTCCCATTAATTGTTTCATTTTAGACCTGAAAAGTATCAAGTATTCAGACCTAATTTACTATGTATTCATTTCTTTACTCATATATTTATTAAGCAACTGCTTATTGAGTACATTTTACATGCCAGTTCAGTTGTAGACACTTGGATAAAGCAATGAACAAAATGGACAAAAATCCCTGATTTTACTGAGCTGACATTTCTTTCCTTTCTCCTTTTCTTTACCTTCTTCCTTTCTTCTTTTTTTCTTCATTATTTTCTTGTCTTTCCTATTTAAAAGCAATGCAATTACTAAAATGAATACAAATAATATAGACATAATTAAATAAGTATATGAATAAAAACATCTGCTTCCATTCAGGATATAGAAGACCAAAGAAGACCTTCACTCCTGTGTCAAGCAAAAAATCCTTGCAAGAGGGAATACTTGCCAACTCATTCTATGAGGCTAGAATTGCCTTTGTATTAAAGCCAGACAAAAACAATGTAAAAAAAATAAAATACAAACCAGTGTCCCTGATTAACATCGTCAACAAAATATTAGCAAACCAAATACAGTAGCACATTAAAAGCATCATACACCATGACCAAGTAAGATTTATCCCTGGGATGCAAGGATGTTTCAACATATGTGGATTAATCAATGTAATAAACCTCATTAACTGAATGAATGATAAAAATCACATGTTCATTTCAATTCACGCAGAAAAAGCATTTAGCAACATCAGCACTCTTTTATGATAAAACTCTCAACAAATTATAGAGGGAATTACCTCAACAAAGTAAAGTTCATTAATACATTTAAAAAAACCCACACAGCTAGCACCACATTCAATGATTTAAAGCTGAAAGCTTTTCCTCTAGAATCTGGAACAAGGCAAGAGTGCCCACTCTCACCTTTCCTAGTTAACATAATGCTAGAGGTCATAGCTAAATAATTTAGGCAAGAAAAAGAAAAGGCATCCAAATCAGAAAGGAAGAGGTAAAACTATCTTTGGTTGCAGATGACATACTTTAGAAAAATCAAAAGATTCCACACACACACACAAAACTAAACAAAAGCAAAATCTGTTAGAACTAAGAGCTGAATTCAGTAAAGTCATAGAATACAAAATCCAAATACAAAATCACTTTATTTCTGTATACTAACAATTACCTGTCCAAAAAGAAAATAAGAAAACAATTCAATTTGTAATAGTGTAATAGCATCAGAAATAATAAAATACTTAAGAATAAACTTAACTAAGGAGGTAGAAAGATTTGTACACTGAAAACTATAAATCATTGACAAAAAAATTTAAAAGACATAAATAAATGGAAGACCATTGCATGTTCATGGATTGAAAGAATTAATGTCGTTAAAATGTCTATCCTTCCTGTAGATTTGACAATCTGTAGATTTAACTTTAATAGTATTTTTTACAAAAATAAGAAAAAAATATTAAATTCATTTGGAGCTATAAAAATGCCCCAAATTGCCAAGGCAATTTTGAGCAAGAACAAAGCTAGAGGTGTCACACCCCCTGATTTTAAAACATATTATAAAGCTACAGTAATTAAACCAGTATGGTACTGGTATAAAATAAAATACAAAGCAATAAACCAAAATGAACCAGACATATAGACTAATGGAATAGTGGGTCTGGAAATAAACCTATGTGTGCATATAAGGTCAACTGATTTTCAATAAGTATGTCAAGAGTACAAAATAGTGGAGAAATCTATCTCTTTCAAAAATGGTGCAGAGAGCCAGGCACTATGGTTTATACCTGCAATCCCAGCTACTTGGGAGACTGAGGCAGGTGGATCACTGAAGTCCTGGAATTCAAGGTTGTAGTGAGCTATGATTGCACCACGGTACTTCAGCTTAGATGACAGAGTGAGACTTCATCTCTAAAAGTAAAAATAATGAATGGTGTTGGGAAAGTTGGATATTTATGTGCAAAAAAATATGGAATTGAAATTTTCTGTCATACTACATACAAGAATCAACTCAAAATGAATTAAAGACTTAAAAACATAAAATCTGAAACAATAAAACTCTTAGAAAAAAACATAGGGAATGAGCTTTTAGTCACTGAATTGGGCAATAATTTATCAGGTATGATACCAAAAGCATATGCAACTACCCAAAAATAGACAAGTAACTTTGCATCAAATTAAAAAGCTTCTGCACATATATTGTTTTGTTTGATAAGCTATTAAACAATTAATAAAATGAAAGGGAAACATATGAAATGAGAGATATATCTGATAAGGAGTTGATATTCAAAATGCAAAAGCAACTCAAACAACCCAATAGCAAAAAACAAGCAAAAAAGAAAAACAACCCGGTTAAAAAAAAAGGCAAAGTACCTAAAAAGACATTTCTCCTAAAAAACATACAAATAGCCAATGAGTATATTAAAAGGTGCTCAACATCATTAATTATCAGATAAATACGTATCATATCCACAGTGAGCTATCACCTTACATCTGTTAGGTGGGCTATCATATTTTAAAGGACAAATATTGGATAAGATATGGAAAAAAGAGAACTCTTGTACACTGTTGGTGGAAATAAATTAGTGCAACTACTATGTGCAAAGCACTATATGGAGTTTCCTTTAAAAATTAAAGATTGAATTATTATTTGATCCAGCAATCCCACTTCTCAGTATCTCTCCAAAGGAATTGAAGGATGGATCTTAAAAAGATGACTGCTCTCCTATGTTCATTGTAACATTATTCACTAGTCAAGATATGGAAACAACAAATAACTAAATGTCTATTGAAGAACAAATAGATAAAGAAAATATGGTATATATAAACAATGGAATATAATCAGATTTTTTAAAGGAAATCTTGCCATTTACAACAACATAGATGAACCTGTAAGACATTATATTAAGTGAAATAAGCCAGACACAAAAATACAAATAACACATGATCTTACTTATAAGTAAAGAGGACAATAATCAAATACATAGAAGCAAAGGGTAGAATGGTGGTTGTCACAGGCTGGAGGAAGGAGAAATCAGGAGATGTTGACCCAGGGTAAAAAGTTTCAGTTATGCAAAATAAGTAAGTTCTGGGGATCTTCTATACAGCATAAGGCAGAAAAAAAAGAAAAGTACAACAAAATAGAAAATATTTTTGTGTGGCATTAGTGAAGAGTGATAGATGCAAAGAAGTCTGATAAACTAAATTCCCAAGAGAAATAAGCCTCTCCTTGGTATGCTGCAAGTCCTTCAGCATTCATACTGGTAGTAGTGAATTCCTGGGTGGGTTCAGTTTGGCAGATGAGTGAACCTGCCAAGATAAAGAGACTGAGCATGAGATTATAGAGTAGGCTATTGGGATGGACCTGTACCTGGAAAAACCCAAACACAAAAATTAATCACTTAGCTCAACAATTCTCCCCTCAACAAACAAACACATCTTACAAAATTTTGTTGGAGAAGTGGCTGTGAAAGGGCGAAGGAAATCAGAAAGAAACCAGGTGCTTCAGCATACGTTTATAGTGCTTAGATTCAGACTCCCTGCCAGAATTGAATTTTAAAAGCACCAAAATTATCTGAAACTGAAACTTACTTAATCCTTATCTTAAACATTAACAATGTAAAAAGGGCACTGCTGGAAACACCAAGGGTAGGAGGTTGAGCTAATCCCAGGTGTCCTCCAGGTGATTAAAACTGTGACCCAACCCAGCTTAACTCAGTTCTAAGAAAAATCAGAATAAACAGTCCCTCACCCTAACTATCACAAAACACAGGCTGACAGTCTCTTTGAAATAAAATAAAACAAAATGTTATACTCCAATCTTCAAAATTATTTAATAAAAACAATGCCCATAATATAATACTGATAATATATACAAAGATGCAGAAAAATTTGATCTATAATCAAAAGAAATACAGTAAGTGAAATCAGAAATTGGAAACCCAAATATACATCAAAGAATAGGTAAACAAAACATAGTACATTTTCACTATAGGATACTGCTATAATTAAAAAGGAAAAACTAGGGTACCTATTTTATGATACATATAGAAACATTAATATACCTCAAAACATTGTATTGAGCAAAAGAAGCCAAACACAGAAGAATACTTGCTTCGTAGTTATATCTATGTAAAGTTTTAGAATAGGATCTATTTTTGTTTCTGGAAATCAGAATAGTGGCTACTTCTTTGGGTAGAGGAGGGTAGACTTACAGAAAAGTGACATGCAAGCACTTTCTGGGGAGATAGAAATATTATTTATCTTGCTTGGAATGTAGACTAGCGGTGTTTATAAATTTGGCAAACTTTTATGTGTATTAATGGAAGATCATTTCATTGTTTTTAAATGTCATTTCAATTTAGAATTTTAAAGTAAATGATATAGATGTTAAATATAATTTAGAAATCAGTGCAAGTAAAATAGACTTAGAAGAGCAGGAGCATAATACTGGAAAAAGACAGAATTCAGTTCACTCATAGGCTTTATCCTATCTAGTTGCCAAAATTATGTCACAAATTATTTTGAAAGTTGTGCTTCAAATCTGCCAACTCCTCCTTAGAATACTACATTGTGACTTGTAGATCTGAGAAGAGGCAGTACACACTTGACTGGCCTTGTTGGTATACTCATGGGCATGCTCTGAATCTGAGGAGTCTCTTCCCATTCCCATCATATCCTAAGTCTACATGGACTGTAAGAGGTGGCCTTTCATCTGAATGGTCTTTCTCCTGCGCTCTAATAGACAATCATTTTGCCAAGAATGTCTCCATTCTCTTACATGTAATTCATTTTTTTCCCCAAAGCTTTTGCTGTTTCCAGGAACCATTGATAAAACAAGTTAAAAATGTGAACACTTCAATGGACTTTTCTTAGACTAGCTTTATCTACACGTTCAAAAGGACATTCCACAAATTGAAAAACAGCACAGAAAGGTTTTCATGAATGCAGATGGAAAACAAAAGTAAATTTTTACAAACTCAGTTTTCCTCCAGTGATAGAGGCAAGAGAAATAACATTGATGAAGGCTGTCTGGGCATCATGAACTACTCTACTAAATGTTTTAATACTGAAATTGCTATAGTTTTTAGTAGTAAGTAATAGAATCAATTTTTTTCCAGGTCGAGGAAAACTAAATATATTAATGGGCATTATTAGTTCATGAAATTATTAAAAGAGTTGGTGAAGAAAACTCAAGTCTAACTTTTCAATAACCATACTGTGGGATGGGGAAGCTGCCACCTCCTCAAACCGATGTAGAACTAAACTTCCTCTGATATTTTTCGTGTTGGTCTGTAACCAACCGATTTCGTCCTGTAGTTCATCTCTAAATAAAAATCCTGAGTCAGAACTTTTCAAGGTATCCGATGTCTTTTTATGTTGTTAAAAAGTTTCTTTTTAAAAGTTTCACTATGTTTATTACTGTTATATATAGAAATAGAATTATTTCTTATAAGTCTTGTATTGAATAACTTTACTAAATACATTTATTTGTTTGTAGATTGTTTTGAGTTTTCTAAATATGAAATCATATTGTCTACAACAAATCCTGGATGATTGTACCTCATGCTCACATGCTTGCATCCTAGTTTACGGGTAACTTTACACAGGGAATAGAATTTTGCTTTTCTTTTAATTCACCCTTGGAAAGTGAGGATACATCGTGTATTAAAAGTGCTAAAATCTAGAAAGCATGTTCAAAAGTCTTTGGGAAGACACATATCTACTACAAATTGACTCTGAGGTTATCATTAATATGCTGCAGAGCACACAGCTAGAAATGAATGGGAGAAGATTTGAACTTAGGTCTGTTTTTCTCGAAAGTTTATGTTCTTCTTGCATTGTCTCCCAGTTGATGCCTGACTGAACTCTTCACTAACACACAATCCTGTGAGAAGAGCCAAAGCATTTCATCCTGGTCTTAAGCGATGACATCTCTTTCAGATTTTCATCTATTGTTTATTGTTGTTAAAAATGTTTTTAATTAAAAGAAATAACAGGTTTATGAATGTCGGGGTCACTTCTTATTTTATTTCAAAGGCTCGAGCCCTAATAACTCAACAGAGTCTAGATGTACTGACTTTTCCAGTCCAAATTGAGACCTAATTAGGGCATTTTTATTTATCTTCACTCTTAAAGTTTAAAATGATTTTATTTCTTCAGTGGAGAAAGTAATGTTCATTTTCTAGACACATAATTGGACTGGAATAGTTCACACTAATGAGCTATTATAATAGAAAATTACCTTCTACACGACTGGTATTTCTAGTTTTTTTCTCAACTTTAACTCAAGTGTTGCAAAAACACACTTTGGTATTATTTTAGTAACTAATACGACTTCATTCAGAATTAGAACAAAGATCTAATTACTTAGTAAACTACTTTCCTTTAATACTGATGCTTGAGATCCCAAGCATATTTTGTTACCTAGAAAATATTTATATTATTGCATTGATTAAAAATAAAAACATATTTAAAATATTTACACAGAAACTCCTCACATGGGTCATTGTGTAAGAATCATGCATTAAAGAGCCTCATAATTTTTCTGAAAACAACTCTTACTTTTCTTCAAGAGAGTTTGGTATCACGTTTCTCCATGTTAGGTAGAGTAAAATGTACAAAGGAAGATGGACTTCTTCTCAAAGTCATTGTTCCTAACAGCCCATCTTTCTGGATGTTTTTTCTCACTACAATTTTCTAGCTAACATTTAACCTAATTTAGATCTCTGATTAATATTACTTCTATGTAGATACCTCCTGACAGTCAAATTTTAAAAAGTACAACCCCATCACTCTCTATCTACCTATTCTGCTTTGTTTTACCTTCATACTTCTATCACCAGCAGATATTGCATTATATATTATTATTTGTTTATTTTCTGTTTCCTCCATTAGACACTAAGCTCCACAGGACATGGTATTTTTAAAAATTTTGTTTATTATTATATCTCTCAGTAGCTAAAATAACACTTGGCACATAGTTCGTACTTAATGAGCATTTATTGCTCATAGACCAAATTATTAGACTTTAAATTCTATAAGTTTTATATCACATTTTAGTTAATGCCCTTGGTAAATGCTGGATATAGTTCAGTGTCAATGTATTGACTTATCTTTTTAAAACTTGATAATGAAAACAATAATTGCAGTTTACTTAAAATGTCATATAGCAATGACAATTTGACTCTTGCTATGAGGCTGCAAATAAAAATCACACAGTAGGAAGTCTTTCTCTCTGATTTTCAAAGGTGTTTGTTAGCTTGTGCACACTCACAACTTGACTGTCTAGTTTCCCATCCTTCCCTGATTTGCTTAATTAATTGAGTGCTCCATGCAGAGGTGTTAACACAGAGGGAGGTTAATGTCACCTCTCTTAGGAAACTACCTCTCTTTGGTAATGTTACGTCTCTTAGGTAACTAGCCAGCTAGCTAGGTAACTACCTATCTTGAGTAACTAGCTAACTAGTTAGTTACTTAAGAGAGGTAAAATTGTTGTTCTTTAATTTATTGCTTTACCTAGTGGTCCTCAACTTTGCTACAAAGTGGAGACATTTAGAAAATTCTATTAACTTATTTTTTATTTTTCAATTTCCCACACTACACTGATGTATATCTAGGGAACTTTAAAATATCTCCATTCCCAGGCTCTACCCCATACCAACTACGAATGTCTGAGAGTGGCGGCCAGGTATCACCATTTTTTTAATCCCCACATGAGTCTAAGGTGCAGCCAAAGTTTGGGGATGACTGTCTTCACCTAAATGAGTTGGGAGTTTACAATGCCAAAAATTTAATGATCTGTGTTTCTATTTTCTCCTGGAAATTCCAACTCTTCAACATATTCATGGTTTTCAAATAGGATCCAAACTCCTTCTCCTGGAAAGCACAGTGTTTACACAGAATATATCCTGTGTTTCACTAAAATAAGATTTTACGGGCACACTCTGTAGACTCTTCAGGCCTTAGTTCCCATTAGTTCCTCTGAATGGAGTCTCCTTCAAACCTCCACCTGTTGTTACCCATCTTTTAAAGCCTTGTACAAATGATACTTCTTTGATGTCTTCTTTCTCTAACAGAATTGATCTTACCACATTTGGTGCTGCTGTTAATCTTTTTCTTGTTCCTCATTTATCACAATCTGGTACCTATCACTAATTTGGATGGGTCACCTTCCCCGGACTGTGATTTAATCATGTTTTAAATTAGGGAGTTGAGGGTTGAAGTTGCAAGACCTGAAGTTCTCTTCTGGCTCTAAACTGCTACGAATTCTTATGTCCTGCACACTCTCCTAGGAAAAGTGGCTTTTGTCATCCCCATGTATCTTGAGTTGTCACAGCACACCAATTTTCAGCTGATAATTGCTTTTTGGTTTCTGAGCTGTGAAAAGTAGAATTCCACATATGTTTTATTTATCTTGAAAAATAACAATAGTAATTGTGATAATATCTAATATATGTCTATAGGCATTCCCATATACACTACATGAAAATTCACATGTATACACACATATACTAGTTATAGATATGGAAATATAGATATAGACATGTATGCATACACTCACACAAACACATACAGCATATATTTACCATAAATATATACACACCACTTGGCAATTCACGTGTGTGTGAAAGTGTATCTCTCTCTCACACACAAACACACACACACACACACACACACACACAAAGTATAATACATGGCAATCCACAAAGCATTTTTACCTGTGTGGTTTTTTTTTATTTTATTGTACCCATCTCAACAATGTAGTTAAGTAGGTGAACATTACACTGTCTTCCAGAAAAGCAAACTAAGATTCAGAAAAATCAAGTGATTTCCCAAGGCCTCATATTAACATGACAAGGTTTTGTCTAGAATGGATGTCATCTGCTTCCTCGGTTGAGGTTTCTTTCTATTCCACCAGAAGTGCCTCTGTATTTATAATACTATTAGAGGGTTAATGAGACATCCCCATGTTGTGGTCTACCATATTTTATATTTTCTGTGGGTTTTTCTCAGAATTGGGAACCTAAAACTCAAGGTTTTAGAGCTCTGCGTATGTGTGACCAGTTGGAAGAAACTAAAGTCATTTTGCTCTCTGTGACCTCCATTTACTGATGAATAACCGAGCCAGAGGAAAGTGTCCTTCAGTTTTCTCTGACATATCAAGCATATATGACACTATTCTTCTTTGTCAGGCATTTCACAGCTTTGTGTCTCGGGAGTACAAATTCTGTCATCCCTCAACAGTGTCCCAGCTTGGCACTTTGTTTTCAAGTCAGCAGTAATGTAGATGTTTCCTAAAAGGATTGTGGGTAGGTACTGCTTATGGGAGGATATAAAACAGGAGGAGATGATCCCTTGAACAATAAATTATTCTAATATTGGCTTGTAACACTTATAAACTGATCTTATATCCATTGTTGCCAGTCAGTAAAGGAGGAAACTGAGGCCTCAGGGGTTAAATATCAGTCATAAGATCAATAATGGTAGAGTTAGGACAATTTCCCATATTTTCCCATATTTCTTCAATTCAGTTGAAAAAAGAACAGTGAATTGTCCATTGTCCATTGCACCCTATTCCAATGCAATGGTGAAGAGGAACTCCTCCCCACTACCACCACTCTGCTATCTTTTGGGCTTAGAATTAAGTCTTTTCAAGCAAGAACCTGGGCCACTCTAGATCCAAACATAACCCAAAATTCTCCCCAAATCAAGAAATCTCAGTATAAGCAAGTGCTTTTGCATAATCTTAACTGCCATTTTTTGTAATTTCCTTATTTTTTAAAGCTTTTATTTGGGCAATGACTAGGTATAGGTGCATAGGCATTGTCTAAATGTTTATTGTTAAATATAGATGAGGATGAACACGAGGATGATATGTGTGAATTTAAAGGGGTCAAATGAGAGAGGCTTGTGGTGATGGAACAGTTTTATGTCCTGATTGTGATGGTGAAATGAATCTACACCTGTGATGAAAATGCATAGAATACAGACACACACACACACACACACACAAATACACAAATGAGTGCATGTAAAACTTGTAAAATCTGAATAAAGGCAATTGATTATACCAATGTTAATTTTTTGGTTTGAATTTGAACTGTAGTTATACAAAATGCTGCCACTGGAGGACATTGACTGACAAGTGCATAGGAACTTCCTGTATATCCCAACAAAAATTCCAAGATATTTGTTCTTGTTTGCTTATTTAACTTTCCAGGCAATATCCTAAAATGTAAGTAAAAAATTAAAGGGCCAGGAAGAACCAAAAGACTCCTGAAAAAGAAGGAAAATGTTATGGTTCAGAAAGTTATTCTTCCAAATATCACAACCTATAAAACATTAGTAATTATGACAATATGGCATCACAAACATAAGCCATAAAACACTACCAATAAAGTCTGACAGCAGATCTGCCATGCTGGAAACTTGATTTATAATTTGCAGCCACCAAGCAGCAGCGGTAGCTTTCCTTGCCCTAAGGGCTTAAGGAACCCAAGCGCTCTGAGCGTAACAGTCCTGGGGCCTCCACCTCTCCATTGGTTGAACCAAAAATGAGGTCATAGAATTTTGGGTGCTCCTGGGAAGACAATTCCACCTCCAGTGCCCAATACTTATGCCCTAAGTATCAATCAGGGACCAGTTAGTGAGACCAAATCTCCCAGGATGTTTAAAAAGAGGAAATTTAACAGAAGCGCTTACAAAGACATTAGAAGAACTGAAAGAGTCCAAATCTCAAACTATAAATCCTCCACAATAGCAACAACAAAAACAAAACAATGTCAAAGGTTTGCTTGTCCTGAAACATTGTCCATCATAGTAAATGGCACCTGATCATCCAGCTGCTGAGGCCAAAATCCTGAGTCATCCTTGCCTCCTCTTGTTCTTTCATACCTCACATCACATCCATTGGCAGACACCTGTTGGAGGTACCTAGAAAATTTTTTCCAGAATTCACATAATTCTCACCATGTCCTCTGCTACCTCCCTCACTGATTTTGCCATCTTTTTCATGTACTGTACTCCCTGCATCTGCCCTGCCCAACTATGCTGTGTTCACCACACTGCACCCAGAGACTGGGTAGAATAGACATTAATGCTATCTACTCAATACTTTCAGTTCTCCCTCCAGCATATGGTGGAATTGTTCGTCCCACCCCATTGAAGCCTACATAGCCAGTCATTTATGTTGAACAACAGAATGTGACTGGAAGAGATATGACCACTTCTAGATGGGTGGAAGCTCTAATGGCTGGCACAGCTCTGACCAGTCTTTCTTCTTCCTGCCTGTCATGGGAACAAGCAGCACTCCCAACGGTATCTACTCTGTCACTGGATTATGAAGTAAAGAGAACGTGGAGCAGAGTCCCCAGCTGACTTGCAACGAATGTGTAACATGGGGAAAAATTAAACCTTCGTGGTTTTAGGCCACAGAGACTTTGTGATTATTTACTGCTAAATTATGACATACTTGATTGATACAAATTGTTCAATAGAGTGATCCTTTGAAAATGTGATCCAGATTATGCCACACTTCGGATGCCTTCTGTCCAATATGTTTGGCCCCATATTCCCTTTGTGAACTCACCTTCTATCTGCTGTTTGTTCACCCTCTCCAGATAGGCTAACCTTCTCAACACCCCAGGCACATTTCTGACTCAGGGATCTTGCTGTTGCTCTTCCCTCTAGCAGAATTTTTTCCCAGATATTCTCATAATGAATATAATAATAACTAACTTGCTTCAAATTTTTGCTCTAATGGTAGGTACCTTCTTGGTAAGGCTTTTCCTAATTATTCTATTTTTAAAAATGCCACCCCAACCCCACATTTCATATTCTCCTTCTCTTTTCGTTTTCTGATCACCATTTGACATTTAAATTTCGTTTGTTTGTATTTTTTTAGTGTTATCTTCCTCCCCCAACTAAAATGAATGAATGATCTATTAGAGTAGAATTTTTAATCTAGTTTGTTTCCTCGAGACCCCTAGCCCCTTTCATGGTGTCAGCTACATATTAGCCACTCGGCAAATATTAGCTGAATGGATGAATGGCATAGGTGGCCCTGGAGGTAAGGGAATAAATATGCATTTAGAGTGAATGATGCTAGATTAAATTATTGTGCATATGAACTAGAAAATGAAATTGAACCTATACTTCATATGACATACAAAATCATTTCTAAGCAGTTAAAAAATTAAATTTGAAAGGCAAAAATATTCAATTTTAGAAGTCAGTATCAAAGACATTTTATGGGCCAGGTAAATATTTTATATACATGATGAAGAACAAAGCATAAAGAAATTACTGAAAAATTTATTTATGACAAAAAAGCCCTCTGTCAAATATAATACCACACAAAACATAAGATAAGTGAAAAATAGAGAGAAATAATTTTGTCATTATAATGTTAAACTAATAAGAATAGCATGAACAACTTAGTAGAAAAATAGTTAAATAGCAGGCACTTCAATAAAGTGGAAACACAAATAAATAACATGCAAAGGTGTACTCCTCTTCATAAGTAATCAGGCAAATGCAAATTAAAGTCGCAGTATTATTCCCTTTTACATACTCTAGATGCACAAAAATGTCAATATCTGACAATATCAAGCATCAGTAAAAGCGTAGAAAACTTGAAACAGTGTGCAAACTCTTTACAAATCATTTGGCAATATCTAGAAAAGTTAAAGATGTAAATACCCTATGATCCCACAATTCCACATATGTAACAGATAATATATTTATATATTTATATTTATTTATATTTGTTATAAATATAATATACTTATATTTATAACATCTATCAATATGTCTATCTACATTAATAGGTAAACTCATGTATAGAGATCTATGTAAAAGTTTATATATAATAAGATTATTCACAACATAATGGTGGAGAAATAGGAAAAATTCCAATGTCCACTGACTGGACATGATAAATAAATTGTGGCACATTTATGTAACAGAATCATACACAGTAATGAAAATAAATAAATTATAGCTATAAGTATCAATGTGGATAAATATTACAAATATGCTCTAGAGGAAAATACATAAATACTAAAAATCCACATGGTATGATTTCATTTACACATGATACAAAGACATTTAAAGTAAACAATGCATTGTTTAAACACAAAAGTGAGCGTACCGATTACTTCTGATGGGAGAGAAAATAGGACAAAATCTGGGAGGAGCAGACAGGAAATTTCAAGATAAATGTTTCTGTTTCTGTGGGGTTTTTTTCCTTAAAATATGTAGCTGGTATATGGGTATTTTGTTGTTACTTTCTAGAACATCATATGCGTTTTATAAATATTCTTTCATATCTACTTAACATTTAATAAAATATTTTAAAATATCTTTGCCATGAAGCTTTTTGAGAATCCTATAGGTATTTGCCATGCTAACAAACGAAACGCCGTTTGATAATCCACTTGTTTCGTATCTCTTTGGGCAGCTTGAAACTGTGCCACTCAGCATTATAAACTGCAAATAAAGGCCTTTTGAGAAAGGCAACAGATCAGAAATGCAAAATGCCATTACTGACTAATTTATGAAAACGAAGTTTTCAGCCTACAAGAACCAGGGGCAAAACAAAACAATAACTCACCAGGGGACTGTGAGCCCTGAAGTGCAGTGCTTGGCCATGTGTGACTCTTTATCACTCCAGGTCTCAAATCTGAATGATATCAATCATCCTGCTTGCTAGGGCACCAGCTGAATATAAATTGGCCTTTCTGGGCATCAATAGGCCTCCTTCTGCCAAGTAATTTGATAGTTCTTTTATTTTAAAACACTTAGGATGGATTATAGAATGAAAGCACACACTTCGGAGCCATTTAGAAAAATCAATTCAAGCCACACTTAACGACAAAGAACAATCCTTCTGTTCTTTCTGGTGACATTACCCAATAGAGTAGTCCCATGGAGATGCAAATACTTATACAAGGTAAATTTAGACAGCAATGTAATTGTCAATGCGTGTGTCCTGACTTAATATTTGTACACGCTGAACTTCACGTTTACTGCACCAACTCAGCGAATGCTCAAAATGTTTTTGTAACCCTGGTTCAGATGTAGGTCCTCAAATCTTTGAGTAAATTTCTAAAGTTTAGGGGTGAATTTTTCTTTTTTTTAAAGAAAGTGTCAAAGGTCTTTTGAATCCAAAGTTCACAGAATTATGTGAGTTTTCAAGGGCAGGAAGTCCTCATTCGGCATACAAGAGAGAGCTTTGGGGAGAAATCAGTCCTGTCTCTCTGAATGGATCATAAAGTGTCACTGATACCAGTTCCCTGCAACAGGGTAGAAAATCTAGACTTCAGATTTAAGTTTCTTTGTGAATCAAGACTGACTTACAAGACTCACTTACTAGCTCTGGAAAAAAAGTTACTGAACTCCTCTAGATCTCAACTAACTCTCCTGAAAGAAGGATAGTCACAACTACCTTAAAAGGTTGCTACAACAATTAAAAAATAGATGTGGTTTCTAATATTTTCAATAAAAGGCAAGTAAATGTAAAATAAAAACATTAAGAGCAAATCAAATTCTGAGATCTTAAATTTAGGCCATATTGAGTAGCAATTAAGTACACGAACTTTGGAGTCAGACACCTAAAGTTAAATCACAGATTCTCTATTTCCTAGATATATAATTTGTATTGTTTTCAGAAAACTATTTAGCATGATAAAGATTTCTCAACTAAAACATGGAGAAATGATAGTATTTGCTCATGCACTTTACTAATAATCATATAGATGTTTAATATTAAAATTGAATTGGTAGTAAATTTAAATGACATAGAAATTTTTCAAATTTAGCTCTTACTTCCATATAAATAAGGTAAATGACTTCAAGCAGAATGATGTCAGAGCCCCAGGCATGAACATGCAGGCTTTCCTTTGTAGCTTTCCTAGACCACACAGCACAGAAGTTAAAGAGTGTATTCTCTGGATTCAAACCACCCAGGATTGAATCTCTGCTCTGTTACCTTTACCAGCTGTATGAACTCAGGCAAGTTATTCAAATTCTCTGTGGGTTTTCTTACCCTGAAGGGTAACCCCTGAAGGGTACGTATGGGTGTTGAGGGCCTAAAGCTTAAAAAATTTGGAGGGTATCTTTTAAGAAAACGAATACAAAATTAAGACTATGAAAATAGGTCTCTGATTTTGACATTTCGGTTTTGTTAATTCTAGATTAAATTTGCCTCTGAAATCTTATAGGGTTGTTGAGGAATCAAATATATGTACATTTTTTTGAAAAACTTTTGCTTGAAAAGAAGAGCTGGTGCTATTTATTCTTTTTCCCCACAGCTTTTATTTGGCATAATTGACAAATAAAAATAGTATATTGTTATGATGTATAACGTGATATTTTGATATATGTATACATTGTGATTACCACAATAAAACTATTTAACATATCCAATGTATCACCCCACATAGTCATTCGCTTCTGTGTGAGAGTGTGTGTGTGTGTGTTTATGTGTTTGTGTGTGTATGTGCGTGGTGAGAACTTTTATGATCTAATCTTTTAACGAATTTCAAATATCGAATACATTATTATTAACTACAGTCACCATACTGTACAATAAATCTCCAGAATTTATTCTAACTGAAACTTTATATACCCTTTGACCGATGCATCCTCAACCTCCCCTTTCCCCACACCCTGGCAACCACTATTCTACTTTTTGCTTCTATGAGTTAGACTTTTGGATTCCATATATATAAATATATTTATATACATGTAAGATGAGGAAATATTTGTCTTTCTGTGCCTGGCTTATTTCACTTAGCATAATTCCCTCCAGGTTTATCCATTTTGTCACAAATGACAGAATTTATGTAAAATGTTTTGAACAGTGCCTGGCACAGTGATCCCTGCATAAGTGTTTGTAATTTTTTCTATCTCAGTTCCACAGATATATATCCTTCATTCCATAAAAAAAGCTCATGAGTAGAAAAGAGGAAATAAGTCTGTTTTTTCTTACCTGTGTTATACATTTCAGATTCTCACGGAGTGTTAAACAGCTGGCTAAGTCCAGGATATTACTAATTATGGCCAGATGCTCAAGACATAAAACACATGTGCACACAAGAATAAGAAAAAAATCAAGAACATCCCGGTGCAAGTGCCATTGTGAAGGTTCTCTCTTTTCCCATTATGGTTATGCTGTTTGGTGGGAAGTCTAGGGAAAGTATTGTGCCTCACTCAGACTAGCCTAGTCTGTACTCAGTGGAAAAAAGAAGTGAGTTCACTTTTTAGTTTCACACCTCTCCTCACGCCAACTCATCCCCCACCTGGCCCCACTCCCATGGTTAATCAGCACACCTAAAGTGCAGATTTGACCAAATAAATTTGTCTCACAATGTTCTGCTTATCATTAACTTCACCCTTTCTTCTATTAATTGCACCTTATTTACACAGAGGCAACAAGAAGTGATGATTAATACATAAAGAACCTCTCATTGCATATTTAACAGCACTAAAAAAGAGAGTAGATTTCTGTGTGAAGGCTTTGTAAAACCCTTAGGTCGTGTGTTTTATCATTTTTATCTAACTAGAATAAAAGTGCCCCTGTCTGTTTATCAAAATATTGAGGCTAAAAAGCAAAATAATAATCATAATAATAAACTAATTTGCCTCTACCAGCTTTCAACTACAAAATCTATAACTGAATGGATACACGTTTTTTGGATGTTCCTCAGATTTACCAAAATTTTTGGTCTATCGGAACTGACATTCTTTACCAACTGTAACTCCAAAGCACAGGATACTGGACCAGTTTTCTGAATGGACTTTGTAAGCATTCTTTCCACAGAAGCTCAGCCCTCATTCAGGAAAAACAGGATTGTCCAATCTAATTAAATGCAATTTACTCTCAAAGGTGACATTTCTGGCATGGTCATGGTTATTAAATTGGATTATCCAATTAGATCTTGGTGAAAATGAAGATAGATTTTTTAAATTGAAACTTTACAAATAACCACATTATTATGGAAAGTAAAAGGATTTAGTAAAGGCCCAGATAGTTTTATGGACAGGGCTAATCAAAATGTGCTTTTATTTTCTACAGAATTATCATTCTGAAGTTCTCTTAAAGATTAATTAGCTGAGAATATGCATTACAATTCCTAATAGAATATTTTTTTTCTGAATTCTGAGGGATCCATCGAAATAACTTGCAAGGAATTTTATTTGTTTGCACAAGTATATTCAGCTATATTGAGGTCCAAAGATAAGTAAAGATGAATAAAAAGAGATTTTCCCTTAGGTCTGTCAAACAATAGAACCATACTACGCTACAAACCATATGCAAAGTTAATGATACAACTATATTTCTTACATTAGTTTAATTCAGTTCTACGAAATTAATGCCAATTTGTGAAGTCATACTAAAACACTAAATTGAATACAAAAATACCAAATGAAAAATAATGTGAAGCTGGAATAGGGTAATCAGAGTTAAAATACTCTTACATTATTAAATGCTTAGAAGTATAGAAAAGATATTAATTTTAGGCTGTAAAATTAAGTATAATTTCAAGGATAACTTCTTATAACAAAAACAGAGATAGACAGTAGGAAGACAGGAAAGAAAAATAAATAAAGAAAAGTCCTATTAAAACAAGACATGGCAAAAAAAGAAAAAAGAAAAAAACACAGAAAAGGCAAGGCAAAAAATAGTCAAAATGCTATCTATGAATTAGAGGTTAAGACATGGGAGCTCAAATGAGAAGACTTAATCCAAATCTAATTACAGTCCTAGAATTAAAAGACAGAGAAAATAATCCAGATATGCATACAATGATAATATATAATTGCTCTAACTTTTCTTAGTGTAGATTGATAGAACATTTCATCACGTCAGAAGATTTTATTAGACAGCACTGTGTCTAGTCAGAAATACTTGCTGTACCAAGAAGTTTACACAAAAATGTTTGTAGTAAAGCTATCAAACATGCACCAGAAGCAAATAACCTCGAATATCCATCTACAGAAGGGATATATATTGTGGATGATACAAACAATATAATAGTAAACAAATATTGAAAATGAAAGATAATCAGCTGCAAGTATCAGCATGAGAGACTCCCATGATAATACTGAGTTAAAAAGTGCATTGCTAATAATATATACAGTATGATATAATTTATATAAAGCTAGAACACATATAAAACTAACCAGCACATAGTTGAGTGATTTATCAAGGGAATAATAAATACAAAACCCAGCATAGCTTCTCATAACTTGATGAGAAAGGGTGATCAAAAAGGGAAATCAAATCAGAAAACGATACTCAATGTAAACAGTTTTCTTTTTCTTATTCTGTATTGTGTGCACAGTGTTTATCATTCTTTGTACCTTATGTATACAACATTATGAATAGTTACCTATAGAATATTTCCTTATAAAAAATGGTGCTTATTTCAATCTTTTCTTTTAGTGATTATGCCTTGAATATATCTTATTTAACTTTGATGTGAGCTTTTTCAGACAGATGTTATAAATAAAATATTTTAGAGTAGTTTTATGCTTTTAACTTTTAAAAAATCAGAACAAGAGTTAAAACTTACCAAATTATTTTTTAATAATCAATTTGGATATTTATTGCTTGACCTATTTTCAAGATTTAGCTTCCAAAATAATAAGTCACATTTGCAATTCAGTGGTTAATCCTACTTTTTTTGGTAAATTATTCTCTTGATGCACTGTTGGATTTGATCCACTAGCATTTTATTTTGAATACTCATAAGTCTCTTTGATCCACAGTTTTCTTTTATGTGCCATCTCTACAATGTTTTGAAATTATTTATACTTGCTTCATGAAGTGCATTGAGTGGCTTTACATCTCTCATATTTTCTGGAAAAAAATAGAATTTTATAGCATGGAAATTGGCTATCACAAGTCCGAAAGACTGCAAAATAAAAACATCTTACCCCAAAGGACTTTTAGAAATAATTCTTTGATAACCTTCAAAATATTGTGCGTGAGTATTCAAAGATTCGGTTTTCAACTTGATCCTATTTTGTTAGTTTATATGAATAGATTAATGGGAAAAACATCACTTAGTTGGGATCCGTCCAAACATAATGCATAGATTAAATAATTTTACCTCCTTTTTATATGCTTCAGTCCCCCATCAGTGATTTATTTTTGTGTATTCCTTTTTCTTTTCTTTTTTAGATTTGCCAGAAGTGTGTGTATTTGAATACATGGCTCCAAAGAGCCAGATCTCAAATATGTTTAACAGTTCAGCTATTTTAGTGGTCTGTTTTATAATGAATATAGTTCTCTTTTTTTCTTTATTTCCTTTTATTGAATACTGGCAAACTAGACTAAGATCATGTGGATAATGGACCTGAGTAGACTTGTGTTGAACTAGTATTTGTAAACGAACCAAGCCGAAAAAAAAAACTGAGATAGAAAGCTATATTTGGACAATTAAAGCCAGTACCCAGAAATAGGTACCAATTCTAGGGGTGCAGGAAGAATCTGGGGAAACTTATGGCAGGAGGCTAAAGCAGCAGCTAATAAGGAGGGTATCCTAAAGCCCTACCTGCAGCACCAAATTCTGATGGGGTGCTATGTGGAGAAATTTGGAGTACAGAGGCTTCTACCTCCTTTCCTCTTTGGGACACTGAAGGTAGATTTTTTTTTTCTTTTGAATATTTGGGGGCAATTTCTTCAGAACAAATATAAAGTCATTAGACACAGAAAGAAACAGTATTAATACTTTTTATTTGCTCCCATGTGGCATAAATTTTAATGTGTGGCTTCTCAGACTTTAATGTGTATACAAATTACCTTAGCCTCTTGTTAAAATGCAATTCTGATTCAGTTGTTCTAGGTAGTGAGCTTCAATTTCTACATTTCACACAAGTTCTTACACGATGTGAGTGAATCTGGAAGCACACTTTTTGAATTGCAAGGGTAACTCAGAGGGCATTATCTTAGTGTACTGGTGCTGCTATAACAAAATATCTGAGACTGTGTAATATATAAATAATATAAATTATTTTTCACAGTTCTGGAGACTGGGAAATCCAAGATCAAGCCATCGGCAAGTTCAACATCTGGTGAAGGTCCTGTCTCCATTTCCAAAATGGTGCTTTGAATGCTGTGTCCTCACAGGACAAAGAAGATGGAAGAGTGAAAAAGGGACCGATCTGGTTCCCTTCAGCCCTTTTATAAGGCACTAATCTCAACCATGAAGGTGAAGCTCTTGTGGATTAATCAGCTCCAAAAGGCCCCATCTTTTAATACCGATGCATTAGGGATTAAGTTTCATCATGGATTTTGGAAGGGACACAAACATTCAAGCCAAAGCCCACACAGATGTGATTTCAACATTCCTGTATGCCTCATGAAGTCAAACACAGCTGAGGGTCTGCGTGGGAGAACCTTCCTTCTTGGAGGCCACAGTGAGAGTGAAATGAGCCAAAGCTGAGAGCTACCAGTTGTGCCCTTCAAGTTAGAAACCAAATGAGAGTCGCTGGCAGACTTCAAGGGTCTGAATTGCCAGTGAATCCTGAGGGGAGGTGGGCCATGAAGGAGAGATGGTGGAGCATCCAAGTAGTGCTTATCTTAGAAGAGAGAATGGACCAAGACCGCCAACACCTTCTGGTTTCAGAAAAACACAACAACAATCATAGAATTTCTCAAGAAATATCTCAAGATGTCAGAGAGAATAAGGGTGGGGAAGAGCTCATTTGAGAAAAATTTTGTCATTGATAGAGTATTTATGAAAAAGAGACTACCCTGTAAAATGAGATCATTAGTAGGTTTCAAGTTCAAGTATTCTCACCGCTACTCAGCAGCCTGCATATGTGTGCTTGCAGGTGGGAAGGGCTGATGATAAGGACCATTAAATCCGCTGCAAAAAATGAAGAAGTCAGGGCTGATATGTTCATTAGGCATCATGGACATAGTGCCTAGGACCCAGAGGACATTGAGTCTCACAAAAATGTTTACTTTATTTTTAATAATAAGAAAAATGTAACCTGTAAGATCAAAGATTACATTTGTCTTTATACGAATGAAGTTATAAAATATAATTTTCAATATGTGTTTATAGAAGAAGAAGGTAACAAAGGTAAAAGCACCCAGAGCATACAAAAGTCACAGTGTGGCCCTCAAAGAAGTTACATGGTCTTTATGTACATAGGTTATAATGTGACAAATGGTGGGTGGTGATGGAGAAATGGTTCATGTCATTCTCACAATTTACAAAAGTATTATTTTACTACCCCATTTTATAAATCATGTCTTGGAAAGTGTCATACATCCAGTAAATTGTGAAGCTATGATTTGGTTCTGATTCTCTACAACTAAGCCTCAGCACAGAAGCAGAGAGAGAAATCTCTTGTTCCTAAAGAGGCTTTTGTCAGGCCTGGGGTAAGGCAACTGACACTAATTATGTGCATCACTTTGAACATCTGCATACAGCTGCCAGCTGCTCCTGACCCTTGTCAAATGCTCCTAAGAAGGACTTAATTAAGTGACTTTTGTGGTTCTTCTAACTGAATCTCTGGCCTGAATCTGCCACCAACTTGCTCCTAACAGCTGCGTTTTGTCTTTTAATACTTTAGCTTCTGCTTCCAGTTTGATGTCCCCCAAAAGCCCTTTATCTCTATATTATTAGGAAATGTTCATTTGATGAATTCATTATTATTTATTGTACTGTAGCAAAGAGTTTCTTTCTAACTTTCTGAAAGAAACACAGTGAAAGTTTCAGTCCTTCAACCTATTTGTTGAAGAAAACTGAAGCTCAGAGTGAACACTGTAATAATTAATCAAACTCACCTGTTCCAAACTCTCTCTCTTTACTTACCCAGCCTTCCCACAACCTTCCCCACCAACACATCCTTACCATCAGCTTCTAAGGTTCTAGGGTAACACAAATTAAGAGAGAAAGCTTGAGAGACATTTCACTGGTTGTTTTGCTTCCTTGATAGAAAAACAGGTCAAGTGACAAACTAAACTTGTATTGAAGTTTCACAAGGATTTTAGTAAGTTTTAAAATTACAGTGAATTTCAGTATCAAATATTACAGCTGTATAATCAGCCAACTCAAAACTTAGAAGCTTACAACTACAGCCAGTTATTTGACTTTTAATTCTGCTAGGCACGTCTGGTGTGGCCAAGGACTGAATCTGGGCTTGCTAATGTGACTGTGGTCAGCTTAGGGGATAGACAGAAGCTGGCTGGTCCCAAATGTCCCCACTCGCACTTCTGACAATTGACTTGCTCTCAGCAGAGATGATGGGTGTAACTGGGTCACATATCACATGACTCTCATCATCTCACCAGCTAGCCCATACTTGTCTACGTGGTGGCATGAAGCTCAAAGGGCAGTAAAAGAGGAAAAGCCTAAGTGTAAAAACATCAAACATCTGCTTGCATCTTATTTGCTAAATCTCCACTTGCATCCTATTTGCTATTGTCCCGTTGCACTAAACAAGTCACATGGCCAAGCCAGAGCTGGCATACCTGTGAGTTTTCACACTGTTAATAAAGACATACTTGGGACTGGGTAATTTATAAAGGAAAGATGGTATAATTGACTCATAATTCCACGTGGCTAAGAGGCTTCACAACGATGGCGGAAGGCAAAGGAGGAGCGAGGACACATCTTACACAGTGGCAGGCAAGAGAGCTTCTGTAGGGGAACTCCCCTTATAAAACCATCAGATCCCGTGAGACATATTCATTAGCACAAGAACAGCATGGAAAAGATCTGCCATTATGATTCACTTACCTCCCACCAGATCTCTCCCCTAGCACATAAGAATTATGGGAGCTAAAATTCAAGATAAGATTTGAGTGGAGACACAGCCAAACCATATCAGATAACCGTTATGCAGATGTATGGTTTTTCAATGTCACCAGTTACAAAAAATATATAGGTAGAGATAGAGGTAGAAAGATATAGAATATTTGAAGGTTTTTTTAAAAAAGTTTCACTTAAAATTCTACATAGTGAATGATTTCTATATAACTGTTAGTATTATTTTACCAAAGTAGTGACTTGATCAGGATCCCACATTTAGTGGCGTGGCCAGAATTAGAACTTGGATTTCCTGATTGACTAACCAAGCACTCATTTTTCTTATTTCCTTATAAAGGCAATCAAAGCACAACAATCATGTTTAGGAGTTTTCCTGAGCCCAATCTTAATTGTTACGTAAAGTTGGAATAATTGCTACTCACGTCTGCTACTGCAGCGTGTAATGGAGGGAAACCTCTGGAGATAGAATGGCATAATTCATTAGAGCCTCTCTACTTCTCAGACCATCCGTTTTTTTCATATTTAAGATGCTGATAACAATAGTAAATACTTAGAATTGTTGTGAGGAAAGTACTGAGCACAATGGTCATATGCACTGAACCTGCTTTAAAAGATTATTTTCTTCCTATCCCTAAAAATTTAATACTGTCATGCCTGAATATCCTGAATTATGTAGCCAAGCTCATGAGTACAATTATGTATCTAGAATAAATTCATGTCCATGACAAAATAGAAGCAAGAGCAATCAAGAAAACCAATTCAAAACACAAGTTCTCTGTAGGGTTGAAAGGAATTCAGAGAGAAGTTGTCTCCGTTCCTGAGGCACATGAGTGAGTTATAGTTTGTTTGCAAAATGAGAATTTCTTATGTATAGCCACAGGACGGAAGGGTATATGTTCAGCTTATATGGGAGACAAATATTGTGAATTCCCTGCAAATCGGGCTTCCTAAATCTCTATGCGGTCAGAGGAATCCCCTCTGCTTACTTCTTAGTTGAGTCTATGCTTATGGATCATGCATTGTTTACACATTTTATTTATAATCATGTTACATTACAGATCACTGGACTAGCTGGAAAGTTTATTGGATACAAAGGGGAAGCAAATGATAGTTAAGAGGAGGGAACAAATGTTTTAGAACACCAATCTTCCACTAGGCACTTTTTTTAAAAAAGAAGCTACCCAACAAATTTCATTTAGAATTCTGCAAGGTAGATTTTATTTTTGTCAAATTGCAGATGTGAAAGTGAAACTCAGAGATGTTAAGTAATTTGCCCAAGGCCCCAGAGACGGTCTTTCTGGATTATACTTTTGTGCTTATTCCATCTTATCTCTTTGCTTCTGGGCATGATAGATACTTGCAAATCAGTGAAGGGTAGTCATGATGAAAGGAGAAATATGATTGATCTGTTGGCCGTAAGGGATGAAAAACTGAAGCACTCAAGTTTCAACATATTGAGAAAGAGATTTCTACTTACTATAAGGAAGAACTTTCTCATAGAATAGTCAAAAATAGAATGGAATTTTTTTTTTAATTTAATTATTATTATTATACTTTAAGTTGTAGGGTACATGTGCATAACGTGCAGGTTTGTTACATATGTATACTTGTGCCATGTTGGTGTGCTGCACCCATCAACTCGTCATTTACATCAGGTAACTCCCAATGCAATCCCTCCCCCCTCCCCCCTCCCCATGATAGGCCCCAGTGTGTGATGTTCCCCTTCCCGAGTCCAAGTGATCTCATTGTTCAGTTCCCACCTATGAGTGAGAACATGCGGTGTTTGGTTTTCTGTTCTTGTGATAGTTTGCTAAGAATGATGGTTTCCAGCTGCATCCATGTCCCTACAAAGGACACAAACTCATCCTTTTTGATGGCTGCATAGTATTCCATGGTGTATATGTGCCACATTTTCTTAATCCAATCTGTCACTGATGGACATTTGGGTTGATTCCAAGTCTTTGCTATTGTGAATAGTGCTGCAATAAACATACGTGTGCATGTGTCTTTATAGCAGCATAATTTATAATCCTTTGGGTATATACCCAGTAATGCGATGGCTGGGTCATATGGTACATCAAGTTCTAGATCCTTGAGGAATCGCCATACTGTTTTCCATAATGGTTGAACTAGTTTACAATCCCACCAACAGTGTAAAAGTGTTCCTATTTCTCCACATCCTCTCCAGCACCTGTTGTTTCCTGACTTTTTAATGATCGCCATTCTAACTGGTGTGAGATGGTATCTCATTGTGGTTTTGATTTGCATTTCTCTGATGGCCAGTGATGATGAGCATTTTTTCATGTGTCTGTTGGCTGTATGAATGTCTTCTTTTGAGAAATGTCTGTTCATATCCTTTGCCCACTTTTGGATGGGGTTGTTTGTTTTTTTCTTGTAATTTTGTTTGAGTTCTTTGTAGGTTCTGGATATTAGCCCTTTGTCAGATGAGTAGATTGCAAAAATTTTCTCCCATTCTGTAGGTTGCCTGTTCACTCTGATGGTAGTTTCTTTTGCTGTGCAGAAGCTCTTTAGCTTAATGAGATCCCATTTGTCAATTTTGGCTTTTGCTGCCGTTGCTTTTGGTGTTTTAGACATGAAGTCTTTGCCCATGCCTATGTCCTGAATGGTACTACCTAGGTTTTCCTCTAGGATTTTTATGGTATTAGGTCTAACATTTAAGTCTCTAATCCATCTTGAATTAATTTTCGTATAAGGAGTAAGGAAAGGATCCAGTTTCAGCTTTCTACTTATGGCTAGCCAATTTTCCCAGCACCATTTATTAAATAGGGAATCCTTTCCCCATTTCTTGTTTCTCTCAGGTTTGTCAAAGATGAGATGGCTGTAGATGTGTGGTATTATTTCTGAGGACTCTGTTCTGTTCCATTGGTCTATATCTCTGTTTTGGTACCAGTACCATGCTGTTTTGGTTACTGTAGCCTCGTAGTAAAGTTTGAAGTCAGGTAGCGTGATGCCTCCAGCTTTGTTCTTTTGACTTAGGATTGCCTTGGAGATACGGGCTCTTTTTTGGTTCCATATGAACTTTAAAGCAGTTGTTTCCAATTCTGTGAAGAAACTCATTGGTAGCTTGATGGGGATGGCATTGAATCTATAAATTACCTTGGGCAGTATGGCCATTTTCACGATATTGATTCTTCCTATCCATGAGCATGGTATGTTCTTCCATTTGTTTGTGTCCTCTTTGATTTCACTGAGCAGTGGTTTGTAGTTCTCCTTGAAGAGGTCCTTTACATCCCTTGTAAGCTGGATTCCTAGGTATTTTATTCTCTTTGAAGCAATTGTGAATGGAAGTTCATTCCTGATTTGGCTCTCTGTTTGTCTGTTACTGGTATATAAGAATGCTTGTGATTTTTGCACATTAATTTTGTATCCTGAGACTTTGCTGAAGTTGCTTATCAGCTTAAGGAGATTTTGGGCTGAGACAATGGGGTTTTCTAAATATACAATCATGTCATCTGCAAACAGGGACAATTTGACTTCTTCTTTTCCTAACTGAATACCCTTGATTTCTTTCTCTTGCCTAATTGCCCTAGCCAGAACTTCCAACACTATGTTGAATAGGAGTGGTGAGAGAGGGCATCCCTGTCTTGTGCCAGTTTTCAAAGGGAATTTTTCCAGTTTTTGCCCATTCAGTTTGATATTGGCTGTGGGTTTTTCATAAATAGCTCTTATTATTTTGAGGTACGTTCCATCAATACCGAATTTATTGAGCGTTTTTAGCATGAAGGGCTGTTGAATTTTGTCAAAAGCCTTTTCTGCATCTATTGAGATAATCATGTGGTTCTTGTCTTTGGTTCTGTTTATATGCTGGATTATGTTTATTGATTTGCGAATGTTGAACCAGCCTTGCATCCCAGGGATGAAGCCCACTTGATCATGGTGGATAAGCTTTTTGATGTGTTGCTGAATCCGGTTTCACAGTATTTTATTGAGGATTTTTGCATCGATGTTCATCAGAGATATTGGTCTAAAATTCTCTTTTTTTGTTGTGTCTCTGCCAGGCTTTGGTATCAGGATGATGTTGGCCTCATAAAATGAGTTAGGGAGGATTCCCTCTTTTTCTATTGATTGGAATAGTTTCAGAAGGAATGGTACCAACTCCTCCTTGTACCTCTGGTAGAATTCAGCTGTGAATCCATCTGGTCCTGGACTTTTTTTGGTTGGTAGGCTATTAATTATTGCCTCAATTTCAGAGCCTGCTATTGGTCTATTCAGGGATTCAACTTCTTCCTGGTTTAGTCTTGGAAGAGTGTAAGTGTCCAGGAAATTATCCATTTCTTCTAGATTTTCCAGTTTATTTGCGTAGAGGTGTTTATAGTATTCTCTGATGGTAGTTTGTATTTCTGTGGGGTTGGTGGTGATATCCCCTTTATCATTTTTAATTGCGTTGATTTGATTCTTCTCTCTTTTCTTCTTTATTAGTCTGGCTAGTGGTCTGTCAATTTTGTTGATCTTTTCAAAAAACCAACTCCTGGATTCATTGATTTTTTGGAGGGTTTTTTGTGTCTCTATCTCCTTCAGTTCTGCTCTGATCTTAGTTATTTCTTGCCTTCTGCTAGCTTTCGAATGTGTTTGCTCTTGCTTCTCTACTTCTTTTAATTGCGATGTTAGAGTGTCAATTTTAGATCTTTCCTGCTTTCTCTTGTGGGCATTTAGTGCTATAAATTTCCCTCTACACACTGCTTGAAATGTGTCCCAGAGATTCTGGTATGTTGTATCTTTGTTCTCATTGGTTTCAAAGAACATCTTTATTTCTGCCTTCATTTCGTTATGTACCCAGTAGTCATTCAGGAGCAGGTTGTCAGTTTCCATGTAGTTGAGCGGTTTGGATTGAGTTTCTTAGTCCTGAGTTCTAGTTTGATTGCACTGTGGTCTGAGAGACAATTTGTTATAATTTCTGTTCTTGTACATTTGCTGAGGAGTGCTTTACTTCCAATTACGTGGTCGATTTTGGAGTAAGTACGATGTGGTGCTGAGAAGAATGTATATTCTGTTGATTTGGGGTGGAGAGTTCTATAGATGTCTATTAGGTCTGCTTGCTGCAGAGATGAGTTCAATTCCTGGATATCCTTGTTAACTTTCTGTCTCGTTGATCTGTCTAATGTTGACAGTGGAGTGTTGAAGTCTCCCATTATTATTGTATGGGAGTCTAAGTCTCTTTGTAAGTCTCTAAGGACTTGCTTTATGAATCTGGGTGCTCCTGTATTGGGTGCATATACATTTAGGATAGTTAGCTCTTCCTGTTGAATTGATCCCTTTACCATTATGTAATGGCCTTCTTTGTCTCTTTTGATCTTTGATGGTTTAAAGTCTGTTTTATCAGAGACTAGTATTGCAACCCCTGCTTTTTTTTGTTCTCCATTTGCTTGGTAAATCTTCCTCCATCCCTTTATTTTGAGCCTATGTATGTCTCTGCATGTGAGATGGGTCTCCTGAATACAGCAGACTGATGGGTCTTGACTCTTTATCCAGTTTGCCAGTCTGTGTCTTTTAATTGGAGCATTTAGTCCATTTACATTAAAGGTTAAGATTGTTATGTGTGAACTTGATCCTGCCATTATGATGTTAACTAGTTATTTTGCTCGTTAGTTGATGCAGTTTCTTCCTAGCCTCGACGGTCTTTACATTTTGGCATGTTTTTGCAATGGCTGGTACCGGTTGTTCCTTTCCATGTTTAGTGCTTCCTTCAGGGTCTCTTGTAAGGCAGGCCTAGTGGTGACAAAATCTCTAAGCATTTGCTTATCTGTAAAGGATTTCATTTTTCCTTCACTTATGAAGCTTAGTTTGGCTGGATATGAAATTCTGGGTTTAAAATTCTTTTCTTTAAGAATGTTGAATATTAGCCCCCACTCTCTTCTGGCTTGGAGAGTTTCTGCCAAGAGATCTGCTGTTAGTCTGATGGGCTTCCCTTTGTGGGTAACCCGACCTTTCTCTCTGGCTGCCCTTAAGATTTTTTCCTTCATTTCAACTTTGGTGAATCTGGCAATTATGTGTCTTGGAGTTGCTCGTCTCGAGGAGTATCTTTGTGGGGTTCTCTGTATTTCCTGGATTTGAATGTTGGCCTGCCCTACTAGGTTGGGGAAGTTCTCCTGGATGATATCCTGAAGAGTGTTTTCCAACTTGGTTCCATTTTCCCCCTCACTTTCAGGCACCCCAATCAGACGTAGATTTGGTCTTTTTACATAATCCCATACTTCTTGCAGGCTTTGTTCATTTCTTTTTCTTCTTTTTTCTTTTGGTTTCTCTTCTCGCTTCATTTCATTCATTTGATCCTCAATCGCAGATACTCTTTCTTCCAGTTGATCGAGTTGGTTACTGAAGTTTGTGCATTTGTCACGTATTTCTTGTGTCATGGTTTTCATCTCTTTCATTTCATTTATGACCTTCTCTGCATTAATTACTCTAGCCATCAATTCTTCCACTTTTTTTTCAAGACTTTTAGTTTCTTTGCGCTGGGTACGTAATTCCTCCTTTAGCTCTGAGAAATTTGATGGACTGAAGCCTTCTTCTCTCATCTCGTCAAAGTCATTCTCCGTCCAGCTTTGATCCGTTGCTGGCGATGAGCTGCGCTCCTTTGCCAGGGGAGATGCGCTCTTTATTTTTTGAATTTCCAGCTTTTCTGCCCTGCTTTTTCCCCATCTTTGTGGTTTTATCTGCCTCTGGTCTTTGATGATGGTGATGTACTGATGGGGTTTTGGTGTAGGTGTCCTTCCTGTTTGATAGTTTTCCTTCTAACAGTCAGGACCCTCAGCTGTAGGTCTGTTGGAGATTGCTTGAGGTCCACTCCAGACCCTGTTTGCTTGGGTATCAGCAGCAGAGGCTGCAGAAGATAGAATATTTCTGAACAGCGAGTGTACCTGTCTGATTCTTGCTTTGGAAGCTTCCTCTCAGGGGTGTACTCCACCCTGTGAGGTGTGGGGTGTCAGACTGCCCCTAGTGGGGGATGTCTCCCAGTTAGGCTACTCAGGGGTCAGGGACCCACTTGAGCAGGGAGTCTGTCCCTTCTCAGATCTCAGCCTCCGTGTTGGGAGATCCACTGCTCTCTTCAAAGCTGTCAGACAGAGTCGTTTGCGTCTGCAGAGGTTTTGGCTGCGTTTGTTATTGCCCTGTCCCCAGAGGTGGAGTCTACAGAGACAGGCAGGTTTCCTTGAGCTGCTGTGAGCTCCACCCAGTTCGAGCTTCCCAGCAGCTTTGTTTACCTACTTAAGCCTCAGCAATGGCGGGCGCCCCTCCCCCAGCCTCGCTGTTGCCTTGCCGGTAGATCACAGACTGCTGTGCTAGCAATGAGGGAGGCTCCGTTGGTGAGGGACCCTCCCGGCCAGGTATGGGATATGATCTCCTGGTGTGCCTGTTTGCTTAAAGCGCAGTATTGGGGTGGGAGTTACCCGATTTTCCAGGTGTTGTGTGTCCCAGTTCCCCTGGCTAGGAAAAGGGATTCCCTTCCCCCTTGCGCTTCCCAGGTGAGGCAATGCCTCGCCCTGCTTCAGCTCTCGCTGGTCGGGCTGCAGCAGCTGACCAGCACTGATCGTCCGGCACTCCCCAGTGAGATGAACCCAGTACCTCAGTTGAAAATGCAGAAATCACTGGTCTTCTGTGTCGCTCGCGCTGGGAGTTGGAGACTGGAGCTGTTCCTATTCGGTCATCTTGCTCCGCCCCCCAGAAGGGAATATTTTGAGAGGTAAACATGAACCACTAAATAGTCCGCTGGTGACAGGGATATAAATTAACACCTTCTGATAATCAGTCAGGAGAGAATAAATGGGAAAAATAATGTACTTTTACAAAATCCAATTCAGAGATTTTATTTCTAAAAAGATCTAATTTTTCCATGAAACATTTTTTTCACTCCTTCCGCACATATTCTATTAGTGTCCTCTCTTTTTGTTCTGAATTATTTGGGAAAGACAGGATTCACCCTTACGATATGGAAATGCAGCTGTAATCCCACGCTTTGGAGGCTGAGCAATGAAGAAGCGGTATTATTTCTGAGGGACAATTGGTCTTAAAAAGTAAAGCAAACCAATAATGATGAAATCTGCAGAGTATTACTATTTGTTTAAAATTGGCTAGACTTACCATTTTTAAAATAGCTGCATAGACATATAATTCACTTATTATACAATTTATCCATTTAAAGGAAACATTTCAGTGCCTTTTAGTATATTCACAAGAGTTGTTCATCCATCATCACAATCAATTTAGAACATTTCATTAGCTTAAGAAGAACCCTGCAGTCATTAGCCATCAACAATGAATTCCTTCATCCCAGTAAACCTAGACAATACATAGTCTACTTTCTATCTTTATAGATTTGCCTATTCTGGACATTTCATATAAATGAAATCATAAAATAGGTAGTCCTTTGTGACTGGCTTTTTTCACTTAGCCTATTTTAGTTTATCCATGCTATAGCATGCATCAGTGCTTCATTTCTTTTTTATTGCTGAGTAAAATTCCATTACATGGAATTATAAGTTATTTATCCATTCATCAATGGACACAATTGAGTTGTTTTCAGATTTTAGTTATTATGAATAATGCTGCCATAAACATTTGTGCCTAGGTTTTTGTTTGAACATGTACCTTCATTTGTCTTGTGTATATTTATATGAGTGGGTTCACTGGTCATACAGTAGCTCTATGTTTAACCACTTGAGGAACTCCCAGAACTTTTCCAAAGAAGCTGCTTCCTTTTACATTCCACCAACAATGTTTGAGGATTTCAGTTCCTTCATGCTCTCACCAACACATATTATTATCTGTCTTTTTTATCACAGCTATGCTAGTGAGTGGGAAGTGGCATCTCACGGTTTGGATTCATATTCCCCTGATGACTAATGATGTTCAGCAATTTTTTTTTTTTTTTTTTTTTTTTTTGAGATAGGGTCTTACTCTGTCACCCAGGCTGGAGTGCAGTGGTGCAACCTCGGCTCATGGCAACCTCCGCCTCCTGGGTTCAAGCAATTCTCCTGCTTCAGCCCCTTGAGTAGCTGGGATTACAGGTGCCCACCACCACGCCTGGCTAATTTTTGTATTTTTAGTAGACAGGGTTTCACCGTGTTGGCCATGCTGGTCTTGAACTGCTGGCCTCAAGTGATCCTGTCGAGCATATTTTTATGCACGTATTTTTATGCATATGTTGGCCACTTGTATATCTTCTTTGGAGAAATATCTATTCAAGCCCTTTGTTCATTTTTAATTGGGTTGTCTTTTGATTATTGAATTATAATAATTCTTTATATATTCTAGATCCAATCCCTTATAAAATACATGACAACCAATTTCATCCATTCTGTGAATTGTTTTTTTCCTTTATTAATGGTGTCCTTTAAGGCATAGAAGCTTTTAATTTAGCACTGTCAAGTTTATCTAATCCTTTTGTTGCTCGTGCTTTTGGTCATATCAAGAAATATTTGCTTACTCTAGAGTCACAAATATTTAAATCTATGATGTTTTCTAAGAGTTGTATAGTTTTAGACATTAAACTTAGGCATTTGATTCATTTTGAGTTAATTTTTGTTTGTGTTGTGGTATATAGATTTAAGTTCATTCTTTTGCAAATAAGCATTGTCCCAGAATCTTTTGTTGAAATGAATGTTCTTTTCTCATTAAATTTTCTTGGCACCTTTATTAAAAATTAATTGAGGTCAGGCACTGTGGCTCATGCATATAATCTCAGCATTTTTGGGAGGCCGAGGCGAGAGGATCACTTGAGCTCAAGTATTTAAAACTAGCCTGGTCAACATAACGAGGCTTCATCTCTACTAATAATTTTTTTAAAAAATTATCCAGGTGTGGTGATGCACAGCTTTAGTCTTAGCTACTCAGGAGTCTGAGGCAGGATCACTTGAGCTGGGGAAATCAAGGCTGCAGTTAGCTATGATCATAGCACGGCACTCCATTCTGGACAACAGAGTAAATCCTATATTAAAAAAAAAAAAAAAGGAAAAGAAGGAGGAAGGAAGGAAGGAAGAAGAGAGAGGAAGAAAGAAAGGAGAGAAAGAAAAGAAAGGAAAAGAAGGAAGGAAGGAAGGAAAGAAGGAAGGAAGGAAGGAAGGAAGGAAGGAAGGAAGGAAAGAAGGAAAGAAGGAAGGGAAAGGGTAGGGAAGGGAAGGGAAGGGAAAAGAAAGGAAAATCAATTGATTGTAAATATTAGAGTTTATTTTTTGGTTCTGAATTCTCTGTCCTTACGCCAGTGCCACACTGTCTTGATTACTGTAGCTTTGTAGTAAGTTTTGAAAACAGAAAGTGTAGTGCTGCATCTCTGTTTCTTCTTTTTCAAGATTGTTTGGCTATTCTGGGTCCCTTGAATTCCCATATTAATTTTAGGATCAGCTTGTCAATTATTGTAAAGAAGTCATCTGGGACTTTGACAGGAATTAAATTGAATCTTTAGATCAATTTTAGGGAGTATTGCTGTCTTAACAAGACTGAGTCTTCTAATCCATGTACAGAAGGTGTCTTTCCATTTCTTTAGGTCTTCCTTCATTTCTTTCAACAATGCCCACACTTTTTTTGTTTATGTTATTTCTAAGTATTTTATTCTTTTTAACACTATTCTAAATGGAATTTCTTTTCTTAATTTCAATTCTGGTCTGCTGCTCTTTGCCAATGTATGAAAGTGTAAATGATTTTGTATATTTAACTTTTATCCCGCAAACTTGCCGAACTCATTTATTAGTTCTACTTTTTTCAGTGAAGTTTAATAATTTTCTAATACAGTATTTGCCATTTTAAAATACAGATACTTTTATTAAATTCTTTCTAGCCTTGATGCCTTTTATTCCATTTTATTGCTTATCTTCCCTGGCTTGAACCTACAATGCAATGTAACAGAAATGGTGAGTAGATACCCTTATCTTGTTCTTGAACTCAGGGAAAAAGCAGCGTTTTACTATTAAGTATGTTGTTAGCTCTGGTTTTCTTGTAGATACCTTTTATCAGATTGGGGAATTTTTTTTTTTCTGTTTGAAGATTGTTAAGTGTTTTTATTATGCCAAATTTTGTCAAATGCTTATTCTGTATCTTTTGAGATGACCATGTAGTTCTTGTCCTTTATTCTACCGATGTGCTGTATTACATTGATTTATTTTGTGATGTTACGTCAGCCTTGCATTCCTAAGATAGAACCCACAGGATCATGGTGTATAGTCCTTTTTATATATTGCTAGGTTCAATTTTCTGGCATTTTTTGAGAGCTTTTGCATCTGTATTTGTAAGAGTAGACTTAAGATACGCATTTTGACACTGAAGAAAATTACAGATGGAAAATTATCATATTAATATCTTTGGCATATGGTCTAAGTTGATTCAGTTTTTACAAATGAAATTCAAGTCCCTTCATAAAGCTTGTCCTCAAGAATGATTTAGAAGGGACTTTTTCTAAGATAATTATCTAAATTGCACCCCAGCCCCATGGCCTGTGTTGTAGGATTCTTTAGAATGAGAAACTACTCTGCAGATGGATATGGGGTATAGCCATCTGGTGATGACAAAGACAGAGAGGGAAAATAATTAAAAGCACAAACTCTTTGACTAAAACATCTAGATGAGAATCCTGGAGTTTATAACTAATAGTTATCTAACACTGGGAAATTTACTCAGCCTTTAAGCATTCAGTTCCCTCACTTGTAATCTGAGGATAATAACTAAACTCAATTCATGGTTTTGTTGAAAAGAATTAAACTTTTAAGAACAGTGCCATATATATTAAGAATTTAATAACTGCTAGTGCATATTATGACACAAGCCAAACTACTTGGATCACTTGTGGTGACCTTTTAATCTCAAATGATCTGGGAACTAGATTTGGGAGACTTGGAAGGACATGGAAGAATTATGGAATATGTATCCAGAAAGAGTCACTTGTGGTGACCTTTTAATCTCAAATAACCTGGGAACCAGATTTGGGAGACTTGGAAGGACATGGAAGAATTATGGAATATGTATCCAGAAAGAGTCCTTGTAGATAGGCAAATTCAATCCCATTATAATAAATATGGGGAGACTGAGGCCTATAAACAGGAAATAATATGCCCCAAATAACACAAGCTTGTCACAGAGCTGGGATAAAAATTCACAGTCTTTGACTTTTGGGATGCCCCATTATTTATATCTTTATATCTGTGGTCTCTAATTGTGTGTCTTAATCCAAACTATCCTTCCTAATTTTAATATACTCATTAACAAATTAAAATAAATCATAATTACTTAAGTAGTGTTGTTGGAAATTTCTTAGGGTCTCCTGGCTTGACAGATATTAGAAAATACATGTTTTCTTATGAAATAAATCTAGACAGGAAGCCTGGTTTTGCTACGTAAGAACTTTATGACATTTTAGCAATTTATCTAACTTCTCTAGTTCCTGATTTTCTCAGCTATAAATTAGTAAACCCTAATATATATGTTCCTCAAATATTTCCTCAGAGGATTAACACATACTAATATAAGTATTTAACACAATGACTAACATGAAAAAATTGATTTTTGTTTTGTTAGTTTTGCTATTTTTAATCTATTCCTATATTTACTATTTTTAATCTATCTCTATTTTTTTTTGTTTTGTTTCATACTCCTTTTTTACAATCTCAATCTGTCTTTCAGTCACAGTGCTTGTGATTAATCTCCCCTCTCAATTTCTCAACTTCCCTTCAAAATTTTGGAGAAACTTCACTTTTTCTACTGTCTTCACTCTGGTTAATCTTCCAACCTCCCTAAGATGATCCATACCATGAGATGACCAAGTGACTAGTGCTTTGACTAAGCACTTTCAGCCTCTTATAGAAAAATGACAATGTCATAGAGAAAGTAAGACACCAATCATAAAATTAAGCACCTTTGTTTTACCTCAATCAAGTCTATGAAAAGAGAGAAAATTATATCATTGGGTGGTCTCTATTTATGTTATTAATAAAGGTGGTTCTTCACAATGCTTTTGCTTCCATGGTAACCTCGTAAAATTAAATTGAATTTTACTCCTTTTCTTCAATCAGCAATGGTACAGATGGTCTATTTAATTCCATTTTTTTTTTTTTTTTCCCCAGGGAGATGGTCCGGTTAGATCTCAGTTGTTTCCTGTGTCATTAAAAGAACCTCTACCTTTTTCATGTCTCTCTTTTGCATAACTGCCTTGATCATGATCAAGGGTGATTCTGTCTAACACTTCTTCACCTGCATTGCATTGAGGGGTGATTTAATTCTCAGGCTTATAGACTTGCTTGCTCAGGGCTTCCTTTTTTGGCTGTGGTTATTGAAGTTGGTGTATGCTGGAGATGGATATATATATATATATATATGCACACATATATATTAAAATTTATTTTTAAATTACATATTAAAATTTATTTTCAGATTATATATACATATATACATAATTTTAAAAGAAAACTCAAGTAAAGTGGTCTCTAATTCAGAACTGTTCTACTCCTGACTAGGTGAACTGATACAGAAAACTTCAAAGATCAGTCGAAGTTGAAAAAAGAAAAAGAAAAAAAAAAAAAAAAAAAAAAAAAAAAAAACCCTTCATTTTGCCAGGTCAGGTTTCCCAGAAAGTGACTTCCAGACATAAAGTTGTAGAAAGCAAAGAGAAACATTAATGAGCAGGCCTGGAGCCCACATGCTGCTGATTGGAATATCATGCAGTATCAACTTAATTGCACACATCTGGTTTGCTACCGGATCCCACAAGCCTTTCCAAATTAAATAAAGAAGATGATTTACTTTAATCATAAATAGCTAAATATGTAAATAATTGAGGAAAGATTCTTGATGGTAATGGAGGTAAAATCACCAGAGAAGCAGGAAAGACTTAGTAATAACTGAGAGTTTTAAGAGAATTAAACCTTTATGTAGCGAAATTTAAAATTTGACTGAATACACAATTGACTTCCTTCACTGGAGAGATAAAATCCACAAAGAAAGGGCAAGAAAATCCACAGAAAAAGGTTAAAATGCAAATGCAAAGATATTTTATCTTTGGGAATATTTTGTTCAAAGCAATAGCTGACTTAGAATAAGCATCAGCTCACAGCAGCATCTGTGACCTAAGGGAAAGGGCAAGGGCTTTGCCGTTGTCACTGCTCTGGCTGTGTGACTGCAGACAAGTTCCCTGAACCCTGTGAGACTGAGCTGTCTCATGTTTTACCTGGACACAAATAACTCCTACCTCAAGTGATTATTTTTTAGACCTGCACAATTAAGACAGCAAGTCTTCAACAAATGTTTGCTTCTTCCGTCTTGTCTCATTAACCTCCTTCGAGACCAATCTTCCCCAAAGAAAATGTTTCTATACAGCAACTTCTTCAGGTCAACACAACATTCTCTCTTTCATTTATACCTAAAATATTATAAAGGTCCCACTGAGAGTGAGGCCCTGTGCTCAGTGCTGTTAAAAAGAATAAATAAAATAAAAAATAAAATATATCTTGTGTTAGGAGCACTTGTAATTGTAGACAGATACACTGGCAACCAAATTTCATTTAATTCATCATTCATTCAGTATTTATAGAATTGCTGCTATATGTCAGTCACTTTTCTAAGCATTAAAGATTGAGCAGTGAGCGAACAGCCCAATGACCCTGCCTTAACGGAGTTTACATTCTAACTTGGGGACAGACAAAAAATAAAATACGTAAGTAAATCATATAATATACAGAAACTGACAAGTGCTAGGGAGAAGGATAAGGCAGGGAAGGGAAATAAAGATGCAGTTTTTAAATCATCAAGGAAGGCCACCTTGAAGTATTGAGACTTAAGGAGAATTAAAAGAGGTGAGGATACAGGTCATGCTGACCTGAGGAGAAGTATTCCAGGCAGAGGGATAAACCTATGTGAGGACCTTGAGTAGAAATGTGCCTGAAGCACGCTAGGAAGAGCAGGAGTTCAGTGTGGCTGGAGCAGAATAAATAGGGTTTAGAGTGGAGGAATAATAGGAGAAAATACCTGAGCCATGACTAGAGGCCAGAATATCTACAGCCTTGAAGACCATTATTGGGGGTTTGGCTGCTACTCTGAGTGCAATGGTGACCCACTGAAGAATTTTCAGGATAAAAATGTCTGACTTATGTTTTAACAGTCTCATTCTGGCTGTTGTGTGGCAAACAGACTATAAATAAACCAGGATGAAAAGAGGGAGACCAGTTAGGAGGCTGTTGCAGTAATTCTGGTGGTGGCTTAAAAGCGTCACTATCGTGAGATTGAAAGGTTTGGCTAGATTATAGATGAAATTAATGTGGAGAGTGAGAGAATTGAGGAAGAATTTGAATGCTTTCATCTAAACAACTTGTAAGCATTGGATTGTCATTAATTAAAATGCGGAAGACTGTAGGGAAAATGGGTAGAAACAAAAAGAGGGTGACTATGATGAGTTCAGTTTTTAACCTGTTCACTAATGTTATAAAATATATATATATAGTGATATGCATAGGATGTATAAGCATGCAAGCAAAAAAAAAAAAAAGGAAACTTTTTTTTTAGGTCAGAAAAAGCAAACTTTTATTGAATAGTTGTCTTAATGAAAGTCATTCTCAATTAAATTCACTCTTAGTTTTAGATTTCATCAAACACATTTTTTTTTCTTTTAGAACCCCACCTCCCAGCCAATCTGACCTTACATTTAATTCAAGGTCTTCAGCATAAAGCCATCCTATATCTCCTCTTTTTCTAAATTTCTACATAACTGCCCTTCACTCTGCACTCCTTGAACACATCATTCAGAAATTGATTTAAATCTTCTTTGCTAGTATTTATTTTCTTAGAGTCTTCACTAGTAATTTCTTGTATCCAATATTACCCTCTGACCTAAGGCTTCTTGAGAGCCAGAGCATGTATTCCACATCTTTTCCAACATTTTGGTGTCCCTTTGCGGTCATCTTGTCAATGGCTTTGTTTTATACCAGGCATGTAGCATATATCATGAAGGAAAAGGGAGTCAAGTAGGATGCCACTTTCTCCAATTCTCTGACCTCTCTTCATGCTTCCCTCTCTCAAGTCTTGGTTTGGCATCATGGCTGTCACTGTGCATCAGTAGTGAAGGCTGCACACTGGCCATGCTCTTCAATCATCCTTCGCCAAGAGCTGCAGAATAGCATCTCCAGTGGAGCCATCATGCCATACCACAGGGTACAGGATCTGGCTACCACTTACCATCTGGCTGGAATGCAGGACAAACAACTCCCTGGGATAAGTGTTTTGATCAACGGGAGACAGGAGATGGGAGGAATCCGGAAAGATACGCTCTCTATCTCTTCCTGCCTCTAATGATCTGTTTTGAAGCAGTTTCTCAGCACAACAGTCCAGAAATCATTCCGAATGACCTGGATATAGGCACTGGCCAAGAAACCAGCTGATTTTCTGGCAGTACTACAATATAATACATGTCAATGCATGGCAGGCTCTGAGGAATTCCACCATTGTAAGACTTCTTTAATCTTATATAACCCAGAATTTTCCAAACGTATAGGACTACTGGACTGTTAAAAGCATTTACACGACATCTAATACTACCCTGAAACACACATTTTGGAAAATGTTGCATTAAATTACTCCTGAGAGTCACAGCCTAACCGGGTGAGAGGAATAGTCTGGAGGCTCCACCACACTCCTGGGCCCTAGACTCCCTTTGTTCCTTGCTGCCTGACAGCCACTCTGCAGGAGACAGAGAGCTGGGCAGGAGAAGCATGGGTCAGCCTCAGCCACACTGAGAGATGACCAATGATGACTTTATATGGGAGACACAGAGTGGTGTATAATGCTCATCCTGGGTGGCAGCAAAAGTAAGAAGAGTAAAGCATTCTATACGAGCGCTTATATTTCCCATGCTGGGATTCCAGACCGAGATGTCTTGACCATGTATCCTCCCAATCTTGTAATTGAACTACTCACCGTGGTTCAAATCACCCTCACACTTCTTGGTCTCAAAAACTGGGGCAGCTCTGTATGTGGCTGTAAATGTGGCAACTGCAGATGAAACAGACAGCAACATTTTTCAGCAGGTAAAAGCTGCCAATCTGGGTCATGGATCACAACCCTCACAATGGTATAATAATTAGCATCTTGGTGTTTCACTCAAGTATGCCCTTTCTCTTTGTGTGTTAAGCATTATTTCATATTCTATTATCAGTATCTGTTTGCATTTGGTGCAGTTGTTTCATTATTAATGTAAAGGAGCGATTCAGAATTTCATGATTAATTTTAACGTAGATCTTCCTTCTGTAAATAATTGATGAGAAAGACGATCAGAGCAGTACCAAGTCAAGAGCTGATATTTTTTCTGTCAACTCTTATCTTCTCAGTTGCACTCATTTTGAAATCCCCTCTGAGAAGCTTCATTTGGTTGCAGATGTTTTGTATTCCCCAACTTCTTGTCACTTAGTTCTTTGGTAATAAGATGACAAATCCTTTGATCGCTTCATAAAGAAAAGAAAACACTACTTTCTCCATTTTTCTCCAACTATTTATAGGAAGAAAACCTGAGGCAGCAGAAATAAAGTTATTTCTATCCTCCTGAGATGCTGAGACCAGTGACAAATGAGTTAGGAGAAATCTAAGAAAGGAAAAACAACTTACTTGTGTATAACACATTACACAGTGCTTTTAAAATTAAAAACTAAAATGCCAGATCTCATATCTCAGTAAATTATAAAATACATTTTTCACTCTTCCTCTCTTCCTGGGCCATCCCTCTTTCTCTGCTGAACTTGTAATCACTGGCACATGTTCTTCTTCTAGGTTGTCTAGTATAGGATCTGGGCATCACTGTAAAAAGAAAAAAGGAGATTGTCAGCTTCTCAGTGACACTTGGCATGACATCCTACAAGTGCATACTTTTATGTTTCTGATAGAAGTGGGTGAGGAGTCAGGAGCCACACTCCTCAGGAGCCAGTGTTGGGAATGGCCTAAGAGGGCTATAAAAGATAACTGTAGTAGCCTCGCCCAGGCTTCCTGGTACACATTCGTCTCACTTGCCGTTGGATCTTTCACTTTGGTCTGGGCCTACTTGGGGCTCCCTCGGTCCTCATCTTGGAAATTAGCCCTTCTTGGCTATCCAAACTTCCTCGTCCAAATTACAGTGAAGCATGATATGAATAGTGATTATCATATATATACACACACACACACACATATACACATGATAAATATATATCTGATATATATGATATATAACATGAAAATATAAATATGATATATAAAACAGATATATATGATACATATGTATATATGATACATATGTATATATATAACAGGAATATATATGATAAATATATGATATATATTACAGAAAACAGGACTATATATATGATAAATATATACCTGATATATATCAGATATATAGCAGGAATATATATATCAGATATAGATTTATTTTATATATATATATATATAAAATCTTTGTCCTCATTCCTGGCACAGAGCTTCTAAAATCCTTGAAATTTCCAACATGATAACACAACAAAAGTGAAAGGAGCATCTTTTGTTATTTATAACAAGCCATTTTCAATCACATTAGAATTAATGTTAATGTGTTAACTGTTGGAAAGTCCCTAGACAACCACAAAAGGAGTGCTGGTTGCTAGGAAAACCAACAATGTGATTAGAGGGTTGGAACTTTTATCCCCCAATCTCCTTCCAAGGAAGTGAGAGGGATGGGACATTGACTTAGTTATTACTGGCTACTGATTTATCAGTCATGTCTACATTATAAAGCCTCTTTAGAAATTCCAAATGGCAGGGTTTGGAGAGCTTCTGAGTTGATGGTAAACATAGGGAGATGCTGGAAGAGTGACGAGCCTGGAAAGGGCATAAAAACTCTGCACCTTACTATTCACAATAGCAAAGACTTGGAATCAACCCAAATGTCCATCAGTGACAGACTGGATTAAGAAAATGTGGCACATATACACCATGGAATACTATGCAGCCATCAAAAAGGATGAGTTTGTGTCCTTTGTAGGGACATGGATGCAGCTGGAAACCATCATTCTCAGCAAACTATCGCAAGAACAGAAAACCAAACACCGCATGTTCTCACTCATAGGTGGGAACTGAATAATGAGATCACTTAGACTCGGGAAGGGGAACATCACACACTGGGGCCTATCAGGGGGAGGGGGGGGGGGGGGGGGGGGGGGGGGGGGGGGGGGGAGGGATTGCACTGGGAGTTATACCTGATGTAAATGACGAGTTGATGGGTGCTGACAAGTTGATGGGTGCAGCACACCAACATGGCACAAGTATACATATGTAACAAACCTGCACGTTATGCACATGTACCCTAGAACTTAAAGTATAATAATAATAATAATAAAATAAAAAATTAAAAAACTAAAAAAAAAAAAACAACTCTGCACCTTGTCCCATATGCTTTGCCTGTTCCACCTTGCTGTTCCTGAGCTATATTCTTTTATAAAAATCAGGTAAATAAATATGAGAAATGTGTTTCCTTCATTTCTGTGAGTCATTCTAGCCAATGATTAAAACTGAGAAGGTCATGGGAACCTCTGATTTATAGCCCGTCAATCAGAAGTGCAGATGGCAACCTGCACTTGGAACTGGCATCTGAAGTAGAAGCTTTGTGGGATTGAGCCCTTCACCTGTGTGATCTGATGTTCTTGTCAGATAGCTAGTGTCAGTAAGAATTGATTTAAATTGCAGGACACTCTCTGTCTTCAAGAAGTGGAGTATCCCACTTGGTGGGAAAAAACCAGTGTCAGAGTGAAGTACTGAGAAAAGTCATAGAGAGAAAACAGGAGTTTTCCTTTCACAGGAATAAAAGAGAAAAATTAGGTTTACAGGAATTATACACTGATGTTGGTGTTGAGCAGAGGAAATGAGTTACCAGGTAGGGATTAAATCTCACTTTTCTTTCGCCTGGGATCTGCATGCAAAGATTAATTCTCCCTCACATCTTCATCCTTGCCTCAGCATTCTTCTAGAGCTATTCATATTATCTGTGAGGAGCCCAGCTTCAGGCCAGAATCTTATGTGCCATCATTCAGGGCTGACCACAGGTGATCACAAAGACTTTGCCTGGCAGGCCTTATGAGGGGAAGCTGCCCTCCCCACACCAAACTCCATACCACACGGCCAGTGCATTGCAGCTTTCTGGAGGGAGTTTCTCAGGCCCACAGGCCAGCTCTGCTGGTAGAAATAGCTACATTTCTAAGCCAGGTGCCTTCATTTTGAGGTCTCCTCATAAGGGATCTTGGCTATGGTGCTTCCAAGGCATCTCCACCAAGATCACCATTATCAGGGGCCTTGACCTAGACATTTTTCTTCACTCTGACTCAGTCCTGCTCCTAGACCTTTACCCTGTCCTTCCCCTGGCCTCCTGAGTCTCTAGAAAAACAGAAGCCTTTTGTTTGGTGCCCTTGGCAGTGAGATGAGTCCCCCCCAGCCACCCACACACTGCATATCCTCTGACCCTTACTCAGTTCCTTTTCATGGGAAAAAATTGAATGCTGAAGAGTCGGTAAGTTTTTCTTTGTCTTTTGCCTTTATTTACAGTAAGTAAATAAAGCCTTAATTGTTATGTTCTCTTGGATTCTTGTCCTAATTGACCACCTTTACACCATGACAAATTAGCACAGTAAGCAAGATGGTAATTGAACACCATGTCTTTGTTTCTTAGGAGACAGGATCTTGCTGTGTCACCCAGGCTGGAGTGCAGTAGTTATTCTCAGGTGTGATCATGGGTCACAGCAGCCTCAAACTCCTGGGCTCAAGCAATCCTCCTACCTCAGCCTCCTGAGTAGCTGGAACTACAGGAGTGTGCCACTAAGCCCAGTTTCATGTCATTTTGAAAGAGAAAAAAGCCACAGTATTCCACAAAACATTTCACCAGTGGGTCTTGGGAGTGCTAGTGGATTCCATGGCCACCATGCCAGCCATGCCAGTGAGTCTTGGGGAGGGCTAGCAAATAGTTTACAGACACTTTTCAGTTCAGAGGGAACCAGTGGTCCTTCAGTGAGTCAAATTAGAAATCCAACAAAGGGGCTCTAAGAAAATTAGGGAAGCAGATCCATCATCACTGCTCATGGTTCTTAGACAGAGACCAGAAACTGTTACGCTGAGTTGTGCACAGTAACTATTGTTAACTCTAAGCCAGTGCCTGGTGCTGATAACAATGCCCTGCAGCTCAGAAGGTTGTCAAAACTCATGCCTTCAGTGAAAAATAGTTAAATAAATAAAAGAGAGCTTTAGAATTGCTTTGCTCAGTGCCCCAGAGACCTTGGAAATGTGGTTAGTTCATCTACGAAGATATCTTATGAAATTTAGTGAAAGAAAGTGGCACCTTGTGTGTTATGTTTGTACATATCCCCTCCTCAGAGTGCCTTGATAGCAGCCACCATCAAGACAGCAGAATTTGAGCAGCAGCAGTGGCAGTGGCCAGGGTAGCACAATCTCTCTGTTGTCCAGCAACTGGAAGGATCCTTGCTGTGCTCACTCAAGTTCCATGGTACTATGGAGAGGATGCTCCCCTTTAGGCTCCCAGTGCCTTTCTCCTCAAAGATTGACCAGCAGAGAGAGGGGGGAGGGGGAGAGAGAGAGAGAGAGAGAGAGAGAGAGAGAGAGAGAGAGAGAGAGAGAGAAATGTAAGAGAGACAACTGGGCTCTCCTCACCCAAACTCCAATTCCACCATAGTGTCAGCAGTGCTAGTTTTGGGCAGGAAATTTCCACTGTCCAGCCACAGGCTCCTGAGTGCCACCACACTTTGTGGAAGCTGGGGCTGCACCTCAACCAGCCCACCCTGAACTACCCTGGGAGTCTCACATGACAAACAGCTATCTGCCTCAAGCCTGCTGGTCCTCCTAGTTCTTCATTCCTCCCATTCCAGAAAATTAGTGTTCAAATACTGGGCCATAGGTGTGGGAGTTCCAATGGGCAGCCGTGTCAGAATCTGCATGGTGATGGCCTCTGTGATTGACACAAATTCTAGTCCTTTTGTTCCACCAAATGAGCCTGGAGATAAGTCAGAGAGTCTGCCAACCTTGAATTGGACCTCTCAGCCTCCACAAATAAATAAGACTAGGGGTTAGGATGAGGTCCCTCTGTCCCCAGATGGGAAACCACATGCCCTATGCCAGGGTCAGAGTTCAATGGGGAGGTGGAGGAGAATGCAGTTCTTTAGCCTTTGGGGTGCTGGTGCTCAGGTTTACTGTAATTGCCACATCCTCTGACACTAGGATGAGAGGAAAAAGTGTTCTTAGGTGTTGGATCTGAGATCACCACCACCAGGACCCTTGCCCAGGCTCAGCGATGCATGAGTTTCTTTGGGCCCCTATAAACTTCCATTGTGGTCCCCTTTGCTGAATGGATTATTGGTTCAGATGTATTGTCTATGTGCATTCTTATTTACCTTCACCCCTAAGCCCTGATAGAAATGACTGCAGTTAGGACCATCTTACTGGGGCATGTGGAAAACCATGAACCTACCTGACTCATAGTCTGTGGCTAATGGATTGGAAAAAAAAAAATAATAAACTTCTCTGTGGGCATAAGACATTTGGATGAAAATGGGCTCTACCCCTAAAAGGCTTATTGTTACATATGTGGATGCTCAACATAAAGGTTCCTATGCTAACTAAGGGGAATATAACCACTGAGCAGATTGTGTATGTCAGTAAAGCTTAGAGACTGAATTGTTTTCCATGGCTGACAAGCAGATATGAAAACAGATGCCTCCTAGATACACAAGAAGATGGGCCATGGAAATACAGACACTGTCCTAGACTGGACCTACATCCACAGACTATCACTGTCATCAGAAAATGTCAAAACAGCATGGGAAAGCTACCCTATTTGCCAAACCGTGGCCAAGGTGAAAAATACTGCCCATGGATAGATCCCTTGAGCCAACAGGTCAATACCCTAATGTTCAACTCATGTGAGTCTATGAAGGGGTAGCCCATGCATCTCACTTGGACCATCTCTAAACTATCAAGGTATAGAGATGAAGGTCCTTCAGTCCTGACCATAAACAATACAAAGCTTTGCCCTGGCAGGCCTCATGGGAGGAAGCTGCCTCCTCACCCTAGACTTGGTGCACAGCCAATGATGGCAGCTTTCTGGAGGGGGTTGTGGTTAAGGACTCATCTCTCCAAGCCAGCTGTGTTCATTTGCACACTCACTCTAGCCTGGGCACTTCCTTTTGCAGGGCTCCTCATCAGAGGAGTACTCAGTACTTTTTCACTTCTACCCCTTCCCCATCTTCCCTCTACCCTGATTCCAGGTTCACAAAAAGACAAGCACTTTTTCGGTGCTCCTCAACAGTGAGACCATCCCTGTCCCACACCAGCCTGTGCTTCATGTCATCTGACCCCCTCCCAGTGCTGTTCTGTGGGGCAAAAGTGTTTTGAGGAGCAAATATTCTTTATCTTTTGAGTCTCGCATACATTTTGGATGTGAGTAAAGGCATGATTGTTACTCTCAGTTTGGCTTCTTCTAATTTACCACCACAGTACACCTGATTGCAAAAGATTTTTTTCCTGCTTTACAGCCCCTACTAGTCAAGATAAGAATATATTTTATTTGAAGGGATAAATGTAAATAAATTTTTAAAAATAAACATAAATTTGTTGAGTAACTATAATTGTCCAGACACTGAAAAATACTGCAAATTTATCAGTGACAAATCACACATTACCAGAGTGATACAAGACAAGGAAAGAGTCAGTTATAACCTAAGCAAATATACCATCTGGCAAGAAAAAATAGGGACTCTGCAGTGGGATACAAAATGGACTTGGAGGATAAAAATGCTTCCAGGATAAAATAATATCTGCTTAAAGTTGAGAGAAGAGGGAGGTAGGGTGGCATAGCGAGAAGGTGGTTAATTTTCTGGGCAGGGAGAAAAGTGGGTGTGTAAAGTGGAACATAAAAGAAAACACGACATTTTATAGAACTAAAATACATGTTTTGTATCTTTGTTGATTGTTTTTTATTATAAAATGTCTTTTTATCTTGATGTATATACCTGGAACACGAAATACAAGAAAGAAATCAATGACAGCAAAAAGAACTGAATATGAAGAGATAGTTAGGATCTATATGAGGAAACATTAAATGGAATTCAAGATTTTAGTGTGACTCTTCAATCCATCCTGCCACAAAGACACAGAATCAAAGATACTAAATATTTTAGAATATGTTATCTTATTCGATCCTCACAACTTCTTTTAAAGAATGATAATATAGGAAATTGTGTGACACATTCTTATAGAGGCAAAAAATTAAGAATCCAAGAAAATGCGTGACCCACATGCCCTTCCCACAGTCACACAACTTGTAAATATTTGAGCTGGGAATGCAGCTCAAAACTCCATATTTCAAAGTCAGTTTTTATCTACTGATTTACATTAGGTTGAGTTCTCAAAGTCTGATACCAGTCTGGGGAGATCCTCTGATTTCTGAGAGAAAAGGACAACTTTGCTAGATTCATTTTATGTCACTAATTCCAAAACACATAACACTATTATGAAAATTGTGGATTATCTTCTGATGTGGGTAGATAAGACATACTCAAAGTCTCAGTCTTTGAGTGCCACTGTTGGTTACATTCTCCATACACTTTTGCAAAATCCCAGGAGTTCCCATTGGACTATTAGGAATAGACTTGATTACCTGAGTACTGCTTATACCTCCTCTTCCACAGTAGCTGGGCTGCTAGAGTGTGATTACTTAATCTCTCTGTGTCTAAAAGAATAGAGTTAAAATTAATAATGTGTTATCAAAGAGTCATCAGCTATTTGCAAATTCAGTAAGACCTACTTAGAAGGGAGGCAGAACAGTCAAGGACAGTGGCCTTCAAATTTTTGTCTATGATTTATAGTAAGAAAGTTATCTTAAATCCAATAGACACACATAATTATAATGCTAGTAGTAATAGTAGTAGTAGCAGAAAAAATGAAAAATAATAATGATAATAGTAACTTACACATAGAAAAACATATGAGTACTTAAGTGCCAGGCACCATACTAAGTGCTTTGTATACATTAACTCCTTAAATTTTCTCAATAACTTCATGTGGTTGGTCACTATTATTAACTCTAATTTACAGATAATGAACATGTTCGAGCCACAGAGAAGTAAAGTAAGTTACAAAAGCACAAGCAGATGGCAAATGGCAGATGCAGCATTAGAACCCATTTAATCTGGCTCCAAAGTATGTGTTCTCAGCATTTATGTGATGTTGTTACCCACCCTAGCCCCTCTACATACACCAAATTTTATAGAAAACAGCTTATACTACTACGTGTAATGCATTTGATATTTGATATTTTCTACGTAGAATTTTTTAATGCAAGTTGAAATGCACTGAATTAATTTCATAACCAATCAGGTTCCCTGTACAATGCATGCAAATGAATAGTGCTCTCTGGAATTGTGCAGTGCACTGCAGTGACCCTGGCACAAATGAGTGGACACTTGAAGTTTATAAAATTCTTGCCTTATATTTCAGAAGCTCAGCTTCAGAATAATACACATCTCATGTACACTACCCATTTAACCATGTCATATTTCTATGACCTTGAAACATTCATTGTTAAGTCACACTTTTATGAGAATTTATCCCATAGGTTTGTTAAAATAATTAAATAAAATAATGCAGTTTAAAAATCTAGTAGAAAACCTCAGCTATATTAATTCTTCAAAATGGGAGTGGATTTTATATTCTTTTCTACCTTTATGTGGCATGATCTTGGTTTAATTAATTCCAACAGGCAATTCTGAGATTAGACAAGGCTAAAGATAGAAGGGGCTAATCCTTGTCTGAGATTAGACAAGGCTAAAGATAGAAGGATCTGCTCCAACATGTTTTGAAGCACAGATTGTACAGCTACATGATGAGCTACTTTTGATGAATTCAAGCATTAGGTGAGGGTGAATTTGGACTAGAGACTCTGAAGGTATTAGTAAATCAGTGATTACTGTAACTGGCCCAATGTCCACCGGTATTCTCAGCCATTGGTGACACTTGATGCAAATTGTGCAGTGTTCTGTGTCCTCTTGTCTTGCTGAATGTTGGATAGCTCCACTAGCACAAGAATGAACTGGACCCATCAGGCAATATTAAGAAATGTGAGCTATTTTTAGACTTGATTATGTGATCCAAGTGCAAGTTCAGCCACTACAGTGTTTAGTTGGTGAGACTGAGAAAATCTTTAGCAAATATCAGATTCCATGTTCTCATATGTAATGTAAGATATGTCAAAACTCCACAGGGCTTTTGTAGGAGTTTACAGGTAGTAATTATTAAACACAAGGAAACTGAGATAGCAAGAGGTTAATGAGTGTTCCAAGATTAGAGAGCTTGTAAAACAACAGTTCTTTAGAAAATATTTATTGAATACCTGGTAGGTACCAGCCACTGTGCCTGCCAAATAGTAGCTAGTTAATAAAGTTTCTTCTCCTCCCTGTCATTGGACCAATCCTCTAAATTGCAGCAGGGATGTGAGGTTTTTAAGTGTCTTATGGTTAAAAGACCGTATGCAGTGGAAAATCAGGTGGAAGATTTCTAAACTTCAGGCTCTGGACTGCATTTATATCAGAATGTTCCTGGAGTCCTAATTAGAAGGAAACTTTTTCATTGGTCATTATTCTTCTTAGTTAAAAAAAATAGAGGATTGTGCTTCAATGTGGATTTTGTATGAAATGATCCTATGGAATTTTTCTAAAATAATTGTCAGATTTTTTTTAGGTAGATGGCAAAGTTTTATAACTTGAGATTCCACTCAGGTTTATTTTTCCCTTTTTAAAAACAGTATATCTCTAAACAAAGACTGATGCAGTGTGTGAAAATTAAGCCTTTCATAACATTTTGTGCAAAGAAATGTTCATCACATCTGCATTGATAATGCCAAAGCACTGGAATAATTTATATGTCCAACAATAAAGGATTAATTAAATAATGGGATGTTTTATTATGCTCCTGGTACATTCAAGATAATCACTAAATATTCATTGAATAAATATATAAATGTTTAAAGACATAGGAAAGTTGCTTTTCATGTCTGATTTTTTTTTTTTTTTTGGCAGGGGTTGGGGTGTGGGGAATGGAGTCTCGCTCTGTCTCCCAGGCTGGAGTACAGTGGTGTGATTTCAGCTCACTGAAACCTCCACCTTCCAGGCTCAGGTGATTCTCCTACCTCAGCCTCCCAAGTAGATGGGATTACAGGTGCCCACCACCAGGCCCGGTGGTGGCATAATTTTTTTGTATTTTTAGTGGAGACAAAGTTTCACCATGTTGGTCAGACTGGTCTCAAACTCCTGACCTCAAGTGATGCACCTGCCTTGGCCTCCCAAAGTGCTGGAATTACAGGTGTGAGCCACTGTGCCCAGACTTGTGTCTGAATTTTGAAAGGAAAACAGAACAAAAACTGAAATTTATTTTACATTGTATATTGTATAATATGTCTGTGTACATATATACTATAATATGTAGGTGTATATAGGTCTAGGTGGTAGTATTATGGGTGCTTTTATATCTTTATTTGGGTTTTGCAGATTTTTAATTTTTCTACCATGAATATTTATATTTGATATAAAGAAAAATTGCAGTTTAAAAAAGGGTACCTGTAAAAAAACAAATCCACTGAAAGCTCTCACCAGTTTGTTTGTTCTACATAGTATTTTATAAAGCATTAAAAAAAGGCTTAACTTTACATTATAAAACATATTTATGGACTTTCCCCTCAGCTTTATTGAGATAAAATTGACAGAAAAAAATTGTGTGTGTATATATATATATGGTGTACAACATGATATTTTGGTATATGTACACATTGTGAAACTTTTCTTTTTAAGGCATAAGGTATGACAACATTGGACCTATTTTACCACCCTCTGTATCACTCTTCAGTGCCTTAAACCAGTTCCTTTCTTTACCTTATTTGTTTGGTAACTATAGGCCATGACTCCCACTGACCTTCAGTAACACTGTGAGATCCAGGAATTACGCTATTTGAATCCTGCAGTTCAAATTCATCTATAGCAACAACTAAAAAATATTATTTCAGCTTACAAATATGCTACTTGGCTTAGGTTATTAAATACTTAATGAATGCCTACTATGAGTTAGGCAGTGAACTAGAGGGCATTGCTGTGGTGAATAAATGAGGACTTCTACCTTAGAGAGATTTAAGGTCTAATCAAAGACATAAAAAGACATATAGGTGATTTTAATTTAATGTGATAAGTGAATATAATTAGGATACACAAGATGCTACACACATAGCAGAAGTCCATGGTAGGGATTCAGAATAGTCTTCCTAACAGAGAAGATGCTGACATTAAATCTCAAATAATCATACATAACCAAGTGAAAATAAGTGGGAAAACATTTTGCAACCAAGAGAGCTTCAAAATGTATTATTCAACATAAACAACCATCCCAAGGCAGGTGTGTGGTTTAGGGGGAAAAACTAAACATTGTGAGACTCCTGATCCATTAATGTTTCATTCCGATTTAATGTGAAGTATCAGGATCAGCCACAGAATTCAGAAGGGAAAGAAGATACAGTCAGTCACAAGGTGCTTAGACAGTCTTTGTGAGAAGGAAGATGGGATGTTGTCATCTCAGAGCCAGACTTCCCCACATAGAAGTGAGATGAGAGCATTAGTTACCAATGCCACCCAGGTTATTGCTATCCACTGTTTTCTGAGATTTGCAGAATTATCAATGGTGGGATATGTAATCAAACCCCAGTTTCACATGTCTGAGGGTGGCTGCACCAAGTCATGATCATACTGGACACTGCAGCCATGAGGAAAAAAGTTCCAAAGTAGGAAGAGCTTTGACTCACCTTGCTTGGTCTCTCATAAATAGAAGGCTGTCTTGCACAGGGTAGGTTCTATGCAGAGTAGTAAACATTTGTTAAATAAATGGGTGAATGAACAAATGAATTATAAGGCTGATACCAAACAATAAGGATTGAGAAATTATCAGACACTGTGTTCCTCAGTGAAATGGAATGGTATTCCCAATAGATGTTAATATATGCTGGCTAGGAGAGAAATGCCAGGTAGGCTGGAGAGGTGCTAAGAAAGATAAACTCAACTTCATGGTTCTATGAATTAGCTGGTTTGCGGGGGAAATAAAACTGGAGTAAACAGATTTCAATACATTTTTTATTGTAGGAAAATTTGAAAACCTAAATTATGCTTTACACAGTGTTTTGAAAACTTATTAAACAAACAAACCCTATTTTAAAGAGCAGCTAAAGGGGATACTGATCTACAAACCACAAATACTTATTTCCACGGAATTTTGTCCTGTAGATCAGTGCTTCCCATGCATAATTTTGTATATGAATCGACTAGGAATTTTGTTAAAATACAGATTCTGGTTAAGTAAGTTTGGTGTGAGACCTCAAATTCTCCATGTCTAACAACTTCTTCAGTTATGCAAATGCTGTTATGCTCAAAGAGTCAATTAGCCCTCTGAATGGCCAAAGAAGACAGAAAGAGAATCAAAGATCTCTCTCAGCTGGGCCAATGTTGGTGCTGTTTACTGAGATGGAAAATTCTAATTGAGATATAAGTATGAGGGGAGAAACAGCTTTACTTTAAGCATATTGACTTTGAGCCTTAGATGCCCATAGGAGACTTTGTGGTAGTGGTTAGATATAGGACTTAGTCCAGTGAGGCTAAGACTGGAGCTATGTATTCAAAAGTCAATGGTCTTAAGATTATATTAAACCACAGTTCTGGATATCAACTATGAACAGAGGGTAGATTAAGAAGCGGTTTGAAAATTCACAGCTTAGGCACTCTGACTGTTATAGAGCGAGGAGAGGAGTGGCAGCAATGAAGAATAAGAACAGATCAATGAGAATGAAGGAAAACTAAGAGATTTGTTGTGGTGTCCTGAAATCTAAGACCATGGAAGCATTTCAAGTAAGGTCTGATCTACTGTCTCAAATACTGCTGAAGACAAATGATTGTTGTATTTAGCAAGATAGAAGATGTTGCTGATCACATTAGTTATTTATTGCTGACTACAAAGTACCTTAAAATCGACTTGTCTAAAACAAGAAGCATTTATTATTTTGCACAGTTTCTGAGGGTCAGACACCTGGGAGAAGTTCAGCTGGGAGACTCTGACTCAGGGTCTGTCATAACGTTGCAATTTAGATGTTGGCTGGAGCTACAGCCATGTGAAGTTTCTCCAAGGAGGGTCTGATATCATGCTCACTTGCATGGTTATTGCAAGCCTTTGTTCCTTGCTGCCTGTGGACTGCAATCTTCAGTTCCTCACTATATGAGTAGCTTTCCATAGGCTGTCTGAGTGTTCTCTCAGTGTGGTATCTCAGAATGAGAAAATCCAAGAGAGAAAGGGAGAACGCACATGCCCAATATGAAAACTGCAGTCTTTATAATCCAGTCTCAGAAGCCGCATGCCATCACTTCCACCATGTGCTGTTCGTCACACAGAACAACCTTAGTACAGTACAGAAGAGAACATGGGGATACACAATAGCAGGATGTAGGGGTCATGAAGGACCATTGTGCAGGCTACTGGCTACCACGGTGACTTTCCCAGACCTCTTTGGTGTGATATTGAGTACTAAAACCTAACTAGATTATGATGAATAGAGAATGAGAAGTGAGGCAGTAGAGATAAATAATATGGATATATTTCTTATGAAGTTCTACAGAATAGGGGAGTGGAATACAGGAGAGTAGCTGGAAGAGGACATGGAATCAAAGGGGATATGTTTTCTCTTTCTTTAGTGTCCTTAGTGGTATTTATCCTGTAGAGCAAGTTTTGGAGGTTTGAAATTAGATGAATGAATAGATGTTTCAGAGAGTGTTGGATTTGGACATAAAAGTGCTTTTCCAACATGAGGGAAATCAGCAGCATCCATTAGGTTTTACTACTATTCATTACCAAAGAGAAAATTTAGTTTTGTCCGTAGGTGCTTCTTCTGTACAGAAGATCTACGTCTGTCTGGGCAGGCATATCCTTGCCATGATCATCAGTTTTAGATGAGAATATTAATCGTACCCTCAGCAGTATTAATTGCCGTAGCACATGGCTTTTCATTTATCTTGCAATACAACCTCCCCCTTATTTATCTTCCAAAGTTTTTCGTAAGTACATTTCAGACCTACTATGGCTCAGTTTCCAAAATGTGACAAAAGCACAATTTATGATGTGTTGATAAAATACTATGCAGTTCATCCATTTTCTTCAATCATTGATAGAAACACATTAAACTCATCTGAAAAGCTTTTAAAAACACCTTTTTTTGTGGGATTCGCCATAGAGGTTATGATTTAACTTGTCTGGGATCCTGTGTGTGCTAATCAGTATTTTTAAAAACACCTCAAATCTGTCTAATGTTCATTCAGAGCAGTAACCACTGGTCTAAATCAGGTATCATCTACCTCTGGTCTGAGAGGAATCCTCACAGTCTCATTCTTTTGCTGCACCAGATCATTCAACCCCAATTTCTCTTGGATTAAAGCTGTGTGTTTTAATGTGTTTATAACTAGCATGAGAGCTGATAGCCTACACTGAGAAGCATTATGTGAAACAATCCTTTGAAACTTATCCTGTGATTAGAATAGACATTCCTTTTGTTTTCTGAAAAGATAACTGTTGGGTACAGAGTTTAATACCTGGATGAGGTAATAATATGTACAACAAACCCCCATGCCAATGTTTATGTAACAAACCTTCACATGTACCTCCAAACCTAAAAAAAATTAATAAAAAAATTAAAACCCCATGGGAGAAATTATGTCCTCTTTTGATATCAGGTAAAAGTTGCTTTACTGGCCTAACTGGTTCACATTCTATTTTGGCCACTGTGAGCCATGTGAATAATAATGTTTCTTTATGACTACTGCTTGCTAGAAAGCTTGGAGTCAACTTTGCTATCCATCCAATGCAAGTGAAGAGTAAACTATTACTGTATTAAATTCATTTTTGATCCCACTGTAATTTTTCATCTTTCATTTCCTTGTTTCATTTCATTTTTCTATTTGAAAGTTCCTGCATCCACTAAACTGCTTGCATTATTTTACTTAAGTCCTTTGAGATCAAGGTGGGCTATTGCTTGATTAGAATTCAAACAAATTGATAAATGTGCTAAAGGCATATTAATCTAAATAGAAGGTTCTATTTTGGGCATTATGAGTTAAACTATCTGATTTGATATTCTTCTTTTCATATGATTAAGAGCTATCCTTTGACCTCAGAAAGAAACTTGGATGACTTAGGTGTCTCTAAATTTTCAAGTCTCTAGTTGCTTTGAAAGCTCAACTACACCAGCATTGCAGAACAAAGAGAAAACATGTGACTCAAAGACAGTCTACTTCAAAATCTTTTATATCCTTACCTTTCCTTTGTGCCATTCTATGAATGTTTCTACTTTAGAAAATCTATTTTTCCATCTTTAATCGGATGGAATATTGTAAGCGAGAAATAATCCTATAGAGATATAAATCTTTTATATTTTATGAACGCTTAATGTATCTGCTGTTTCCTTTTTCTCAGGGGAGTTTTCTCTCAGAAGTGATTTTTAAAATCTGATCCTAATCCAATTTAATCAGACTATCTGGAATGAAGACTTTGGTTTAAATCTGTTTCATATGAATGTGATGAAATAACTGGCTTATCATCAGCTTTCCAAGCACAGTAGCCAATATGGATGGAGAGCACTGAGTTGCTTTAGGTAATTTAATTATAAAGCATAGCAAGTGTGTATGTACATGGTAGAGGGGAGTGGTTGGTGGAGCAGTTAGGCCAGCATTTTCTATGTTCTGTCAGTATGTTAACACGGATCGCTGAAAAAATCTACACTCTCAATGTAAACAAAATGACATTGTATTCCCGGAAGTTTTAACATCTGTGTTTATATAATATGTCTCTGAGATATGCCTAGTTGAATATAAGGAGTCATGGGAAAAGCAAGCCACAGTCTTGTGTCCTAAAAGTCTTCCAGAATTGAGGAACAAATTTCTCACCCTGAATTCCATTCTGTTTTTTTGGCAGAATTGAAGGTTGCCTGGCTGAGCAGTTGAGTTTAGTGAATGAGGAGGGAATCTCTTACCATGTATCATCTGACTAGTACCTGCCAAGAAAGTTGTGTTTTCCTTTTCTAATTGCCAACCTTTCCTTGTTTCTCCCTGCTTTTGTTGCTCCCAGCTTTCCCCAGCTGTGCCTATTGCAAGATTCCAAGTGCTCTCAACCACTGTGATATTTGGTGTGTGATGAACATTATTAAGGCTGCCAAGTACTTCCGGAGAATGCTGAGGGCTTCCAGAGGGTGTCAGAAGCTGCCAGAATTATGAAGCAAGGAGATACTCTAACTTAAAATTTCATCCTCTATCTTATCCAGGAAGATAGATTATCTTATCTTATCCAAAAATTATTAATATAAATTTCTTATATTAATATTAAAATGGCATCCACAAGTTTATCTATTTTTTCATATTTGTCCTGTAACAAAGAGAAGTAGTTAGTTCCCTGTGGTTTTTGTTAACCATTTACTATTTTAATGCCCATTTCAACTTTGCCTATCCAAATGTCTCATTTTCCACACATTTTATGTGTTTATTAATTATGCATACTTTTTCAATTTACTTTTGAAAGTCTACAATTCTTTTATAGGTATAACCAATGCTACTTCTATACATTTTATATGCAATTAACGTTCCCGATGAGCACAATTCCATTTTGGAAAAATGGCCAGGGCAAAAATCAGTAGATATTTGTTAAGTTGGTAATGATCTTATAATCATGGCTCATCTTATAATGATTATTTATTAATTTCCTTTCTCCCTTAAGAAGTATTTTCTATTTGCAAAAAAATAAAGTTAAAGGACACATGTGGAACTAAGTAGTAGAGTTTTGACTACTTAAACAATGATATACAAATGTGTCTTCCCTTGAATGTAACTCACTGGAAATAGAATTAATGTTTATCTATTTATTTCCTCAGTTAATCTGAGTGATATTCAAGTCTCAAGGTAATGACCAACTTTCCCAGATAGACATAGTAATTTTTTGGTCAAAGAATGACTTTTTACGAAGGCAGCATTTGACCTACATCCTGAATAATGGACAGAAACCAGCCATACAAAATCTGGATAAAGAGCATTCCAACTGGATGGAACCGTTATGACAAAGGCCATTAGATGGGTCAGTTTTCTTCCAGGAGGTTTGGGAGGAAGATTGGAAGTTTGCAAACAAACATCTACCCATCGGTAGATGACTTTGGAATGGGACCAGATGTTACGGAGAAGTAAAGGCCATGGGAATAAGTTTTTATTTTATCCTACCAGCCAAGGAAAGCCACAGGCAGTTACGGTTTTCTCTCCAAGAGACTCAACACATGAACTCCATTATTTAAAGTCCCATCAGAAGACAGAACTATTAAGTATATCATCACCATTTAGCTCAGGTGACAGTTTTGTTAATTGTGATGCCACTGCATGTCATGCATTACTAGCACCCATTTTCCATTGGCAAAGAGCTCAGCTCTACATTCAAATTCAAAAATATTCCCAAACAAATCTGCAAGTCTGGTCTTGCATTATCTATTTTTTGGTACCAATTTCTATAGCTGTGAGGGGAGATAGAAATCACACCAGCACTTTTAATGAAGATGATTTACTATAAAGAATTGTTAACCAGTTATAACATTAACTAGATGACTAATGTAAAAAGTGAATTTTAAGGCAATAATTACAGGAAGAAGTGATCCTGATTGGACTGGGGAACGAAGGCCAAAGGTTGCACTTTTTAACGCCTGGAAGAGGGACCACTTGGAGCTGAAACTCAGAACTCTGAGGAGGCTCTATTGCATCACTGGTGCTGGTAGAAGAGTGATTTCAAGAGGGGCTCAGTGGGCCTGAAACCATGATCTCTGAGGATGGAAGTCCAGATATCTGATATGGATGTTTTTGAAAAGGATTGCTAAGGTGATTTCTGTCAGTGTTGGAAATACCACAAACTGGTTTCAGTTGCTCCTATGAGAAACAACTGCTGCTGCGCAGGTGAAGAAGCTTTGATGGGGTGATGACCACAAGAACAGAAAGCAGAAAGAAACCCTGTAGGAAACAGACGGGAGCAAATCTATTCTTCCTTCAGCTTTTCAATATCTCTCCTGCAGAAATGTGGTTTGCAGGGTCTAAGTTCTACCATCACAAAGTGGAGTACAGAAGATACTGAATGACAGAAATGTATTAACTGCCCTAGGAGTGCAATGCAAGACAAATCAGTGCAGCAGATGAGAGAGGTCCACTGTGGTCCTTCACTGCCAAAGCTAAGAGTCTAGATATCTCACCCCACATGACTTGACTACTGTCCTTTTAAGCCTCCCCAAGCTTAGAGGCTTCAGAGTTATGGACTGACCCACTCCAACAACTCATATCTTTTTGAAAGGCATTTCTACTTATGCTGAGCTTTCTCCCAGCACTATGGAAACCAGGTTATCCAGACAAAGAAAGCCTGAGCAGTGACGGGTCACAGAGTAGGCCTAACACCACAGAAGGGTCTTCCCTCCTATCTAACAGCTCCCATTACCCCTGATTATCAGTTTATTAGATTAGAGCTGTTGTACTGACTGCTAATCAGAAAATACTTGATTAAGCCTCAGCTGGTATTTTTCTGTAATTAACTCAGGCACCTAACACCTGACTTTTCTTTACCTTTGAAGAAAATCTGATAATACACATTTCCTTACAGGAGGCCTAGGGGCTGCTGGGAATTTCAGTTCTGATCAAAGCCAATTTGCACGCTTATAGGTCCATGTATTATAATTAGCACAACCTGCTCTGTCTTTGATCGACATTCAATATCATCACACATGGATTAGCTATAAGAGCCCTAACTGTTCTAAACCTAGATCGACTTTGTCTTGATGGGCCAGAGGATCAGGTACAACAGTGTCCTTAAGAAATTTCTCAGAGGTCCCTATGGCATTATAAAGTACAAGCCAACTACTGGTTTACAAAAATTGGTATCTCCATATACAGCTTCCTAAGAGGAAATAAAGAAAAGAGAGGAGGCAAACATATACAGGGCCCTTATTCTTTATCAGAATATAAGCTGGTTATTTTACATATTTTTTATCTTTAAAGAAACTCAAAAATAGGCAATGTCTTCCAAAAGAAAAGCTTAAGTTAGTTTACCCTTAGGTTTACCCAGAAAAGACGTGTGGAGCCAGGAATTCCAGTTCAACTGACCAAGGAATCTCACAGTTTTGTTTTGTTTTGTTTTGTTTACAACATCATGCTACCTACCCTGAACGGTGTGGTAAGCTTGAGAGTACAAATTGCTTAAGAGACATCGCACACAGTGTGGATACTTGTCTTGGGTATTATTTTTCTTCAGACCTCAACAACTTTTTAAGGAAAAAACCCCAGCAGACTGAATAAAAGTCCTTGGCTATGTGTGAGATGACTCAGTAGTTTACATATTTTCTTTGTCAATTTTTTTTTAACCACAACAGACCTTTCACTACACGTGATTTTCCTCTGTTAGTTATTTCAAGCTGATATGTTGCTAAATTCTTCATTTAGAGGAGGCACAATTGCATATTGAATGCAGGTGTGAGCTGTGGTTGGAGAAACACCTGGATCAACAATGTCTGTTACTGGCAATGATGCACTAGTTTCAGCTGATGGTCCATGCTGCTCACAGGTAAAGTCTATATTCAATTTGCAAGGCTTCTCTCAGCTCTGCACTGATAAGGAGGCCTGTGATTTAATCTACCCAGATAAGCAAAAGGTCTTCGTGCCACAGATTAGAAATACAGCTTCTTTAAAGAACTGGGGAAACTCGAAAGATAACCACCCTGAAATCTCCCTCTGCACAAGGTGCTAAGGCACAGTACCAAGAGAGCAGCAAGCTTTCAGAGGACTTGCAAAGGTAAGCCCAGCGCAAAGCTTTCATCAGAATAGGTTTGGACATAGACAGGGTGGGGGTAGGTGGAGGTAAAAACAAGCTTACCTTTTCAATGTTTTCAAAAGGAAACCACTAAACATGAAGTGATATAATAATAACAAAGCTTAATTTTTGTTTGTAGATTATGTTTTGCACACATTTTTCCTGTGTCTCCTTTAAAAATCTCCCTGTATTTTGGAGATTATTTCAGTTAGAGACTTAACTGTGGAAAACAGAAACCCAAACTGCTCTCAAAAGCAGCGTGGGATAACCGACAGAGCTCAAACCTAGGGATCAGGAGACAGTTTCTTGTGTTTTCTAAATATCTTAACTATTTTAAAAATAAAACCTTCAGATATATGATTTTATTTGATCTTCACAGAAATCCTGAAAAGTAGTCAGAGAATAGATTATTATCATCATCTATAGATTAAAAAAAAACATGAAATTCACAGATTATGACTAGAGCAGATCTATTCAATGGCTAAGCTAAATTGAATCCATAACCCCCGACCCATGCCGTTTCCCTTTTGCTAAGCTTCCTGAAGGCAAAAAACATTTATTGTCATCAAAAACATCATTAATTCAATAGCTACAAGGTGTTCAGGGCTCACAACAAAAGGATTATTCAAAGCCCTTTCTATAAGGGCCTCATTTAAGCGTCACAACAGTGTATATATAGGGTTGCTTAGTTACAAGGAACATACAAAAGAAAACTGGTTAAAATATGGCAATGCAGAGCTGGAACCAGAAAGCTCTTGAAGCAGATAGGCTTATTCTTATCATAGTGGTAAAAGAAATAGAGTTTGGGCTGGGTGCGGTTGCTCACGCCTGCAACCACAGCACTTTGGGAGGCCAAGGCTGGTGGATCACAAGATCAGGAGTTCAAGACCAGCCTGACCAGCTTGGCCAACTTAGTGAAACCCCGTCTCTACTAAAAATACAAAAATTAGCCTGATGTGGTGGTGTGCACGTGTAATCCCAACTACTCGGGAGGCTGAGGCAGGAGAATTGCTTGAACCTGGGAGGCTGAGATTGCAGTGAGCTGAGATAGCGCCATTGCACTCCAGCCTGAGCGACAGTGCAAGACTCCATCTTGAGGGAAAAAAAAAGAAAAAAGAAATAGAGTTTGGCGTCAGAGAGTAAGGGTAGTGATGATAAATATCTCTGAATATGCTTCATATGTTGCCTATGTACTGTTAATACACACAATCCAAAAGATACCTACAAGAAATGTAAATATGTACGTGACTATTGGGCAGTGGTGTACCAAAGGTAGGAATGGGGGATTTGGTGGAAACAGTTTTCTGTGGAGGAAAGGAATATTTTATCACTGACTTTGAATTTGTTTAGGATGTCTGGTATATTGTGATAATAAGAAGTACTTTTAGTCAATTTTATTGTCATTTGTAAATGATCTATAGACAACACATCCTCTTATTGCACTAGGGTGCAACACTTTCCCACCTCCCTCCTTTGGTGTGCCACTGCGGTCGGGTGTACCCCAGCGCCTTCTTCAGACATCCATTTTTGGAATTGGTTGTCATCCAGTTATCTCAGCTGTGGTCATGATCACATAATATAAATACATATATTTGGAAGAGAGTCTTTAGAAAAAAGTGTAACTAGACTAAAAATAATCAGCATCTCTACAAAGCTTTCTGGTGAGGAAAAGACAATTGGCTCAGATAAGTTAACTGACCGTCATCAATCAAAGTACTTAAAACAGAATTCAGGTGCTAAGTCTGTATTCCAAAGGCCTAGGCTGTATGGTATTCATTAAGTACCAGTTGCTTGTGAGATTCCTCAATTTCCTTAATTTTTCAGGGTCTTAGTTTTCACCCATGCAAGGCAATATTATTATTAATACCAAGTGTCTTACATGTCTCACAAAAATTAGATGAAGGAAAAATTCCAACATGAGGAATGGAATTTGTAATGGTTCTTGACCAAGAGACTTTTTTCTTTAGTTTGTGCATTTTTAGGTCAATGGTTGGATCAATGGAACTGATGGGACAAGCCTGATGTCTCACCGCTGTTGAGGTCATTTGCTACTTCTATACACATTTGCAAATTAATACTTCAATGTTTCTCTATTTTCTGAGCAGGTACATAACACAAAGACATATTGGGAATCTTTAAATAAAATAACTTTCCAGAAATATATTCATAAAGCATTAGAAATCTAGAATAAGTATTTTTAAAGCCAATACATATATACCCTTTTATTCCCAGTACTAGGGTAGACAGATCGAAAATTCACTAATGCTAAGGAGAAGAAAAACATTCACATTCAACTCATTTATAAATGATTTTTAGAAATTTTTAGAACTCATTGAGTTTGAAAAGACAGGACACATTTCTAAGTCATTTTTTTCACTTACTCCACAGAGCCTGCCCAGATAATAACTAAAAACTACCTTTAGAGAAAAAGCATCACTCCAAAAATCAAAGAAACAAAATAATACATGTTGACCTGTGTACTCCAGTACATTGGAAATGATTAAGTTATAAGAATGGACACCACCGACTTATTCCCAAATTCAAGAGGAAAGTGCATACTATTTCTCCATTAAGTGTGATATTAACTGTAGGATTTTTTAGGGACAGAGTCTCACTCCTCACTCTGTTGCCCAGGCTGGAGTGAAGTGGCACTATCTCAGTTCATTGCAACCTCTGCCTCCCAGGTTCTAGTAATTCTCCCGCCTCAGCCTCCTGAGTAGCTGGGACTACAAGCGCATGCTGCCATGCCTGGCTAATTTTTTGTGTGTCTATTTTAGTACAAATGGGGTTTCACTGTGTTGCCCAGGCTGGTCTCAAATTCCTGAGCTCAGGCAATCCATCCGCCTCGGCCTTCCCAAGTGCTACGATTACAGGTGTAAGCCACTGCGCCCCCGGCCTCGCTGTAGGTTTTTAAAATACGTATTTTTTATCAGATTAAAGAATTTCCCATTGAGTCCAAGCTTCCTGAGAGTTGGTTTTTATTAACGAATGGGTATTTAATTTTATGTTCAAAGTTGCTTCAGAGTAGATGGAGATGACAATATACTTTTTCCCTTTTCTTTTTCTATTAATATAGTAAATTATGCTATTTTAAAATGTTACACTAATCTTGCATTCTGGGAATAAACCACTTTTAGTCATTATGTATGAGTCCTTTTACATATTCTAGAATTTCGTATGTAATATTTTAAGATTTTTGTCTATGTTTTAACTTACTGAGATAAATGATGTTTTTTAATTTTTATTTTTTGTTATACTTTAAGTTCTAGGGTACATGTGCACAACATGCAGGTTTGTTACATTTGTATACGTGTGCCATGTTAGTGTGCTGCACCCATTAACCCGTCATTTACATTGGGTATATCTCCTAATGCCTCCTCCCACCCCACGACAAGCCCTGGTGTATGGTGTTCCCCACCCTGTGTCCAGTGTTCTCATTGTTCAATTCCCACCTATGAGAGAGAACATGCAGTGTTTGGTTTTCTGTCCTTGTGATAGTTTGTTCAGAATGATGGTTTCCAGCTTCATCCATGTCCCTACAAATGACATGAACTCATCCTTGTTTATGGCTGCATAGTATTCCATAGTATATATGTGCCACATTTTCTTCCAGTCTTTCATTGATGGACATTTGGGTTGGTTCCAAGTCTTTGCTATTGTGAAGAGTGCCACAATAAACATACGTGTGCATGTGTCTTTATAGCAGCATGATTTATAATCCTTTGGGTACATATTGAGTAGTGGGATGGCTGGGTCAAATGGTATTTCTAGTTCTAGATCCTTGAGGAATCACCACAGTGTCTTCCACAATGGTTGAACTAGTTTACAGTCCCACCAACAGTGTAAAAGTGTTCCTATTTCTCCACGTCCTCTCCAGCATTTGTTGTTTCCTGACTTTTTAATGATCACCTTTCTAACTGGTATGAGATGGTATCTCATTGTAGTTTTGATTTGCAATTCTCTGATGGCCAGTGATGATGAGCATTTTTCATGTGCTGTTGGCTGCATGAATGAGTTCTTTTGAGAAGTGTTTGTTGATATTCTTCGCCCACTGTTTAATGGGGTTGATTTTTTTTTTTCTTGTAAATTTGTTTAAGTTCTCTGTAGATTCTGGATATTAGCCCTTTGTCAGATGGGTAGATTGCAAAAATGTTCTCACATTCTGTAGGTTGCCTGTTCACTTTGGTGGTAGTTTCTTTTGCTGTGCAGAAGCTCTTTAGTTTAATTAGATCTCATTTGTCAATTTTGGTTTTTGTTGCCGTTGCTTTTGGTATTTTAGACATGAAGTCCTTGCCCATGCCTGTGTCCTAAATGATATTGCCTAGGTTTTCTTCTAGGGTTTTTATGGTTTTAGGTCTGACATTTAAGTCTTTAATCCATCTTGAATTAATTTTTGTATAAGGTGTAAGGAAGGGATCCAATTTCAGCTTTCTACATATGGCTAGGCAGTTTCCAGCACCATTTATTAAATAGGGAATTCTTTCCCCGTTTCTTGTTTCTGTCAGGTTTGTCAAAGATCAGATGGTTGTAGATGTGTGGTATTATTTCTGAGGGCTCTGTTCTGTTCCATTGGTCTATATCTCTGTTTTGATATCAGTACCATGCTGTTTTGGTTACTGTAGCCTTATAGTATAGTTTGAAGTCAGGTAGCATGATGCCTCCAGCTTTGTTCTTTTGGCTTAGGATTGTGTTGGCAATGCAGGCTCTTTTTTGGTTCCATATGAGCTTTAAGGTAGTTTTTTCCAATTCTGTGAAGAAAGTCATTGGTAGCTTGATGGGGATGGCATTGAATCTGTAAATTACCTTGGGCAGTATGGCCATTTTCATGATACTGAATCTTCCTATCCATGAGCATGGAATGTTCTTCCATTTGTTTGTGTCCTCTTTTATTTTGTTGAGCAGTGGTTCGTAATTCTCCTTGAAGAGGTCCTTCACATCCCTTGTAAGTTGAATTCCTAGGTATTTTATTTTCTTTGAAGCAATTGTGAATGGGAGTTCACTCATGATTTAGCTCTCTGTTTGCCTATTATTTGTGTATAGCAATGCTTGTGATTTTTGCCCATTGATTTTGTATCCTGAGACTTTGCTGAAGTTGCTTGCTAGCTTAAGGAGATTTTGGGCTGAAACGATGGGGTTTACTAAATATACAATCATGTTGTCTGCAAACAGGGACAATTTGACTTCCTCTTTTCGTAATTGAATACCTTTTATTTCTTTCTCCTACCTGATTGCTCAGGCCAGAACTTCCAACACTATGTTGAATAGGAGTGGTGAGAGAGGCATCCCTGTCTTGTGCCAGTTTTCAAAGGGAATGCTTCCAGTTTTTGCCCATTCAGTATGATATTGGCTGTGGGTTTATCATAAATAGCTCTTATGATTTTGAGATACGTTCCATCAATACCTAATTTATTGAGAGTTTTTAGCATGAAGCGGTGTTGAATTTTGTTGAAGGCCTTTTCTGCATCTATTGAGATAACCATGTGGTTTTTGTCTTTGGTTCTGTTTATATGCTGGATTACATTTATTGATTTGCGTATGTTGAACCAGCCTTGCATCCCAGGGATGAAGCCCACTTGATCATGGTGGATAAGATTTTTAATGTGCTGCTGGATTCAGATTGCCAGTATTTTATTGAGGATTTTTGCGTCGATATTCATCAGGGATATCCCAGCAGTATAGGTTCATAATGATATGTCATATTTCATCATTGTTTCTTTCAAAATATTTTACAATTCTTTGTTATTTTCTTCCATTTTGTTATTTCTTGGGCAATTTAAAAGCATTTTTGCTTTAGTTTTAAACTTTGAAACTTTTTTTTCTCATTAATTTCTAGTTTCATTTCACTGTGATTAGAAAACATATTCTATTATTTCATCCTGAAAACTTCTTAAGGGTTTATTTGTCACATTTTAGTCTATTTTAATAAATATTCACTATACTGATTACTGAAACCCTAAATTTATAATGACAAATTTCATAAGTGATATATGACTGTTTTCAGAATATTGTGCTCTTCAATTAGGTTATTAAGCAGAAGACCAGTCAAAATGTGTAGCACTATAACTTACAAGATGAGTCTTTATACCAAGAGTTACAGCAGGTCTCTCAATGTTGGATAATTCTTTGTTGTCAGTGTTTTTCTGTGTTTTTAGAGACCATTCTTGGCCTCTACCCATTAAGGGCCAGTAGCAGTCCCCCAGGTGCTAGTGTATAAACCAAAAATGTCTTCAGATTTTGGCAAATAGTCCCTCAGGGATGAAATCACCTCCATCTGAGAACCACTGAGCTATAAAAAGAAACATATTCATTTATAAAACCAGTGTACCTATTCAGATATATATTTATTATAAATAGTTTTGGTTTCATTGTACAAGTATGGCTAAATACTATTTCTGGCTGAAGACATTCACAATAATATTTGCATGATGGGGCAAAGTAATAAAATAAACATTAATTAAAAGCATTGTTCATCATAAACAAGCTTTATTTAGAATTCAAAATAAAGTAAAAAGTTTCAGAGGAATAGCCCTTGATCTCCAAATAAAAATGAATGCTATAAAATAAGACTCCCGAGAGAGAGAAACAGGACTTTGTTGAAACCAAACATTAGAATAAACCTGAATGTGCAGTGCATTTCTCAATTTCAAGTTTGCCTGAGGGATTTGGCCCTCTGTAAGCAAAACATGCATAGTAAGTTTATGAACAAATTAAAAGGCTGATTGTACTAGCATATATTGAGTTGCAAGGAATATAAGCAATCTCTAAACTACTAAGCAATGTCTATATCACTTTGGTAATAGGTCTTAAGCCTCCTTGTGGTCCAATGTTCAAAAAAAAAAAAAAAGCATCTGATTTATATTCAAATGTTGATTAGATGATATACAACATTTGAAAATGTTCCAGTAGCAATGATACTTCAAACAAATGCAAGAAATTCTTGTGTCATGAGTGGGAACCATGTTATGTGTACTATTCTATATTCTATGCCAATTCAGATATCACTATTCAATATGGCACTGCTTTCCCACTGAAGCTAGATGTATCTTCAGAATATTTTTTCCATGGAAGAATTCAGGAAGCCACCACCAGTAAATCAGAGTAAGAAAATTTGTCCTTCATAAATCCCTGCATAAAGCCTTGGGATTCTTCTTTTCATATTTTACCTTTAATCATTTATCCAGTGGTATTCAAGGGGAATCAAGGAGAAAGGAAGGGCATCTCTTTACACTCTTCAACAACATGGATTATCTATGTGAAGACACAGTGGACCTCAAGGTTGGTATGACTGTGTTCAGGAACTCTGTTCTGAACATACAGCTACCACAACTGGGGAGTAAACTCTACACTCTCCTGGTGAGAGGCTAAGATATTTCAAACATCCAAAATAACCTTCCTAGCTGTTTCAGTTGTGGATGCCAGCCATGGAGACACCTGTTTATCTTGGCACAAGTGGATTGTGTAGTCCAGATCACACAAAATTATCCAGTTTACAAATAGAATCAACGGCAAAATGTATGCAGACTCAGAGCACCTCCCAGAGGAAGAAAGAAAAATGTTGTTGCAGGAGTGACTCAGACATGAGTACATCTAGGTAGCTTCTCCTGACAGAATGTCAGCTGTATGAAAAGAAGGGGTGGGAGGAAAATCATAATTAAGACAGACAAAGCGAAAATTGAAGTTTTGCTCCATAATCAGCACTGTCTTTATTCAAGAACCATTTTAAAGTAACATTCTTGTGTCTTGATACTTCTTTCTATTATTTTTCTATGGATAATTTTCCTTTTTCAAAAAATACAAGCCCAGATAATAGCTTATATTTTTTCACGGAAATGACAAATTGATAAGAATCCCAGAGTATTCTTCAATGTTGTGAGGTAAAAAACAATTATGCCTTATTCTAAAATAACTGCAGCAGCTAAAAATTAGGGAAGCAATACCCAAATGACTGTGGAAAATAAACAGAGAGAATTGAGAACTTTTTAATGTGGAGTTTGTAGCCTGAGCTCAAGTTGTAAATATCAGCAAATGTTCTACCATGCTTCACAGCATTCCTCTAGTGCAATTTGTTTAGTGCTTCGAGATATGAGACAGCCATATATTTTACTCTCACTGCTAGTAGCCAATTTGCAAGAAAGCAAGTAATATAAAAATGGCTATTTACTCTGTTCCAAGTGGTACAGTCCATTATCACTCTCCACTGATGTCGTTACAAGGATAGCAAATCAATAATCAGTTCTCATTCCCTAACTCGGTAAACCATCTGCTTCCATTATTGTAAACCATGCTCTGTTTGGATGCAACCTTTACTGCCATGCTAGCAGCTGATTCATTTGACAAGACCACAAACATCACCACAGGAAAATTATTCCTTAATTACCTTTCTCTAACATTTAAATGGTTAAGTGCTAGGGAATTTCTTTGCAGTGGGAGAAACCAAAATTGCAAAATATTGTAAATGTATCAACCAAATGAAAGACTTTGTCTAAATTGTTAAATTACAGAGTCCATCTTGCACACCTTTTTTGAATTAAGATTGCTCAAGTAAACATTGGCTCTATATAGGAAACCTCAGTTAGATATTTCATCACAGACTTTAAAAAACATTGCTTTCAGAGCAACCATAGAGATCCACTGCAAAATCCTGAAAAGTGAGATGGAAATTGTAGACATATTGCAAGTTAAAAATTCAATGGCCCCAAGCTCAAGTGTATGCAGTATAACCCTCTTTGTTTTAAATGTCAGTTTAATTGCTAATTCCAAGCCTCCATTGTACCTGATATAGAAAATGTCAAATATTAACTTCCAAGTAGATTCACTAAAATTCTATTTTCTTGATTTACATTTTAAATTTTGTCACTCTCTCTCTCCAAGCCTAATCTTCCCCCTTTTCTCCCAGCATTGTACAGTAAGTTCTGGAGAAACTAACACAAATGTTGAAGGATGATGTCTATTCCAATCTTATCTATTTCTGTTTTATGCTAGGATCTTTTGAGATTTTTATTTGCCCTTATTTTGTTTCAAGTGTGCTCCCTTTAAGCAGGCAATGCACAAAAGATGAAGATACAGAAGCACAGAAGGGGCCAACCTTTGTTATTTCTTTTAAAGTTCCATATTTTTTTTCAGGTTCTCTTTCTGGCCTGCAGGGTTCCTCTTTCAGCTAACTTCTGTGCCCCCTTCCATAGGCAAGGAAAGAATTGGTTGCTATTTTGTGTTGCTTTGGGACTGCAGGGGGATCCAGAACAGAGCAAACATTCACACTGTCTTTATCAGCCCTTGCAGCCATCTCTGCTCTATTGCTTTCACATTAGTGTGACACAAGAGACATCGGAAAAGCTTCTGACTGCCAGAGTTCCAGACATGACCAGGGAGGCACAAGTACTCTTTTTACTAAGATTCACAAGCTATCTTTGGAATATAGACAGACCAGCTAGCACTTGCCTCTTATCCAATTGCTTTTCTATTTCCAGTTCATGGAATCTATTCCTGGTTAGGTATGGAGCAGGAAAAAAAAGGACAAAACCTAAGTTTATATGACCATGTGTCCTTCTTAATATTTCCTGATTTATAACTGGTCCAAGTTATAATTTTTTTGTCTCAGAAGTCAAGAAGTTGCAATATTTATTCTAAAACTAATAATATTTAGATACTAGGTGCTCTCCTAGCTTGTTGCATGAAAGGGTCAGAGAGGCACTTGGTATATAGGGAATGTGAGAAAGAGAAGGCTATTTGATACTTAGATTCCTGCCTCAGGGAGAGTTAAGATATAATTGGTCATCTCTGTGTGACTTCACAGAACAATGAATAGACCTATCTTACAGTATTTATTATACTCAATCAGAACCAAGTATTTTTCCTTTCAGTTTTGTCCCTTATGAGATTGTAACTATTTTTTTTTTTACTACAGTAATGCATACATTTAATTTACATGTAAATTACTCCAAAGCCATCATTTATTTTGGGGGAGGATAAAATATAATCTTTATTTACAATAAAAATATACACTGAGATCATAGCATAAAAATGTATAGTTGATTATAGAATTAATATCTTTAATAACCACTACCAAATCAAGATTAGAATGATACAATTATCCTAGAGACCCTAATGTCTGTGAGTCCCCTTCCTGAACACAATCACCTCCCTCAATTTATAAGCATATTAAGGTCAGTTACGGTGGCCAATTCCTGTAATCTCAGCACTTTGGGAGACTGAGGCAGATGGATCACTTGAGCCTAGGAGTTCGAGACCAGCCTGGGCAACATAGGGAGACCTTGTCTCTACAAAAAGTACGAAAATTAGCCGGCCATGGTGGTGTGTGCCCAGAGTCCCAGCTACTTGGGAGGCTAATGTAGGGGAATCACCTTAGCTCAGGAAAGTCGAGGCTGCCGTGAGCCGTTAAAGCAGGCACTGCACTCCAGCCTGTGCAGCAGAGTAAGACCCTGTTTTTTAATATACATATATATTAAATTTATTTATCCATATTGATTTTATATATTTGCATGTATATATGCATATTCATTTTAAAGATGATTTTATTTCAGTACACACACAGTAATTTCAGTTTTGCATATTTTGAACTTTATGTAGATGGAATAATTCTGTGTGTTTCATTTTAAGTCTTCTTTTGTTCAAATTTATGTTCTTAACTACGTTGTGTGCAGCTGCATTCATTCATTTTTGTTGATGTGTAGAATTTCACTTTGTAAAACCATATTACATTTTTTTTTTATCCACTCTAGTCTTGATGGACCATCATTGCATTTCCAGCAATGCTGCTATTAATATTCCTGTACAGATACTTTGGTCAACATAAGCACACATTTCTCTATGATAAATATCTAATACTAAAATGTCTAATCATTGAATACATAGATTGTGAATACCACAAGATAATGCCAAATGAATGTTTATGAAGTCATAAAAATTTAGACTCCCAACAGGAGTGTATGATTGTTTCTATAACTTCAAACATCTCTTGGTATTTGTCAGGTTGTAAAGTTTTGCCAATCTGGTGGGGTAAAGTTATCACTTTATGTGGCTTTAATCTGAAATTTTATGGTTACTAATGAGGTTGAATCCCCTTTTATATGTGTAAAGGTCATTGACTTTCATCATAAGTGAAATCCCTGTTCAACGCTGTTACTTTTTCTTTTGGGTTTCCTTTTCTTAATGGATTATAAAATGTCTATGAATTTTGAGTACAGGCCCTTTTGCTGATTATATGTATTGCAAATCATACTTGTCTTTTCACATGGTTATCATGTCTTACAAGGAGGGAAGTTTTAAATGTAATATGGCCATGTGTATTCATTTCTTTTTCTATGGGTGGTGTTTTTATAGCTTGTCTCCTAAGATGTTAAGACATTCTCATATAGTCACATTTGCTTTTTGATCTATCTGGAATTTGCTTTTGTGTATGATGTAAGGGAGTAGATCAATTTTTTTTATACAAATTCCAATTTCTTCAACACTGTATGTTGAGAGTTCGTCTCTACCATTTCTATGTAATGTCATCTTTGTGAAAATTTGGATCCATATATAAGTGCGTCAATTTCTGGGCTTGCTATTTTCTACTAGCTTATTTATCAATATCACATTGTCTTTTTCACTATTGCTTTATAATAAATAATGGCATCTGAGAAAGCAAGTCTCTCACTTTATTATTTTCATTAGCTAAAATTTATTATTATTATATTCTTGAGTCATATACTTCATTATTATTTTTTGAATCATAAATACCCAAAAAAATTAGAATTATCTTGCCAATATACTAAAATATTTGCAGAGTCTAAATAGAATAACATAGACCTCTTATACTAATTTGGCCAAAAACAATGACATTAAAATATTGGCTCTTTATATCTGTGAACATAGCATATCTCTAACTTTGAGTCTGTTTTTCAGTAAAATTGTATTATTACCCCTGGAAAATTTTCACAACTTTTGTTGGCCTTATTACTAGCTAATTCATAAGTTTTGATGGTGCAGTAAGTTGTTTTTATTTATTATGTATTTGTGGTTGGAGAGTAGGATTAAAATTTATTTTTTATTTTGATTTAATATTCAGAAACTGAATAACTTCACTAATAATTTCACTAATATTGTAATAATTTATAACAACTTGGCTGGGCATGGTGGCTCACACCTATCATCTCAGTGCTTTGGAAGACTGAAGTGGGCAAATTACTTGAGCCAGGAGTTCAAGACCAGTCTGGGTATCATAGCAAAACTCCTTCTCTGCAAAAAATCACCGGTTACAGTGGTGTGCATCTGCAGTCCCAGCTACAGGGAGGCTTAGGTGGGAGGATTACTCGAGGCTTCAGTGAGCCATGATTAGGCCACTGCATTTCAGCCTGGGTGACATTATTTCCAAAAAAAAAAAGTTATTTAATGATTTATCTCTTTAAATAATTTATAGATTCTTTAGGATTTTCCATGACCACAATCATATCAACTAAAATTATAATTTATTTATTTATTTTTATTTCTTCGAGACAGAGTCTCACTCTGTCACCCAGGCTGGAATGCAGTGGTGTGATCTCAGCTCACTGCAACCTCCACCTCCCAGGTTCAAGCGATTCTCCTACTTCAGCCTCCCAAGTAGCTGGGATTACAGAAGTGTACCACCATGCCTGGATAATTTTTGTATTTTTAGTAGACATGGAGTTTCACCATGTTGACCAGTCTGGTATCGAATTCCTGGCATCAAGGGATCCATCCACCTCTGTCTCCCAAAGTGCTGGGATTATAGGTATGGGCCACGATACCTAGCCTGATAATAATTTTGTGTATTTTTTTCTATTTCTTATACTTTAATATCATTTTAATGATTTATATCTTCTAACAGTTTATCTTCAGATCCTTTTGGATTTTCTATGAACACAATCATATCAAAAAATTATGATAATTTATGTGTTTTTTCTAATTCTTATACTTTAATATTATTTTCTCCCTAGTTTGAGGCTAAGACTTTAGATATAGAACCAAATAGAAGTGATAATGGTAGATCTCATTGCCATATTCCTGGTCCCAAAGGGAAACAAATTTCAGTGTTTCACCTTTTAATATTATGTCTGCTGTACTTTTACCAAAAATCTTTATCAGATTAGTGAAATTCCCTTTTATTCTTAGTTTCATACTTTCTTTTAATATGAAGTAATCTTGCATTTTCAAGCAAGTTTTGTGCCCCTATTAAGATGGTTTTTCTCCTTTACTTTTATTTTTTATTTTCTTTATTTTTTATTTTTATTTCAACAGTTTTTGAGGTACAGGTGGTTTATAGTTACATAGATAAGTTCTTTTGTGGTGATTTCTGAGATTTTGGTGCACCCCTCACCCAAGCAGTATACACTGTACCCAATATGTAGCTTTTTATTCCTCCTTCTCCTCCACGTCCCGCAAGTCCATTATATCATTCTTATGCCTTTGCATCCTCATAGCTTAGCTCCCACTTGTGAATGAGAACCTGTGATATTTGGTTTTCCATTCCTGAGTTACTTCACATAGAATAATGGCCTCCAACTCCATCCAAGTTGCTGCAAAAACATTATTTTGTTTCTTTTTCTGGCTGAGTAGTAGTCCATGGTTTATAATATACCACCGTTTATTTATCTGCTTATTGGTTGATGTGCACTTAGGTTGGTTTTGTATCTTTGCTATTTGCGCATTGTGCTGCTATCAACATGTCCGTGCGTGTGTCTTTTTCATATAGTGACTTCTTTTCCTTTGGGTAGATACCCTGTGATGGGATTGCTGGATTGAATGGTAGTTCTACTTTTAGTTATTTAAGGAATCTCCATGCTATTTTCCGTAGTAGTTGTACTAATTTATATTCCCACCAGTGATGGCAATGTGAAAGTACTCCCTTCTCGCCACATCCACACCCACATCTGTTGATTTTTGATATTTTAATTATGGTCATTCTTGCAGGAGTAAGGTAGTAATCTCATTGTGGTTTTAATTATCTCCCTGATAATTAGTGATATTGAGCATTTTTTTCATATGTTGGCCATTTGTATATCTTCTTTTGAGAATTGTCTATTCATGTCCTTAGTCCACTTTTTGATGGGATTATTTGTTTTTATCTTGCTGATTTATTTGCATTCCTTGTAGATTCTGGATATTAGCCCTTTGTTTGATGCATAGTTTGCAAATATTTTCTCCTATTCTGTGAGTTGTCTGTTTATTCTGTTGATTATTTCTTTTGCTGTGCAAAAGCTTTTTAGTTAGGTCTCATTTTTTAATTTTTGTTTTTGTTGCATTTGCTTTGGGGGTCTTAGCCATGAATTCTTTGTTTCAGTCAATGTCTAGAAGAGTTTTTCAGATGTTATCTTCTAGGATTTTTATGGTCCCAGGTCTTAGCTTTAAGTCTTTTATCCATCTTGAGTTGATTTTTGTATAGGGTGAGATGTGAGGATTCAGTTTCATTCTTCTATATCTAACTTGCCAGTTATCCCAGCACCATTTATTGAATAATGTGTCCTTTCCCCAGTTTATGCTTTTGTGTCCTTTGTCCAAGATCAGTTGGCTGTAAGTATTTGGCTTTAGGTCTGGGTTCTCTATTCTGTTCCCTTGGTCTGCATGCCTATTTTTATACCAGTGCCATGCTGTTTTGGTAACTACAGCCTTGTAGTATAATACTAAATCATGTAATGTGATGCTTCCAGATTTGTTCTTTTTGCTTTAGTATTTCTTTGGGTATGTGGGCTCCTTTTCGATTCCATATGAATTTTAGGATTGCTTTTTCTGGTTCTATGAAGAATAATGGTGGTATTTTGATGGGAACTGCATTGAAAATGTAGATTGCTTTTGGCAGTGTCGTCATTTTCACAATATTGATTCTTCCCATCCAGGAGCATGGGATGTGTTTCCATTTGTTTGTGTCATCTATGGTTTATTTTAACAGTGTTTTGTAGTTTTTCTTGTAGAGATCTTTCACATTTTCGGTTAAGTATATTCCTAAGTTTTTTTCTTTTTCTTTTTTTTTTTTTTTTGGCAGCTGTTGTAAAAGGGATTGAGTTCTTGATTTTTTTGCAGCTTGGTCATTGTTGGTGTATAGCAGTGATACTGATTTTTGTACCTTGATTTTGTACCCTGAGATTTTACTGAATTCATTTTTCAGATCTAGGAGCTATATGGATGAGTCTTTAGGGTTTTCTAGGTATACGATCACATCATCAGTGAATAGTGACAGTTTGACTTCCTCTTTTCCAGTTTGGATGCCCTTTCTTTCTTTCTCTTGTCTGATTGCTCTGGCCAGGTCTTCCAGTACTATGTTGAACAGAAGTGGTGAAAGTGGGCATCCTTGCTTGTTCCAGTTACCAGGGAGAATGCTTTCAACTTTTCCCCATGCAATATAATGTTGGCTGTGGTTTTTAAGTAGATGGCTTTTATTACTTTGAGCTAAGTCACTACTATGCCTATTTTTATTGAGGGTTTTTAATTATAAACGGATGCTGGATTTATCAAATGCTCTTTCTGTATCTAAGTTTTCCTCCTTTAATCTGTAAATATAATTATTTATATAAATCTGTTGCAGTTAAATGTGTTTCACTCTTGAGTAATTAATCTTAGATATGATGTACTATGATTTTTACATATTTCTGGATTCAGTAGGCTGAAGTTATGTTTACAATTGGTTACGAGTGAGCATGGCCCTTTAAATTTTTGTAATGTCATTGTTGGGTTTCAATGTCATTATACTAGTCTCACACATTTTCTGGGATTTTTTGAAAAGAATTTATATATGATTAAAATTATTTCTCTCTTGAATGCTTGGGAGAGTTTCCTAATGAAACCAAGTAGGCCTATAGTTAGTTTTAGTTTTTAAAATAATATTAACATGAATTCTACATTTTAATAAAATATAAAATACTTAGATAATATTTTTAATGTAGGCTCATTTTATCTAAATGTTTAATTTAATGGTTTATAGGACTTTGTAATAGACTTTTTTTTACTGTAGCGTTTTTTCTGATGTTATTTCTTTTTCTTTTCTGATGACAACTACATGTGCCTTCTCAACTCTTCCTTGTCCCGACGGTAGTAAATCTAATCAGAGATTTAACTATTTCATTAGCCTTTGAAAATAGCTGTTCACTGCACTGATCCTTTCAATTAAATGTTTGTTTTATTTTGTTTGCTCGTTTTCAATATTTGTATTATTTCCTTCCTTCTAATTTTCACAGGCTTGCTTTGATACTGTTTCTTTCTAACTTCTTGAGATGCGGTCTTGTTGTATTAGTCTGTTTTCATGCTGCCAATAAAGGCATACCCAAAACTGGGTAATTTATAAAGAAAAAGTGGTTTGATGGATTTACAGTTTCACATGGCTGAGGAGGCCTTACAATCATGGCAGAAAATGAAGGAGGAACAAAGGCATGTCTTACATGGCAGCAGACAAGAGAAAGCTATGCAAGGGAATTCCCTTTATAAAACCATCAGATCTCATGATACTTATTCACTACCACAAGAACAATATGGGGGAACTGCCCCCATGATTCAATTATCTCCATCTGGCCCCTCCCTTGACACACAGGGATTATTGCAATTCAAGTTGAGATTTGGGTGGGGACACAGCCAAACCATATCATTCTGTCCTTGACGGCTCCCAAATCTCATGTCCCCCCATTTCAATACCAATCATGCCTTCTCAACAGTCCCCCAGAGTCTTAATTCTTTTCAGCATTAACTCAAAAGTCCACAGTTGAAAGTCTCATCTGAGACCAGGCAAATCCCTTCTCCTTATGAGCCTTTAAAATAAAAAGCAAGTTAGTTAGTTCCTAGATACAATGGGGGTACAGGCATTGGATAAATATACCCATTCCAAATGGGAGAAATTTACCAAAATGAAGGGGCTACAGGCCCCATGCAATTCTGAAATTCAATAGGGCAGTCATTAAACTTTAAAGTTCCAAAATGATCTCCTTTGACTCCAACTCTCACATCCAGGTCATGCTGATGCTAAAGGTTGGTTCCTATGGTCTTGGGAAGCTCTGCCCTTGTGGCTTTGCAGGATACAACCCCACTCCTGGCTGCTTTCCCAGGCTGGTGTCAAGTGTCTGCAGCTTTTCCAGGCACATGGTGCAAGCTGTTGGTGGACCTGACATTCTGGAGTCTGGAGGATGGTGGCCCTCTTCTCACAACTCCACCAGGCAGTTCCCTAGTAGGGACTCTGTATGGGGACTCTGACCCCACATTTCCCTTCTGTACCACCCTAGCAGAAGTTCTCCATGAGGGCTCTGCCCTGCAGCAGACTTTTGCCAGGACATCCAGGAGTTTTCAGACATCCTCTGAAATCTAGGTGGAGGTTCTCAAACCTCAATTCTTGACCTCTGTTCACCTGCAGTCCCAGCACCACATGTAAACATGTAAACGTCCAAGGCTTGAGGCTTGTACTTTCTGAAGCAACGACCTGAGCTGTACTTTGGTCCATTTTAGCCATGGCTGGAGCAACTGGGATGCAGGGCACCAAATCCAAAGGTTGCACACAGCAGGGGGGACCTGGATCCAGCCCAGGAACCCATTTTTCCCCTCTAGACCTCCAGGCCTATGATGGGAGCAGCTGCTAGGAAGGTCTCTGACATGCCCTGGAAACTTTTTCCCCATCGTCTTGGTGATTAGTATTTGGCTCCTCATTACTTATGCCAATTTCTTTAGGTGGCTCGAATTTTTCCCTAGAAAATGGGTTTTCTTTTCTACTGCACTGTCAGGCTGCAAATTTTTCAAACTTTTACACTGTCATCTCTTGAATGCTTTGCCACTTAGAAATTTCTTCCACCAGATACCCCAAATCATCTCTCTCTAGTTCAAAGTTCCACAGATCTCTAGAGCAGGGGCAAAATGCCACCAGCCTCTTTGCACAGCAAGAGTGACCTTTACTGCAGTTTCCAGCAAGTTCCTCATCTCCACCTGAGACCACCTCAGCCTGGATTTTATTGTTCATATCACTATTAGCATTTTGTTTAAAGCCATTCAAGTCTCCAGGAAGTTCCAAACTTTTTCGCATCTTCCTGTCTTCTGAGCCCTCCAAGTCTCTAGGTACTTCCACATTTTCCACAGTTTTCTGTCTTCTTCCGATCCCTCCAAACTGTTCCAATGTCTGCCTTTTACCTAGTTCCAAATTTGCTTCCACATTTTCAGGTATCTTTACCAGCAGCACTCCACTACCTGGTACCAATTTACTGTATTAATTGGTTTTCATGCTGCCAATAAAGACACACCCAAGACTGGGTAATTTATAAAGAAAAAGAGGTTTAATGGACTCAGTTTCTCATGTCTGGAGAGGCCTCACAATCATGGTGGAAGCTGCAGGAGGAACAAAGGCAGGTTTTACATGGCAGCAGGCAAGAGAAAGCTTGTGCAAGGGCACTCCCATTTATAAAACCACCAGATCTCAGGAGACTTATTCACTACCATGAGAACAGTATGAGGAAACCACCCCTGTGATTCAACTATCTCCACCTTGCCCCACCCTTGACACATGGGGAGTATTATGATTCAAGGTGAGATGGAGACACAGCCAATCCATATCACTTGTTAAATTTAGTAATTTTCCTTTTAATGTATAAAAGTGTGGTTACAGTTTTTCCTCTACTATAATTGCTACATCCCACAAATCTTAAGATGCAGTTTTTTCTTTAAGTTCAAATTTTTAAAATAATATTTAACCTATGTGCTATTTAGAAATATTTCTTTTTTTTCTTTTTTCTTTCTTTTTTTTTTTTTTTTTTTTTTTTTTTTTTTTTTTGAGACGGAGTCTCGCTCTGTCACCCAGGCTAGAGTGCAGTGGCCGGATCTCAGCTCACTGCAATCTCCGCCTTCGAGGTTCAAGTGATTCTCCTGCCTCAGCCCCCTGAGTAGTTGGGATTACAGGCACATGCCACCATCTCCAGCTAATTTGTGTATTTTTAGTAGAGATAGAGTTTCACCAAGTTGGCCAGGATGGTCTTAATCTCTGGACCTTGTCATCTGCCCACCTTGGCCTCCCAAAGTGCTGGGATTACAGGCATGAGCCATTGTGCCCAGCCTAGAAAGATTTCTTAATTTATCAACACATAGGAATAGTTTTATAAGTTGATTTTTAGCTTAATTACATGGTGTTCGGATAATATACCACGTATGTATCTATTCTTTTCAAAACTTGTTGTCACTTGATTTACATATCAGACTATGGTCTGTTTTCATAAATACTTTGTGTGTTCTTCAAAAAAAAATGTAATCTGAGGTTTTGGGGTAGATGTTTTTGGGGAATGTTTTATGACCTTCATTTAGGTCTTTTTCTTTTTTCGAATCTAAGCCTTTTGTACTCGTTGCTGCATCTACTTTAAACGTTCTTCCCTCATACATTTGCATGACTGACTACCTCACTTCACTCTGGCCTCTACTTAAAGATGGTCACCTTAGAAAGATCATCCCTTACCATCCCATCCAAAGATACATCTCCTCTCTCATCTCCCTTTACCCTGTATTATTTTCCTGAATACACTTATTTATAGCTGACATTACATTATGTATCTATTTGTTTATTTTGTCAGTTTTCCTAACTGAAATGTAACCATCTAGAGGTAAGAACTTGTCTTGCTTACTGTGCTATCCTTAGCACTTAGAAGAATATCACATATTACTACAGTTCCCGATAAATATGGGTTAAATTATTAAACCAAGTATTTAAAAATAATACTCAAAATAGAACTCAGCAAATATATATGTAGGAGCCTTACGCTCATTGTTTTCTTCCAATAAATTCAGCAGTGCCCATTTAGGCCACAGGTAGGACTAGAGGATGGCTAAGAATGGAGTAAGAACTGGAAAATAAGAAGACCCCTGTAGAAACCTGCTTAAAGCAGGTATTCAATCAATACTTGCTGTCTGAATTAAACAAAATTAGGGAAAAAATAAGTGTAAAACTAAAAGGAAAGAAAGGGAGGACAACAGGAAAGATTAAGTTGTGGATTGAACAGGAGGTGACTGATAGAGAACATGTGTCTCTACTCCATTTTTTTCCCCAGGCCTGGCTCTGTCACTTAGACTGGAGCACAGTGGTACGATCATACTCACTGTACCCTTGAACTCCTGGGCTCACGGGATGTTCCCACTTCAGTCTCCTGGGTAGCTAGGACCACAGGCATGTTATTTTTATTTTTTCTTTTTATTTTTTGGTGGAGAAACCTGACTTCTTTCTTCCCACTTACCTGCTACCTCCAAAGAAAGAATAAATTACTTATATCATTAGCCAATACAGCAAAAGAGCTGGGTGATGGCAGAACTCAGCTCCTTCTTTCTTCCTTGAATTTTGACATTGGTCTTCCCACAGAGAATGCGCATCTTACCCTGCTCGTCTATGTGTTACATTTCACAGTGGCAGGCACTGCTTCTGTACGAGGAGACCTGCTATTGTCCAATGCTAGGTGGACAAATCTATTTAATTCTGGGGGTCTATTTTATGAAGTCCACTGTTGCTGCCTGCCCAAGTCGCATTCTCTACATAGCTCTATCTGTAATAATATAACTTTAAAAAACCTCTATTTTCTTAATTTCTTTGCTATCTCTCAATTGCTTCTAAAATTATGCAGAGAAGAGATATGTCCAACTATTACAGATACCTACAGCATAGTTTCACTAATATAAGGTAATTTTTTCAAGCAAGACTTTTACAATGACAGAAACTATGGATTTTTACGGAAAGAAAATCAGGCTGAGGAAACTAAGGGAGAAAAGAAAGTTTAGAAATTCATCCAATTTGCCATGTAAGCTTCTTGTCATTCCATTATTCAATTATGTCAAATGTCCTCAAGCTTTTTAGACAGGCAAAAGGAAATGTAGAGATGCAGCAACTGCTCAGCAAATTTTGACTGAAAGGGAAAAAGATGTCATGCTAAAGATGTCAGAAGGATTTACTGGAACAAATTACTGCTAAGGCTTGAGCTCAAAGTTGTCTTCAGAGATAGCCTATATTCTTAAGTAAGTGTGATATCCTTCAGAGAAGCTTGTGATCAGCTGCACTGGAGAAGACCCTAGTGAACTCAGAGCCATTAAACACAGGGTGCTCTATAACAGTTTAGATGAACACAACTAGAATTGAAAGGTCTTGAAAGTAAAATGAGACAGGACAACATCAGGTCATAGTCCAGGGTAATGCAATGCTAATGAGGAAATTGGGTAGGAAGTCTACTTCATGCATATTTTTTGAATTGAGACAATTCGTGACAACACCAAAGGTGATGATGATGATCAAAAGTGTAAAAGTAGCCAAATGCTATTTTTTTTTTTGCAGGGGTAAGATGGGTTCCCTTGATGGGAATCTTATCTTAGACATTCTGGGATCTTTTAAATACAGCAGAATTTGTTGAAGTGGTAGTAAACCCTGTGTCTAAATATGTAAGTAAATAATCAATCATCCAATAACAGATACTTCTAACTCTTACAGTGTGCCACAGTTTTCTTATTAAATATGTGCTTAACTGAAATGTTGCATGGATTGTCATTTTTTTCATTGATAAAAATCAATTCTATAATAAATAATGATGCTTTGGGGGAGTCTACTTTAGAAGTTATTGAGGGAAAATACATAAATACTTTATGAACACAGTATATAACTGTGGGTGCAGCACACCAACATGGCACATAGAACTTAAAGTATAATAAAAAATATATATATTTTTTAAAAAGTGAGATTTAATTTCCTTAGGTCATTAAGTTCTAACAAAGGTACTGTCTTTGTCCATTAGACCTTCTAAAACAAAATATCATAAACTGGGTGACTTATAAACTGCAGACATTTATTTCTCACAGATACAGAATCTGAGAAGTCCAAAATCAGGGCACTGGCTGACTCAGTGTCCAGTGAGGATCTGGTTCATGGGTGGAACCTTGTTCATGGTGGAACCTTCTTGCTGTGTTCTCTTTGGTGGAAGGGACAAACAAGCTCCCTTGAGCCTGTTTTATAAGGACTATAGGACATTATCCACTTTATGAGGGCTCTACTCTCTTGGCCTAATGACCTCTCAAAAGGCCCCATCTACTAATCCCATCACCTCGGGGTTTAGGGCTTCAACATATGAATTTTATGGAGACAGAAACATTCAGACTTTAGCAGGTACCATTTCCCTATGCTCTTTTTAACTTACATCAATGCTACATGCTACTGGCTGTTATCCAAGGGACAGATGATTCTCTCTCTTTCAAGAGTATGCATCTCTGTATTTGTTGCGAATCAGATCTCATAAAATAGATGCTTGTTTTTTACGAGTTGTGGACAATATCTGCGGTTTAATTACAAATCAGTCTAAGAACAGAAAATGGAATTGCAGATCAATTGAATAGAGAATGAGCTTCTGGGGCAAACCAGCCTATGAGCTATTTGTAAAACCAGCTTTTCCATTTTCCAAGAACCCTTTTCCTTCTGGCTCCTAGGAAGGTTGAAATAAAGGGAGAAATTAGCGGAAGATTGAAAAGTAGAGGGAGGCTAGAAATTATTGTCCCTCTGCCTTGAGCAATGTTCTTAATAATGGCTGTGCTTTCCCTGTGACTCAAGCTCCCACCCTGCTTCAGCCTTGGCCATGAGTCTGGTTCCTCTGCTTTGATAACACTACCTCCTTGTTATGCCTCTCAGGGCTTCCAGCTGCAGTTCATCTCTGGATTGGCTCCTGTTTAGCATCAGAGCTCTTCCAACGCATGTGTTACTAATCCCCTGTATTAAATTCTCTCTGCTTGATATATCTAACATTGTTCCTGTTTTTTCTCACTAGACCTAACCCCAAACACTCAGTGATGAGAATAAAAGGCAGAAGTGTAGTTGAGTAACTTAGCAAACAAACAAACACACAAAAAACAGGTGAACAGAAAAAAAAAACCCATAATTTTAAAATTATATTCTAGTACAAAGAGAGGAATTCCATGATTAGTTCAGTTGGTGAGTTGGAGGTTAACTCACCTAGCAGGGGCAAATCCCAGCCCTGCCTCGTAAGAACTCTGCAACCTTAGGCAAATTATCAATAGCTAAACTCTCTGCTTCAGTTTCCTCATTAGAAGAATGGTGTTTAAAACAGTAACATTGTCATATGCTTATTCTGCACATTAAGGAAATTATAGTTATCATTAAGGAAATTATCAGCAATGACTAGATCACGGAAAGTAATAAGTGTCCTAGTAACCCCTCTACTTCTTTAGTGTCTTGGTAATACTTAGAGTTTTCTTGGCCATTCTAGGGTTATTTAAGCTATATACAGACTTGAAAGTTATCTTCTAAAGTAAGGAGGTTCTACTGAGTGGATAGATGAAGCTATGGATGAGTAAATTAAATAATCATATGAATGAATAGAACAATGCAGAAAAGAATGAACAAATGCCTAAAACTTACACATTAAAGGTAAAATAAATGAATGAATTCCCTGTCCACAGAGACTATCTTAAGAGTCCAGTCAGTTCTTAAAATTCACTCTTTCTTGATCCTCAGAGGGAGACTGGAAAGAAGATTATATGCACCCAGTCTACTCACACTTTTTTTTGGATATTTAAACTTTTGCTCTACCTTTTTTCCAGTTATTCCACTCCCTTAAAGATACACCCTATAAATTCACTGACACCACTCTATTGCAGCCTTAACAGCTTTTAAAACCAAAAGTAGCAAGAACAGGAGGATAGAAGCCAATGTCAGAAAAATGTATTGTAAGGATTGTAACCAGAAAAGTTATTGGTCAATGTTTTTTTCTGGGATCACCTGTTCTCTGTGCCACCCCCACCCCATCCCCAATAATCCTGCTATTTCTCCAAGCATGTTTGACTCACCACTCTGTAGAGGTCTTGGCTCCTTTATTCCAGAAGACCTAATACAAAATTCCAGAGTTTCTAAAACCTCTGTGGCAGGTGCTAACAGATCTGGAGTTGTCAATGCTGAAATATTTTTCTCCTATGTTTAACTTCAGAGTTGGGTTATCAAAATATGTTCCCTGCTCATTATTTCACTGTTTCATGTTTCGCCGTACAGGACCCTTTAAAACTTGGCCCCAACTCCCTCATTAAACTATTTCTTACTGTTTTCTCCTAGCTCTTATTTCACCAGGATATCAGTATGAAATTACCTACAGGCGTCATACCGGATCACTCCTCCGTGCATTTCCTTCAGCTTTTCTCATCTTCTGGGACACTATTTACCAAAGTCTTCCTTTAAATATTTCCATCTCAATTTAGTCCTCCTGAGGGTTTCTCTAACAACATTTTCCTTCAAAGTGTGGGTCAGGTGCTTTCCCTTTCTACTTTCTTAGCATCTTACAGTGAACTCTATCACAAATTTTAACACATTGTTCTAAAATTCATAGTCTATAACCCCTTATAAATGTTAAGCTCCTCAAGGACAAGGACTAGTATTATTTCATTCTCATTTTTTAACTTTTATTTTAAGTTTAGGGGTACAATTGCAGGTTTGTTACACAAGTAAACTTGTGTCATGGGGGTTTGTGGTACAGATTATTTCATCACCTAGGTATTAAGACTAGTACTCATTAGTTATTTTTTCTGATCCTCTCCCTCCTCTGAAAGGCCCCTGTGTATGTTCCCCTCTGTGTCCATGTGTTCTCATCATTTAGCTTCCACTTACAAGTGAGAACATGTAGTATTTAGTATCTGGTATTCTGTTCCCTGACTGACAAACTGTGAGTGTGTAAGAAATACTTTTGTTCTCAAACCAGTTCAACACGTATGCCACATAATTTAGCCTCAGAGATTCGTTCCATTAATTTTTTTCTTATAATCTACATAATGTAAGCAATTGTTTTTGTTTTTATTCTACATTTGTTTTGGTCTAAATTATCTAGATAATTGCATCTGGAAAGGATAATTGCAGCATCTCATACCTGTTGTTTTAATGCCATGTTAGTTCCTTCCTTTACCTAAAAATCAAATTATAATGTCTATACTCTATCTAATTGAATTCCTGATGTTTCCCTTCCCTGGGAATGAGCAGAAGCATCGTTTTTCTATTATTTGGCATAAGACAGTAAGTGTTAGTATTTGGGTGAAGAAAGAGATGGCCCACCTGTTTCAGTCACTCACAGGGATCTTTTTTAGTAAGACTTCATTCTGGACACCTGGATTTTGCTTTTTTAGTATTTCTATGAGATATAGTTCAGTCAAGAGCAGTCAGTAAATACTGATCGATTAGTCTTGACTGGGCAACTACAGAAAAGACCACTTGACAGCTCACATGGTGGGGACCAGTTGTAGGTTTGGAGAAGCCATGTAAGAAGGGGACATGTGAGACACTCTACTCAAAGTCTTCCCTATGGTTTGAAAAGTTCATTTTGTCTCCCTCTCTTATTTAAAGTGAATTTTGTTGTGTATAGCTGAGGTTTACAACATGATGTTATAGAATACATATAGATTGCAAAATGAAGCAGATTAACAAATCTATCATCTCACACAGTTTTTTTGGTGACAAGAGCAGCTAAAATCTACTTATCTAAGAAAAATTTCTAATGTAATACAATTTTTTAACCATAGTTCTCAAGTTGTGTATTAGATCTCTAGACCTGTTCATCCTACATATCTGTTCCTTTGTATCCTTTGACCTACATCTCCCCATTTCATGCCCACTTCATAAACCACTGTTTTATGTTCTATCGCTGTGTTCGATCTTCTTTAAAACACATTCCACATATAAGTGAGATCATGCAATATATTTCTTTCTGTGTCTAGCCTATTTCACTTAATGTCCTCTAGGTCCATTCATGTTGTGGCAAATGGCAAGATCTGCTTTTTTTAAGGCTGAATAATATTTCGTTATATAAAATATATGTGTAAAATACCTAAATACATATTTTATTTATTCATTCATCTATTGATGGGCACTTAGGTTGTTTTCATATCTTGGCTATTGTGAAAATGCCGCTGTGAGCATGGGAGTGCAGGTACCTTTACAAAATAACGATTTTTATATCCTTTGGATATAAATCCAGAAGTAGGACTGCTGAGTCATTTAGTAGTTCTATTTTAATTTCTTCAAGTAACTGCATACTATTTTCCATAATTCTGTACTAGTCTACATTCCTACCAACAATATACTAACATTCCCTTTTCTCCACTCCCTTGCCAACATTTGTTATCTTTAATCTTGTATGTAATAGTCATTCAAATGGGTGTGAGGTGACATTTCAGAGTAGTTTTAATTCGTATTTACCTGGTGATTAGTGATGTTGATCACCTTTTCATGTATCTGTTGCCCATTTTTATGTCTTCTTGGGAGAAGTGCATCTGTTGAGGTCCTCTGCTCATTTTTAAATCAAGTTATTTGCCTTTTATTATTTTAATAGTGCCACCAAATATATTGTTTATCCAGAGATTCCCTCCATTTCTTAACTCTGCAGAGGAAGAGGGTATTCTGCGTGTGGACTTCATGGTAAAGTGTTTCCTCTCTTGCAGGTTTTCCAAGGGAAACAATACCCAGCCTTTTTAGCTACCTCATATTTTATTTATTAGAGCAAATGACTTCAAATTACCTGACTTGTATTTACCATTGAATTTCAGTCTTGTGGCCAGTAGATAATAATTACCTACTTGCATGCAACTGTGTACCTATAATAAACCTTTTTATCATCATTCCACTTGTCTATACAGCCTGACAGGAGAATTCAAGTGCTGAACAATTGTACAATTTACCCAGCTTGTTAGAAGTTCTTTATCTTTTTAAAACTACTTGCCATGCCCCAAGTACCGTCATATGTTGAAGTTGCTCATTCATCTCCTTGGAGGGAAAAAATAAATAGCATAAGATGTGTGTTTGTTTGATGGCTCATCAACCAGGCTAAGATATTAAGATATTTTGGATTCTGAAGAAGAGCAGAGCCCAATCCTTTGCCAGCTATTTATGTAGTTGCTTTAGGAAATGCGAAAAGAGGGAGTAGAGCATCTTAAGAGGTAAAAACATCAAAAAGACTCCTAATACTAACCCATTCATTTACCATCTGTAAAGCTTATATACTTAATAATTAAAGTATCTCTTTTTTAAAAAATGGCACATGTGCAGGTTTTTGATAAAGGTGTATTGTGTGGTGCTGAGGTTTGGGCTTCTATTGATCTGGTTACTCAGATAGTGAACATAGTGCCCAACGGGAAGCTTTTCAGCCCTTGTCTCCCTCCATTCCTCCATTTGGAGTCACCAGCACCTACTATTCCCATTTTATAAAGTATTTCTTAATCTTGTAAAAGCCCCTCAAGATATGTAGTTTTTACTACTTGTTTTAATAAACAAATTTTGACACTCAAGCAGGTTAGTAACTTGTTCACAGTTGACCCAACTAGGGGATAATATAACTGATATTCAAACCCAGGTCTGTCTGGCTCCAATATTTCTGCTCTTTCCACTTTAAGTTTGTTCTCATTCTTCTTCCCTTTGCCACTGTATTCATAAGCCTCTATGGTACAGGTGGCTTTATTCATATGCTACACTGTGGCATCAAAATAATATCCTGTAACCTCATCCCATGCTCCAAACTCTTATTACACACTTATTACATTAAAACGGTGCAAAACGGTTAACTCAGCACCAACAAATAGTCAAATCACAACCAATGTTATTTAATCATTTCTGAGATTGAGGACCCCCAACCTCCTACATACCTGCTGACTTCCCCTGACTATGCTGCTAGATCTCCAGGACTATTGAGCGACTCTGCTTCAAATTTCATTGATACCACAATCAATCACTGCTCATACGCTGCTTCACAGAGATCTTTCAAAGTAGCTCATAGAGTCTTTGTCTTAAAAATTAGCAACATGAATCCCTAGCCTTCAGAGCTGCTTTTTGGTTTTTTTTGTTGTTGTTGTTGTTGTTTTTTTTTTAGAAATGTGTTTTATTAAATCAGTGCAATGCTGTGTAGTGTATCCTTTCATATGGAAAGAATGACATTCCTCCAAATGCCTGGAAAATGTTTTCTGTACCTTGGTGCTCCTAAATAACATTGTCAAAAAGAAATGCTCAGTAAAATAAGCAATCAATGTCTAGCATAAAGATAAGTCCATAAGTTATTGAAGAAATAAGCATGATCCGTAGGCAATTGATTTCTTTACATTGAAGAAAGTTCATTGAAAAAGAAATGTGCAGGTGCTTAGACAGGAAGTTCTCAGGACAGTCTCCCCAAATCCAACCATCTTTTGGTGTTGTGCTCCAAAGCTTGAGCTAAATACAGGGGTTTGTTTTACCAGCTTGAAGCCACTGCATACTGTCTGTTCCTCACCTTTGCTATTTCACATCACATGGGATGTTCCCAAAGGCCAGTAAGGCCCCTTTTCTTGATCCTAGTTCTGTAGATTCACTCCTACATTTTGTCTTTTTTATAATATATCATTTTTTCATGCTCTAAACTGTGGACATTTTTAGTAGTTTTGTCCATTGTGGAGTCAAAATGATTTCTCATATTTTCTAAGATTGCTATGTAAAGTGACTAGAAAGATGAATCTCTCCATTGAAAACCAGTGTAATTGAACCATCTAGATCCAGAGTAGAGAGGCAGATGATGAACAGGCTTCTGCCAGGCACTAGAAAGCTGGATGCATTTCACAGCTCACAGTGCAACCCTGCTCCTGAGAACAAATGAAGAGTCACAAGTCTGTGAGACAGCAGTAGCAGGATGGTTTCAGACAGCTGAATATAATTACCCACCTTATCCAGAATGTGAAAGTGAAAACTAACAGCTGTTGAATCATGAACTAAGAGAACTCTTCTAGCCATGCATGTGCCAGGCACATACTATTTCATCAAATGCAACATAGCAAAGTCCTGTCTAGAATTATAGTAAAAATGGCGGTCCCTCAAGAACCAGAATGTATCTCAGATCTGCAACCCAGTCCAGACCATTTATCCTGAAAAAAAGACCTGCTCTAATATTCACCTATGCTACTTTATTCACCAGTACACTCTCTTTTTTAGTCTAGTTCTTCCGTTTCTCTGCCTTCTTATTTCAAGGAAAGTCTTCCTGTTTTTTGCAGTCTTTTAAGGCAACAGTAAATCTTCCTGTCAAAATCTTTTCTGGCTATTCCATATGGCTTTAGCTTCAGAATCGCAAAACCTCTGCCCACAGCTGTATAAGGCAAGGTCATTTGCCCATTTCCTCATCAGTAAAATGTGGACTATTGTCTCCAACTTTTAGAATTGTTGTAAGCATGAATTGATACAACATTTGTGTAATGTTAAGTACAATTTCTGTCAAGTAGTAGAGTAGTTCTATATTAGTTTTCTTCCCTCAGCTCTGAGAACACAGAACCTGAGTGAGTTGCCCATTAAACACTGATTTGATAATTAATTGAAGTGTAGTTGTTAGCCTAGAATCTGTTTTCCCAATATAAAATGACCACATTTCTTCAAAATATCCAGAGATGAATTATTTGCAAGTCTTTTTTTTTGCATGAAATGAAGGGAAGTCATGAGTAAATCTAAATGATAAACTATAGTAATAAATCTAATTGTACAATTGAGAGATGACAACTGATATGGTATAATACCATCAGGTATGCTAGGGAAATTTATTCTTATCTTGATAGGCAATTGTCTTTATAGGAGACACACAGAGAAGAGAAGGAGACAATGTGACCACAGTGGCAGAAATTAGAGTAATGGGGCCACAAGCCAAGGATTACCTGGAGTCATCTGAAGCTGAAAGATGTAAGAAGTATTTTCCCCTAGAGCTTCTGGAGGGACCATGGCCCTGCTGACACCTTGATTTCAGACTTCTAGACTCCAGAACTGTGAGAGAATAAATCTCTATTGTTTTAAGACACCAGGTATATGATAATATGTTACAGCAGCCACAGGAAACACAAGCGACTCTTAATTTTGATGCTCTCCACATTATATAGGGGGTCGCTTTTCACTCTCTTTAATTACAGTTATTTTTAGGTCTGCTGTACCTGTATCCTCTGCATTTTTTTCTTATATGCTGAATAACAAAAATGAATGATGAGCACTCCTTTCTTGGACTGCAGCTACCAAGATGCTCTGTCATTGTTATGGAGAGGCTATTCTGGGCTTTCCTTTCTTTACCTCTTCAGGTGATGTCCCAAGAGCCTGCCAGCAGCTCCTACGCTTTCCATTGACTTTGTCTACCTGGACTTCCCTGGTCTGCTTTGCTTGTCTGGTTGTGAATCAGAGTGAGGCTGGAACAGGGAAGATCTTGGGTCTGTCTGTCTTGCTCTTTCAACAAACTGCCATACAATTTAATCATCATCAGTACACCTATGAGAATTAATCCATAGTTGTTGTCTGGACAATGCACAGTTCTGATAAATAAGACATTTCAATCTTAAACCTTTTGAATGAGCACATACTACAAACACATCATTTGTTTCAGAAATGGAAATATTTATGGTGGCTGATGATGCCTTCTAACAGTAAGGTAGGACGCTGATGTTCCACTCACTTAAGAAGCAAGTGTTCTCCTTCTGGTAGAAATGAACTAATTACTAGAAATACCCACATTCATACTTTGCTGAAAACACAAAACACTAAATAAATTCTGGCGTTAGGTACCAATAAGTGCCATGTAATTACAGTGAATGAAAAATGGGGGAAGAGTGCAGTTAGGATAAGGAGCAGAGCAATTGATTTATTGCCCTATAACATTTGGAGTATTACCTATCTTCTAGACTTTCCAGTGGCTCGAAACCAGGTCTGTGACAAATTGATCCCATGGGTCATATGAGTCCATAGACGTGTTTTGTATGGTATGAATTTACTCTTTCAAACCTGGATGAAAAATGTAAAACTCATATCACACATTAAAATTCAAATTTATGGCTTTTTTTGAAAAATTGGAAAGACTGAGCCTACATTCTCAACTGGCAATAATCAGCTAACAATCAATCAATGGAGACCTTTGAGGTATGCACTCTTATTGATATTGCAGTTTTCATCACTCCCTCCATTAGGGACTTCTTTAAATCGCATTGTCCCTTATAATTTGATATGTTAAAATCTGTTCAAAGCCTCTGTGACTCTGATTTCTAGTTTAGTTGCCTATTTATTAAATAAGTCATTTTCAAATGTTATATATGAAATTAGGTTAAAAAAAATTCCCTAGGAATGCCTTGTTCACAAGGAATCAGCTCTGTTTCCAATATTATTGAAGGTGATTTGATTTTGCATTTAAAAGAAACATTACCATTTCCTACACTTAAATTCATTTTGCTCATTACATTATTAAAACAACAGTGCTAAAATAGTATAAAAGTACATAAATGTCCCTCTTAACGTTGTACATTTTTTATCATATGAGATTGGCATGTCAACTGCCATTTAATCTAGATAAATGTTCATTTCCATGTGTTGAAATGTTTCTGATATTTGGCTTCTCAGTTCCTAAAATATTGATTTGCTGCCTCAAAAAATAAACCTTTTATTTTTTAAAAATTTAATAACTCCATGTGTTGAAAAGTTGCTGGAAATTATATAAATATCTTTTCTTTTTCTGGTAACCTAAATCATTTCTACCCAAAAGCTTTGCACTATATGGTGGACCCCAACTTGGAGAGTTGACTACTATATTCTAGTGCTGTTGTAGTAGTGGGGGTAGTTGTTACTGTTTCTAGATCAATCAAACAGATTCTCTTCTTCCTCTCTGTTTCATTATCCCAATTTGAAACTATAGTATAAAATGACATCACAGTATTGAACTAGACAACTGATTATGATCACAAAGGGCAAGAACTAAGAAATCAAATGAGGGTACTGAAGAGGCAGCAAATAAGTGTAAAGGCTCTCTTTTTGGTAGGTATTTTTCGAATTTATTTATGGGCATGTTATGTCAATTTTTATTGCTTTATGATAACTAAATCTACATGTTAAATTTCTAAAGGAAAAGATGATATGTTTTTATTCTTATATTCTTCCTAGGTACGTAATAGGAATTCCGTAATGTTTACTGAATAGTAATTAAATATGAATTAATTCAAAGCTAAAAAATAGATTGTATAGACATGTAAGTCCCTGAAAGGTGGGTGAATAAATGTGTAATTGTTTAATAGGTTCCCATTGATCTCAGAATGAACATGGGACTGGCCATCTCAGGACTGTGGGCTGCAACATCTACTCCAGCCTTCCTCTTCAGCCTTGTATCATCTGTCCCTTCACTTACTGGCTTCTGGATCCACTCATGACCTTTAACACACCGCACTACTTTCCACCTTGCAGTCCTTTGCACTTATTTCTTTTGTCTGGAGAAGTATTTCCACAGCACTTTGCACGTATGGCTCTTTCTCATTCTCCAGGTCTCAGCTTGCCTATTATCCCCTTAGAGAGCTTTTCCTTCATCACTTCACCCTATATATAGTGAGATTATCCAGTTCCTCCCCAATTTATCACTTCACAATTTTTTCCTAGTATTAATATAGCCAGTAGTTGTGTTTCTCACTTGATTATTTTCTAGCTTATTGTCAGTCTTTTACATATGAGGCTGCAAAAGCCATAAAGAGTAATTTTGTCTTATTCATCTCTGAATTTGCAGAGCCTACCACACTACCACTGAATTAATAAAATAGTAAAGGGTGAATGAATAATAAAATCATAAAACAGGCAATATGTATTGCCTCTTAATGCCAGATTTTATTGTATTCTGAGGAGTGTGTGTGTGTGTGTGTGTGTGTGTGTGTGTGTGTGTTCTAATCCTAAGAAAAGAAGTAGTTGCTTTTGGAAAATGTTTTTATTTTCCCTCAGTTATTTTCCTATAAAGCATAAGGTTGGGTGATTTGGTAAATGGCTCATTGCTATTATGGGTTTAGATATGCTATATGGTCTTTAAATACAAATGCTTCACATAACCCATTACCAGAATTTTAACAAAGCAAAGTCACAATCAGAAGGGACATAGAAAAAAGACAGTAACAAATACTACACCTCATCCACGATTGTCTTTTAATGTCATCCATTAAAAAGGATTTTAGAAAGCTCACTTGGAATTGAAATGTGGAAACACATTTGGAATCCTTAGCAGAATGGCACAGGGAAAAAAGTGTGGGTTGGGTGGTAGTTATAGGTCTATGACTAATGAGTAGTTAACTCTGCACAAGTCACTTAACCACTTGGAGTGCTAGTTTCCTTTTTTGTAGGAGTGAAGGTGAAGAATTAGGTCAATAGCTTTCCCGCTGTGCGCTGTTGAAAGTTGTGAGCTGTGGTGCAGTGTGTGAAGGTGTTCCAGTTCCAACACCCACACCAATCAGAAAAACTCTGCTTTTAGTCAATTTCCACATTGAAGGACTGAATACGTTTTGATTTTTAAAATGAGTCTCATGCTTAAGAATATTTGAAAACCACTAGAGTGGGTTTCCAATATCTCCTGATAGCTTTTTGATACTATGAAAAATTATGAATTCAATATTTGAAAGACTTAATTGAAAACCCACTGTATGGAAGGCACTATGCTAAATACTGATAGATGAAGACTGTACCCAATTAGTATATAATCTAACCTGTAGCCTGTAGCCATATGTTTGTAACCCTAATTCAAAGCAAATGTATTCTGAAAGTTCATACCAGTACGTAAGCACAGATCTATAAAGTTCAGAGTAGGGGAAGTTCTGGGAATGTGCGTACATATATGTGTGTGTATTTATATATATATATATATATATGTATGTATGTATGTTACATATGAGTAGATTTAAATATAAATGTAGGACGCACGAATATATATTCATATATAGCATATATAACAAATATACAATATTATATGTAACATATATGCACACATATATATTTGTATGCGACCTGGATGTAACAAATGAGGCAAAATTGTGTTCATTAGATGCATCTAGTTAATGTGTGGAACTTTCATCTTTCCTCATATTCCACTGAATCACAATGCTTTTATGCTATTAATAATAAGATTTAACATGAGATCATAGTTCTCCAATCCCTGACATATTCAGTTACAAATAATTATTGTAAATGTCTTTGTTTTTTTCAGCAAAAATTGAAAGGATTTTTTTAAATTGTTCTAAATATTTTCAAGAAGTGATATTAAAATTCTCTTCAAGGTTTCATTTAGGGAATTAAAATAAAACAGATGTGTTCTAATTTACCATATTATATCAGTCTTTGTCAAATGTAGTATTTAAATTGCTGTTATCATAATTCAATACATAAAATTGATTTTATGTAGTGAACTTCATCTTCACAAAAAATATTGGGTATCATTTCCACTGGACAAATACCAATGAATAATAGTTGTCTAAGTGTGTAATTTTAAATTAATAATTTGGCTAATATTTGATATTTAAATTTTTTTAGCATGACTGACTTAACAAGTTAGGTCTTTTTTTAAGTTGATGAGTGAATGGGAATCCACAAACCAACTTAATTCAGAGTAATGAATTCAAGAGCTGTAGGTATCACAAACCACTGAGATGTGATTTCCCTGAAACTACAACCCAAGCTTGAATTCTCAGCTCAGATAAAATGTTATTTGCGCATTTTATTCATTTTGTAAAACTTAATAACTGAAAATTCTTAAAAATATGGCATTGGCTCAAGTGGAAACATTCACTGTTCTAAAATAACTTCTGAGTATACAAATAGATTTTCTTAAAGGTGTCTCCCTCACGTATATGAGAGGCAATGTAGTTTAGTAGAAAAAAGCACTGAACAGGAATTAGGAGACTTGATTACCAATCCCAACACACTGTAAATCAACTAGTTCTAAACAAATTAGTTGACTGGAACTCCTTAATTCACACTTCTGTAATATAGGGACAATACTTCTGACATGTACTATGATTATAACTTTATTAATAACTAACTGTGATGCTTTATAAATGATCAAGTACTACATGAATCTGACACAAAGGTAATTTTGCTTTCAAAGCCAAGAAAGGCTTTAAGCATTGCTGCTTCTAAATTGTGGGTTAATTTTTTTTTTTTTTTTTTTTTTTTGCAAAAGAGACAAGAGTTCTCTTTAAAATAATTCTTTGTTTTTGGTCCTTCCCTTCTTTGTCATACTTGGCTTCAGCCTGTGTAAGCTGAATGAGTAGGCATTTAAGAAGGTTCAACACTTTGAAATGTATGTATAATGCAATTGGACCCTACATATATATTTTCATCAAAACATTTTACAAGGATCTCAGCACTAAGTATACAGTAGATGGGACAAAAATCACAACAGGCAACTTTATTTTAGAATTTGATCCATAAATCAACAAAATAAATAAAAGGAGCTGAGTCTCTATTATGTTCGTACACAAAATAAGCCAAAAAATACATCAACATTTACCATGAGATCATTTAAATGTGTTTGCAAATGATCTGATAAGGGAAACATGATTTACAACACGGGAAACTTCTTTTAACAACCATTGACTTAAATGGACTGCACTGTAGGTCACCTAGACTAGGTTAGCAAGAATGAGCAAAGTGGTAGGTCCAAAAGGCAACCTCTAAACACCTTCCTCAGATGGAAACTTTGGCAATTGTCTGTGGTTAAAAAAAACAAAACAAACAAAAAACCCAAACCACCAATTCCTATTCTTAATCACGTTGGATGGTCATTTTGTCCATTCTTCTGCGATGAGTCCATTTTAAATACTTCAGTTATTTTGAAGACACTCCAAATCCACAGAACAACAGACTCTTCCATTCTGTACATCAAAGAAACATGCGTTAGCCAGTTGAGACACAGAATATAAATTCATTAGCAGTCTGCAATTTTTATACTCAAAATAAACTGCTGCATTTTGAGACAAACTTCAAGTTTATAAAACTTCAAGAAGTCGTATAAAAATGACTAGAAAAACTGCTAGGAAAAAAACTAGAGAAAGAGTAGAAAGGAAGGAAGGACTGACAGATCCTCCAGGGTACTGCTCACTGGGATTCTGCTAGCAGTGCAATTTCACACACCACCTGCACTCAATCCCTGCTTAGGAGACCTCCCTGGGATTTCCAACTTTTCACATGACCTGTTTGCTGTACTTACTCCAAGTGAGATTCTTTCCATAAATCCTAAAAGATAGCAATTTGTCATTTAAGAAGCTATTTGAAAGTACCCCTAACAATCTGCAGGCGAGTCCAAGATGGGGTCCAGTAAGGTTTGCATAAAATCTCTCATGGTTACTATGAAGGGGATAGTGCATATTTGGGTATACAAATATTTTTAAATTCATTAAAAATTAATTTTATGTACTAATATAAATATACCTTTATAATTCCATATAATAATCAAATAAGTAACAGAGGTCTCCATGTATCCTGGTCATTTAGTTCCCTGGAGCTGAAGGTACAAATGGGACCATGGATCATTTTCTATATGAGGTCTGATAATATCCTTTTTCTGTTGGGGCTACATCTTAAGATGATACTTTCCCAGAAAAAAAATCTACATTTATAACAGCATAAAGAGGCAAGTTGGGAAGCTTCCACTGATGCCTGAAGCTGAGCCAAGGTTTGATGGGACCAAGTAGACTCCTAGCTTTAACATGTTTGATCATGGGAATCTTAAACAGATGTTTTGGCAGAGATTTGACACTAACTAATGATTGTTCCAAATCAGCTACCACTCCAGCTCTTCATGAGCTTTGAAGGGAGAGAATGGTCAGTTTTTTAATCTTAATGACACATGAGGATGTCCATGAAAACTCCTCCAAAAAGACAGGGAAATAATCACTGTTAATGAAATGCTGTAGCAAGAGCTGCAGGTCCCCACCTTAGGCACTCTGATAATTAAACAAAACAAAACAACTTGAGAGGACTTTTTTCCCCTAACATTGATGGTTTAATAAAAGAACTTAGAAACTTTTCCAGGATGAAAGGAAGTTGACTGGTTTTCTTCCTTCCTCCCTCTTTCCCTCCCTCCTTCCCTCTTTACCTCCCTCCTTTCCTCTTTCCCTCCCTCCCTTCCTTCTTTCTTCTTCCCTTCCTTCTTCTTTTTTCCCTTTTTATTTAATATGCAGGTCAAAAGAGCCTAAATCGGCCATAATTCAGCCTAGAATCAATTGTCAAAATTCTGTAGTTCAAAGGCAGGAGCAATTCTTATATTTCATGCCCATTTGGAATTTGCCTTTTTACAGGTGCAGCTATGATATATTCACACATATTAAATTCCTATCAGAGGTAAATTTATGCCAGAGTTTCCACCATGTCTAGTGAACCTGTGCATTCAAAAACATCAGGAGTGGACCTCCTGCAAGTGTTTTCTGGCAATCGTTCAAGGCTTCAATATCCGCAGAACATCCCATTACCTTGCATTTACAGGTTGTGCAGGGAGATCCAGCCATCGTCCACACTGAGCCACTAAGCCTTGAAACACCATAGCTGTCCAGGCAAGTTTTTCTGATGTCATAGGCGATGTTATCAGCTAGGCAGGGATCACTGACACAGCGGGGACAACACTCCCCTTCTAAGATAGCTGTGTACTCACAGCTCAAGTTGGGGCAAGTGAGTGGCCAGCAATCTACCTCTCCTTCCTGTAGAGGAAAAGCAAAAAAAGTCTCATTATTGTTCCTATGCATAATTTTATTCCCAAGTCATATAAGGGGAATGAGAGCACAGTAATTCTCATCACTGAATGTTTCTAGTTGACACCATTGAGGATATAATATACTTCCTCCTTGAAGACCTACTACAGGTCTCACTTCTTTCAGAATGCTTTTGCCGACCATCTATACTGCAGTACACAGAAAGATCTAGGTGAGCTGCTTTGTGTGCCAAGCACAGCCTATAATTATTTTAACATGATACTTATAATCATATCATAATCAGTACAATTCCACATTAAGTTTTGAGCTTTCAGGCTTTGGGCTTTTTACTTGCTATCATGTTTAGCACAGTTTTGGTCATTAAAGGCTAATAAATAAATTATAAGATACTGTCTAGTATATAAAGAGCAATGAGTTTCTCTTAAGGTCAAAAGCAGAACCTGAAGCACTATAATATTTCAATGAGATTTAAAGTTAAGATTGGGTAATGTCAAGAGAACCATTTCAGAATGGTTTTGAATGTAACATGTGTCCACTGAACTTTCTAGATTGCAGTTCAAATGGAGCCTCTGCGTGTCTCAGCATCTGGCATCTGTGGCTTCACTGAGCTGCCCACAATAAAATTATTTCACTATGCATCTTCTTCCTCTGCTATCATGAATTACAATCTATGGCATAATACTTCACAATGTATGGTAACTTGTTTAATTGTTCAGTCATCTCCATAAGACTATGGGCTTTGTGTAGGTATAGGCCATGTGTATCTTGCTCACTGTTACATCACACAAAGTCTGGCACATGAAAAGTCTTGACAAATATTTATTATGCATGACCCACATTATTCTCAAGTAATTCATAAGTTATATGTTTAACAGCTTCAGTTTTCCTGAGAAATATTCATCTTAGGGGCTGGGATGGAAAAGGATATACTTCTGAAATTCTATTTATGAAAATTTCATGCATAAAATTAATACCAATTCTTCTGGATGCCTGATGATTCGTTTCTTGGAAAAGAAATACAATTTGCTAGTCTCATAGGGAAACTAATTCTACAGTTGTATTGATTTGTTTGTCCTTTGGTGGGAGTTTTAAAAAATGACTACAATTTTTATTTATCTGAGTCTTACTTCTCAGTTGTAGGAGTGATTAAGAAAGACATATTCTGTTAAGATTATCTGTACATTCACCTGAAGATTTTAAAAAAATCTGATGGAAATGTAGAGCATAATTTATCTGAATGCTTGTTTTCATATAGTACCCACAAAATGAGAATCATTCATGTCAGCAAATGTTAAACTGTGGACACCCAGCTAATAATATCCATTATGAATCAACTCAGAACGTTCCATAGTTGTGACTTCACATATGGGACATCACATTCCATGCCAATGTGTCCTAAAAGTCTTCCCATTGCTAGAAATCGTTGTGATATAATTTGAAACTGAAAGAACCAGGTCAAGAAATTAAGCCTTTTCTGTGGACTTTCTCAAATCTAATTATTCCATTAGTAGCCCTATATTAATATTTATAACAACCTTCATTTTTTTCTTTTTAAACATGTAGTATCTGAAAAGATTTTTCAAGGTAGGAAGTATTAACAATAGTCACTACCATACACTAAGTACCTTCTCTGAGCCAAGTACTGTATTTGTCCTTCTTACATATCTTGTAATCTTCATAACAGCTCATTCTTTCCCTCAGATGTACTCACACACCTGTATCCACTTGAGGAAAGAATAGTAAAATGCTAGGACTTACTCAAGGTAATCATGTTAAGCTAGCATGTGGGAGGACCAGGTTTAGATTCTAGGTCTCTATAATTAAATCTCCAATATATCTACTATATTTTGTTACCTCTTATATTGAAATCTTTAAGGGTTATGGCACAGAAATGAAAGATTTAGCTCTGTCAGGACTACAAGTAACTAGTCAAGGTTTTGAAAGCTTCCTTTCTTGCAGAGATTTTTCTTGATCTTGATTTCTTATTAGTAATAGCTGTAAACTGTCATTGTTTGGGTCAAATCTGTCCCATAAATATGTGCTTTTTACTTTGTACAGTGTTTCAAATACAACCTGAATATCTTTAGTCAGAGAACATGACCCTTAGCCAATGGCCCCCCAGAGCTCCCTGTATAGTATTATGAAAAAAGGGGAACTAGGTCCCACAGACAACTGAATTTGTAACCTCTTTCAGAGTAAAGGCTCAATGCCCTGTAGGAAGCAAACATACCAGACACCGACATTGCTGACAGCTATGGGTCCAATTGTCTCCACTTCGATACAGCTTGTGACCATTTTGGTCTAAACATTGACTTGTGACCCTGGTGTCACATTCTGGGCAACAGAAAAGGTCAGCACTTGGATTCTGGCAATCACAGGCCGTCCGTCGGCAGAATATCTTGCCATCCTGTTTAGAAATGAAGTTAAGGAGATTTCATCATTTAGGACATGATGAGCAGCTACACTATGAGAACTGAACTTCTTGGATTCTTAGTCATCCCCTGGCCACCTCTCATTCTGTTCAAAATTGAAGCACGCACGTGTGTTCACAGAAACATACCCTTTCTTTCCCTGATTTTGCTTGCAGAGCAGAAAAAATAAAAATAGGAACATTTCTAAGTTTAACAAAAAGTCAACATGTTTTTTGAAAATCTTTTTCAAAAGGGTTCTTAGAAATCATATTTCTAAGTAAGAAATATAATCAGCTAAAAATGCATATATGATCAATAAGTCATTTGAGTGGAAAATCATGCTCCTGTATTTCCATGATACCACTTAACATGTTCAAATACATTCATCTAACTATATCCCTGTCCCAACTGTGAAAGGAAGTCTGATTATGCCCTTTATACAGAAGAATTAACTTAAACCCAGAGAGGCTAAACCAGTTATCCAAGACGGCATAGGTAGGTAGTGATTCTCCAAGCAGCACCACCAACTGTTATGGTCTCAAAATCTTCTTCGGCAAGACCGCCTTAAAGTTGTGTACTACAGGGGGGTATAATCAGGTGCCTCTTTCCACCTTATGGCAGTTCTCCATATTGTAAGCACTGTACAATTTTTGAAGTATTGGCTCTGAGGACTCATAGTTATAAAAAATTGAAAGTCAGCAGCACTTTAGCAGTAAGATTAAACATTTTGCAATGTGTCTTTTTTTATACATCTGTTGCTTACAGTAATTTCTTAAACAATGTTCTTCATTGCTGAAAATTTAAGGTAAGACCTGTCATCACCATTCATGGTTAAAACGAATTTGTTGAGTATTTTAAAAAATCAAAGAGTCTCAGGGCTGGAAGGTACCTTAAAGAACATATAACTAAGCCTCCTGACCTACAGCTGAATCCTCTTTACAGCAGCCATATTCAAAAGTGTTCAAGTCTGTGCTTGAGGCTCTCCAGTCTTGAATTCACCACTATGGAGAGACTTTGGTGTGCATCTCTGTACATGTTATAATGTAAAAAATCAGACTTCTCATTACTTCTATCCATTGATCTGAATCCATATTTTCGGTAATAATAGAACTCCAAACACTTTGTCATATTTCAATTCTTCAGTTTTTAGAAGACAGCTCTTATGTATTCACTGAGATGTTTCACTTCTGGGTAAACACCTCTAATTTCTTGACCAGTCCCCATCATTTATAATCCTTTCACTGTCATAGTTGCCTTCTCTTTCAACAGTTTTAAGTATATATCATCATCATCATCATCATCATATTCTACCATACACTTAATACTTATCTTGTGTTATATATTGTGCAGAGGCATTTACATGCATGATCACATTTAATCCTGATATTTTGTGGAATATGAATGTATATCTCTATTTCTCAAATGAGGTAGCTGAGAGACAACTAAATCGAATTATTCAGTAACGGTCTTTGAAGAAAGAGTGAATTGAGTTTCGTGCTCACCTTTTTTTAAGCGTTGTACTTTCTTTAATGCAGGCTTTTTTCAATAAAGTCATGTGCTACACAATGAAATTTTGGTCGCTGACATACTACACATACAAAGGTGATTCTATAGAATTTTAATGAAGCTGAAAAATTCCTGTCACCTAGTGACATCACAGCCATTGTATAATGCAGTGCATTACTCATGCACGTGTTTGTAATGATGCCTTTGTAAACAAGCCTACTGAGCTGCCAGTTGTATAAAAATATATCACCTACAGTCATTTACAGTACATACTGCTTGATAATGATAAATGGCTAGGTTACTGGTTTATGTATTTAGTATACCATCTTTTTCAATCACTATTTTAGAATGTATTCTTTCTACTTATAAAAAAAGAGATAACTAAAACAGCCTCAGGCAAGTCCTCAGGAGGTATTCCAGAAGAAGGCATTGTTATCATAAGAGATGACAGCTCTGTGGGTATTACTGCCCCTGGAGACCTTCCAGTGGGATAACACATGGAGGAAAATATGGAGGTGAAAGACAGTGATATTGATAATCCTGACCCTGTGGAGACCTAGGTTAAGATGTGTTTTTGTGTCCTAGTTTGAAAAAAATGTTTAATACGTTTTAAAAAATTAAAAATAGAAAAAGATTATAGAATAATATAAAGAAAATATTTTGTACAGCTGTACAATGTGTTTGTGTTTTAAACTAAGTGTTATTAGACAAGTGTCAAAAGTTAAAAAAATTAAAAAGTTTATAAAGTAAAAAAGTTACAATAAGCTAAGGTTAATTTATTGAAGAAAAAAATTTGGTGTAGCCTAAGTATACAAGGTTCATAAAGTCTACAGAAGTGCACAGTAATATCCTAGGCCTTCACATGCACCCAACATTCACTCACTGACTCACCTACTGCAACTTCTAGTCCCATAAACTCCAATCATGGTACATGTTCAATACAGGTATACCATTTTTCATCTTTTATATGTATTTTTACTGTACCTTTTCTATGTTTAGACATACAAATACTTACCACAGTGTTACAGTTGCCTACAATATTAAGTATAGTATCATGCTGTCTAGGTTTATAGCCTAGAAGCAATAGACTATACCAAATAGCCTAGGTGCGTAGTAAGCTATTCCATCTAGGTTTGTTTAAATATACTCTATGATGTTGACACAGTGAGGAAAAAGCCTAATGACTCGTTTCTTAGAATGTATCCCTGTCATTAAGTGATGCATGACTGTATTTACTTTCTTTGAATGAACCATAATGTTGGCCAATATTGAGCTTAATGAAGACTAAAACCTCATTAAGCCCTATCTCATCTTGTGCAGTTGGCTGTTTAGGGGCAGCAACTATACAACTTGATGTTTATCTCTGTTGCATTTCATATTGTTAGATCCATTTCATCTCTCCTTCCTGTCATAATGTTTTGCAAATGCTATTTGTGTCATCTACTATAGCTCACCCTCCTTCACAGCTTAGTGACATCTGAAAACTTGATGGACTTGCCCTCAGGGTCTTTATCTACTTTATCCATAACAACGCTGAATAATCAGACAGAGCTTGCTGAGATATTTAGTGTCAGCTAAAGTGGAAACCTTAAAAGCTTTATATTCTTTAAGGAGAATTGAAAGGAGACATGCCAGCTGCATATATAACAACAGGTTGAAAAATACATTGTGTGCATTGGATCTTTTACTGTACAAATAACAAGAAATCATGGTGTTCCAAAAATATCAAGAGATGAAAGATTATACACACACATATACATTTGCATGCATATGCAAACGGGTACATAGAGAGAAAGCAAGAGAGTCTATATTTTAGCAAGTGAATTGAATCAGAGAATCCAGCTAGTCAGGACAAGGAAGTGTACTGATCCTAGGAATTTTCCAACAATAGGTCTTTGGTTTACAGCTGATATATTTTTAACTCATATTTTTAACTCATACTGCTCATATTATTTTAACTCACTAATATATTTGCTTGCGTCACCATGGCCCCAAATGACTCCCTGAAGACTTACTTTAGCCAACAAAAACTAAGCAAAGTAATGATAGCTACAACATAAAACCATTTGATCAGCTCAGCTTCCAATGGCACACTATCACTCTTCCCAAGGGTAGAAGGATCATGCCTTGGGAACCAGCGTGGCTGTGTCTGCGGCCGGCATCAAACAAAGGGATAAATTCTTTCAGAAGAGGTTACTGCACAACAGTCTATGAGACTCGATAAGAATGTCAGTTTTCTTCTCGCGTGCTGATTAAAAGAATGAATAAGAATAAATGGATAGCCTCCAGGGTTAGTACAAAATAAAGCAATTTCACATCTCATCAATTATGTGAAAATGCCAAATAGGACCCTCTTAGCTTCTAACATGTTGCAGAACAATGGCAATGTTCACTTTCCCTTTGAATTACAGGGTAACTGTCAAGAAAATCATTTTTAATAATGAAAATGTCACAGGTGGCTCCATTAATACAATGAGAATGCCATTACAAAGCATCAGCTCACAGAGCACAATCGCACTAGAAACTAAATTTGGGGAGAGTATGGATCCCACTGATGATAAGTAATCCTTTTGTCAGAGATCTTTGAGGCTCTTTCTAGAGCTTGATCTCTATCCCATGGGTGGTTTGAACAATCCCGACTTATATGCCAAAGATGTATTTTCGCAATCTTCTGCCACAGAAACTGTTTTGATGGAATTCTATACTGCAAGTTCAACGATAAGCAATTAATTACTATTGTAATAGTTAAAATGCTTCTGAATTTTAAAAAGCAGGGAAACAAACTTTCCTATCAAATAAAAAATATATTTTTTTCTTATGCCATGGAAAAATTATAGGTTTTTTGCTATTAATTATAAATTTTAATACTGAATAGTCAACACACTGATAGATTTGCTCCAGATTACATAATATCACTCATGTTTTTTTCTGCCATAGAGTTTTGAAACTTTTAAATCAAGAAGGTAGACATAGGTCAGATTATTTCTGTAAAACAGTAATATAAACTTTGGGTTGAAAACTGATGCCCACGGTCCAAATTCAACCTGATGCCTGTTTTTGTAAATGAAGTGTTATTGGAACACAAGTTCCCTTGTCCATTTACATTTTGCCTGTGGGTCTTTTTCACACTGCAATGGCAGAATTGAGTATTTGGGACAGAAGCTTTATGGTCTACAAAACATGAAATATTTACAACATGACCCTTTAAAGAAAAAACCTTGCTGATGCCTGATATAGACTATGAAATTAGGGCTGGTGATCTAGACGCACCTATTCTACTCTCTCACATACAAATTGAGCTGTGATTTCCAATCTTTTTACAAAGTATTAATTTTGCTTTCAGGTCACAGCCCACAAACTAGTCCCTTAGTCCTAACACCTGGGGTAGAAAGACATTTAGCAGTCATTTTATCCAGTTATCTCATTTTAATGAAGAGGAAACTAAGCCCAGAGAGGGAAATGCCTTTTCCATGTAGAAAACTAATAACAAAACAGAAACTTATCCCTAACCTGAACTTTCATAACAATGATTTTTCACTATGATGCATCTTTGCATCATGAGGAGGCTAGGGGATAGAAAAAGCTAATCTTAGATAAAGTGATATCAGAAGGATTCTTGGGGCAAAGGTTTTCAAAGTGGCAGCCCTCAAACCAGCAGCATTACTATCTCCTGGGTACTACTGAAAAATGCAAATTCTTGCACCCCCACCCCTCCCCAGATCTACTGAACCAGAAAATACTGAGGGTAGAGCCAGTGATCAAAGTTTCACAAGCTCTGCAGGTGATTCTGGTGCAAAGCTTCAAAATCATTGATGGAGAAACAACATCACCCAGTCAGATGGGGAGGTAGCATGGTGTAACATTCAAGCTCCTGCAAAGACAAAGCAGGGTTTTGAACTGAAAGAATTGGGGAAACAGAAAGAGACACCCTGTTCCTTTACAGGACCCCTAGAGTTTTGAGTGCCAAATGAAACCTACCAAATAAGTTCCTCTTTCCAAGGAAAAGAAACACAATCTTGCAGCTTGCACAGCTAACTCCAACCATCAAAACCACCATAGATAAAATATTTATAATGCTGCTATTGGGTTCAAAGAGCAAGGTAAAGCATTTTTATGAGCAGTTTTCTGGAATTCAGAGAGGTTACTTCTATCCTGGCCCCAGGCACAGGCCAGACTCTTCCCTGGTTGCTTCCTGTGAGTAAGTGCGATTCTTAGGAAGGCAGGACCAGTGTGCTGACCGCTCCTTGTAGATCAGATTCTTTCCTCCTTGCCAGTAAAGGGATACATGAGTGCTTTTGAGAGTGTCCCTGGCATGACCATCTTCAGTTCCTGGAAATAGGTTTATATAAACCAGGTCAAATGGCCATGATTCCAGGCAATCGCATGGAAAAGGTCTTCTCCACTTTACCTTTCCTTTCCACAGTAATTCGTCCCTGACTTTATTATAACATGGAAGTTTACTGGCTATTTACGGTATCCCTTTCCCTACTCCTCTCTAACCCCCAGAAAAATTCAAGAACTAACGCTGCTCAAGTCTTTAGTATTATTGTTTTCAAGATGAATGCTACTCACATTTTTTAACTGTATGAAATCATAGAAACACTATCTGGCCGTCATAATTTGCTGTCTTCTTCCCACTAGATTATCCAGTTACTACTCATAATAGGATAGGTATAGGTATAAGTGTACATGTAGGTATAGATGTAGTAGCACACAAGCCCAACTTGCAGACCCTGGTTCTTATGCTTATCAATGGCACCTGAATCCTATTCACCTGAGAAAATGGGCAGCTATGTCTCAAACTTGTTAGTCAGGAGCTTCTTTTTTGCCCAGAGAATAGGGAAGACATTACCACAGACACTAAGTCTCTAGCAACATCAGTCATCAGGACCCATTTTTCACTTCTGCATTTTCTCCCATTAGATGTTACTTCTCTATCCCTCTTTCAGGTTTTCATCTTTACTCCTCTGAACCTTTACCTCAGCCTAAGTGATTTCTTTCTCGTTAGCGTTTATCTGCTCAGGTCATCCATCATGCTGTCAATCAGACCTTGATTGGGCCCTGCCAATTCCAAATGTAAAATCTCTTATGATCATTTGCTGCCCACAGGATGAAGTCTAAATTCCATGGCCTGGCTCTGTCTTCAGCCTTAATCTCCCAGCTCATCAGTGACTATACCCTTCTTGTACTCTTTTTGCTCTTGATATTTTAAGCTCATCATTCACTTCATATTTCTAACACAACATACGTTCTTATACTTCTGCATCTTTGCTCTTACAGTTCCCTTTTGTTTGGGATTCACCTTCTCCTACATCTCTACTTGATTAAATTCCTCATCCTTTAAGGTCCCCTTCAAAGATCACATCCTCTGTGAAAGGCTTTCCCTGTTCGCTTCTGCATCTTCCCAGAGTAGAGCATTCAGTCGTCCCTCAGTATCTCTGGGGGATTGGTTCGAGGACCTCTGCACAGATACTAGAATCTGCAGATGCTCGAGTCCCTTAAATAAAATGGCATAGTGTTTGCATATAACTGCATAGTATTGCAAACCAGCTATGCATATCCTTCCATATGCTTTAAATCATCTCTAGATTACTAATAATACCTAATAGGATGTTAATGAAATATTTCATTATTTTCAATTTGCATTATCTTTGTTTTTTAAATACTTTTGATCTGAGGTTGGTTGAATCCAAGAATGTAAAACCAACTATGCTTCCCCTTTCTGCGTTACCACAGCAAATTTTTCATAGCTCTACCATATATGACAAGTGGTTGTTTGTGTATCCATTTCCGTCTTCATCTCCACGATCTGCAACATAAACACAACTACTCATACTAAAATACTACATTTCATGGAAACGAATAAGCTGGGGATGTCACTACTTTCCCATGTAGCACAGGCAGAAACTAAAGATGTCTTCCTAAAGTCCTGGACAAATTTATGAATGGAAGAGCCACAGATGGGTATCTATGAAAAGAAGCTGGCCTGTAACCAAGATTTAGGGATCAATCTGAGAAAGACAACCGTTTTTCTTCTGGGTTTCTGTGGTTTAAATAATGCTGCAGGGACATAAGTTTTAAGCTGTGCAGCAACCTTTCTGTACCTAATTAACTAGGTGGTCTAAAGATGCACAAAAACATTGTCACTACCAAGGAAGTGCATAGCACTAAACAAAAGCCCAAATCCATTTATGCCAGCCTAGCTTCATCATTGAACTCTATTCATCCGTGGACGTTTTTCAAGGCCTTTTTTTCAATTACCATGAAACACTAGTAGCTAACCTGGTGTGCTGACTCTCAAAAGGGAAAGTAGCCTTTTAAAAGAATCTTAACTCTACTTCTTTCAGCAGTAAGCCTTGACCTTTTGTTGGTTTGTGTAATTCTGTTGTTGCATAGTTTGATGGTATTTAAATTTGAAACATCAAGGATATGATTGAAAAGATAGTACTTTATACCCCAACCTTGGTTTTATTTCTTAGCTTCCAAGATGATGCCATTACAGTCATCCATTTGGATGTGTAAGTATTGGAGATATTTCTTATCAAATTGAAATAGAGCACTTTCAACTTCAAATAATAGAAACAAATAAGGAAGGCCACAAACAGTTCATTTTATAATGGTGACTTACAGAATCTGATTTAGGATTCTTAATTGAGCTCCTAAACCAGGCTCTCTTCCTCCTCCACAACCTCTGGGAAACTGTGCTATGAGTACATGTAGAACACAAACAAACAAAAGATTTATGTACAGAAATCTGCCTGTACTTTATTCAGAAATTGGGGTGGTTTGCAGTGAAGGTGCATCATATTAACAAAATTAGATTACAAGAATTGCTTATCCCCTGTGGCAATTTCAGTCTAATTCTCGTAAGACTTTGGAAACACTTTAGGATCCAAAACAGAATAATCAATTTAGGTTGCTTGGATTATTAACACAGTTAATTAAAGAAGCTCTGGGAAATTTTCAATGATTAGTAAGTTTCCTGCTTCATTATGGCTTAAATAAAACAAAAACTGAAAGAAGAATTTTACTCTCATACTAGTCAAGACTCCACTAATGTCCTTTGCCTATTCCCCAGGTACTGGGGACCTAGAAAGCCCAAAAAGGATATGGGGATATGTAATGATCATCCTCAAAAGTTTAATAACACAACATTTTCTTGAAATGATCTAGCAAAGAATTCACCCCGATTCTGCTGGCTGAATGGGAGACCTAATTGCCATCCTCTTCCATAAAGAATTATGGAAATATTCTAGCCCACGATGAGATTTTTCTTTCTTAAAAATTTTTGCCCTTTGAGTCAGCACCATGTAGTTAAATATTATACTTAATAACTTCAAAACCCCTTGAGGGAATGTCTCACCAGTCACTTACATACAAGGAAGTCCATGGAATCTAGTTGAAAGTTGAGAGTCGAAAGTCTGAGTTGAAAGTCTGAACTCAGTCAAGTTAGATTTCCAGTTACCTAATTAGTTTAAAATACACCAATAAATATCATCTGTAGAGTGTTACAAGACATCTGACAAGATGGAAAAACTATGAACTCTGAGCCAAGCAAGTGGAGTTCAAGTCACAGCTTAGACATTTATATCTCTAATATTTAGGGCAAGTTACTTTATCCCATGGAAATTCAGTTTCGCTGTCTTTTAAAGTAATGTTGTAAAAGGTAAACATGCTGCTGCTTTTTTTTTAAATTTCAGGGTGGCTGAAAGATAGCAAGTGCTCCAATAAGGGAAAACAAACCTAGATTGGAGTGTGGGAAACTAGGTTTAAGTGAAAGGGGAAAAAACAGGTGTTGGAGGTAATGATCTAGCACTTATAACATGGCCCTCCTAACTAGGTGTCCCCAGGTCTGTGAATGTGTGGCAGGTGAAGGCAAGTGGATGAACTGGATGATTTCTTAAGGCTCATTTCAGTTCTGTTTCTTGGGAGCACACTGGGAATTTATCAGGAGACTTGGCTCTCTAAGAGGCTACTAAGCAAGTAATTTCTCTTGGTTCCCATGCCCATAAAGCTCAAGATTAAATAGTCTCATCCCAACAGACATAGACATACAAGGCAAGAGCTACAGTAGAGCAATAACAAAGGAAAATAAATAGGCAAGATCAATAAAATAAAAAATAAAACACAAAGAGATCAAACACTTTAATAGATCCATTTTGCAAAGCATAAAGCAAAACCAAATGATGACAGAATTTTATTTTCATAAGCATTAAACTCACTCCCAAACAACTTCATATAAGGAATGGCCCATCACTGAGAATAACAAAGAAGACATCAATTTCTAAGAGGCCTCATACTATCATTATCATTTGTTAAAAATGAAAATTCACCTGTCTCAGCACTGGATGCAAGTCTATTGGCCTTGCTTTTCTAGATGATGTCATAAAGTGAGCAAGTTCATGCAGGTGGTTATTTTAAGCAAAGAGTAGTTTTAATCAGCAAGTTTGTATAAGTGTGGGATGAGGGCTCATTAAAACTCTCACCCAACCAACCTTAAAGGCACTGTAGGCTTTCAGTGGGAGGACTATCATTGGCTTTTCTGCCCTGCTTCCCCTTCCCTGAAGTTCCTGCTCAATCTCACACCTCACTTTCCACTAAGAACACAATCAATTCAAAGCAGGTTTCCCTACCCTTTAGCATCATCATTAGCTGTAGTGTAGGTAAGAACAGACGCCTCTTTGGGAACTACAGTCAACAGCCAGAGGGAGAGAGGTAGGGAGGCAGAAAAGTGAGGGAAGAAGAGAAAGAACAGTTTCAATTTCTGCTGCACCACATCAGCCTCACCTTGCAGGAGCAGACAGAACACCTGTCTTCTTTCAAGGTCCACACCTGGCCATTGCGCTTCAGCCCCCCTTCATGAGGACAGTCACCAGAGCAGGAGGGCCCAGAGGGGCAGAGACAGTCAAAGCCCCCTGCCAGGTTGATGCAGGCAGAATCGTTCCAACAGGTGTGAGTTCTTAAGGCACATTCATCGATGTCTGCAATATAGGAAGCACAGAGGCTTAGAATCTAGCCAAGGGAACTGAGAACAAACCACCATCATTTACAGCAGCATTAACTAACATAATTGACCGTTTACCTCGTGCCAGGTACTGTGCCAAGCTATTCACACGCATTATCTCATTTACACTGCAAGTCAGTTCTGCTCTGTGTGGGAGGATCTGTCCTTATTCCTATTCTGCAAATAATGGAGCTGAGGTTTATAGACTTAAATAGCATGACCATTGTCATACAGCTAGTGAGTGGCTGATCTGAGACCCAAACCTACAGCTAGCTGCCCGACTCCAATTACTAAAACATCCACTAGCAGTTAGGAAGTTCTCTTAGGATATTCTTAAGAACGATTTCATCCAGAGGCCATAAACACTGTTAATTCATTAACAGTATACATATACCCCCATGCAGATCTGAGTCTTTTAGAAAAGATGTGAATATATTAGCCACTGAGTAGGAACAAGTGGGCAATTTGGGCAACCTTGAGACAATTAGACTGCTCCTAGATCCTACCACCAAAGTTTGAAGGAAGTGGGAACAATTCTTGGTAGGTGCCTTTTATAATCAAAGTCTTACTATCGTAATGGCCAGGAGAATATTTGCCCATGCATAAAAAATAATATCAGAGCTACATGGATGGATGCTGATGAAAGACATAAATATACTGTCCTGCTCTTTTATTGACAGTAAGAATGGAATAAAAACATAAATCCAGTCAGCCCATTCTGACATTTAAAGCTTGAGCGACCTTAACAACATCTCAAACACAAACCTGTCCAACCCTGGCTTAAGTCCTTCCCCAAAAGGCGTTCCATTACCTTACAAAATACCTGATTCCACCTTTGAATAACTCTTTTGAAAATGTCTCCCTTAAACTGAGATGAAATATATTACTGAGTAACTTCTACTCATTAGTAGAAGTACTGAGACTTAGTGTCTGAGACCATTCAGGAAGTGTCTACGAGTTTACTTGGTTTTAGTCTATCTGCTATGTGCAAGTTTCTTTGCACATCATGCAATACAAAGTAGATGACATTAAGAAATTCTAATATTTCTAGAAGACACTTTTTTTCCAAGATCTACTTTTTGGCTTTGTCTTACCAATATTAGTTTTAGTCAAGACATTTCATTAGTGAACAATGATTTCTCCTTTGAAAATTACAGAAAAGATCTCAAATTAAGATGCCTGTATGCCAAGTCAACTAAAATCAAGGCTCACTATATCTGCTCACTGTTACTAGTCATGCACACCCCATTCTAAGTTTATTTCTATTTGAACATATTGTGCTCCTTTCATATAGCCTCTCTTATCTCTTCAATCTTCTTTCATTTCTCTTATTCTTCTCAACTAAAAGGAGTTTTAAATGTGGGAGTATGGTGACCAATGTTTGAAACCAAGCTCTTACTTTTTAGTTGAGTGCTTACTATGTATTAGTCATTTTACACATAACAGTTGTATATTCTTTGACATGCTACTTTGTTTTTCTCTCATTTATCTTCTATATACACTATACCCACCCAATGTATGGTCTTCCAAAAATTTTAAACCCAGCATAGCATATAAATGTCATCTAACACTTCAATTGTTATCTTGTGTGTCCCCTCCCTTTTCATTCAAAAGCAATGAATACAAAATTTCAGTTTAACAGAAGGTATAAATTGAAGAAGATCTATTGTCAAACATGATGACTGTAGTTGATAACAAGGTATTGTATTCTTGAAAATTGCTGAGAATATTTTTGTCACAAAAATAAGTGTATAATGTATGTGTGTGTGTGTGTGTGTGTGTATATATATATATATATATATATATATAATGTAGCTTATTTAGCCATTCCAGAATGTATTCCTATTTCAAAACATCATGTTGTATACCATAAATATATATAAAATGTATTTAACTGAATTTTTTTAAAAAAGCAATGGGAAATCCACAAAGAGGCCATATTGTTTCCTGTGAAGCAACTGTGTCTTAAAACATGTTTTTTCTTATTATGAGAGTATTCTCTCTCTTTACTTTTTCTTGGCCTATAGGGAATAATATAAGGTATAAATTAATTAATTGATAAGCACTTTCCTTCCTGTACTATTTTCACTCCTACACAGTCTTAAAAATTCAGGTTAAGCATCACCATCTCTTATATGGCAAGACAGTCACTACAGATTTTTTGTTTTCTCTGTACCTTATGCACAATTCTATCCTTGCATTCACCTCTCAGGAGTTACATGTTTAATATGTCTACCTCCAGAGAGAGTGAGCTCATTGAGGGCAGACAATAAATTTTATTTCTCTTTCTCTCCCCAGTGCCGAGTATAACAGAATACTATATGGATGTTCAATTTATTTATTCGATTTAACTTTCTTAGGAAATCCACAGACTGAGACTATTATAATGCCTACTTTGCCAAAATTCGGTCTCTAGAGTGTTCAATAAGCATAAGGCATAATCACAACCCTGCCCTTCAGGGAACACATTTTGTTGTTGAGTTCTCATCTGTGAAGGCCCTTGGGTCTAATTTAAAGTAGAAAAAAATACAGCAAATTAGTAACCATATTGGAGAAGGGGCAATGCCCTGCCCCTTGCCCAGGAAAAAAAAACATTTGATTTTCTGTCAAACGCTTGAGAACAAGAGCAGAGGAAGCATTAACAAATGGCTCCAGAAATTGTCTGGAAGTATAATTTCAACCCACCCACCACCAGTGGCTACAAAAGGGTCTGTAATTTATGGCTTTCTCTAAAATAATCTCTAAATTGACAACTAATGCCCGGCTATATTATGCTTTTAAAATATTTGGTTATTTGGCATTTACAAAGTTGCAAATATATTGGTAGTGATTTTCTCTCATAAATTAAGAAGCCTGAGCATAAAGATAAACATAGCTATTGTGCACAATAAATACAGGGCGCAAAACCAGGATTTGCTTTCACTTCTCCAGAATGCAAAGATTTCACAGTTGAATATAGGACCATATTGCCTACAGAGTTCCATGTAATTGCTTTACTTATGATACAAAAATCTAATTCTGCTTCCATGCAATTTAACAGATTTATGGAAAGCCAGATGTTAGCAATTATGGAAACCAACATTATTCATATTCTTAGTAATACAGACCTGTTTGCTCTGCACAAAGCCAACTTAATCTATTATACATATCCCAAGGCATCCAACGGGAAGAGGCACCCTATTTACATATTGCAACTGTTGTTCTGTGCTGAGCAAACACAAAGTTATTCACCCATGAGACTTACCCAAATCATCAGACAGGCCTCCCAATGACAAACAGGCAATGAAATAAAAATTAGACGAAGTATTTGAGTATTTCATACTCAAATCTATTATCATTAGAACGTACTTGTTTTTCTTATTGTAAATAATGGCTGACTGTGATCTCTCTGTGTTTCTTCTTATAAATTCATTATTCAAATGCTTCATGCTTAAATGAATTTTTTTTCAATAAAATTCCATGGCTAAGCTTGCATTTGAACTAATTTTCTTGCATTAGCATTTTCACAATTTCTGAAAGCTGTTATTATTGTACTCATTTTTGCTCTTTAAAAAAGTCTAGTTGTATCAAGTCAATCTGCTTTCATCTTTGATGTGAGGTTTTTAGGTTACTTGGGCATGTAAGAAAGTATAATTCAGAGATGTTTAGATCAGCAGCAATCAAACCAATCCCAATCTACATGCAATTTTCCTCCCCTTCAAGACAAATGGCTCTGCAGAAGTTTTAATAGCATAACCACTGTATTAGTACTTGCCTCGGGAGCTAACACATCTACAGGTTGATTTCAGAAATCAAAGGAAACATTTTACCAACAGTTTGGTAACAGGTTAAAGGAATGAACTTTTTCATTACTCCATATTCTTCTTTCCTGAATAACTTTTACAGCACAACTAGTCTTATTTTCAAACTCAAAACAGGTGATGTGTCAGAAAACAAAATTTTACCTAGGGTTGGAAGATACAGCTGTGTGTGTGTTCCTACTTGGAAATCATTATGAGTGGCTCAGAAATGAGAACAGAGCTTGGGGGTTTATTAATGACAGACAAACTAGAGCACAGATCCCTCTCCAATAGCTAAAGCAGTATTGGTTTTTTTTTTTTTGTTTTGTTTTTTGTTTTTTGTTTTTTACAGTGGCAAATAGAAAATTATGGGGGGAAATATACACATTACACATTAGCAAAATAAGTAAAATAATCAAGTAGCAAAATCTGAAGTCTGATGTAACTTGCAAAATAAAAGACTACTGAAATTTGAACCTGCACAATAAATTCAAATCCAGGATAAGCGGTGGCAGCCATGCTCTATCATGTGCTGGCCATACCACACTTGGATACTGTGTTCCCTTTAGCACACAGACTATGAAGAATGAGGTTGACAGTTAGAACACATCAGAAGAGATCCATTAGCGTGATGAGGGGCTCAAACTCATCTCACTTTGGCAAAACACAAGATGTTCAGTCTGAAAAGACAAAGACTAAAGGAAGAGGTAAGTGAGCGATAGCTTCATCTATTTGAGATGCTGCTATGTATCTTTCAGGAAGAATTTTCAACACCCCTTTAGCATTAACTCTTCACTCACTGTTCCAGCCCCAAATCTTTCCTGAGTCAGGAAGAAACCCTTTCCTATGGTGTTCCCTTGTTTGGTGTATAATTTCGTTACTCTGCAATGAATCTTCCCCTTTCTTTTAATTAAGGAGACTCTCTCTTTTGACAAAGGAAAAATAAAACACGTTTTGGCTCACTATTTCCTTGATCCAGATTTTATTTCCTAGTATCTACAATTAGCAGCTATCCCCATTTACTCATTTTCATTCTCCCCTGAATGTGTGTAAGCTTCCGTGGGACCCTCTTCTCAAAGGCTAAATCTTGAAGTCTCTCATAACCACTTGTTTGCAAAATCATCGCTCTTGCTTAAAAATATTATAACAAATATTGTTATTATTTCAGTCTAAGAGTTCTCTCTGTGACCCTTCTGGAATATAATATTGCCCTCTTCATCCTATTACCTCTTCATTAGTCACTAGTACTCATCAATGAGTAAATGAATTCCCTGCATATTTATTGAACATCTACTGCATGCCAGATACACTGCTAAGTGCTGCAGATACAATGGTCCAAGAAGCCAGATATAGTCCTATGAGTATTGACTTTATAATTATCTCTAATTAAAAAAAATTATTTACCTTTCCTAAGTTTCCATGTCTGATCCTTTCTTCTCTTTCTCCTTAGTGGAAGAAGTATAGCATACCAATTGAAAGCTTAAGCTTTGTAATCCAGAAACTGTGGATACCAGTTTTCCTGGCACTGAGGGAGTTTCTGCGATAGTTGACTTTCAGCGTTAAAACTGAGAAAGTTCCAGCCACATAGGGACAAGTGAGTCAACTTTGTCCCAGTCCCATCCCTGTAATTTATTACTTGTATGATTCTAAAAATTTACCTAACATCTCTGAGTCTTGGTCCCATTATGTGAAAAATTTAGATAAAAATATACCCCATAGAAACATCTGGGTAAATACATGATATGCTTGTCATGTAGTAATTGCTCAAAAATGATTAGTCACTATTATTGTTGATCTTGTTCCTATTGTTTCCATAATTTTTCTCTCATAGATTTAACCTCATTTAATGAATTCCACTCTCCCATCTCTTCAGGACAGATACTTAAACATACTCAAATCTGCACCACCAGTCCTGATCTCTTATGATGCAGCCAGCCCACACATTCATCGATTTGCCAAGGATTTCCATGTGAATTCTGAATTCTCACACGAATTCACATGGGTTTTTTTGTTTGTTGTTTGTTTGTTTAAGACAGTCTCACTCTGCCGCCCAAGCAGAAGTGCAGTGGTGCTATCTCGGCTCACTGCCAGCTCCTCCTCCCAGGTTCAGGCCATTCTCCTGCCTCAGCCTCCCAAGTAGGTGGGACTACAGGCGCCTGCCACCATGCCCAGCTAATTTTTTGTATTTTTAGTAGAGACGGGGTTTCACCGTGTAGCCAGGATGGTCTCGATCTCCTGATCTCGTGATCCACCCACCTCGGCCTCTCAAAGTGCTGGGATTACAGGTGTGTTCACATGGTTTTGATTAGTACATTGGCTAGCCATACCCAGAAATGTTAACATTAAATGCTTTCTCTGGGCCTTAATCTGATGTTAAGTGAAACGTGTGGAAAAACAATTTTCTTACACTCCATGAACTTGCTTTGGTCACTAATTACATTTTATTTATAGGATGTACAAATTTAGGTGTTTTACTGTAGATGAAGAAAAGTTTCTTCTAAATTAATCAAGTTGGTTTACTTTCTGCTATGAACAAGTCATACTTCTTTAGTGATTAAATCTGCTTAAAATCAATACAGTTCTAACCAGCAGAGAGAATAAATAAAAAATCTATAAATATTGAAATACTTGCTGTTTAAAGAGAGTTTTACTGCACAGAGGCTACAGTATTGATGTCAACAACCCATGATTTATATGTTTTTATATATCTGCTTACGAGTAGGAGGGTGGTTTGTATTATTGCTACAGTCTACTAAATGACTAATACCAGGCCATACACATTCCATTGTTATAGCCATTATATTGTTTAATGTCTTTAACAAAATTTCATCCTTTGATGAAAAGAATTACTTTCCCTGCATTTTAATTTTATGCTGCCTACGTCAGCTTTATGTTTTCTTGCATGCTTAGCTGTAAGCATTCTCTTTTCTATCTTCCTTACCCATTCACATTTGTAAGATTCTGGTCTTATCTTTGTGTCTCTCATAGCAGCTTTTACAGTGTCTTTCACCCAGTAAGAAATGCATAAACATTTGTTACGTTTAGATTTGGTGGAGCTGTGATTGAAAAAGAACCCTTGCTTTTGGATGGCCCCAGGCTTCTCTTTGGTAAAATTTAGGAGCTATATAAAATGTTTTCTAAGATCTTGTCCATTTCCAATTTGATATGATTACTTTTCATCTCTGTAAGGCTGAGCTTGTAATTCAAGTGTTAGAATATGAGTGGTGACAGAGAAAGAGCAGAATAGAGGTGAAGGAAATAACTAGCCTTGGGACAACAAATGCATTTCTTAGAATTAAACAGTTCTCTTGGACATTCCATAATTATTGAAACATTTCTGCTCTCCCTTAACGAGCATTTGCAAGCAAGTGCCAATGAGGGGAAGCAACAAAGGAAGAAGCATGTTTTTCCTGTCTGCATTGAAGCCTTGGCAATGTAATCCTTGGTGACAAATACAATCCAGCCAAGGTGAAAACCAAAACTAACTCTCTATTTTGACAGATCATTCTCTTAAGCAAGTTGTCAGATGAGGAATTATTTCTTCTCTCTTCTAAGCCAAGGAAAGGTCTTAGGCAGAGGGAGGTTACAAAGTAATTTCATTCACTACAAAAGGCATCCTGCAATTTACACAGAAGTCAAAGGTCTAAAAATATTGTCAATGCAGCAATTCTCAAACCAGGTCTTAATGTAAACAACAGGAGGGTCAGATTACAGGAGCTAAGAATTCCAGGTCCTTTCAAGCGTATTATTTATTATTTCCTTTCACGGCCCTGCGTATTGTAGTTCCAAACTTCTAAGGGGTAGTCAAGGCTTTTCCAAAAACTGCCCTAGTAGTAGGGGAGTTAAGACATTGATCAAGAACAGTAATTTGAACTACCATTCCAAGAAGGGCAGCATCTTCAGAGAACACAAGCTAATTAATGAATCTTTATTTGATCTCATGGTGTCTTTTCTTGGAGGATTTTATCCCTTTGAATCTTGATCCTCTCTTCATATTTCTTCTATAAAATGCTAAACAGCTGGTTTGGTAAAACAGCTCTGGGGCTTCCCCCTATTTTGAAAGGAAGATTCTCTGAAAAGATCCACAAGGCCTTTGTGGGGACCAGGGAAAAGGAAGCACAGAGTAGAAGACTTGAGTCCACTGCTCTAGACTTTGGAGGATCAAATTCTCTTTAATTTAAATTAGTCTTTTTTTTTCTGTAGTTCTTACCCTAAGGAAGGTAAAACCATATACACCAAAGCTAAGTTCATTTCCAAGGAAAATCAAAGTAGGCGACTAACAAAGGTCCTATCCATGACTGAACACTAGTCAGACTCCTCTGAGCAGACTCTCTGATAAATGTTTTTGTCCACCCCATTAACCAACCCTCATTAAAAGACTCAAACAGGCACTAACGTGTTTTCTAATGACTCAAGGTCACATCACCAGGATGGGAATTCCAAACCCCATAAGTTTCTGACTGGAAAAGGTAAAGGCTGCCAAAATAATTTACTGTTCGTTTCAGCCAACACTTGAAAATAGGACCCCTTTCCTAGTCGCTGTGGAGGAGTTGAGTCTAACTTCCACAAGTGCCACTTAGCAAATTCAGGTGAGTTTCACATGAAAAACCTACCCTTTCAGCTTTTTGTAAATTCCACTTTCCTGACTCATGTTCAAGCCCCTGCCTCACTCTCTTTCTACTCCTTTATTCACCCTTTAAAACACCCAGTCATTTCTGCACAAATTGAAGTTCATTTCTGTTTACATTGGGCCCTCTTCCCTACTTCAATAGTTTATTAGGGATTAAAATCTGTTCTTACTAGTGTCCACCTTTGGCAGTCTTTCATATTTACCTTTGTAAAATCTTTACTACTGCTGGTATCTTTAATGCCACTCAGGGTGCCAGATTAAAAATAAAAAGATTCTGACAGTTCAACCCTGGTTGAGCCCAGCTTATCAGGATAAGTTGCAGATGGGGGCCAATGTATTCATCAATAAGAAAAATGATTGCTCTGAGAATCTTTATAAATTCACTTTTCAGCAAATGTAGATTTGCTGTGTCAGACACCATTCTGGGAATTGGGAATATGATAGCAAGTAAAACAGGCACAATTCCTGCTCTTGGAAGGTTAAGACTTAATAGGGGAAGACAACAGATTCTTGTATCTTTCATGTATCTTCCTCAAGAACCTGCAGATGGTTTGCTATCCCGGCCACCCAAGGTACTTTTATTGAGTTATGATTAATTAACACATTTTGATGTAACAGAGATTCCTCTTTTGTTATGCATAATAACAATGCCTTAGTAAACTCTTATACATTATACTCTTTAGAGTTTTCAAAATCATTTCAAATTCATGATATAATTTGTCCTTGCAAAATACTCAGAATGTTCGTATCAACATCATTGTCATTTAACCAAACTGAGGGTCACTTAAATGATCAATGCTTTTCAAACATTTCTTTTTTGTTTTTTTATGTTCATATGTATATACTGTTTTTTTTTATTATTATACTTTAAGTTCTAGGGTACATGTGCACAATGTGCAGGTCTGTTACATATGTATGCATGTGCCATGTTGGTGTGCTGCACCTATTAACTCGTCATTTACATTAGGTATATCTCCTAATGCTATCCCTCTCCCCTACCCCCTCCTCACAATAGGACCCCGTGTGTGATGTTCCCCTTCCTGTGTCCAAGTGATCTCATTGTTCATTCCCACCTATAAGTGAGAAAACGCAGTATTTGGTTTTCTGTTCTTGTGATAGTTTGCTGAGAATGATAGTTTCCAGCTGCATCCATGTCCCTACAAAGGACACGAACTCATCGTTTTTTTGTGGCTGCATAGTATTCCATGGTGTATATGTGCCACATTTTCTTAATCCAGTCTGTCACTGATGGACATTTGGGTTGATTCCAAGTCTTTGCTATTGTGAATAGTGCCGCAATAAACACACGTGTGCATGTGTCTTTATAGCAGCATGACTTATAATCCTTTGGGTACATATCGAGTAGTGGGATGGCTGGGTCAAATGGTATTTCTCGTTCTAGAACCTGGAGGAATCGCCACACTGTTTTCCACAATGGTTGAACTAGTTTACAGTCCCACCAACAGTGTAAAAGTGTTCCTATTTCTCCACATCCTCTCCAGCACCTGTTGTTTCCTGATTTTTTAATGATTGCCATTCTAACTGGTGTGAGATGGTGTCTCATTGTGGTTTTGATTTGCATTTCTCTGATGGCCAGTGATGATGAGCATTTTTTCATGTGTCTGTTGGCTGTATGAATGTCCTCTTTTGAGAAGTGTCTATTTATATCCTTTGCCTACTTTTTGATGGGGTTGTTTGTTTTCTTCTTGTACATTTGATTGAGTTCTTTATAGGTTCTGGATATTAGCCCTTTGTCAGATGAGTAGATTGCAAAAAAGTTCTCCCATTCTGTAGGTTGCCTGTTCACTCTGATGGTAGTTTCTTTTGCAGAGCAGAAGCTCTTTAGTTCAATTAGATCCCATTTGTCAATTTTGGCTTTTGTTGCCATTGCTTTTGGTGTTTTAGACATGAAGTCCTTGCCCATGCCTATGTCCTGAATGGTATTACCTAGGTTTTCTTTTAGGATTTCTATGGTTTTAGGTCTGACATTTAAGTCTCTAATCCATCTTGAATTAATTTTCATATAAGGAGTAAGGAAAGGATCTAGTTTCACCTTTGTACTTATGGCTAGCCAATTTTCCCAGCACCATTTATTAAATAGGGATTCCTTTCCTCATTTCTTGTTTTTGTCAGGTTTGTCAAAGATCAGGGGGCTGTAGATGTGTGGTATTATTTCTGAGGACTCTGTTCTGTTTCATTGGTCTATATCTCTGTTTTGGTACCAGTACCATGCTGTTTTGGTTACTGTAGCCCGTAGTATAGTTTGAAGTCAGGTAGCGTGATGCCTCCAGCTTTGTTCTTTTGGCTTAGGATTGTCTTGGCAATGCAGGGTCTTTTTTGGTTCCATATGAACTTTAAAGCAGTTTTTTCCTATTCTGTGAAGAAAGTCATTGGTAGCTTAATGGGGATGGCATTCAATCTATAAATTACCTTGGGCAGTATGGCCATTTTCACGATATTGATTCTTCCTATCCATGAGCATAGTATGTTCTTCCAATTGTTTGTGTCCTCTTTTATTTCACTGAGCAGTGGTTTGTAGTTCTCCTTGAAGAGGTCCTTTACATCCCTTGTAAGTTGGATTCCTAGGTATTTTATTCTCTTTGAAGCAATTGTGAATGGAAGTTCTTTCCTGATTTGGCTCTCTGTTTGTTTGTTACTGGTGTATAAGAATGCTTGTGATTTTTGCACACTGATTTTGTATCCTGAGACTTTGCTGAAGTTGCTTATCAGCTTAAGGAGATTTTGGGCTGAGACAATGGGGTTTGCTAAATATACAATCATGTCATCTGCAAAGAGGGACAATTTGACTTCTTCTTCTCCTAACTGAATACGCTTTATTTATTTCTGTTGCCTGATTGCCCTGGCCAGAACTTCCAACACTATGTTGAATAGGAGTGGTGAGAGAGGGCGTCCCTGTCTTGTGCCAGTTTTCAAAGGGAATTTTTCCACTTTTTGCCCATTCAGTATGATAATGGCTGTGGTTTTGTCATAAATAGCTCTTATTATTTTGAGATACGTTCCATCAATACCGAATTTATTGAGAATTTTTATCAAGGGCTGTTGAATTTTGTCACAGGCCTTTTCTGCATCTATTGAGATAATCATGTGGTTTTTGTGTTTGGTTCTGTTTGCATGCTGGACCATCTAGTTTATTTGCATAGAGGTGTTTATAGTATTCTCTAATGGTAGTTTTTACTTCTGTGGGGTCGGTGGTGATATCCCCTTTATCATTTTTTATTGCATCTATTTGATTCTTCTCTCTTTTCTTCTTCATTAGTCTTGCTAGTGGTCTGTCAATTTTGTTGATCTTTTCAAAAAAACAGCTCCTGGATTCATTGATTTTTTGGGTTTTTTTTTTTATGTCTCTATCTCCTTCAGTTCTGCTCTGATCTTAGTTATTTCTTGCCTTCTGCTAGCTTTTGAATGTGTTTGCTCTTGCTTCTCTAGTTCTTTTAATTGTGATGTTAGGGTGTCAATTTTAGATCTTTCCAGCTTTCTCTTGTGGGCATTTAGTGCTATAAAGTTCCCTCTACACATTGCTTTAAATGTGTCCCAGAGATTCTGGTATGTTGTATCTTTGTTCTCATTGGTTTCAAAGAACATCTTTATTTCTGCCTTCATTTTGTTATGTACCCAGTAGTCATTCAGGAGCAGGTTGTTCAGTTTCCGTGTAGTTGAGAGGTTTTGATTGAGTTTCTTAGTCCTGAGTTCTAGTTTGACTGCACTGTGGTCTGAGAGACAGTTTGTTATAATTTCTGTTCTTTTACATTTGCTGAGGAGTGCTTTACTTCCAACTACGTGGTCAATTTTGGAATAAGTGTGATGTGGTGCTAGAAGAATGTATATTCTGTTGATTTGGGGTGGAGAGTTCTATAGATGTCTATTAGGTCCATTTGGTGCAGAGTTGAGTTCAATTCCTGGATATCCTTGTTAACTTTTTGTGTCATTGATCTGTCTAATGTTGACAGTGGGGTGTTAAAGTATCCCATTATTATTGTATGGGAGTCTAAGTCTCTTTGTAAGTCTCTAAGGACTTGCTTTATGAATCTGGGTGCTCCTGTATTGGGTACATATATATTTAGGATAGTTAGCTCTTCCTGATGAATTGATTCCTTTACCATTATGTAATGGCCTTCTTTGTCTCTTTTGATCTTTGATGGTTTAAAGTCTGTTTTATCAGAGACTAGTATTGCAACCCCTGCTTTTTTTTGTTCTCCTTTTGCTTGATAGATCTTCCTCCATCCCTTTATTTTGAGCCTATGTATGTCTCTGCATGTGAGATGGGTCTCCTGAATACAGCAAACTGATAGGTCTTGACTCTTTATCCAATTTGCCAGTCTGTGTCTTTTAATCGGACCATTTAGTCCATTTACATTTAAGGTTAATATTGTTATGTGTGAACTTGATCCCGTCATTATGATATTAGCTGGTTATTTTGCTCAGTAGTTGATGCAGTTTTTTCCTAGCATCAATGGACTTTACATTTTGACAAGTTTTTGCAATGGCTGGTACCAGTTGTTCCTTTCCATGTTGAGTGCTTCCTTCAGGGTCTTTTGTAGGGCAGGCCTGGTGTTGGCAAAATCTCTAAGCATTTGCTTGTCTGTAAAGGATTTTATTTCTCCTTCAGTTATGAAACTTAGTTTGCCTGGGTATGAAATTCTGGATTGAAAATTCTTTTCTTTAAGAATATTGAATATTGGCCCCCACTCTCTTCTGCCTTGTAGAGTTTCTGCCAAAAGATCTGCTGTTAGTCTGATGGGCTTCCCTTTGTGTGTAACCCAACCTTTCTCTGTGGCTGCCCTTAACATTTTTTCCTTCATTTCAACTATGGTGAATCTGACAATTATGTGTCTTGGAGTTGCTCTTCTCGAGGAGTATCTTTGTGGTGTTCTCTGTATTTCCTGAATTTGAATATTGGCCTGCCTGACTAGGTTGGGGAAGTTCTCCTGGATAATATCCTGCAGAGTGTTTTCCAACTTGATTCCATTCTCCCCGTCACTTTCAGGCACACCAATCAGATGTAGATTTGGTCTTTTCACATAATCCCATATTTCTTGGAGGCTTTGTTCATTTCTTGTTACTCTTTCTTCTCTACATTTCTCTTCTTGCTTCATTTCATTCATTTGATCTTTAATTGCTGATACTCTTTCTTCCAGTTGATCGAGTTGGTTACTGAAGCTTGTGCATTTGTCACGTAGTTCTCGTGTTATGGTTTTCATCTCTATCAGTTCTTTTAAGGTCTTCTCTGCATTGATTATTCTAGTTATCCATTTATCCATTCTTTTTTCAAGGTTTTTAGTTTCTTTGCGCTGGTTATGTAGTTCCTCCTTTAGCTCTGAGAAGTTTGATCGACTGAAGTCTTCTTCTCTCAACTTGTCAAAGTCATTCTCCATCCAGCTTTGTTCCATTGCTGGCGATGAGCTGTGTTCCTTTGGAAGGGGAGATGTGCTCTGATTTTTTGAATTTCCAGCTTTTCTGCACTGCTTTTTCCCCATCTTTGTGGTTTTATCTGCCTTTGGTCTTTGATGATGGTGACGTACTGATGGGGTTTTGGTGTGGGTTTCCTTTCTGTTTGTTAGTTTTCCTTCTAACAGTCAGGACCCTCAGCTGTCGGTCTGTTGGAATTTGCTTAAGGTCCACTCCAGACCTTGTTTGCCTGGGTATCAGCAGCGGAGGCTGCAGAAGATAGAATATTGCTGAACAGCGAGTGTTGCTGTCTGATTCTTGCTCTGGAAGCTTCGTCTCAGGGGTATACCCCTCTGTGTGAGGTGTGAGGTGTCGGTCTGCATCTAGTGGGGGATGTCTCCCAGTTAGGCTACTCAGGGGTCAGGGACCCACTTGAGTAGCCAGTCTGTCCGTTCTCAGATCTCAACCTCCATGCTGGAAGATCCACTGCTCTCTTCAAAGCTCTCAGACGGGGGCAATTACCTCTGCCGAGGTTTCAGCTGCTTTTTGTTTAGCTATGCCCTGTCCCCAGAGGAGAGGTCTACAGAGGCACGCCAGCCTCCTGGAGCTGTGGTGGGCTCCAACCAATTCGAGCTTTCCAGTGGCTTTGTTTACCTACTCTAGCCTCAACAATGGTGGGCGCTCCTCCCCCAGCCTTGCTGCCACCTTGCAGTTAGATCTCAGACTGCTGTGCTAGCAATGAGGGAGGCTCCGTGGGCGTAGGACCCTCTGGGCCAGGTTTGGGATATAATCTCCTGGTGTGCCATTTGCTAAGACCTTCGGTAAAGTGCAGTATTAGGGTGGGAGTTACCTGATTTTCCAGGTGTTGTGTGTCTCAATTTCCTTTGGCTAGGAAAAGGAATTCCCTTCCCTGGTGAGGGGATGCCTCACCCTGCTTCAGCTCTTGCTAGTCAGGCAGCACCCACAGACCAGCGCCAACTGTCTGACATGCCCCAGTGAGATGAACCTCGTACTTCAGTTGAAAATGCAGAAATCACCCGTCTTCTGTGTCACTCATGCTGGGAGCTGGAGGCTGGAGCTGTTCCTATTTGGCCATCTTGGGCGTGCCCCTCTTTTCAAACATTTCTACCAAAATTATCTCCATGGCAAAAAGAGTGAACACTCACTTGGAATCTTGGATATTCATAAACCCTGTTATATATTAGTATAAAATATATTTGAAGTTTTATATTTCTGTTTTAAAAATTATTTTTGTCTTCTAGTTAATAATATCAGGATTATTTACATATAAATCATATTTTCCTGAAACCATGGAGTACAGTAAAATTCCTCTCCTACTTTTGTGTTATCTTGTATGCAGCAGCACACTTTTAGCAATGCTAGCAGTGTAAGAGGTATAGAAAGAGTAACAAGGGTCAAGTAACTTGCCCAGGGCCGGCCACACAACTAGAAAGTTTTTGTGAGGACACAAATGCAGGCATCCTAACTAAAAGCCATGCTTGTCCCACCTCATCACACAATGGTTGACTCCCAATTCTGTAGAATACAAACACAGTAACCTTATGCAAAGACTAGATGGTAAATATCTTATATGGTTTGGCTCTGTGTCCCTACCCAAATCTCATCTTGTAGCTCCCATAGTTCCCATGTGTTGTGAGAGGGACCCAGTGGGAGACAACTGAATCACGGGGGTGGTTTCCCCCATACTGTTCTCATGGTAGCGAATAGGTCTCACAAGAACTGATGGTTTTATAAGGGGTTTCCGCTTTCACTTCCCTCTCTCTCCTATTGAGAAGTAAGATGTGCCTTTTGCCTTCCACCGTGATTTTGAGGCCTCCCCAGCCAGGTGGAACTGTGAGTTCTCCATTAAACCTCTGCCTTTTAGTATTGTCCCAGTCTCGGGTATGTCTTTATCAGCAGTGTGAAAATGAACTAATACAATCTCCAACATGACAACCTACACATTGATTCTCTAAATATTAATGATACTTAATATTTATAAAAGGCAATGATAAAATGATTAAAACAAGGCCTCTATTTAAAAAGCATTACAATTTATTGGAGTAGACAGAATCCTCACCATTTACCCCATAATGCCACTTATTGACTCCTCTGTATTTCTGCCACCTGGACCATTAATTACAATGGCATCATTGCTCTGCCATGGTCTCTTCCTCGAAGACAAGCTAAGCAAATAGTCTAATAATGCTACTCTCATTATCCTGAGGGTTTTTTTTAGCAGGAAAATGATCCAGTTTCAATTACTCCATGACTGTATATTTAGGAATTGACAGAAACTTGTATTTGAGTCTATCTCTGACTTACATGTGTCCCCAAACAGTTTTAGGAAGTCATTTTCACAATTTCTCAGCTGAGAAATTGTTACTCACTATGAGGCAATGAGAAAGTTCAGATGTCACTGTTCTTCCATTTGTCTATCCATAAAGCAGGAACTCGTACCAAACTTGAAGGTTCAATATGAGAATTTTAGGACATTTAACATATAGTAGTTGCTCGATAATGATTATATTCAATAGCTGGCTAATTCTGAGGGCTTCACTTTTTCAGAAGAAAGTCACTTGAAGCAAAAGGAATAGCAGAAACAGATGCAGAAAACCACACTGATACACTTATGATAGAGTATCTGAAATTTTTTGGGAAGTACTATTACATTTGTGTAACTATATGGCATATTAAAAATCATGACTTTTTTACAAATGATCACATTTTAATAACAATATTATATAACACTGGTTTATGAAATAAAATTCAAAACTTGCAACTCCTCAGTTTAGAAAACACTACCCTTCACAATCTGGTCTCCGCCTCTATTGCAAGGCTGTGGTCTAATTATCCCTCACCTATGTCAAACCTATATAGGTTTTGTGGATGAAGCAGGTGCTTCTTCCACACTGGAAATCTCACCATCCTTGGAATACAATTAGATTCCTTTCATGACCGCATCTATAATCAGGCTGCTATCACTTCCTGGAATACATCCCTTAATGAGTATTTCATCTGGAAAAAATTCTTCTCATTCAATAGACTTGGCGCAAATATATTTTCTGTGAAAGATTACCATATACATTGCCATCCCCAAATATCCCCACTCCATGAGAAGTTAGTCACTTTTGTCTTAGAGTCTTTTTTTTCTAACTGATTTATAATCTAGCTGGTCCACAATACAGCCTCTCCAAATCCCTGTCCACTTCCACTGTCCCCACTCCAGATTGGAAAGACTGTGTCATATTCCTCTCTGTATGCCTAAGACTTAGTACAGGGACTAACACTGACCAGACCCTCTCAATAAATGCTCCTTTAACAAATGACTAGTGATTTTATGCTGACACTGCTTTAACTGGTCTGAGTACTACAGTTTAATATTTCCTGCTCATAAACCCACAGGTAAACATTTCACAGCAGCTTGAGTAATCTCAGAGTAAGAACAAAAAACTATTCAATATTCATTTCAAAGAAATTGTAGATAATTGTATTAGTCCATTTTCATGCCACTAATAAAGAAATACCTGAAACTGGGTAATTTACAAAGAAAAGAGGTTTAATTGACTCACAGTTCCACATGGCTGGGGAGGCTTCACAATCATGGTGAAGGCAAAGGAAGAACAAAGGCACCTCTTACATAGTGGCAGGCAAGAGAGTGTGTGCAGGGGAACTGCCCTTTATAAAACCATCAGATCTTGTAAGACTTATTCTATATCACAAGAGTAGCATGGGAAAACCCTCCCCCATGATTACCTCCCACTGGTTCCTTCCCATGACACAGGGGGATTATAGGAGCTACAATTCAAGATGAGATTTGGGTGGGGACATTGCCATACCATATCAGTAATGAACTCTGAATTGCTGCTTAGACATGATCTTTGGCTCTAACACATTCAAGCCAGGAGTTTCTGTAATGAAACAATTGCTCACAGTGAGTCTCAAAAAGGCAGGAAGCTGAAACTACAAGCAATTCAGTATCAAGGAGTGCTCAGAAACTGAGAAAGGAAAGCAATGAATCTCCCCCGAGATTGAATTATAAATCTCCCAGAAGAAAATACTTATAAGTTAAATCAGAGTTAGAATGGTAACTGGAAACATTGAGGCTGGATCCTGGTATTTCAACAGTGGTTCGCACATTGTCAGTGGCCAAGATCCCAGGAAACACTATGGTTCCATTTCCTCCAGAATATGTAGGCACACGTGTATACACAAGCTTGCACACAGTTTCAGAGTGTTCTGAGGGCTTTCAATGAAAACCCCAAGGCAGTATTTTCAAAATTCAGTGAACTTCAGAATCAACCAATGAGAGCTCTCATTTAAACCCAGATCACTAGGCCCTTCCCCACAGAGCTCTTGATTCAGAAGGTCTAGAGTGTGGTGTAGAATTTGCATTTCTAACAAGTTCCCAGGCAACTCCCATGATGTTGGTCTGAGTATCATACTTCTAAAATTACTGCCTGAAGCTACAAGGGGCACTGAGTTCACAGGAAGTAATATGATCTGAGGAAACCCTGTTTTTTAGAAATGCCCCCTCTCATTCTGTTTTCACTCAGTTGAGACTGCCAGCTATTCAGGAAGAAAGAAAAAGACATTTAAAACTTACGAAGAACAATTTGCATATAAACTTCAAGGTCTTGTTCAGAAAACTAAAAAGCTTCTCTGGCTTGTTTTCCAAAACATGTCAAGTTCACAGTGAGGAAAGGACCCTAAAACCATAACCACACTACAAAGCACCTTTTTATGGGAACACAGTCATCTTTTCCTTGTGTATTACCCAACTCTTTACTCTTCAAGTTCCATCTCTCCAATAAAGCCTTAAAGTCCCCAGCCCATGTCTTCCTTTTCTCAGAACTCCCACCAGACCAATTCACAGAATACAAAATTGTCATCCAGCACTTGTGAAATCCTGCTTCACAATCCTTTTTTATCCCCAAAGGCTTCTGGGACTTTGAGATCCTGTTGTCTGAGACATCACATAACCAACTCTTTAGTTTATCAGAGTGGAAAGGAGAGCAACCTCCTAAATGTCATTTTTAAAAGTAGAGATTAGCTTGACAGTGTGGAAAGAAGATAAAATATCTATGTAAAAGAGAAATATGTTGGTCAAAAACATTATAACTGGGAACATTTAACTTAGGGACCAATGAGCTGTACCTCAATAAATCACTAGAACGTCACTCAATAATCAACAGCTGTTTTGAGTGATTCACATTTTTAATGACCACATTTTTAAAAGGTAATAGACAAAAAGACATATATTGGAAGGATATCCTTACACCAAAGTTAAGATAGTAGAAACATTCTGATAGTATAGAGCAAGTAGTGTATGCAATCATTTTTTACCACAGAACTGAAAAAAGAAAAAAAAACCTTATCTGAAACAGCTCATTATTCAATGATACTGAGTAAATATGGTTTTCTATAAATTCCTAGAATAGGCTATATTCATTCTCAAGTTTTCAATTAGTGTATTTTATGATAATAGAAACCAAATCCACAAGATGCCCAGGAGAGAAAAGGTTTCTATGACTAAATAGATTTAGAGCATTCACAAAATAAAATAAGGCTCTTCATCCATTAAATGGAAATCATAAATATTTCTACCTAGTGGAGTTGTTTTGAGGATAAAGTGAGTAAAGAAATGTCAAGCTCTTAGAAGAGTACCTAGAACATGAAGTAATGAATTAATCTTAGATATTAATATTTACTTTTATTATTATACCTATAAAATACCTAAACCCCTCCATCCTTCAAGTCCAATCAGCCTCAAGCATTCTGGTATGACTGTTCTTTGATATTCTCTAATCACTTCCTTCCCTAATTACTTATATATTTTATAGCATTGACCCCATATTTTAAAGTATAACCTATATCAGAAGGCTATTGGTTGTTTTATGTATGCTGATTATTTTTGTCTTCAACATGGAATTTTAAAGTCCCTTTGGTATAAATTCTCTGCATCCTACATAGCACCTAGCTTAGTGCTAAGACCACTGTAGGGTATTTTTAAGGACATAATACTTACAATAACATTCCAATACTTGTGAAAGTTTTTTAAAGTAGTTTTCTAATTTTTCTCCCTATCATTATTGCCCAAGTGATCTACACCTGAACTAGAATTGCAATTCCCCTGGCTCCCTATATGCCTGCATTGCTTCATGTCATGGTCCAAAGTTGCAGTTTTTTTTTTCCTTTACGAATAGTCATAGCTGCCATTAGGAAGATATTCAAAACACTGCGGCTGAAAAGATAATAAACAGGTTGGGAATAGCTTACAGGATAGACCCTAATGTTAGTCTGAGGTTCTGTTAGACTAACTCCCAGAAATGTTTAGAAACTCCTAGAAGGTACACATAGAAAACAACTTATAGGCTTGCTCTGTCAGCCTAGCTAGGCTGTGGGTAACGAATGAACCTTGGGCTCATGCCTGAGTCTAGTGTAATGCACTCTATTCTGATGTTACTTTGTGAAGTGGTTATCATCGAAACTGAGGAGGTGCACTTGTCTTCCCAGAGAAGTCTCTAAAATGTGTCCAATTTAGCCCACATGATTTAGATAAGCTAAATAGCTCCAGGCTTATCTATGTATGGCAAGACTTAAAAAGGAGCAGGCAAGCTTCCAGAGGGTCTGATGGGACTCATTTCTCACCTGATTTATCATCTGCAACTGTGTGTCCAGTGTAAGGTGCTTTCTGGGGGACCCGGAAGACCATTTCTATTAGATGTTGCAAAATGTTCTTAACCTCTCCATTCTGCACCCTGATAATACTGATCCTTTTCCATATCCATTCCATACTGAGGTGGTGTCTGGGTCTTGGTCTCTCTGTCCTTCCGAAACTCTTAGTGACATGTGGCAATTTTGTGTCATGCAACTGAGGCCCTCTGATTCCCAAAATCTTGCTTGTATTTACTTCACATTGAGTCCATACAGTTCCATGGATAAGTGGCATCTGCCTTAAGCAAGGCTCTTCAATAATAGGGAATTTAGTTCTTTGATAAAACTGTGTGTAAAGCTCTTTGGAAACAACAATTTTGAAGTAATGAGACCACACTATATATTATCAAAGAAAGGTGGCATGCTATTTAACCAAAAAATACCTTATGTGTGGGGTGGGTCTTATTGTTTAGCATAGAGAGAAAATCCATGAGTGTCCTGGGATTAGTGTCTATGCCTTGTCTCTTAAACTTTCTTGGTTTGAAATACCCTGGTCCACTAAGGTGCTTTTCCACCCTGACATGTCTCTTCTCTAGAATAGAAAAAACAGCACAGACTTTACTTCTTGACGATTACATATGCAACTTCCTTTTAAATTAGAATAATTTATATACTCATGTTTCCTACTTTGCTCTGACTGCCAGGATATTTATGAACATCTTTGATAACTATCATTGGTTAATATATTTTCCTTAGTTTTCAAATATTTGTATTTTAAATAACTCTTGAACATGTGATTCTTGAATATACTATTCTAATTGCTTTTAATTAAAGTGCCTAATAAATAAATAAGTACATTTAAAAAATTGGTTTAAAAATCTGCCTATCATTTTCTCATTCTCTTTATCCCCCACCCTTTCTTTCCTTTTTCTTCTCTGGATTACATCACCAGAAATGCAAAGAAGGTAATGACATCAGTGGATATCCCAGCAGTATTATTATCAAGGCTGAGGTGCTTTCAGATTAACTGTCAAAAACATGTCGCTTAGTCATCCTGCCCATGGCTCAGAAGGATGGCCCCAGAACACATCCCTTGAGTCCAGTGAATAAAATAAGTTCCTAGGGCTCATGACACGGAGATAATATTGTAACTGTCCATCTGGGTCTCACCTGTTTTCTCTCATGCTTCGTTTGCCTTGTATTTTCGATCTCCAACTGCTCTGGCTAACATCTCCCCTAGCTACGAGTCCATCACTGGTCTCCTCCCTTCCAGAAAGCAGTAAAGTGTGAACATATTAAGAACAGAAGCTTTGGGGTCAAACACACCTGGATTATGACTTCTGTGCGCCATTTATCAGCTGTGGAATTTGGGACAAGTTCTCTTTATCCTTGAGCTCACATTTTCTTCACCTTTACAATGGGGACAGTAAGAGGGCTTTCCTCCCATGGTCATTGTGAAATTAAATTAGAAAATACATGAAATTACCTGGTTCTGTGTCTAGCACATCATGTAGTTGTTCAGTTAATGAAAATAACATCTATTGAATGCTTAAAACCTAAGTCCTGAATGCTGCTTTCCCTTGTTAGTTCACTTAATTATCATGATTACTCCACAGCAGCCTATGAGGTTGATGCTTTTGTAAATTGCTGAGAGCAATGTCTGGCACAAAGTAAGCTCTCAATAAACGTTATGTCTTATTAGTATTACTGTTATCATTTTCATGTGACAGGTGAGGGAACTAAGGTGGAGGGATGTTAAGCGTTGACTATTATATAATACTTGTCAGGAAATTTGCATATAAAAACACATATTAGAAAAAGTTCTATTGTAAGTTTTATTTTAATCAATGCACACTAAGAAAACTAAGGCTTTGAAAGGTTAAATATCTTTCCAAATGCTGCTCGGCTAGAAAGAGGCCAATTTGGGACTGAATCCAGGCTTTATGTCCTTAAAACCTGCCTCTCATTACATCACAGTATTGCCTGCTAAGGCTTCATAACTCCCCTCGCCTTCAGTGAGGTTTGTCACTGAGAGCACTTTTATAGATAGAGCACCTCCAGGTTCTATCCCTTTTTATCTCCACTCCTATGGAAAACAGGCACTGAGCAGAAGTAGTCAAAGCAAAATCTTTCTTAGGCCATTTCAATTATTCCTGACACATCCACCAGATAAAATGGAAATTTCTTTCCCAAGGGATTTCGGTAGAATATTTTCTGGTTGTTTCATACTGCTTTGCATGGTGACCATGGTTTCGGCAGTACTCTGAGAAGTAAATCCTCACTGTGCCATTTACAGTGGCCTGAGAGCAGGCTCCAGAGTCTGGGAGACTGTTTCACCCAACTAAGTTTTATAAAGGAGATAATAATGGAATGCCAACAGGTGTTCCATCCCATAAAAATAGCTGTATGTCATCTTTGAGTGTGTCTCTAGCAACAATATGGGCTTTATTGTGAATGAATCATTTTATTTCATAACTAAATAAAAAAGCACAACCAATACAATTTAATTCAATGTTAATTGATAGAAATGTATCAAAAAAAATCTCAATTGTACTGTAGGTGATAAAGATGTAATTAAGAACATTAATCTGCTAAATTCTATAAAAGAATGGCAAATAAATGGCTATGAAGAAAAATAAGAGGGGAGAAATTTGTATTGTAAATTTGTATTGTTATTACTAGAAGAACTAAATGACAGTAGTTCTCTACATTGGCCAAATAGTCTTTCTAATAATCACTTGTAGTCTTTTTTTAAATGACTTCATGAAATACGCCAGTGATATGGTTTGGATTTGTGTCTCCACCCAAAGCTCATGTCAAATTGCAATCTCCAGTGTTGGAGGAAGGGCCTGGTGTGGGATGTGATTCAATCATGGGAGTGGACATTCCCCTTGCTGTTCTTATGATAGTGAGTGCGTTCTCATGAGATCTGGTTGTTGAAAAGTACACAGCACCTCCCACCTTGATTCTGTTCCTCCAGCTCCAGCCATGTAGGACGAGCCTGATTCCCCTTTACCTTCCAGCATGATTGTAAGTTTCCTGAGGCCTCCTGAGCCATGCTTCCTGTACAGCCTATGGAACTATGAGCCAGTTAAACCTCTTTACTTTATAAATTACCCAGTCTCAGGTAGTTCTTTATAGCAGTATTAGAACAGACTAATACAGCCAGGAACCGAAAGGTAAATATTTCATGTTCTCACTCATGTGTAGGAGCTAAAAAAATTGATCTGATGGAGGTAGGGAGAATGATCAATACGAGAGACTGGGAGGGGTGTGCAGGTTGGGGAATGGGTGTTAAAGAGAGGTTGGTCAATGGGCACAAACATACAGTTAGATTGAAGAATTAAGTTACAACGTTTGATAGCAGAGTAGGGTGACTATAGTTAACAACAACGTACTATATATTTCAAAATAGCTGGAAGAGAGGACTCGCATTGTTCCCAACACATAGAAATGATAAATACTCAAGGTGATAGGCACCTCAAATGCCCTGACTTGATCATTACACATTCTATGGTTGTGGCAAAATATGACATGTGCCCCATAAATATGCAAAAATATTATGAATTTAAAAAAATAAATTTAAACAAATTTTAGAAAATGATGTCAATCTAGGTCCCACACCAAACCAACTGAATGTGAATCTCCAGGATGTGTGATGCCCCATTACAGGTAGTTTTAAAAAGCTACTGATATGGACAGGAGATGGAAATACTCGGTAGAAAAAGGCAGCTCCCTGGCAAAGGCCCCAACCTCAAATCTGGAAACCCATGGCCCTAAATGGGAACAGGCATTCCTGTTTTCACACCCAAAAGTTGCCTTTTGGCCCACCACACCCTATGGGTATCCTGTACCCGGGATCCTGTACACCGTATGGGGTATCTATGGGTATCCTGTACCCATAGAAACCCCAAAACCAAGGCTCCACAAGCAGATGAACAGATAAACAGCAAGAGCAGCAGGGAATGAGAGAAGAGAAGGAGCATCTGAATGTTGAAATGAGTTTGGCTGGGGACACTCAGAGAGGAGTGTCTGGCTGCTGGACGGTCAAACTCCAGGGGAAGATCGTCTTCCCAGTCCATCCCCTTTCCAGCTCCCCATCCATCCCACTGAAAGTCACCTCTACCACTCAATAAAACCCCACATTCACCATCCTTCAACTCTGTTTGTGATCTGATTTTTCCTGGACACCAGACAAGAGCTTGAGACACAGAAAGCTGTTGCACTGGCCCTCTGTGAAAAGGCAGAGGGTCCACTGAGCCATTTAATACTTAAGCTGCCTAGGGACTGCAAAGCTATCTGAACATACTGTAACACACACCCAGTTGGGCTTCAGGAGTTTCAGGCACCCACCCCTAGATGCCGTTGTGGGGCCAGAGCCCAGAAGTGCTTGCCCCAGCTCCTGCACCTGCCCATCTGTGTACTCCCCCCTCCTGTAAGGGGTTCGGGAGCATATGGCAGGTGATCAGACAAGCCACATTTTTGTCACAAGTCCTGCAAAGGGGGACAGGGAACTCTCCCATTTCACTACTCCAATGAATCTATGACACAGTTTTGAGAATCCCTGCTTTACAGAGTAAGACTTCATCAGGATTTTAACTAATGGAAATGGGCTATGAGGATAGTCAGGCAAAAGCATACAAGCAAAGGAGTAGAGGAAAGAGAATGCAGGATTTGGGAAGAGCAGAATAAGAATTTGAGTAGGCTCGAGTATTTATGCAAAGTATATTAGCGAACAGAGGAAAATAAAGTTTCATTTGTGGGAGCAATATTTTGGAAACTGATTGACATTCTGAGGAGTCTGAATCTTATTTTTAAAATATGCAAAGTACTGCTGTTTATGCATGCCATTGTTAATTATATATTACTTCTCATTTCTAAATCACACAGATAACTATGCCTAGATAAAAGAGCAATTGCTCACAACTTCTATATTAAAACTGAGAATCACTGACTCCTACCAGTACATCAAAGCACAGAGTGCATTGTACCCTACAGTACCAACAAATCACTGTCATCATCTTCTTCCACAAATATTAATTTACAAATTTTTGTGTACTATTTTCTCCTGGCATTATAAAGATACACAAGCTAAAAAGAGACAGACAAAGACAGAGAGACACAGAAGAGACTAACTCTGACAAGCTCTTCAAGAATAGTGATTCTGTCTACCTCTGCAATACTAGGACTGGTCATTTCTTCAATCATATGTTCCATTTTAAGAGAAAAAGGCATATCTTAAACATTTTTTTCTCATAAAATAAATCTTGCAAGCATGCCGTTCTTTATGATATCAATATTATTCAAGGCTTACAGTAATGGATAAAATCAGTAGTGAAGGTGCTATTATCCTCATCTGACAAAAAGTGACATAGAGTGACATGAGACTATTCTTCTAAAAGCCTCAACTGATACATTTTAGATGATAACATATGCCACTGTCTGAAGAAAAAAACATAGCTGAGTACACGTTGCAAACCACTTTTAAAAAAATTGTAAGAGTTATTTTAGATGCTGATATTTCTTTTAAATGTAAGCATTAGTGGTTGATATTATTTAGGGTTTATTCAGATGTGCTCATTTTCAGTGCCATTAAGCTACGTTATTATGATCCAGAATGTGTCAGGTTATTAATCCCTCAAGAACAGACATCTTAACTTGTTCATAACCATATTCCCAGAAGACCCAAAGCAATGCTGGTATGATGGCTTTTCTCAATAAACTTTTTTTTTTTTTTAAATAAAAGACTCATATGGTTTTGTGATATTTAACATCTTATGTCATGCACCACAATCTACACAACACAACTAGTTATATCAAACAAAATAGAAAATAAATCTGACTTGATACAGTTTTGAATGTCCATGCCTTCAATCATTTGACACATGTGCACTGAATGCCTTCTCTTTGACTGTATTATCTTAGGGGCTGCGAGTAGAGTAGTAAAAGGCAAACAAGGTCTCTGCCCTCAAACAACTTGTACACTTGTGGCAAGAGAATATTACACACATGTGCATGTGAATAAAAATGCTAAAAAAGATATAAAAGAGAGTATTATAACAAAGTGTAGGGAAGGATTATTTCAGAGAAAAGTCACGGAGGGTCTCCATGAAGAAGTAACATTTGTCTGAGACCTAAATAACACAGCACATACAACAAGAGAGGTGTTGAGAGCTCCAGACAGAGAGAGCAGTAAAGGCAAAGGCCCTGAAACTGGAATGAGCTTTTTGTCATGTTCAAGGCATGAAAAGATCAAAAAGACTTATATATATACAGCAAATGAGTCCAAGAAGCAGGCAGGAACAATATCGTCTAAAACCATGAAGGTCATATAAAGTTAGAAATTTATTTTACATTCATTGGGAAGGCATTAGAAGGCCATAATAAGAAAGTATCACTATCTGACTTACATTTTTTTTTGTCCAAGAAAAATTCTGAACCAACAGAGTATTCCCAACTACCACAGAAATACTAAGTGAGGGTCAGATTTCTGTCCTTATGAAGGATCATTTACAAATATTTTCCCAAAAACGTGGAAATGAAAGAAATTCAGACTATTACTCAAATTAAAAATGCCACTAATCCAAACAACTCCAACTCCAAGGAGTCCAGTTCACTGAGGTTTTCCTTTGCAAAACAGGGATCAGTTTGTAGATGAAGAAAGAGGCTCCTTGAGAGTGCAGGAATTTCACCTCCTCCTTCAGGCAAGCCACGCAGCATGTTAGAGAGAAATGAGAACCAGGACAAGTGCCAGGGACATTTATGAGGGTGATAGGGCTGTACAAGTAAGATTGAAACAAGAGGCATAAACTGTTCCTAGATTCTCCCTTGACCTAGGTCTGATCCTCAACTTGTAACCAAACCAGTTACGTGGCGGGGAACGAGGTGTCACCCTTCTGAGACTGAGTTTCTTTATTGATCGTATGATATGATTGCATTTTCACATTTATTAAACAAACAACCATCAGCAAAGGGTCTCACTGAAGAAACAGAAGAAAAAAGCCCATTTGCAGCTCATAGTCTAGTTAGAGAGCAAATATATTATATAAGTGAAGCTACTGAAACATTCACTCAGGAAAAAGGTCTAGAATTAGCAGAAGAGAGGAGTGACAAGTCTTTGGAAGGCATCAAAGAATACTTCATGGGGACTTGGTGAAACATGAGTTAAATTTAGGAAAATGAAATTCATATGTGAATCATCATGTTTCATCCCAGCCAGAGGAACAGTGTACATAAAGGCAGAGAAGTGTGCCGTCCCATGGCAGGTCCAAACAGTTATAAAATTGGTTAACTACACTGAATACACATAGACACAAAGATAAGACACCTGAGGACTGCCTAAGGAGGGAAGAAAGGGGAAGGGTATGGTTTGGAAGGCTACCTATTGTGTACTATGCTCACTACCTTGGTGATAGGATTATCTGTACACCAAGCCTCAGCAATGTGTGGTTTACCCATGGAAAAAACCTGCACATGAATCCCTTGAACTTAAAACTAGAATAAATGAATACATAAATAAAATTGTTTTAACTAGCTGGTCTCTAAGGTCCTTTGTGCACTAAAAAAATCTAAGAGTCTCTTCTTTTAATGATGTCAAATATGATCTGTAAAAATAAAAATTTTCTTTTAGTCACCGTGCTTAATGTCATATGTTAATATTCTATCTTCATTCCTCAACAATAGCCATTTGAGCTGTTCCTATTCATATAACATTGATTTACAATGAGCTGCATATGTACAGAAGTACCTGGCAATATGTAAAGGAAAAGAAATATGAACAGAGTATGGGGTAGAATGCTGAATATGCTGTGACATTTAAAATAACAGCTAACATTTCTTGAACATTTAACAGATATTAATTCAATTAATTATTACAACACTCAATGAGATATAAACATTATTTCTATTTTACAGACAAAATAGGTGAAGTAAAGACTAGATAAAAATTTGTCCATGGTAAACAGAAGCAGCAGAGCTGGAATTTGACTGCTAACATCTGGCCCAAAAGTCTATGCTTTTAGTAACTACACTACATGCCTCTCAACACTAATGTCAAGACTTTGGGGAATAATTCATGCCACATGGCCATTGTTCTGTAATTCATCTTTGCTTTACATCAACATCAGTGGAGAAGTTGAAAAAACACTCTCAGCAGCAGCCTTTAGGAAAAAAATACACACACACCCTAAGCAGAGAAAACAAATTTTCAAAATCAAATTCCCACTTTCTAATTCAGCAAACTGAACTTTGGAAACCCAAGGTCAGAATGCTTGCCCCCTAGGTTGGTCCAAATCAGCATTAAGAATTCAACAGAGGTGACACAACATGAAAGAATTGGATTGGCTAAGGTTCTCATGGAAACAGTTATGTTTTTGATCAGTTGTTTGGCTTTCATGAAAGTTGTAAGGTCTTGAAGGGGAATAATTCCATCTGCTAATTTCCCGTGATCAGTGTTTAACAGAACCACAAGGAGAGACCCAACCAATAAAGGAGACTTTTCAAGAGATGATGGTGGTGGCAATAACAACAATAATGTTAATGCAACTATATCATATATGTGCACCAATTCAAATCTTGCAGTTTTTAAATAGGGGGTATTCTTGTTTAATCCTAATAATATGTATATTGTTACCCCATTTTTACCATATACACAGATGAAGGATGAGAGACTATAGTGACATTTGCAGTATAAGAGATGAGATTCAAACTAAACTTTCTTATTCTAAATCCAGTATCCAGTATTATTTAATATTTCCTCATCTCTACAGTTGCCTCTCAAACTGTCAAAAATTTCAGTAAGTCATCACGGTTTTCCTTAGAAATAATTAAGAAGTCTAAGGTTTTCCTTAGAACACAGCCATCACACACAGTCCCAGGCTTTGTTCCTCTGTCACAGTTTCTATATAAAAATTCTAGCACACCACATTGCATGATCCCTGGCCTAATCCCTGAATTGTAGAGGGAGACAACTTGAAAACTGATGCGTTTAACCAATGAATGGTCGTAACACTGGGAGCTGAACAGAGTACCAAAGCAAGCTGCACCTCCTGCAAAGGTCCGAGTGGCTGGAGGGCACGCCTGAAAGCTGCTTACCAATACAGGACTCCCCGGACAGTGAATAGGTCCCATCGTCATGGAAACCGCTTCTGCACTCACAGTGGTACCACCCTGGCAGGTTAACGCAGCGGGAATGGTTGTGGCACTCAATGATTCCCTCTGAACATTCATCAATATCTGCCTCAGAGAAAAACACAAGCCCACCAGGATATTAATTTCTTTTGACACTAACCTTTCAGGAAATGCCTAAAACATGCTCATCATGTCAACATATCAATTAAAACTGTTCAGTCACCTACAACGAAAGTCATCTGGAAGAACCAAATCCTATGTTTTCCAGAATTCAAACGAATTGAAAGCTTCATTCTTGGATGTTTTCTCTTGTACTGAACAATGAATGAGAGCTTATGGTCACAAAAAAATCCTAACTCAAAGGCTGTGTTGTCTCTGAATAAGAACTAAGTTGAGGGTGTTTGGCACAGTTTTGGTATTGGGTATATATGACTTTTTTGGATTAAACATTTCTAAATTGGCAATTCCAGATTTTGTTGTGTGTCCTTTGAAAATGTTTATGAACAAATAAGTTCAGGAAGCTCTGGATTAAATATTATTAAACTGATTTTTTAAATGACAGCCCCAGAGACTTGTCATAATTATATGTCCTGCAAAGCTTTTGGATAATATTGATAATATGCATGGTTTCCCAAATTTATTTAGCTAATAACTACCTTTTCTGGACATATCTTTAATATCTTGCAAAACTAGTGTTGTAGGGAACACAGTTTGGGAACTATTGTTCTATTTCTTTTAAAACTATGGATGGATTATGCTAGTCCATCAGAGATTCTCATTCTTCATTCATTCTTGAGGAAAGGAAGTCTCCTAGGCTTTTTTTTTGTTGTTGTTTATTTGTTTGTTTTTCTCTAGGCTCTGGCTTTTTAGAATCACCAAATACCTGGTTCATGTATAGATTTTCTAGCACAAAGCCTTGACTCTGCACTGAAGGAGGTTGACACCATTGCGGAAAAGAGAATTGTCAATTGTTCAACCAGATTCAGTTCATTCTTACAGAATTTCTCCAAATAGTTATTTCTTAGAATGTAGCTACTGCTGCCTGGGAATCTTCTTTGACTTCTCTTGGAAATATCTGAAATATGGGACTCATATGAACATAAATTTAATTATTAAACCATTGGAATCTAACCTATAATGAATATAATGTACTTTGCAATTTCTTTTAACAGGACCCTGTTAGAGGCATCAGTTCAGGGGCATTCAGCTTCCACTGGTTCTATTATCTTGACAAGTCCTGTGTTGTGCACCAGGCTGTTAATTTAGTTTGAAACTGGATACTCTGATCTCAAGGCATTCTGGCCAAGTAAAGAGAGAAAAGGTGTAGTTTCTCATACTGTGCGACGCCAACTCAAATACCACCTTCTTCCTCTGTAGCACATATTGTTCAGCCCATAAAATCTTTTCACATACATCATCCCTTAGACTTCTAAATGCCCTCAGTCCCCAGGGCCTAATATTTGTATAGGATCTTCAGATATTGCAGTCAGACTGTGTGTGTGTTTATTATAAATTCCCAGAAAATAAATTTCCAGTCACCATGTAGATTGCCATACCTCAATCTAAAGTTTTAAATGAGAAAAGTAGTGGAGAAGCTCATTTTGCCTGAGAACTGTACTTTTCACAGACGATTCCAGAAACTCGCTGGAAATAACCAGGTCATATCACATGTTGGTACCTAGGTTGCAAATTTCTGTTCTCTGTGCAAGGTCTATAGTTAAAGCCAGAAAATTCATTTTTTTTATGCAACCATATTGTGCTTGAGAGGGGCTCACATTTTCACTGTGTTCCTAAAACTGGCTTTCTTCTGTGTCAGTAGTCACAGTAGTATATAAAGCAACCATCACAGACCCAAATACAGAAAACACTTGGAGGCTTTTCAGCAACACTTTGGGGAGTTTACAAATTATAAATGATAGTTTCTTCCCCAGCTAGGTTGTGGCTGCCTTTGTCCTAAGAGACAAAGATTTGTTTCTCCCAGTCAGCACTCCCTACAGGCAAACAAACAAGACAGAAGCTCTGGGAATGGGGTCTCTCTGAGTTCACTGTGGAATCAACTCTCATCCAAGGAATTCTGATAAATTACAGCGAGCCTGGCTGCACTCACAATGTGTCAACCATCCCAAAGGAAACCAACAAACAAAAAGTCACCTTTCCTCCTACAGAAAGTCCTAAAATCTTATTTAAATCTCAGTTTAATCCAGCACAGAGCTGAAAATGTGAACAAGGAAACAAGAGAAGCTGGGGGATTGTTGAGTGAGACCCATAGTATTCATTTCCGTATCCTCAGAGCCAAATGTTGGCAACACAATAACTCACATATTTATTGCTTGGGTCACACCACTTACAAATGGTGAAATGTAGTTCAGAACTAGCTAGAACCAATATTTGTCACAACTATCACATCTTGTTGACAAATCAAGAAAGGATTATTTACACAAAGATAATACATTTATTTAATTCTGTAAATATCTGTTGAGTTAAAAATATGTGCAAGGATGATTTTTGTGTTGTGTTCAATGCAAAAATGGATGAAACATGACTCAGAAAATCCAGGAGCTCAGAATCAAAGGGAAGAACTATATACATATATGTGTGCGGTGTGTTTGTGTTTCGTCTTTCATACTAATAGTTGAAGCTTCAAACAACCACCAATATCACCAGCTCCCTCCCCTAGTGACTCGGTATCTGTACACACATCTATTTTAGTACTTATCTTGCCCTATCACAATTCTTTCCTTTTTGTGTCTATCACTGAAATGCAAATTTTCCAAGAAAATGGACAACATTTTATGTAGGTTTACCTTGCTAGTGATACCTATAAGTGGGAGTAACAAGCAATTTGAAAATACCCAATACAAGTCTGTGGGAATGAATGTATGAAAAAATAAATGACTGGTAGGTTGAATGAAAGGAAAAATTAATGCAGGCTATAATGGAGATTCGAAATACCCCAAGATTTCTTGGCTTTTGCAAATCACAAAACTACAATGTCAATTCATAAAACTAAACAAAAAATAAATTTTATATTTATATGTTGTTTTCCTCTAAAAGACATCATGTAGTTTCTATTTAATACTTTGCTTCTACCTCTAATCTTTAGATATTTTAAGTGGGCAAAAGAGGTAACAAAAAAGTTATAATTGCAATGGTGTGATAAGGAGAAATTTTAATCATGATTATAATAATTATAACAATTGTTATAATTGTTGCAATGAAAAGCTCTACCTGTACCATGAATTTTCCATTTACAATAAGAAACAGATGAATACCCAAGGTTTGTTTTCATAAAATGTATCATAAGCAATACATTTAATCCTATTTGGGGCATATGGTAAACTTTCTATAGAAAGCAATTTGCAAACAAATCCTGGAATTCCTGTAAAATCCATCTCTTGAGCTGGATGGATCTCTTCCTCCATCTAATCGCTTTCCTATTAGATTTGCAATTTCAAAATTTATAAAACCAATAAAGGTTTTCTCAAAGCTTATTTTCAAAGAGGTACTTTCGTATTTCATACTAACAGTTAAAGCCTGCAGTGAAGTAGTGGCTCAGGTTGTGGATGGATTACATCTTTTCTAAGAGTTTTTAGGGTGATATTGAGTCATGAGAAAAACTTCTGATATTTTCACTCATTCAACAAAAGTTTATTGAGCACCCCCCATGTGCTAATACATTTGCCCCATGTACTAAGCACTGTATCATATCCTCTGATACAGAGACAGACGTAAGGTCTCTGCCCTCCAGATACATAGAGTCTAAGGGGCAAATAGAATATAAAAGAAAAATGAACTGTTGTTATAAATATAGACTTTAGAGACAAACATGACTTCAAATTCCTGCTCAGTAATGCATTACTAATTATTTAGATCTCAAAAGTCTTTGTTTTCTCATCTGTAGGTTGAGAATTATAAAATCAAACATCATGTGACTGTGAAAAAAAGACTCTTAAGCACAGTCTGGATATTATCTTTGGACTAAATATTACTGCTATAAAACAGAAGACAGAATAAGGGGATTCTGAAAATAAAAAAATATATATAATAATGTAAACTTGCAATCAGGAAACTGGCTCAGACTAAGAGATTTTTTTCTGGATCTCTAAAAATATTCATTTGGATTTTGAGACAAGTGTAACCTTGTTAAGCATTCAGGAATAGAATCTTTAAACCTATAATACCTGCCTCATAAAGACTTGGATTCCCTTGGTCACCAAAAAACTTCACATAAGTTTAAAGAAGAAGAATCAGTAACATAAATTGTCACAAGTACAGCAAACACAAATCTCCTTATTTTCTACTATTTGCTGAATGCCAGTATTGTACTGAACATAACATGCAAAGACCCTGTGGTAGAAACAGGCTAGTTCTTCTATCTCTTGTTTTTTTTTGGGTTCTTAGGGATGTGCCTGGAGCATGCGTCCTTTGGAGATATGTAAGGCCATGTGACTGAACTCTAGTTACAGAGTTAGAAGTGGCATAATTTCAAGATGGTTCATAAAAATGCCTAATACGATCCTCCAGAATATGTTTACCTGCTCACTACAGGACAATTTCCAGGAAAACCTTGGAAATCACGTATTGAAAATAGTAGAACATTTTTCTGCCTGGCTTCCTGCAAGGCTATGTAGACCAGGGCCCTTCCACAGACCTGAAACTGTCATGGGCTATTTAGATGAGTAAGAAATATATTTCTTTTTTTTTTTTTAATTATACTTTAAGTTCTAGGGTACATGTGCATAACGTGCAGGTTTGTTACATATGTATACTTGTGCCATGTTGTTGTGCTGCACCCATCAACTCGTCAGCACCCAACAACTCATCAATAAAATACTGGCAAACCGGATTCAGCAGCACATCAAAAAGCTTATCCACCATGATCAAGTGGGCTTCATCCCTGGGATGCAAGGCTGGTTCAACATTCGCAAATCAATAAACATAATCCAGCATATAAACAGAACCAAAGACAAGAACCACATGATTATCTCAATAGATGCAGAAAAGGCTTTTGACAAAATTCAACAGCCCTTCATGCTAAAAACACTCAATAAATTTGGTATTGATGGAACGTACCTCAAAATCATAAGAGCTATTTATGACAAACCCACAGCCAATATCATACCGAATGGGCAAAAACTGGAAAAATTCCCTTTGAAAACTGGCACAAGACAGGGATGCCCTCTCTCACCACTCCTATTCAACATAGTGTTGGAAGTTCTGGCTAGGGCAATCAGGCAAGAGAAAGAAATCAAGGGTATTCAGTTAGGAAAAGAAGAAGTCAAATTGTCCCTCTTTGCAGATGACATGATTGTATATTTAGAAAATCCCATTGTCGCAGCCCAAAATCTCCTTAAGCTGATAAGCAACTTCAGCAAAGTCTCAGGATACAAAATTAATGTGCAAAAATCACAAGCATTCTTATACACCAGTAACAGACAAACAGAGAGCCAAATCATGAATGAACTTCCATTCACAATTGCTTCAAAGAGAATAAAATACCTAGGAATCCAACTTACAAGGGATGTAAAGGACCTCTTCAAGGAGAAGAAATATATTTCTATTTTATTGAGCCATTACTGTTTGGAGTTGCTTTTTATTGCTAGCCAGCATTTTCTAATTATTATGAGAGACCCTTTTCCATATTCAGAGAAAAGACTGTGCTCAGGTTAGAACTCATACTGATGCAATATCTAAAAATAAAAACAGAAACAAGCAAACAAGGGGAAAAAAAACCCAGCACTAATCAGATTATGTAGGCAGCTAAAGGAGTGGAAGAAGATTTTTGCTGAAAGTCAAGAGTCAAGGTAACACATAAAACAAGACAAAGCTTTGTAGTTAGATATATTTGAGTTTGAATTTTGGTTCTGTTACTTCTCAGCTATCTGACTTTGACTTTGAGCAAGTTATTTATCTTTTTTGAGCTTCACTTTCTTTGGCTTTTAAATGATAACATCACTATCTTAGTCCATTTTGTGTTGTTAGAATACCTGAGATTGAGTAATTTATAAAGAAAAAAAGGTTTATTTTGCTCTTGATTCTAGTGACTGAAAAGTTCAAGATTATGTAGCTGCATTTGGTGGGGGTCTCAGGCTGCTTCAAGTCATGGTAGAAAAAAAAAGGGGGAAGCGGTGGGTATGGGCAAAGACATCACATGGCAAGAGAGGAAACGAGAGAGAAACTGATAAACCAGACTCCATGGGAGCTAATCGATTCCTGCGAGAGAGAACTCATTCACCCTCATTTGAGGACATTACTCTGCACATGAGGGCTATGCCTCCATGACCCAAACACCTCCTACTCGGCCCCACCTCCTAACACTCCATACTGGACATCAAAATCAACATGAATTTTGGTGGGAACAAACCACATCTAAACCACAGCAATTACTTATCTTATAATGCTGTTGTTTCAAAGATTGAATGAGATCAATCTAAAAACTACAAATCCAGGCAGACATTCATTAGGCAAGTGATACTTATTGTTCTGTAACTTAAAATCCCCACATTCCAAGAGAGTCCAAGTCTCCAGGCTTCAATTCCTTACATGTAAAATGAAAGGATTGTGCATTTATGGCCTCTATTAGTGTGACGGTTAATATTAAGTGTCAATTTGATTGGATTGAAGGAAGCAAAGTATTGTTCCTGGGTGTGTCTGTGAGGGTGTTGCCAAAGATTAACATTTGAGTCAATAGACTGGGAGAGGCAGACCCAACCTCAATCTGGGTGGGCACCATATCAGCTGCCAGAGTAGCTAGGATAAAAGCAAGCAGAGGAATCTAGAAGGACTGGCCTGAGTTTTCTGGCCTCCATCTTTCTCCTGTGCTGGATGCTTCCTGCCCTCAAATATCAGACTCCAAGTTCTTCAGCTTTTGGACTCTTGGACTTACACCAGCGATTTGCCAGGGACTCTCAGGGTTTTAGCCACAGACTGAAGGCTGCACTGTCAACTTCCCTACTTTTGAGGTTTTGGGACTTGGACTGACTTCCTGGCTCCTCAGCTTGCAGATGGCCTATTGTGGGACTTTAGCTTGTGATTATGTGAGTCAATTCTCCGAATAAACTCCCATTCATATATTCATCTATTCTATTAGTTCTGTCCCTTTAGAGAACCCTGACTAATACAGATTTTGGTACTGAGAGTGGGGTGCTACTGTAAAGATGCCCAGAAATGTGGAAATGATTTTGGAACTGGGTAACAGGCAGATGTTGCAACAGTTTGGAGGGCTCAAAAGAAGATAGGAAAATGTGGGAAAGTTTGGAACTTTCTGGAGAGTTGGAGTGCTCAGAAGACAGGAAGATATAGGAAAGTTTGAAACTTCCTAGAGACTGATTAAAGGGCTTTGGCCAAAATGCTGATAGTGATATGGACAATAAAGTCCAGGCTGAGGTGGTCTCAGATGCAGATTAGGAACTTTTGTGAACTGGATTAAAGGTCACTCTTGCTATACAAAGAGACTGGCAGCATTTTTGCCCCTCCCCTAGAGATCTGTGGAACTTTGAACTTGAGAGAGATGATTTAGGGTATCTGGTGGAAGAAGTTTCTAAGCAGCAAAGTGTTCAAGAGGAAGCAGAGCATAAAAGTTTGAAAAATTTGCAGGCTGATGGTGCAGTAGAAAAGAAGACCCGATTTTCTGGGGAGAAATTCAAGCAGGCAGAAGAAATTTGCATAAGTAATGAGGAGTCAAACGCCAATCACCAAGAGAATGAGGAAAATGTTTCTGGGGCATGTCAGAGAACTTCCCAGCAGCTCCTCTCATCACAGGTCTGGAGGCCTAGGAGGGAAAAGTGGATTTTTGGGGTGAGTCCAGGGCCTCTCTGCTGTGCGCAGCTTTGGCACTTGGTGCCCTGCATCCCAGCTGCTCTATCGCAGGCTAAAAGGGGCCAAGGTTATTTTGGGCCATGGTTTCAGAGGGCGCAAGCTGTAAGCCTCAACAGCTTCAACTTGGTAATGAGCCTGTGGGTGCCCAGAAGTCAAGAATTTAGGTTTGGGAACCACCGCCTAGATTGCACAGGATGTATGGAAATGCCTGGATGTCCAAGCAGAAATTTGCTACAGGGGCAGAGCCTTCATGGAGAACCTCTGCTAGGGCAGTATAGAAGGGAAATGTGGGATTGGAGCCCCTACACAGAGTCCCCACTAAGGCACTGCCTAGTAGCGCTAGCTGTGAGAAGAGGGCCACCATCCTCCAGACCCCAGAATGGTAGATCCACTGACAGCTTGCACCGCACACCTGCAAAAGTTGCAGACACTCAATGCCAGCCCTTGAAAGCAGCCAGTGGAGACGGGTATACCCTGCAAAGCCACAGTGGCGGTGTTGTCCAAGGCTGTGGGAACCCACTTCTTCCATCAGTGTGACCTGGATGTGAGACACGGAGTTAAAGGAGATTATTTTGGACCTTTAAGATTTAATTACTGCCTCATTGGATTTTGGACTTGCGTGAGGCCTGTAGTCTCTTTGTTTTGGCCATTTCTCCCATATTAGTGTATTTACTTACTACCTGTACCCCCACTGAATCTAGGAAGTAAATAACTTGCTTTGGATTTTACAGACTCATAAGGTGGAAGAGACTTGCCTTGTCTCAGATGAGACTGGACTTTGGACTTCTGAGTTAATGCTGAAATGAGTTAAGACTTTGGGGGACTGTTGGAAAGGCATGATTGGTTTTGAAATGTGAGAACATGAGATTTGGGAGGGGTCAGGGCAGAATGAGGGGCAGAAATCTCACCTTGCAGTGTAATAATCCCCATGTATCAAGGGCAGGGCCAGGTAGAGATAATAGAATCTTGGGATCAGTTTTCCCGTATTGTTATTGTGGTAGTGAATAAGTCCCATGAGATCTGATGGTTTTATAAATGGGAGTTTCCCTGCACAAGCTCTCTTGTCTTCACCATGTGAGACTTGACTTTGCTTCTCATTCACCTTCTGCCATGATTGTGAGGCCTCCCCAGCTATATAAAACTGTGAGTCAATTAAACCTCTTTCCTTTCTAAATTACCCTGTCTCAGGTATGTCTTTATTAGCAGCACGAGAAAAAACTAAAACGGCTACTTTTAATATTCTAGAATACGGGAGATCTTAGCTTTGGGCTCATAGCTTCTTCTGCTGCTAACCAGCTGAATGACTGCTAGAAGGTTTAAGTAACCTCTTTGTACCTCGGGTTCTTCATTAGGCAAATGGCAATTTTAAAAATACAAATTTTGTCTGCCTTACAAACAAGCTCCAATAAGGTATGAACAAGCTCTGCAAAGTCAAGTGATTGTCTCACAAAATATCTGGTGATGTCATTATTGCTGTTTCTTCTTTGTAAGTCCTTATTAGTAACTAGTTTTTGTGTATTAATCTGAAACGTACCTGCTATTAACAGTGATGTGAATAGTAATGGCAATAGAGCTCTCTTTCTTTAGTGACTTTGCACAAAATAACCCATTTCTTCCTGGTTATGGCCATCTAATTTTATCTCTGAAGCCTTTCTGTCCTTTCTCTAACAAACTGCTCAAAATCTTCCTAAAAGAACCCATCTGTTAACATTTCAACTCTCACCTTTATTCTGGAAACTCTGATCTATATCTCTAAGTTAACCTCTAACACAAATTCAGAAATGTATTTACTATTGAATATGGATTTGCAAATCTCAGAGGTCTCATTTCAAACTTATCCTGCCCAAAGCTTTACATGACATACATGTTTCTATCTACCAAATTTATCTTCCTCCCCAGCACTCCTTCCTTACTGTCATCCCTCATAACCAACGAACAAAACTATTGAAGTTTGACTGCTATGAACCTTGAAGATTTTAAAAACATGGAACTAAATCTTATTTACTCCAAGCCTGGAAATCCTGTGATTCTATGATTTTTAAAAATATCCTGCTCCTCTAGTAATTACAAATGATTCTTACTATAAAAATCTCCTATCGGGCATTCAAAGCATAAATAATTGACCTCACTTTGACTATCAATTTGCCTTTATTTCTCAAAATTCTTCATCATAAAACATTTGCACTCCCTGGGGTGGTTGCTTTACATACCCACTTATTCCATACTCCATTGAATTTGAGGCTTCCCGCCCTGCAAGTGATTGTTTTACAATTAAAATCCAAGCACAAATCTTAATTCAACCAAGAAGTCCTCTTTCTTCTCTCTGAATTCCTATAGTGTTTAACAGTTCTACCACCCCATTTAATTCTGACATACATTCTATTTTAGAATATTCTATGATTCTTACTACAGTTTCTCTATCAAATAGGAAGAATTTTTGAACTTCCATCTATTAATAATTTACTATGTGTCAGGTTCTCTGACAAGTGCTTTATATTCACAACTCCATTTGATCTTCAGAATGCCTCTGAGATCATTTGAATTGCTCTAATTTTACTGAAAATGGAGGCGTACATGTTTAAATAATATACCCATGGTAAAACATCTGGAAAGTGACAGAGTGGGGATTTAAACCAAGGTCTACTTGACTCCCGAATACACACATTTAATCATTATACTATACAGCCTCTTGTACACTTGGGGGAATACATAGGACTTTGAAGAAACTATTAAAAATATGTTCAAAATGTAAAGAAAAACATACTGAGTTGAATAGTGAACAGATTTCTGCTACCAAGGTAAAGTAGCAGGGACTGAATTTGTTGTCTTATCTGAAACAAATAGGAACAAATACATACATATACACATATGTTTTCATATATATATACACACACATACACACACACGAAAAAAGAGTTTTGAAGATACTGGAAATTAAGTAACTAAGAAAATGATCCCTAAGAGGCATAAAACAAATGAGAAGAGTGCTACAAATATCCCAGTTTACTACCTTAAGAGAGGTGCAGGCCATGGTAAAAGGAAGAAAACCCATAAAGAGCCTATTGAACTACCTGGTTTGAGGATACAACGATGGGAATATAGGAAGACCAAGACAAGCAGAGGTTATAAAGCAGAGTATTGGAGAGGAGATAGCTGAACAGAGAGGTAATTTTGATGTTCTACAGAGAATACCAGTCAGGTAATCAGCAAAGTGCTGATCAGAAAATAAATATGATTAAATTATCCAAAGCTGGAGAAAGATCACCAAAATATATTAGAAGTAGTAGAGCCTGGTGCTTACACAGGAAGAGGAACAGTGCATGATTCCACAAGCCAGACTGCAGAATCTCATAAGGCATTGGATAATACTGGATCTACAGTATAAAAAGACAAGTAAAACAAAAAACCTGCAAAATAGTAGACCCAAACCCAACCATATCAATATTTATAATAAATGTATATTTATTAAACACTTAAAGGCAAAGATTATCAGACTAGAAAAAAGCAATACCCAATTTTTGCTGTATACAAATGATGTATTTTAGATACAAAAGCACAAACAGGTTAAAATAGAAGTATGGGGAAAGATATTCCATGTAGACATGAATGACAAGAAAACTAGAATAGCTATATGGGTTTCAGAAAAAAAATAGGCTTCAAGATAAAGAAAATGTGCAAAGATAAAAATGTCATTTCATAAAAAGAATCAATTGGCCAAGAAGATGTAACACTCTTAAATATATAGGTTTGAAATTTTTCTTTGTATAAATTTATAGGGTACAAGTATAACTTTGTTAACTGGCTATATTGCATAGTGGAGAAGTCAGGGCTTCTAGTGTGTCCATCACGGGACTTACATGTACTCATTAAGTAATTTCTCATCATCTACCTCCCCTCCCACCCCCACACCTTCAGAGTCTCCATTTTCTATCATTTCACATTGTATATTCATGTGTATACATTATTTAGCTCCCACTTATAAATGAGAACATGTGGTATTTGTCTTTCTGTGTCTGACTTGTTTAACTTAGGACAATGGCCTCCAGTTTTATCTATGTTCCTGCAAAAGACATGACTTCATTTTTTATGGCTGAATAGTATTCCATTGTGTATATCTAACACATTTTCTTTATCTAATCACCTGTTGATGAAGAGTTAGTTTGATTCCCTATTATCACTATTGCGAACCGTACTTAAATTAAAAGATGATTGCAGGTAGGTTTTTGATATAATGACTTTTTTCCTTTGGGCACAACAGAGTGAAGAGACAGTCTGCATAACGGAAGAAAACATATGCCAGCCATGGATCTGACAGGAAACTAATATCCAGAATTTACCAGGAACACAAACATAAAATTTACCCAACAACAAATCAAACAATCTCATTAATAAGTAGGCAAAAGATATGAATAAACATTTTTCAAAAGTAGACATACAAATGACCAAAATTATATGAAAAAATGTTCAAGATTATTAATCAGAGAAATTCAAATTAAACCACAAGATATCATTTGACAACAATCAGAATGGCTATTATTAAAAAGACAAAAATTAACAAATGTTGGCAAGGATTCAGAGAAAAGGAACACTTATATACTGTTGATGGGAATGTAAATTAGAGCAACCTCTATGAAAAACACTAGAACTAAAAATAAAACTACAATTTGATCCAGCAATTGATATATAATTTTTAATGGCAAAACTTCAAAACACATGAAACAATAATAAAATAACCAAAAGGAAAAAACACAAATCTAGAGATTTTAACCTCTATTTCAGTAACTGATACACCAAAAAGTCACCAATATAGAAGATATGAACAATACTAATTGGCATTTCTTGGACATTATACCAAATCACTGTAGTATAAACATTTTTTACAAGTGTGCATGGAATGTTGACCAAGATAGAACAAATCCTCATTCATAAAACAATCCCCCCAAAATTCAAAAGCTTGAAATCTTACAGAGTATGTTTTCTGGTCCCAACAGAATTAAATAGATATCAAATCAAAATAAGATACTTAGAAAAGGTACAAATATTTGGAAATTACACAAATTCCAAAAGTCAATGAATTAAACTATAAGGAAAATGTAAAATATTTTGGACTGAATGATATTATTAAACAACAGGTTACAATCTGTGGGAACCAGTTAAGGTAGTGCCTAGAAACAAAAGTGTAGCTGTAATACTTATATTCAAAAAAGAGAAAAGTATAAAGCCAACATTCTAATTTTAAATCTGTAAGAAACCAGTAAAAGACCGGCACATAGATTTTTACCCTACATCTGGTCCTACCCACAGAGTACGGTATGTGAGATAAGATTAGTGCCAATAAAAGGGTAACCATAGGACTCTATTGAACTGAAAGAAATATTTCTAAATTTGCCCTGAGGCAGGATAGCCAGATGCATTTATTTTTAAATTAGAACCAAATCAGAGACCAAAAAATGTTTCTGCACATCAAAACCAAAGGAAGGAGTCAAGGACAAAGGTTGGAGGAGTGGTCAGGGAATACAGATCTGGGAGAATGGAAAGAAGGTCGGCATAGGGTAAGGAGCAGGTGCATGAGGAAGGGCCGGGGCTGAGTACTTGAATAGTAAGCAGGTGCTGATGCACCTTTTGACACTGGGCCCTCTGTTGTAAGTGACACCGTAACCCTGCTTACCTCTCCTCTCCCAAAAGAAACATATTGACTCACAAAATGTACAAGTCCAGGGGCTCTAGACTCTATGGGATCCATGCAACGAAGCAATATTATCAGGATTTAGGCTCCCTCTGTATCTCCACTCTGCTCGTCATCATATTACCACTCCTATAAGCCAGAACCTCTTCATGTAATGGCCTCCAGATGTTCTAGGCAGACATCATTTTAAATCTGTCAAAGGGAGAGATTCTTACCAATAGTATTGGCACAAATCTATTGCAGAAATACAAAAATTAGCCAGGTGTGGTGGCGGGCACCCTGGGAGGCTGAGGTAGGAGAATTGCTTGACCCTGGGAGGCGGAGATTGCAGTGGGCTGAGATCATGCCACTGCACTCCAGACTGGGCAACAGAGCAAGACTCCACCTCAAAAAAAAAAAAAAAAAACACCAAAAAACCAAAAAAAACCCCAGAAAAACAAAAATAAACAAACCAAAAACGGGATTTGAGCTTCATTCATCTTGATTTGGTTACATGCTGAGTCCTGAAGTAGTTACTGTGATCATATCTGGTTACCAGCCCACCCCTAGAGCAAGAGGTAAAATCAGCACTACTTGAGATATCTTAAACTGAGAATTTAGAAGGGGTTGTTCCTCAGAAACTATTGGAATGCCCTTATTAGAACAGGAACTGAATTCTGGTGAGACAAAATCCACAGATGTCCCTTAGGCCTCTTTTTATGTCAGTCCTACGGCATATTGTGAGATGGATGTATTGGCTGAAGAAATCATGCTACTTTGACAGTGTGTGTGTTTTCCTTTGGAAGGCTCCTCTGTCTAAAGGGCACCTTCCTTACCTCTCTTCTATTAGTGCCAGATCAAAGTTGTTGTTTTTCCCAAAGTGATTGATATGGGTATTTATTGTTGTCAAGAAGGTAAATTAAAAAGATATCAATGTCACCTTATGAACTATGTATGAAACATACCTCTGAGGATTCTGGGAACATAGCAGAGTAGTCAGCACCAGGAGTCTCTCTCCCAACCTAGACTATAATTACACTGGTAGAATCTGCCTGATAGAACAATTTTAGGACTCTGGAGTCTATTTGAAGGCTTGCAACTTCCAGGTATGTTTTGGTCAATTTCAGCTCGTAGAATGGTAGCGGCTGTGCACTCCCCATCCTCCATCCTGGGGGCAGGCACCATACAGATTTTGTCTTTCTGCTCTATCCTGAGTGATACACCCTCCACCTCCCACGCATTCACTTTCAATTAGAAGAACCTTGACTTGTTTGCATAAATCACTCTTGGTCTCAATCAACGGTTCTCAAACGGTGGTCCTCAGACTAGCACCATTAACATCAGCAGGAAACATATTATATATGAAAATTATCTGGTACCACCCAACATGCTAAATTAGAAATTCTGGGGGTAGAACCCAGTAGTCTGTATTTAAACGAGCTTGCCAGAATCATCTGAGGACTCTACTTTGAGAACCACATATCTATAATAATAGTAATGGAATTTTCATCCTTTTTCCCAGTGATTTGTCTAGATAAGGGCATGTGACCAACTTCTTGCTAATAAGAAGTAAGGGGAAGTCTGCTGGTGATGAAGTGGCAGTGGAGTTGACTTTCATGGTTAAATGACGGAATTTCTAATATGTTCATTCTGTTTAGTTAGCTGACTGGAGGACGTGAGGACTAGAGAAATACAGCCTTCTTTAGTTTATGGGAAATATTCCAATTAAATCAGAGAAACACCAAAGTAGGCCTTTGATATCATTGAGCTGCTGAACCAACCCTGGAGCTACAGATTGCCAGATTTCATGTCATGAGAGAGAATTAAAGAATTTATTATTAAGCCACAATTACTTGAGTTTTCTATTACTTCCAGCCAAAATAAATTCAACCAATAGAATATTTTTATCTCCATTTTACAGATAAAGGAAACAAGTCTGAAAGGTATTAAATAATTTCCATAAGGCAACTATCTAGTTACATGGTATGCTAAGTTTTAGGCTTGCTTTTCTCTGAATACAAAACTTCATGAGGCTACTCTACCTCTCAATAGATCATACTGTTACTTCCACCAAACTACAAGTCTGATGATGGCCAGGGAACAAAAGGGACTACGTTTCACTTCTTCCCTTATGCCATTATATCTAATCCTTAGTTGCTTTATGAACTTAAGAATTCTATTCTGGAAGATGGCCGAATAGGAACAGCTCCAGTCTCCAACTCCTAGCGCGAGCAACACAGAAGACTGGTGATTTCTGCATTTTCAACTGAGGTACTGGGTTCATCTCACTAGGGAGTGCCGGACAATCGGTGCTGGTCAGCTGCTGCAGCCCCACCAGCGAGAGCTGAAGCAGGGAGAGGCTTCACCTCACCTGGGAAGTGCAAGGGGAAATGGGAAATGGAATCCCTTTTCCTAGCCAGGGGAACTGAGACACACAACACCTGGAAAATCGGGTAACTCCCACCCCAATACTGCACTTTACGCAAACAGGCACACCAGGAGATTATATCCCACACCTTGCCGGGAGGGTCCCATGCCCACGCAGCCTCCCTCATTGCTAGCACAGCAGTCTGGGATCTGGCGGCAAGGCAGCAGCGAGGCTGGGGGAGGGGCGCCCGCCATTGCTGAGGCTTAAGTAGGTAAACAAAGCCTCTGGGAAGCTCGAACTGGGTGGAGCTCACAGCAGCTCAAGGAAACCTGCCTGTCTCTGTAGACTCCACCTCTGGGGACAGGACACAGTAAACAACAACAAAAGCAGCAGAAACCTCTGCAGACACAAACGACTCTGTCTGACAGCTTTGAAGAGAGCAGTGGATCTCCCAACACGGAGGTTGAGATCTGAGAAGGGACAGACTGCCTGCTCAAGTGGGTCCCTGAACCCTGAGTAGCCTAACTGGGAGACATCCCCCACTAGGGGCAGTCTGACACCCCACACCTCACAGGGTGGAGTACACCCCTGAGAGGAAGCCTCCAAAGCAAGAATCAGACAGGTACACTCGCTGTTCAGCAATATTCTATCTTCTGCAGCCTCTGCTGCTGACACCCAGGTAAACAGGGTCTGGAGTGGACCTCAAGCAATCTCCAACAGACCTACGGCTGAGGGTCCTGACTGTTAGAAGGAAAACTATCCAACAGGAAGGACACCTACACCAAAACCCCATGAGTACATCACCATCATCATCAAAGACCAGAGGCAGATAAAACCACAAAGATGGGGAAAAAGCAGGGCAGAAAAGCTGGAAAATATAAGCTGGAATATTTTTTGAAAATATTTCAAAAAATAAGAGCGCATCTCCCCCGGCAAAGGAGCGCAGCTCATCGCCAGCAATGGATCAAAGCTTGATGGAGAATGACTTTGATGAGATGAGAGAAGAAGGCTTCAGTCCATCAAACTTCTCAGAGCTAAAGGAGGAATTACGTACCCAGCGCAAAGAAACTAAAAATCTTGAAAAAAAGGTGGAAGAATTGATGGCTAGAGTAATTAATGCAGAGAAGGTCATGAACGAAATGAAAGAGATGAAAACCATGACACGAGAAATACGTGACAAATGCACAAGCTTCAGTAACCGACTCGATCAACTGGAAGAAAGAGTATCAGCGACTGAGGATCAAATGAACAAAATGAAGCGAGAAGAGAAACCAAAAGAAAAAAAGAAGAAAAAGAAATGAACAAAGCCTGCAAGAAGTATGGGATTATGTAAAAAGACCAAATCTACATCTGATTGGGGTGCCTGAAAGTGAGGGGGAAAATGGAACCAAGTTGGAAAACACTCTTCAGGATATCATCCAGGAGAACTTCCCCAACCTAGTAGGGCAGGCCAACATTCAAATTCAGGAAATACAGAGAACGCCACAAAGATACTCCTCGAGAAGAGCAACTCCAAGACACATAATTGCCAGATTCACCAAAGTTGAAATGAAGGAAAAAATCTTAAGGGCAGCCAGAGAGAAAGGTCGGGTTACCCACAAAGGGAAGCTCATCAGACTAACAGCAGATCTCTCGGCAGAAACTCTCCAAGCCAGAAGAGAGTGGGGGCCAATATTCAACATTCTTAAAGCAAAGAATTTTAAACCCAGAATTTCATATCCAGCCAAACTAAGTTTCATAAGTGAAGGAGAAATAAAATCCTTTACAGATAAGCAAATGATTAGAGATTTTGTCACCACTAGGCCTGCCTTACAAGAGATCCTGAAGGAAGCACTAAACATGGAAGGGAACAACCGGTACCAGCCATTGCAAAAACATGCCAAAATGTAAAGACCATTTAGGCTAGGAAGAAACTGCATCAACTAACAAGCAAAATAACCAGTTAATATCATAATGGCAGGATCAAGTTCACACATAACAATCTTAACCTTAAATGTAAATGGACTAAATGCTCTAATTAAAAGACACAGACTGGCAAACTGGATAAAGAGTCAAGACCCATCAGTCTGCTGTATTCAGGAGACCCATCTCACACGCAGAGACATACATAGGCTCAAAATAAAGGGATGGAGGAAGATTTACCAAGCAAATGGAGAACAAAAAAAAGCAGGGGTTGCAATACTAGTCTCTGATAAAACAGACTTTAAACCATCAAAGATCCAAAGAGACAAAGAAGGCCATTACATAATGGTAAAAGGATCAATTCAACAGGAAGAGCTAACTATCCTAAATATATATGCACCCAATACAGGAGCACCCAGATTCATAAAGCAAGTCCTTAGAGACTTACAAAGAGACTTAGACTCCCATACAATAATAATGGGAGACTTCAACACTGCACTGTCAACATTAGACAGATCAACAAGACAGAAAGTTAACAAGGATATCCAGGAATTGAACTCATCTCTGCAGCAAGCAGACCTAATAGACATCTATAGAACTCTCCACCCCAAATCAACAGAATATACATTCTTCTCAGCACCACATAGCACTTATTCCAAAATCGACCACATAATTGGAAGTAAAGCACTCCTCACCAAATGTACAAGAACAGAAATTACAACAAACTGTCTCTCAGACCACAGTGCAATCAAACTAGAACTCAGGACTAAGAAACTCAATCAAAACCGCTCAACTACACGGAAACTGAACAACCTGCTCCTGAATGACTACTGGGTACATAACGAAATGAAGGCAGAAATGAAATAAAGATGTTCTTTGAAACCAATGAGAACAAAGATACAACATACCAGAATCTCTGGGACACATTTAAAGCAGTGTGTAGAGGGAAATTTATAGCACTAAATGCCCACAAGAGAAAGCAGGAAAGATCTAAAATGACACTCTAACATCACAATTAAAAGAACTAGAGAAGCAAGAGCAAACGCATTCAAAAGCTAGCAGAAAGCAAGAAATAACTAAGATCAGAACAGAACGGAAGGAGATAGAGACATAAAAATCCCTCCAAGCCGGGCGCGGTGGCTCAAGCCTGTAATCCCAGCACTTTGGGAGGCTGAGACGGGCGGATCACAAGGTCAGGAGATCGAGACCATCCTGGCTAACACGGTGAAACCCCGTCTCTACTAAAAAATACAAAAAGCTAGCCGGGCGAGGTGTAGTCCCAGCTACTCGGGAGGCTGAGGCAGGAGAATGGCGTGAACCCGGGAGGCGGAGCTTGCAGTGAGCTGAGATCCGGCCACTGCACTCCAGCCCGGGTGACAGAGCGAGACTCCGTCTCAAAAAAAAAAAAAAAAAAAAAAAAAAAAAAAAAAAAAAAACCCTCCAAAAAATCAATGAATCCAGGAGTTGGTTTTTTGAAAAGATCAACAAAATTGACAGACTGCTAGCAAGACTAATGAAGAAGAAAAGAGAGAAGAATCAAATAGATGCAATAAAAAATGATAAAGGGGATATCACCACCAACCCCACCGAAATACAAACTACCATCAGAGAATACTATAAACACCTCTACGCAAATAAACTAGAAAATCTAGAAGAAATGGATAATTTCCTGGACGCTTACACTCTCCCAAGACTCAACCAGGAAGAAGTTGAATCCCTGAATAGACCAATAGCAGGCTCTGAAATTGAGGCAATAATTAATAGCCTACCAACCAAAAAAAGTCCAAGACCAGATGGATTCACAGCTGATTTCTACCAGAGGTACAAGGAGGAGCTGGTACCATTCCTTCTGAAACTATTCCAATCAATAGAAAAAGAGGGAACCCTCCCTAACTCATTTTATGGGGCCAACATCATCCTGATACCAAAGCCTGGCGAGACACAACAAAAAAAGAGAATTTTAGACCAATATCCCTGATGAACATCGATGCAAAAATCCTCAATAAAATACTGGCAAACCGGATTCAGCAGCACATCAAAAAGCTTATCCACCATGATCAAGTGGGCTTCATCCCTGGGATGCAAGGCTGGTTCAACATTTGCAAATCAATAAACATAATCCAGCATATAAACAGAACCAAAGACAAGAACCACATGATTATCTCAATAGATGCAGAAAAGGCTTTTGACAAAATTCAACAGCCCTTCATGCTAAAAACGCTCAATAAATTCAGTATTGATGGAAGGTACCTCAAAATCATAAGAGCTATTTATGACAAACCCACAGTCAATATCATACTGAATGGGCAAAAACTGGAAAAATTCCCTTTGAAAACTGGCACAAGACAGGGATGCCCTCTCTCACCACTCCTATTCAACATAGTGTTGGAAGTTCTGGCCTGAGCAATCAGGTAGGAGAAAGAAATCAAGGGTATTCAGTTAGGAAAAGAAGAAGTCAAATTGTCCCTCTTTGCAGATGACATGATTGTATATTTAGAAAATCCCATTGTCTCAGCCCAAAATCTCCTTAAGCTGATAAGCAACTTCAGCAAAGTCTCAGGATACAAAATTAATGTGCAAAAATCACAAGCATTCGTATACACCAGTAACAGACAGAGAGCCAAATCATGAATGAACTTCCATTCACAATTGCTTCAAAGAGAATAAAATACCTAGGAATCCAACTTACAAGGGATGTAAAGGACCTCTTCAAGGAGAACTACAAACCACTGCTCAGTGAAATTAAAGAGGACACAAACAAGTGGAAGAACATACCATGCTCATGGATAGGAAGAATCAATATCGTGAAAATGGCCATACTGCCCAAGGTTATTTATAGATTCAATGCCATCCCCATCAAGCTACCAATGAGTTTCTTCACAGAATTGGAAAAAACTGCTCTAAAGTTCATATGGAACCAAAAAAGAGCCCGCATCTCCAAGGCAATCCTAAGTCAAAAGAACAAAGCTGGAGGCATCACGCTACCTGACTTCAAACTATACTACGAGGCTACAGTAACCAAAACAGCATGGTACTGGTACCAAAGCAGAGATATAGACCAATGGAACAGAACAGAGTCCTCAGAAATAATACCACACATCTACAGCCATCTCATCTTTGACAAACCTGAGAGAAACAAGAAATGGGGAAAGGATTCCCTATTTAATAAATGGTGCTGGGAAAATTGGCTAGCCATAAGCAGAAAGCTGAAACTGGATCCTTTCCTTACTCCTTATACGAAAATTAATTCAAGATGGATTAGTGACTTAAATGTCAGACCTAATACCATAAAAACCCTAGAGGAAAACCTAGGTAGTACCATTCAGGACATAGGCATGGGCAAAGACTTCATGTCTAAAACACCAAAAGCAACGGCAGCAAAAGCCAAAATTGACAAATGGGATCTCATTAAACTAAAGAGCTTCTGCACAGCAAAAGAAACTACCATCAGAGTGAACAGGCAACCTACAGAATGGGAGAAAATTTTTGCAATCTACTCATCTGACAAAGGGCTAATATCCAGAACCTACAAAGAACTCAAACAAATTTACAAGAAAAAAACAAACAACCCCATCAAAAAGTGGGCAAAGGATATGAACAGACATTTCTCAAAAGAAGACATTCATACAGCCAACAGACACATGAAAAAATGCTCATCGTCACTGGCCATCAGAGAAATGCAAATCAAAACCACAATGTGATACCATCTCACACCAGTTAGAATGGCAATCATTAAAAAGTCAGGAAACAACAGGTACTGGAGAGGATGTGGAGAAATAGGAACACTTTTACACTGTTGGTGGGATTGTAAACTAGTTCAACCATTATTGAAAACAGTATGGCGATTCCTCAAGGATCTAGAACTAGATGTACCATATGACCCAGCCATCCCATTACTGGGTATATACCCAAAGGATTATAAATCATGCTGCTATAAAGACACATGCACACGTATGTTTATTGCGGCACTATTCACAATAGCAAAGACTTGGAATCAACCCAAATGTCCATCAGTGACAGACTGGATTAAGAAAATGTGGCACATATACACCATGGAATACTATGCAGCCATAAAAAAGGATGAGTTTGTATCCTTTGTAGGGACATGGATGCAGCTGGAAACCATCATTCTTAGCAAACTATCACAAGAACAGAAAACCAAACACCACATGTTCTCACTCATAGGTGGGAACAGAACAATGAGATCACTTGGACTCGGGAAGGGGAACATCACACACTGGGGCCTATAATGGGGAGGCAGGAGGGGGAGGGGGGAGGGATTGCATTGGGAGTTATACCTGATGTAAATGACGAGTTGATGGGTGCTGACGAGTTGATGGGTGCAGCACAGCAACATGGCACAAGTATACATATGTAACAAACCTGCACGTTATGCACATGTACCCTAGAACTTAAAGTATAATAATAATAATAATAAAAAAGAATTCTATTCTGAATGATGCTTTATTTTATTGCTTAAAAGGAGGAACACAATTTGATTTTTAATTTATTCTTCATGACATTAAACCTATCCCTTTAAAGACAGGTCCACATTTTTTACTTTGAATATTCCAATAGTCTGTATTATTCATAGTAGAGGTATTTATGCAGACATGATCAATAAGATAATTCACCTACAAATGAAACAAGGAGGCTTCAGCCTTGAATGAGAACTGAAGAATTAAAGTAAGTCAATCCTTTAGAGAGCTTCACCATATTTCTGTCATCATCTGATTACAGCCAGAGAAAAATTATTTCATGTTGTGTAAATGGCAGACAAGTAACCATCATAATGAAAAAGTTATTCTGGAAAAAAAAAAAAAAAGCTTTTGTCAAATTCACAAAGTTTTATCATGGTGCTTCTGAAAGGGGGGAAATCAGCATCTATTTTTTTTTTCTTCAGTGAGTTGGAGAAGAAATTAAGATGAGAAAATTCAAGAACTCTTAATAGATAGGAGCACTAGGGTTTATGATTCCCAAAGAGCATTTATGCTGCTTTGTCTGCTTGTGGCTCCACAGCATCCTGGATGCACTTGGCTTGAAAATGTCTTTGCAGAACTCATGCTGCTCACCATGGATCCAGAGTCAGAGCTGGTCCCATGAAGAAGCATCTGCGACTTGAAAAGGTTGGAGCCAGGACCAAGTAAAAAGTGGAAACAAAGGGACTAAATCATTTCTCATTGAATAAACTTAACTACACATCTTGAAAAACCACTTTAGTATCTAGAGAAGAAAGACTGTTGAGAGGTAGATTATGTGATGGAGAGCAATCAGAAATGACTTAAAGGATAATGTCATTGCCCATGACCATCTGCTGTATATCTCTTTTCAGTGCCCATGGAAAAACAACAACTCTTTTCTATTGTGTGGGTTAGCCATAGTGATATTGGTTATGACTAAGAATGTCTAAATCCTACATGCTTAGAAATCATTGAATCATAGAGGCACAGAAGAATGACATGTCTGTACGATACCATATTCAAGGTCAAACACTCCAAAGATTACAGAATCCAGGCAGGCAATCTAAATGAGTGATGTAGCCCAGGTGTTGGTAAACTAGAGAGCGTATATGTTCTGCCCAAGGAGAGCAGCTATAATGTAGCTCCAAAAATGTTACCATGCCTTGCTGGAATCCCAGAAAATACCATTACTGTACCCAGTCAAAGGTTTATTCACTGTCTGTCTAATTGGTTACAAGGTTGGTTTTATTTGTTTGAAAATGTCATTTAGACCAACACTGTGCAGGATACATAAGACATAGTTTTCATTGAACTTGAGCTTTCAGTTGCAAATTCTGAGCCCCAAACCACTCTTCTACATGTAAAAAAGGTTAGGTCCCCATGAGAGAGGAGAGTTGCCCAAGGTTTCCTAGGTAATGGGACAAATACTTAACAGCATATACCATGAATCAATTCAACAGTTGTTTAAACAATACCAATGCCGGCTGGGCACGGTGGCTCACGCCTGTAATGCCCAGCACTTTGGGGGTGGGTAGATCACCTGAGGTCAGGAGTTCAAAACCAGCCTGGCCAACATAGTGAAACATCTCTACTAAAAATACAAAATTAGCCAGGTGTGGTGGCGGACGCCCTGGGAGGCTGAGGTAGGAGAATTGATTGACCCTGGGAGGTGGAGATTGCAGTGGGCTGAGATCATGCCACTGTACTCCAGCCTGGGCAACAGAGCAAGACTCCATCTCAAAAATAAATAAATAAATAAAATAAAAGAATACCAACGCCAAATTGCTAGATACATTTAAAAGAAGTAAATGTGTGTGTGTGCTTGACAGACCATGTATACAACAGTGATCCTATAAGAGTATAACATATTTTAAATGTACCTTTTCTATCTTTAGATATGTTTAGATACACAGATACTTACCATCATGTTACAATTGCCTATAGTATTCAGTACAGTAACATGCTATTAGATGTGTAGCTGAGGAGAAATAGGCCATACCACATAGCCTACGTGGCCTACGTATGTAGTAGGCTAGACCATCTAGGTTTGTGTAAGTCTACTCTCTGATGTTTGCACAAGGATGAAATGGCCTAATGATGCATTTCTTAAAATGTATCCCTGTTGTTAAGCAACGGGTAACTACACACACACACACACACACACACACACACACATGATAGACACACACACGTGTACAGGCACCTATCACCTGACATAAGCCCACTCAAATATTTTGCTAGATGCTAAAATTATAAATAAGGAAGAAGAAGAACAGTTTTCTCAATGCCTATTAAGTACTCAGATACTATGTTTTAGTCACCATGGTAACGCTGATAAGTACAACTTACTTTCTCCATTTTACAGATTAGAACACTAGGAGTATATGTCACCTTCCCAAGGCCACAGAATGGTACATGATGGACCTGGGATTCAAGTTCAGGTCTGTCTAATGCCAAACACTCTGCTCTTCTGTAAGCAAAGTTGCCCCTTTCTTCCACCTTCTTCTGTGAGACCATAAGTAACCACACATGGCTTCTGCCCTCGGGGATCTTACGGTCTGCTGTGGGAGGCAGATGTAGAAACAAATATGTCTCTGAGGGAAATGCAGTGTGAATAACACTGAGAAGCAACAGCATTGCTGAGAAGACATCCAGAGCCAGCTCTGCATGAAGCTACTCGTTCAGCTCATTAGAACTTAATTTGCTCTACCTCCCCAACTTGTAGTGAGCAAAGTTCAGCTGCCAACTTCCTCCTTGCAATCTCTAGACAATGCTCTGGCTTCAAAATCAAAGTTAGATCATGGGGTCCTTAGAGAGTCTTTTTTTATGTGAAACACTGTGCCTCAGAGGCTTAGCAATAACAGCTATCCCTTAGGGTGGGGCAGCATGGAACCATAATGGATATGCTATCATATACAGTATCTTTATTGATCCTCACATTCCACAGTGAATGAGGCACTTTAAGGTTCAAATTCTTCCTTCAAACATTATGAAACTGAGGCCCGAAGAGAAAATACCTCAAAGTGGAGAAGTCCAGATGGGGTCTATGTTCTTTATAACACTATATTCTTTATAACATAATATGCTAGGTATTCAGGCACTGAGGGATGGAGAAGAAAGTTAGTGGCAGGTAGCAAGAGGAAGGTCCCCCAGAGAGAATTAATTAAACATGTTGCAGTAGGATTTGATTCTGGTTGATGATATCTGCTTCCTCTTCATCTGCTGAACTTTCACTTTTTGTATGTATTTTTTCTTTCAGTAATTTTCAATAAGCTACTCCCATCTGTTCCCTCCTATCTTTTTCCCATGGCTTATGCCAAAGACTGAGATTTTCAGAAAGAAGTAGAAACACAACAGCCAGAGAAGTCCACAGATTGTTTCTATTGAGGTCCACATGAAGGTCAGTACTGTAAAAATCATGCACGTGTTTACATGTAATTAAAAGCAAATAGTAAAAGGGAATTATTAAGTAATTTGTGTCAACACAAAAGTGCCATGAAATAGTAAAGTCATTTTCAGAGACTTTCGCTGTTTCTTCATTGCTTTACCCTCAATTTTACCACTTACCTGCCCTACCTTCAAGCTATAAGAAAGCCCTCTAAGAAGGATTAGATCACCCATTGCCATCGCTGTGACCATTAGTGTCACCTACCCCATCCAGCTCCTGGCTTCTCAATAATGACATTGGCAAAAGAACAAATACATTGGAAACCAGTCCTCAATAAAATAGGACAGGACTGTACACTGTAGAAGAATAGTTTCTCAATCCATGAGGCAGGGCTTTCTTGTCACAAAGAAAATTGTCCAAACCCCTGTGACAGATGTATTCCCACAGCCTTAGCATAGATGACCCAAACAGTCTGCCCCCTGGCCAGAAATAGCCCACAACACATTGTGTGATTTTGTTTGGCACAGGGAGAGCTATATTTAAATATTGAATCAGATGCCAGTGTTAAGAATCTGGATGCCTGGCATCTCCAAAAAAAAAAAACAAAACAAAAAAGAGATTAATCTGGCAACCTTCAATTCACGTTGCCACATGGGTGCAACTGTCAGAACGTGAGGAGCAGCTGCTGCCTTTAGGTGGCGCATGGACCCTCCGCTGCAGAGCAGTCCATACCTGGCTCACTTTACTCATACTTGACAGATTTAGAATTCTGAGTCTGTGACACCTACCCTCACATTGATAAGGGCGACAAAATCTCTAAATTATTTGGATGGCACACCTCTAACATTATAATTATGTTTAGCATGGAACTCCGACATCTTCATTTTTATATACCAAATATACAGAAAATTTGGAATTAAAAATTTTAAGGCAAATATTTTAAATCAACAATTTAAATTGACAATGTTAAACTGTTATTTGTTAATTTTACAAAATGATTTAATGTATTATTTTAATATTTGCAAAATGATGGAATATGTTAGATTCTGAAAATCTCGCTTTGAATTGTGTAATATTTTCTCTGCTAACCAAATGACATTGCCAGGTCAATCATTTCTAATCGAGTCGTTTTGAATTAAAGATTAATCTAGTTTTATGTTTTTATTTTTGATAAGATAAATACTGATATAGCTGGAAATGCTAATACTTCAATACCAGGATTGGTACGCTCAGTCCTGGGCACAAAGCCTGGAACCCCAGGCAGGGGTGGGTGTCCTGTCATCACTCTAACATGCTCACCAGGGTTGCTCAGGCTCTAAGACACATATTTTGAGTCAAATTGAACCAAACTCAAGTTCTGGCTCTGTTCCTGAATTGACTATGGAACCATGTATTTGATATTTCAGTCTCAGTTTCTTTATAACTAAAATAAGGGAAATAATCGCTATATCTCCATGATACTTAAATTAGATAATGCCTGGAAGTTGATTATTAGTTTCAGATTTCAGAGTCCATGCTCAATACTTGACAACTTTTATTATCCTAAATATTATTACTTTCATTCTATTTTAACTTATTTAACAAAACAACAACCTCTGACTGACTCAGAGTTTCAAGCATGTCTTTGAGAAAACTTGGCCTATTTTGTAGTTCCTCCTTTTCAATCTGTATGTAAATACATATTTTAATTTGAAAAAGATACATTTCCACTAATAGAATCACAAATAATAGTTATTATAATCTGGCAAAAGTATTTTTTTCTGATATCGAGCCACCAATGTGTCTCTCTCATATACACACACAGGTGTACACACACACACACACACACACACACACACACACACACATTCCCTGAGGAATGACTTCTTTGCAAAAGAGCAATTCCATATTATTTTTGGAAAAAAATAAATACACTTATAAGAGAACAGTTTGCATTTGGCTTTTCTTCCCATTACTCAAGTATTATTTCACAGGCATTAATTTTTCCTGTGGTGTTGACTGCAATTCACTGAGTAAAATGGTGCTGGAGGGTAGTGAATTACAAATCAGAACCTAATTGAACAGCAGGAATAGACTGATTGGCATTGACAAGTACCGCTTCTGTGCAACTTCAGTAGGGCTGCCTGGAGTCCCAAACCATAGCTGACTGTGGCCTTACTACTTAAGAATAAACTTGATGTCCAATCACCTTGACTACTTTCTTTGATTAGGGAAATAGGTGCCATTAACCCCACTCTTTAACTCCAAAATGGTCAAATGTATTTTTCATTTTTAACCCATCAATTATCTGTTGGGCATTAGCAACCTGCCAGGAAACGTGTTCAAGTGTTGGAGGTAATAGGTTTGGTTAGGTGGAATGTCAACAGGCTTTGTTAGTTTACATCTGTTGCATATTTCGTTTTTTTTTTTTTTTCTAGTCAGGTAGCTTTTATGTTCAGACAATTTGGGATGGCATTTTATAGATCTGTTCTTTACTGCCTATGTGGCTTTTCATTCTTCATCCTTGTCTCCCTTGTCTTTAAAATAAAGATAATCAATCTTGCCTTGTAGACTATTTGTGACTATTAAATAAGACTTATTCTACAACTATTTGTAGTAGGTGAATATACACGTTGGTTTTCATTTCCCCCTTTCTTACTAGGGGCACAAAGTTGAATTAGACCCTCTCCTAGCTCTGAGTAGCACATTGCCCTTGAGGGAGACAAGCACATATATAATTAAAATATAAGAAAATATTATAATATCAATATATATCAAGCACAGTAAGTATAAAATCAAAGTTACATTGTTATCCTCCCTAATAATAAAATATACAATAAAATCCTTGGATGACATACTCCCTGATAACATGATTTCATTATAATGTGACTTCTGAGTGTCAGTTAGTCTCATGCTCTGTCTTGTCCTAATTCTCTAACAGAGGTGGGATAAGGTGCTTATATTTGGGGGAGATGGAAAGAGAAAAGAAGGCAAGGCCAGCATTACACAGGAGGCTGGCCTGCTTCAGGAAAGAGAATGGGCCCCATGTGCTCAATATTCTCTTAGCTCACTCTTCTGGGATCATTTCAACTAAAGAGGCACCAACTCACAGGCGTATTTCTGGAACAGCTGTCATGTTCTGGCTAAGACAGGAACAAGAAGTGTTCTCAATGTGCCGTTGAGGCTTGAAGACAATCGCCACCAGGTGGCACCAAAAAAGCAGCAAGAATGGGATGGATCTGGGCCCTGGATCTGACTCAAGTAGGCAGGTTCATTCCAATTCTGTCCTTTGTTATGACGTCAGCTTGCATCTTACACAATACAGTATTTTAGGCCCGTATTGTCCAACATATGGGTTCTATTGTGATTAGATTTTAGTAGGCGCTTTGAACAATATTATGACTCCCTATAAGATCTAGACTGTTCTCATCCCATATGAGGATGAGCTCACTACACTCCAGATATTCTGACCTTTTCAAATCCATCATCTGTGTCGGAGCCTTTGCATGAGCCTTTGCCTCTACCTGTGTTGTGTTCTTAATACATAATCCTTCTTCTATTTAGCTCTCAGTTCAAATGCCACAGTCTGAAAAAATCCTTCTTTGAGTAGCCTTATCTTTTCAGCTTCCCTAATCCATTACCTTGCTTCCTTTTCTTCCTAGCATTAATCAGTATTTCAGATGATCCAGCATATATCTTTGTTTATTGTCTATCTTCCTTCACTGGACTGTAAACCCAGGAGGCCAGGGACCTTATGTTTCTTATCAAACATCATGTCTCCATAACACTCCAGATTGCTGTTGGTGAGAATGGCAGGCTTAGTGGAGGGGGCTTCTTTGGAGCATTACTTGCCCCTTGCTAAGGCAAATAAAGTAAGTCAAATAGTAACTCAAATAAGAAAGTTGTAGGAAGCTAGGATGGGTCAGAGGAAGTAAACATGAGATTATTACAGGAAGTAAACAGAGATTATTACAAATATATTATTACATTATATATTTTCTAGAATATATTAGAGATAACATCTCAATAATAATAGTGATTAACAACAATAACAACCCAACACCTAGCACGCACTCTGCCAAGCACTATTCTAAGTGCTTTACAAGAATTAGCTTACTTAATCCTCTCAACACCCTGATGAAATAGTAAAATATTACCCTTATTTTACAGATGAGGAGACAGTCTCAGAGAAGTTTGAACCTGACCAAAATCATACAGCTGGAAATTGAAGGAGCTGAGATTTTAACCTTGATAGTCTGTCTCCATTATCTTAAATAAAACTACTACTTCAAATTAAATCACTGAAATAACACACATATAAAAGTTATTATTTTAAAAAAGGAGAGAGAAAGCCAAGGTGGTCTTAGCTAAAAGAGATAAGTATGAGTGAACACTAAAGAAGAGGGTGGGTCACATATTATAGAAGAAGATAATGCACAGAGTGGTCCAAAGGACAGTAAATATAGAGTAGATGTGGGTGGTGGATAAGGAACTCTTAATAGAGTTCAAAACCTCAATCTGGGGAAAAAGGGACCTCAGCCACAGGTATGCCTTTTCATGCTACAGGAATTCATACCACGGTGTAAACATATACTGCCAGGCTGAATCATAACATTTTGGCAGATTTGGGTAGGAGCAAATACATTACAATTTGTTCTCCCACATTGTATCTAGGTTCAGCTCTCAACAATGCTTATTTTTCAGCCCAACCAGAGAATGTATGATAAAGGAAAGACTGATACCAAGAAAAAGAACTAGACTGAACTTTCCTTCGTGCTTCCACAGAATTCAAGTAGTGAACAGAAATAAAAATTTTCCCAGTTCTGCTTTAAGAAAATGCTCTACAAATTCCATAGAGCACTTCTAAATTGCATTTGGATTCTGTGCTCCACTGCAGCATGATTATTTATGGTGTTTGTTGAATACAGCCACTATTCTCTGCCTCTCTGCACATTCATAAATATGATTTCTAAAAGGCATCCATTATGGATTATGATCTATACTTGGAAACAAGATGTGGCTGGCCAGTCGTGCATTCACCAACATTACAGAGTCATGTAAAGTCCTCCCCGCCTACTCTAGAGGCCTGAAGAGGTCTTGCCGTTCAACTCAAGTACCGAAGATATTAATTAGGCCTTAGACCCCAGATATTTCAGTGAGCTTTTCAGTTCGTGGGTTATCACCATGCACATGCACCTACTGCCTCTCCTAACAGATAAAACTCAAGGATTAAAAATATAAATAGTAATAGTTGGAATCCTCTGCAGTTTGGGATTAATTTTAATCATCATCAGGGAAATGATAATACTAGTAATTCTTTATGGCTCACCTACACATATATTTGTCATTTTTATGAAATGTTAAAGTAATCCAAAAAAGTGTAAAGAATAATACAATATAAGCAACAATATCTGTCATCTAGTTAAATGGATAAATCATTACTAAGTAATCGAAGACTGCTTTTCATGTCTATCTGATGACATCTTCCCAGAATTAGCCAGTATTTTGACTGTAGTTTTATCATTCCTATGTACTTCTTTATGTATGAATCCCTGAATAACATATAGTGTAATTTTACCTTTTAAAATGATATAAATAGCATCAAGCTGCACACAAAAATTTGTAACTTCCTTATTTCATTTGTTATTTTGATATTTACCCATCCTGAAAAAAGTAAGCTCAATTTGTACATTTCCAGTGCTGTTTATTATTTTATCCTACCTTTGATGGAAATTTAGCTTTCTGATGTTTCCAATCACAATCAACAAAGCTATGAACAATCCTGCTCATATGTTCCTTTATACATGCACAAGAGTTTCCCAAGTATATTCCTAGAAGTAAAACTGTTGAGTCAGAGATTAAGTGCACCGTCAACTCTACCAAATTCTTCAAAATGCCTATAATTTATGCCCCAATGAAAAAGTGTACATTTTTTTCTGTTGCTCCATGTTTTGTCAATAGCTGGTATTGGCAGAAATTTTAGTTTTTGCCACTACAGTGGGTGTGAGATAGTATCCCTATGTGGTTTTATTCAAATATTCCTGATTACTAGTAAAACATCTCTCTATACATTTATTGGTTTTCTTGTTTCTGTAATTATGTTTCTAATTTTACCCACTTAATTTGTTTTACTTTTTATGTAGATTTTTAAAATGTATTTGTATATTTGATAAACTCTCCAATTATGTAGCTTCTATTTTCACTTTTGTTGGAAGACAGCAGTTTTCTTTGAGGAACATAAGGAAATTTCTGCTAATGTTAAATAATTTTCATCATTTTTCATTGTACGTGTTTTTTAAAAGAGTTATAGATTAACTTTAACTAAATATGATGCTTGATACAGGTGTTTGGTAGAAGTCCTATATCTGTTACTAAGATTTTTTTTTCTTTAACATAGTTAATTGATTTTTTGGAAATATTTTTCTATTTGAGATGATTCTTCATATTTTGTTCTTATATCATTAAACATAAGGAATTACATTGATACATTAGCTACTCTTAAGTCATTCTAGGAATTCCTTAGATAAAAGCAACATGTTCACAATAGTTTTTTTAAATAGTCATTTTAGGTTGCTTTGATAATATTCAGATAAGTTTTTTATTATTATACTTTAAGTTCTAGGGTACATGTACACAACGTGCAGGTTTGTTACATATGAATACATGTGCCATGTTCGTGTGCTTCACCCATTAAGTCATCATTTACATTAGGTATATCTCCTATTGCTATCCTTTCCCCCTCCCCTCACCCCATGAAAGGCCCCGGTGTGTGATATTCCACACCCTGTGTCCAGTGTTCTCATTGTTCAGTTCCCACCTATGAGTGAGAACATGTGGTATTTGGTTTTCTGTCCTTGTGATAGTTTGCTCAGAATGATGGTTTCCAGCTTCATCCATGTCCCTACAAAGGACACAAACTCATCCTTTTTTATGGCTGCATAGTATTCCATGGTGTATATGTGCCACATTTTCTTAATCCAGTCTGTCACTGATGGACATTTGGGTTGGTTCCAAGTCTTTGCTACTGTGAATAGTGCTGCAATAAACATACGTGTGCATGTGTCTTTATAGCAGCATGATTTATAATCCTTTGGGTATATGCCCAGTAATGAGATGGCAGGGTCAAATAGTATTTCTAGTTCGAGATCCTTGAGAAATCTCCACACTGTCTTCCACAATGTTTGAAGTAGTTTACAATCCCACCAACAGTGTAAAAGTGTTCCTATTTCTCCACATCTCTCCAGCACCTGTTGTTTCCTGACTTTTTAATGATCTGGTATTCTAACTGGTGTGAGATGGTATCTCACTGTGGTTTTGATTTGCATTTATCTGATAGCCAGTGATGATGAGCATTTTATCATGTGTCTGTCACCTGCATAAATGTCTTCTTTTGAGAAATGTCTGTTCATATCCTTCGCCCACTTTTTGATGGGGTTGTTTGATTTTTCTCTTGTAAATTTGTTTAAGTTCTTTGTAGATTATGGATATTAGCCCTTTGTCAGATGGGTAGATTGTAAAAATTTTCTCCCATTCTGTAGGTTGCCTGTTCACTCTGATGGTAGTTTCTTTTGCTGAGCAGAAGCTCTTTAGTTTAATTAGATCTCATTTGTCAATTGCGGCTTTTGTTGCCATTGCTTTTGGTGTTTTAGTCATGAAGTTCTTGTCCATGCCTGTGTCCTGAATGGTATTGCCTAGGTCTTCTTCTAGTGTTTTTATGGTTTTAGGTCTAACATTTAAGTCTTTAATCCGTCTTGAATTATTTTTTGTATAAGGTTTAAGGAAGGGTTCCAGTTTCATCTTTCTACATATGGCTAGCCAGTTTTCCCAGCACCATTTATTAAATAGGCAATCCTTTCCCCATTGCTTGTTTTTGTCAGGTTTGTCAAAGATCAGATGGTTGTAGATGTGTGGTATTACTTCTGAGGGCTCTGTTTTGTTCCATTGGTCTATATCTCTGTTCTGGTACCAGTACCATGCATTTTGGTTACCGTAGCCTTGTAGTTTGAAATCAGGTAGCGTGATGCCTCCAGCTTTGTTCTTTTGGCTTAGGATTGTCTTGGCAATGCAGGTTCTTTTTTTGGTTCCATATGAACTTTAAAGTAGTTTTTTCCAATTCTGTGAAGAAACTCATTGGTAGCTTGATGGGGATGGCACTGAATCTATAAATTACCTTGGGCAGTATGGCCATTTTCACAATATTGATTCTTCCTATCCATGAGCATGGAATGTTCTTCCTTTTGTTTGTGTCCTCTTTTATTTCATTGAGCAGTGGTTCGTAATTCTCCTTGAAGAGGTCCTTCACATCCCTTGTAAGTTGAATTCCTAGGTATTTTATTCTCTTTGAAGCAATTGTGAATGGGAGTTCACTCATGATTTGGCTCTCTCTTTGTCTGTTATTGGTGTATAGGAATGCTTGTGATTTTTGCACATTGATTTTGTATCCTGAGACTTTGCTGAAGTTGCTTATTAGCTTAAGGAGATTTTGGGCTGAGATGATGAGGTTTTCTAAATATACAATCATGCCATCTGCAAACAGGGACAATTTGACTTCCTCTTTTTCTAATTGAATACACTTTACTAAGTTTTTAAATAACATATATTGAACTGTAATTTTCCCATTGACTTTGACTAGTTTGGTAGCTGTTTGTATTAACTATATTAAGTGAAATTGAGAAATATTTCCCCTTTTTTTTTTCTGGAATATTTTGTAAATATCAATATACATTTTCTCAGTTTTTCACTGACCTTGCTCATACCTATCTGTGCTTCAGTTTTGAGTAGCTATGTTTGTAGCTAGGTAAGTACTGATTTTTAACTACCTGAAAAATTTAATTGTTATATATCTACACAATTTTCTATGTCTTTTTGACTCATTTTTGATAAATTATATTTTTCTAGCTATTTATCTATTTCATTAACTTTTCAAAATTTAACATACATTGGTTATTTTATTTTAAAAACTATGTTGTATCTGTACTTTAGTCCCCCTTGTTACTAGTAATGATAATTTGTGCCTTGTCTCTTTCTCCTCAATTAGTGCCACCAGGGTTTTGTTTATATTATAAATATTTTCAAAGAAATAACTTTTGCAGGCCAGGTGTGATAGCTCACACCTGTAATCCCAGCACTTTGGGAGGCTGAGGCAGGCGGGCGGATCACGAGGTCAGGAGTTCAAGAGCAGCCTGGCCAATATGGTGAAACCCCATCTCTACTAAAGATACAAAAATTAGCCAGGCATGGTGGTGTGCACCTGTAATCCCAGATACTCAGGAGGCTGAGGCAGGAGAATCGCTGGAACCCAGGAGGTAGAGGTTGCAGTGAGCCGAGATCACACCACTGCACTCCAGCCTGGTGACAGAGTAAGACTCCATCTCAAAAAAAAAAAAAAAAAAAAAAGAAAAGAAAAAGAAAAGAAACAATTTATGCTTTTAACAACTCTCTAGTATATTTTTATTTCTCATTTTCTTTACTTTCATTATCTTTTTTTTTCTTTTTTATTCAGTTTGTTTTATTCAGTGGTTCTCTTCCTAATTTCATACATTGTATACTTTGCTCATTAAATAAAGCCTTCCTTCTATGCTCATAAAATATTTAAGGTACCTCAACAAACCACGTAAGCTCTGTTCAACAGATTTTGATTACAAAATATCTATTTGGATCCAACAATTCCATTTTCTAAAGCCCCTGGACACATTATTGTCATTTATTATAATTCTGACTTCCTTTCATATTATTTAGAGACTTTAAATGAAAGATTGTGTTCCATGGGGCTATCATCTGTAGGATCCTGGTGAGACCTGAGTTGGCAAAAGAATAAGCTTTTGTTGCTGCCAAATGTCACAAGAGGCTAAAACCTTAAAGTCCCTTAAAGTTATTTTTCATATTTAGGTTCTTCTAGGTCACAAAAGCAAGATGAATCCAAAGATTATTTTCTTAATATGATTTTATATGAAAGGAAGATATCAAATGAAGAAGAAAAAACTGTGAAACACAAAGTATGTTCAGGATGTCTCAGGCATTGTGATTTGATTGAAGGAGTTCAGCAGTCTTGAGTTTGAATTCTGACATTCCTTCTTCCAAAGTGTGATCTTGAGCAAGTTTCTAATACTTGTTATACTCTGAGCCTTATTGTTTGTGTCTAAAAGTTTGGAGAATACATTACATGGATAGAGTGATGATTAAATACACAAGTATGAACCCACAGAGTTCCTTGAAGTAATATACATTCAATATATGATGTAATAAGTCCTGTCCTTTATTTTTCTACTTTTTCCTTAGGCAAGATACAGCGACAGACCAGAAAATGAAAGGATTCCTAGGTCCCTTCTAGGAGGAAAGGATCAGAAGGTCTATTGTCTCTCTGGCTATGGCCCTAAAACCTGATATTTATTCAACCAATACTGACTATTTTCCCCATGCTAGGCAATAAAGGAGAGGGTCATGTGCTCAGACACATTAGAGTGGGCCTAATATCTCTCTAGGGGTTGAGAACATAGTGGATTTAGGCTGGTAGGTATTTTGAGATAATAATAGTAATAATAACTATTATATGTGCTTTGCACATGTTATCTTATTTATTCCCACCATAAACCACATAAATTGTTGGCCCCATGTCCTATTTTCAGATGAGGAAACTGAAGCCCCAAGTCACACAGTGAAAATATATCAAAGCTGAATGAAGGCCATTTTATTCCAGATTCTACTTTGATATTCTTAAAAGACAGCTCCAACTAAAGAGCACAGACTCATTATACTGTGTTATTTTCTTAAGTGCCTTTGGGACCTATTAGGCCATAAAGTCATAAACACATCATTACAACCATGAATGAGCACCATGACTTGGGGCAGTGGTAAGCCTGTAAAATTGTTGGGTAGGTCTGGGATATTATTGTGCTGAACAGCAGTTGAACTGTGACTCTACAGGTCTGAATCACCAAGATCAGGTTGCCTTAAGTTACTTGAGAATGTCAGAATAAACTCATAAATTCAGAAAATGGTAGTCAAATTGACAATTCTTTAAAGGATAGTAAGACAACTCACATTGGATGCTGGCCTTTTAACAATATCATTATTTTAAGATAGGATACTTAATTTGTGAAAATGCATTTTAACAAACACATTAGCATGATTTTTAAAATTAGTTTTCCATCTGTTTTTATCACATTAGGATATCCATATTATGAGACTCTGACATGCTGGTGGCTCTGAACTAAACAAACGGTTTTGGGTTTTAGTGCATGCACCCAGGAGAAAACTCAGAATTCCAACTTTCATTCATTCATCAATCATTTAGTAAGAGGCTCCTACAAACAAAAACTGGACACAGAAGATATATGAAGAAAAAGCATGGGCCTCTGAGACTTTGTCGTCTACTAGAGAAAATGTAGACAAATAATTACAACCATATTCCAAGTGTTATAGCAGAGGGGATGATTAAAGTTGCTTTAGAAGAGAAGGGGAGCTACTATTAGATAAAGATGAAAATTAAGGAAATTCCATAGGAGAGATATCTCAATTGAGCCTTGAAAAGCAAGTCAAATATTGTCAGACAAAGCTAAAAGAGGACTCTAGGGATAGGAAATATCACATGCAATAAACCTTGATGCAGGATAAAACACAGTGCTCAGGAAACATTGAAGTATTTGGTGCAGCTGTAGCATGGGATTTATAGAGAAGGGTGAGGAAGAGATGAGTTTATAAAGTACGGTGGGACCACTCAATGAAAGGACTTAAGATTTAAGTCCTGCTAGAGTTTAGTCACCATCCAGTAGACAATGGGAAATCATCCAATGCTTTTTTCAGAAGCAGTAAGGCATAATTACATTTCTGTTTTGAAAAGATCACTCTGGAGACAGAAGTCCATGTGTTCCTCCATTCCCTGTAGTTTTGATAAATTTATAGATTAGTAGCTTGTATTATATTAAGGTTAACTCTTATAGGTAAGATTACTGCACAGATAAGTAATGGTTTTCTGAGGCACTATCTTGGGAACATTCTGAGACCTAATCAGGAATTAACAGAAAATGAATGCCAAATTGGATTCATAATTTATTGTGGTAGCAGCAGGGCTTGTGTAAGATATATGCCATTCTGGGCTTCACGTGATACCCACAGCAATGAAGAAGTAAACATAACTTTTCTAGGGGGTGATTTAAAACAAATATTTCTCTTCATTCAAACTAAACCATAAAAAAAGGGGGGGAAATATTTGGGGTATTTATTGTTTAGGATGTGTTGCAATGAGCTTTACACATGACTTTTAGCTAGAATACCCTTAACTCTGAATCCACCATATTGACATAATCACAGCAAGGGATATCAAGGGTCATATCCATAGAGTGCAGGAGAAGAGGGGTTACAGTGTCAGCAAGGATATAGTGACAGCCTGGGGCAGAGATAAGAGTGAGAATCTGAGCATTCCTTTGAATTCTCTGCTTCGAGCTAGTGAATGGATGAGTTTAAAATAAATACATTGAAATCAAATTTAGAGTAGTATACATTCTCCCTGGAAGTCACAGGAAAAGCAGGAAAATTACCAAACGTATGTAATCAGGAGCAAGATAGGAATGAAGACCCTAAGAAATTTTAAAAACCAAGTTTCCCAAAGCCTATTATAGGTAAATTGCGGTACGCATCGAGTTAACTAAGACAAAATTACAAAGGCACCCTGTGAGTGTATTCAATTATGTACAAAAAATGGAGTCAGATCATAGGAGAAGCTGTGTGAGTAGAGGGGAGTAAATAGATCTTGTGATCAAAAGACTTAGGTTCCAACTCCTGCTCCACTGTTTAGTAACCTTTCTGAGCTTCCACATCTACATCCAAGAACATAAAATAATAATCTCTGCATGGTGCTAATGTGAGGATCAAATGAGAAAATGAATGTGAATGGATTTGTAAACTACAAAGCCCCTGACAAATATAAGGTATTATCATGATGGTATTGTCACAATAAAAGTTAAATGCACTCAGAAAAAGCACCCTAGCTTCCAATTATTCTGTCAGAATATTTATTAGACACTTATGTGCCAGTCTGTTGCAGTAAGCCCTGGAGAGCAAACAAGGTCCCTGCTCTCACAGACCTCTTTCATGGAGCCAGCATTCTCACTACTAGAGACAGAGAAAGAAAATCAGAAGTTATTCACTAATTTGTGTGGTTTTGGGAAGAGAACAATCTCTGTTAGGAATCAGCTCAATAGTTCTCGATCTAGCACTGGACAAGGGCTGCAATATGTTTCTCCCAGTGATGTCATAGTAATTATTAGATCAAGGTTGGAATTAAGGAAATATTGTGTGTGAAGAGGGTTTGAGGATCAATTACTGTATTTTTTTTAAAAGCCAAGTATTACAGCTATGAAACAGTTCATAATTTGGGACTAGGCTAGGCAAGCAAAGAATAGTATATGGAGACTCAGGTACACTGAAGCACAGTCTGATGCAGCCATTATTTGCAGGGGCTTGCTAACTGAGAATAGCCTCTAAATGACTGGATTTATACCCAGCAACCCAGCTACTCAAACTGGGAAGCACTGTAAATAATTACCTATTACCTAGAACTGCCCTGAAAGACACAGGACAAATATTATGCTCTGTATTTGGTATATGCTATATCACTGTACTTTAATAGCAACCCCAAGAAGGATTAGTATTCCAATTTCAAAGATGAGGAAATTGAGGCTCATATAGATAGGAAGGCTTGCCCAAGAAAAATAGCAAAAGTGAGACAGAACAAGACTCAAACCCAGAATTCTTTGTTATTTGATTTAATGAGAAACACATTTAGCTTATTTGATTTTGCCCTAGTGCGTCTTAACATTGGTATAGTCACATGATTTATATCTTACAACTGGACTGGTTGATATGTGTTGATCCAATTTACTCTTTTAACAGATAGCATAACACTGAACTTCTCTTCATACTTATGCCTGCCTCTTTCAATTTCCAAATTACTTATTAAGACTTACTGTGTATGTTCTGTCTTTGAGAATAAAGTATAGAAAGGAAATTATCAGGCTGGGTCCAGTGGCTCACGCTTATAATCCCAGCACTTTGGGAGGCTAAGGCGGGCAGATCACCTGAGGTCGGGAGTTCGAGACCAGCCTGACCAACATGGAGAAACCCCATCTCTACCAAAAATACAAAATTAGCCAGGCATGGTGGCGCATGCCTATATCCCAGCTGCTTGGAGCGCTGAGGCAGGAGAATCACTTGAACCCAGGATGTGGAAGTTGCGGTGAGCCAAGATCATGCCATTGCACTCCAGCCTGGGCAACAAGAGCAAAACTCCATCTCAAATAAATAAATAAATAAATATTTTTTAATTTTAAAAAAGAAAGGAAATTATTATTCTATAAAGTCTATGTACAGTAGTTAGCTTTCCATGGATCTGCTTGAGGATGAAAACCATTCACATTTGCTGTATGCGTTTTATCTTTTTGAGTAGTCACAATGATGTGTGTATAACCAGAATGGGCCACTGTGATACATTTACTTGCTGCATGAATCCTAAAGCTAAAAACTGTCTGAAAGGAAGGTAGTAGGACAACCACAATGACAACTGTGAAGAACAACATACTAAAAGTCCAACAGATATATTTTTGGCACAACTTCTTTCAATATAAAGTTGAATAAAGTTGAAAAAGATTCTGATAAAATCCGAAATACAAAGAGTGCTTAGCTTCCTTAGGGCCATGGGTAAATGTTGATGGTAGTAAGTTGTCTGAGTCATGCAGAGAAAGTTCCAAACAATCAGGAGTGTAATAAATGCAAACGCCAAAATTGTAAAACAAATTTTTACTTTCTGCAGCATTTTGCAATGAAAAGATCATGGGTTTGGGAGCCAGAAAATCTTACTTGAACTCTGTCGCTACCTTGTCATGTGGCAACAAATCCTTAGTTTTCCCACATAAACCAGTTCAGGCACTCATCAGAAGTCCCTCAATCAAGACTATTTATTTACTTATCCAGGTTAGGAGTATACTACCCTATACTGCTCACTCATTCATGTATCCATTCTGCATGGATTTTAATCATACACTCTTTTACCTCCATTATTTATAATACTATCAAGAGAGTGGCAACTGTAGGAAATGAGTCAACCATAAATCATCAGACCAGTAGGATTTGCTTTCTAAGCCTTCAGCAAATTCTGTTCCTGACAACACAAATGAGCAAGGACAGAGGATTTCAAAGCTATGGTAACTACTTGCCAAAGATAGAGACAGGAGTATAGATGAGCTTTGCCCAGGGGTGGTAATAGAACAGATTAACCTTTGAGAACTTGGGAGAAAAGTGTAAACTGCCAGAGAAGGAGCAAGGCCAGCAAAAGGAACTATAAAACATAAACAAATACCTTGGCTCCCAGATACTTTTTCAGAAATAATTCTTATTCTAGTTCCTCCATTTACCCCATCATAAACAGATCACTCCTGTGAATAGTGAATGAAGCCCATATAGAAGAAAACCATAACCTACTCCATTGCATTATCAGCTGCAAAGTAATAAGCTGTAAAGCGTTTTTGTCATTCATGACATATTTGTGGTAATTAGAACAGATGGGATAAACCAGTTTAAATCCCAATAATGCACATATTATTGCCCACAGTTGATTATACATTTCTTTGTCCAGTTCATTGTTGATGACTCAAATAATGAGGTCTTCTGCTACTTTACCTCACTGCATAATATAAGACATGCAGATGAGATGGAATAACAGTTGTCACAATGTTCTCCCCATCAATACCAAGAAAAAACTACCAAATGTGAAATCTTAAACACAGTATGCAAGGGGTGTGAGCTAAGCTTCAGATGACAAACACCGGGTCACATGTGAAACACCTACCCCAGCAATTTACCAGTATGAACTCACACATCTTCAATTGCTTTTCAGATTGAATAAGAACAAAAATGATAGGGTAAGAGAACAAATCTCTATTACTTGTTCAGAAAAGACAAAAGATTTGCATCCCATGGAAGAGTTTTTGAGATATCTTTAGCAGTAATAAAGTTCACTGAATTAACATGGATATGGGTGCATACACACATACACACACATTTAAAGACCTGTAGATTATGCATGTTGGCAAAGTCATACTTTCAGGGACAATTCACATTAAGATACTATGTGATAATATTCATAGAAAGTAAGTACTACAAAACACACTCTCTACCACCATCAGGATAGTCACTGGCAATGGTAGTCCCCTACAATCAGTAAAATACGTAAATACTCTGGATATCAGAACGCAGCATAGGGGAAAAAACAACTCTGAAATAAAAGTTGGAAAATATGAGTTTGAGTTTTACACTTAACAACTGAAAATATGATGTTGGACGTCAGTTTCCTTCCTCTTACAATGGAGAAAACAATGACTTATTTGCAGAGTAGGAATGAAGTTCAAATGAGATAACATATCTGAAAACAGATTGTAAAACAAACTTTACAAAGGGTTTGTAAATATAATCTCTCAACCAAATCTTCCATCAACACTAAAAAGCAGTATTATGTCACTGTATTATGTCACTGCTAATAACAAGGATAAATTATAACAGAGACAACCTGGATAAAAACCCATGTTAGGTATAAAGCTCTGGGTACTGAAAATAAAAAGTATACAGATCTCAAAGACAAGCAAATTGAATTGTTGGGAACTGTAGGTCCAATTGATTATAAATACTGTGGTGAAATAAAATATTAAAGTCATAAAGGACAAATAATAAATCAGATGTTTCTAAATACAAGCTCACATCTTGCACGGAGAGCAAACAACCTGGAGGTAAGTAATCATTAGATGCCATAAACTGGTTTAGTACTTACAGAGAATTTAGAAGTAATCTAAAGTTATTTATAAAATTCATTACAGAAAATACTTTTGGGCCAAACAGTAAAATCCATTGTGGCATAAATAAGAACTCTCATGACAGATGAAATTCCTAATTCTATAAAGTGTTGAAAGTGTTATGTTTTTACTAAGCAGTTACAGATAATCAAGCTAGTGAAATTATCTGGTGAACTAGATGCTACAAAAGGAAGACAAGATTTTTCTGTCATGCTGACATCGTAGTTTTTTAAAAAATTGATTCACTTAATATTTTTCAGATGATCAAAATAACAAATTGTCATTACAGAAAATTTGGAATAGAAGACTCCAGAAAGATAAAGCTTAAACATATCCTTTTTCCTCCCTCTTTCCACTCCAACCCAACTATTTATTTCTTCTCTTGAGGAAGGCTGGCTATGGCAACTTCACAGGTCCTAGAAGATGTCAGCAAGCCATGCCAGTATCTAAAACTCAAATGCAAATTGTTGACATATACTTTTATCGTGGGTTTGAAATGTAATAAGACTGGTGTTAGATAGCCCTGGGCTAAGGAGACCAACACGGTGATTACTGGAAACCTTGGCACTCAGAGATTTTTGGACTCAGAAGAAGGCCTTTACTACACCTGTGCAAATGGCCTTGTACACACTTGCTATTCCTTTCCCAGAGAGTCATGACAAAACTGAACTGGATTAAATCCTCTCTCCCCAAGGGTAGAAGAATTCTTAGCTTTATAGTAGAGTTGACCAATACAGAGAGTCTTCCTCCTGGAAAGAAAACTTACAACTTGCTACAACTCATAGTATCTCTGGTTGTAGAAGCAGAGGCAGCTGGACATCCCAGTAGCTGAATTTTAATTCTGTGAAAAGGCCAAGAAGAAACTTTGGAGGAAAAATAATATGGACAATTTTACCAAACACCAAATGACAAAGTTTATCAAAAATATAGTAAATAAAATAATGTGTTACTGATGCATGAATAGCAAGTAAACCAACAAAGCAATGTGGAAAATCTGAAAAATAGACTTAGGCATATATATGAGTGTGAAAATAATAGAAGTATTATCAGTGGAGTAAAGACAGACTAGCCAAATAGATTGAACAAATGGCTCCTCTGATAGAACAGTAACAAAAATAGATTATTTCACACTATATATAGAAGTAAATTTTACAATGTATTATAGACTTTAATAACACACATAAAATTGTATAAAACTTAGGAAAAAAAGTCAAACAATATCTTAATGATCCATGTAATAAAGGATGTCTGAAATATGAGGCAGACACAAAAATTAACCAAAAGAGGAAAAAAGCATTAATAGTGTAACAAACATGTAACAAAGATATTTGCATGAATGACAAAAAATGAATATTCAGTGTGTAATTATAAACTTGAATTCTACAGGAAAAATGTTAATGATACAGTATAAATACGGGCAGAAAATATGCACTGGAAGTAAACAGAATGATCAATAAATAAATTAAAAGATGTTCAACCTCTCTACTAATCAGGGAAAGGCAAATAAACACAAAAGAAGCAGCCAGTTCACATAGGTCAGGTTGAAAAGTGTAAAACGTCAGCTTGCACCAAGTAGCAGTGAAAATATGTAGAAAAGCAATTCTCCTATAATGGTATAAATGGGTAAATCTCTTCAGAGAATAATTTTTGGTAGCTAATAAAATTGAATATAGTCCTATCCTTTGATGAAATAATTTCACCTCTTGATATATACCCTAAAGAAATTCCTGCAAATATGTACAAGGAAACTTCTGTGAGAATATTAGACATTATTTGTATTAAAAATGGAAACAAATTAAATGTTGATCACTAGAAGAATGAAAACTAAATCAACCTTGTCTTCTTCAAATAGAATACTATACAGTACTTAAAAAATATTATCAGAACTATGTATGTATCAATATGTGTCTGTCTAAGAAACATAACTGAGTGAAAAACCAATTGTAGATAAGTACATGATTACTTATTTATAACATTTAAATACAAACAAAAATATGTGTGTGTACATATATATAATATGTTTATGGTTGTGTAGCAAAATAATTAAAACATAGGTGAAATGGAGGCATGTCAATTTTTATAATTATAAAAATTTATGTAACTATCACCAGGGAGTAAAATGTAGAAGGAATAGAGTCAAGAGAGAATATATAAAGAATTTAAATTTTATTCAAATCTACAATATTTCAATGATTAGGAAAAATAATTTTGGTGCAAATGTAGAGAAATATTGAATATTTACTAAAATAATTCTAGTGTAAGGGAATCTAATATTTTTCTGTGTACTTTTCTGTCTGGCTGTATTATTTCATTAAACTGTGAAATAAGAAAGATTGAAAATAAAGGGCCAGAATGCATCAGGCAATGCAAAGTAACAGACAAAGAAGGAGTAGCAATATTGACATCAGAGCAGTTGCAATTTAGGAAAAAAGACACAGGATATAATAAAATGAAAATAAAATGTCAAGACCTGAAACAAATATATCACAGGTATAAACTTGGCTACAATATACAGCAAAGCAGCTAATTACAAAGAGCAAATATTCTTATGAATTCAAGTAGAATCTGATATAAATTATTGCTGAAAATGTTATACCCCCTACAGAACTGGATAGATTTAAATGTATAAGAAAAAAATATGGAGTTTATGTATAATATATGATACATGATATTTGACCTATACTTATAACCTATAAACCAAGCATATATTTTTTCTTTGAGGTGTAAGAAATTAATTCTGCCTTTGCCCATAAATAAAATATTAAAATATTTTAAAACAGACATTTCATAGTTTACATTAACTAATGCAATTAAATGATAAATAACTGATATCATAATTATTTAATACCAATTATTCACCTGAAATTAACAAAGACTTTCTTAATCAAGTTCTGGATCATAAGAGATTCAAACAAAAATAATATGCTATCCAGAAAATAGCAAAAAGTAGAAGACCTTATAACAAAAACTGTGGGATATGACCAGAGGAAAAGATCTGCACTGAAATGACAAAATTTGGTCTACTTCTTAATAAGTTAAAGACAATTTGAAATGAAACAAGAAAGTAGGGAGAAAATAAACTTGAAAGCTAAAATGTATAAAGTAGGAATGAAAAGCAAGTAACAGGCCAGGCACAGTGGCTCACGCCTGTAACCCCAGCATTTTGGGAGGCTGAGGCAGGTGGATCACGAGGTCAGTAGATTGAGACCATCCTGGCTAACACGGTGAAACCCCATCTCTACTAAAAATACAAAAAATTAGCTGGGTGTGGTGTCACACGCCTGTAGTCCCAGCTACTTGGGAGGCTGAGGCAGGAGAATCGCTTGAACCCGAGAGGAGGAGGTTGCAATGAGCCGAGACCATGCCACTGCACTCCAGCTTGGGAGACGGAGTGAGACTCTGTCTCAAAAAAAAAAAAAAAAAAAAAAGAACAAAAATATATTGAAAATGTATCTATGAAAAAAAAGAAACTCCTATAAGGCTAATTAAGAAATGCAAAGAAGGAGCAAAAATCTATTAAACAAGAATAGAAAAAGAAACATAATCATAGACATTAAAAGATTAAAATAATTATATGGGAATGCAATAATAATGTGTGGTAACTGGCTTCTAAACCTGAGGGAAATGTATATTTTTTTCAAAAAATACAAATTAATACAACTGTGCATATAAGAAGTACAAATTTTGAGGACACATAATCATAAAAGAGATCAAAAAGTGAAAAATTATCACTTTCAAGGTCTTCAGGGTCACATGGCCTTACAGCCAAGTCTATCTAAATTTTGAAAAGCAATTAATCTTAATATAATTCATACATTTTCATAATAGAAAAAAATAACAGGTTCTAAATTATTTTTAAAGTGGACTCATTTGGTACAGAAAATAGACAACAAAATCACAGACCAGCTCATATGTGACATATTTATAATTCTAAATAAAATATTAATATAGTATGCAGAAACATCAAGAAAAGAGACGACTCTTTTTTTAATGTGCAGAGACTCTAATAGACATTTCTCCAGAGAAGATGTACAAATGGCCAATAAGCATATACAAAGATATTCAACTTAATTAGTCATCAGGAAAATGCAAATCAAAACTATAAAGAGATACCACAGCATACACACCGGGACAACTAGAATCAAAAATGAGATAATAACAAGTATAGGTGAGGATGTGGAGAAACTTGAATACTTATTCATTGCTGGTGGGAACGTAAAATTATGCAGCCACTGTGCAAAGAGTTTCTTAGAAAGTTAAACATAGGCCGGGCGCGGTGGCTCACGCCTGTAATCCCAGCACTTTGGGAAGCTAAGGCGGGCGAATCACGAGGTCAGGCGATCGGAACCATCCTGGCTAACACGGTGAAACCCCGTCTCTACTAAAAATACAAAAAATTAGCCGGGCGTAGTGGCAAGCACCTGGAGTCCCAGCTACTCAGGAGGCTGAGGCAGGAGAATGGCGTGAACCCAGGAGGCGGAGCTTGCAGTGAGCTGAGATTGCGCCACTGCACTCCAGCCTGGGCGACAGAGCAAGACTCCATTTCAAAAAGCAAAACAAAAAAAATTAAACATAGAATTACCGTATGATCTATCAATCCCACTCCTAAGTATACACACCTAAGAGAATTACAAATATATATTCAAACAAATACTGGTACAGTAATATTAGTAGTGGCTTTACTCATAATAGTCAAAAAGTAGAAACAACCCTAATGTCTATAAACTGATGACTGTTTAAAGAAATGTGGTGTACCTGTAAAACAGAATATTATTCAGCCAGAAAAAGGAATCAGGTACTGATACATGCCATAACATGAGTGAACCTTAAACACATGCTTAGTGAAAGATGTCAGACACAAAAGGCCATAGATTGTATTGTTTCATTAAAATAAAATATTCAAAATAGGCAAATCCATGCTTACAGAAAGTAGCTTAGTGTTGCTTGTGGTTAAGGGAAATGGATTACGTGGAGTGACTGCTTAATGAATATGGAATTTCTTTGGGGAGGTGATGAAATGTTTTAAAATTAGCTATTGGCAATGGTTGCAAAAATCTTTGAAAAACTGATTTACTTATATGCTTTATATGGGTTAAAAGTATGATATTTGAAATATATCTCAATAAAGCTATTCATGAGAGTTTTTAAACAGAATATCAAGAGAAAAACCATACTGTAACCAAGTAGGATGTTCAAGTGATAAAAAAAGATGGCTCTACATCACTATTTAAAAAAGAAGAAATATTGATGTGTGATGGGAGAAAAGTCAATAGCACACCTTTTATGACTTTTTTTCAATGAAAACAATGTTTATAAGATTTATCTATGTTGTTTGAACTGTTGATTTATTTACAATACTGTATATTACATTGCACGAATATTTCACAATTTATTCTTATTTTCAAATTATTGCAGTTATGAAAATTACTGTTGATACATGTCATACCCATGTCTCCTGGTTCATATATTTATGAATATCTTTTGAGTATACATTTAGGAGTAGAATAAGTTGATAAGTCATGCACATATTTATTTTCCAAAATATATAGTATAATACCATGTTCATAAAGCTCAAAAAATAAAATGTATTATAACATATTTGTTGAAATATACATATGTGTGTGCTAAAATTACATATTTTAAAATGTGAAGGAATAATAAATATACACAATTCTGGAAAGATTTTGCATCCAAGCATAAGTGACAAAAGGGGATGAAATAAGGGAGTAGCATTAGGATAACTTCAATATTATGAGTCATTTCTTTTATTTTGAAATTGGATGATTTGTTAATGAGTGTTCATTTTTATGTCTCCTAATATGTGTTTATGCACTACAAGTGCTCTTGTGTAAGAATAATATGTTAAACAGTTTTTAAAACAATAGATGTTTACAAGACACTTGATAAAATTTGTTAATTCTTCCAAACAAAAATTTTTTGTAAAATGGAAACATTAGATCACTACTTAATGTGCCAAGACCTATCTACTAAAAATTATTAAATACATTTCCATTAATAGTATATGTAAATGGCTTTGGTAAAAATCAGTATCACATACATGAAAATATATTGCTTAGATATAGAAACATTGGTTATGCAAAATATATGTATAATAATGATTATTGGGGTATTGTTTGTGATGAGAAAAACAATGAAAAGTCAATGCCTTTTAATAAGGGGAAGGAGTAAATTGTGATAGATCCACACCATGGAATATCAATGTTTTATTGACACAAAATATTTTACATATTTATAGGGTGTAAGTATTTGTTACATGCATAGAATGTATAACCATCAAGTTAGAATTATCACCTATACTATTTGTCATTTCTTTATGTTGGTAACATTTCAAGTTCTCTCTTCAAACTTCTTTTAAAAACATAATACATTCGTCTCTACTAAAAAAAAACACAAAAAACTAGCCCGGCGAGGTGGCGGGCTCCTGTAGTCCCAGCTACTCGGGAGGCTGAGGCAGGAGAATGGCGTGAACCCGGGAGGCGGAGCTTGCAGTGAGCTGAGACCCAGCCACTGCACTCCAGCCTGGGCGACAGAGCGAGACTCCCTCTCAAAACAAAAACAAAAACAAACAAACAAACAAAAAAACATAATACATTCTTGCTAAATATAGTCACCCTATCTGCTCTCAAATATTGGGGCATATTTCTTCTACCTAACTATATGTTTATATTCACTAATGAACCTTTCTTTATCTGCTCCCCATCCCACCCATAGACACTTCACATCCTCTAGTATCTATCATTCTATACTCAATCTCCAGAAGATCAAAATTTTTTAGCTCCTACACATAAGTGAGAATATGTGGTATCTAATTTTCTGTGCCTGGCTTGTCTCACTTAACATAATGACCTCCAGTTCCATCCATGTTGCTTCAAATTACATGATTTAATTCTTTTCTATGGACAAATAGTACTTTGTGGTGTGTATATGCCACATTTACTTTATTCATTTGTCTGTCAATGGACACTTAGGTTGATTCCCTATCTTTGTTACTGTGAATAGTTAGTTATGTGATAAACATGCACATGTAGTATCTTTTTGATAACCTGATATCTTTTCTTTTGGATAAATACCCAATAGTGGGATGACTGTATCATATGGTGGTTCTATTTTTAGTTTTTTGAGGAAACTGTACTGTTCTCCATAGTGGTTTTACTAATTTACATTCCCATCAGCAATGTATAAGTTCCCTTTTCTCTGCATCCTCACTATCATCTGTTGCTTTTTGTCTTTTTAATAGCAGCCATTCTAACTGGGGTAAGATGACACTTCATTGTGATTTTGATTTTCATTTCATGATGCTTAGTGATATTGAGCATTTTTTCATACATCTCTTGGCCATTTGTAAGTCTTCTTTTGAGAAATGTCTTTTATGTGCTTAACCAACTTTTTAATAGGACTATTTGTTATTTTTTTGTTAAGTTGTTTGAGTTCCCTGAATATTCTGAATGTTAGTCCCTTGGATAGATAGTTTGCAAACAGTTTCTCCCATTCAACATATTGTCTCTTCACTCTGTTGATTGTTTCTTTTGCAGTGTAGAAGCTTTTTAGTTTAACATAGTCCCATTTGTCTATTTTTGTTACAGTTGCCTGTGCTGTTGAGGTCTTTGCCATGAAAGTTTTTCTTAGACTGACATTTTGATGTGTTTTCCTTATTTTTTGTAGCAGTTTTATAGTTTCAGTCTTATGTTTAAGTCCTTAATTGATCCTGAGTTTATTTTTGCATGTGGGGTGAGATGGGTATCTAGTTTCATTCTTTTGCATATGGACATCCAATTTTCGCAGCACCATTTATTGAAGAGGGTGTCCTTTCCTCAGTATATATTCTTGGTGCCTTTATTAAAAATCAGTTGGCTCTAAATACATGGATTTATTTCTGGGCTTTCTATTCTGTTCCATTGGCCTATGTGTCTGTGTTTACAACAAGACCATGCTGTTTTGGTTACTATAGCATTGTAATATCTTTTGAAGTCAGGTAGTGTGATGCCTCTAGCTTTGTTCTTTCTGTTCAAGATTGCTTTGGCTATTCTGACTTTTTTTTTTTTTTTTTTTTTGGTTCCATACAAATTTTAGAATTGATTTTTTGAATTATGTGAAAAATTATATTGGTATTTTGGTAGGGATTGAATTGAATCTGTCTATTCCTTTTTTTTTTTTGATATTTATCGGGCCACACATTATTTTATTGAGAGATATTCATAGGATAACAGACTAGAAATAATATATTTATGAAATTAAAACATTAGTTTATTCACTGATTGAAAAAATCATGTTACTTGGGCCGATCATTTTGTTGAGATCATGGAATAGATGAACACATCATTTCTCTCAATATTCATTTCTGCTGGGTCTAGCCAAGTAAAGCAACATCTGTAAGTCAGTGTGGTAAAGGTTACGATGCAGCTATGCCCTAGAGACCCTGTAGAGAAAGGGTGAAATACACAACAGTCAGAACAAATTTGAAGAAATGAGTTAAATTAAGCCAGGCACACACAGTGGGAAAAACAGTTCTACAAAAGGGAGATTCATATAGAAAGGCCCAGAGACAATCCAACTGGAAAACATGAACATATATAGCATAATATGTTTTCCTATATTTTCTCTTAATAAACTAATGCCATGCCTGTATATCTATTTGTTTATGTACCAGCAATAATAATTTAATGTGTTTATTTGAGTTCCCTTTACCCAGAAGCAAATTATCTTGTCCTTGGTAATATATTAGTAAATTTAGTAGTCCTCTGAAGTAAAATAAAAATTTAGCAAATTGGCCAGGCGCGGTGGCTCAAGCCTGTAATCCCAGCACTTTGGGAGGCCGAGACGGGCGGATCACGAGGTCAGGAGATCGAGACCATCCTGGCTAACATGGTGAAACCCCGTCTCTATTAAGAAATACAAAAAACTAGCCGGGCGAGGTGGCGGGCGCCTGTAGTCCCAGCTACTCGGGAGGCTGAGGCCGGAGAATGGCGTAAACCCGGGAGGCGGAGCTTGCAGTGAGCTGAGATCCGGCCACTGCACTCCAGCCTGGGTGACAGAGCGAGACTCCGTCTCAAAAAAAAAAAAAAAAAAAAAAAAAAAAAAAAATTTAGCAAATTTACTACAAAAATAATCTTGTTTGCTCAAGAACATTGAATGTATGAATTTCCACACATTGAGTTTCCACTACATTTTCCAGGGGCTTAATTTTACATGTTGTTTTATTTTCTCCTCTTAGAAGTTACTACTTCTTTCCTTTTTTACTTATTCTCTCTATTTCTTCTCCCTCCAAGTCCTTGTATTAATCACTGGTATGCAATCCTTTATTGTTTTATAAACTATTTAAATAAATGGATAAATTAATTCATATGATCGAACCTCCCCTTAAAGTGCTCCAGCCCTGGGTGTTGGGATTGTCTTGCTGCTCTATCCTCTGGAGCCTTGGATTCAGGTTCCAGGTGTGCTGGGGGATCCGAAGCCCTCCTAGGTTGCTGGCAACATAATCGCGTGCAGCAAAGCATCCAGGCTGTGCAGTGGAGGCTGCACCATGCACACAACCCTGCGGGGCAGTCAGGCAGGTGCCGTGGGAGGGCCGGCAGGGAAGGGTCCTGAAGAATAACTGCGCCCCAGTCCCATGGGGAAGTAAGTCCTCCTTTCTCCTGGCATGGCGGTCAGCTGAGACAAGACATTCTCAGAGGGAGACCTGGGGGATGGGTGTCCCTGTCCATGCTCTCCTGGAGCTGTGCTGTTCACAAAGGTTCCTACTTCCATACTGACTGAAGACCCATCTGTGCCTATTCTCTGGGCAGACACCCATGTCAGCTTAAATGTCCGTGGAGGATGTGAGGCTTTCTGTAGCCAGGATCCCAGAGAATCTGTCTATTCCTTTGGACAATATGGCCATTATAATAATATTAATTCTTCTGATCTATGAGCATATAATGTCCTTCAATTTGTTTGTGTCCTCTTCAATTTCTTTCATCAGTGTTTCGCAGTTTTCCTTACAGAGATCTTTTACCTCATTGGTAAAACTAATTCCTGAGTATATATTTTTTGGAGCTATTGTAAATAAAATTGCTTTCTTGATTTTTTTCCTCTGCTAGTTCATTACTGTTGTATAGAAATGCTACTGATTTTTGTACATTAATTTTGTCTCCTGCAGCTTTCCTGAATATATGAAACATAGGAGATTTTTTTGTGGCATCTTTAGGATTTTCTAGATGTTAGATCTTATCATCGACAGAGGAAATCTGACTTCCTCTCTTCTGATGTGGAATTTTTTTTTTCTTTTTCTTGTCTGATTGTTTTGATGGGGGCTCCCAGTACTATGTTAAATAGGATTGATGTAAGTGGGTATCTTTGTCTTGTTGCAGATCTTGGAAGAAAGATTTTCAGCTTTTTCCCACTCAGTATGATGTCAGCTGTGGGTTTGTCATATATGGCCACGATTATTTTGAGGTATGGTCCCTCTATTCCTAGTTTGTTGAGAGTTTTTATCACAAAGGGATGTTACATTTTATCAGATGATTTGTCTGTGTCTATTGAGATGATCATTTGGTTTTTGTCTTTCATTCTGCTTATGTGATGTATCGTGTTTATTGATTTGCACATGTTCAATCATCCTTGCAGTCCTGGTGTAAATCCCACTTGGTCATGGTATATTTTCTTTTTCATGTACTGTTGGATTCAGCTTGCTAGTATTATTCTGTGGAATATTTTTACATCTAACTTCATCAAGGATATTGGCCTATAGTTTTCTTTTTTGGATGTATTCTTGTCTGGTTTTGATATCAGGGTAATGTTGACCTCAGATAACGAGTTAGGGAGAGTTCCCTTTGCTTCTGTTTTTTTTTTTTTTTTTTTTTTTTTTAATACTTTCAGGAAGATTGATGTTAGTTCTCTACACATTTAGCAGACTTCAGCTATGAATCCACTGGGTCCTGGGCTTTTCTTTGTTAGGATACTTTTTATTAGTGATTCAATCTCACTACTCATTATTGGTCTGTTCAGGTTTTCTATTTCTTCCTTGTTCAATCTCGGAAGGTTGTATGTTTCCATGAATTTATCCATTTCCTGTATGTTTTGGGGTTTGTTAGTATATAATTGTTCACAATAGTCTTTGATGATCTTTTGTATTTCTGTGCTATCACTTGTAATGTCTCCCATTTCATTTCTGATTTTGTTTATTTGGATTTTCTCTCCTCTTGGTTAGTCTAGTGAGTGGTTTTTCAATTTTGTTTCTTTTTAAAGAACCAGCTATTCATTGATTCTTTATATTTAAGTCTGTATTTCATTTAGTTCTTCTCTGATCTTTATTATTTAAATGATCTAATTTCCTTCTGCTAATTTTGTGCTTGGTGTGTTCTTGCTTTTCTAGTTTCTTAAGGTGCATCACTAGTTAATTATTTGAAATCTTTCTATTTTTTTGATGTAGGCATTTATTGCTATATAATTTTCTCTTAGCACTGCCTTTGCTGGATCCCACAGGTTTTGGTATGTTATTTTCCCATTGTCATTTTTTAAAGGCATTTTTTGATTTCCATCTTAATTTCTTTGTTGATTCAATGGTTGTTTAGGAATATATTGTTTAATTCCTTTGTATTTGTATAGTTTCCAAAGTTCCTTTTGGTATTGATTTCTAGTTTTCTTCCACTGTGGTCTGAGAAGACACTTGATTTTATTTCATTTTTTTTTTAATTGGTTGAGAATTTTTTTGTGGCCTAACATACAGTCTGTCCTAGAGAATGTTCTATTTGTTGATGAGAGGAATGTATTCTCTGTAGTTGTTCAATAAAATGTTCTGTAAATGTCTCTCAGATCCACTTGGTCTAAAGTCTAATTTAAATGCACGATTTCTTTGTCAATTTTCTGTCTAGAGTATCTGTCTAATGTGAGAGTGGGCTGTTAAAGTCTCCTAGTATTACTGAAGTCAGTTTCTCTCTTTAGATCTAGTAAGACTTGCTTTATGAATCTGGGTGTTCTGGTGTTGTATGTGTATATATTTAGAATTGTTATGTTCTATTTTTGCATTGATTCTTTTATCATTATATAGTGATATTCCCTGTCTTTTTTTACACTGTATTTGATGTAAAGTCTGTTTTATCTGACGTAAGTATAGCTACTCCTCCCAGCTGTTAGCTTCTGTTTGAGTGGAATATCTTTTTCGATCCTTTTACTTTCAGTATACCTGTGTCTTTACAGATAAAGTGCATTTCTAATAGGTAGCATACGGTTGGATTATAGTTTCTTAATATCCATTCAGCCAATCTATATATTTTAAGTACAGAATTTAATCCATTTAAATCAAATGGTTATTAATGATCTGTGAGGTTTTTTTTGTCATATTGTTAATTGTTTTCTGGTTGTTTGGTATGTTCTTTGTTCATTCCTTTTTATCTTATTATTTGTCATTGTGATTTGGTAATTTTCTGTAGTGAAACCACTTGAGCCCTTTCTCTTTCTCATTTGTGTGTATGGTTTACCTGTCAGTATTACAGTTTTATGAGTTTTTATGTTGGTAAATGTTGTTTTTTTGCTTCCAGGTGTAGGGCTCCCTTAATCAATTTTAGTAGGGCTCATCTTGTAGTGATAAATTCCCTAAGCATTTGCTTCTCTGGGAAAGACTTTATCCCTCACTTATGAAGGGTAATTTTACTGGATATATTATCCTTCTCTGTCAGTTTCTTCTTTCAGCACATTGAATATGTCATCTCATTCTCTCCTGGTTTCTGCTGAGAAATCCCCAGTTAGTCTGATGGTGGTTCCTTTATAGGTGACTAGGTGTTTTTCTCTTGCTGCTTTTAGAACTCTTTTTTTCTTTGACTTTAGACAGTTTGACTATAATGTGTCACAGATAAGACCTTTATGGATTTTTATCTGTTTGACGATCTTTGAGCTTCCTATATCTGGATATCTAAATCTTTTGCCTAACTTGTGGTTTCCATCCATTATTTCATTAATAGGTTTTGGAAACCTTTCATTATCTCTTTGTCCATGGAGACAATGATAATTTCAATATTCCGTTGCTTTATGGTGTCCCAAACATCACAAAATCTTTGTTCATTCTTTTCTATGCCTTTTTATTTTTGTCTGACTAGATTATTTCAAAATACTTGTCTTCAACTATTGAGATTCTTTCTTCTGCTTGACCTAGACTATTATCGAAGCTTCCAAATGTATTTATTTCATTCAATGATATCTTCAGTTCCCAGATTTCTGCTTGTAATCCCAGCACTTTGGGAGGCTGAGGTGGGCAGATCACAAGGTCAGGAGATCGAGACCATGCCAGCTAACATGGTGAAACCGTGTGTCTACTAAAAAATACAAAAAAAATTAGCCAGGTGTGGTGGCAGGTGCCTGTAGTCCCAGCTAATCGGGAGGCTGAGACAGGAGAATGGTGTGAACCCGGGAAGTGGAGCATGCAGTGAGCTGAGATTGCGCCACTGCACTCCAGCCTGCGTGACAGAGCAAGACTCCATCTCAAAAAATCAATCCCTTTGGTAATTTTTAAATTCATATCCTGAATTGTTTTTTATATTTCTCTGTATCATTTTTCAGAATTCTCGTGTCTCATTTGGGCTTCTTTAAAATCAGTATTTTGAATTCTTTATCCAAAATTTTATGAATGTCTGATTGAGATCCATTGCTGGAGAATTACTGTGTTTCTTTGCAAATGTCATATTTCCTTGCTTTTCCATGTTTTGGTTTCCTTATGCTGATATCTGCACACCTGGTATAACAGTCACTTCTTCTATTTTTTTGAACTTGCTTTCATAGGGGAAGGCTTTTTCCTGAAGACATATATACGTTGGTGGTGGGTGGGGCCTTCAGCTTTGATTCTGGATTTGTGCAGTAGTTCAGTCTTTGTATGATTTCCTGGCCTATAAACAGCATTGGTGATATCTGCAATTTCCTCAGTGGCTTAGGGTATGGTTATTAGTGGAGGCTGTGGTGAAGTTTTGCTGGGGACTAGGATACCAGGTGGGCCAGTCTTTGGGTCCCAGTGGTGGCAGCAGTCAGCTGAGCATGCCTGTCTTTGAACTCCAGAGTGGTGGATGCCGGCTCTAGTGTTCACAAGTCCAGGCAGGTTGATTCTTGGGCTTCCAGATAGCTTGCTTGGATGCTGGTAGTGTCAGGAATGGTCCAGAAATGTGGGTAGGTTTTCAGGCCCCTGGTCCATGGGTATCATGTGGGCAATGGCAGAAGTAGTGGCGAGGCAGCCCACCAGAACCCCAGTGGTTCACGGTGATGTTGGCAGGGGCTGTGACAGGCTGGTCACGGCATCCCTGTGGCCTGCAAGTGGTTTGTACAGATGGGTACTAGCTGTGGCAGTATCAGCAGTTGGGTTGGCATAACCTCAAACCCTGGGAAAAGTGTTCAGGTGCCAACATATGTGGACTGAGCTGGGCAATCTGCCGGTCCCTGGATGTCATGCTTAAGTATCGTGGGGGCGGGACCAGGCCAGCAGGCTTGTCTTCAGGCCTTCTGGTAGGATGTTCTGGCACTGTCAGTGATAGGCAGGGCTGGGGTGGTCCCCAGATTATTGTCTCAATGTTCAGCTGGTTGCAGTGGTGACTGTGCTGCAGACTGTCCTCCAGGGAGGGCGGGGTCGCTCTCAGTGGGAGCAGCTTAAGCAGGTGTCTGGGGAACTTGTGGTTTCTCCCACCTCGGTCCTACAGCAGCTCATAAGCAGAGGCAGTAGCATTTGTCCTTAGAGTGTATGACATTGCCTAGCTTCCCTTCTCCCTTCCTGACCTGGCAGTGGCAACAGCAGTGTTGAACACAGGGGAGGACACAGTCCTCTGAGGGCTGTGCACTTGGACTGGCACAGGATTGGCGGCCTGCCACTGAGGAGGATGGGGGCCACTCTCAGTGGGAGCAGAATAGGCAGACAGCTATGGGGCCTGTGATTTCCTCACATCTTGGTCCCACAACAACTCACAGCAGTGGGAGAGGTGAGATTTGTCTTTAGGGTGGATGAAAGTGCCTGGCTTCCCCTCTTCCTCCTTGGTAGTCTTTGAGGGCTGAGCTCTCAGAATGGCACTATGTTGCAGCTGCCTAGGGTTTGGAAATCTGTGGGACTCAGTGTGATTTCCCTTTCTGGAGCTCGGCACAATCACTAGGCAGCTGCCTATATTAGTCTCAAGGCTGTGAGGCTTGCAGACTGTTTCCATGGCTAGGATTATACATGGCAGGTATATGAAACCCTGACGTCACTCACTCACCCTTTCCTCATGTCCAGGAGCTTCTCCCAGTTTCCAGCCCACCCTGGCCAACCAACCTGCCTATTTCCCTCTCCTTTGCTTTCAGTGTTTCTCATCACTTCTTTGTTATGTTCCAGCGTTCTCTCCTAGAAAATCTATTTGAACTGTGACTATCTACTTGCTTTTTTGTTTCCTCTCCATGGAAGACGTGTATGTAAGGAGTCATATATCTGAAATCATTTAATACCATCAAAACAAATGAGTCTGTTGATTTGAAGAATATATCCTACGAAATTGAGATGTTTATAAGTCAAAGCAGTTGAAAATTGACAATTTCATATGATTTCTATAATTTTGTATGTATTCAGACATACATGTACATATGTAATGTACATATGTATATATAACATATATGTATATATGGATATGTATGCATATCATCTACTATACACAAATATGCATATCCATATATGTACACATACATAAACACAAATCTTCATATATAGTCTTAGGAGTGTACATTTGTAAATTTATATATTAAGTGGTTAAATGGGGAGTTGGTTAAATTACATGAAGATGTGGAAGAATAAATGTAAGGGGAGAGGTAAGGAGAAAAAAAATTGAATAAAGTTGAGTACCATAAAGCAACATAAATGCCTTTATTGTAAAAGTAGATAGTATGTGTCAATATTTTTTAAAAAGATGATGCATATAAGAACAGTCACCAAAATGATGGTGGTTTCTCGAGGCATAAGGAGATGAATTTTACTGTTTTCCTTAGGTGTTTATGTTGCTTAAATTTATTGTGTCAGCATTTTTTTGTTGTTGTTTTAGGAAAAACAGCAACAGAGGTATTTCATCATAAAACAAAAACTATGGAAAGTTTGGAAATTTATACAAAAAATACAGCATGGGAAAAAAATTATCCTTAAGTTCCGCTACTCAAGACAACCACTACTAACGCTGGCTAAATACTTAGGGTATTTTATATAAAGAGGTCACATTTGATATATATATATATATATATATATATGAAGTAAAATAGGATACCCAAATAATGGAATATTGTGTGGTTATAACCACCCAAATAATGGTATATTATATACATGCGTGTGTGTGTGTATATACATATATACTATATATAATTTCATTTTTCTTTTGGATGATTATAATAACCACATAATATTCCATTATTTGGGTATCCTATTTTACTTAATTACACCTTATGCTAAATACTTGTTTACTTCTATTTGTTCACTCTTTGGACTAATTACTAAAAGCACAATTCATATTTTATATAAAAAATATTTGTTTATGTTTTACACTATTTTCTAGGCATCCTCTTTAAATTAAGCTTTTACACTGACTCCAAAGGCGTAAAGATTTTCAAAAATCTTCACACATATTAGAAGACTGTTTTACTAGCATTTTTAACTGCTAATCGAACAGGATAATTACTGCAGATAACATCATTCTTGATTCAGACAATGACAATATTAAAACCACTGGATTTGGGAGATCTAGACCTACATTTAACCCTGCGTAGCGGTTCATTTACTTAGCTTGTTGAAGATGTACTTTGCAGGAAGCATATATTGACAGGTACTGCAAACAAGAAAATGTATCCTTTTCGGGGAGTATGTTCTATGTGCACAGAACACATTAGCTTTACCTGGAAGCAGTTCTGTCGGCCACACTCATGGTAAAGCAATTCGGTCTCTAGGTAGTTGAGCAACTGAAGTGCTTAAGCATTAACAAAAGGATAATTTTATCTTATTTTCAGACACTTAAATAATCTGGCCTTGACTTGCACCATCAATACAGAGCAGCTATACTATAAGTACCTGTTGGAATTAATTGCCTAATATACCTAATGTTGGAAAGGCAGTGCCAGGCACTCTTACACTATTAAGATTATAGAGGCCTAATGGATTGTGCCACCGCACTCCAGCCTGGGCGACAGAGCGAGACTCCATCTCAAAAAAAAAAAAAAAAAAATAGAGGCCTAATGGTAATAAAAGCAGCGTAAACCACTATTTATCAAATGGGCCCCATAAATCCATAAAATCAATTTTCAGGTGTTTAAATGTTCTATGACAATTATTTTATTTTATTTCAATTTTAATAATAATCATTTAGAAATACCATGTTCCTTAGGAAGGGGGGAATAAAAAAAGGAAAAGCACTGTCACAGGTTTTTTTTAACTCCCCAGGAAATTCTAATATACAGCCATGATTGAGGGTCATGGAGTTCCACCACTGGACAGTGAGTAATCTGCCCTCAAAGAGTTCAGTGTCTAGTAAACAGAAGTTACCTAGTTCCCACTGGGAAATTTCTCCAACTACCATCACCACTACTGTAATTTTTATTAAGATAGCTAGCATTTGTCATCTATTAGTACATGTCATGTACTTCAACTCTAGCAGAATATTATCTCTCTTTTGCAAAAGATAAGAGTGAAATGTAGTTGACATATGTAATTCTGGGTGACCAGCATCCCAATTTGGGAAAAATCCTGTGATAAGTGGAGGTAGGGCATGCTAACAGCCTGCTGGGAACATATATTCCCTCTCTAGTACCATGGCACCTAGAGCGTAGGGCATATGACTTAAGAACAACTAATCAGATATTCCCACCCAGAACTTTTGAGGAATGACATAAAAGCATGGGGTCTGTCGGAGATTACTCAACACTACAGTGGAATCCATAGTCCATTAGAGCAAAAAGTGTTTAATTGCAGCAAAATTGGTGTGATGCCTTATGCAAAGCATTCCTTTGCCTTGCCTACTCTGGTTTCTGCTACAGCTTAATTTTTCATCTTTCTGTCAATTTATAAACTAGTCATCTCATTTGTTAATTCCTTTTTGCTTACATTTATCTGAAGTAAATTTCTATGATTTATCAAAATGAACTCTGACTAGTATATAAAGAACAGGGAGGGGAATTATAACCTATGCTCAAGGTCACCCATCTAGTAAGTGGTAGATTGAATTCAAACCTGGTTCTGATTCCTATAAGAACCTAAAAGCAGGGCCTGTTTTGCCTCCAATCAGGATAACTAAGGCAGCACCCCTAAAATTCTTATCTCTACCAGTGCAGTTATTGCATACTCTTTGTGTAAGTAAGTTCTTTTTTTCAGATACTTGTCACACATTTAATGGGAGTCAGTTCTGTTTTGGGCATTGTGGGGCTAACCCAGATTGCCAGGCAATCTTACAGTCAGCAGCAGGTGTTGTGAAATTGACTAAAGTCCACAAGGCACCGCAATCTCAACAATGTCCAGCCATCAGCCATCCAGATGCTGTCTCTGACAAGTAAACATGCAGGGCTATTTTCTTCTTGACTTCAGCTTTAATATCTGTTCTCGTTAGCAATAGGAATCTGTTTCACTTACTTGTGCTCTTAGGAAATATCTAGCAGGTCTTGGGAGAATTATAAGGATGTGTTTCCACTTTAACGCAACCCTTACATTACTCTCTCAGTTACTAACATCAATCATGCTTGAAGACCATTATTAAGCCATGCTGCAATCTTCACCTGCCCAGATTAAAGAATCCATCTCCTCTAACCCTTTCTCAGAGGAATGACCTCATGGAACTTTCATGATTTCACTGCTCTTTTCTGAGCTCTCCACAGTCATTAAGTTTTGTATGAATAGAAATGATGAATAATTTTACGAGCCCTTTATGAAGCTGTCTTTGTAGGCTTGCCCTATAAGCTCTTTGAATCAGGACAGACTTTACCTGTGGGTCATTCACATTAGAGGAGCATTATTTAATATTTAATATAGTTTTATTCTGATTTAAACATCAGTTATTGAGCATTTATTATGTGCTACACAATATTCTAGGAAACTTTCACATGTCCTGTCATTAAATATGTACAATGGCCTTTGGAGAAAGGCACTGTAAAGCCCCCCATTTTATTGAGGAATAAACTGAGGTAAAGTGACTGGTAATCTGGTTAAGTGACTAGTGATTTAGCCAAGACTATATACATACAGTCAGCATCCAGAAAAGAAGTTGTGAGAAAGAGATAAAAAGCAAAACAGTAAAAACTAGTTCAGGGGTATTTCCCCAACCATTCAGACCACCCCACTTGGTTTATTAGGGACATACTGAGGACAAAATTAAAATGAAGTGTTCTGAGGGGAACAGGACTCCCTAACATTATAACTGCCTGAAAGGCTTCTTTCCCCATCTCTGGTACAACTGGTTAGGCACATTTACTTATTAATGAGCAGTTTCTGATAGTGGGAAGAGCAGTCACTTTCCCATTGCGCACGCAGAGGAGCTTAAATCAAACATTCATTGAAGAAAAATCCCGTTAGTTTTCACTAGCCAAAGAGATCTGAAAGCTATTTTAGCTCAAAGCACAAATCACTGCCCAGGATTTTTTTGGGTCAGATAAGTGTGACAGTTTAGCATGTCCGTGGCCGACATTGTGAAGCTGAATGAAAAGTCTAATAGCTTTACTTCTGAAAGGATCTGCCAGGTTGTGAGACAGTCAGGTTCTTTTCAGACAGGAAAATTGCCCTTCTTCCCTACCCACTTTGACTAGGTCCTGCTGCTGTAACTTCTCACTTGGCTGATTTGCATTTCTACCTGAATAAGAACAGAGAGGAAATTTCTGGGATAATCCACCCTTATCCCCATCTTGATAAGAGTGAAAACAAAACTAGCCCTGGAGATTACACGTTAAAGCTTCACTGATTCCAAAGCTAATAGTAAAAGCATCAGGAAAACTTCTCATTATACTTAAACAGAGAGTCAATCATTAGACATTTCCCGTATTCCAAAGTCTCCTATGATGTCCTAGTTAAATTTGGGAGATCTGAAAATAATAGAGAATTTTATACAAGAAGTTTTCAGATCAATTATATTGTTGAAATACAAATTCTGTTTACTTCTGAGCAAGAAAAAGAGAGCTTGCTAAGACGACTACTAGTCAGGGAAAGGAAAGTGTAAAGTAGAGGAGAGTCACAGAAACCTTATCAGATAAAGAAAAGATGAAGGACTTAGAGCTGTTTATCTGGAGGAAAAAAGACAAGACTGTGGACACTGGTGATGGTGCAAAATCAGAAGGAGAATTTGAAGTTTATCACTTTGTAAATTTTTAATTTTTGTGAGGACATAGTAGTTTTGTGTATTTATATGGTGCATGAGATATTTTGACACAGACATACAGTGAGTAATAATCACAACAGCACAAATGGGGTATTCATCACCCCAAGCATTTCTCCTTTCTTTATGTTACTAACAATCCAAATATACACTTTTAGTTATTTTTAAATGTACTGTGAATTACTGCTGTCTTTAGTCACACTTTTGTGCTATCAAATTATAGATCTTATTAATTCTATCTAAATATATTTTTGTACCCATTAACCATCACCACTTCCCTCCCACCCACTACCCTTCCCAGCCCCCCATAACCATCTGTCTACTTTTCATCTCTATAATTGTTTAAACTTTTAGGGCCTCAAAATAAGGGAGAATATGGAGGTTTGTCTTTGTGTGCCTGGCTTATTTCATTTAACATAATGACCTCTAGTTTTATCCATGTTGTTGCAAATGACAGGATATCACTCTTTTTTATGGTTGAATGCTATTTCAGTATATATAGGTACCACATTTTCTTTATCCATTCATCAGTTGATGGATATTTAGGTTGCTTCCAAATCTTGGTTACTGTGAATAAACATAGGAGTGCAGATACCTCTTTGATGGACGGATTTCCTTCAAGTATATAGCCAGAAGTAGGATTGCTAGACCATATGGTAGCTCATTTTTTACTTTTTTGATGAACTTCCAAACTATTCTTCATAGTGGTTGTACTAATTTACATTCCCACTAATGGAAGATGAGGGTTCTCTTTTCTCCACATCCTTGCCAGGAGTTGTTATAGCCTGTCTTTTGGATAAAAGCCATTTAACTGGGGTGAGATGATATCTCATTATAGTTTTGATTTGCATTATTCTGATGATCAATATTGAGCACCTTTTTACATGCCTGTTTGCTATTTGTATGTCTTCTTTTGAGAAATACCTATTCAGATCTTTTGGCCATTTTAAAATCAGATTATCAGTTATTTTTTCATAGGGTTGTTTGAGTTCCTTATTATCAATTGAGTTCCTACTTATCAATCGAGTTCCTACTTATCAATCCTTTGTCAGACGGATAATTTGTAAATACTTTCTCCAATTCTATGGGTTGCCTATTCACTTTGCTGACTGTTTCCTTTGCTGTGAAAAAGTTTTTTTAAATTGGTGTGATCCCATTTCTCCAATTTTACTTCGATTGTCTGTGCTTGTCGGGTATTACTCAAGAAATCTTTGCTCAGGCCAAAGTCCTGGAAATCTTCCCTAATGTTTTCTTTTAGGAATTTCATAATTTGAGGTCTTAGATTTAAGCCTTCAATCCATGTTGATTTTATTACCTGCATTTGATTTTCCAGGCTCACAGGCAGAAGGGACTTGCCTTGTCTCCGATGAGTCTTTGGACTTAAACTTTTGAGTTAATGCTGGAATAAGTTATGACTTTCTGGGACTGTTAAGAAGGTATGATTGATTTCGAAATGTGAAAAGGACATGAGATTTGGGAGAGGCCAGGGGAAGAATGATATGGTTTGGCCTTCTGTCCCCATTCAAATCTCATCTTGAATTTTAATCCCCATGTGTCAAGGGAGAGACCTGGTGAGAGGTGATTAGATCATAGGGACCATTTTCCCCATGCTGTTCTCTTGACAGTGAGGGAGTTATCAGGAGATCTGATGGTTTTAAAGTGGCAGTTTTCCCTGCACTCTTTCTCCTGCCACCTTGTGAAGAAAGTGCTTGCTTTTCCTTTACCTTCCACCATGATTAGAATTTTCCTGAGGCCTCCCCAGCAATGTGGAACTGTGAGTCAATTAAACCTCTTTCTTTTATAAGTTACCCATTTTCAGGTAGTATCTTTATAGCAGTGTGAAAATGAACTAATATAGATGCATTCTTCTGTATGTCAATTACATTTTTCAACTCCAGAATTTTTGCTTGATTCTGAGAGACAGGACTAGCTGAATTTCCTAGGCCGACTAAGAATCCCTAAGCCTAGCTGGGAAGGTGACTGCTTCCACCTTTAAACACAGGGCTTGCAACTTAGCTCACACCCGACCAATCAGAGAGCTCACTAAAATGCTAATTAGGCAAAACCAGGAGGTAAAGAAATAGCCAATCATTTATTGCCTGAGAGCACAGCAGGAGGGACAATGATCATGATATAAACCCAGGCATTTGAGTCAGCAACGGGCTACCCTCTTTGGGTGCCCTCCCTTTATATGGGAGCTCTGTCTTCACTCTATTAAATCTTGCAACTGCCCTCTCTTTTAGTCTGTGTTTGTTAAGGCCGGAGCTGAGCTTTCGCTCCCCATCCACCGTTGCTGTTTGCCGCCTTCACAGACTCACCTCTGACTTGTCCCTCCAGATCAGGCAGGGTCTCTGCTGTGCTCCTGATCCAGGGAGGCGCCCATTGCCGCTCCCGATCAGGCTAAAGACTTGCTACTGTTCCTGCACAACTAAGTGCCTGGGTTCGTCCTAATCAAGCTGAAAACTAGTCACCAGAGTCCATGGTTCTCTTCTGTGACCCACGGCTTCTAATAGAGCTATAACACTCACCTCACGGCCCAAAAATTCCATTCCTTGGAATCCGTGAGGCCAAGAACCCCAGGTCAGAGAACATGAGGCTTGCCACCATCTTGGAAGCGGCCTGCCACCATTTTGGGAGCGGCCCATCGCCATCTTGGGAGCTCTGGGATCAAGGACCCACCCCCCACCATAACAATTCTTTTTATTTCTTATAATTTTTGTAATTTTATTATAATTTATTTATAATAAATAACTTTTATTTATAATTTTATTATAATTTTTATTTATATAATTTATCCGATAGGAATCTTAATTCATTGTCTGTATTATCTTGAATTTCACTGAGTTTCCTCAAAACAGCTGTTTTGAAACCTCTATCTGAAAGGTCACTTACCTCAGGATTTGTTCCTGGTGCCTTATTTAGTTTGTGTGGTGAGGTCATGTTTTCCTGGATGGTCTTGATGCTTGTGGATGTTCATTGGTTTTGGGCAGAGTTAGGTATTTATTATATTCTTCATAGTTTTTAGGTTTATTTGTATCCATCCTTCCTGAGAAGGCTTTCCAGGTATTTGAAGGGACTTGAGGGTTGTAGTCTAAGTATTTGGTAACTGCACCTATATTTGCAATGGTAGGCACTCTGAGCCCAGTAATGTTATGGCTCTTGCAGATTCATACAGTTACCACCTTGCTTGTCTTGGATAAGACCTGAAAAAATTTCCTGAATTATAAGGCAGAGATTCTTATTCTCTTCCCTTACTTTGTCCCAAATAAATTGAGTCTCTCTCTCTCTCTGTGCTAAGCTCCCAGGAGCCAGAATGTGGGCATCAGGACTCTGCTTGGTGCCCTATCGTACTGTGGCTGAGCCAGTATCCACATTACAAGACAAAGTCCTCTTTACTTTTCCCTCTCCTTTCCTCAAAGGCAAAGAGTCTCTCCTGGAGCTGTGAGTTGTACTGCCTGGGCTTGGGGAAGGGGTGGTACAAGCACTCCCTTGGCCACCCAGCTGGTGTCTCACTACATCACATGCCCCTCTAGTCCACTTGCTCTGAGCCTAGCAAAGCACAAGAAGTTGCCCAGGAATTGCAGTCCTTGTAACCTAGATTGCATTTCAAGTTTACTTAGGACACCAGAGATCTTTAGCCTATGGTGGGGAGCCTTGCCAGAACACAGGTTCTGACTGCTGGGATGGACATTTCCCCTCTGGCTAGAGTTGGACCAAGCGTTCCCTCCATGAACACCAGCTATGTTCTGCCTAGTGTTGCCTGCTGCTGTGACAGGGCAGCACTGTGTTTCAGTGCCAAGTCCCACAATCATCGTGCTCTCCCTTCCCCAAGTACATTCAAATTCTCTCTCTGCACTATGCCACTACCACCAGGGGATAGTGGAGGGATGGCATTAGCAATTCAAGACTGTCTTTCCTACCCTCTTCCTCTGTCAGTGCCTCTTTCAGTAACATGAAGTTAAAACTAGGCACTGTGATCCCTTACAGTGATTTCTGGTTCTTACGAAGGTTCCTCATTTTGTGGATAATTGTTTAATTTGCTATTCTTGCAGGGATGATTATTGGTGGAGGCTTCTATTCAGGTATCTTGCTCCATCTATCATTTTTAAAATCAAAGTCAGTACCCATGATATCAACATATTATCACAAAAAGATAATTATCTTTCAGAGAAGTGATGTTCCTTGTACTCCATCCAGTCTTCTGGTGTGTCTTTCTAGAGGTCCATGAAAGGACAGGCACAGATTGGGCAGCCCCACATCATCCAGTGAGTATGTTCCCCTCTATTGATTTCCCTTTTCATCTTTCTGGTAATGAAGAGAAGATCTCAATTCTCTGACACTTCTTAATAATCCTTGTTATTAAAGACAATGAGAAAGACCCATATTAATAGGAATCAATAAGGCACAGTTAAAATTAATAATAGTTTATTTTCTATAGTATGTATTTTTACAGAATAACCTTCTGTTTAATGTAAATGATATTGATTTTCTATTTTTTGGTAATGATAACAAGTATCCTGGTTAAGTAAGCTAATTTAAGTAAAAACATAGAGTTCAATTGAAGAAAAATTGTGAGTAATTAATTGTACATGTACAACTCAGATGATGTCATGAATGCATCAGGATTTTAAGGTATCATTTGAATAAATTTCATAAATATTTGAGTAACAGAAGTACTAGGAAAGTAAAGCAAAGAATCATAAAATTTCAAAGTTGAAGATCCATAAAAGGTCACTGAATCCTGGCTTTTATCCAGTATGAAATTCTGGATTCTATCCAAAATTATACCAAACAGCTACAAGCCACAGCTTAGATATCTCCACTCACAAAAAAAGCTGTCTTATCAACTGTTCAATTTTTGATATGCTAACAAACAAATCCAACATTTTTCAATGGATTACACCAGTAACAACAATTTTGCACATATTACGTGACGGCTGCAAGTAATCTCATTCTTTGCTCCATATCCACTGTCTCTACATGACCCATTCTTAATGATAAGAGAAGAGCCCCTTTGTAGAATGCACTGCTTCTTGAAGCAGGGAGAAATCAAACTCAAAGCTCCTTTTTGGATGCAACCTACATCTTGTTCACTCACAGGGGACTGGCCAGAGCAAGTCACATGGTCAGTCCTGTCAATGATGCCTACAGGGGGCACTATAAGTTATGTGATAAGGAATGTGGCTGTTTAATCCTCCTATAGGAGTGGAAAGGCAAACAAGAGCTATGAACAACATTACAGTTTACTACAGAACTGTTTAGGCTGGGGACATGTGGTATATAAATAAAATTTTCTCAGCAAGGTGCAACTTCAGATATCAATACTTCCAATTAAAATGACACTGAGATAAAGCTCTGTCATGTCTCCACATAATTAAAAAAGCATAGATAAAATAAATAAAAGTGCTTAGTAAAAGTGCTTTCATGGAAATTGTGTTATAACAAATGTTAACATAAGGCAAAGAAAAAATTTAGGGCATTAAGTTAGATTTTGCTTTTGCCTTTTTTTTTCCTTTTGTTTTTCTCATATGCAGGATATAAGGCTGATGAAAATATCAGAAAGAGCACAGACACTCACTGCAGGGATTTATGTGACATTGAGAGGATGCCTTTCCACTCTGTGTCTCTCTCTAAGATGCCTTCTAGTTCTGATATGCATTGAACTAAAATAAGAGATGCAACCAAAGCTTTGTCAAATAACTAGGAAGAGAGAGACAGACAGAAAGACAGAGAACCATTGCTAGTATTATTTAAACCAGTTAAAGTTAGTATATTCTGTGCATTAGTTAATGATTACTATATGTAGTAGACTCTCTGTAATTAGTCTAAAGAAGATGACAACACAGATTAGGTTTTATTGAATGGGAAGTGAGAAAAACAAATACCTAATTATAACAGACGCATTGTGGAAAAAAAGATTTTGCTTATGCAAAACTCTACAGTACAATGGAAGCATTTCCTACAGCATGCTCTTCAAAGTAATTTTGGTGCAGTGAAAGGGACAGGGGTGCAAATCCTCAGTTGCTTCAGTTACTAGACTGGCAACCATGCATACATTTTCAACCTCTCTTGAATATAATCTGCTCCTCTGTAAAATGGAAATAACAATATTTTCCTCCATTTTAATAAATATTTATTAAATGCCTACTATGTGCTGAATATTGTTCTTGGCTTTGGGAATTCAGCAGCAAGCAAGATAAAAGTCCCTGTTCTCTTGATTTTTATCTTATAAAGGGAACATAGACAATAAATTAAAAAATTAATATATATGATAATATAAAGTGGCATTAAATGGGATGAAGAAAAATAAAAAGGAGGGAGAACAGCTGAAATCAGTGGTGGGAGATCTACATTAAACCAGGTAATAAGGGAAGGGTTCTCTGAGGAAAGACTCTATTAAAAGAGAGTGAGAACCACAGGGCTCTCTGGGGGATGAATTCTCCAATCAGAAAATATAGGAAATCCAAAAACTTTGAGGAAGGAATAAAGGTGTTATTTTAAATAAAGAAAGTTAATGTGAGTAAAATAATTTAAGGAATGCGGATAGTCACAGATGAGGGGAAAGGGGAAAGCAAGCATAGGTCAGATTATGCAGAATCTCATAAGCCCAGACTGAGATTACATTTTAGGGTCAGTGAGATGATAAACCGGAAGGCAGTTTTGTGCAGGAGAAATATCTTAGAAATAGTACCTGGTACATAACTGTACTTAGGAAATATTAAATTTTCCTTCTCTTATTCCTCTTATGGTAAAGTAGTACATTATTTTAGATTATCTGAACAGACACTTTGAAGCATGAATCTGTTGGAACCTGAAGACTTGTGGAAATTTAAAATGATATTTTGTTCTCTTTAATACAGAGAGGTGGTAGAGCTATGCAATTCCCTGGTGTGACTCCAATATTGCAATATACTACAGGGTGTCCCATGTAAGCCTTACAATTTCCTCCTATATTATTCATCTTCCAAAAAACTGAATTGATTGAATGCAAATTATCTTGCCCACAATAACTTGATTCTGCTTAGATTTTATTGTGCCCAACAACATTTAACTAAGGGAATGCCAAGTTAGCTATGGGGACAGTTATCTCTATTCTGAGGGAATATTTAAAGTATCCCTTCCTTCCCTCAAACAAAAACAAGTGCCCTGATCATTAAAATTGTATGTGTAGAATTAGGGTCACTTCTTAGAACTCCTTGTTAAAATATGAACAGGTAATCTTAAATGAATGAAATAATATAAGAATGATTTTTTGTGTGTATGTGTACAAATCAATAGATTGGCCAGTTGTTCACCTAGATGGTGGTTAAGATCCATTCAATACAGAACAAATGAGTTTGATTTGGGAAAATAGATGAAAAAAGAATCTGAAGAGATTGAGATTTAAGGGTTTTACTGGCCTAGAGATCCAGAGGCTTGTAGAGGAAATAAAGGAAATGACAGAAACACAAGATTTCTCATCTTTATATGCCTCTGCACTCTTCCACCTGGAATGTTGCCCTCACGCCTCCAACACGCCTATCTTTTTAAAGGTACAGTTCAAATGCTGCTACAATCATGAAGCTTCCCTGATTCTCTAGCAGGAAGAATATCTTTTCTGATCTTCTATAGGCTTATCTGTGCATCTTTTATAGCACTGAGCACTTTCCACCTTGGATTTCAGTTCCCACTTTCCTACATGTTTTCTCTCCCCTAGTATTATAAAAATAGCTTGAGGCAGAGACTAGGTCTGATTAATCTTTGTGTCTGTCTCCATTCTCTAAATCTGGGCACTTTAAATAATGCTTTACCTATGGTAGGCATCCGATAACTGGTAATCACATAGATGGCTTAAATAGAAGGAAAGAAAGAAGAGGAAGGGAAGGGAAGGGAAAGGAAAGGAAGGGAAGGAGTGAGTGAATTATTAGGAACATTTCCTATTTGATTGTTTCTACCTAGACACTTGTGTCATCTCAGCAGATATCAACAGCATAGATTTCCCAGATTGGCCAAGAAAAGAAAAGAAAACAATAACTATGTAGTTTTTTTCTAGGAACTGCTCCCTAATTACTATTGTCATACTAACCTACTTGATTTGATTCAAATATTAGACTAATCCTTCTTTCTCCCTCAGTATAATGAGATAACAAGACATGTAACAAGTAGAAAAAGGTTTTATTTTCCAAGAGGCATCGTAGAACATGCTCTCAGTAGTTAACTGCAAACCTGGCAGCAGGTAAAGCCAGGGAGTGATTTATGACTCAATAACAATCGAAAGAGTAATGTGCTTAGTGGCATGAGTTAAAATAATGTTGTAGTGCTCCAAATCTTTAAAGTTCAACAATTCAGGTTAAGAGAAAGCAAGCTGTACTTGATAAGCAAACAGCATCTCAGGTATCTAGATGTACAATCAAACTAATGATGAACTGAGCTGGAGGCAGAGGAGGGTTTGCTGATTAGAAAAGAAGAATGAATTGAATATTTCCAGAGACTGGAGGTATTTGCTGAACAGTGAGTCACAGCTGGGTAGAGAAGTTTAAAACAAACAAACAAACAAACAAACAGAAAGTGAATCTTGTATCTTTCTTCTGGGAGCTTAGACAGCTCAAAGGTCATCAGGAAAAAGAAAAATGCCATTCTTGCTCTACATTGACTCCTCCTGAAACTGAATTCAATTGAACTTCATGATCTTCAGAAACAGGCTAAAATAATGTATTGAACCTTGCTTCTTTTTTATTTATTGATCAGAGTCAATGTGTAATGTGAAACAAATAATTTCATTTTTATATATCAATTGCAGCTTTATGTACACAATTAGAAGCTTAAATATACTGGCTTTTCACATGTGTATGCATGCATGTATGCATAATCAGCATGTCTGTACGTGCTTGTATTTGTTCAGTGAACTGATAAAGATCATGAACTCAGGAGTCAACAGAACTTATTTAGTGTCTCACATTTGCATCTTTGTATCTTTTGACCTTGGACAAGTCCTAACCTCTCCAAGCCTTACTTTCTTCATCTCTTTGATGGAAATAGAAGTGGCACTACTTCATCACTGAATTGTTATAATTACTAAATGGGATAAGAAATGTAAAGTGCTTATTACAGTAAGCAAACAATAAATGTTAGCTTTTATAATTATATTGTTTTATAATTCACATAATCTTTGAAACTACTTTCAGTTATTTAAAGTCTCTATCATTTAAAGAAAATATCATGCTGCTGACATTTATTTACAAACATTTCCCATTCACCAGCTATAAAAGATGGCTCTTTAGGATAAATCAGAAAATAACATATTTCTAAATAGTTTTATTAAAGCATATTCTAGTGGTCAAGACAGAAAATGTGGCAAGTCTAATAATTTTATATTGGGCTAAATTTTATTCCCATCCTCCAAGCTACTTTTTCTTAACCTCGTCACTTTATTTCGAAGTCTATTTTTTTTTTCAAATACAGAGAAAGACTACTGAAAAGAGGGCAAAAGAGTGAGTGAAAAACAGTATGATTCATGTATGGGGCCATATCTTCTTGTTGTTTTATGACCACAAGGATTGACAAACCCTAGCAAATGGCAAAGAGGTAAATCTGTAAAGAATTCCTCTGAAGACTTTTGTAGCCTTAAGCAGACATACTCTGGTCTTAAAAGGTTTGAGTATAATGCTTTCAAAATATGATGATAAGGATTGATGACAATATTTATAAGCGACTATTATGTAAAAAATAACTTATTAACTATTTTATATCCATTGTGTTTACCCAACAACCATGGTGAAGATACCACTATTTTTACCATTTTACAAATGAGAAAGTTGATTCTCAGAGAGTTTAAATCCTTTGTCCAGAGGACATGGCAGTAAATGCTAGTACAGGACCTGAGCTCTAGAGTTGAGTTCCTAACTGCTGCACAGTGCATCCTGTGGATCAGGAACTTTCAGCCAATAGTCCTGAGGTTCTACTCTTCTAGATGCTGGCAATATCAAGATGACTAAGGCATGGCTTCTGTCCTTGAGGTGTTCACAGCTTAATATAGGAGTGAAACACATGAATGTCAGTGCAATGTGGTAAGCTCTGATTGCAAATACGTACAGACTACCAAGTGAATGTACAGAAGAGGCTCCATCAGTGGCTTGGAGCTAGCTAGGAAATGTTCTAGAAGAGATGATGTTGGAGCTAAGTTTGCAAAGAGCAGGGGAACACGTACATATCAGGTATTTAAAATGATGAAGACAAAAATGTTTTAAAAAAGTATATTGGGAAACATGTTTGAATGGTGAAATACAAATTTAAGGTAAGAGAAGGCAAGAAATGATACTGGATAAGAGGTAAGGACCAGATCATAGAGAACCTAAGATGTTATACTAAGGACATCAGACTTTGCCCTCTTGAGTCTAAGCAAAGGGAGCCTTTGATGCTTTTAATTAGAAAAGTGATTTGACTGTATTTGAATTTTAGATACATTTTCTGAAGAAAGTTTGAGCTCTTAGCATGCTTACTTGCACCAATTTTGCAACCTTGATCGTGTTTCTGCATATATCTTTACCTCAATTATTTATCTATAAACTGGGAATAAAAAGAATACCTACACCTTGTAAGGTAGTGGTAAGAATTAAATGAGTTCATAAAGAAAACTACATAAGTACCTGGCATAGAGTAATTGTCAATTACTGTTGAAGGTTGGAAATCATTAATCAAATTTGATTCTTCATTATACTTTTTAGAGAAAGCATCCAAAGAAAAAATAGTAAGTGTCATCAGCAGTAACATTTGCATTTGGTATATCCCAATCCAATTTAACAAGGGGAAAAAGCTAGCAATCTGGAAGTGCACAAAAGAGATTTAATCTCTTTCTAAACATGTAGTGCTACTTATACTTTTACAATGCTTTGGATTCAAGATACTACAACCCATCACCCTCGACTCCCATAGCACCCCTTGCTTATCTCAAACACAATACCCTTCTATTATATTATCACCACTATTTCATTTGCCTGTACCTTTTCCTGGACTTTGAGCAATTTGAAATCACATTCCTTATCTTTGCCTCCCTAAACTTAGCAAAATTTGTGGCATATAGATGGTCTTTAATTCCTATTAATTCAATGAGTTTAATTAAATGCAAGTGAAGGAGAAGAAAAAAGGAAGTCCATTTTGCTAGGTTATGTCCAAAACTTCAAAGAGCTATGGCAAAGATGATATACAGAGAGCCGAATTGGGCTAGCAAAAGTCTCTCTGACTTCTCCTGAAATTATGAAATTCTAGGGTTGGAAGAAAACCCAAGAGCAATTTTCCACTGAGGCTATAGAACTTTCTGTTTAGGTGGGGATGGGTACTCCTGCAAGCCTTTTTCTTGCAAGTGGAGGTCAATCCAGTCATATTCACTTCTAGGGCTCATACAAAATTCACCAGAAAAGCAAAACAAAACAAAACAAAAATCCCTCAAAACTAGAATGGTCTTGTAATTGCATGGGATTTGGTCTTCTAGTCATCCTACCCTAGTTAGATGTTATATTAGTCCTGAAAAACAAATGCATGTGTTTTGATAGAAAGCAGGCAGGCCCCTGAAATTTTCATATTTTTAAAAATAATCAGATTGATCTGTGTTCCTATCTCTATTAGGATAGAGATACTTGGCATTTCAGGGATATGTCTGTTCTTCTTGCTCATGGATGAATTGAATCTGGCTTAGGAAAAAAAAATTTAAAAAAACGCCCAGAATTTCCAACAGAGAAATATCTCAAGTGTCGAAAAGCAGAGTAGCAATATTTCAGATTCGACTTGCCTCTTCCCTGTCGTGTCAGGCAGAGTTCCTCAGGAGAACCTTGGCTCATTCTTCAGTGTAGCCTGTTTACTGTGTTCTGCAAACCTGCTTTCAGATGAAAAGTAATAAAGAACCTGTCTCCAGGTGAAAATATGCCTTCTTTATCTTACCTACAAAGCATCATGGCTCCTGGCTCCTCTACACCCCATCCACTTCCCAGGTGCAACTTCTGAGCTAAAGAGGGCTCTCAAATTTTATCAATCTTGATCCCTTTAGGTATGGTCATAGGTTCCACCTAACCCACTTCATCTTTTTTCACTTTCCAGTCAGGTAATAACTTGTTATTGAAATGACAAACAAAAATTTGCCACTGTAGAAGCAAACTGGAGATTGGGCAAGCCATTCTCTTACCTTTTTTTTGTAACAATAGAGGTATAGATAATTCACACTAAAATGGGAATGCCATAAATTTAAAGTCTTTTTATTGCCAACTTATTGGCTCAAAATCATACTATTAAAAATGAGAATCATTACATAAAGTTAGGCGGAAAACAATCTCACAAGAAACAAAACTGATATTAATATAACTAAGGATGCATAATTAAGAATCAAAAATAACAGTAATTAAAAGCCATAAGTAAGTTAAAACACTTTTAATGTTTGGGTAACAAAGCATCCTTTCTGCAAATTTCATCTGTGTCAGTTGAGTTTTTCAACACGGCCAGACCATTGATGGTAGCAAAATACCCTGTGGAATAATAAACTGAATCTTCAATAAACTTGAGAAGAATTGGTGAATTTTATAATTAAAATGCCAGATATTAGTAATCCTTAATATTTTAATACATTAATTACAAATGGCCTTTAGGCTATGCAACTGAGATTATTTCCATTGTTGGTCACTTTATTCTTAGTCTACTAAGAAGCTCACTGAGGGGGCTCAGATATATTTTGAGAATCTCAGTCCCAAAGCCATATTTTCACACTAGGTTTACTGGAGCCCTTAAGCTTGCAAGGGGTCTTACAGAAAAATAGAGTAGGTTGTAGAAAGTTCTTGTTTCTTCTCAGCTTTTCCCAGAGCAACTATGCTTTCATCACCCATAAATTCAGGAGTTCCAGGGGATTCTCATTCACCTATTACAGCAGTTCTCCATGTAACCACACCCCATGCTCCCTGTTAGAAGCACTTTGTAATGCCTTCTTCAGCACCCAGAAATGACATTTTAATATAAACTTCCTATATACATAATCTTGAAAAATCATCATAAACCTTAAATATAAAATATATAAGGAAAGGAATTTATATTAAAACAATGCATACTCAGTATGTAAAAGCCTGAGCATGGCTACCTTAAAAAAACATAATAAAGTAGTTAGATTCTTACCCTTGACAAGTTTAGATTTAAGTCAACAGGACAACATTAAACTGATATATTGCCAACACTTTTTCTTATAGTTGATATTTTTAAAGACATAAATATGCACATCCATGTCTACATTGTAATGACCAGGAATGCAACTCCTGCAACTGCAGGACTATAAACATATAATTGTATTAGAGCCACAAATAACATAAGTATCACTGTCTGCAGTGTATAATTTTCCTAGGTAAAACATGATTGACTCATTGAGTTCCCATAAAATTTTGAGGTAGGTACTGTTACTATCTCCAACTTACAGCTGAGGAAACTGAGACACACAGTGGCTGAGTACCTTGTGTTAAGTCATACACAGTTACTAAGTATGGGATCTGCAATTCAAAGCCAGGCTGCCTGACTCGAGAATCCTTGCTTTTAACCCTTTTGTTCTCTCTCTTGGTAAACAACTCCTGATGAAGCTCCAAACAACAACAACCAAAGTCTACTCTTCCCTCAATTATCCCAGTTGTTGCATGTCTGGAAAATACAGTGTATATCAAAACTGTGAATTAATACTCCATGTCACGTAAAATAGAATTGGGTTCTAGGCTCAGCTTTTTACAAATTTCTTTTTCACTGACATGAATGTCTGAGGAGATATTCATATCTGTCATATGAGACACAGCACAAGTCTTCAACATCTAGGCATCTAGGACCATCCTTCACATCCCTGGCCACTGTCCACTAAATGACAATAGTACCCCCACTAGTCACTACAACCACAGCTTTCCAAAACTTCTCCTAGTGGGAGGTTCTCCGGCTATCATTAGTCTCCAAACTCTGTTCACTGGAGCCTCCGAGAACATTTTATTCTATACCCAAATTCAACAAGTGGCACTCTGCTTTTATCCATTTTATGCACTGAGGTCCCAGGCAAGATTTTGTCTGGAAACATAAAAGCTTTTGCTATTTTTTAAAAAAGTTTTAAAACTATTGCTCCAGAGTAGGATTCATTGCTCATCTCTTTCCACTGAGCACAATGGAAATACCTGTTTGCACTTCCTACCATCTGCTCCCACCTTGTTTCTCTCTGGGTAAGCACACTGCTAATGCCCTAGTCATCTGTCACAAGAAAGAGTTGGAGTGACAGACTGCTGGCTTAGCCAGAGAACTCAGCTCCTCGTGCTGCTAGCTGTCTCCTGGTCCTCACTGATGCACACTGGACCTGTATGTCCCCCTAGACTTGTCTATCCCTTATGAATTCAGCTAGTTGGGTGCCATGTCTAGTCACCAGACCTCACTAGTCCTCTGCAATGCTGAAAGACTGCTCTGTCACCAGGGTTTCAGGTAGAGGACAATGCATTGTGCTGGAAGCAAAAATAAGTCAGCTATTGCTAATAGAGTCTTAAACTTGCAATCAGGAGACACAGTTCTCTGCCACTAATTAGCTATGTGGCCTTCAGCAAATTCCTCCCCCTCTCTAGGTTTCAGTGCCTTCATGTATAAAATGAGAAGACCGTATTTCAGGATTCTAAGAGTGCTTTGCATCTCTGGCCCTCTCCATTTCTTGGGTCCTTACAGTTGACTGCAGTTAGAAAGGTAGTGTGTATAGCTCCAAGGCAAGGTCAATTGCACAGCCAGCTGAAGATGAACAAGAAATACTTCTCTGGTGCTACGGCTTAGATATTTTTAATGTTCAAGTAAGTTACCAGGGTTATTTTGACCTCTTTAAACCATCAGCAGGAGATGGCAGCTCAAGGGAATGAATGGAATGGTATGAACAATAGCAGTGATAACAATGCTTTAAGGAAAATGTGTTTTAGAAGGAGCTTTTGCCTGGATTTTATTGTCTACGTATCCACTACATCCTCCTTGCTCCTCTTCTCTTCAGAAAATAACTTGTCTGTGAGGCTGCCCAAGGAATAATAATTTTTAAAAAGGCGAATGAATGAGGGTCTGAGAGAAAGATAAAAAAATTAGGGCAGAAAGAATTTTATAAGGTGATGATTGATATGTCACGTGTTGCTTCTCAGAAAGAAAATGAAAATGCTATAGTAAATTCTGGAAAGTTGCCAAATGCTATTCTCATGAGATAGATTAGAGAACTTCACACCAAATTAGGGGCCAAGCTCCCAGTGAATTATTAGCAGGTTGCATAGTAGAAAGAGCCCAGAGCTAAAAGCGAGAAGCTTCCTATTTGAGTTCCAGGTTAGTCTCTTACTAATTGGGTGACTTTGTGCAAATCTCATAATTTATTTTTAGCTGCTGATACTTTGTATCATAATTCCTTTCCCAATTTAAGTATTAGTAAGAGTCTAATATCTGAAATAGATAAAAGGAGAGCAACTCTAGGACCCCTGCTTCTTCCTGCCCACTGCTCTCTATGATGGCCCCTATATCCTCCTCAAGAATCTCAGGGATATTTGAATACCATCCGATTACATCCTCCCTAAGGTCTCTTTCCAAAGTATTACTTCATGTACTCACCAAACATTTACTGGGATCCTCATTGTATCAGACTCTCTACTAGGTATTGGGTATATAGGATAACATCATACCTGCCTTTCAAAGTTTTGTGCAATATTTACCAAATGGCTGTCTAATTATTACCTGCTTTTTCAGTGGAGTGCTTCCAGAAAACGACTGTGAAGGCCAGTGAATGGAAGTATTTCTAAAACGTTACAGTTCTTCATATAAATCATTAAACTGGTGTCTGGTCTATACATTAGTCTCCTGATACTAATGTGATCTCACCCCCAAAAAAGTGTGGTGACGAATAATGAATTTCAGATTTTGCAAGTCTATGAAGAACTTCGGTCATGGTGAAACCACTCTAGTAGTTAAAGGGACATAACTAGCTTAACATGGGACTTGGCAAGGTCCCAATGCAGCCAGCCTCAACATTCATATTTAATAATCCTCTTTTATAAAGTGGTGGTGGTCCCCAACATTTTGTGGTGAACATTTTCAGACACAGAAAAACTCCTATTTTTTTCTCATGAAATTTATTTCCCACAGAATTTAAGTGATCAAGATAGATAATGAAACTCAGTAACGTCATTTTGTGTCCAAAGAAAAGAATGACTACAGACTGGTACTTCCTGAGCCTCCTCAACTGGCTCTATGCTATTACTCTGATTTTTTTTTAGCCATGGACATATTCATAGAATAGTTGTCTAAGTAAAAAGTAGATTGTACTAAAGAAGCTATATGTATTTGGAAACATATTGGGACCTGTTAAAAAGCTAGTTTAATTACTTTGTGAAATGTGTTAGTAAATGGGGCAGTTTAAAAACATAGCCACAATTTTTTGACATTTTCCAGAAAGAGATGGGAGTATATTTTATCCGCTATTGAGTCTGGGCAGGCTGTGACCACATTGATCTTTTAGGTATGGTTAGAAGTGAGTATATTTGATTTCCAAAGCTAGGTCATAAAGCCACACAGCTTCCACCTTGTTCAGTGGAACATTCGAATTTGGAGCTCTGCCCACCAGGTAATAAATTCAAATACCCTTAAGCCACCATGCTTTGAGGAAGCCCAAATGACACGAGGATACCATGGATATTTGCTCTGTTCCAGAGTGTTAGCTGAGCCCAGCCCTTAAGTCATCCCAGCCCAGTTTCCAGATGTGTTAGTAAAAAAGTCTTCAGAGGATTCCAGCTTCAGCCATTCAAGTCACATCCAGCTTACAGCTTAGAGTCTAACAGTTGGAGTCTTTCCAGCTGAGTCCCCAGACCTCATGGAATAGAGACAAGCCACCTCTAATTGGCCTTGTCTGAATTCTTTACCTGAAGAGCTGTGAACATCCTTCTAGGGTCTTGTCTTATGCCACTAAGTAGTGAGTGGTAATGCACCAGATGAGGTCTTAATTAGATATCCTCTCAGTGACAGATGTAGTTCTTATCCTTTAGCTTAGGAATGCAGAAATTTTATTAGGAGACACTCTGTCAAACTACAGAGAGAAGAAAAATCTCGTTTGGAAACAAGGAACCTTTGCAAAGTTGTCCATGAGCTAGGAAGGCAGTGCCTGAAGAACAGCAAGTGCAAGTATACTTTTAGGTTTAAATAAGGAGTGTAGAGCTGAGAAACACAGATTTAGTGGTCCCACAATCATCTGCACTATTCTGTGACCCTGATTGATGAGGCAGCCTGAGGTGAGGCTATAGTTCAATATGGTTGAATATTAATTTGCACAAATAAATTCATTTAAATTGAAACCATCGGATGGCCTACTCTCCAAACACCACCAGATACTTTAGACTATCAGATCTAAGACAGCTTACCTCCCTAATTTTACAAAGTGCCAGAGGTGGGAGCCAACCATCACCCAAACAAGAAAACAGATTTTCCTCTTTTGGCATATTGTTAATCTATTCTCAACGCCGGAGAGAGACACCATAACTCAGAAGATAGAGGAGAGGCTCCTGGATCCAGTCTCTGTGGTAAAATTTAAGCATTTTAAATAGGTTTTAGAGAATGATTCAGCAAATTTATTCTTAATGAATATTTCAAGGAATCTATTTTGAGACTATGATGCACTCCTGGCCACACTTTTTCTTGGTGTTCCTTTTGCCTTGACAAGTCCTGCTTTAATGGTATCCAAACTGCCATTACAATCTAACACAGGTGCTTCTAGCAACTTTTGAGAATTTATTTTTCTATGGAGATGGGAGAACAGGAGAGACAGCCAGCAGACTACTCAAAATTGGAACAAGTTTTGGGTCTCAGGAAATATGCACAATTGCCTATTTTTCTATGTTAGACTCTTGGAAACCTGTGAGCAAAATGGACCTCTTTGACTCTCAGAAGTCATCACCTCTGACTGAGAAACCCAGCTCCTTGAGCTGCAGGATGAACAAGGGTTCAAAGAGAAACTGGTACGAGGCCAGTAAATCAACTCTGGAGAAAAATGGGGTGATGGATTTCACAGCAGCTTGCCCTCACATCCAAATACCCTCTCTAAATAATACAATTTCCTCTCTTTAATAAAATATAAACCCATTGCTTAACAACATATGGTTCCCATCTCCCAATAGGGGAAACTTCTTAACCCTAAAGAAAATGCCACATTGTAGAGGGGAAAAAAATCCATTTTAACCATCTTACCTTAAACTCCCCAAACCAAAAACCCTGCTAAAATAGGACATTGCATTTAAAAGCTATTCGGGCTAAGCTAAAGAGAAGCAGTGCCCATTGGCATCCATGATGAAGTAGTTAGTATATTCCTTGACATATAAGAATTTTAAAATTTCAAATGAAATGTACCAATGTCTGCTGCCTTCCTAGTTATATTTATTTGGCCTAGTATGCTTTTCTTTTATTTAATTCTAGTTGTATGAGACTACAGCTTGAATAGAGTTCCATGTCCTGATTTAATGAAAATTTCTCATTTAAACCAAGAGGTCCATCCTATTATTGGTCTTTTAAACTCAGCAGGCTTAACTACACACAAGACCATGAATGACAGATAAAAGCAAGCCATAGACAGTATCCAGCAGTCTAGAAAAATGCTTCAGACTTCTCCCAGTTTATTCTCGGATCACTGCTCTTGCATTTGGCCCTGCTTCTCTGGTTTCCGAACTCTATTCCCTGGCTTCCATACTTGCTCCTGGAACTTTGGAATATGCCACTCCATGGGGCCCGTTTTGTAGTTTCTAGGTCTTTACTTTCCACTTGGTATTCACTGAACCACACGAGCTGATTAAACCCTAGAAGAGTTAGCATTGTGATTACAGAAACTGGCTGTTGAGCCAGACTGCCTGTCTTTATAGCATCTTCCACTGCTTCTTAGCCTTGTGAGCTTAGGTAAGATGCTTAAACTCTCTGTGCCTTCATTTCCTTAACTTCAAAATGGTGATGATAGTAGTAGCCTTCAAATGTTGTAAGAATTAAGGGAGATTTTATAGTTCAAGTCTATAGTACAGAACCTAGCTCAGAGTGAGCACTTAATAAAAATCAGCTGCTCTTGCTAATTCCAACCCACCAACAATGGGAGAGGAATTTGAAAACCTTCTTTCAATGTTTCCTAAAGTCTTCTAAAGCATTCTAATTTCTTAAGGGGTTAATAGTTTTTATAGGGGAGAAAGACCTGGCATAAAGCATGTTAGGAAATGCTAGGTTAAAGTCAATCAAAATGATTTATTAATATCGAACTGCTCAGAACCTTTCTTATAAAATAGGTTGTCCTTGCTCCTTGAGGTAGAAACAAGGTAGAAACTGCTAATAAGTGGTGGACCCAAAATTCAAACCCAGGGCTGTTGCCTCTACCCAGTCCTTACTTACTGACTTCTTGTATCACTGAGCGCTTCTCCTAACAATTTGGAGTGTTTTACTCTCTGAAATAATTAGTGAGCTATGAGTTGTTTCTCTGTTTCATAAGTGATTGTTATCAATTACGGAATTATTAACACCCCTTCCCATCTGCCTCTAATTTCCAGCTAAGAATGTTAATTAAAACACAAATCCATCCAAGAATTTGGGGAATTTATTATTGAAGATGTTTACCAATGATTCTAGTAAAATAAATTTATTCAGTAAATAATACAGATATTGATTTCGCATTTCACTACATGTCAATAATTATCCCTGTAGAAAATTATATTACCCCAATGACAATGTGAGGGAACTAGGAGTGTTTCCTTTCCCCAGTGATTTATCTCATTCACCTGTTTGCCTCAGAACTAATACATATTATCAGACTTTTATATACATCTCACTGACATGCAAGCTAATGAAGAGAGGGTGTACCACCTCAATGGCCTTACTAAGTTGTTGGAGCAGAACATAGAAACAGGCTAGTTACAGAGTTTGAGACTTTAGGATTCTAGCAACCAGATGCCTACCTCTACACCATGGAGGGCTAAGAATTGGAGAAAATCGCCAAATTTATCCCCAGTTTATCCTTAAAATCAATGCTCTTGTATTTAAAAGTAGTTTCCCCACACCAAACTGCTTTATTATACCTAATTCATGTCAGAAAAAAAATCTGGCACCATAGCTGCCTCAAGCCAGTGATTCTTTGGCAAGTGACAGCTAATCACCTCCAATCACCAAGGCAGAATTAGCTTCAAAAGTCGTCATAAAGCTTTTTCCATGTTTTGTAATTTGAGTGCTGAGAAAAGGCTGCAGGCTCTTAACATTGCTAGGGTTCTCAGACAACTTAGGGCTTAGTTGGCTCTGTCCCAGGGCACCTTAGGATAGTCATTATGAGTCATATCCTTTATTCCTGTCATTCTCATTCACTGGACTGAACACTAGTTCTTCCCATCAACAAACATTTACCTGATGTTTATCCATTGATTTTTTTTTTCTTTGCATTTTCCCATCATGTTCTTTTGTCCATTTCTGGTCTTCTTTGTAAATACTTTGCATTATACTCTCTGCAACCTATGTTCCAAGGTAAACAACCCCTATCCCATCACATCCTCCACCTCTTCACAGAATCCCTTTATCTCCTGCTCTGGCCACATTAATTATATAGCCTTTTATTTGTCTATGAGGTTAGATAAATGGGCATTCAGCATTAACTGTGCATCAGACAATGTTCTAAACATAAGAATATAACCTGCTTCTTCTCCACTAAAATCCTTGTCTGTATACTCCAATGCCATAAAGTCCATGGTCATTATGCCTGTGCCCTTTGCTGATTGTAGATCTTTAGTTCATTGGTCTCCATGCAAAGCCCTTTCATCCTTTGAAGTTGAAGTCATCCCACTTTACCACCTCTCCTCAACCTCACATTTTCATCATTTAGAGATTTTCTAGATGAAGAAGATCTTCATTTTCATCTACTAAGCAATTTGAAACATGCTTCACAGTCTTCCTCTGCTTCTGATTTCTGTCATCATAGGAATGATTTAGTCATTCATTTTTTTCACAGATGTTTAGACACTTATCTTACTATCTAACCATATAACATCAAAGTCTTCAATTTCCTCGAGGACGACAAATTGTATCAACTTTCCAGTTCAGTTCTTCTCACTATGCCCCTGACCCAGCAAGTACTGCAGTTCCTCCCTCCATTCCTTTCTTTATCCTTTTCTTCATCTCCCTATAAAACAAAAGCTCAGTGTTCCATATTAGACTTAGATCCATTCAGCTTCATTTATTGCCAACACCTTCAAAGGTTTCAAATCCTACTTTTTTGTTTTTGTTTTTGTTTGCTAGTCAACACACTATAACTAATCTAACCCTCTCTCTTTTTTTTCTCCTGAACCGTGGCAGGTTACTTCATTTATAGCATATAGTTTTGTGGACTGGTGGCCCTACAAGTAAATAATGTTAATAAGACCCTCAGTACCATTCAACCAACTGTTTCATCCTGTTTCTGGACAAGTCCCCTCAATGTCCCCACAGTGACTACCCCATACATTTTAAGTCCCTCCTCCCCAATGTTGCTCCACTCCTCTCTCAGCAGTAGGCTCACAACTGGACTGTGAACTGGGTATGAATTTCACATCCACCATTTTCTAGAGTGTGTAAAACTTTGAATATGGTTCTTCTTTGCTGTGACTTGGTTTGCTTGTCTAAAATACTGTGATTCTTAAAAACATGTAATAAAAAACTGACACAAAATTATCTCTAAATATGTTATTAATATTGTGAGTTCCTCATGATAATGATGATGGTGATGGTGATGAAGGATTTGCTGTTCACTTAATAGAAAAAAATCTTGATTCCTTTCCCCATATCTATAAATATCTTTCCATTTCTTCATTCATTTAGGTAGAGATGATATTGCACCTAAAACTAACCCTTCGATCACTGTAGTTATCTAGAACCCTTAAGTCAAGGCTGAGGCATTGCTCAATTTTCTAGTGTTCTCCTACTAATTTCTGTATCTGTTCTTTCAATTTTTATTTTTTAGTTTACAAAATTTAGATTACACTCTGCATTCAGCTTTTTTGTTTCTCATTTTTTTCACTCAAAAATATATTACAAGAACATTTTCTCCAATAATTTGAAAGTCTTTGAAAATAACATTTACAATGGTTGTGACTACTCTGTGAATACACCATAATTTATTTAATTGTGTCTTCTTTGTTTGGCATAAAGATTGTTTCCTTTTTTCATTATTATAAATGATTCTGTGATTATTATCCTTGTACATAAATCTTTATCTACATCTCTGATTATATCCACAGGGTGGAATTCTCTATGTAGACTTTCAGGGTCAAACACTGTATTTTTAAGGCTCTTTACACACATTATCAAATTGCTTTTCAGAAAGATTATACCAATTTATACACCCACCAGCTGTGTATAAAAGAGATAGTCTTACCATATCTACACTGTCATTAAGAATATTTCCTGCTAAATTTTCAACTTCTCCCTCTCTACTGGTTCTTACAAGAGAGGCTAAAAATATATTTAAGTGTTTTACCTACTAAAAACAATAGTTTTCTCCCAGTGTCTCTCTTCGGATACCCTTCTTCCCTTCACAGCCAGATTTCCTGGGAAGTGATTAGCCTTTGGCCTTGGCCTCTATCACCTGATCTTCCTACTGTCATCTAAATTAGTCTATTACTTCGCCACTTATCAAATGTTACCTATGACCTTCCAACTACAAAGCCCAGCAGATCCTTCTTGTCATTTACCACACATTACCTTTATGTATGTATCACTGTTAAATATTTCTAGAAATTGTCACTTTCTTTGGCTTCTATGACATATTTTCTTCTGGTTTTTCTCATTCTTCTTTATTTTTTTCCCAAGGCTACTTAGTATTTCATCTTTTATTTCTTCTCACATTTCTTCTGGATTATTTCATCTGCATTAATGACTTTGGCAACGACCTGTGGTTGATAAATCTCAAAACTATATTTTAGTAAAACTTCTTCCACAAACCATAGCAAATTATGTTAAATGTCCATTGGATTTCTCTAAGTGGATATTCTCAGGAAGTAAAGGCCTAACAATTCTGAAATTAAATTTACTCCCTACCCACCAAGACTTCTACTCTAGTATTGAAAATTTTGGTGAAGAGCACTGCTATCTCTGCCTGCGTTTAAGAAAGAAATCTAGAAGTAAGGCATTTACCTCACTGTTCTTAACCAACAGTCAATAAAATCTCACAAACTAATGTTTAATCCCTCACAAACAGTTCTTGCAAACTTTTCAGTCCTATCTCTAACAACACCTCATCTCCATAACACTCTGAGTTCTTTCCATTTAATTTTTCTTCTAGATCACAGAGCACAGAAACCTGACTCATGTCTCTGTGACTTTTCATTTTGTTTTCCTATAAGATTCCATCAACACCACACATTTCACCAACCCAGCCAGCCAAGAACAATTAAATTGTTAGAATCAGTAACATGAACAATATTCTAATCAAGACTTCCTGCTTGCTCAGGTCAAATTGACCATTCTTTCTGCTGTGCTTGAAATTCAACACATATATCCCTTCCTACTCATTTCTAGAAGACTTCTTTAAATTTATTTATTTACACATTTTCCTCATCTATATTGCCTTAATGGAAGTATTACTTCTGGGTGGTGTGTGTGTGAGAGAGAGAGAGAGAGAGAGAGAGAGAGAGAGAGAGAGAGAGAGTGTGTGTGTGTGTGTGTGTGTGTGTGTATTTCCCGGGAATTTCTTAATGGATATAGAATTTATCTCAGCTTTCTGAAATCAACATATCAAGTTAAAAGAGTTTGTGTCTTAGAAAAAAAACACCTCATTTATAAACTTTCCTTTTTTGGTCTGGTTACACCATCTCATGGAAAAGAGTTGTTCATCTCTCTCTGAATCACATATATTTCTGTTGAAATTACCACCATGTTTCTCTTTGGTATCCACCTGCACCCTTTCAACATTTCTGCTACAAGTCCTGCCTTATTTCATAGTATTTTTTTATTTGTATAGTAGGCTGGCTCCTTGCAGACAAGTCCTTTAAAGCCTAGCATAATAGATTCCCAATAAATATTTGTTGAGAAAGATGAATGTTAGGAATTATAACACAAGATCAATATAAAGAAAGTATTATCAAAATCTACTGAGGAAATATTTCCATTCCATCCAAAAAAGAAACACATTCTTGCACTAAACGACAACAAAAATAAAATCCCCAACAATTTATAAAATAACTGTTTTAGACTATAGAATACAGACAGTGTAAGACAGTGATCCCTAAGAGATGAGAAATGAGAAAGTACATCGTGTAATTTTGCCCAGCATACTGCTTATATTCTCTGCAGTGGCTGAAAACCCAAGCAGGAAATTAGGCAGTTCAGATGACAGATCAGTGAAAGTGCAGACACAGCGATAGAATCTTACCACAATGAAGCAAAAAGAGGGAAAAATGAAGTCTCAGAAACATATAGAATAATATCAAGCAATATAACATACAAATAATTTGAGTCCCAAGCAAAAGAAAAAAAGGGTAAAAGGGCCAGGCATTGCCCGTAATCCCAGCATTGTGGGAGGCTGAGGCAGGTGGATCACCTGAGGCCAGGAGTTCGAGACCAGCCTAGCCAATACAGCAAAACCCTGTCTGTACAAAAAATACAAATAATTAGCCAGGCATGATGGCATGTGCCTGTAGTCCCAGCTACTCACTCAGGAGGCTGAGGCAGGAGAACTGTTTGAACCTGGGAGGCAGAGGTTGCAATGAGCCAAGATCATGCCACTGCACTCCAGCATGGGTGACAGAGTGAGACTCCATCTCAAAAACAAAACTAAACTAAACTGAACAAAAAAAAAGAAGAAGAAAGAAAACAAGAAAGAAAGAAAGAAAGAAAGAAAGAAAGAAAGAAAGAAAGAAAAGAAAAGAAAAGAAAGAAAAGAGAAAAGAAAAGAAAACGTAGAAGGGGGTCAAAAACAACTCATTTGAAGAAACAATAGCTAAATTATGGCCAGCATCTTTCCAAAGATGAGCAAAACCATAACATCATATACCTAAGAAACTCAAAAAATTCCAAGAAGAAGAACATAAAGAAAACCCTAACAAAGCACATCTTAATCAAAATGAATGAAAACCAGGGATTAACAAAATAATCTCAAAAAGTTTGCTGGGCATGGTGGTTCTTGCCTATAATTCCAAACTTTGGGAAGCCAAGGTGGGAGGGTTGCTTAAGCCCAGGAGTTCAAGGCCAGCCTGAGAAACATAGCTAGACTCAGTCTATACAAAAAATGTTTAAAAATTAACCAGTATGGTGACACGCACCTGTAGTCCCAGCTACTTGGGAGGCTGAGGCAGGAGGATCACTTGCTCCCAGGAGTTCAAGGCTGCAATGAGTTAAGATCATGCCAATACACTCCAGCTTAGATGACAGATAAGGCTCTGTCTCCCTCTCTCATTAAAAAAAAAAAAAGAAAAAAAAAAAAAAAAAAAAAAAAAGAGAGAGCCACCAGATAAAAAAAGTCACATTATGTAAAATTTGATCAAATGACTATGATATTCTCCATAGAAAACATTTAAACAAGAAAGGTGAGAGAAAATTTTAAACTACTGAAAGAAAAACTGTAAAACTATAATTTGACACCCAATGAGAATATATGTTCATAAGAAATGTGTAATAAAGAACTTTGCAAGCAAACAAAAGCTAAGCAAATTAGTCATCAGCACACTTAAAGACCACCGAAAGTTTGTGGAAGTTCTTCACACAGAATAAATTTGGATCCACAACAAAAAGATTAAAGAGTTCTAGAAATAGTAAATATGTGAGTAAATACAAAACACACTGTTATGGACTAAATATCTGTATTCTCCCAAATTCATGTGTTGAAGCCTTAATTCCCATTGTGATGGGATTAGGAGATGGGGCTGTTGGGAAGTAACTAGGTTTAGATGAGGTCACGAAGGTGGAGACACCATGGTGAAATTAGTGTCCCTTTAAGAAGAAGAACAATGACCAGAGCTATTTCTCTATCATATGAGGACACAGAAAGAAGGAAACCCTCTGCAAGTGAGGAAGGAGGCTCTTACGGGAATCAAATCTGCGTTAAATTTGATCTTGGACTTCCCAGCCTCTACAATTGTGACAAATAAATGTCTGTAATTTAAACCACTCAGTCTGTGGTATTTTGTTACAGCAGCCCTAGCCAAGAGAGGTACTCTTTTTCAGTTTTAACTTTTAAAATATAATCTTATATTTAAAATAAAACTAATAATTTATGTTAGAGTTTATAAGATATGGAGAAATGAAATATATGAGAAAATAGCAGAGAGGCTAGAATGAGGGAAATAGAAATTTACTGTTTTATAAAGAACCTATGGTCGGGTTCTTACACTAAATATAACACAGTTTAATATTATTTGTAGGTAACTAAACATGTGTATTGTAAACCCTGGCACAAAATCTAAAAAAAAAAAAAAAAAAAAAAAAAAAAAGGGAAAAAAACACAAAAGAGTTATATCTAACAAGCTAATACTGAAGATAAAATTGAATCATAAAATACAACCCTAAAGAAGGTGGGACAAAAGGGAAAAAGAAATGAAGAACAGATGGTGTAAATAAAATTTAAACAGCAATAAGGTAGATTTAAACCCAACTATATAAATAATTTTATTAAATGCAAATAGCCTAACCATTCCAATTAAAAGGCCTAGATTGTGAGATGGAATAAGAAAAACAAGACCTAATTATATGCCATTTAAGTAAGCCATGTAAATACAAAGACACAAAGTTTAAAGATATGGAGACATAAAATGTATGATAAAAATAGCAGAGAGGCTAGATATGAAAAGATATACCATGCATACAGTAATGAAACTAAGGCTAGAGTAACTTTAGTAATATCAAAGTAGACTTCAGAACAAGGAATAGGGATGGGTATTAGATAATTATCAGAGGTCAATTAATAAAGAAGTCATAAAAATTCTAAATGCATATATACATAACAAAGATTCAAAGTATGTAAAGCAATAACTGACAAAACCTAAAGAATAGACAAATCTACAGTTGCAGTTGGATATTTTAAGACTATTCTATCAGCAGTTGTTAGAACAAGTAGAAAATAAATAAGCAATAATATGGTAGACTTGAACAACACTATTGACCAAAATATCCTTATTGACATTTAGAAAATCTTCCTCCAAAAATTTTCTTGAAGTGCACATAAACAATTTTCAGTAAATATTAAATGATTTAAATCATACATAGAATGTTCTATGACAAAAGCAAATTAAAATGAAAATAATAGAAATATAATTAGAATATCCCCAAATATTAAGAAATTTTTAAATCCTACAATATAATTCACTAATAAAAGAGAAAGCTACAAGTAAAATTATAAAAATTTGTTCAAATTTTAAAATAAAATTAGTTCAAATTAAATAAAGATATAAAATATAAACATCGGTGGGATATTGTGAGAGCAGTGATTAAAAGGTAACTTATAGTACTGAGTGCTAATATAGAAAAAAAGAAATATTTCAATCAATGATCTAAGCTTCCACCTTAAGAAGCTTTAAAAAGAAGAAAAGCTTATATACAAAGTACACTGAAGGAAGGAAATAGTAAAGATAGGATTAGCAGTCAATAATGTAGAAAATTAATAACCAATAGAGAAAAATCAATGATTTCAAAATCTGCTCCTTTGAAAATGTTCATAAAATTAATAAACTTCTAGACAGAATTATCAGAAGAAAAGAACGAGCACAGATTACAACTACATATTTCAGACACATAAAATGAATAATCAGGGAATATAATAAAAAACTGTACGTTGATAAATTACACAACATTGATCAAATGAACAAACTCCTTGAAAGAATATAACTACAAAAGTCATTCAGGGAAAAAATAGAAAACTTCAACCTCTGGCCTAAAACAAGTAATGGGACATGTTTTACCCACCTAACACAACAAAAACACCTGGGCAAAATACATGAAAGGATGCTTTTCAAGACATTAGACACCAGACAGTGAATGATAATGAGTTTGTATGCTTTGATATTTTTCGTCTTTCAAATAAAGAAATTTCCTACCTGAAAGATATTGTGAGGGACAAACAAGATTTTATATGTGAAAATCTCTAAGATAACAGGTACCACAATCAATGTTTCCTTCCTCTCTCCTTCTCTTTTTCTTTTCTGACAATAATTAACTTTCATATGCCAAGATAATTAAAGGCACTAAATTATTTGTGAGACTGCAAAAGTGTTCCCCAGAATAGCTCAGGTCTAAAACTAGTACTGAATGAAATTTAAAACAATATTTTGATGGTGTTGCCTTATTTCTTAAATACACATACACACCACAAAGCCATTCCAATTTTAATGATGTACTAGATTCCCAGGTTCATCCTTCCATCTCTTCCTCCCTCCCTCCCTGTTTAAGCTAAATAAGTCAAAGATCTTTGGTCATTGTCTTGCCCTGACCAACCAAACGTGGGTAATTAAGGAACTTTTAAAAATAATTTTATTTCATAGGGAAGAAAAGCAGTCTCTAAAGCTTCCATTGGTTCCAAACATTTTAGCACTTGTCAGGTTAAATCAAAATATATATCATTCTCTTTCAGTCTACATTTAATCATTACATTAATCAGTCTACATTTAATAAATATCATTTAAAATATAAATTCCTGATTCTATTTCTCAAGAACCTTTTTCATTTTTTTCTGGGAACTGAACATAAATGAAATTGTAAAATTAATTATTTGAATACAGCCTCAGAAAAAAAGCCTCCTTGTAATCTGGCTCCAGGTATTTTATAATACTCCATATATTTGGATAATTGTCTCTAGGAAAAAACCCAGGTTTTGGAATTGTAAAGTTCTGAGACTAAATCTAACACTTAATAGTTTTCTGAATCGCTGAACCAGTCCCAGCCTCAGGTCCATAATCTGTAAACAACACATGAGCCTTGCTATGTTATTCAAAAGATTAAATCAGAAGAGCCTAATGAAGTGCTTAACACAATGTGTGGCACAAAACCTCTCCTGCCTTTGCCCCTCCATTTCTTTCTAAAAATATATGTGCAGTTATTTAATAAAATGTATGCATTTCAGTAAGCAATATATACTCATTAAAAATCAGAAAAAAATATAATATGAATGTTAAGAAAGGGACTCTTCAAAATATTTTATTAGCAATAATAGATGTAGAAGTGATTCATATTGTACGCAGTTCCACCCTTCCTTTCCTGTCTGTCCAGATTCTGCTTTCTTCCAAATTCATCATGTACATTTCAAATAAACATAGTGATGTTTCAGGAAGAAATCTGTATGTTCAATAACTTTGTGCAACAGTATATTTTCTATTTTTAAACTGTACTTTCAAAGTTGTTAAGATTTCTAAGACATGACTCCATCATTTCTAATTTTCATCCAGATTGCAATTAGTATCATCATATGGCATATCAATTACACAGCGTTATACCTCAGTAGCATAAATCACAACTCTAGCTGCAGCTATAAATATCAGTCTTCAAACTGTGTATACATTTTCAAAATACACTACAGAGCCTGATTCTAGAAGGCTTTTCTTTTAAATTAAAGTTTGTTGTTGTCTGTTTTCTGCTTTTTAAGACTTTGCAGAAAATTAATTGAAAATCCCCCCCCACATATTTCCAGACTGATTACAATGAAATTATAATAAAAAAGAGAATGACACAGATGGCTCAGTTCTTTTTCAGTTTTGCTATCAGATTAAAAGAGTTTATTTGGGGAGATGAATTTTATTTTGTAAAAATTAATGAACAATAATAAAATGACAATATATTTCTACTTTTCTACTAATCTTTCAGAAGTAACCTAAAGCTGCATCATTACCAGCCAGTTTCGTTACTGTTAACAGGTCACCAACTAGGCAAACTAGGAATTTGTTTTGACAACTTTAAAAAGCATGAAATAAATTTTAAAAAGAAAAACAAAGAAAGAGGGCTAACTCTACCTTATTCCAAGGTTATCAACCTACTTTGATACACTCATGTGGTACTAGTTTAAAGATGAACAAACTGATCAACAGAAAATAATAGATAATCCAGAAATAGATTCACTTATATAGGGACAAGTGATGTTTGACAAGGGTGCAAAGGCAGTTCAGTAGAGAAAGGTTGATCTTCTCAACAAATTTTGATAGAACAAGTGATAGCCACATGCAACAGAACAATAAAACATGTTTGATCTCTATCTTTCCCCACCTGCAAAAATGAACTCAAATGAGTCATAGACCTAAACATTAAACCTAAAACTAAAATTTCTAAGCAAAACATTGGAGAAACTCATCACGATTGTGGATTAGTCAAACATTTCTTAGATACAACACAAAAACACAATCCATAAAAGAATAAAAATAGCTTTATCAAAATTAAAACTTCTGCTCTTCAAAGAAACTGTTAAAAATAAAAAGACAAGCCACAAAGCTACAACAAAGTCTACAGATATTTTCATATGCCAAATATCAGAATTTTATCAAAATCTGTAAGAACCTCTCAAAAGTCAATAAAAAGGAAACAACTCAATTTTTATAACAATGAGAAGAGTTACATAGAAACTTTACAATATTAGACATGTGGATGGCAAATAAGCCAGAATAAGGAAGAATGTCAAACATTATTGGTCATTAGGAAAATGTAGATTACAGCCACAAACAAAAAATGAGATCTTGCTAGATATCTCAGAACAGCTAAAATTACAAAGACTGACTGTAGCCCAGGTTGAATTACATAAGGAGGAAATGGAACTCATACACTGCTGGTGGGAATGCAAAATAGTATAATCAATTTGGAAAACAGTTTGGGAGCTCCTTTAAAAGTTAAATATTCACCTGCCATATACATGATCTAGCCATTTCACTACTAAGTATTTACCCAAGAGAGGGAATAAAAGCACATGTCAAAATAAACAGTTATTAATACTCATAGCAGATTTATTAGTAATAGATGAAAACTGGAAACAAGAAATGTCTATTTAGAGGTGAATACTTTGACAAATTGATATAGCCATACAATGGAATACTATTTGGTATTGAAAAGTAATAAGCTATTGATAGAAACAAAACATACACAATCTAAAATAATTATTCTAAATGAAAAATGTCTGACAAAATAGGAGTATACTTTGTAAGATTCCATTTATATAATACTGTAAAATGCAAACTAAGGTATAATGAGAAAAAGCAGTGTAGTGAAAAAACGGAAATCAGTGTTTGTGGTTTGCAAGTGACAGAGAAGAGTAGGTGAGTAAATTATAAAGATGGATGAGGAAATTTTAGGATTGCTTGATATTTTCATCATCCTGATTGCACTGATGGTTTCATGGGTGCATACCTATATAAAAACTTATCAAATTGTACACCTGAAATGGGTATAGTTTTTCTATGTCAGTTAGACCTGACCAAAGTGCTAAAAATATTGTATATGTACAACACATGTGTGTTTACTTAGGTGAACTTTGTACCTGTATTTGATCTATTTTATGCAGCACTTAATAAATAAAAATTAATTTTATTAATGAGAAAATGATATAATTTTAACAGAGTTAGCAAGTTGAAAATACACAGAATCATTGGGTAGAATAAAATATGAAGAAAACACAAAGAAAATATGAGGAAAAGTAATCAATAGTAGCATAAAAAATTTTTAATATCAGTAAGACGTTAGGAGAGGGTTGCAGTAAGATGGATGAATAGAAGCCTCCACTGATAGTCCTCCCCACAGGAACACCAAATTTGACAACTACCTACACACAAAAAAGCACCTACATAAGAACCAAAAAGCAAGTGAGAAATCACAGTACCTGATTTTAACTTAATACCTTTGAAGGAGGCACAGAAGAGGGTAGGAAGCATAGCTTTGAATTGCTAATGCCACCACTTTTCAATTCCCTGGCAGTGGCTGCGTGCTGCAGAGAGAATCTGTGTGTTTGGGAGAAGGAGGGCAAAGTGATTGTGAGAACTCAGTGCTGCCAACACTGGGCAGAACTCAGATGGCACCCATGGAGAGAGCATTTAGATCAGCCCAGCCAAAGAGTAAATGCTCATTGCAGTGATCAGAATTGGCAAGCATTGGTTCCGCAGGCTACAGTGCTCTGGAGTCCTAAATATACTTGATGTACTGTCTAGGCCACAAGGACTGAAACTCCTGGGCAAGTCTTAGTGTTGTAATGGGCTCACAGCCAGAGGACTTCGGGTGTATGCAACCTAGTAAGACACAAGCCAGGGTGGCTAAGGGATTTTCTTGCATCACCCTTCCCCCAAACACAGGCAATGTAACTAGTAGCTCCGAAAGAGATCTCTTCCTTCTACTTGAGGAGAGGAGGGGGAAGAGAAAAGTGGACTTTTTCTTGCCATTTGGATACCAGCTCAGCCTCAGTAGGATAGGGCATTGGGCAGAGTTGTGTAGGCCCTATTCCAGGCATGAGATCCCGGATGACATTACTGGACACACCCCAGGCCAGAAGGGAAGCTACTGCCTTGAAAGGAAGGACCCAGTCCTGGCATTATTCATCAACTGCTGATTTAAGAACCCATGGCCCTGAATAATCAGCAGCAGTAACCAGGTAGTACATGCTATGGGCCTTAGTGAGATTCTGAGACATGCTGGCTTCAGGTGTGACTCAGAACATACACAGCTATGGTGGCTACAGAGAGAAACCCTTTATGCTTGAGAAAAGGTGAGGGAAGAGTAAAGGGGACTTTATCTTGAAGCTTAGGAAACAGCTCAGCCACAGTGGAGAAGAGCAAAGGGGGCTCTAGGGTTCCCCAGTTCCAGGCCTTGGCTTTGGGATGACATTTCTGGACATACCCTGGGCCAGAGGGGAGCCCAGTGCTCTGAAGGTGAGTTCCAGGCATAGCAGCGTTCACCATAAGCTGACTCTTAGGCCTTAAGTGAGCATCAGCAGTACTCAGGCCGTATTACCTGTGGGCCTGTGTTGATGGCAGACATGGGAAGAGACACTTCTGCCTGGGGAAATGGGAGGAAAGAATAGGCAAGACTTTGTCTTGTGTTTTCAGGACCAGCTTAACTGCAGTAGAATAGAGCACCAGGGAGAATTCTGGGGTTTCTGACTCTGGGCCCTGGCTCCCAGATGGCATCTCTGGACCAACCTGAGACATGGCAGAACTCATCACCCTGAAAGGAAGGAACAAGACTGGCTGGCTTCACAATGTGCTGATTGTAGAGCCCTAAGGCCTTGAACCAACATAGGTGGTAGCCTAGGAGCAGTTACAGTGAGCCCTGGGCAAGATCCAGTGCTATGCTGGCCTCAGGTATGATCCAGTGAAGTCCCAGTAGTGCTGGCTACCCCCACCTCAGCTCCAGGCAGCTCAGCAGACCCTGTTGTGGGAGAGAAAGTAAGGGAAGAGAACTAAGTGGTACCTTTGTGAGTCTATAAGAACTACAGCATTACTGGACTTGGGGTGATCCCTAATGCAGATATGGCTACATTGACAAAAGACTTAGATTACAATACCCAAGGCCTTGTGAATACTTCAAAAACCTTCCCAAGAAGGATGGGTAGTAACAAGCCCAGACTGTGAAGACTACAGTAAGTACCTAACTCTTCTATGACTAGACACTGATGAATACACACAGCATAAAATGGTCCAGGAAAACATAACTTCACCATAAGAACTGAATAAGGCACGAGGGAAGAATCCCAGAGAGACAGAGATACATGAACTTTCTGACAGAAAATTCAAAATAGCTGTTTTGAGGAAATTCAAGGAAATTCAGGATAACACCAAGAAAGTAGCCAGAATCATATAAACAAATAAATTGAAATGATTTTAAAAAATCAAGCAGAAATTCTGGAGTTGAAAAATGCAATTAACATACTGACGAATGCATCAGAGTCTCTTAATAGCAGAATTGATCAAGCAGAAGACAGATTTGGTCAGCTTGAAGACAGGCTGTTTGAAAATAAATACACACTCAGAGGAGACCAAAGAAAAACATTAAAAAGAAAGAAGTATACCTACAAGACCTAGAAAATAGTCTCAAAAAGGCAAATCTAAGAGTTATTGGACATAAAGGTGAAGTAGAGAGATTAATAGGGGTAGAATGCTCATTCAAAGAGATAACAACAGAGAAATTCCCAAATCTATTCAGGAGAAAGTATCATATTTAAAGTGCTGAAGAAAACAACAGGACACGTTTATCTTAGAATAGTATATCCTGCAAAAATATCCTTCAAACATGAAGGAAAAATAAAGACTTTTCCAGACAGCAAAAGCTGAAAACACCAGCAACACCAGACCTGTCCTACAAGAAATGCTGAAGGGAGTCCTTCAGTCTGAAAGAAAAGATATGGATAAGCAATATGAAATCATCTAGAGGTACAAAACTCACTGGTATAATAGTAAGTATAGGGCAAACACAGGATACTATAACACTGCTATTGTGGTGTGTAAACTACTAATACTTTAAAAGATAAAGACATGAACCTATAAAATAACTACAACAGTTTTTGTAGAAGACATAGTACAGTAAGATATGAATACCAAAAATAAAATGTTAAAAAGTGGGGAGACAAAGTATAGACTTTCATTAGTTTTATTTTTGCTTGTTTCTTTATACAATCAGTGTCCAGTTGTCATCGGTTTAAAATAATGGGTTAGGCCGGGCGCGGTGGCTCATGCTTGTAATCCCAGCACTTTGGGAGGCTGAGGCGGGCGGATCACGAGGTCAGGAGATCAAGACCATCCTGGCTAACATGGTGAAACCCCATCTCTACTAAAAATATAAAAAAAATTGGCCAGACGTGGTGGCGGACGCCTTAGTCCCAGCTACTCGGGAGGCTGAGGCAGGAGAATGGCGTGAACCTGGGAGGCGGAGCTTTCAGTGAACCAAGATCGCGCCACCGCACTCCAGCCTGGGCGACAGAGCGAGACTCCGTCTCAAAAAAAAAAAAAAAAAAAAGGGGGGGGTTTATAAGATATTATTTGTAAACTTCATGGTAATCTCTAATCTAAAAATGTACCATGTATACCTAAAATTAAAAAGCAACAAATTAAAACACACCACCAGAGACAATCATGTACACTAAAAGGAAGACAGGAAGGGAGGAAAAAAGTACAGATAATAGAAAGAATGAATAAGAGCTAGTATCTGATAGCACAACAGGGTGAGTATAATCCATAATAATTTAACTGTATATTTTAAAATAACTAGAAGAGTATAATTGGATAAATTGTAACAAAAAGGATAAATGCTTGAGGTGATGAATACTCCATTTATCCTGATGTGATTATTACACATTGTATACCTCAGTCAAAATATTCCATATACCCCATAAGTATATATCCCTACTATACATCCACAAAAATTAATTTTTGAGACAGAGTCTTGCTCTGTCGCCCAGGCTGGAGTGCAGTGGCGCGATCTCGTGATCCACTTGTCTCAGCCTCCCAAAGTGAAATTAAAAATTTAAAAAAATTAAAAAAAAAAAAAAAAAAAAAGGCGGGACGCAGTGGCTCAAGCCTGTAATCCCAGCACTTTGGAAGGCCGAGACAGGTGGATCACGAGGTCAGGAGATCAAGACCATCCTGGCTAACATGGTGAAACCCCGTCTCTACTAAAAAATACAAAAAACTAGCCGGGCGAAGTGGAGGGCGTCTGTAGTCCCAGCTACTTGGGAGGCTGAGGCAGGAGAATGGCGTGAACCCGGGAGGCGGAGCTTGCAGTGAGCCAAGATTGCGCCACCGCACTCCAGCCTGGGCGACAGAGAGAGACTCCGTCTCAAAAAAAAAAAAAAAAAAAAAAAGATGGATTTTTTTTATAGCCAGGAAAAATCATTTCTAATCTAACTTCAAGTGTTCTATTAGCAAAGACTCAAAACAATGATAATATCCAATGTTGACAATGTGTTGAAACAGGCTGGGTAGGAATATTAATAAGCATAAATCCTGAGAAAAACAGTTTTGTTATGTGTAATTATACCCTTAAACTTGTTCATATCAGGAAATAATTTTACTTCCAGAAATTGTACCTGAGAATAGTCAATAAATGTGAAATATATGTTTTTCATCTTTGATTATTATTTGATCATGGTAGTTCTTCTTAAAGTGGTAAACAGCCCAATTATCCTGTGTTCACCAGTGAGACACTGCCTAGGATAATGACAAATATAGGTCTATTGTCTAAAATATACATTCATAATATTCTGTTAAGTGAAAAATGTTAAAAACTCTTTACAGCTTAATCTCATTTTTAATTTTAAAATGTGGTGTCAATGTATACACACTGGAAGAATATTGAGAGGAGTTTGTATACATACATGTAGAGAGTTTGTATACATACATATATAAACTGTTAACTTGAGTTATCTCTAGTTAGTGGAAAAGTGATTATTGTTTTCCTTATGATTTGATATTAGTTTTATAATGAAACTGTAGCATATTTTATAATCAGAAAAAAATTAACCTACTTTTTTTGTTTGTTTTGAGACAGAGTCTTGCTCTGTCGCCAGGCTACAGTGCAGGGTGTGAACTCGGTTCACTGCAACCTCTGCCTCCTGGGTTCAAGTGATTCTCCTGTCTCAGCCTCCCGAGTAGCTGGGACTACAGGTGCACGCCATCATGACCAGCTAATTTTTGTATTTTTAGTAAAGGCAGGGTTTCACCATATTGGTCAGACTGATCTCGAACTCCTGACCTCAGGTGATACACCTGCCTCAGCAGGTGTATACCAAAGTGCTGTAATCCCAAAGTGCTGGGATTACAGGCGTGAGCCAACCAGCCAACGTACTTCCATTTTAGACGAACTAATAAAATCAATAAAACTTCCATTTCCATTTTGAAAAAAAAATAAAAACAAAGACAAAATAGCCTTCAATTTTATGGATATTATGGGGTTTTTTTTTCCTCACCAGAAGCTCTTTACCTAAACAACCTGCACTCATTCAATAATATGCAAATTTAACATCATTCAAGCCTCAGCCAGCCTACTTAACTTATAATCAGTGAACACAAAGAAAGTGCTATGGTTTAAATAAGTCCACCTAAAGTTCATGTGTTGGAAATTAATCCTCAGTGCAACAGAGGTGGGATCTTCAAGAGTTGACTAAGTCATGAGAGTTCTGCCCTTGTGAATGGAAATTTGCCATCATCACAAGAATGGTTTGTTATTCAGAAAGTGGGCTCCTGATAAAAATATGAGTTTGGCCTGATTTTTTTTCTCCCTTTGACCCATATGCTTGCTTGCTTTTTTACTATGTTAAGACACAGCAAGAAAACCCTCACCGGATATGTCCCGTCAATCTTGGATCTTGGTCTTCTCAGCCTCCAGAACTGTGAGCCAAATAAATGTATTTTCTTTGTAAATTACCCTGTATGTAGTACTCTGTTATAGCAGCAAAACATGGAATAAAATAGGGAATGTAGAATGAATGTAAAAAAAAAAAAAAAAAAAAGCAAAGATAGCAAACATTTCCATTTACAAGGAAGACTGAAGCTAATTGCACCCAATTTCCATCTCAGGGTCTCAAATTGTTAATGTCATGATTCATATTCATTGTGTTTACACTTTTGGCCTTGCCCCTCACTTAGGTAAACTCCAAAATGGTGCTGTATTATTGTTAAGTAGTGCTTCAGCTCCAATGCCAGTTTCATTAGACACTGGCTCTTTCATTCCTGTGCTGACAGCATACTTTAATTCTATGTCTCTGGGAAAAATGTGAGATGCCTCTACAGAACCTACCCAAGTCCCATGCACATAAGAAGTGCTCAAGTAACATAAGTGAAATAACTTATTATGTTGAATATTTTATTGACTATATCTAAATGCCACCAAAATTTAATTGAAATACTTGATACAAGTAAACTGCCTTGAATAACTGAATTTATTATTTAATTATGATTAATTTAGTGTGGCTTCCTTCCTGCTGACCTATCCTTTAGATCCACAAGTATTTGTTGAATGTCTCCTCTGAAGAATTTGCAGTGCCAGGTGGTGGAAATCAACAGTGGCTGAGATGAACAGAGACCATGTAACCATAAGCCGTATTTTCTACTGTTACATACAGACAAACCAATATTTGGTCAAAGTTAACATAAGGTTGATACATAGAACTCCAGGATCAGGGTTCTGAATCACAATCTTAGGCAACTAAAAAAAAGCTTCTTACAGTAGATTTACCTAAACTGACACCTGCATTAACTGAGTAAAGAAGGTGATTAGGTAAATGCTGTAAATTATTTTAAACATCAGTCTACTTTTTTTCTCTATTGCACTAAGTAAACAAAAGTAAATCTTTTCTGATGACTTATGATCAGAGTAAAGAACTCAAAGGTGGACTTAAATCATAGGAACCTCTAGGTGTTTTTATTTTAGTTAGTTATTTTGATTAAGTTATTTCTCTGCATTTAAAAGTATCTATCTGGAGGATGATAAAAGTAACATATCAATATTTTCTGGGTAAATATATATTCCATGAAGTCAGTCTCTTGTTAATCAAATTTCCACCTTATCCAAGAAAGAAACAAGGTCAAAATAAAATTGGTGCAGGATTATCAGTTTAGCCAAGGCATTTAATATAACATCATAGTGAAGATGTACTACCTACTGATGCCAGACCTTATCAACCCAACAATTTATAAAGAAAGATAATTAACATTTACAAAGAAATTAAAGTGTCAAACTCAACATACATTTTTTTCGATTTTTCATTGCCACCCTGAGAAGCAGGTATCTTTATCCCCATTTTAGAGCTAGAAAACCATAGCTTGAGAATTTTGATTTAAATCTAGATCTTTCTAATGAAAGTGTTACAATATCATACAGCCTTTAATGATTATTCATATAATATTAGCACAGAATATTGTGAAAATATTGTACAAAGAAATACAAGCCATGATCCCTACACAATAGAACCGTGCAATACAGGTGGGAAGATAAGACACATCAAAAGACAGTTCAGAACATATCATATCACAGAACACACACACACACACACACACACACACACACACACAGAGACATGAGTCACAGCCCCAGAGTAAACAAGATATGGTTGTTCAGAGTTGTCCTGAGAAAATATTATAAATAGAAATGATGTCAAAAATTGACACTTTTTAAAAAGGCAAACCAAGGAGGACATTTGAGATAGAAGAAATAAAGACAACCAAAGTTTGGAATGGAGAATCAAATTGTGCTTTGCAGAGTAGCCCCAGTTCTGTGTTGGTGTCAGAAATGATCCCAGTAGTTGAGATGTAGGAAGTAAGATGAAAGAGATTTAATAATAAAGGAGTTTCAAACATTTGCAAAAACACAACAGGCTCTGTAGAATTATAAATGAAGTATAAATAACACCTACATTTCTTTCTTTTCATACGTTTTACAGATCTTCAATAATATACTCAGGTAAATGTAGTTGTTAGAGGTAAAAGTCTTTAATATAATTCTGGTCTATAACAATAAATAAGAGTTGCAGACTTTTGTCAGGCAAGTTTGCAATCGTGGCACTCTATCACTCTGCAAAAAGTACTTTCACAAATGGAATTAATATCTATGTTCTTACCCAATACCAAGGCCTTTTATTCCTCCCCATTCACCTTGACTATGTGGCACTGGGTGCCGATTCTCACTACCTCCTTCTCAGCACATGAATTCTTCAGCTTCCAAGACATCTCACCAGTGAATTAATAAACGTTTTCATACCCATTCTTTTCCAGACACTAACAATGCTCCTTCAGTAGGTAGTACATCTTCACTAGGATGTTATGTTAATCCCTTGACTAAACTGATAATCCTGCACTAAATTTATTTTGACCTTGTTTCCTTCTTAGATATAGTAAATATTTGATTAACAAGAGCCTGACTTCATAGAATATAAATTTACCCAGAAAATATTGCTGTGTTACTTTTATCATCCCCTAGATAGATACTTTTAAATGCAGATAAATAATTTAATTAAAATAAACAACTAAAATAAAAATACCTTTAGGTTCCCATGACATAAGTCTACCTTTGAGTTCTTTACTCTGATCCTAAGTCATCAAAAAAAAAAAAAACTTACTTTTGTTTACTTACTACAATAAAGACAGAAAGTATACTGATGTTAAAATAACTTAGAGCATTGACCCAATCACCTTCTCTACTCAGTTAACACCTATTCATTCCTCACGTGTTAATTTGGGTAAATCTACTATAAGAAGCTTTTTTTCAGTTGCCTGAGACTGTGATTCAGAACCTGATCCTGGAATTCTATGAATCAACTTTGTGTTAACCTCGGCCAAATATTGGTTTATCTGTATGTAATAGTAGACAATACAGTTTATGGTGTTCTCCTTTATTTTAGTCATGCCTTTGCTTGGTAGAATAAAAGCTCCCAAAAGGCAGATAATATTTCTCATTATTTTCTTTATTCGCAAGAATGTCTGGCTTTGTGATCTAAATATTATATTAGTCGATAGATAACGAGGTAGCTAAGCAATGTAATATAGTAAGAGTTTGGAAAACATAGGCAGTGTCTAGTGCTAGAAATGGCCATGAATGAGTGTTCTCAGGAAAATTCCAGAAGGAAGATAAGCTCTAGTAAAATTTGTACTTCCTTAAAGAATTAAATAGATGAAAACTTGATGCAGATCACATTCATCACCTAAAATGCCGAAATTGAAACATGGCATGAAGCTGGGATGCTCATTTACTTGGCTGAATCCAGGAAGGCACTGTATTAGTAAGAAATGATCCCAAAAGCAGGATCCTAGGCTCTGAAGTCATGAATTAATTCTGTATGCTTTAATCCATTTAACGCTGATCCAGTCATCACAGTGACAGCTTGACCTATTATCCTTGACCCTCTAAACAAGTCCACCTGCCTTTGCTCTTGCCATCTGACTCCCATCTGTAGACACTGTTCCAGTCAGTGACCTGAGATTAATCTGCTTCTGCATAACCAGAAGATACTAAATATTTTATAATGCCCAGAACCAACTCACCCAGTTCTTGACCCTGCATTTTTCTTGTTCTCTGGGTATAGGCTAGATTAAAATCTGTCTTGCCCTTGTGGCCTATTCCATCTCTATGCTTTATAACATCCAAGATTTGGATTCTATCTGTATAACTGAAGACTTGAAGTTTGGTTAGCATCTTACTACCTGTGTAAATATTCATTGACTTTCTGTTTCTGTGTCCTAGTATTTCCCTGACTCTTAGGTCTAGTTATTTTTAGTGGACTTGTCTATAGCCTAGTATTCTGCTTGTGGATTGTTCCTGTTTTCTCAAACACCCACCTTCACCTTTTAAGTCACACCTCTATCTATTACCCACAGTTTGGTCTGTGTCCTACCTCAGCTCTAAGCTTTACCTGATGGGATTGCGTCTAAGTTTTAATTTCACCCATTATGGCTTGCCTCTCATGAGCCAGCTTCACATATCTATGATATATTAGGACAAAAAAAATGCATTTTTGACTTCCTTTGAATCCAGTCATTATCACTGACGTTACCAACAAAAATTTGAGTGGAACAAGTAAAAGGAAGCATGAACCAGTCATAACTTCCTCACACAAAATTACTGAGGAATCGAAAAAAAAAAAAAAAACAGAAATCCAAGAACTGTAAAATACAATGACTGAAAATAAAAATACAATTGACAGCCTCACCAGTAGTCTAAAACAAGCAGAATAAAGAATTTCTGAACTTGAGCCAGGAATTTTAAAATAACCCAGTCAGACAAAAAATAACTATATAAATATGAAGGAATGAAGAAAGCCTGCATGACATATGCAACATGATCAAGTGAAGAAATATTCAAATTTTGAGAGTTCCTGATGGAGAAGAAATGAGAACAGGCATATAAAACCTATTTAATGAAATAATAGTTGAAAATTTCCCAATTCCTGTAAGATATATAGAATCGAGATACAGAAAGCTCAACAATCTCCAAGTAGGTTCAAAACAAAAAGTTCTCTCTGAGTCACATTTTGGTCAAACTGTAACATTCAAAGAGAGAAAAAGAGCAACTGAAGGACATCAAGTCACACAGAAAACAATACCTATCACACTAACAACATATTTTCAGCAGAATGGTATAATATATTCAAAGTGCTGAAAGAAAAAAAAAATCTGTCATATAAGAATAGTACCAGTAAAGCTATCCTTCAGAAATGAAAAAGAAATCATTTTCCAGATGAGCAAAACTGAGGGAATTTATTACCAATAGAGCAGCCCTACAGAAAAATGCCAAAGGAAAATCTACATCTGGAATTGAAAGGATGATATTTTCCATCATAAATCACACAGAAAGTATAAAACTCATTGTTAGATACACAAATGGGAAAGAGAAAGGAATCAAACTTTATAAATCATGATCGCTACCCAAATCAGAAAAATAATCAGAGATAAGGAAAGCAACAAAACATATACAAAACACTTCAGAAACCAACTACTGAAAGGACAGAAATAACTTTTCATCAATAAATAACAACCTTGAATGCAAATAATTTAAGTTTTCCAACTAAAAGACAGACTTGCTAAATGAATTTTGAAAAAAAGACCCAACTATATGCTGCCTACAAGAAACTCACTTCATTTGTAAGTATAGACTGAAAAGGAAGAAACATAAAAAGATATACCATGTAAATGGAAAATAAAATCATGAAAAAAAGCAATTTTATCAGACAAAATTAACAGGATGTCAATAAACATGAACAGAGATGAACGTCAGCCAGGTGCAGTGGCCCATGCCTGTAATACCAGCACTTTGGGAGGCCGAGGTGAGGGGATCACCTGAGGTCAGGAGTTCAAGACCAGCCTGACCAACATGAAGAAACCCTGTCTTTACTAAAAATACAAAATTAGCCAGGTATGGTGGCGCATGCCTGTAATCCCAGCTACTCAGGAGGCTGAGGCAGGAGAATCACTTGAACCCAGGAGGCAGAGGTTGTGGTAAGCCAAGATCACACCATTGCACTCCAGCCTGGGTAAGAGGAGCAAAATCATATCTCAAAAAAAAAAAAAAAGAAAAGAAAAGGTCATTATACAATGAAAATATGATCAACTCAGCAAGAGGATATAACAATTGTAAATATATATGAACTGAAGAATGGCACATGCAGATAAATAAAGCAAATATTATTAGCACTAAAGAGAAAGATGGAGTCCAATACAATAGTTAGAAACTTCAACATTCCACTTTGATCACTGGGCATACCATCTAGATGAAAAATCATCCAAGAAATACTGAATTAAAATTTCACTATATATCAAATGACCTTAACAGACATTTGCAGGACATTTTACCCAAAAGCTTCAGAATACACATTCTTTCCATCAGCACTTGGAATATTATGCATGATAGACGATATATTAGGTCATAAAACAAGACTTAAAATTTTTCAAAAATTTAAATCATATCAAGTATTTTCTCAGATCATCAGGGAATAAAACTAGAAATCAATAAAAGAGCAACTCTGAAAACTGTGCAAATAAAGGGGGATTAAATAATATGCTTCCAAACAACTAGTGGCTCAGTGATAAAATTAAGAAGCAAAACAAATTCTTGAAATCAATAAAAATTGAAACATAACATACCAAAACCAAAGGGACACAGAAAAAACAGCACTAATAGCAATAAATGCTTATTTCATAAAACTTGAAAGATTTCAAATAACCTAGTAATGCACCTCAAGGAACTACAAGAGCAAGAACAAATCTGACCCAAAATAGGTAGAAGAAAAATAATGAATATCAGAGCGGAAATAAACTAAATAGATACGTAAAAATATATTTTAAAATCAACAAAATAAAAATTTGTGTTTTTGAAAAGATAAGTTTGACAAATCATTAGTTAAGCTAAGAAAAAAAGAAGACACAAATACATAAAATCAGAAATGAAATAAGAGACATTACAAATGATACTACAGAAAAACAAATGATCATTAGAGAATGTTAGGAACAACTATATGCCAACAAATTAGAAAACCTATAGGGAATGGATATATTCCTGAACGTGTAACTGAACAAGATTAAATAAGAAAGAAGGCTAGATAGAGGAAGATCTACCAAGCAAATGGAGAACAAAAAAAAGCAGGGGTTGCAATCCCAGTCTCTGATAAAACAGACTTTAAACCATCAAAGATCAAAAGAGACAAAGAAGGCCATTACATAATGGTAAAGGGATCAATTCAACACGAAGAGCTAACTATCCTAAATATATATGTGCCCAATACAGGAGCACCCAGATTCATAAAGCAAGTCCTTAGAGACTTAAAAAGAGACTTAGACTCCCATACAATAATAATGGGAGACTTCAACACCCCACTGTCAACATTAGACAGATCAATGAGACAGAAAGTTAACAAGGATATCCATGAATTGAACTCAACTCTGCACCAAGCAGACCTAATAGACACCTACAGAACTCTCCACCCCAAATCAACAGAATATACATTCTTCTCAGCACCACATCGCACTTATTCCAAAATTGACCACATAGTTGGAAGTAAAGCATTCCTCAGCAAATGTAAAATAACAGAAATTATAACAAACTGTCTCTCAGACCACGGTGCAATCAAACTAGAACTCAGGACTAAGAAAATCAATTGAAACCGCTCAACTACATGGAAACTGAACAACCTGCTCCTGAAGGACTACTGGACACATAACGAAATGAAGGCAGAAAGAAAGATGTTCTTTGAAACCAATGAGAAGATACAACATACCAGAATCTCTGGGACACATTTAAAGCACTGTGTAGAGGGAAATTTATAGCACTAAATGCCCACAAGAGAAAGCTGGAAAGATCTAAAATTGACACCCTAACATCACAATTAAAAGAACTGGAGAAGCAAGAGCAAACACATTCAAAAGCTAGCAGAAGGCAAGAAATAACTAAGATCAGAGCAGAACTGAAGGAGATAGAGACACAAAAAAACCCTCCAAAAAATCAATGAATCCAGGAGCTGTTTTTTAGAAAAGATCAACAAAATTGATAGACTGCTAGCAAGACTAATGAAGAAGAAAAGAGAGAAGAATCAAATAGATGCAATAAAAAATGATAAAGGGGATATCACCACCAACCCCACAGAAATACAAACTACCATCAGAGAATACTATAAACACCTCTATACAAATAAACTAGAAAACCCAGAAGAAATGGATAATTTCCTGGACACTTACACTCTCCCAAGACTAAACCAGAAAGAAGTTGAATCCCTGAATAGACCAATAGCAGGCTCTGAAATTGAGGCAATAAATAATAGCCTACCAAACAAAAAAAGTCCAGGACCAGATGGATTCACAGCCGAATTCTACCGGAGGTACAAGGGGGAGCTGGTACCATTCCTTCTGAAACTATTCCAATCAATAGAAAAAGAGGGAATCCTCCCTAACTCATTTTATGAGGCCAACATCATCCTCATACCAAAGCCTGGCAGAGACACAACAAAAAAAGAGAATTTTAGACCAATATCCGTGATGAACATTGATGCAAAAATCCTCGATAAAATACTGGCAAACCGAATCCAACAGCACATCAGAAAGCTTATCCACCATGATCAAGTGGGCTTCATCCCTGGGATGCAAGGCTGGTTCAACATACGCAAATCAATAAATGTAATCCAGCATATAAACAGAACCAAAGGCAAAAACCACATGATTATCTCAATAGATGCAGAAAAGGTCTTTGACAAAATTCAACAGCCCTTCGTGCTAAAAACTCTCAATAAATTCGGTATTGATGGAACGTATCTCAAAATAATAAGAGCTATTTATGACAAACCCACAGCCAATATCATACTGAATGGGCAAAAACTGGAAGCATTCCCTTTGAAAACTGGCACAAGACAGGGATGCCCTCTCTCACCACTCCTATTCAACATAGTGTTGGAAGTTCTGGCTAGGGCAATCAGGCAAGAGAAAGAAATCAAGGGTATTCAGTTAGGAAAAGAAGAAGTCAAATTGTCCCTCTTTGCAGATGACATAATTGTATATTTAGAAAACCCCATTGTCTCAGCCCAAAATCTCCTTAAGCTGATAAGCAACTTCAGCAAAGTCTCAGGATACAAAATTAATGTGCAAAAATCACAGGCATTCGTATACACCAGTAACAGACAAACAGAGAGCCAAATCATGAATGAACTTCCATTCACAATTGCTTCAAAGAGAATAAATACCTAGGAATCCAACTTACAAGGGATGTAAAGGACCTCTTCAAGGAGAACTACAAACCACTGCTCAGTGAAATAAAAGAGGACACAAACAAATGGAAGAACATACCATGCTCATGGATAGGAAGAATCAATATCATGAAAATGGCCATACTGCCCAAGGTAATTTATAGATTCAATGCCATCCCCATCAAGCTACCAATGAGTTTCTTCACAGAATTGGAAGAAAACTGCTTTAAAGTTCATATGGAACGAAAAAAGAGCCCGCATTGCCAAGACAATCCTAAGTCAAAAGAACAAAGCTGGAGGCATCACGCTACCTGACTTCAAACTATACTACAAGGCTACAGTAACCAAAACAGCATGGTAGTAGTACCAAAACAGAGATATAGACCAATGGAACAGAACAGAGTCCTCAGAAATAATACCACACATCTACAGCCATCTGATCTTTGACAAACCTGAGAGAAACAAGAAATGGGGAAAGGATTCCCTATTTAATAAACGGTGCTGGGAAAATTGGCTAGCCATAAGTAGAAAGCTGAAACTGGATCCTTTCCTTACTCCTTATATGAAAATTAATTCAAGATGGATTAGAGACTTAAATGTTAGACCTAATACCATAAAATCCCTAGAAGAAAACCTAGGTAATACCATTCAGGACATAGGCATGGGCAAGGACTTCATGTCTAAAACACCAAAAGCAATGGCAACAAAAGCCAAAATTGACAAATGGGAATCTAATTAAACTAAAGAGCTCTGCACAGCAAAAGAAACTACCATCAGAGTGAACAGGCAACCTACAGAATGGGAGAACATTTTTGCAATCTACTCATCTGACAAAGGGCTAATATCCAGAACCTACAAAGAACTCAAACAAATTTACAAGAAAAAAACAACCCCATCAAAAAGTGGGCAAAGGATATGAACAGACATTTCTCAAAAGAAGACATGCATACAGCCAACAGATACATGAAAAATGCTCATCATCACTGGCCATCAGAGAAATGCAAATCAAAACCACAATGAGATACCATCTCACACCAGTTAGAATGGCAATCATTAAAAAGTCAGGAAACAACAGGTGCTGGAGAGGATGTGGAGAAATAGGAACACTTTTACACTGTTGGTGGGATTGTAAACTGGTTCAACCACTGTGGAAACCAGTATGACAATTCCTCGAGGATCTAGAACTAGAAATACAATATGACTCAGCCATCCCGTCACTGGGTATATACCCAAAGGATTATAAATCATGCTGCTATAAAGACACATGCACATGTATGTTTATTGCGGCACTATTCACAATAGCAAAGACTTGGAATCAACCCAAATGTCCATCAGTGACAGACTACATTAAGAAAATGTGGCACATATACACCATGGAATACTATGCAGCCATATAAAAGGATGAGTTCGTTTCCTTTGTAGGGACATGGATGCAGCTGGAAACCATCATTCTCAGCAAACTATTGCAAGAACAGAAAACCAAACACCGCACGTTCTCACTCATAGGTGGGAATTGAACAATGAGGTCACTTGGACTCTGGAAGGGGAACATCACACACCGGGGCCTATTATGGGGAGGGGGGAGGGGGGAGGGATGGCATTCGGAGTTATGTAAATGACGAGTTGATAGGTGCTGACGAGTTAATATGTGCAGCACTCCAACATGGCACAAGTATACATATGTAACAAACCTGCACATTGTGCACATGTACCCTAGAACTTAAAGTATAATAACAAATAAAATAAAAAATAAACTAAAGTGAAAAAATGGGTTAAAAAAAAAAAACTACCATCTAATTTTAGACAAAGACACCAATAATATATATTGGGTAAAGGACACCCTGTTCAATAAATGCAGCTAGGAAAACTGAATATCCATATCAAGAACAATGAAACTAGACCCCCATATCTCACCATAGGCAAAAACCAACTAAAATGAATTAAAGACTAAATGTAAAACCTGAAACTATAAAACCTACTAGAAGAATTATAAGGGAATGCTTCAGAACATTGGTATGGTAAAGATTTTATGAGTAAGATTTTAGATGTACAGGCAACAAAAACAAAAATAGGCAAATGGGACTATATCAATCAAAAAAATCTCCTGTATAGCAAAGGAACAATCACCAGAGTGAAGACACAACCTGTGGAATAAAAGAAAATACTTGAAAACTTAACCTGACAAGAGATTAATATCCAGAATATACGAGGACCACAAACATCTCAACAGCAAAAACCATATAATCCCATTTTAAAATGGGCAAATGATCTCAGTAAACATGTTTCAAAATAAGACATACGAATGGCCTTCTGGGCATGGTGGCTCATGCCTATAATCCCAGCACTTTGGGAGGCGGAGGCTAGTGGGTCACCTGAGGCCAGGAGTTCGAGACCAGCCTGATCAACATGGAGAAATCCCGTCTCTATTAAAAATACAAAATTAGCCAGGCATGGTGGCTCATGCCTGTAATCCCAAATACTCAGGAGGCTGAGGCAGGAGAATTGCTTGAACCTGGGAGGTGGAGGTTGCGGTGAGCTGAGATCAAACAATTGCACTCCAGCCTGGGCAACAGGAGCACAAAATCCATCTCAAAAACAACAACAACAACAACAAAAAATAACAACAACAAAAAAAACAGAAAACACATGGCCATCAGGTATATAAAAACATGCTCAACATCACTAATCATCACCAAAATAAAAATAAAAACCATAATAAGGTCTCATCATACCCCAGTTAGAATGGCTGTTATCAAAAACACACAAAAAAACCTATACTGTTGATGATACAGAGAAAAGGAAACTCATACACACTGTTAGTGCAAATGTAAATTAATACAGCCATTATTGAAAACAGCATGTAGATTTATCAAAAAACTAAAAATAAAACTACCTATGACCCAGCATTCCCAATACTGGGTGTTTATCCAAAGGAAATAAAATCATTATAACAAAGAGATACCAACAACCCCATGTTTATTGCAGCACTATTTACAATAGCCACCATTACACAATAACCCCACATGCCCATCAGCATATGAATGGATACAGAAAATGTGGTATATATACACAATGGAATACTATTTAGCCATAACAAAGAACGAAATCCTGTCATTTGTGGCAATATGGATGAGCCTAGAGAATATTACATGAAGTGAAATAAGTCAGGCATAGAATGATAAATATCACATGTTCTCACTCATATATGTGAGCTAAAAAAAATGAGCTCATAGAAGCAGAGAGTAGAATTGTGGTCATTATAGGCTGGGAAGGGGAAGACGGAGGGAAGGATAGGCAGAGGTTGGTTAATGAATGCAAATCTACAGCTAGATGGGAGAAATAATTTCTAGTTTTGTACCACTGTAGCTGAATACAGTTAGCAATCATTTAGCATGTATTTTCAAAAAGCCTGAAGAGAGAATTTTGAATGTTCACAACACAAATGATTAATGTTTGAAATCAGGGATATACTAATTACCCTGATTTGATCATTACACATTGTATACATGTATCAAAATATCTCTATATATACCATAAATAAGTATATTATTATGTGTGATCTAAACAAATATAAAGATACTTCATACATTTACCCCTTCCTCTTAAACTTACCAAATTCAGAATAGATGCCTATTTCCTTCCAATCTCCCCAGGTCACTTAACACAAGACTCAATCCCATGACAATCCATACCCCAAAACTTTCTCATCGAAGTACCTACTATTATCATAAATGTACAATATCCCTTCTTGCAAGAAGTAATAAACTCAACTTTATTTGACTACAAGTGTATGCTGGGGTCCTTTAGCTAGTGAGCATTAACATTTGTTACGATTTCAGTCAAATATTGTGAGGTTTAGGGTGGCGAATCAATAAATTAATGGCTTGAAGACCCAACAATGACAAGTATTGTCACTACAAGTTTCACAAAGAAAAGCTAGTATAATAAGAACTAATATTATCTTAGTATGTGATATTCATTTTGCTTTATATTTTCATAGCTATCTTTAGGGACATCATAAAAACCTTGTCTTCACTGTCATTAAAACAAACCAAACAGTAAGCTGAAAAGTCAAAAAATCAATCAGTAAATATGTATAGTATTTGCTATTATATTCACTAGGAGATACACACAAAAAAAGGAATCCTGGATGGTCCTTACACTAAAGAAATTTATGGTCCACTTGAGCCAGAACTAAAATGACTTTCATTTTAATCTTGAGAGTTTTCTATATGCTATACACTGTTATAAGTGCCTCATATAAGATCTTATTCATTCATACATCTCTACACAGAAGAAGCAAGATTATTCCAATTTTGTAGATGAGTATATTGAGTTGCAAAGCAGTAAGGAAAATAGCCCTGAATCACACATCCAGCTAGTAAAGATGAGTTCAACATAAAAACCCAAGTAGTTTGAATTCAGAGCCCACATACATGCTTAACTTTACTTCTGTTGAGAAACAGCTAACAGCACAAGGCACAACAGAGTTGAGCATAAAAAAAGTGTAGAAGCAGGTTAAGCAAAATGGCAAAGGCAGAAAAGAGAAAGAGGAGAACAATCGTGGCCACTCAAGGAATGGGATGAACCACTGGGGCCAACACAAATGGAGACTATTTCCAACCCTGTGAAAACTGCAGCAGATCAGAATGGTAGTGTATGGATACATTAATTTTGTGAAAACTAGACCTCTTACTTTCCAACCTTATCATGGCAAACTTACATAAAATGTCATTAATGCCTACCTTAGAAACATAAGAATTAGACCTGACTTTTGAGCATCTTCTATTCATATAGTCAATAAACATTTAATGAGCTCCTACTAAGTGCTAGACATTATTCAAGGTACTTGGGAAATATTAGTGAACAAAACAAATTAACAGACCTATCTTAGTGAAATTTACAAGCTAGCAGCAAGAGAGAATCAGTATACAATAATGACAATAAATAATTAGATGATATAGAACTTTGGAAAGGAAAAGGATTTTTGTAAAAAAGAAAGTAAAGGAAAGGTCTTGGAGATCGGGGGTGTCTGAGATGAGGTAGGGGAACAGTTATTAAATACATAATCAGTGCAGACCTCTTTGAGAAGGTGAAATGGGAGCATAAATGAAGTGAGAGAAGGGAGGAAGTGAGTAAATCAGCCAAGTGGATGTCAGCAGAAATAAAGCAGGTATCTCAAACATCTTTCTGAATCAGAATCAGTATCATCATAAATTATGATATAGTTTGCTCCATAATGTTAAAAAATTAGGTTAGACGTGTCTTGAATTGGGAAGTCACCAATAATTTTTTCTTTGTGCAGTTTTCCCCTAATAATTTGCTTGTTTTAAAATTTACTGAATAGCTACTATATTCTAGACCATAATTATAAAGAATACAGAAATGAAAAGAATTTGAGAGCTATACTAAAGTTGCTTGGTCTCGTAGGAGAGGGCTGGTCATAACAACATAGTGTGACAGTCAGTAAAACACAAATACGATCACGTTGCTGCAGCTGGGACAAACATACTCCCGGAGTTAGGCAACATTCCTGTTGTATTATGCTGCAGGTCAAGGTTTTTTCTATTTTACCCTTTCTGGCTGTCTAAAGTGCTTGAAGCCTGATTGGTGGATCCACCTCACGCTGCGAATCATTTCCTACGATCTAAGAGGCCCTGCACTACATCTCAGAAGGCCAGGATTCTGTTTGAGAGGATTAAATGCGTATCTCAGGTGGTACAAGAGCACTTCATTAAACAAACAACAAACAATAGTTCCCTAAAGCCAGTTTGCTTAGTGCTGAATTATAAAAAACTAAACTGACAGATTAAAGATTTGGTATAGAGATTTTTAGATAAAACGGCTGAAGTGTCTCAGCTTTCCAATTTACATAAACTAGAAAAAAGATGCATATAAGATTTCAAAGTATCCTTGTTATTCAGAAGATGCTACAAATTGTATATATAATACAATCATATAGGAAGAGTCTTTAGCCAAAATAAATAAAACTTAAAATATATTCAAAATGTCAAAATATAAAATAACCAAAGGGATGCAAAAATGACCAAAAAAGTAGACTTTAAGCTTTTAATGAGAAAGGGAAGTCGGATGTTGTCAGATTGACAGAGTAGCTAGACAGGTGTTACATTTATTTGCAATACCAATAGTTTAATATCCTTTGCCTTCCACGTACTTGTTTATGGATTCACATTATTTGCTGGTAAACACAAAGCAAGACTAATATCTGTGGAAATGAATGAAAGAAGTGAACATATAACAAGTATCTGAGATGTTTCAAGTTCTGTATAGAAATTGTGATTGTTATTTAATCTTCACCACAACCCTCTAAGATAGCTAGAGGCTATTCTTATACCATTTTACATACACAAACCAAAGGATTAAGGTAGATAAGTGCTAGCGTCCTTTCCTGCCTTTAAAGAGCTGATGTCCTCTGAGGTTTTAGAGTTCCTAGCAAAAATGCTCTCTGAACTCTTGTGAACTCACATCTCAGAGACTAAGGTTGTCAGTTTATCTTATAGACAAGTGACTTTCCTGCTCACTGCCTCTTTTAACCTGTAAATATGCAAAGGCTTTGTCATCAATCCAGTCAGGCAAGGGAGAATGCATCATAATATATTTTTCTCCTCAAAAGTGATTTCCAAATCATCTGGCATTTGAATTTCAAAGCTGATGCAGCTCAGAATGTGTGGGTTTGGAATAACAAACTTGCTTGAAATACCAAGTCGTATTTTTGTCATGCACTGCATTGAAGTTGAGGTGTTTACAGCCAAGACAGGACTGAAGCCCCTTTGCCCAACATAGCTTCTGTGTCTATAATAGAATATCTTCCGAATTGATACACAGATTTTAATAAAGTCAAACTTTGCCCCCTAATGAGTTTAAAAGCTAAAATAGGAAAATTCAGGTTCGAGCCCTTGATTGATCGAAAATCAGTTAAAACATTTGAATCATATTTCATTCCTCCCAACTTGTCAATGTTACTTTAATATTTAAGCCCATGAGCTTTACATAATTGTCTTAAAGATGTTTTAAAACACTTTTGACTTTTCAGTTTAATTTCAAGTGTTTTAAAATTACTATTTCAGTGAACAAAGCAATCAAACTATTAAACCATTTTTACATGAATAAATTAAAAACATTTCCTGGGAATGTAAATGTGGAACTCACATTAGTGCCTTAAAAATGCTATGCCATTAGGAATGGTAGGATCAGAGAATCAAAATGAAAAGGTCTATGATTTAAAGCCTTAAGTATTGGCTATGAATCATACACTGCAATATGGAGGCTCACAAGGGAAGTGACTATCAGGCCATTACTACCCACATATAAAATGCCATTAGCAACGCTAAATGGATCCTGCATACCTGGATGTGATAGTCCTTAGATTATCCATATATTATTACAACCAAGAAAGTCACTTGATGTTGCCTTTCACACATTCCAGAACTCCTAGGTCACCTAACAACACATGTGCTTTAATAGCTTTAGGGTTACATTTTATCATTTGAGAATTAGACACATTTAATTCTCTCTCTTCCTTCTTTGGCTCTTTTCTCATGATAATCACCAAGCGTCTCCTAAACAGCAGCAAGTCACCTGTGAAAGGTGGTCATTATAGTTCCTGCAGAAAAGCAAACAAATTCTAAGTCAGAAGCTCTAAAAATGAATACCTTGTTGAGGTTTTTGAGTAAAGCAATATAATAATTTCAAATTAATCTGAAACATTTTATAAAAAATAAATTGGAGAGTTGCAGGGAAGTGAAAGAAATGAATATCCCTGGAATGTGTATCCGTCAGTAACCAAATCCAAACCTTTTACTCAAATAAAAATAAAAATAATAACTTTATTGACACTATCTCAAATAAATTTATGATTTCAGAGTTATGAAGGCTACCAGAAAACACTTTTGTTTTACTCCTTTTCCAGAAAATTATTTGTACTAATGATGATTAATTTTATCTTTCATAGATGACCATGCTCTGTTTATTCTGCTTAAGAACTCTAAGAAAATGGAGCCACCAGATGTGAGCCTTGGTGTGTTTCCTCTCCACCTCAGAGTATAATTAATAGCTCTCCATTAACCCTTCCTTCCTTCCCTCTTAAATAAGTTTCAACTAGAAAGTCTGTCCACAGCCAGCTGATTGACAGACCCTACCCGTTCTCTGAAAATCCATATTGTTTTAACTTTAGGACATTTTTTTTAATGTGCCTTTGACCATAAGCACAAACACACTAGCCTTGTCTATTTAGCTTCAGGATCAGCTGCTTGAGAGCACAAACCAGGTTAGATGCATCAGTGAAACCTCCCATCCCCTCACAGAGCACCTCACACAGAGTATTGTGCGAACTAGGTATCCAGAACATTATTGGGAAGTTACAGTGGCTTTTACACCGCTGCAAGGCACTAGTTTTTGGGTGTGACTGAAAGTCTGTTGGGTTAGGAGTGGCTGAGATCAGTAGTCAGAAACTGACTTATTTTACTTCTTGTGTTTCTTTTACCTATAAAATCAAGCCATTCGATAGGAAAACAAACCAACATTTTTGTGTGTATGTTTGTGTGTGTGGAGAATGGGGTCTCGTTATGTTGCCCAAGGTGTCTCAAACTCCTGGGTTCAACCTATCTTACCACCTCTCCCTCCATAAGTGTTGGGAGATTACAGGTTTGAGCCAACATGCCCAGCCTCAACATTTTTTAGCACTTTACTATACATATCAGACAAAGCTGAATATCTTCATATATGTTTAACTGTTATATTCACTGCAAGTGAAATAGTTCTGAGGTTTCATGATTGAAGTTTAGAGGGAGATAGCAATATCCCAAGTTTTCAAAGTTGAAATTCACTGTAAAAAATCTGGATTATTGTTCAGCAAATACACAACAAATATTTTCCCCTTTCCCTGTTAGAAGTGTATCTGTCCTCATCTGTGCTAGATTTTGTTACATCAACTTGATGGAGATTGAGAATGACATGGTCTAGACTCCCCTTTACTGTTAGGTTTTATGTTACAGTTGCCAAAACAAAAATGAAGTTTTGCAAGATTTGGAAGGTGGAGAAATGCAGAACCCTTATTCTTGGAAGGCTGTTGTGATGAGACAGAGTGACACGAAAAAATGCAGAGATGCCTAACAGCTTGTCCTCACTCTCCTGTTTCATGTTGACTTTGTTTTCCACCTGCTGGCTCTACTGCCCAACAGCATCTCCAGGTCCACGCACCACCAGCTGCCTGGCTGTGTACTGACTGACGTAATTACATGGAGGCAACAGCTTTCACGAGAACTCCCTAGGGGCTTCACTTTCATAGTCCCACTCCTGAAGCCTTGTGTGCTTGCAATTTCAGATTCTCCCATAAGCTCCAAATTATTCACCCCATGCCAGTGCTCCAGATGGACTATGTCATAATTCTCTTGGCTCCTCTGACACCCCTCTTCCAGATCTTCATTGACCAAGCCCCTCCCATTCTTGCACAAGATCAATTTCCTATAATATAATAAAATCCTTATTACCATAATATTTATGAGAGCTCATTTTTTTCTGACTGCACCCTGCCTGATACACACCCTATTGATGTTTGGCTTGACCATGTTGTGCTTGTGACTGAGATAACCAATTCAGTGATTCAGCTGTAGAATCAACCTACTTAATGCAATAGGAAGGAGCTTGCTTAAAAGTGTGCATAATTACATAATATACGTTGAAGCTTTGAAGGTAAGAGAATGTATGTGCCTGTGTAGAGATATGCAATTTGTCATAGTATGTCTCATCAAGAATATTTCAAATACCCACTTTTCATGAAAATCTTTAAAAGTATCTTCTTTCTCAAATTAATCTGTGATTTATGATGCTCATAAAAGTCCTAATAATGATTATGCATTCATTCTTCAGGCAGAATTTCATTTATTCAACCACTATATATTGTATGTTAAGGATTGTACCAGGTTCTGGGATATAATGATGAATGAGACACAGAACAAACCGCAGTAGATTATGTGCTAACCACATGCTACTGAACATGTACTGTGAATGTCAAACTTGGGGACTAGTGCACGAAACAATATCTTAAGCAGATATTTAACATTAACATGTGAGAAGTCCACTGAAAAACTTATAGACTAGAATCATTTTAAAAAGGAAGAATGAACTCCACCAGTAAACAAAAGGGTTTTCTCCTCTCCAATCTCACTGTTTCCTTTTGTGTATTTCTAATCCTACACAATAGACAAACAGAGTTTAAACATGTCACATCCTCCCACTTCTGACTTCCAGTCCCTAAAAGTCAGCATATTTCACTCTTTCAGCTACATTTCCTTGGCATTTACCTCCACATTTATAAACAGCTTTCTTATACTGCTTGTTTCTTGATTTTTCTAAGTTTTAACATTTTCTATTGTCTTACTTGTTGAGAAAATGAAGATACTTTTTTTTTTTAAATTCTCTGCTACTAGTATGTCCCAACATTATCACAAACAAACTCTAAATAATGTCCCTCAAAAATATTTATCTTTGTATTAGTTTCCTATTGTTTTCGTAGCAAATTACTACAAACTTAATACAACACAAATCTATCACTTTACAGTAGGTGAGAATTCTAAAATAGGTTGGCAGGCCTGTGGTACTTCTTGAGACTCTATAGCACAATTGGTTTCCTTGCTTTTTCCAGCTTTGAAAGGCTGCCTGCATTCCTTGGTTCATTACCCTTTCTAGCAAAGGCATCACTCAGACCTTTGCTTCTGTGTTCACATTTTCTCCGACTCCAGTGCTCTTGTGTCTCACTTATCATGACCCTGTAATTACATTAGGTCCACCCTGATAATTCAGAAAAACTGTCTCATCTCAAGGTCCTGAACTAAATCAAAGTTATTTTTGCTTAGGAAGGTAATATAGTCACAGGTTTGAGGACATTTGGGGAAGAACATTAGCCTCCAACCATTTTCATAACTGATGGATACCTACCTAGGTATGGAACTGTATTATCTAATATTCCTCAATATTTTGAACATCTTCCATTGTCATGTAACTTCCAGTACCACAGGTAGGAAGTCTATGCCATTTAGATCTATATCCTTGATATATTGCTGTGTTCCCTTCTCTTTCTGGAAGCATCTAGAATCCTCACTTCTCTTCTGGTGGTTAGAAATTTTACAATGATATGATTTCTTTAAAAAATTGTACCAAGATATGTGAGCTTTTTATGCAAGCTTTTTGTGTCTAACAGATTATGACTTTTATTCATAGGAAATTTTATTCATTAAATCTTTCATAGTTTTCTTCTAATGTTTACTGCCTGCTCCTAACGGAACTTATCTTATTCAGAAGAAATTTTCCTCTAATGTTCTTATTTGTATTATTTTATTTTCCTTTTGTTTTGTTGAATTTTTTTGAGGGGTCTTTTTTTTCTTTCGTTGTCAATATCCCCAACTTGACCTTTAAACTAATCTGATAAGCTTTTTTCTTCAATTTATTAATGTAATAAACACAACATAAAATATACCATTTTAACCATTTTTAAGTTTATAGGTCTGTGATATTTAGTGCATTCATATTGTTTGGTAACAATCACCATCAGCCATCTACAGAATTCATTTCATCTTGCAAAACTGAAACTATTTACATTAACAATAATTTCCCATTTTCCTCTAGGAATCCCCTAGGAATCACCATTCTACTTTCTGTCTTTAAGATTTCGACCACTGTAAGATAGCTTATGTTGGTGGAATCAACAGTATTTGTCTACTTATGTCTGCCTTATTTCATTTAGTATAATTTCTTCAAGGTTTATCCATGTTGTGGCATATTGCAGAATTATCTTCTGTTTTAAGGCTGAATAATAGTCTGTAGTAAGTATATACCACATTTTGCTTATTCATTCACCTCTCTAGGGATTTGGTACACTTCCGCATTTTAGCTACAGTGAACAATGCTATTATAAATATAGGTTTACAATATCTCTTCAAGAACCTGCTTTCAATTCTTTTGAGTAGATATTTAGATATTAAATTGTTGGCTTGTATATATGGTAATTCTATTTTTAATTTTTTTGAAGAACCACCATACTGTTTTCTACAACAGTTATACCATTTTACATTCCCACCAACAGTACATAAAGGTTTCAATTTCTCAACATCCTCACCAACACTTGTTATATTCTGTTTTGTTTTTTGTTTATTTTGAAAGTAGCTATCCTAATGGGTGTGAAGTGGCATCTCATTGTGGATTTAATTTGTATTTTCCTAATGATTAGTGATGCTAAGCATCTTTTCATGTGCTTACTTGCTCTTTATATATCTTTTTTTTTGGATAGATGTCTTTTCGAGTTATATGCCAACTTTTGAATTGGGTTTTTTTTTGTTGTTTTTTTGTTTTTTGTTTTTGCTGTTAAGTTTAGGAATTTTCTCTGTATTCTTAATGTGAACCTCTTCTCAGTGATATAATTGGCAAATATTTTTTCTCATTCAGTAGGTGGCCTTTGAACTTTGTTGATAAGGCTCATTGGTGCACAAAGTTTTTAATTTTCATGAGGTCCAATATGTCCATTTTAAATTTTGCTGCCTGTACCTTTTGTATTATATAAAATAAATAATTGCCAAATCTAGTATCTTTAGTTTATTCCCTATATTTTCTTCAAAGATTTTGAGTTTTCATTTTTATGTTAGGTCTCTTACCCATTTTGTAGTTAATTTTTGTATATGGTGTTAATAATGGTCTAACATTATCCTTTTTGATGTAGATACCCAGTTCCTTCAGCATCACTTTTTGAAAAGATGGTCTTTTCTCCATTGAATGGTCTTGATGCCCTTGTCAAAAGTCATTTGACCATATATGTGAGAGCCTATCTCTGGGTTCTGTATTCTATTCCATTTGTGTATATGTTTGTCTTTATGCTAGTAAAACACTGTTTTGATTATTTTAGCTTTGTAGTTAGTTTTGAAATTAAAGAGAGTGTGTCCTTCAACTTTGTTCTTTTTCAAGATCATTTTTGGCTATTCACAGTACCTTGAAATTCTATATGAATTTTAGGATAGGCTTTTCTTTCTGCGATAAAAGTCTTTGGGATTTTATTGAGCCATTGGGATTGCTCTGAATTTGTAGATTGGGATTTTATTAAGTCATTGAGTTTGCTTTGAATCTGTAGATTGCTTTGGGTAGTATGCCTGTATTCCAGGAACAAATCTCACTTGGTCATGTTATATAATCCTTTTAATAGACTTTTGAATTAATTTTGCAGTATTTTGTTGAGGATGTTTGCAATAACATTCATAAGTGATACTGGTTTGTAGTTGTCGTGTAATGGCTTGGTCTGGCTTTGGTATCAGAGTATTCCTGGCCTCATAGAAAAGTTAAGAAGTTATCCCTTCTTTTCAATTTTTTGGAAAAGCTTGACTTTTTCATGTTATTTCTGTACATGTTTGATAGAATTAATCAGAGAAGCCATCAGGTCCAGGGCTTTACTTTGTTGGGAGATTTTTGATTACTGATTCTATCTCATTTGTTACAGTTTTATTCAGATTTTCTAATTCTTCATGATTTAGTCTTTGCAATTTTTGTGTTTGTGTTTCTAGTAACTGTCCATTTTGCCCTCACTACCCAATTAGATGGCATGCTGTACTCATTTTTTTTATTTGTTTTTGTTTTCTGTTGTTTGTTTGAGATGGAGTCTTGCTCTGTTGCCCAGGCTGGAGTACAGTGGTGAGGTCTCAGCTCACTGCAACCTCTGTCTCCCAGGTTCAAGCAATTCTTCTGCCTCAGCCTCCCAAGTAGCTGCGGTAACAGGTGCCTGGCACCACATCTGGCTAATTTTTCCGTTTGTAGTAGAGATGGGGTTTCACCATGTTGGCCAGGCTTGTCTTGAACTCCTGACCTCAAGCGATCCACTGGCCTCAGCCTCCTAAAGTGCTGGGATTACAAGCGTGAGACACCATACCTGGCCTGCTGGCATACAGTACTCTCCTATAATCCTATTTCATTCTATTAAATTGGTAGTAATGTCCCCACTTCCAATCCTGATTTTAGTAATATGATTACTCTTTTTCTGAGTCAATTTACTAAATGTTTGTCAATTTTGTTGATCTTTCTGAAAAATCAACTTTTGATTTCATTGATTTGTTCTACTATTTTCTATTCCTTGTTTATTTTTGCTCTAATCTTTATTATTTTCATCCTTTTGTTAGCCTTTGATTTAGTTAATCTTTTTCCAGCTCCTTAAGTTAGGTTGTTGGTTTGAGATCTTTCATACTTTTCTGTGTAACTGTTTATAGCTCTAAAATTTCCCCCTGGCTTTCACCACATGCTGTAACTTTGGGTATGTTAATGCTTTTGTTTTCATTCATCTCTAAGCATTTTCTAATCTCTCTTGTGATTTCTTCTTTGATCCAGTGATTATTTTAAAATGTCCTGTTTATCTTCTACCATTTTGTAATTTTTCCAGTTTTCTTTCTAGTATTCAGTTCTGACTTCATCCTGTTGTGGACAGGAAAAATACATTGTGTAGCATTTATCTCTTTATATGTTGAGACTTAATTTGGGCATAACATATGGTCTATCCTAGAGAATGTCTCATTTGCACTTGAAAAAAATGCGTATTCTTTTGTTGTTGAGTAAAGTGTCGTGCACGTCTTTTAAGTCTAGTGTGTTTATTGTGTTATTCAAGTCTCTCTATCTCTTTACTTATCTTCATTCTGGTTGTATTATCCTTTACTGAGAGTGGGGTATGAAAGTCTCCAATCATGAATTTAGAAATACCTATTTCTTCTTATAATCCTGTCAATTTTTATATATTTTATTGTTTTTTGTTGTCTAAATGTTTGTGATTATTATATATTCATGTTATATTGAAACTTTTATTAATATATAATATCTTTCTTTACCTTTTATATATATATGTTTTTAGATGAAGTCTCTCTCTGTCACCAGGCTAGGGTGCAGTGGTGCAATATGAGCTCACTGCAACCTCCAGCTCCTGGGTTCAAGTGATTCTCCTGCCTCAGCCTCCAGAGGAGCTGGGACTACACCAGAGGTGCACGCCACCACGCCCAGCTAATTATTTTTTTGTATTTTTAGTAGAGATGGGATTTCACCATGTTGGCCAGGATGGTCTCAATCTCTTGACCTTGTGAACTGCCCACCTCGGCCTCCCAAAGTGCTGGGATTACAGGCGTGAGCCACCGTGCCTGGCCACCTTTTATAAAATTTTAAAACGTAGAGTCTATTTTTTATATTAGTATAGCAACCCTTGTTCACTTTTTTTTTTTTATTATAAGCGTGGAATATATTTTTCCATATTTTCATTTTTAACTTACTTATGTCTTTGGATCTATATGAGTCTCTTATAGACAGTGCATAGCTGGATCATGTTTTGTTTAAAAAACCCATACTGCCTATTTCTGTCTCTTGATTGGAGAGAACAATCTAGTTACATTCAAAGTAATTACTGCTAATAAGGGATTTATTTCTTTCATTCTCTTGTTTTCTATATGACTTATTTTTTTGTCCCCAATATTCTGTATTACTGTGTTTTGTTTTTAGTTAATCTTTTTGTAGTTTGGAGTTTTAATTTCCTTCTCATTTCTTTTTGTGTATATGCTATAACAACTTTGTGGTTACTATAAGTATTACATTTAACATCCTAAACTTTTAGCACTCTGAGTTAAATTTACACCAGCTTCACTCCAATAACATTAAAAAAATCTTTTATTTACAGCTTCATCCTCACTTTTTCCAATTACATCTTTGTGCACTGTGATAATAAACATACTAATAATTGTTCTTGTTAAATTAATTAGTCTCTTAAAATGTGTAAAATAAAATTATGTATCATGTCTAAAACCAAAGTTATAATACTACTACCTTTTAGCTTATAATAAGTTTTTTTATGTATTAGTCTCTTAAATCATATAAAATTAAAAAATGGAGTTACAAATTGTTACAATAATACTAGCTTTTATAATTGCCCATATATTTACCTTTATTGAGATCTTTATTTCTTCATGGAGTTTTGCATTATATTCTAGTATATTTTTATTTCATCATGTAAGACTTCCTTTAAGATTTCTTGTAGGGCAGGGCAGGTCTAGTGGTACTGAACTCTCTTTGTCTCTCTCCTTCTCTCTCTCTCGCATGTGCACATACATGTGTGCGCACATACACACACATGTAAATGTCTTAATTTCTTCCTCACTGTTGAAGGATGTTTTTCCAGACAGTGAATGCTTGGTTGACAGTTATTTTTTTTTCTTTTAGCACTTTGAATGTATCAGGCCCCTGCACAATGGCCTCCAAAGTTTTGGTGAAAAATCTGCTGATAATCTTGTTGAGGATTCCTCGCATGTGATGAGTCACTTCTCTGTTGCTGCTTTCCAGATTCTCTTTGTGTTTGGGTTTTGACAGCTTGATTATAATGCATCTCAGTTTGGGTATGTCAGGTCATATTACTTAGAGGTCATTAAGCTTCGTAGATATAGTTTTATTCATGTCTTTTATCAAACTTGGGGACTTTGGGGCCATTATTTCTTTAAATAATCTCTCTGCTCCTTTCTCCCTCTCGTCTGCTTGTGGGACTCCCACAATGTAAAAACTGACTCTTTAAATCTCCTGGAAGTTGTTTTAGTGGGAGAAGGAGTAGCTTACAATAATGCTGTGGGGTGGGAAGGTGAGGAGGTGGTGGGGAAAGGCTTACAACAATGGTTTCCTGCCTTTGTGTCTCTACCTGCAAAATCAGAAGCAGCAATAGTAATCTGAACATAGATCTCTGATATCTGGAGGACAGGATCTTTATTACCCAGCATGGCTGCTGCAAGCTGCATCCAAGATGCTCCAGGAACATATGCATGTGCCACAGAGTTGAGGTAGGTAGGGGATGGGTTGCTATCTCTAGATAAGAGCTGAAATTGACTAAAATTAAGTATGGTTTATTGTTCAAGGCTTCCCTTGGACATTGCAAGCCTTGGAATAGACTCCAGAGTTTCAAAATAGTTACATCAGAAAGATTTGGCCAGTGTAATCATTGTTTAGGTGAAGAGGCAGATTCCTGGTGCTACCTGTTCCACTACCTTATATCATGCTAATGTATACCATATTTTTCTGATTTTCAAATCTTCTTCCTCATTTTTTGAATGCTTCTTTTCACGACATTCTGTTATTGTTTCATAAATACAATGTCTTTTCATTTCTGCAAATATTACAGCCTTCTCCTTGGCATTTTCTTCTGTCTCCATTGTCTCTCTTTCTCTGTTTCTTTTATCTATTTTGATTGCTTTGTCTCATTTATCTTGTAGCCTTTACTGATTATTTTGTTGGTGAATAATCAAATTCTAGTACTTAAGGGTCTTTCATTTTGAAGTCATCAATTTCCTCAGGGAGGAATTTTCCAATCACCCTCTTGAAAAGTGCCAGTCTGCCAAGTAAAGGAGGGGATAGGATACTGCCATTTTGAAGACTGTCTTACATTTACACTTCCTTATATGCTCTCACCCTGCTTTTTGTTGTGTCTGGTGCTTCCATGTCTGGACCCACTCTAATACAATTTTTCATAAGAGCAAACCTCCAGTCTTCTGACAACAGGGAAGATGTAGCTTCTGTCTGAAAGGGGACCTGGGAGTCTGACTACTCGTCAGACAAATTTTCATCCAATCTTCTTCTTTTCATTCCTATACTTGATCTCATTTTTGGAGGTATTTTATGGTGTCAATTCCCAGGTCTTTCCAAGTTTCTTTCTCTCTCAGTAACTCTGCAGCTATGTAACTTTTATTTTTTCTAATCTACTGTCAGTTTCCATTTATTGACATGTTTTGCATTTTCCATTTTCAGCCACTATCACCTCCTTTCCTCTTCTTTTCATATTTGTATATGTACATCATTTTTACAACTCCTTTACTATCATTTATATCACTTTTGTTCCCTTCCTGGGGACTTAGGAAGGAAAAGTAAGTGCATTTGTTTAATCTACCATGTTTAAGTCTTCTCTAATTTAAGGTACTATTAAGTGAGTAAAGCAATATTGCAAATATAGCTTCATCTGTAGAAGACTATGAGGCTTAATGACTTGTTATGCAACAAAGTTGAGATAAGCTTAATAACTACATTTTCAATTGCATGCATTTCACTCATTTATTCAATCTGCACTTGAATGGGCCAAGTGTGCAATATGTTTCTGTATCCATTCAAACACACGTACACACACACACATACACACACACGCACCTCTAAGTATTGTATTAATATGGCCAGTGTAATATGGGAACACAGAGGCAGATAAGATGAACTCAGCAAACAATAAAAAAATAGGAGTATAACAAATCGTCAATAAGTGGCGAGAAATTAAAAATAATTGGAACAGCATGGCAAATGCATGGCAGTGGAAAAGAGCTTTGTATAAGTATCAGGAATAAAAGACAGATTTTTTATTATGATATGATCTGTACTTGATGAAAGACAAATTTCTCCTAAACTGTATGAATTAATTTCTCTATCATATTTCAAATTTATATACTTGATATCTTCTATATGTACTTTTACTTGAATATCGCACCTTTCTGTTCATCAAAGTGACAACTAATGGCTTTTCTCTCAAATGGCTGGGAAAGATTATATTTTGAAGTCATATTACAAATATGTGCATTAAGCTAATAGCTACAGTGGAACCTGTTTCTCCTTCGGACCAGTAATAAATATTCAAAGAAGAATGTCATGTTCCTCAGAGAATTTCGGTACATGCCTTTGAGGACAATAGTTGCTGTAAAGATTTAGGAGAAAAGCTGAATTTATGACTGATTGGATTCCATTTCTGTGACCCCTAAAAGGCTCTTCTATCTACAACTTAGCAATTTCTATCTCCTAATGTGCAGGCTAGCATTATTACACAAAAATGTGATGGTTTCCATAATAACTGATGAGGAAACAGTTGATACAATTATTTTTTCCAATTTAATATGACAATTTCAGAACTTTCAAGGGTTTCTTAAAGGATAAAAGATCATTTTGGGACTTTTCATCATAGCTACCCACTTCTCTCACTAATTTTTACCTTTACCAGGATTTGATGCCACTGCTTTACGCTTTGGGGTGAAATGCCAGCTCTCAAGTATAAGAGGCTTGGTCAAAGGTAGTGCATTACAGTGCAGTGTAAGCAACCAAAGGAACACAGCCCCCCCGTTTTCTTCTTCACTCATCCAGACTTCCTGAAACAGACAAATGTGAACAAGTGTCATTAAGGGGGTGGGGGAAGTGGGTAAGCATAGAGACCCTCCCTCTCTGCTCTTGTGATATGCATCAATAATTTTAGGCTAGACATGCTGTAGTAATAAACAACCTCAATATCTCTGTTTTTACAATGATAATTTAATTCTCATTCACTTTACATGCTCATGAAGATTGGATGCAAGTGTGCTCTAATCCTCTTTACTCTGAAATCCATACATAAGGAATGTCCTATATTTTGGACACACTATTCTCAAGGCACAGATTTTTAAAAAGGAGGTAGCTGAACTATGAAATGGCTTTAAAGCTTCTTATCAGAAGTTACAAAGTTAATTCTACTTATGTTTTATTGGCCAAAGCAAGTCATTAGGCAAGCTTGATGTTATCAGGGTGGGAAGTATATTTCTTCTATGGGAAAAAACTTAATAAGGGATGGTTTAGAGACCTGAAAGGAAAAGACCCATAAAAAAGAGAAGGCAAAAATTTTGAACAGCAATTGGCACTGTGCTGATACTTACTCAGTACAGATGTGCAGTTTGATGAATGGAACTCTGCCACCCCAAATTCCATTTACATCTACACATTCTATTTTGATTTACTTATTTTGATTAATCCCTCAATTGTTATTGTGACTACATAGGCAAAGTAGTAGATACGACTATAGTGACTACTACTGAGGCAAATCAGTAGATAAGTGGACCAAGATTATACAGCCATCAAGATCTGAAATTTTGCCTACCTGGTTTCAAAAGCCATTCTTCCACAGCTCCCTTAGCTTTTATCCATATAACTTACTGAAGCATAAACATATTCATCTGCACGATAGCTTCATGTCTTCTACCACCCTCCCCAGAAGCAGAAACCCTATTTTTTCTCAGTACTGTATTTCTAGCACCCCATCCCACAGAGTGTAACATAAGCCAGTGTTCAGTAAACCCCTGTTGAATAAGTGAAAGATCAACTGACTAATTAAAGCTGAAAAAAAGCTTTTCTCATATATATAAAAATAATAAAGCCTAGCTCACAGGACTATTTTGAGGATTCATTTAGCCAGTGTATGTAAAGAATTTGTATAGTGCTTGGGACATGGTGAGCCTCTAAATTAACGGTGACTAAAAAGAAGAAAAGTCGCTAGGTGCAGATACTGTTGAGCTGGATGGGATTTGGAGAAGACTGACTTGTTTTGTTTTGTTTCATTTTGTGTTTTTCAGAGAAAACACCATGGGTAAAGGATGTGAGGTAGGACTAATAGGGAGTGAAGTGGGACCCACCCTAGAAGTGGGACTCACAGGGAGGCCTGACCCTAGTAAAAAATCAAATATAAGAGTTGGAATAGGGTCAGGTAATGGGGATGAGAAGGAAGGTGCTTTTGACAATCATCTGCTGCTGAAGGTAACTAATCAAGCTTTTCTAATCTATCAACTACTACTTTCCTGCATTTTAAATGCTGACCATATCAACTTTATGTGGTAAAATCATTCTGATTCATAACTGCTCTATTAGGTACATCACAGATGATTTACTAGTAAAAAGGAAGAAAACCTATAGGGTCATGTTTAAGAGACAAGCAAGCTATCCTTCTTTAAATCTGGAAACTCCTTAAATGATGAATCTGAATTGAAAAAAAGATCAGAAACATTTTTAATACATAAATCTGTAAATACATGAAAAATATAAACAACTTTGAATAATGAATAAAAATATTCCTAGTAACTTCTGAGTAAAGACCACCAAAAGGTAAGAAATGCAGCAACTCATTAATGGAAGCTAGGATATGATATACTGCACTATCAAAATGAGAATGACAATAATTATTATTATAAAGTAAAGAAGAAGGTAGAAGGAAAAAGGAGAGGAGAAGAGGTAGACAAACAAGAGCAAGAACAAGAAGAACAAGAAGCCGCAGCAAATACTCGGATAGCACAGAAAACATTCTAGGTCCTGTGCTAAGTCCTTTATACATGTCCACACATTTAACAGTATATATTATACTGTTTAGGTGCATGAAGTTGTAGCCATGCTGTCTTGGTTTGTGTCCCCACTGACACTTACCAGTTGTGGACTTTGGGCAAATTATTTAATTTTGTACTCCTCCAGTTTTCTCATCCATTAAAAGAAATAAACTTATATTCGTGAGGATTACATAGATTAGAAAAATCATCATCATCAACTATGAGACAGGAAATAAATTAAATAAAATTCAATTTACCCAATTGTTGTCCTGACTTAACTAAATATTGAAGGAAAACAAAGGACCTAGAATTTATTCCACATGTGTCACAGCAAATGAAGATGAGTCAAGCTTCCCATAAGTTGCTTCTAGTGCCATTCCCTGTTAGAATAACTTGTCACCAGCTCCATCATATTAGATGTGAGATTCTGAAGATCCAATTGGTGTTATATGTGTTTTTGCATGTGTTTTAGCAGTGGTTGGGAATCCTTTAAAAATCACCATATTAACATCTTCCAGATTAAAAGTAAAAAGGAAGTAGGGAAAATACAGAATCTATTTATCTGTCATCTCAACTTTCTTCAAATAATTCTAATTCTTGTTATATAGAATTTGGAAAAGATATTTGCAACCAAAGGCCAACATTTCCTCCTTTCTTTCTCCTCATTTTCCTTAGTTGATGACTAATTAATGCAGAAAGCACAAGTTCAGGAGCTAAATGTCTTTGAAGGGGAAATGTATGCCCTTACAGGCTACCATTTATGAAGCCAGTCTCCTCACTAATTATTAGGGAGGCAGTCTCACCCAAGGTTACAGCATTATATTATCCCATCCAATGTAGTATTTACTTTAGCACATCACCCTTCTATGAATATCATTTTTAAAACTCTGTCTTTTCTTAAATTACTCCCAAGTCTGAGCAAAGTAGATCAATTACAGTCAAGAGGTGGGTAGGAAAACAGACAACAATCTTTGTTCTCAGCATAGAATCAGCAAGCACTTGAAAACACCTTATGTAGAGTTCTGTTTTCTCTCTGAAGAAAGATATTTGCTTCCTGGAGTGTTATAGCAGCAGGGCCTCCGGGAGACCAAAACAATGCATACTTCAATTGTTGCAAGAGACATAATTTCTTTGCAGGCACACAGCATTAAACGTTGTTTTATCAAGAAGCTTCCCTCCGTCCTCTCCCAACCCCTCTTGAAGATGGAGAACATGCTGAATTTTAAGGACTATGGAAATAACAGTCCCTGATGAATGGAACCTAATTAGTGACAACTAAAGTGTCACTTGGCATACATCCCTGAGTTTCAAACAGCTGGTTCCTTCTTCTGCTTTCTAGCACCAGTGCCAAAGAATGGAAAACCCCCAGCCCTTCTCATTTTGCTTAACCTCTTAAGGTTAAGCAAAAGGAAGGGAAACATGGTGTAATCCTCCCTTGCAAATTAAGTGATTAAAAACCCCAGCCTGGGTACTCAGTTGTCATCAATAAGAGAGAGGCCACAGTGACACAGTTACTATCCAGGACAATTCCTGTAAAAATAGAAAAGATAGGGGGGAAATGAAAGGAAATGAATGATAAGCGAAACAAACAAACACAAGAAACAATGATCTATAACCTGGCATCATCACTACAATTTTAAAATAGATATATACAGATCAACAAGAAGAGAAAGTTGTCAATCAAACTGCCAAAAATGAGATGGTCTGGTGTTATCAACCTCATACTGAGAAATTCAATCTTTTTAAGTCTGGAAAAGAGGCATTTACCCCACCCTGCCTAAATCACTAGTTTTCCTCCAAGGCAACTGGCTTCAAGGTAGTCACAGGCTGTGCACCTCTGGACATGGCTGACAAGCAAAGGCACAATTACCCAGCTTTCTCTAATGGCCCTGGTCTTCCTTCGACAAGTGGCTAAGTGAAAGAGCAGGGGAAGGTGAAGGAAATAATGCTCAATTTCTGCTTTCAGAGATAAAAGAGTTTCTCAGGCAAGTTCAGCTTTGACTGAGGAGTCAAAGCTCCAACTCACTCTAGTTTCAGGTAGTTTAGGAGCCCTGCAGGAGTGAATAGCATAAACTTGGTATGGTTAACTGAGTAATTCAAGAGGTGCTTTGGGGATTGTCTTGGCTCTTTAGTTGTCTTCATTTCCTGTTTATGCTTTTTTTGGGAGGGAGGGGGGTGCATCTCTTTATTCTTTGATGCCTCATTCTAATATTGAATGAAGTAAAGGAGATAGAAATTGCCCTAGTAAATGTAGTTGTCTATTAGAAGCTTGAGGAGGGAAGGTGGGAAGAGGGGAAGCCCTGCATTGACACAGGTTGAAACTATTCCAGGATTATCTGTAGGTTCCCCTTATCCAAAGTAACTGACATTAGGAAATGTGATTATCAAATGCCCATTGCACATAGTCCCATTCCCATTCCCAACAATGTCCTTTGAAATCCAAAAGACGCAGAGAAAATCATAATCAGAAAAAAATTATACTTTATAAGATAAAGTATAATTATGAACGATCTGAAGATTTCTTTTTATTAAAACAAGAAAAACTTAAGAAAAGAGAATGGTTTAGCAGGTATAATATAAACCCTCACATGAATACAGGTAGGACACTGGAGAGTCCATCTCCCCCATCAATGACTCTTAGGCTATGATCCCAGAATGCCCACAAGCCAATAAAGAGACTTTCTGTGGTCACTAAAATCTCTTTCTCATTCTCAAAATGTTCATTATATATATATACATGTATGCAAATATTTTTGAGGATATTCTTCACAACTTCCATTAACTTCCAAAAATGATGTGTGTATGTTTGAATAAAAAAGAGTAAAACCAAAACACTCTGCATAGCACATCATGTTGCTATGAGTACCATCAGTTCCAACAGTTATTTCTTTCTTGACCCACCCTCTCCCCTACTCTTCTTCCATAAAATATTCGAATTACCTTCATTTCCAAAGACCTCTTACCCGGCCCAGCAGCCACCAGAGAACCTCTCCTACCTCTTTCACCTGTATCAAGCTCATTAGACATGTAATTAGCCTTTTTGGATAATAATCACAGTAGCTCAAGTTCATGAATTTCTTTCTCCCTAATCTTTAATTCTAGGTGAGTTTGTGTTGTAAGGCTTCAGAAAGAGCAGCCTGTCATTAAATGGAGGGCTGTAAAGATTTTACTATCATTGTGAACAACAAAAAAAATCTTGATCATTCTATTATTTCCTCTATATGAGGAATATAAACCAAAAATGTTGTTTACATGCCTCCACTGATGCCCCCTACCTCCTGACAGCTGATGAAATATGTCCTGCATTTTACCTCTGGAAGGATTGATGCAAATCGTGACAGGTCATGGGGTGAAGTTAATGTTGAGATCTTGCCACAGCCTCAAAAATATTTTTCTACATCAGAGAAATTGCTTTGCTATTCCACACAGATGACATAAAAATAAGATTTGAGGAGAACGGGTGACCAGGCAGTTGGGCCACCTTGGAACAGGTGTGCAAACAGATGCAGGCTAAAATAAGGACAGAACCTGAAGCCAGATGTCAGAAGGTCTAGGTTCCTATTTCTGTATTCTTAGTAACCCTTGTGAGGCCTTAGGCAAGGCACACAACCTCTATGGACATCATGTTTTGTGAAAGGAAGATGAGGGAATAGGATTTGATTAGAGATTTCTTTAAGCTCGTCTTTCAAAGCAGCCATACTTTTTTTTCGAATTTATTTCTAGAACCTTGAAAGTGAAGCATCTAAGATGGATAATGGGGTAAGTGCTGAAGCCCACATTTACTATATCTCCTCTCCATCCCAGTACCCTTCAGTGTCATTTTTCCATGACATAGTTTCAAAACTACCATAAGAGGAGGTCCAGATTGTCCATCCAGATTTGACATCCTGGGTTATGGTTTATCTCGCATCTCCATCATCCCTCAGAATTCTGGATGACTCAGCAGGACTGAACATCTGTCACATCATGATGCTGATACTGAGAACAGTGGGAATGAGCCACAGAAAAGGTATCAGGTGCCTTCTGAACTGGCAATCAAGGTTTGTTGTCATTGTTGTTGTTGTTTAATAAAGTTTCTCATATGTTTCACTACTGTATGAATTTCCTATTAGCCAAAGTGTTGGAATACCCAGAACACCACATTCCATACATGCCGTTGAGACTAGAGAGTGTGCCATAATCAGGGACCAGAATTACTTCCCAGGATGCCTGCAGAACTGGAGGCTTTCTTCAGATACTCTGGAATACCTCTGGTTGGCTAAGGGTTGCAATGTGAGGGTTGCAAGTGAGAGTCATGAGAGGGTCTGCAGCTGGCAAGCTGCAGGCCTCTGCCTTACCCAACTGCCACCATGTCACCCTCCCTTCCTCAGGCCAGGAGTTATACCTAAGGGGTTAGATTCTATCCACTGAGTTTATAGAAGGTTATTCTCATTTCTCTATTTCTGGAATTTCCACAGCCCAAAACTTCAAAGAAGGTAAACTTCTCTGAGACCGATGTAATTTTTCTTCCTGATACTTCATGTTCCATAAACGCACTTCCCTCTAAACAAAAAGTACAAATGTTCAACATCTAACTCTGGTCTTAATGCACTAAGCATGGACATCATGATTAGAAAAACATGGGTTCAAATCTTGGCTCTGTCATTTTTTGACGGGGTGATTTTGCATAACTCAGTTTCTCTAAGTTTCAGTTTCTTTGCCTATAAAATGACCAATTCTAGGAAGCTAATCTGAGTATGGAAGCAAATAGAGATGAAAACTCTTGGTTCAGTGCTTAGCACGTAGTAGGCATTTAAAAATTATAGGTCCTATTATTTAATAACAAAATCATTTATGTCTTATCTATAAATTTGCTAAATTCACCCCAAACAAAATCATTATCATGTTTCTAATTTCTAGACTGAGTTAAAAACAGGAAAAAATATCTCGAACAGAATTTTTTATAACTATAATTTCAGAGAAAATAACTAAATGAAGAAAATATCCTATTATTTTTCCATCAGTTAATCTGTGTTGAAAATAGAGTGATATTTTCCTTGAATTTGAGAATGCCTAAACATTTGACACTTTATTGCAGACTTGTCAACATTCAAACTGTGTCGTCAAAAATTTACGTCTCTTACTATGGCCTGGGGTGAATGGAACTCACACACTAAAATCTAGGGTACCACATATTATTGACAAAGCAACAGGATGAGAATGGTCATCAGTACAAACCTCCAAATCATTCAGCAAGGTCTATCAAACTGCTTTTCAGAAAAATCTCACAGCCAACACTTAAAGTCCTAACAAGGCACTGTCTGCCTTACTCATACCTTCATTGAACTTCATAGTCATGCCATGATTTGATCTGCTTCACTCACCTCACCTGAATCATACCTCATTGAATCTTGTCTTTCTCAAAAAAGTAATATTTGTCCATTGTAGATATGCTTGCATTCATTTTCTCTTTTGAAAAATATTGCATTAGAATGTCATTTTTCTTGATTACTGAGTTTTTTTGGCAACCTCTTACATTTTACCTAAGGTAAGGGTCTCACTCATCTCACTGTAGTTTCAGTGCAACTGCAGACCTCAAATAATTTTTTCACACAAACCCCCACTAAATATTTTTACTCCTCCAGCCTTTCGTTAGAGTTTATTATTATTTGTTTATTATTTATTATTGCCATTATTGTTATTGAGAGACATATATTAATATAGAGGTGTGACCACTTAAGCCATTGCATGAAAACAAACACTCCTCCAGGTTGTAGTTTCAACACGGGATTTCCAGAGAACTGTGCAACAAAGTAAAATCCACAGGCATGTTTGCAGAGCCCCAGTGAAACCAGTGGTATTTTTTCTCGACCTTTTTCCATATATGGTAAGATTCCAACACTTCCTTTTTCTTGAATGCCTAGTCTATGATGGACATTACACTAGAGAACTTTATAAGTATCTCATTTAATTTTCCCAATCTTGTAAATTAGATACTACTTCTTCACTTCCAGATGAGGAAAATGAGGAGTTGAACGTGCTATATCTCCCTTGAGGTTCTGATACTAAATTGTGTGGTTAGCAGTACTTGAACTTGTGGAATCTGACTCCCAAATTGGTGCTACTTCTATCACATCTGGTATATTAAGGGAAACAAACTGGCCAGCTATATTCTCTTCAGAAGATATCACCATATGAACCATCTGTTGCGGGCGGGGGAAGAAATTCTGAGTTTATATTAAATTAATTCCCTTGACACCTAAATTGCCGTTTATCAGCCACCAGCCATAGCGTCCGCACACAGCGTCTGCTCCAGTGCAGAGTGGGCAGTTCACCAGGCACACTACACCACGGAGACTTCATGGCAGGCAACCTTGTATCAAATATTCTCTCCACTGAGATAAGGAGACGCAAATCATTTTTGTGATCAAACAGCATGAAGCTTTTAAATAGGTAGAGATTACATATTACATCTTATTGCTGACAATCTCAATAAAGATACAATAAACAGAAATCCACACATATAACAAATCACACTTAAACTGTGGCTGGTATCTGATTTATGTTAGGTTATAAATTATGGAATTGTGTGAATATGGTGCTGGAATGGAGCCCAGAAAAGGAAATGTAAAAAAGAATAAAAAATATAAAAGATGGGGAAAAACAGTCCTCTCCTCTCCATCTTTTTCTCTCTCCTCTCCTCTCCTTTCCCTACTCACTTTCCTCCTCAGAGAGTTTTAAGCAAAACCTGATGGAACTTGAAATTTACTCAGAATGTATTCCCTCAGTTGGCAATGTACTTTCAAAATAACTAAAGATTTCTCAGTTTACAGTAGAGTGGAAATGAAATGAATGGCACAGGTAGTGAATACCTGATGCACTGTAGACATTAATCATCTTGGTCTCTCAAACACGTTTGCTTTCTTGTGTTTATACGATGGAACAGTGAAAAAGGGAAAGTAATTTACATTTCCATTGTGTCAGGAAAAACAATGTCCCACTTAAAAGAGAAGGGGGAAAACACTGCAATGTAGAAAATAGTTAGGAACGTTGAAAAGGCAAGATTGTTTTGTTTTCAAAATATTCTTCTGAAACGTGTGATTATTATGAAAATTACTTTTAACATAAATAAAATCTTAACGAAACAATTTAATATCCTAAATTTAAAAATGTTAAAGTCATTTTAGTATTGTTTCTCTTTTTTCCTGTCTTTCATTAATTATTTCTTGCATCTTCCATGTTTTGTTTTCTCATCATCATGCATACATGTTTGTGTGTGAGAGAGTGGCAAACAATATAGTATTTCAAATGTCAATCTATGACCTGTAAGAAGGTGACAGATTGCATCTAGACCAGTGTCTGCTCACCTAAGATAAAATCTGACCCGTTGTATTGGGAATAAATGTCATGTCAATATATAATAACCTCATAATTTCGAGATGGAAAATCTATACTCATGTTAAAACAGGTGTAACAGCCTGAATTTTAGGTTCTTTAACAGGGTAATTGCAATTTTTAATGACCCAGTATCTATATCTCCACAAGTAGAGCTTCCAGGAAAACTATAGCAAAAGAACTCGAAGCCCTGGAGCAATTGGCCTCCTTTTCTTGTTAGTCTGAAGCAGTGCCCTGGCCTAAGAAAATGGAGAATTGGGAGACAGAAAGACCTCAGCAAAAACTCTGGAACTCTCTCTCTACAGCTGCAATGGAAGAGTTATGCTGAGTCCTAGGCCAGGTATCTGGTAGGAAGAGTGGGAGTAGTTTAGAAGCTTCTATCAGATGGGAGCTACTATAGTGAGGACACCAGTTGAATTTCATTTTGCTTGGTAACTCCAATCATTTGGGAGTGGTTTCCTTGACTTAGCGTTAAGTGAGCAGGCATTCTGGGCAAGTATCTGGGGTCTCAAGAAAGACAGCTATGATCAACTCATGTTGCTCTCCATGAGCACAGTAATCATACACACGCCAAGCACTTGCCACCCCTCTATGTGCAATTGACAAATCTCCATATCACAAGAAAAGAAAGGGAAGCTCTATTAGAAACATATGAGAAGCATATTATAGGGGTTCCAAGGAGAAAGAGATGCCATTCAGCCGGAAGAATCAGGAAATACTCTGTGGAGTATGAGAGTATTTGAAATGGACCATAGAGAGTTGATAGGATCTCAGTTGGCAAAGAAAAGGAAAAATTTTTAAAGGATACTGTGGAAACAAAACCATAAAAGCAGCAATGTTTGAGGACTATTTCAAGAAATAATTAGTAACATTGTTTCATCGGAGGGCAAGGTAAGTGCATGAGAGGGATGAGAGATGAGGTAAAAAAAAAAGGTAATTTGGAGAAATACTAGATAAGGTATTGATGGCTGATATAAAAACACATTACTGTTCTTGGTAGGTAATAGAGAGACATTGAATAATTGTAAGGAGTAAAGTAACTAGAATTGGGCTGTCAAACAATAAACTTGGTAAATAGTTCATATACTAAATTTGAAGGAGTTGTGTTTACAGGTAATAGGGAGACTTGTCACATGACTATAATCTAGGGGTACTGAGAGGCTGAGCTAACATTAGAAAGATAATATTTCTTTTTGTTTGTTTGTTTTTTGAGACAGGGTCTCACTCTGCTGCCCAGGCTGGAGTGCAATAGAGCAATCAAGGCTTACTGAAACCTCAACCTCCCAGGCTCAAGTGATCCTTCCTCCTCAGCCTCCTGAGTAGCTAGAACTACAGGCATGCACCATCATGCCTGGCTAACTTTGGTATTTTTGGTAGAGACAGGGTTTTACCATGTTGTCCAGGCTGGTCTTGAGCTCCTGGGCTCAAGTGATCTGCCCACTTTGGCTTCCCAAAGTGCTGGGATTACAGGTATGAGCCACCATGCCCTGCCAGAAAGATAATATTTAAGACAGAATTCAGAGAATTTATTGGATACTAACAATGAAATGTAAGTAAGTTAAACTACAGCTTCACTCAAGTTCTCACTCATATGTGGAAGTTAAAAAAATTGATTTCATGAAAGTAGTTTTCAGAGACTAGGAAGGGTAGGAGGGTGAAGAGAGGTGAGTTAATGAGTATAAACATACAGTTGGGTAGAAGGAATAAGTTCTGCTGTTTCATAGTACGGTAGAGTGACTATAGTTAACAATAATTTATTGTACATTTCAAAATAAGTAGAAGATTTGAAATGTTCTCAACACAAAGATAGGATAGATATTTGAGGTGATGGATACCCTAAATACTCTGATTTGATTATTACATACCATATGCATGTGTCAAAATATCACATATACCCGAGAAATCTTTATTATGCATCAATAAAAATAAATATGAATAGAGACTCAGTTTTTGAGCCTGAATGATAAAAAGTAGCACTAACAGAAATAGGAGATACATTTGTAGGATGGCTAAATGCCTAATTCTGAAGTTAGATGTAGTTCTAAATTATCTTGGACAAGAAGCTTAATTTATCTTAATTGCATTATAGCATCTGTACAAAGGGTATAATCCTTATTTCATTTGATGTTTTGAGATTGAAAGTTAATTAAGGTAAAGCACTAGGCAGTATCATAACTGGGAGAGAATAATCACTCAGTAATCCACTTCTTCTGGTAATTATTATTAGTAGGAAATTCAGGAAAAGCAATCCCTCAATTGGGGATAATTTGGTTGTAAATAATAAAATACCACTTAAAAATTCAAGAGACAGTATGATTAATCAAAAACATGTAGTGAACTTTCAATAAGCCCAATGACCGCCCCCTGAATTCTACATAAAAGCAACTGACTGAAGAATAGCACAAATAAAATCATTCAGCCCAGCATTGCTAATCTGCCTAGGAACTAAACAATCATAAAGAAACGTACTTTTTTTAAATCTCTCTCTCTTTCATTGTCTTCTCTCTTCTCCTGTTGAAGATTAGCTTCCTTTACAAAGTTTTTATTTATGTTTCTCTATGAATTTTGTTTGTCTGGAATCAACTCTGTTCCTATCTGTGTATGGACTTACAAATCGAGGGGCCAATACAATCTTATAGGCTCAGTCCATGAATTGTGGTTTTAAATGCCTGGAAGTCAGAATTCAGTTTCCCCAACATGTGTCCAGTGTCCATTTTGGTCCAGCAAGAATCTTCCAAGGTATCAGGACTAATGTAACTAAAAGTTCACCATTCCTGGATGTTGCAAGGGGCAGCCTTGCAAAGAAAGGAGAGGTGGGGTAAGGAAAATAATGGCCATTTTTAGCAGAAGGAATTAATGTAGGATGAGAAAAGATGATGTGTCCATCTTTCATCAGGCCAAGGGTCTTTCAACACATTGAGAGATCAATTTCAAAGCAGCATGTGGAGCTAGAGTTTGGAAAGGATTATTTCCAAGAATATAGATTGGTGAGTCATCTGCTTAGGAAGTGATAATTGATGCTGCAGAGGAGTTAATGAAAATGTTACAGAAGGAAATAGTACAAGAACAGAACTGTTTGTTTTGGCCAACTTTCTTATGGCCCAGAATCTGATTTCTCGTATTATCTTCATAGGAAACATTCCCACTGACCTCAGTTACCTCAGGGCACAGCTGTTTGTATTCTGTTAGCACAGAACACAGTGACAAATCTGAAATAATAAATACGACACAAAAAATTGAAATCCTGTTTCTTTTTACAACAGGTAAAACACAACTGCAAAATAGATGAACCAAAGCCAAAGTACTCTTATATTCTTTTAAAATTGGTGGAGTCATGCATTTTTGTCATTGCTGGGATGCTGAACAAGCCATCACTGAAATGCACAGTGTCAAAGCTAAGAGGAAAGAATGAAGCCGAGGAGCAACAAAACCTAGTGCATCAAAGTGACTTATGTGATTGAAAAAGAGCTTGGTGGGCCCAGCTGGTCTACAAGTGGAACCACCCAGCCATCAGAAGCCATAACCAAAAGTGCCCTTAGAGATCATAAAGCTAGGAATCTTCACAGAATTGTAACCCCAAACATTTCTTCAAACGCAGGCTTACTGCCTTGCTTTTATTACAGATATGAAAAAATGGAGCAGCTATGCTGAAGTGGGAGTGGAGGACCAAGAATAGGTAATCTGCCCCAGTATCTCACACTAAGTGAATAGTAAACGGACTTCTCTGAGAAGCAGAATTTAAAAACAATGAGAGACTGATCTCCTTGGGACCACTGAGGAAAGCCCCCAGGGCTGATATTCAGGAGACCCAGGTACAGATCCTAGCAGTAACGCTGAGCATCAGATAACCAGCTTCAATTTGTTGTACAAGTAAAACAATTTTGAATCCCAGTTCTGGACCACATTAGTTACATGTTGAGTGCCTAATATTTCTAATTTTCATGATTATTATTTCTATGCTACATGGGATTATGATGATGATTCAATAGCAAAACATATCATTTTACAGTGCCTAGCATCACAGTAGGCCCTTTGGAAAGGGGAAGTTATAATTCCTGTTACTTCTTGAGCAAGTCACAATATCTTTAGGCTTCAGTTTTCTTGCATTTTGAGAACTTAGGACTAGGTGAACCCAAATCAAAATCTAGAAATCTACGAAGCAAAACTGGAGAAGGTAAATCAGAAAAGTCAATCTTACTTTAATTGCTTTCTTATGGGCCACATACTCTAAATTTCCTTCTAATGCCTTTGAACTGTATTAGTCTGCCCCCTAAATTCCATATAAAAGCAACTGACTGAAGGACAGCAAGAATAAAATCATTCAGCAAGTTCATTTTCAGTTTGTGACCTCCTGTTGTTCACGTAAAGAAAAATATAAGTACAGGAAAATGTGGTAGGAAAATGAATATATTGAGATATTGTTTGTAATCTTCCTTATATTTTACTTTACTTAGTTCAAAAATAGGCGGGCTCTTTCTAAAGTGCAGGCCTGAGACACAAAGTTTCTTGACTGTCATGTGTGTTCTTGTGAGACTGAAGTTCAATAATGAGATTGAATTTATGGATCGATGTGCATGGTGGTGGGGGGAATATCCAGTGGTTTTGATTGCAGAGGAGGGTTCAAAGAGATCCTTTCTGCCACACTGATCAAGGGTTAGAGGAGGATGCAGTCCATAAGTCATGGAAGGCTGTAGCTGCTCATTCTTAATATTCCAAAAAAGGACAGAGCTAGAATTGATGGAGATAGCTAAATATTGTGCTTCAGGAGACAGGTCTCAGAAATGGTGCTCCCAGCTTTGTAAAGACTCCCACTTTCTGTGTCTAGGTAGATACTGTTGTTTCTGCAAGCCCAACATCCATTCCTCATTTTTCTGATAACATTCATGGCTTTTCATTGGAGACTGCTCTCTCCTTCACTCCCTGTGGTTCATACAGAATTATCTACTACTACTATTTAATCCAATTAGTGCAGTGAGAGTCAATTAAAGGCACATTTTTTTTTTTTGGAAGAGCTACAAAGGTCTTTTATATTCACTAGAAGAACCAGGATATAAGGATGGGTGCCTGGAATGGCAGGCAGCCAACATCTCACCATGGGGCAAGAGTTCGTTGTTAATGAAACTCATCCAGATACGAAAGATAGGGTCATAACGTTGTTTGAGCACCTTTATCTAGCTGTGTCCTGAGATCAGGCTACTACCAAGGATTTTTCAATAACGTGAAAAACAGTTCTTATTTTTGTTTAAGATAGGTTGGATTGGATTTCTGTCACTTGTAAAGCCTTCAGATTTAAGAGTCCCTGAAGGTTTGCTCTATGAGCCTCCCAGCACTGATTGAGGTAGACTATATGACATGCTTAACTGCTTTGTGCCCCATAAGACCTCAGATATTAATATATTAATAAAACTCCAGAAAGGACCCCCCTCAATACAGTAAAGACTGAATTCCTACCAGTCTCTAAACTAGGGGCTCTGCATAGGGTTATAATCTAAGATAATGAAAATAGAGCATGTGGCTTTTCCTGCACATTCAAAATAATTTTGTACAATGTAACATCCACCTCAGTAGCAAAGAGTGCCCTTCCTAGGAGGTCAGCTGCCTTCTACTTGATCGTTTTTGTGACTTCCCTACAGTTATTGACAAGACTCACGGCCCAGTTCTTCAGGTATTGACCAATATCAATGAGGTCAGCTAGCTCTTAGCTGCTCTCACCTTTGCAAGGTTACCCAATTAAAAGAGAATGGCAATACTCAGCTCTGTTCCAGGGCTACTTTAGCAGCAAATGGGAAGTGTTCAGACACTTCAATAGACTTCATATGCTCCTAATAGAAGACTAAGATCTTTCTTTCTCTTAGGTTAAGGAACTGTACTTCAAACTACCCTTCACATCATGGGAGATAAAGCTTATTTACTCAAATAGAATGGTAGAGACTAAGGAACCAAGGACTTGTTCTTGAACAAAAGGTGAATTTTTTTAAAAAAAGAAAGAAAGAAAAGGATCTAGATTTCTACCAATACTCCACAGTTCTAATTTTCTTTCTTAACTCTGCTTTTCTTCCCTTATGATCATACTTGGCAATCTGGTTATGGAGTGATGATGAATAGCCATCTCATAAAAATATCTGGATACCCAAGCCATGGCTGACACAGCATAAATTTGTGAAACTGCCTGAAATTTCACCATTGGAAAACCAGCATTTCATGCCAAAATTGTCATCTCTAAATTTCCTCTGTAAAACGCAAACATTATGGGTGGGTCTCTTGCTTTAAATCTTCAATGTTTTCCTATAGATTATAATTTCAGGTTACTTTCTTTCCCAAGTGAGAAGAGTGTAAGGAAAGGGGTGTACTCAAAGTATAGAAAGAGATCAAAATAGAATCATTCTAGAGTGTAATTGTTAAAATTCATAGAGTGTAATTGTCAAACTTCATCTGGATAAAAACTGTAAAATGGATTGATGCCAGGAAAGTTAGATGCGAAACCAAGTAGTTACAATGGCTGCTTCTTGACAACTGGAAGGACTGACTAGAAGGCACGTTGAATTATCTAAGCCTGCATCTGTTCTTTGAGACTCCAGATACAAATATTTCATGCTGATATCCAGATTTGAAGACTTTTTCTAAGATTTAAATGACAATGTCTTTTCCTGTTTTTAATAAATTAAATCAAAGGAGAGGGATGGAAACTGTGTTTTAAAATATTCTTCGTTCAAACACAGTTCTACACTACATTGTTGCATTTACTCCTCACTACATTTTCGTAAAGTAGAGGTTATTATCTCATTTCATACCTTAGGCTCAGAAAAATCACATGAGTTTGCAAATATCACAGTCATTGTCAGGCACAGACAGGATTCATATCCAAGATGCCTGGCTTGAAATTCATATTCTTTGTGCTTCCTCATGTTACCTACTGCAAGGTCAAACATGCTTTCATATCCTTCAAGGATATGAAGACCTTGCAGTAGGTAACATTTCTGGCTTAAGCCAGAAATGCTAATGAGTCTGCCTTACTTTCTCTAACCATTAAGTTTCAGTGATGCACGTTTCCACCTGCTGGATACAGCCTAACTGATCCTTGGAGCAGATCTGAGACGATGAACCAACCCTGCCTCATTTTTTTGTCAGTTTGCACTTTTCGGCTAGTGTCACTACAGGAAACATGTTATAACTTAACTAAATTGCTGATGTTAGTAGGATGCAGGACAAATACCAAATGCCCTTCACAGTTCTCACCTAGGCTTTAGTTTGTCAAGCAAGCAATTTTCATTTAAGAATTTAGAGGAAAATGCCATCTCATATTTGTCAAAGTAACAAATAAAGTCTTCCCAATTGCTCCTTTTAATTATCTGTTTCTTACATTGTCCCCGCGCAGCTTTATGGTTTCCAGGTGACTTATATCACCAAGATATATATTTTTCTTCCCAAGGAACTCAGGCTGAAGATCTTATACCATAATTCAATAAAAAATTTTATGTTTTCATAGAAAAGACACTTTGTATGTTCTATTAAGATTGCTTTATAGCATGCGTTATCTCAGCTTTAACAGCCAACATCACAGAAAGGGTTGTATAATTTAAAGTAGCAAGAAAGGAATAGAGCCTAAATGGGGTACTTCTCTTTGCCATATTCTTTCTATAGCTCTGTGACATTCAAAGACACACTGTGAAATTTGTCTTTGCTGCCATCACGGGTGTCTGAAATGTGCTATTTTCTGTGTAACTGACACAGGCCCGATCAGAGTCTCCCCCATCCCTGGCTCCTCTCTTCCATTCCCTGTCGTCTTATGCCTTCTAAGCCTAGTGCTGTGCCCTAGCACCCTGGCAATGAGCTGTAGACAAGGATCACTAACTATGAAACAGGTGGGCATACAGAGGGAGAAGAGCCAAATTCAGCACAATCATATAGGATGAATTATGCCAAAGGGTGACATATTCGTGAAACTGAAATTCTCTTTTATTTGTGGCACAGACAAGACGTAAGTGCATGATGATTTATCTTTCTAATGTAGTCTGGCTTGGGAAGAGCAGAAATAAAAGTTCCTCTATACTCAAGAAATGGATAAAGACATTGAGAACATCACATGTTTATCAACTTTCAAGGTTACATTAAACAGGAAGGAGATCGTGAATATACAAGATGGTAGAATTATGACCCTGGTAGCCTGGAGTTGTGGGTCAAATTCAAAAGGGGCATTTAAATGGGAATAGATGTAATGTTCCTCACTTTCTAAGAAGCTGTCACATAGTTTCCTAATTGGCTCTAAAATAGAGACCTAGGACCAAGAGCTGAATTATAAAAAAGGCAGATTTCATCAGAAAATAAGAAATGATTACAAACATTTAATAAAATTGGATGCTTCTGTGAGAGTTAATTCTTTTCATAGAATGCAAACAACAACAATAACAGACTAGAATGAACTGATAAGAAACTAAGCTTTTCGGGAGAGTGGGGATGGGGTAGGAAATGCATAAGAGAAGATCTGATATTCATCTTCAATTCTGAGATTCTGGGAAGGATTCTGTGACACAAACTATAGTTTTGTGATGGTTGAGTATCTTGAAGAGTGAAAATTAAGGGAAAAACAGACAGAACTAAAAGTTATTTTAAAGTAGTATACAATCATAGAGTAGTTCACCAATAATGTAAAGTATACAGAAATAATCTTTTATATTTGCATACACATCCCATTTACAGATTCTAAACTAGTTAGTTTATAGCTATGAGGAAATTAAAGTAGCTATGAGGAAAAATTGACTTTCCCAGGTAAGGGTGTCAGTAATGTTATTTTCTTGAATTAGCATCAGCATTCTTATCAACTTCCATTATCAACATCATCATTATCTTCCATCAGCAGCATCACTGATATTTCCCATCATCAGTATCATAGCTTTCACAAATGAGAGATGTATTGCACAGTAAAAGACAGTAGAGTATAGGCTCTGCAGCTAGATTGCTTAAATTCAAACCCTAGATCTGCCATATTCCACCTACATAAACTTAAGTTAAATTACTTAGTCTCTCTTTATTTCAGTTCCCTTATCTGTAAAATGGGGAAATTAGTAATATATGCTTAAATCAGCAAATACATGTAAAAGCACATAAATATGCATCTGGCATATAATGTTCAATAAATTTTGGCTATTATTTTTATTTATATTTTTAAGAATTATTTAGCAATTATTTCCTAACTTGACAGGTGAAGAAGCTAAGAACCAAAGATGTTATGAAAGTTGCTTAATGATACACATTAATGTTGAAATAACAGTTGAAAGGTGTGCCTATGTCTGGTCCTAAAACACGAATTTCTTCACTATTTAATTTAAGCTAACACATTGCAATACCTAAATACCAACTGAAGAGACTGTCAATCACAGACACAACTTGACAAAATGCCTAGATACTAACAATGAAGCCAAACACCCAATTCATTGCTTCCTCCCTACTCATCAGTCACAAAGTTGAATCTACTTGTAGATATACAACTGACCTTAAATTGATAGGTTTCCTATTCCATCACCACCCTTCTAATGCTTTATTTTCCTTGGCCCTTTATAGCTAAATATCAAGTGAAGTGTTTGGAGATACAGTGGGTTACATCTGCTGAGCTTGTCTAATTTTTTTTTTCCTTTCTTCAGGAGAGGCATGGCTGTTCTTACCACCAAAAGAAAAATCTGAATATTGTAACGACCATTCTGAGTACTGTCATTAACTACTACTGAATAACTGGATTACTTAAGAATTGTTAGTTTCAATTAGTACCATGAAAATCATTGACTGGCTTTAAGTTCACTTAAAAATGTAAAGAACTGGAAGCAAAGAGAAATAGGGAAATGGCCACATGAGGCAGCAACAGAATAGAAATAACCTTTTAAACTAGGAAGATATTAATATGAAGTAAAAGCAAAAGTAGATTTTTAAGCATTATATAAAGTAACTTAAAATTCAATTCTGTTCAGAGGCCACTTACTGAGCATCTGTCAGACATTGTAAAGGTCAGCTGATCATCGGTAGGAACAGAATCTCTGTTCTAACGAAATCTCATGCTCCCTCTATCTGCCTCCTCACACTCAAACTCTCTGAGGCCTTACCTGGGCCCTTGCTTTTTTGCCTGGGAAGAGTCTATTTTGATCCTCCTCCTGATTTCATTCTCTCCAAAACTAATGTATCTCCCTCTTGGATCTTTTTTCTCACCAAGACAAAAGTGTCTACTCCCATGGCTCCAGAAACTTTCTCTAAAGCTGGACTCATGCACATTTATGAATCACCCAACAGAAGAGCTGACGGAGTGAATCACACAAGGTTGTCAGATTGCCAGAATAGGAGGAACAATACGTGTCATATTTTGTAATGAAGATTTAAAGAGACAGAGAGCATCAGGGGACACAGTTTGTAGCCACGTTCAGAGAATGATGCTTGGAACTCTGGTGCCCATCTATAAAGCCACCCATGGGCATGCCAATGGAGGACACCGCCCTCAGGTGAGTAAGCCAAAAAGTCCTTTCTTTTCACTAGTATAAATCTCGTTCATAAATTAAAAAGCATCTATGATTCATTAACAAAGTTAAAAAATACAGGTCGATTCTTGCTAATTACAAATACATATTTTAAATTTATATATTATATAAATATACTATTTTTAATATGTAGATCTTAGTTCGTTTAGGCTGATACAACAAAATATCATACACTAGGTAGTTTATTTCTCACAATTCTGGCGACAGAGGAGTCCAAGATCAAGGTTCAAGCAGATTCGGTATCTGGTGAGAGCTTTGTCTTTCCACTCTAACCTCACGTGGTGGAAGGAGAAGTCGTCTCCCTTGGGCCTCTAATATAAGGGCAGTGGTCACAATTTCAAAGGTCCTTTTATAAAGGCACTAATCCTATCCAAAAGTGACCTATTCACTTCCCAGAGGCCTTATCTTCTAGTATCATCCCTTGGGAGGTGAAAATTTAAACATAGACATTTTAGGGAAACATAAACATTCAAACCATATCAAGGTATAAATTTTAAATAATTTAAAATGTGGTCCTAGAGCACACATGGCTATAAAACCTATTTGTATAATTATAAAATATTTAATATAGATGTATATTTGTGATACAATTTATATGTGTTTTACATGACTTAAAATAATACAATATGTATTTTTCACTGACAAAAATTTAGAAGTGTACGTACATGGAAATGCTAGGTGGAAGTAAATAGAGTAATATACATATTTCTTATTTTAGTATAAAGACTATGAGGAATTTTAATTTTCTTTTTTGCTTTTCCATATTTTCCCATTTTGTACAATAAAAACGTAGTACTTTTTAATTAATTTTTTAACTTACAAAAATCAATGGAACCTTTTAGAGGCACCAAAACAATTGTGAATCCATTCATGCCTGATGTTCAGTCTTCACATGTTATATATTAATATGCTAATTACTTAAAGAACCATAAATCATGTATGTACTTTGCATAGCAATAACAATCTAGTATAGTCTTTATAGCTATATGATTCCTGGTGTGTCTCATAAAATGATGTAGCCCTGGAAAGAAGACAACTTTTTGTAAAGAAAGTGATATATCAAACACTTACTACAAACATAGTTAAGAAAATTTTGACACATTATTTCATAATAGAAAGATGATAATATCCTCAACTCTGCTACTATTTAATATTTTCTCATACATAGTCCTTAAAATCATCAAGGAAAAGATAGGAACTCATCCCTCTACATCTGATGTTAATACAAATAACTACAATCCCCACCTAGCTTTCAAACCAAATGAGTCAGCTTTACCACAGCATTATCTACAATCTCATGCTGTATTTTTTTTTTTTTCAAGGCATTCTCTCTGTCTGGAACGTCACTTCTCCAGTTTGAGTTAGATGTGTCTAAATCATTCCTTAATGTTCCATACACATGCCTTTCATTCATGACAATTTTCCTGATCCTTTCTCCAATCCTCAGAAACAGAAGCAATACTTTTTCTAAAATCCTACCAAAGCTCTATACCTCTCATACAGAGTTTATGACTTTTAAATAATGCATTAATAATAATGTATGTGCTTCTCTTATCTCCCCTAATGCTTCTAATGTGAATTTGTTTTTAATTATCTTTTTACGTGGCAAGTACTCAGAAACCATTCATGAGACAAACGAATACATGTGGCTTCTAAATTAATAAATGGGCCTGTGGCCAGGTCTTGTGTTTCCTTAGTCCTTCCTTTGCCAATCTTCTGTCTTGCTGAGATAAAACCTGTGTCTGCTCTTGTGTCTAGCATTCTGAAACCATTTGTTATTTACTAAATTAACCATAGATTTTTCTTTTATATTTTTTGCCATGAGTTTCCTGAGCTTCTACATATTTTTTTATATGTGAATGAATTAAGAAGTCCTACAAATGTAGGTGAATTCAGTTGCTGGCACTGGAAAATTACTTTAGAAAATACTTGCCTTCAAAGTTCCTCTCCTACAAGATTAGTTCCCTATAGCTTTTTTACCCTAGGAGAAAGGTAACAACGTAAATGATAAGCAAGTTCATGGGGTATGGTTTACTCAATTATTGATGCTTTGATGACAAGGCATTGAGACAAAAATTCATTTATTTGATGAAGGAGGTTTCACTGCCAGGTATATACAAGTGAAAACTGCCTCAGTCAGAAGTTGCAACCACTTGCTACTGGAATTGAAGAAGGTATTGACATTTTAAGTCTGCATGAATTGACTTGGTCTCTGTAGGTTATAAGTCATCTCAGCTAATGTTGATCTTTTTTTGCTTTTTGTTTATTTGTTTTATTTTTCTAATCAATAAATTCTCATATTTGGTTGATTTTTTAAGGATTGATGTTGCCTTTTTGTTATTTTTTTTCAGGGTCCATATTTGAGACATGATTGAGCAGTTATTTTCAGAGAGGCCAATGTAATTTCCACTGATGTCAAAAAATAGAATTATGCTTTTAATATTTCATGTTTCTCAAGATTCTACACTCTGTGGCATAACCTGTGTTATTTCCTGTATACTAGCAAATAATAGAGAAATTACTATTACTAGAATAATAGAAGCGACTGCACTGTATCATGAAGAAATTTCTGTATGATCACAAATGCCATTTTAGAGAGTGAAGTGAGCCCTAGAAACTGAGTCATTTAAGTAGAAGTTAGAAACATTTCTTAGGTCTGTTGCCCCAGGGACCAAAAACAGAACTTTCTTTCCATGTGTTTTATTTGGCCAAATATAGATTTAAAAGTTAGAAGAAGCTTGTTATGAGTTCTCTAAAATCATTTCATAATCTGCTTGATCTCTCCCAGAAGGGATACTTGACTTTCCTAAATGTGATTAAGTTTCAGTTCAAACCACCTCACCTTATTACAAACACAAAATTCTTCTTAACTCTGTATCTCATTTGGAGAAGCTTGAGAAATTTTGACTAGTTTCAAAGAGAGGGCAGATATGGTGAGGCTAAAGCTGTCAGTCACCCCAGGCAGCTCTTCTCAGTATTAATCTTCTAGATTTCTCTTTCATACCTTGTTTGCTTTCCAATACAGCTGTCCTTTTTAATCATTTTTAAATCATTTTTCCATTTCTTAATGGTTTTCTGCACACTTTTCATAGGTAATTTGTCCATGCTAGCTGTTAACAAATAAAACTGTGAAATTTACTTTCATTCTGTCAAATCCATTTACTATCCCTTGTATATATCTCTCCAAGATATCCTCATCAATCTGAACAATCACACACTATCTGAGTCCCACTACAATTGGTAGCCTATTAACCTACATGTAAGAAACTAGTAATTCTGGCTCCTTCTGGGTGGGAGAACTCGCAGCTGGTAGACAAACAGAAAGATATTCAAGGTATATTCTTAACTAAGCTTATAGAATATCTGAATATTCTAGCATGTATAAGTGTTACCTCTTGAAGATATTAATATTTAAATTTTAAAACATGGTGACTCAGGATTCTCCCCTTAGTGACACTAGTAGGGACTAACATTATGAAATTACGTAATAACAGCTATGTGTTTATTAGTTCATGTGTCTCCCTTCCAGAGACCCATCATCCATTAACCCAGATATAATACACACCTCCTTTAGTTAAGATAATGTTTTCTGTTGGAAACTGTAGACAACAAATTCTGCTCACATACTTTATATACAAGGACAATTCTGCTAATAAGAGCTTCATATAAAAATGCTCTGGGTCCAGTCTGTCTAGGACAAGCCCCTAGAACTCTAAAGAATGGAACACACACACATACACACACACACACACACGGCTATATACACACATATATAGGCTATATACATACATATATGTATACATTTATGTGTATATATACCTTATATGAATTCTGTATATATTATTTATGGTAATATTCTATGAGGGATACTATAACATAGCTGGGGAAAACAAACATATAAATCTTGGAAGCAGGCCTCCCTGGGTTTGAATCCTAGTGTCCTGTGCTTATTAGCACTTAAACTTATGTAATTTTCTTACATTTTCCAGGGTTCGGGGTTTTTTAAATAGCAAATTGGAGATAAGAATAATATCTAATCCTATAGGATAAGTGTAAGAATTAAAGGAGTTAACTTATGTAAAGTACTTGCAGCCATCTTGGCGCAGGCAATATACTCAATAAATGATTGACCTTTTGGCTGTGTGTACCCTGGGGTATATCTGATTTCCATTTCTAATAGTTACCATTATAACTTCATCCAGTCTGCTCCACTTCCCCAGGCCTTGGTAGAATTCTAACTATTGATCATGTTTTCAAAATTAAAGAAGCTCTTCCAATACCCAGACCTGAAAGGACTTCCCATGGTCAATGGTACTACCGGAAAAGGGTATAAAAGTACCTGCCAATCTTTTCAACCACCTAGCACATTAACACTAACCACCCATGTTTAAAAGTGGAAGTGAACTATTTCATAGTCATCTTTCAAAAGTTCCCCCCATGATCTCCTGCTCTATCTGTCATTTCCCCATCTTAATCTCAGGATCTACTAGAGTATTTTCATGACTTTCTAATCTATCTACTCTACTAGAAAATAAGCACATCTGAGAGTTAGAGCAATGCTTTCCTGTCTTTTTAACACTAGCCAAATGCAGGTTACTAAATCCTTGTTTTATGACTATCAGGCACAGAACAGCTACATTGTAAAGTACAGTTTATTTAAAAATAACTTTATTTCTATAGTCAGAAAGCTTTGTTCTTATCTAAATAAATTGCTCATCAGCCACAGAATGTTTTTAGCTTTACTGTTTTCTATTCAGCATTGTTTGCAGTTTAACTCCTTTTTTCATTGAACAAAGTGTATTTAATTGTAATTATCCTTCCCAAATTTAATTTTGCTCTTCTGTGCCCATAGCTATCAAAGCTTTTGACCCCCTAGTCTTTCTACATTATTTCTCAGTTCTCCCTGGTATTTGTAACTTCCACGAAGGACCATCTGCAGATTTAATTAACCTGTTGAATTCTCCTTCCAGATCATTAATGAAGTTGTTAAATAAGACTGATCTCAGAGCTCATCTCTGTGGTATCTGGATGGTCCTTCAACCCCAATTATGCACTATATTTCCCTTTACCATTTCCCATTTCCCCTTATTTACATTCCATTGGTCCTGTTTTAAACCATTGAAAGCTCACATCCAAATCACTTGAAATTATATTTCACATAAAATTTCATGTGAAATAGCTCTTGCTTAAAAAAAAAATTCTGACTTAACTATCCTTAGTGGAAAGGGGGGGGGGGGGGGGGGGGGGGGGGGGGGGGGGGGGGGGGGGGGGGGGGGGGGGGGGGGGGGGGGGGGGGGGGGGGGGGGGGGGGGGGGGGGGGGGGGGGGGGGGGGGGGGGGGGGGGGGGGGGGGGGGGGGGGGGGGGGGGGGGGGGGGGGGGGGGGGGGGGGGGGGGGGGGGGTGGCAATTTATAGTCCCAATTTCCTATAACATCCTGCAAATTTAAAAGAATAATTCAAACATTTAACATCTTAAATACTGCTCTATTGGTCTTTGAAATTAGATAAATACTCTGCTTCCAAAGGGGACATGTCTGTCTTTGCAGAAAGTCTCTGTTAATAATTTTTTCTTGTAAAGAGTAATTGTCATGCAGTATAAAATAAAATTGTATTCATTCCATTAACCTTTTTTCTCTGAAAGTGGATGACATTTTATATCATATGACTATCTTCATGGTCAGTTATATTATTATCATATATAAATTATCACATTGACTAGGGCTTCTTTTGACTTTTTATCTATGGGAAAGAAACAGTTTTAGAACTAAGGGGCTAGCTTTTGGTTAAAGATACTGGTAAATAATCATATTTACTCCTACTTTTCCTCTCAAACTCCAACAAGATAATACTAAAGACAAATTATAAAGGATATAAACCCTCTTGGGTAAAGCATATAGGAGAAATGATAAAAGTAACATAATTTTGGAATCTAGAAAAGAGGTGGACAAATGATAACTCACTTGGAAGACAGGAGAAAACCACTCATAGCCTGGAGTGGAGAAAGCCAAGAAGCAACTTAATTTATTGCATAGGACCCAGTAATTGGTGGCATCAACTATCTCTGAAACTATGGGGAACAGTGAAGCTAAAATAGGAAAATTAATTAGAAGTTAGATTAAAAAGCAGTTAGATTCCTCAGAGCTGTTTCCTCACCCCAGCCAGGCTACTGCCTTTCTTTTGCCCCAGCAAACACTAGAGATTTAGTCTCAGCAGAGGGTACCACAAAGATCGGAACATAGTTGAGAGCAGAAATACCATACTGAGACAGCGGTATTAATTAAAAATTTACAACCTGAATTTTACAACCCTATGCATTATTCTTCTGACCTGACTCTCAGAATGCTATCAATCAAGTTTAATTGCTCCAGAAATGTAATTAATTTATAGGAACTAATTTCTAGGAAATGGAAAGACTCTTCCCTACAAGCTCTGAATGGTTCAAAAGAATGAACCTAAAATCATTGACGTCAGAATCCCATATAGGTAAACTGAGCTTTAAATTAACTTTTCATAACTGGCACTCTTAAAAATCAACAGATAACCAAGGACTACTGAATGTTTAAGAAAAGTGAAGATAAGGGAAAAATGCATGCACCTGTATGTAGTCCCAGCTCCTTTGGAGGTTGAGGTGGGAACATTACGTGAGCCCGGCTGCAGTGAGCCATGACTGCGTTACCGCACTCCAGACTGAGTGGAGGGAGACTCTGTCTCAAAAACATTCAGAAAGCAATAATGAAACAGGGTAGCTGCTTGAATGAATAACTCAATTACTTTGGAAGATAATGTTGATGAAATGTCTCCTCCATCACCCCACAAAAAGAAAAAATAATAATAAAAAGAAGAAAAATATGAAAAGTAAGGCAGAAGTAATAACACAATTAGAAAACAAATCTGAAAGGTTTGACACCCAAATAGTAAGAGTTCCAAAAGTAAAGAACAGAGAAAATGTAAGGGAGTCATGAAGGACATTTTTTAAAATCCCAGAAACGAAACCAGGGATTTTTAAGTTGAAAGGTTTTTCAGTCTCCAACCCATTGATTTAACAATAGATGCTCACAAAGCTACACCATCATCAAATTTCCTGAGGATGAAAAAACAGGACACAATTTCTCAAAGAGAGAAGGGTAGAGTTTATATAAATGAACAAGAATAGGACAATATTATGTTTCTCAAAAGTTATACTGAAAAATGTGACAATACAGTTAATCCTACAATAGTCTCATGAAAAATGTTTTCTATAACCTAGAATTCTAAACCCATCCAAACTATCAACTAAGTAGAAAGAAAGAATAAAAACATTTTCAGATGTGCAACATTTGAACAACTTAGCTCCTATGCACTCTTCCTCAAGAAGTTAATTAAAAATCTGTTCTATAAAGATAGGGGTATAATCCCAAAAAGGATAAATACAAAGGATACAGGAACAGGAGATTCAACAACAAAAAAGAGATGATGTTGAAAAAAAACCTGATGGAAACAGTTGTGTTGTAGACAGAAAGAGCTTCCAGTATAGAATGAAGTGGGCAGAATGTTCTGGAAAAATTTATTTCATGGAATTAACATCATAAAATATCAAATACATGTAAATGTATTGGGAGGATATTATTATTAGCAGAGAATCTGAGGTTGACTGGACATTGAGTGAATGAAAAACTGAACAAACAGCAATAACAAAATTAGGTAATCATTACATCCAGAGAAAGCAAACATTTGTATAATAAAGAAGTAATGATAGCCAACTTCATAGTTCACCTATAAATATTTTTTACATATACATAATAAGGTAAACAGTGAATACTGATCTAGTATATAGAGAAATGGGAAGTGTTTGGGTGCTCGTGCGCGTGTGTGTGTGTGTGTGTGTGTGTGTTCACCCACGCACACTGTGGATGAGTGGTAGAAAAAAAGAATTAACTCTTCATCTTCCATGGTGGGAAGTCAATAGGTAACATCTAAAACTGAAAAAACTCTAGAAATAGTAATGTAAATATATTATTATTATTATAGAGATGGGAAAGAAAATGTTTGACTTTGGAATAGAATAGGAGCAAGGAGTTATAGCCAATCTTATAGAACTACTTGACTTTTTTAAACTTTGTGCTTTTAAAAAGAACAGGTAGCACAATAAATAAAAGGGCCAAATACTTAAGTACTTTACAAACTACTATAACCAAATTATCAATAAGCACATATGTTCCACTATATAAGTCATTCAGTGAAGTACAAGTTAAAACTATAATATAATTACTATACTGCCAGTACGGCTAAAATGAAAAAGGCAGGTAATAAGTAAGTATTGACAAAATTACGATGCAATTGGAATTCTCATTTATGGCTATTAGGAATATAAATGGGTATAACAACTTTGGGAAACTGGGCAGTATCTACTAAAACTACACCTAAGCATACCCGGCAATTCTATTCTTAGATATATAGGTATATAGAAATATATACATATGGTCACCCAAGGACATATACAACAATAGTTATTGTAGCAAAATAGCCCAAACTGGAAACAACCCATATGTCCAACAATGAAATGGATTAATACATTTTGGGATATCCACAAAATAAAATACTATTCCACAGTGAGAAATAACAAATTACAACTAATTCACAGCATGAATAAATCTTACGAATTTAATGTTGAACAAAAGGATCTGGACATAAAGAGGCCTTATAGTCTGATTCAATTTGTACAATATTTAAAAACAGGAAAACTAACCTGGGCTGTTGGAAACCAGGAGAGTGGTTCCTCTTGGTGTGCTTTTCTATATACATATTATATTTTCAAAAAGTTTGCTAACTTTTTGTGAGTTTTCCAGACCTGCTTTTCCCTCTTTCTGTACTCTTAGAATTATTTCAAGGCTTGAGAGCAGCCCTTAAGGAAAGGAGAGCAGAATGTGACATTTACTAATCCAAATTTTTACTAGATAATAATTCGCTAAAGGTTATAAGAGTTGAAGAGAGAAAGACAGAGTGACTTAAATTTAAAAGCATAAATTATTTATCAGGAATACTTCCAACAATGCAGATATTTAAGAACTTAGAAAACCAGAAACTGCCTATTTTGCCGTAGATGGACATCCCAATCTCAAACCAAACAAACAGCTGTGTGATTATTAACATGTTACCTAACTCTTTCAAGCCTCAGCTTCCTCACCTATAAAAGAGAATAATAAGGGCATAGATCCTATAATCCATTTAAGTACTACAATAGTGGCTTTCACAGACCCCTCTAAAAAATACCAGCTATTGATATACTGATAGACTGAAGAGTACAATAAGGTTCTCTGCTAAGATAACCAGCAATTTGGGGGCTAGTAACTATTAAAATATACAAATATAAGCATAGTGTTCCTGCCATTAGAATGTACTTATCTGACTTAAAAGTAAGTTTTCGTTGAGAAAAACAAAGATGACAGTGTTCAACCGGGGAAGAATCTATAGGTATATATGAAACTAATTTTAGATGACTATTCATACATTTCCTAATTGTTGGTACAGTAGATATCTGTGAACATCTCTTCAGAAATGTTATTTCCCTCTGGTTTTCTGAATTACATTTCTCTGGGGATGTGTTATGCCATACCTTAACATGTGGGGATTTTTAAGGATAAAACATAATTATTCATCCCCGTTGAAGAACGAGGCATCATTGAGAGGCACATGTTGCTTTCATTCTACTTCAAGTTCAAAGCTTGGAGCAATGCAACCGAATGATTCATATTAGAATGAACTTAGATAAGTGATTTAACCTATTTGAATATATTTCTTTGTGGGTAATATGGGAATTAAACTTACTTGACACTGTTTTGTTGAGATGCTCTAAAAACAAAATGTCTTTGAAAGTGTCTGTGACTGTAAAGAGCTATATAAACGGTAGCTATGATTGATAAAATTCTTCTCAAATAAAGAAGCTCTAGATAACAGTTTGTACCCTATGACTCTTTACTACCTACTAATTTATATTATCCACTGTTTGCTAATTAGCCTTTCTCTAATTTTTATGACAGTGTTGGGAGATACAGATTGAGAGGTTATATAACTTGATCAAGGTCACATGGTAAGTGGCAAAAAACGCCCAGCTCAAAAAGGCATACTGTGACCCCACTGCCCTAATGTAGAAATGCCCTGCGGCTACAGGTATTACAATGTCATCCTTCCGACACTTTCAATATAAAACCTCCATATTAATGATTTGGCCCAAGAAAAATGAACACCTCTGTAGAAGGAAGGCTGAAGGCAGTATGGCATACTGGAAAAAAAAGCACAGAATTTTAAATACCAGACAAGAATTTAAGTTCTAGTTGTCCCCCTGTTCTTAGCTTTGCAAACATAAGCTATTTCTTTAACCCCTTAGCCTCAATTTTCTCATCTGCAAAATCAGGATGATGATAGCAATATAATCCTCATTAAACTGTTACTAGATTTTTTAAAAGATAATATAGTACCTGGAAAAATGCACTAGACACTACAAAGATCTGTACTAATATAAAATATTACTATTATAGCAATCCCTTACAAGGAAGAGTGTATTAACTTAAGAATGATGAAGAAAGTCTCTCAGAACATCAATGCAGTGTAGATGGTATATAGGGTTACCATAGTAACACACTCAGAATTCAGAATTCAACTGAGAAAAAACACAGAAGATATGAGCTCTTGCAGTTGTCAAAACTTTTGTATTCAGCCTTGCTTTTTTGAGAAGAGTGGCAAAGGGAAGTTTTTAAAAGCCTGAGCTTTGGGGCACAAAGAGCTGTTCAAATCACAGCTCTGACAATTCCTAGTCCTATAATCTTGTGCATACTACCTTACCAGAACTTAATCTCAGTTTATCCAAAAAATTAGGATAATCATTGATTCATTCATTCAATAAATATTTCTTGAGTGCAAACTGAGTTCCAGGGACTGTTCCAAGAGCTGGGCTGTAGCAGCAAACACTGACAAAAAAATCTTTGCATTCATGGTGGGTGACCATCAAGTGGGAGGAACAGACAATACACAAGATAGATCAGTGATACATTTAGTGTCTTTAATGGTGAAAAGTGCAATAGAAAAAATGAACAGCAGGGAAATTAGGTGCTATTATCTGGGGCCAGGTTCAGTATTGCAATCTTAATGGAATGGTAGAAAATGTCTTACTAATAAGTAACATTTAAATAGAAACCTAAAAGCAGGTTAAGAAATGAATCCTAGATATATATGGAGGAAAAACATCCCCGAAAGAGAGAACACTAGGTATAAATGCCCTGAGGTATTGCTGATATGTTTGAAACATGGCCAGGGGAAGGGGTGTAGAAATACGTGGTGAAATTAGACAAGCAATGTGGGGTGAAGGATGTTGGTCAATGCTTACCTTCTGGATTATGAAGATTAAGTGACATACATCAATCCTGTAGCATGAAGTCTAGCTTAAATGAAGGTCTAGCCTAAACATTAAATAAGAGCTATGTTGTTTAAATGGTTCCTTCACCATTCTGACCCTAATTTTCAGAGACTAGGGAAGTATTGCTACTGTGAAAGACACTGGGAAAAATATACATATGAAAATAAATGCAAACATCTCCAAAAGGCTAATGCATGGAATTTATGGAGAACACACAAGTGAATGCAGTATTTCCACATAGCTGGAGACCAAGCATCCGGAAAAGTTTTAGGCTTGCCCTTCAGTGTTAGCATCATTTTACTGAAACAGAGTACCATAAGAATTTGCTGACAGTAAATTTAAAAGTGCTTAAAAGTGCAGTATGCAGTTCTTTAACCATTCCAATCAGATGGTCTGCTCCAAAAGAAACCGCTGGGCAATTTAAGAACCAGGAAAATACTGTATCTGGCCATTCTTATCTGATCAGTGCTATGAAAGGCCATAGCTTTGTCTATGGAAGGAAGTGGGGACTCGCTTATCTTCCTGAAATGAATATCTAGTTTATGAATATCAAGATTTTTTAAATAAGATTTTAATGCTTCTGTCATTCAGAACATGATATGCAAATCCAACATGCCCTCATTTATATATATAACACCTATATATATAATTAACACCTTGGAATGGGAAGAATGGCACCAGTAGGAAAGGAATAGAAGAAAAATAGTGCTTTGGTTTGGAGATACTCTGGGTTAATAATTATTACACAGATTCAGCAATACTTTGAAGGGGTTTTTTTTGGGGGGGGGGTGATTAGAAAGGGAAGTTAAGGGCCGGGCGCGGTGGCTCACGCCTGTAATCCCAGCACTTTGGGAGGCCGAGGCGGGCGGATCACAAGGTCAGGAGATCGAGACCACGGTGAAACCCCGTTTCTACTAAAAATACAAAAAACTAGCCGGGCGAGGTGGCGGGCGCCTGTAGTCCCAGCTACTCGGGAGGCTGAGGCAGGAGAATGGCGTAAACCCGGGAGGCGGAGCTTGCGGTGAGCCGAGATTGCGCCCCTGAACTCCAGCCTGGGCGACAGAGCGAGACTCCGTCTCAAAAAAAAAAAAAAAAAAAGAAAAAGAAAAGGAAGTTAAACAAATGTTGGTTGTGCTACAGGGATGGGTGGTAGGAAGAAACGGAAGAGAAAACAAGTAAACATGCAATTAAATGTAATACATTTTATGAAGGGAAAATCAAGTTGATATGGAGTGCACTGGAGGGAACCTAATCTTGAGCAAAGAGTCTGAAAAATATCTTGGAAGAAAAGCTTACAATCTATGTGAGAAAATAGGAAAAGACGGGACTGCGTATTATGGGAAGAAGAAGGAAACTAGAGAAAGAAAAACAAAGAGTTGCTTTGATAAAATTTTACAGTGTTTAGTGGAGGAGGAATATTGATTAAAAGTTAAAATGGAAAAGGTACTCAGAGCGAGTCATTGATGCTACTGTAAGAAGGTTGGTGTTTATAACGAAAGCACTGGAAACCATTTAAGTTTTTTCAGCAGGGAGACGTTTTGATTATAGTTATATTTTATAAGGATTATACTGGCTGCAATGCAGGAAGAACATTTTTGTGAGGGAGGAGTAAGACTGGGGATTTGAAGACTTGTCTTCTGAAATCATTTCAGGCAAAAAACAAATATGAGTGGTTTATACTAGGAGGTAGGATGGAGGAAAAAAAGAAAATGCACTTTAGTGATTGAATGGAAAAGTGAGGGAGAAGGAGACGTCAAGGATAACTCTGGCTACGTATGATCCAAAAATATCAGGAATGCAGGCACGTGATTGACAACAATATTTTTTTCATCCTTCCCAAGACGTATCATAACTATTGTGGCTTTGGAGACTAATACAAAACTAAAAGAGTTTCTTCTTGTTAAATTGTCTACTTTTTCAGTAAATGTTTCACGCAGTTCCTATGTGCTAGGTACTACCCTGGCCTCCAGAAATACAATGGCAAAGACAGAACCCCTGCCCTCCTGGAGTTTATATTCTGGCTAGGCAGTGAAGCCATGTGAAAAGTACTATTGTGTCAGAACCCCTGCCCTCCTGGAGTTGATATTCTGGTTGGGCAGTGAAGCCATATGAAAAGTACTATTGTGTCAGAGAGTGATAAAGGCTCCGAAGAACAATAACACAGCAATGGGGAGGAGGAAATGTATTATTTTAGATAGGGGTCAGGACCTGTCTGAGGAGGTAATGTTTGTGCAGAAACCTTTTTCACAGGAGGGAGGTGACAGTGAAAATATCTGAGGGAAGAACATTCCAAGCAAACAAAGCAGTAAGGAAAATACGGTGTGAGTTGGTTGAAGGTAAATAAATTAAAAAATTATAATAAAATAAAATAATTTTTAAAAAGTAAGAAAAACGTAACTGACATATTCTAGAAAAATCAAAAAGACAATTATGGCCAGAGAAAGAGGATAAAAAGTGAGAGAGAGCATATTGAATGGTGAGGACAAACAAATTTCATAGGTAGGTGGGCCCAGAGTAACTAGAGCCTTATAGGCCATGGTAATAATTGTGACTTTTATGCAGTGAAAATGGGGAGCTATAAAGGATGTGAAGCAGAGGAATGACAAGATATAACTTAGGTTTCAATAATGTCCCTTTGGCTACTATGTTAAAAGGAGACTATAGGTGCATAACAGTGGAAGGAAGATGAGTTAGGAGATTTTTTGCCATCATCTAGATTAGAGATTATGACGTAAAAAGCAATGTAAAAGGGTGACAGCAGTGGAGATCATACGAAGTTGGGATTTAAGATATATTTTAAAAGCTAAGCCAAAGGTTTCGAATATGCAGTGCAAAATAAAGAAATCACGGATGATTTCAAGACCTCAGCCCAGAGAATGTGAAAGATTATAGTTTGCCATCAAATGTAATGAAAGAAGACTTGGAAGAAGCAGTATGAGTCTGTGGCCATACCACCCTTAACATGCCCAATCTTGTCTGATCTTGAGAACCCAAGGGTCGGGCCTGGTTGGTACTGGCTAGTTAGTAATACGGGGTATTGTAGAATTTTTTTTTAAAAAAAAAAGCAATTTGAGGGGGGAAAATCAGGACTATTTTGGATTATTGGAAACAATAACTAATTTTTCTATTATTTTTATTAATATCATGCTTATGATCAATATGTAAATCTGTATGTGTGTAATAGGCAAAGAGAGTACTCCAAACAAAAGCTCAGAGGTTTGAAAAATTAAGGTGCATTTCAGTGACTTGAAGTAGTTTAGAATGGGCTGCAGCTTAAGATTTCTTTAAAGAGGAGGGGCGCGGTGGCTCATTCCCCCAGCACTTTGGGAGGCCGAGGTGTGCGGATCATGAGGTCAGGAGATCAAGACCATCCTGGCTAACACGGCAAAACCCTTTCTCTACTAAAAAAATACAAAAAAAAAAAAAAAAAAGAAAATTAGCCGGGCCTGGTGGTGGGCGCCTGTAGTCCCAGCTACCCCGGAGACTGAGGCAGGCGAATGGCGTGAACCCGGGAGGCGGAGCTTGCAGTGAGCCAAGATCACGCCACTGCACTCCAGCCTGGGCGACAGAGTGAGACTCCGTCTCAAAAATAATAATAATAATAAAATAAATAAATAAGATTTCTTTAAGGAGAAGTAGGAGATAAAGCTGGAGAGGGAGGAAGAGGCCCAATTATGGAAGTCTTTAGATTTTATGCTATAGTTGGACTTTATCTTTTAAGCACTGAGGAGGTACTGAAGTGTTTTTCTTAGTAAGATGTTCTTTAATCTTTCCGGATCTCCCCTCATGGACTTAATCTCTCTATTTTTTTTTTAACTTTTCATAAGTGTCTTTAATAAAGCTAATATTATAAAATATTTTATAATAACATTATTGCATGAATTACTTTTTAATATATTTGTTTTGTCAGTCAATAAAATACTTATATTTTGACATTTATAACAAATATCACAGCAAGTCATATTAAATGAAGCTTTTAAATGGTTTGAATTTCATTTAATAATTGAAAAATTCACCAAACCTAGCATAATTATAATATATGAAAATTTATAGGTTTCTTCGTAGACCAACACAATGATTATACATTTTTTCCTCTAGAATGAGAGTCATTGGTATAATAGTATAGATATTTATGTATGTTTTCTTGTATTTTTCATGAGATAATTACATTTACTATATAACTTAATGACAATTTGTTTTGTGAAAATTTTGGATATACATCTATAGGAAAATAATTTTTAAACTAATTAATTTGAAAATATTCAATATTTAAACATCTAGATTCAGTTGTGCGGACATTTTCTTTCCTTCTCCTTTCCTCCCCATTCTTTCTTTCTTACTTCTTTGCTTGCTTTTTTTTTTTTTTTTAATTTATTATACTTTAAGTTCTAGGGTACATGTGCATAACGTGCAGGTTTGTTACATATGTATACTTGTGCCATGTTGGTGTGCTGCACCCATCAACTCGTCATTTACATCAGGTATAACTCCCAATGCAATCCCTCCCCCCTCCCCCCTCCCATGACTTAATCTCTTTAGCTAAAATTGCTGCCACCCATAGATAACTTCAAGGTCTCTGTTAAACTGGAAAATGCTTTAAAACCACATTAGCTCAAAAAACCAAAAACTGCTTATCATTTCAGACACTACCATAATAAATGCATAGATCTTGCTGTGTGATTAATCAATTCATCATAATTCGTATCTAAGTGAATGTTTTCAGGAACTACTTTTTCTGATTATTCAGTGAGTCCTACTAGGAGCAAATGATGCAAATCCTAAGAGTTCTATTCCTTCTGAGTTAGGCTATTGGCTTCAATTTGCCTTTTTCCATATTATTTAGTGTACTGCATATTCTTGGATACAAAGACTTATGGCTAGTAACTAGGTAAAGTTTGTAACTTCTGGGCTCCAGTTGCTCACAGTTTCACAGAAAGCTAGATTTCCTTCCTATTTATCCTTTGTGTTTAAAGTTACAGTGGTGTTTGTATTTCCCAGGATACAGGATTAAAAATGAGGATATGAACCAAACTCTTGGCTTTCACAGGTCAGTAGTGTGTGCTTGCTTGGTGAGAAGCAAGATCTGCTTGTCATCTAGTCAAGAATTATTTTCTGCATTACTAAATAGACAAAGTAATCCCTAACAGCCTTTATTTATTTGACAGAGAATGCCAATCTGTTTAAAAGATTGGCTCCCTTCGTTAATGGTAAAGTTACAAAGGGCCCTATAGAAAGGTGGACTGACAAAACTATTAGAAATAGACAAAAATTTCTATTCTATTCTTGTTAATGACTTTTCTTCCCCATTCTTGATATAATATACTTTAATTTAGGTGTCTTTTCAATAAGGTTTGAATTAGAGTTATTACAACTTCAGATCTATAAAATGAAAAGACTGGATCATGTGAAATTGAGGGTCCTTGTCTATACTCATTCATTTATCAAATGTTTATTGAATTCAAATGTAATGTAACAAGATATAAAAATCTTGATTTTTCCTATGCCACAGTTTTGATAGACAATAATGTAATAGTTGTTAAGGACTTCTAAGTCCCAAAGTTGGGTGCTAAACTATGTTTACAACACTTGTAAAAATCAGTTGTGCCTGCATTAATCATTAGTCACCTTCCACATATTTGGATGATTACTCCAATTTTACATGGAAAAGCTGAGGTTGTCCCTATTCACATGGCTGATGAGTAGTGGAATCTGAGAATAGAATCCAGGTTTCCTGATGCCAAATTGAGAATTAGAATTAGTTTGCCTTTCTTCAATTTGAGGAATCAATGAAGAACTAAGAAAATATTTGTAGACGGATAAGTGGGGTAGCCTTTTGAATGAGATCTCAACTCCTCCTATGTACAGAGTCACCCATGCTATCAATAATACAGTGAGAACTTAGTGTTAAATCTTCAATTTTAACTCCAAGAGATGAGAAGTAAACAATAGCAAAAAAAAAAAAAAAAAATTCCCTTCCAAGGACCATACCCAGGTTAAACATGCCACTATTCCAGGTGCTGAACTAGCTCACTCTTTCCCCAGAGCAGAACTCTATTGCATAAATTAATTTTTGTTAGCTTGATAAGACGTTACATAAAATGTTTGTGGGAACAGAGAGAATATGAGCTGGAAAGATGATACAAGTAAAATCACTTTACACTTGAATTCTACAGTGAGAGGCTGTAAGAACTAATAGAAGAACGAGAGAGACTTCAGTAGCAAAAGATAAATATAAGACATGGCTTTACTGTTTACCTGCTGAGTATCCTCGGGCAAGCAGCCTATTATTTCTGAGTCTCAATTTTATCCCCTGGTTAATTAAAGTTATCAGTAGCTACAATTTCTAGACACTGACTGTGTTCCAGGTTTTCTACTAGGTGTTTTAAGTACAATATCTCATTTAATCTCACAATAAAATTATGTAGTCAGTAATATCAACATCTGTTTTCTTTTTTGGGTGGCAAACTGACACTTAGGAACGTTAAATATATCTGATCCAGTGTTACAGAGCCGGGTAAATAGTGGCAGCTTAATTAAAACTAAGCTATTGTGACTTCTGATATTGTGATTTTCCCCCCTTTTTTGTTTACTCTTTTCCTGCCTTAGGCACAAAAATGTTGAAAGGAATATGTAAAACAATGCACATGATCAAATAAGATATTACGGCTCATTACTCACAGGAAAACATAATTTATTTTACCTCCTGTATAATCTGTTAGGTTTAACTGCCCTTGGGCACAGACAAAATGATCAAGAGGTAGCAGATTACAAAGCAAAGTGTATGAAATTTGGATTCATACAAAGTGTATGTAATACATGGGTTAGAATCCCAACCTGACTGCTTACTTGCTGAATGACACTTACACATGTCCTCATATATGTCCAAAAGGATAAAAGTAACTCCCTCACAGGAAATAATAAATGCAAAAGTTTGGGGTTCACAATAGATGTACAGTAGATTAATGTAAATTTCACTTCACAGAGGCAGATTTAGTATCAAAACTCAGACCTCTGATCATCAATACAGTACTCTTTTCAGTATACCAGACAGCATCTTTATTTTCTCATTCAAATTCTTATTTGTGAAAAAAAGACATGGATGTTTCCAGTTAACTGAAATGACTTGAAAATGTGCTCTTTGTCTGGACAATGAGGCTAAAAATTGCTGGAGATATTTTTCCATAGGTCTGCAACCTGGAAAAATGAAAATCTTCACAGGATCAACGACAGGGTTGTGAAATAGCTCCAACTGGCTCTAAGAATTGCATGTCAACCCCATTTTTTATCCAACGGAAGTATGCCAGATGTTTAGCAGAGATGTCATTCAAGAAGGAAGAAAAACGTTGAGTGGGTAGAACTGAAGAGATGAAAGGGGTACTGAACAGGGCAAGACTTCTCAGCTGTTCTAAACATGATCACATTCTCTCAGTCTTAGCAGGTTTAAGCTCCTCTCATCTTCTAGTTTGATGTCTCCTCTGCCATTCTTAATTTCTGGAAACATCCAGGACAGGAAGTTCTTCAAACCATATTCGCATCTACCTGACTTTAATAGAATTTTAAAAAAGCATTTGCAACCCTCCTTTTACTAGTGGGTTCAACTAGATGGGCAATGCAGAGAAACCTCAAATCATCATATTTCTCTTTTTTAATGATGTCATAGAAACCCCGCTTACTCCTTTCTGAGCATCAGGCACAAGAAAAGAAGCAACATTGATGATAGAAGTTGCCATTTACTGAGCAAGTATCATGTGCCAGACAACCTGAGAAAGCTCAAATTGAGAAAAGTTAAATAATTCTCCGGTCTGCTAGGGATGTAAATATGTACTTTTGCATTCATTCTCCCCCCAGATGCCCTTGTCACGGTCCTGTGATAACTGGAGAGGAAATGGAAGAAATATTTTATTCTCTGTTATGGGAAGGGAGTAAGTATTTACCTTCTTAAAAATTCTTAAAATCTCCCCCAGTAACAGGGATGGGTAAAGCAATTATCAATAGATGGATGCTGATAGGGATCTCTCAAAATACAGGCAAGATTTAAAATATGAAAGAGCACAGAAGTCGTTGTTTCTGATCATTCTTTTTACCTGGTAAATTAACAATATACCTCAGGCAAACTATTACTCTCTGTCTACATATCTGCAAGTCCATGGGGCACAGAAAAGATAGTAGAATAAATTTTTCTGCAAAAAATTTTCCTTTAGAAAAGGTTAAAAAAATCCTAAGTAACTGAGAAAAATTTTGACTGTTATGTTCTCTTTAAGTTTTTAAAAATCATTTGTTATTATAAACATAATTTAAATGTATTATTTTAAAAATTAGAAAATTGGAAACATATAAGCAAAACAGGAAAATAATAACCACTCAAAATTATATTATAAATGAACAAAGCTATTCAAAGTCGTTTGCTTTTTACTGATATCCCTAAATATTCTTGATCAGATACTTACTATATTTCAAAAACACTTGGATAGTGTGAGAGGTTCAAAGCTTATGAGAGTTTATTTAAAAATAGTTACAGTAAATGAACCTATTTCTGAACAAATGTGGAGGAAAACGTCAAGGTCTGCTATTTTTATAACATCAGCACATTTTTTCCGATTATTTTATACTAGACTGTGTTCTAGCCTACACCTTGGGTAGTCGTGTCCAGTTCTCACAGTCTGATTCACAAATCCCTGGTTATAGATACCTGATATCTATACAACTGTATTTAAAGACTCTAAAATCATATAATATATAATGGGGAAATGTGGTATAATTGGCAGGCTTGTCTGTACCACTATAAATAAGTAACTTGATTTACAACCCAGTCCAATTTCCTACCAAAAAATAATGATTAATTGAGTGGCTTTGTAATACAGAAAGCATTTCAGCACAAATTCTCCTTAAAATGTACAAGTGTTGGCTGGGTACACTTTGGGAGGCTGAGGCAGGTGGATCTCATTAGGCCAGGAGTTTGAGACCTGCCTGGTCAACATGGCAAAACCCCATCTCTACTAAAAATATAAAAATTAGCCAGGTGTGGTGGAGAACATCTGTAATCCCAGCTACTTGGGAGGCTGAGGCACAAGAATCGCTTGAACCCGGGAGGCGGAGGACGCAGTGAGCCAAGGTCGCACCACAGCACTCCAGCCAGGGTGATGGAGTGAGATTGCATCTCAGAAAAAAAAAAACAAAGATGTTACAAGTGTGTGTGGTGTGTGCATCTAAGTCTTATACTATAACATGAATTCTTTTATTGTTACATACATTTAAATTTTTCTTCTAAGAAAGAGGATTGGTATACTATCTTCCTTTAGGAGAACACAAGGTTTGGAGTCACATGTTCCTAGGGTGGAGTCGGAGCATCATGTTTATTCCACCATTGAGAGAGGGCGAACACAGAGCAGGCTGAGTTTCCACACCAACCTGGTTCCTAAGACTACAAGAAGGTGTGCCTCTCATAGCACATGATGGATATCAGCCAGTCTCTAGCTCTTGAATGGGTAAGCATTTTCTAATCACAGGAAACCCTGAGTACTTCTAAAAATGTTCAGGAGATGATTAAAAGTGTTTTTCTTGTCAAAAAATGCTTATAATTTTCATATTATCAAATAACACTGAGCCATTATTACCTATAAAATATATATATACACATATATATGCATATTTTTTAAAAGAGACTTTTAAAAAGGCTACATCTAGACCACGAGTTCTTAATGGGATGAGATTTTGTCTCCCAGGGGATATTTGGCAATGTCTGGAGACTTTTTCTTTAATCTTACTAGAGACTTTTTTAAAGTTTTACTTAATTTTGAATATTCTCACCACAAAGAAATGACAAGTGTTTAAGGTGATAGGTATGAAAACATTTTTGATGGTCACAACTGGAGGTGTACTACTAATTACATTTCATGAATAAAATCCAGGGATGACGCTAAACATCCTACAATGCATAAGATAGCCCTCCACAACAAAGAATTATCTGTTCTAAAATGTCAATAGTGTCTTCTAGGTTAAGAAATCCTGATCTATGACATTACAATCAGATACCACAGAAATACAAAAGATCCGCACAGGCTATTATGAACACCACTACACACACAAACTAGAAAATCTAGAGGAAATGGATGAATTCCTGGAAACACATCTCCCAATACTGAATCAGAGAGAAATTGAAATGCTGAATAGACCAATATCAAGTTCCAAAACTGAATTTATAATAAAATCCTACCATGCAAAAATGTCCTGGACCAGATGGATTCACAGTCAAATTCTACCAGACATACAAAGAGCTGACCAATTCTATTAAAACTATTCCAAAAAAATCAAAGAAAGGGACTCTTCCCTAACTCATTGTACAAAGACAGCATCACCCTAATAGCAAAACCTGACAAAGGTACAATGAAAAAACAAAACTAAAGGCCAATGTGCCTGATGAACATAGATGTAAAAATTCTCAACAAAGTATTAGCAAACTGTATTCAATGGGATATGAAAAAGTCAACTCACCATGATCAAATAAGCTTCATTCCTGGGATGCGAAGTTGGTTCAACATATACAAATCAATAAATGTTATTCACTACATAAACAGAATTAAAACTGAAAACCATATGATTATCTCCATAGATGCAGAAAATGCTTTTGATAAAATCCAATATCTCTTCATGATGAAAACTCTCAACAGACTAGCCATTGTAGGAACACACCTCCAAATAATAGGATCCATCTATGACAAACCCACAGCCAACATCATACTGAATGGGTAAAAACTGGAAGCATTCCCCTTGAGAACTGGAACAAGACAAAGATGTTCACTCTCACCACTCCCAGTCAACATGGTACTGGAGGTGCTAACCAGAGCAATATGACAAGAGGAAGAAATAAAAGACAGCCTATTAGGAAAAGAAAAAGTCAAACTGTCTCTCTCCATGCACAATATAATCCTATATCTAGAAAGCCCTAAAGACTGCCAAAAAGCTCCTGGAACTGGTAAATGACTTCAGTAAAGTTTCAGGATAGAAAATCAATGTACAAAAATTAGTAGCATTTCTATACACCAATAACTTTCAAACTGACAGCCAAATCAAGAATGCAATTCCATTCACAATAGTCACACAAAAATATACCTCAAAATATATCTAACCAAGGAGGTGAAATACTTCTACAAGGAGAACTACAAAGCACTACTATAATAAATCATAGATGGCACAAACAAATGAGAAAACATTCCATGCTCATGGATTGGAAGAATCAATATCATTAAAATGGCCATACTGCCCAAAGCAACCTACAAAATTCAATGTTTTTCCTATCAAACTACCGATGTAATTTGTCACTGAACTAGAAAAAACCATTCTAAAATTCATTTGGAACCAAAACAAAAAGACTGCATAGCCAAAGCAATGCTAAGCATAAGAAACAAAGCTAGAGGCATCACACACTACCTGACATCAAACTATATTATATGGCTACAATAACCAAAACAGCATGGTACTTGTAAAAAAAAGACAAAGAGACCAATGGAACAGAACAGAGAACCCAGAAATAAAGCTGCACACCCACAGCCATCTGATCTTCAATAAAGCTGACAAAAATAAGCAGTGGGAAAAAGACTCCCTATTCAATAAATGGTGCTGAGATAGCTGGCTAGCCATATGCACAAGAATAAAACTGGACTCCTGCCTTTCACCATATACAAAAATTTAACTCAAGATGGATTAAAGAATTAAATATAAGACCTCAAACTATAGAATCCTATAAAAAATCTGGAAAACACCACTATGGCCATCAGCCTCAGGAAATAATTTATGCCTAACTCTTCATAAGCAACTGCGACGAAAACAAAAATTGACAACTAGGTCTTAATTCAACCAAAGAGCTTCTGTACAGCAAAATAAACTATCAACAGAGTAAGCAGACAACCTACAGAATGGGAGAAAATCTTCACAAACTATGCATCCAACAAAGGTCTAATATTCAGAATATATAAGGAACATAAGCAATTCAACAAGCAAAAACAAATAACCCCATTAAAAAACTGGCAAAAGACAAGAACAAACACTTCTCACAAGATGACAGACATACAAGCAGCCAACAAACATATAAAGCAATTCTCATTACTAATCACTGGAGAAATGAAAATCAAAACCACAGTAAAATACCATCTCACACCAGTCAGAATGGCTATTATTAAAAAGTCAAAAAACAACAGATGCTGGTGAGGCTGCACAGAAAAGGGAACACTTATACATTGTTGGTGGGAATGTAAATCAGTTTAGCTACTGTGTAAAGCAGTTTAGAGATATCTCAAAGAACTCAGAATATCATTTGACCCAGAAATCCCATTACTGGATATATACCCAAAATAAAACAAATCTTTCTACCAAAAAGACACACGCACTCACATGTTCATTGCAGCACTATTCACTGTAGACATTCACAAATACATAGAATCAATCTAAGTGCTCAATAGTGGAGTGGATAAAGAAAATATGGTACATATACACCATGGAATACTAAACAGTAATAAAAAGAATGAAATCATGTCCTTTGCAGAAACATGGATGAAATTGGAAGCCATTATTCTAAGTGAATTAACACAGGAACAGAAAACCAAGCACCTCATGTTCTGACTAATAAGTGGGAGCGAAACATTAGGTAAATGTGGACATAAAGATGGCAGTGATAGAAACTGGGAACTACTAGAGTGGGAAAGGAGAAGGGGCAAGGGCTGAAAAACTACTGAGTACTGTTCTCAGTACCTAAGTGACAGGATTACTCATCCTATATCTAGGATTTTATTGCATCATGCAATATACACAGGTAAGAAACCTGTTCATGTAACTCCTGAATCTAAAATAAAAGTTGAAAAAAGGATTAAGAACAGACATTAGGATCCACCTACATTCACATTCATAAACTCCTGCCTTCTTCCTTCTTCTCTGTTTGGATGTGCAAGTCCACACCTGCATGTGCACACACAGGCGCCTGTACACACACACACACACACACACACACACACACACAGAGTCAGTTCCACACAGTCTGGTAACTGAATCCCATTCTGTGGCTGTTCAACGTCAGATAAGTAAGCAATACATCCTGTTCCATGATCAAAAGTATAAGCTGTAGGGAGTCAAAGACTAAAACCAGAAAATTTCAAGGGAAGTTTGAGAGGTATGGAAAAGGTTCCAAAACAAGGAGTTTAAAATCAGAGCCAAGGTTTGTGAATAAATAACAGGGTTCGCGGTGTGGCGGTTTTAAAATATGCCCACAAATACTTTGACAATCCTTTTTTTTTTTTAAGAGGTGGTGCCTAATTCCTCTCCCCCTTGATTGTGGGCTGGAATGAGTCTCCTATAAGGAATAGAATATGGCCAACGTGAAAACTCGATCAACATTTGATCAAGTCACAAAAAGCATTATAGCTTCCTCCTTGCTTTCACTCTCTTTCTCATCACTTGACGTGGAGGATTCCAGTGGTCATGTCATAAGGCCACTCACATAGACTGTAGAGAGGCCCACAAAATGAGAAACTGAGGCCTCCTGCCAATCGCCACAAGAGTGAGCCATCTTGGAAACAAACTCCCCAACCTTCAGACAATTACTGGCCCAGTCAACATCTTGACTGCAATCTCATAAAAGTCCCTGAGCTAGAACCACTCAGCTAAGCTGCTCTCAAATTTCAAACCACAGAAACTATGAGATAATAAACATTTGTTATTTTAAGCCACTAAAATAAATGGAAATCCTGATCTAGACATAGCTCCATATTTCGTATTTAATCGATCCTTCTTGTTGCTTGCAAATTTGCAAATGAAAATACCAAATAGAAAACTTAGTCTCACATACTTCTTAGAGGGTGATTTTTTGCTATTTTGTGGCAGTTAACATATATTTGGATTTAGTGTAGCTCTTTGATTTTACATGTGAAAATTCTCTAGGAGGACTTTGTGTTGTTTCATGCTGCTTTGTGGGTGTCTACATTACATCAGTGTGGTACTCTGTCCTTTAGTTCTTAGCCAGGTTGAGAAGAGAGCATTTACCAGCAGCCCTTTTCCATCCTACGAGTGGAAAAACTACTACTCTTACTGATTCTTCACTCATCTTTCTCTTTACACATCTCCATGCTAATTGTAAAACTAAATCAAACTAAGCACACAGAGAAGGAAGTTGAAGGGTAGGAGAAGAACTAGAATTATACGTTGTTTAGAAACCAAAGGAGGCAAAATGTTTGCTCAAGGGGGGTTATGAAAAGTTTAAGGTTACCGAAATGTCATCAATGGAAAGTAAATGAAGAGTTGTTCATCTGTGTGTTACATACCAAACACAAGTGGGAATATTAACATCAGATAGGAATTTTCTTTAACAAATTATTTAAATGATTTTACTAAGTGTACTTGAATTTCGAAAGGCTGAATATTGCAAGCAATGAATAAAACCAATAACTAGGGGGATAAAAGAACATGCTTAAGACTAAACATAAGTGGATTCTATATAGCTCAAATGGGACCATTTACTTAGTCTTAAAATTAAAATAAATCACATGAAAGATTTAGTGTAATCATGCCACAAGACATTCACAATTCATTTGCATTTTTCCTTTGGCACTATGAGTCTCAAAGCATCTAGCACGACTATTCGAAGGCAAATAGACTTATTTAATGTTTATTGCTAATGATCAACATGACAAAATAACTCAGACAAGATAATGGCTCAGATTTTCTGTGTTAAGCCCATAATTTATTTAGATCCCTTGCGCACAATTGACTGATAAATATGTACTTTATTCATTCCATGAAAAATCTGATAGAATTTGAGTATTGGCCAATATTAAGTGGAATGACTTTGCTACAGATGAAGTATAGCATTAAATGCAGAGAAACCTTGTTTTATTTTATTGTATTTTTTTCCCCTTTATGATGGTCGTGCAAGAGTTCAAGAATACATAATTCTCCATGTCAACTTTAATATTTACATAGGGACCCATGCTTGCCTATCTCTGTCTAAATTTTTTCCTGGTCTTGATTTTCTCCTTTATATTTTTCTGACTCCACATGACGAACCAGACTGTAAGCACTGATGCAATCACCCACTTACTGAGCAGAGAAAAGGACAAAGGACAAATCGAGAAGGCATGAGACACCATAATCAGTTCTTCCTGGTCTGCCACTGATTACAGGCCCTGGTCTAAGGTAATGTTTCCCTCCAGTTATTTGTAATGTAAGAAAATAAGAATGTTACAGTAGTTGCTAGTTGCTATGGTTAAATATCCTGAGGTGCTTGGTGAAAATGCAGATTCGTGAAACCACCCCCTGATATTCCATCTAGTTTGGAGAGGTGGCCCAAGAATATACATTTTAATAAAAAATCCATGTAGTATCCTTGAAAAACCCATGCAAGGTTTGATAACATAGGCTTTGTGGGATACAACTATGTTTTATTCTCAGTGCTAATAATTGCATAAGTTACTTACACTAGCTAAACTTTAGTTTGATTACATATAAGAGTAGTAATATCTACCTCCTTCAATCTTAAAATATTAATTTAAAAATCCTAACAATTATTGCATAATAAATGGCATATCATTAGTAGTAGTATCCATGATTATTGACATTATCATTATCACCATTCTGTCCCCATTAATTCTGTGTATTCGGTTTAGGGAATACAGCAGTTCTACAGGAAGCAGTAAGAAATCTTTTTTTTCTTTTTCATTTTAAAAAACCTACTTAAAATTAAATGTAGTGCAGTAAAGACATGTGTCCTAAGTTACCCTTAAGTTTCTTAGCTTTTAGCAAGAATTCTTTAGCTCTATGTGGTAATTCTCTTGGGCTGCTCAAAGGTAGTACATGGCTCTTTCATATTTTTTTAATAAAAAACAATTATTTGATAAATTTTTTATTTGTTGATAATGTCAGAAAATACAGAAACAGTGGTGCAAATATTGTCCACTGATTTCCTTATTGAACAATTTTAGTTACCTTTTGACATGCATTTAAAAGGATTAGGCTGCCTCATAAATATACAGGCAGTGCAATGTAATAGGTTGGTCAGGGTGAGATATAATAAATGTGCACATTTAAAAAATGTTATCTAAATTCAGAAGCTTCTAAACATGAAGGAAAGGAAACAAAAGGTTTGCTTATATCTCTGGCACCAGACAAAGACACCTCCCCATTCATGTAATAATAAGGATAATAAATACGACATCCTATTTCCATTTTTCTATGCTATGATATGAAAAGCAGTAAGTGTGACATTCCAGAGTCAGAAAAAAAACACAACGCAGTGATTTTACCCTAACAAAACACATGGAAAAACAAACTAAAATATTACTTTTACGTGTCATAATCCCCTTGTTTGTACTGACACATACATTGGCACTGAACATCAAATTTCACTTGTACACAAATAGGAGGACTTCTCCAATCAATAAGAGAGTTGGATTTTGCCAAATAGTGCCAAATGTAAACACAACATTTATTGCAAATAGAAAGTTGCACATAATGTAATCTTACTTAAACTAATTGGCTTATATTATCAGATCTATGAATGATAATGTTCTTAATAAACCAATATTAGAATAAAATCTCAAGCACACCAATAAACCTGCTGTTGGAGTTATTTAATGTGGTTTTACACAAGGAGCATGTGCTGCTAATTTAGATTCCGTTGACACAGCAGATTGTTATAATTCTAATAACTGTGTGTGATGCTACCCAATAGATGATAAGTGAGGCAGGTCAGTTCATCAGGCTTTATCTCTAATTAGTACTAAAAACGCACGCTGAGCTATAGCAGAGAAAAGACTTGACCTTGCTAAATTACACGCGCCGGAGGGAAGGCAAATGAAGCTCTATTTTCAGAGAGAGGTAGTCTTTTACACAACAATGGAAAGGTACCCACTTTGGGAGAGCCACATCCACCATCACAATACAATGTATCAAGTCAATCCACAGTATTATTCCTAAAGAAAGAGCTGTTATTCTTTCTGAATTAATCTTTCTACCAATCTTTCTCTCTATCCCCCATAAAAAAAGCTAGATTACCTTTCTCGCAGTGACTTCCTGTGAATCCAGATGGACAGACACATTTGTTAGGAGCCACACACGTCCCACCGTATCTGCAGCCCTCTTCACAGAAAGCTGTTGCAAGAGAACAAAGTATTTATCTTAGATAAAATGCAATAAATAAATTCATGGTAAACAGCAGCAGCATTGACGCAATTCTTTCTTTGTTGCATAGGGAATACACTGTACATCTGTATTGATACACTAGTATTACCATTTATACTCTGGAGTATAACTCCATTAACTCTTACTCTCATTTATACATTTGAAATCAAATAGTATAGATTGAGTAACTAGGAAGGGTAAGGTCAGGATGAAGGTGAAGACCTTTTTAATGTTCGTCATTTTGTAATCTAATCTTTTTCATTAAACATCTCTTATGACAATAAAAACGTTTATGTTCTTTAAAAAAGATTTCTGATAGTCGATATAGTTTAATATTTATAATATAAATGTAACTAATTATTTACATTTGAGTATGTAGGCTGTTTCCAATATTTTGGTAACAAAAACAATGCCTTGTCCTGATAGCTAAAATGCTCAGCACAACCTAAATTATTCCTTTATGAAAAATGCCTCATTGTGGAAATGCTGGTCCCAAGGGTATAGATTTTTAGGTTTTCTTGATAAGCACTGCAAAGCTATTCTTACTCCTTCCCAGTGATATCCTGTAAGCCTTCCCAGAACAGGTTAGTTCCCCTTAGTACATACTTGCATAGCATCAAATAGCTCCATGAACTTCTCCATTGCAATAGTAAATACGATTGTATATTTACATATAATTTATTACCATCTCCTGCTTTATCAACTGAACTGCAAGACCCATAAGAATAAGTAGCATAGTTGTTTTTACTCACCACTGTATTGTAGCCTCAGTATCTAATCACATAGTAGATGCTCAAAACAGATTTGTTAAATGAATTAATCTACATTCTACAGGTTGTTCTGATAATAAAACTCTCACTCGAACAATTCTGCAACTCTTTCATTCAATTAATTTAATATCAAACCTTGCTGGATAACCAAGAATTTAGTGTACTAAATGTGCAAAATTTCTCATTAATGAAGATGATTGTACCTGTTAACCCTGAGTTTATTTTATTCACAAGAAAGATAGGTGAGCAAGTGTTTTAAATTTTAATTGTAGTTTGAAAATGACATCCTAGAAAAATGTCATGGTTATATTTTGCCATGATCACTCAAAATTAGTATGAGTTTAACTTCAAAAGCCACATGATGTGTTCAGAAAGTTGAACACTATTCCAAATACGTAGAACTCCTCACAATATTGTTGTTTTTCACATCATTTAATATCCCTTGAATGATTTAACATTTCATAGCTTCAGCAATTAATTTCATCTTCCTTTGCCTCTGCCAAAGGACAATGTGTACCTTAGAATTCAAATATCATTTCCTATTTCTAGCATCTTAGAACATTTCCTATTTCTAGCACCTTAGAACAATTCTAAAAAATTAGACAGTACCTGCCATGGTAAGTTCATCCAAAAAACCAAAATATATAAAATATACATGATGTATGCAAAATCTCTTGTCCCAAAAATTACACCTTGTGGGCTCTGGTGACTGACATTTCAAAGAACAGTAAAGCGTTTTTGCAAGCTAAAAATAACAGATGGAAAGCCAGTAAGAAAAAGTTTTAAGTAGCACCAAAAGAAGGCAGGGGCTTGAAAAGAGAAGGCCCAGCTTGGGTTTCTTTAGTGCAGAGTTGAAACAGCACTTCATCTAAGTTTTGCAGACCTGGTTAGGAGACTTGATGCTGCTTCATGGTAGGTATACGCGTTTGATTTACTCGGTCCTTAAGTAGAAATGATGATACAGTGGAAGGTTTTATGAGGAGAGCACGAGATGTTTGTGATGTTCTAAGGATGTGCAGATATTAGAATAAACAGAGTAGTATGATGATTAAATGAGTTAACATTTATAAAGAACTTAAAATGGTGTTTGGCACAGAGCGTTACATAAGTGCCCTGTTAAATAAAATTAACTGATAACAGAATTGTTATGACTGTGAAACACAGACCAGGAACAAACTGTCTAATATCCAGACAATATAAACCCGATATTAAAATACAATCTAATCATCATCATACAAGGCGTTGAGCTTCACCAAGATGGGCTCAAGGCATCCCTTTTTATTTATGCTTGATTTGCTTCCTTTAATAAGGGTAGTTTTTGTTCTTATCATGGAGGTATCTGATAGGTATATTGTTCTTATTACAGAAATGGTGAATTTGTGCCCTAAGGCTGCATAGGTAGAAAGTAGCAGAGACAAGATTCAAGTAAACACATCTTTGCCTTCGAAATCTTACCCCTTCTTTATTTGTTACAATGTGGGTTAATCTACAATCCAGTGTTCACAAAGGCAGGTTTATTGTATTTTTGAAATAGTTCCATAAGGGCTGAGGGAACTGACTAAAAATTAAAAGGAAAAAAAAATTGCCTAAATTGCACATATTGCATTAAAGGATGGGGATGAAGAGCTATTCAAGTTCATGTATCTATTATCTAATTTCTGTTTTTGCCTGAGACTCATTACATTTCTCCCAATCTAGGCACACATTATTTTCAATGTGATTTATCTGAAATAACCAAGAAAACCATTCCCTAGCTGAACCTTAGACAATATACCAACGTAATTTCAACACAGAGCAAATAAAGAAGGGATATGTCATCAAAAACATAAACTATTTTGTGGAAATTAAGATCAATTCAAGCTTTATTTGAATATCTAATAAAATATCAGAATATACTGATGTATCTTAGTCTAGAGATTGTGCATGGATTATTCATATATGGATAGGCTCTTCTTGATTGACTATGAACTCAGAAATTCAATGAAAAGGACTCTGATATGCAGAGGATTAGTAATTTGCACAGCATTATTTAGTTGATGGCAGAAGCAAAACAAGGAGCTGGGTCACCACTACATTGTCTTTCTAGTTTGTGAGGAGATGGGCTGGTAGAAATTATACGGTTCTAATTCTGGCTCTATATTTATTAATTGTATGAACTATAGCAAATCATTTCACTCCTCTGTGCCTCAGTTTTCTCAAGAAAAAAGCAGCTGAGGATAATAAAAACAATCATGCTGGAGGATTAAATGAAGTTACAAATGTAGACCACCCAGCACAAGGCACGGCCAATGGAATGTGCTCACGAACTGGATGTGATTGTTGTTATTTATCACCAGGATCCTGCTTTTCCAGATAACAGTACAGTTGTGAACCAGTTTATGATCTAGATTCTAAAGATGCAGCAGTAAGAAGGCAAAGATCCCTGTGCCATGGAGCTTATTCTTTAGTGAGGACTCCTCATCACTCCCTTCCTTAACTGAGAGACCTTTGTAATATCACATGGTTTGCAATGAAACTTAGAATTATAGCTCCTTTGAAAACTCAGAGAAACTCAGGTACCATGGATATATGACTTCATATGTTGGTTCTTCTTCAACTGCTACCCAGATTCTGAAGTATGGCAAAAATAGATTGTGTGTGTGTGTGTGTGTGTGTGTGTGTGTGTAGTAAGATAAACCTGAATCTGTCATTATAGTGCCATTTGTTATTAACTTACTGCCCTGGAGGAGATGTTAGATTGGATCAACTGTAAAATGGTATGCTTCTAATATTGAAAGAACTCTTTTCATTGTGCAAGAAAATAAATCACAAAACTCATATCTGAGAGAGGTTCAATCCACAGAAAGAGTATTTTTTATATTAAAATATAAAATATTCTCAGCATGTAAAATAAAATGTAGGTATTAAGGGGAACAAAATGGGAAGGCGGGTTTGCAGATGCCAGGTTTGTGGATGTCCAGTACCATCACCATGTACTCAACTCAACAAAAGCAGTTCTACACTAATAAAAAGTAATAACCCTTCACTTTCTAAACACTTCTCATAATCTTCTTAAAGTTTAATGGCATAAATGTAGTTCCTAGTGACACCCTGAAATTCTGAAACAGTAAGGAAACATACAAATTTCAACACCAGCTGTTAGAAGGTAAACCTTCTTTTCCTTCCTAGTTTCCTGGAGGAAGAATTTTCCTTGAGGTAGCATTTTCCTGAAGCTAATTTCTGACCTCTGCCTGCTGACTTTGCTCATTCTACCCTATGGAGGTGGAGGGATTTATTTTGTTGGTAAATTTGGGAAAGATATATATCAGGATGATGCTGCTCAAGTGGGAGAGGCAGGAGCAAGGGCTGGGAAGCTCTGTGTGATTAGAAACAGACAGCTGTTGCATTTTCAGCTTTATTTTGGGTAGCATGTTAGTAGGTATGAATCATATTATTAAAAATAACTATTTATTTAAATAAATAAAAGCTGGCCACTATAGACAGTTATTACAAGGTGTCAGGAACCAAAGATTATGATTAAGTTAACCATGTCCACTTAAAATCCAAAACGGGAAGGAAATCATTAAAATCTGGTCATGTTCTGCAAAGGACCAGGCCTGCCATTCTTCTTTCTTGAGAATGAGCTGACTTCAGACATTATCAGTTTTCCTGACTTCTTTAATGACACTTTCCTCTCTGGAACTCAGTGGATAAGTCAGCCTTCTTCTGTGTTCATTTTTAGCAAGCCAGCTCGGTTTACAGACAGACATGTTCTCCAACCCAGCTCCGTTAATAATAAAGGTGATATCATCACCTTTAAATTTGCTTTTTGGTTTCATTCCTCACCTTGTTCAAAGCATATGTATCAAATGCCCCTCAAACATTTTTGGTTGTTACAAGATGGAGGGAGGAACAATGTGGTCTTATTACTAGGTGAGTTGAGACCACGAATGTTTAAACATCCTACAATGCACAGGACAGCCCTATACAAAAAAGAATGATCTAGCCCAAAATGTCAATAGTGGTGAAGTTGAGAAACTCTGCTCCAACTTTACACAACTAAGTTTATGAAGTGTCTTCAGGAGCAAAATTTTGTTATTTTAATCCTGTTTTCCATTCTTCCCCCTCAAACTCTCCCCCTGAATAGTTTAAAATATCGAGGAAAGAGTAAAACTCAGTAACATGCCTAGTTGAATATAAAAACAAACATCCAGATGTCTACAATACTTGCTCTTCATATTATCATTCTGTTCTAAAGCACAGAGTATATTACAAAATTTAATTATTTACTTCAAAAATCACTGTTGACACTATCAGTTACTATACATGTTTGTATCAGCAGTTTCAGTAGCCATTTCCTCTGTCCTTTCAACAGTAATCATAATAATAACAACAACAATACTAATGGTGAATTCTGTTTGTTGAAAACTTATTAAATGCCAGGCACTGCAGTAAAGCCTGATATCATAATTCCATTTCATCCTTACAGTAACATTGTCGATTAATCATATTATACTCATTGTCAGATGAGAAAGTTGGCTTAGATAAGCTAAATAAGTTATCGAAGTTTGCACCACTGCACGGTGGCATCCTGGGTTTCAAGCCCAGAGTCTTAACCACATCACTAAGCTTTCTCCATTTAGGGCTCTTCCACCTACTATGTGCAGATAATGCACTGGGTGTTGAGAAGTCTACAACTAGTGATGAAAATTGTCCCCATCCCCAAGAATCTCATAGTGGAATAACAGAGAGAAAGGCATATAAAACCAAGCACAATAAAATGTGATAAATGCTACTGCAGTAGTATGAACACAGTGTTGAAAGAACAAAGAGGAAAGAAATGATTAACTATGCCTGGTGGACTGATGCAAAACTGCGCAACAGAGCTAGCATTTGAGACGGGCCTGGAAGAATGAATGGGCTTTTTGCCAGGTAGAGAAGTACAGGAAAAGGGACATTTCAGGTCAAAGTTTTGTCCTGAGGAAAGGCACTAAATAGAAGAAAATGAAAAGGTGTTTATAACTCACACCAAGGTGAGAGGCAGAATATTTAAAAAGAATGCAGTAAGCCATTCAGAGAAGCAGGGGCATTTTAGAATCTGTGAACCATCCTCTTCACCTTCTCATCTCCCTGCTACCTCTTGGATTTGTTAGTTGCCTTAAGGCACAATCATTTACCACCTGCATATGGACTTTTGCCCTATTATTTGATTTAGTCAGTTTAAGACTATGCATTGCTAATTTTACAATAAAAGAGTATGAAATGTGATTTTTATTAATGACCTTTATATGCACATATGAACAGAAACATAAAATGCATTCTTAGTATATATAAGGCATTCTGATATTTTCTACTCTATTCTACTTCATTCTATATAATTTATAAAATGCAGCTAGGATCCAATGACTTGGTTTTGCAATCCACTAAACCTGAAGTATAAAAATCACTTGTTTTATACATACCCTTTTAGTCCATAGCATTTTGTGATAGGATGGGAGAATGAAGTCTTTTACATTACTCCTGAAATCTTCAAATTAAGATGTTGCTCTTAGCTCTAGAAATACTTATATAAGAAAATGTCTACAAGAGGTATTTTCCATGAATGTAGGTATAACAGAGACAGTATGGCCTCCACAGGTGAAAATATTTATTATCCAGGTCTCTGCAGAAAATCTCCACTATAGAGGATAAATTAGATGGGAGAGGCAAAGGTTGAGGAGACAGATAACGCATTCTTCTGCATTTCATTTTTGGCCAATATATATGCTTCTCTAACCAGATTGTGAGATTCTTAAGGACTAAGATCACATTTTTTTGCAACTCTGAATTCCTGTACATCATCTTGAACCTGTATGATAATAAACACATATTTGTTATTGAAGTAAATTTATTATATAAGAGAAAATAAAAATTTTGAGAGGATAGTCTTATAGTAACTGTATTGTAATATTTGAGCTAAACATTTAAAGTCAGATCAATCCAGTTTTTAAAAATTTATCAAGAGATTCTGGGGAAGATGGCAGATAGGAGACAAAGCTAACATGTAGCTCCCACATGGATGGACAGAACAGCATTTGGAGACTCACACCATGATCTTTTGTTCCAAGAACCACTGCAGGAGTATACCAGGAAAACTGAAGGAATTCACCAATCCTTTGAAAGAAGCAAATTCTGTGAAACAGATGAAAAACTGGGAGTGCCCAAAATGTGAGAGTGGAAAACCTACCTCTGAACACACATCTCCACTGCGCAATCTGAAAATCCAGATCATCAAAGAAACATTTAACCTTACCTAGAGCTAAAATGGGTTTAGGGAGTCGCAAGAAATGTGAAAGTACAAGTAACACAGGAAATAACTTGAACACACTCCCAGTCTCCAAGTTGAGCCCCAGGAAGCCATCCCTCAACTATATCTCACAGGGGACCTCGGGGAAGTCAGCCAGTGGAATTGGGAAAGGGTCTTGGGGCAAAGGAAGCTCCCACCTGAAATTGGCAGTGGTTTTGACTGGGTACAAATTTTCTTGAGTGGAGTCTGGGGGATGAGTGGGAGCTGCTGTGGATATGAGCTTTCTCAGAAGGGTAACTCATGACCTGGGACAAGGCCTGAGCAGAGCACTGCAAGAGTGAGACTGGCCTTGCCAACTGTGTGGGAGCTGGGTGAGGCCTCTCGCTATCCCCCACTTCTCTGGTGAACCATATAACACAGAAGAGGTGACCAAGATCCCCTCTGGAACACAGCCCCATTGGCCTGAGAACCACTCCCCCATTCCCCACTGTGGCTGCAGCAAGCCCCACCCAAGAAGATTCTGAGCCCAGACTTGCCTAAGCCTGCCCCCACCTGATAATATTTATCTACCCACCCTGGTAGCCTAACACAAAAGACAATTTCTTGGGAGTTTTATGGCCCATCCCATTGCCTGAGAAACCAAAATACGTATCCTGGCCATCTTAGGGAAAGCTTTGAGCCCCCTACTACTACTGCAGCTAATTCTCACTTGAAAGTACCACCTCTTGGCTGGAGGCCAACACCAGCTCAGGCCATTACAGCAATTCAGGACAGAATAACTCTGATCCCAGGAATAAGAAGACAACACCTAATTCCACTGCCTACAACATCTTGGCTAACTAGAAGTTGTAGGGTGTCTATGTGACAACTTCACTGCTAGTTTAACCAGCATTCAAGAAAGCCAGCACACTAAACATATCCACAACCAAGGACCCTCATAGAGTCTACTTCACTTCCCTGTCACATCTGACAGAGTAGGTGCTGGTATCCGTGGCTGGAAGATTTGAAGATGGATCACATCACAGGACTCTTTGCAGACCCCCTCTAGCACCAGCCTGGAGCATGGTAGCTCCACTGGGTGGCTAGACCCAAAACAGCCATAACAATTACTGCAGTCCAGCTCTCAGGAAGTCCCATCCCTAGGGAAAGTGGGAGAGCATTACATCAGGGGATCATCCTGTGGGACAAGAGAATCTGAACAGCAGGCCTTGAGTTTCAGGCCTCTCCACTGAATTAGTCCACTCAAATGAAAAAGAAAAAAGAAAAAGAAAATAATTACAGTAATGTGACAAAACAGGATTCTATAACACTCCTCCAAAATCACCAGCTCCCTAGCAATGGATCCAAACCCAGAAGAAGTCTCTGAATTGCTAAATAAAGATTTCAAAAGGTTGATTAATAAGCTACCCAAAGCAATATCAGAGAAGGGGAAAACCAACTTAAAGAAATTAAAAAACAGTATAGGATATGAGTGAAAAATTCTCAGGTAAATAGATATCATAAAGGAAAACAATCACAACTTCTGGAAATGAAAGGCATACTTAGAGAAATACAAAATGCAGTGGAAACATTCAATAATAGACTAGAACAAGTAGAAGAAGGAGCTTCAGAGCTAAAAGGCAAGGCTTATCAAATTAACCCAATAAGACAAAGACAAAGAAAAAAGAATCAACAACATGAACAAAGCCTCCAAGAAATTTGGGATTTTGTTAAATGGCCAAATATAAGGATAACTGGTGTTCCTGAAGAAGAAGAAGAGAAATCTAAAAGTTTGGAAAACTTATTTGAGATAATAATTGAGGAAAACTTCCCTGGTCTTGTTAGAGATCTAGACATCCAAATATGATATGCTCAAAGAACACCTGAAAAATTCATCACAAAAAGACCATCACCTAGGCACATGGTCACCAGGTTATCTAATATCAAGACAAAGGAAAGAATCTTAAGAGCTGTGAGACAAAAGTATCAGATAACCTATAAAGGAAAACCTGTAAGATTAATAGCAGATGTCTCAGCAGAAATCTTACAAATCAGAAGGGATTGGAGTATCATCTTCAGTTTCCTGAAACTAAATTAAACAAAAAAAAAATTGTCATACAAGGAATTTGTATCTAGCAAAGCTAAGTTTCATAAATGAAGGAGAGATAAAGCATTTTTAAGACAAACAAATGCTGAAAGAATTCACCATTACCAAGCCAGCACTACAAGAAATGGTAAAAGGAGTTCCAAATCTTGAAACAAAACTTCAAACTATACCAAAAGAGAAACTCCTCAAAGCATATATTTCACAGGACTTGTAAAAGAATAACACAGTGGGGGGGAAAGAACAAGATATAAAGGCAAGAACTAGCATGATGCACAGAACAGTACCTCACATCTCAATACTAACGTTGAATGCAAATGGCGTAAACGCCCCACTTAAAAAATATACAGAATGGCAGAATGGATAGAAATCCACCAAACAAATATCTGCTGTCTTCAAGAGACGCACCTAACACATAAAGACTTAAGGGAATGGAGTGGATAAAGATATTCCATGCAAATGGACACCAAAAGTGAGCAGGAGTAGCTATTCTTATGTGACACAAAACAGACTTTAAAGCAACAACAATTAAAACAGACAAAGAGGAACATTATATAATGATAAAAGAATCAAACAGGAAAATACCACAATCCTAAATATATATGCACCTAATACTGGAGCACCCAAATTTACAAAACAATTACTACTAGACCTAAGAAATAAGCTGGATGGCAAGATAGTAACAGTGGGAAACTTCAATACCCCACTAACAGCACTAGACAGGTTATCAAGACAGAAAGTCAAAAAAGAAACAATAGACTTAAACTATACCCTAGAACAAATGGACTTAACAGATATCTACAGAGCATTTTACCCAACAAATGTATAATATACATTATTTTCTTCAACACATGGAACAGAGTCTAAGATAGACCATATGATAGGCCACAAAACAAGTCTCAATACGTTTTTAAAAACTGAAATTATATCAAGTATCCTCTCAGATGACAGTAGAATAAAACTGGAAATAGACTCCAAAGGAATCCCCAAAACTATACAAATACATAGAAATTAAATAATCTGTTTTGAATTAGCTTTGCGTCAACAAAGAAATCAAGATGGAAATTTAAATTTTTTTTAGCTGAATGATAATAGTGGCACAACATAACAAAATCTCTGGGATACAGCAAAAGCAATGCTAAGAGTAAAGTTCATAGCATTGAATGCCTACATCAAAAAGTCTGAAAGAGCAAAAATAGATAATCTAAGATCACACTTCAAGGAACTAGAGAAACAAGAAGAAAACCAAGCCAAAACACAGCAGCAGAAAAGAAATAACAAAGATCAGAGCAGAACTAAATGAAATTGAAACAAAGAAATCAATACAAAAGATAAATAAAATGTTGGTTCTTGAAAAGATAAACAAAGTTGATAGAATATTAGTGATACTAACCAGGAAAAGAAGACAGAAGGTCCAAATAAGCTCAATTAGAAATGAAACAGGAAATATTACAACCAATACCTCAGAAATACAAAAGATCACTCAAGGTTACTCTGAACACCTAATGCACACAAACTAGAAAATCTAGAGGAGATGGATACATTCCTGGAAATATACGCCCCTCTCAGATTAAATCAGGATGAAATAGAACAAACCAATAACAAGTAGCAAGATTGAAACAGTAATTTTAAAATTGCCAACAAAAAAAGTCCAGGACAAGATGGATTCACAGCTGACTTCTATCAGACATTCAAAGAATTGATACCAATCCTACTGAAACTATTCCAAAAGACAGAGAAAGAGGGAATCCTCCCTAAATCATTTTATGAAGCCAGTATTACCCTAATTCCAAAACCAGGAAAGGACATAACAAAAAAAAAAAAAAAAAGAAAACTGCAGAACAATATCCCTGATGAACATAGATGTAAACATCTTCAACAAAATAGTAGCTAACAGAATCCAACAGCATATCAAAAAGATAATACACCATTATCAAGTGACGCAGGGATGGTTTAACATATGCAAGTCTATAAATGTGATATATTACATAAACAGAATTAAAAGCAAAAATAGTAAGATCTCAATAGTTGCAGAAAAATTATTTCACAAAATTCGGTATCACTTTATGATTAAAATATTCAGCAAAATTTACAAAGAAGGAACATACCTCAAGGTAATAAAAAAAAAGCAATCTATGACAAACCCATACCCAACATTATACTCAAGAGGGAAATGGTGCAAGCATTCCCCTTGAGAACTGGAACGAGACAAGAATGCTCAGTTTTACCACTTCTATTCAACATAGTACTGGAAGCCCTAGCCAGAGGAATCAGACAAGAGAAAGAAATAAAGGGCATCCAAATCAGTAAAGAAGAAGTCAAATTGTTGCTGTTTGCCAATTGTATACCTAGAAAACCTTAAAAACTCATCCAAAAAGCTCCTAGATCTGACAAATGAATTCAGTCAACTTCTAAGATACAAAATCAATGTACACAAATCAGTAGCACTGGTACACATCAACAACGCCCAAGCTGAGAAACAAATCAAGAACTCAACCTCCTTTACAAAAGCTGCAAACAAAACAAAACAAAACAAAAAAACCTTAGAAATATACCTAGTCAAGGAAGTGAAAGAACTCTACAAGAAAAACTACAAAACATTGCCGAAAGAAATTATAGATGACACAAACAAATGGAAACACATCCTATGGAAATCCATCCTATGGAAACCCATCCTATGCTCATGGATGAGCAGAATCAATATTGTGAAAATGACATACTGCCAAAAGCAATCTACAGATTCAGTGTGATTCCCATCAAAGTACCATCATCACTCTTCACAGAGCTAGAAAAAGCAATCCTAAAATTCATATAGAACCTACAAAGATCCCACATAGTCAAAGCCACACTAAGCAAAAAGAACAAATCTGGAGGCATCATACTACCCAACTTCAAACGATACTACAAGGCTACAGTTATCAAAACAGCATGATATAGTATAAATATAGGCAAGTAGACCAATGGAACAGAATAGAGAAAGAAATAACACCAAATACTTATATTCAAGTGATCTTCTACAAAGCAAACAAAAACATAAAGTGGGGAAAGGACACCCTATTCAACAAATGGTGCTGGGAAAACTGGCAGGCCACGTGGCGAAGAATACAACTGGATCCTTATCTCTCACCTTATACAAAAATCAACTCAAGATGGATCAAATACTTAAAGCTAAGACTTGAAACCATAAAAATTCTACAATATAACATCAATAAAACTCTTCTAGTTGTTGGCTTAGACAAAGAGTTAATTACCAAGAGCCCAAAAGCAAATGCAAGAATAACAAGCATAAATAGATAGGACTTAAACTAAACAGCTTCTGCACCGCAAAAGAAATAATCAGCAGAGTAAACAGACAACCCACAGAATAGGAGAAAATACTCACTAACTATGGACAACAAAAGACTACTATCCAGACTCTTCAAGGAACTCAAATAAGTCAGCAGGAAAAAAAAAAAAATAATCCTAAAAAAAGTGGGCTAAGGACATGAATGGACAATTCTCAAAAGAAGATCTACAAATGGCCAACAAATACATGAAAAAATTCTCAACATCACTAATTATCAGGGAAATGCAAATTAAAACCACAATGAGATACCACCTCACTCCTGCAAGAATGGCCATAATTAAAAAGTAAAAATCAAAAAAGATGTTGGCATGAATGAGGTGAAAGGGAACAATTTTACACTGCTGGTGAGAATATAAACTATTACAACCACTATAGAAAACAGTATGGAGATTCCTTAAAGAACTAAAAGTAGAACTACCATTTGACCCAGCAATCCCACTACAGGGTATCTACCTGGAGGAAAAGAAGTCACTTTATGAAAAAGATAGTTGCACACACATGTTTAGAGCAGCACAATTCACAGCTGCAAAAATATGAAACCAGCCTAAATGCCCATCAAACAATGCATGAATAAAGAAAATGTGGTATATATACAGCAATGGAATACTACTCAGGCATTAAAAGAAATGAAGTAACGGCACTGCAGTAACCTACATGGAGTTGGAGATCATTATTCTAAGTGAAGTAACTCAGGAATGGAAAACCCAATATCCTATGTTCTCACTTATAAGTGGACAGAAAGGCCTAAGAATAATACAATGGACTTTGGGGATGCAGTGGGAAGGAGGGAGGGGCTGGAGGGATAAAAGACAACATATTGGATACAGTGTACACTGCTTGGGTGATGGGTGAACCAGAATCTCAATAATTACCACTAAAGATCTTATCCATGTGACCAAAAACCACCTGTTCCCCAAAAACTATTTTAATAAACAAATTAATTTTAAAATATTATCAAGCATCTACTATGTGCTACAGTATTATTATATGCTCTAGTAATATATGATCCCTGTTCTCCAGGATCTTTGAGTCTAAAACAGTGTTTTCACTGAGGACAACGCCCCCCACTTGCAGCAGATATTTAGTAATGTCTGGTGACAGTCTCAGTTGTCCCAGTGGGATGTCACAACTGCTACTAGTGGGTCTACTGGTGACTACAAACCAGAGATGTTGCTAAATATCTTACAGGTTAGCAGTACAGGACAGCCCTGCAACAAGGAATCATCTAGCTCCCTATCTCAACAGTGTCAAAGGTGAAAAAAGGCAGACAGTCCTTCATTCAGTCATTCAATAAATACTGATTGTGCACCCTCTCTGTACCAGGGATTTCTCTGAGAACCAGGGTTCAAGTAGTTAACAGAACAGATAAAAATATTTCTGATGGGTTTATATTCTTATGGAGAAGAGACCGAAGTGATATGAGAAAAATAAAGCAGATACAGTGTGGGCAGTGTGACAGTGGGGAAGGTTGCAATTAAATAGGGTGACATATAATGGGTGATCACTGAAAAGAGATCATTTGAGTAGAGACCTAAAGGGGAAAATGAGTGAGCCACGAAATTATCAAGCAAAGAATGTTCCAGACAAAGGTTACAGCAAGTGCAAAAGCCCCAAGGAATGCAGTGTGCAGATCACGTAGTGCCTTAGCGATCCAAGCAATACTGCCTGTACAAGGTCAAGAGGAGGTGCCAAGAAGGAAAAATCTTCTGACCAGAAGGTCAAGAATGCCTCCATAGAATGGATGCTGAATTTGAAAAAGTTTTTATGAATTTAAAGTCTCCGGAATGTAGAAATGAAAGATTCATTAAAAAGGAAGGGCAATTCAACAGATAGTCACCAAGAACTTAGGAGTGAGGAATATTTAATCCTAACCTTGTGGTCAATCATGGACACATTTTGCAAACAACTCAAATACCTGAGTACTTCTTCTATACAACCTTTGGCTTAGTAAAAGCATGATTCTAGAAACAGCTCTATCTTCTAGTCCTGGTTTCACTTCTTATTTGCTGACTGATTTTGACAAATTGCTTAATCTCTGTAAGTATCACCTTCCTTATCTGTATAATCAGGTCAATAAGGGAACTTGTATCATACTGGTAAAACTGGAATTAAATGAGAGAGTGCATAGTGCCCACCCACAGTGAGTGCTCAAAAAGGTGAGCACTTTTTAAATACATCAGCCCCCTTTTCTCTAGGTTAATTCATATAATAGAGCATTTTCTTTTCAAATATCAAAAACTCTTTGCAGTCTACCTCTCACTAACTGGTGCACACATCAGGGTCAGAGTGTGAGAGCTTGTTGGGCATTGGAATCAATAACAAGGAAAATGAGGGGCGATTAAGACAAAGACACAGAGGAATAGAATAAAAGACGATGTTCATATTTTAAAATGCAAAATTCAAGAAATTAATTCAGGACTCCCTAGGACATTAAAGCAACATCAAATTATATTTTTGCAGTAAAAACTCTGAAAGCAATTCAAAATTTGGCATTCAGCATTTACAGGAGTACTAGGAAATGGGAGACAGAAAGGGCTGGCTGTGAAAAGCAGTTGAAGATAAAGCCCCAGGTAAGAAGGTCAGAAGGTTTCCTATTGCACTGCCATATCCGAGCCAACGCTTCTATTACCCCTGAAGGTCACAGTCTAGAGACTTTTAAAGAGATAAATTCCAGCAAACTCTCCCAAGTAAAAGCATTCTGCAGGTTTATATAACTGCATGGAATTACATGTTAAGTCTTGAAAGAAATACGAATCCTACCTGCAGTGATAGTAGCTGGGTGATTTGGGTGGACCAGAGTTCTCAGGAGAGCACCTTTGTTTCCCACCTCCATCCTGAAATCTGAACAACTTCTCAGCTTTGTACATCATTTTCTGCTTTTGTTTAAAAAGCACTTCACAATAATCTTAAAAGGTAATTTGTAATTACATCTGCATTCTGGAGTTGGGGAAGCTGAAAGGAGAAAAGTTAGATGGCTAGCCCAGGAGAAAGTTAATTATGAGGCTGAGACTAAATTCCAGGCTCTAGGATTCTAGCCACACCCAGGATTCAGCAGGACGTCAGGTGCCTGAGAATCTATGCCAATTTCACCCAATGAGAGAAAACTGGTTTGAAGTTTTAAATAAGTGAAGAGGGAGGGAGAGGAGAGTAGAAAGAAGGAAGAAGGAACAGAGGAAAGAAGACAAAGAATAAATAAAGAAAAGAAAAAACCATCGTATCTCGCACCTTAGGCATCATATCCTGCAGCCAATATTGTCCCTGCCCCTAACCCCACCCCTTCAAATACTTAACACATGCGGAGACTTGGTCTTTCAGACAATGGGCTCCTGGATGTGGGGAGCCTCACACAAAACTTAGATATGCCATTTTCTAGCTACGTGACATTGGGTTCGTCTAGAAACCGCTCTAAGCCTTATCTTCTTTTTGACAAAATAAAACGCTAAAACAGCACCTTCTTTATATAGTTGTTGTGAGGAATAATGTAACCGCAGGTCCAGTGTTAAGTTTCAGCTTCTTCAAAGGTACTAATTATTGTTGACATCATTGGTTTATCAGACACATACATGTGGGGAAAGCCATCTTGGGAAAAATACACTGATGTGAGAAGTTAAGGCAAATGAAACCCTAATTTACAGGGTTAACAGTCTGTCATATGTATTTTGTTGAAAATTTACTATTTTTAGTTCTATGTTTGAAGAGCTCAACCAAGGAAGTAAGCATTAGAATTATTAATTTTCATTTTTAGAAAATAAAGAATTCAAAAGAGCTCTGCTTGTTGTAGAATTCAAAAACATATATTCGACCTTTCTTTGGCTGCCTTCAAAGTCAAAACCCAGGGTCCTCTTAAGCGAGCATGTCTGATTAATAGCTGCTTTCACGCTGCACACAGCCGCTGGCACTGGAGCTGTCACCACTGCCCGGTGATCTGCCTTTCTAGATGTTTAGCTATATCCCATCGACAACATGGGCTGCCCTTGTTCTTGTGCTAATGTTATTTTTTGAAAGGTTTAAGCTCAAATCCCTCAAAATGTATTTATAATTTATAGGCAGCATGGTGGAGGTAAAAGAGCATAGTCCGTGGAAAAACAGACAAATCTGGATTTAATCACCACCTGTGTGACCTTCAGCAAGTTACCTCCTCTGTGCCTCAGTTTCCTCACTTGTGAAAGGAATACCTCTTCTTCAAGTTAGGACAAAGTTTAAATGACACGGAATATGTGAAAGTAAGCGCCTCATACCTCTAAGATATTTACTTTGCCACTGTTCACCAGTAGCAAGTTCTATAACCTTATCCAATCAGGTATAGTTCCTCAGTCAGGCTGAGTTTGCTTTTTTTAATCCATCTGTTTAGCCCACATGATACTGGCCATGAAAGGATTAAGCAAGATACCTTGTCTGACTATTTCCTGAGGATGCTATAATGAAGTTTTCATAATGTTCATCTTTCTGCCCAACTGGAGAGCTATTCCCAACTCAGACTCTCAGCTGGAAGGGAATCTATTCATGTCAAGATCTTTAAAATGCTTCTCCCATATCCACAATATGCAAAGAATGTGGAATCTCATTAGTGTACTATGATCAAAACAAAGAAAGGACAGGCACAGAGTACCCAGGTAAGAGGAGCAAAAAGAAGTGGCAGCTCACAGCTTCATCCAGCATTTGCAGAGTACACAGGAGAGAAGCCAAGTTTCCCAGAGAAATCGTTTAATAACATTTGGGCCTCGAGGACTATATTCTTTCCTTCTGTAAGAGTAATAAGAATTAAGGACAAGAAAGCTCAGGTAAGAAAAGAAGTTTGCAATAGAAACTGGCCTATGGGGGATAAGAATATCACTGAATAGGATCCAAAATTGATCAAACCTATTATTAAAGCCACACCAATTAAGGGCCATCCCCAATTTATTTGTGTGTATTTTTCATGGGAAAAAAATGAGGAATTAATATCAGATCCCACTGCAGGCCTTCGCAATCTGTTTTCTGTAATATTGCACTCAAAATTTATTGAGTTTTTCCTAATAAAGCATGGACCCAGAAATTCTCATCAAACATTCTGAATGCTTCTATGAATTTCTCAGTTAAAAAAATTCTTCTAAGTATTGTTCATCCATCCGTTCAAAAACTATCAATCGAAATACTACTATGTGCCAAGCACTCTCCTAAGCACTTAACAGTAACAATGATCAGAGCAGATAATATCCCTGGTCATATGCAACTTATCCTCTAGTGGAGAAAAAATATAAACTAAGCAAATAAATATATAATAATCCAAATTATAGTAAGTGATATGGGAAAAACTAAAGCAGGATGAAGGAGATAAGAAATATTGGTAGAGGGATTACTATTTATTTAGAATGATCAAAGAAGGCCTAATAAATTGACATTTTGGCAGAAACATAAAAGAAGACTGAGAACAGGCCAGGCAAATGATGTCGTGATGAATACTCTAGACAAAGAGAATAGCTTAGCATAAAGGCTTCTTGTGGGACCATACTTAGTATGTCCAGGAATTGCAAAAACGTCGTGAGTCAGAGGTTGAGTTGTAGGAGATAGGAACAGAAAATTCATAAAGCGTTAGTTCTCCTAGGGTCATTAGGATGTTTAAAAACTTTATTATATTGTTCTGAATGCAATTAAGAAGCATTGGAAGATTTTGTGCTACAGAGGGATGTTATGTTACTTAGGTTTCAATAGATGCTCTCCCTGACTAGTGTGTTAAGAAAAATAGAACTTGGGGTGGGATAAGCAATGGTGAAAGCAGATAAACTAGTTAAAAGCTATTACCATAATTCAGGTGAGAAAAGTATGGTCCCCTCAATCAGTGTGATGGAAGTGGAGATGTGAGAGAAGTCAATAATCTATGTTCTGTAGAGATTCACAAACCAGGTAGACCATGTAGTAGAGATCAGATCTTTCTTTGTCCAGAGTAGACAAAACTGGGTGAGCAGCATGTCTCTTTCCTTCCTCCTATACAATTAGAAATTAAAGAAGATTTTTTTTAACTGGGAATTAATATGGACTGCATTTACACTTATTTTTTTCTGCCTGAAATTCTTTTTCCTATTAGTATGGTAACCTTACTTGACCTCAATCAGTGAAATGTCCCCTGAACTGTGGAGATGTGAGAGAAGTCAAAAGACGTAATCTATGTTCAATGTAAGAGATTCACAAACCAGGTAGACCATGTAGTAGAGATCAGATCTTTCTTTGTCCAGAGTAGACAAAACTGGGTGAGCAGCATGTCTCTTTCCTTCCTCCTATACAATTAGAAATTAAAGAAGATTTTTTTTAACTGGGAATAATATGGACTGCATTTACACTTATTTTTTTCTGCCTGAAATTCTTTTTCCTATTAGTAAATCAGGTAACTCTTACTTGACCTCCAAATCTCAGCTGAAATGTCCCCTGAACTGGGAGGCCTTGTAATGACCTGATGACCATCTCCAGTTCCAGACCTCCAGTCTAGCTTAAAGACGTGTATTAGCTTCCTGGAGTTGTCATATCCAAATTACCACAGACTTGGTAACTTAAAACAACAAAAAAAATTTACTCAGTTTGAAATCAAGGTGTCGGCTGGATAGGTTCATACTGGAGGATCTGAAGGAAAATCTGTTCCATGTGCTCTGTCCTAGCTTCTTGTAGCAGTATAACTCCAATCTCTGCCTTTTTCTTTATGTGGCTTTCCTCTAGGTGCTCTGTGTCGAATTGCTCTCTCATTTTCCTTATTACTGGTATCATTTATACCAATCCAATTATACCAGTAATTGGATTTAGGACCAATGTTAAATCCAAGATGATACCATCTTAAGATCTTTAACTTAACTGTATCTGTAAAGTTCCTATTCCCAAATAAGGTCACATTAATAAGTAATGAGGGTTAGGACTTGGACATATTTTTTTAGGTCCACTATTCAACCCAGTACAGAGTCCCTCCTGTATTCCACTCAGGAATCTTTGTTGTAGTCATATAACATTTATCATGCTGTCCTATAATTGTCTTCCTACTGATCTGTTTAGCCTAATAGATTCTTGAGCTTCTGAAACATACAGATCGTGTCTTTCATCTCTCAGTCTCCAGTTCCAAGCACACTTCCTGCACATAATACATAATCAATCACTCCTTATTGAATAAATTAATTACAAATCCCAGAGTAAGCTTACAAAACCAGCAGAGTTAGCTGAGTCTCACCAGGCAGTTTAAACCGGCCAGAAGAGTCACTCAGGTGCTTTCATCTAATGTTGGCCTCTTATAAATGCTTTGGCTTCCATTTTGTTCTTCAACAGAATGGAACATACAGGATGAATGAAATTATAAACATATGCATTGGGCAATGAAGTTTTCCTTTTGGATTCTGAACCATATGGACAATAGTGTTTGTTAAATATTAGTTGTTAAAGTTTTTTTTTAAAAAAGATCTTGCTCAGTAGTTAAATCATTTCTCTCTTCTTTTATTAGCCATTAATAGTGCTGTTAGTTTCCATTTGATGATTCTCAAAGTTGGGATCAGGAACTTCTAACACCCAGAGTAATACCATATCCAATAGTTATACCCAAGAATTATTGGCATGAAGAAAGAATATCAAAGCAGTGAGCATGATAGAAAATGTCTAAATCATCAAATAAAGTGAATCAAAATATCATCCAAAAAATGTTTGTATTCTGTCTCAAATCAGAAAAAATGGACTTGATGATCACTGGATGTAAAAGTTTGAAACTTGCAAAGTAGTTGACAGGAAAGAAAGGGAAGGAAGAGAGATATCAATGGGTCCACAGCAACAGAAACAATGTCAAAGATTAGAAGCAAGGAGGTGAGGACTTAAGACATTTCTGAACATGAAGATGAGAAGAGAAGAGAAAATGGAGAAAGAGGATACAAGTGGATACAGTCTTTCAGACTAGGAGTCTCCTGAGCTCATAGTAGCAGCGTCCCAAGCATGACTGCTGAGGTGTCCTATCATCTATTAGATTTTTAAAAATTGTTGGCTATGTTGGACAGCAAGTAAAAGGTCTAAGTCTTAATTATTTTAAGAGGTGCATAGTTAATTGAAATGATTACAATCTAGTAGATTGTGAAACATTTAATAAAAGGCCATATCAATTTATGTTCATTCTATTGGTTTCATAGGGCATTACTGTAATAAGGTACAGCCATATTGAGGACACATGGACCAATCTAGGATCTCAGACTGATGTTCACTACAGTAGGTCACCGAGCTAAACTATAATGCAGCAATGTACTGCAACCTACACTGTAGCATTTGCACAAGCAGCAAAGATATAAAGGTCTCTCTATCAACAGACAATATAACATATACATTCCCAAACTCAAATGATCAAAATCAGTCTTTTCCTCTGATTCACTGCTTTAAAAAAATGACACCATTTTAATAAGAAAACACAATAGACTGAGTTCTGTGGTTTTTTTTTTTTTTTTTTTTTTTTTTTTTTCAAAATAAAGGTATTTCAGAGTGACAGAAAGCACTGTAGATTTAAAATTAAAACCCATAACCATAACACCATGAAATTTCAAAACCATTTTCTGGGGTTTTCAGCAAAGTCTTTTTTGAATGCAATACATTCCCTGAGCAGTTTTTCGTGCTGATAAAACTAAGGTTGATGCTCCTAATACTTGCCAAATAGACTCAGGCAGGTGTTTGTGAATTACATTTCTGTGCAACTATATAGACCATGGATAGGCTAACTATTGTCATACATGTTAATGCTTTTTCAGCTTCCATAAAATAATATCACTGGTGAGTGGCACACTTCATCTCCTAAAGTTGTCTAAGGCATCATACATATACCAGTTGCCTTAAAAGCAAGAATTTTTTTCCTCGTGTTATTTTCTCTTTCCATCTACCCAAGAGTTGTAGCTCTAATACAGAATAATCTTCTATGATTCTACCCAGGCACATGGTTGCCAAATGCCCTTTTATGCTTTCCTCTACATCTCATTAGTACAGGTTCAGACACACGTGATTTCCTGTTATTTCACTCCTCTGCATAAAGACCTGTGAAGGCTCTTTGTAATTACTTAAAGAAGTGTTTCTTGACGTGATATATGACACCATTCATAATCTGACCCCAGCCCAACTTTCCTAAAGTTTCTCTTAATGTTTCTCAATATATGTTACCTAATTGTTTGATAAACAAAATTCTCCTCCAGAACGTTTCCTAGTATTTCACATGACTCTTCACTCTGTAATTCCTTCCCTGTTTATCAATTCAGCCTTCAAGACTTAGTAGGCCTATGGGATTTTTCCAAGCCCAGATAAAATAAGTCATTTTTTGCTCCATGCTACTACAACCCCTTGCTGGTATCATAGCCCTTTAAAAAGTGCATTTAGCATGTATTATGTGCCAGGTAATGTACTAAACATTTTAACACTATTTTGCTTCTTTTATTTTAACCCCACCCCAAAATGCCATAAGGTAGGTGTTATTTTTATCCAAACATTATAAATCAGGAAATAAATGCTTAAATACCCTATCAAATTTATACAGCTCATGAATGGTAAAGCACCAGACACATTTTATTGAAATTATTGGTTTACATGTACTTTATTTTTATTCCAGCTTACAAAAGAGCAAGAGCCCTAAAATCCTCATTTCTGTATCTCCCCCAGAGCTCAGCACAGGGTCCAGTACACATAAGTAAGTGAATAACACGTGTTCAATGACTAACTAAAAGGATGTCAAATTCAAAGAACATTCTTCATTCTAATATATTCTACCATATTTTTACATTTCATCCTCTATCCAAAGTCTTCACTCTACTGAGGAAATAGAACGAAGGTTTGGGAAATAGCCTGAGCATGCCTCTACCTCCTAATGTTATCTTAAGGATTCTATCTGGAAAGCCAGATCTTATGTTAAATAGAAAAAAATTATTCTGGAAGACATTGCAACCCAAGTTGTACAACAATAATTCACCCTGACTTGGAGCTTCTAACCATATCAGGTCACAATACTCCTTGTCCTCTCATATCCTTGTTAGCTCAGCCTTTTCAGTTCCAAAGCTTTATCCTCCATTCTCTTTCCAGCTCCTAAGATTGGTAACCTTCTTCTGAACTCCTTACTTCAAGTCAGACATGCACCCTTTTTCTGGACACAATTTGGTCCATTGATTCCACATACTACCAATGCCAATATAAAGCACCGGTGGTTACTTTCCACTGGCTCCCAGGACTCTACCTGGAAAAACCTGCACTTGACTCAGCTCCAAACTTTCAAGAAGGGTGATTAAATGGATAGAAATTCTTACTAAAAATAATGACTCAATGTTTAATTTTATATATGTCTATAATTTGTTAAAAGATAAAACTGAAGATCTTAAGAAAAATGACACCTCTAGTAAATGTCATGATATGATTTTTTTTTAGACAGAGTTTCGCTCTTGTTGCCCAACCTGGAGTGCAATGGCACAATCTTGGCTCACTGCAACCTCTGCCTCCCAGATTCAAGCAATTCTCCTGCCTCTGCCTCTCAGGTAGCTGGGATTACAGGCATGTGCCACCACATCCGGCTAATTTTTTGTATTTAGTAGAAACAGGGTTTCACCATGTTGGCCAGGCTGGTCTCAAGCTCCTAATCTCAGGTGATCCACCTGCCTCAGCCTCCCAAAGTGCTGGAATTACAAGTGTGAGCCACCACGACCGGCCCTGTTATGATTTTATTCTTCAAACAAACCAGGCTCTTTTCTACCTTAGGGACTTTACACTTGCTGATCTCTTTGCCTACAACACTCATCTCCAAGTTGTTCACATAGCTCATAGCATCACTTAATTCTCTTCTCCACTCAGATGTCATTTATTCAGAAATGCCTTGCATGACCTATAATTTCTTAAACAACACCACTGCCACTCTCTGTGCCTTTACACTGCTTTGTCTTCCTATAGCACTTGTCTCTCCATGATGTCCGTGTCAGCAACAGCAGCAGCAGCAGCAGCAGCATTGTTAACGTTTATAGAGCACATAACTTTTGCCAAAGATTGTCCTAAGCACTTTACATGGATCAGGCATATAATCTCTTAAAATAGCTTAACAGCTGGTTAGTCTTACTGTATGCCATGTTATAACCACAGGTTATAGAGGCTCTGTAACTTATCCCAAGATCATCTACATAGTAAATGGCTTTTGAGTGGAGTTAGAAGGTAAAGTAGGAGTTTTTCAAGTAAGTGAGACAGCAAGGCATTTTAGCACAGTGAACATGGCATAGGCATTTTGCTGTGTGTAGTGAATATTTTGCGATTTTTTTCCTGTTAAGCATTATGCTTCATTAATAGTCACACATTATATATCATATATATTATATATTTAATTTGATATTATATCAAATAATATACAATATGTGGTACATCAAATATATCAAATATAGATTATTATATATTTATCATATGTTATATCATATATTAATATCATTTCAAATATATAATTTATTATATATAATAAATTATATGTAATTTATTTAATATATTAAATGTAATAATTACATTATATTGATATGATTTATTTCAGGAATCCCTCTTACCCCTTCTCTCCATTTACATGGCTTGGGTACAGTTGGCTGCATGTCCCAGTTCCAAGAATGGAAGTATATAGCTCAATCAATTCAAAGAGAATTTTTTCTTGATGCTATTGTGGGGTTGGGGCTGGTGGGGAGCACTCTTGATTCAATGGAATTGACTAATATAATTTTTGAACTACTAGTGGCCATCTTTTCTTCTACTTGTTAGAATCTGCCTGAGAACAAAGTCCAATGCAGAAAAATTCAGATAGAAGGAAAGATGAGAAAGAGAGAGGAAAAGAGAGATGTTTCCTCATACTAATTTAGAAGTCTTGAGTCCAGCCATGCTTACTCTATCCCTGGATTTTTAGTTTCAGGAACCAAAAAATCCCAGGTGTTCTTAAGCCAGTTTGAGTTAAGTTTGCAACAGTTCTCAGAGAAACACATTTTACTAATATGGCACAAAAGCAGGCTATCATGTATTTGGGAACCTCAACTAATAGTATTGGTGGCATCTAAAGTGCTAAGAAAAAGTTATAGCACATGAGGTTTGAGGCAGAAGCACACTGTGAATGCAAGTAGGTAAAAGCTGTTATGAAGGTGCCGGTTATTCCTATTGCTGGTGCTGCAGATCTCATACATAAGGCTGTAAGTTCTGTGAAAAATGCAAAGCACACAAACAGTGATATTGAAGAAACTGCTCTGGAACATGAAAAACTCATTTGGGAAAAGATATCTTCTATCTTTAGGAAGATTATTTATTTTACAGCAGTCAGCAAAGTCGTGCTACTGCAAAGGTTATGCAGCATTAATACTGCATGTTATAGTAGACAAAGCATAGTCCAATAGCATGAAACATAAATGGCTTGGGATGAAACTAGGACCTGTGGTCAGAAGATCTGTTTTCATGTCCCAGCATCTTTCCCTGAGCATTCACCCACTAAGTGACTGAGGAAAAGTCACTTAACACTCATGAAATGGAGAGAACGGCCCCTGCTCTGTCAACTTCACAGCTTTGAAGAGGTCTAAATAAGATATGGATGTGCAAATGCTTTGAAAATAGTAAAGCTTTGAGAAAATGTTCATCAATGTTAATGTTGTCAGAAGGTGGGAATAGGGTACACTTAAACACTCATTTTCTGTGTGACATTGAGCAACTCATTAAACCCTTGGGATTTCATTTTATTTCCTTCTAAGAAGGGATTAGACTCAATGGTGTTAGTGTTCCTTCAAACTGTAACATTATTTCAGTCATTCCCTAAATCTTCCTTTGCAGAACAGGCAAATAGCCCAAATTAACAAAGTGACTAATTAGAATTTTTCCAGAAGGCTAAGCCAAGCTACTTCTGGCCTCAGTCACAGGTAAGTCCCACAGTCAGCAGCACCTACAGCTACAACATGAATCACAGAAGCAGAAATCCCAGTGTTAACTCTGAGCCATAAATGGGTTAAATTTGCATAAACTATTCAGTTTAATAAAGCAGTTAGCTTATTGTGCATTCTTTGGGAAAGACTTCGATAAAAATTATTAAAATTAAAGTTCTGGCACTTAAAGGATTAAATTACAAGGAAAATTCACTCAGTGTTGACACATTTTTTTCCTGGAGAAGCAGAATAATTAAGGTGTTCATAAAACAACAACTATCATTTGCAGAGCATTTTCACAGCCAAAAATTGCTTTGAAGTTCACTGAAACACTAATAAGGCAGGCAGGTATAATCCCCATTGTAAAGATAGAAAAACCAATGCATTGGCTATCACTTGATTCACAACCAAAACACAGAGTTAACGGGAAGAACAGTTGGAATTTGAAGGTTGAGTCTTTTGACTTCCAATTCTCTATCTATTAGGTTCTATTTCCTCTTTATGCCATCTATCCCAGAGTTACAATTAAATACCACTGCTATTCCTTTTATGTTATGCACATAGAGGATACTACTGAGTTTTTAAACAGAGGGAAAAAAAAGGAAAATTGTTATGAAAGGCCTAGAACAGCTGAATGTTATTCAGCTGAGTTCAAATGAGTTTGCTGTCCGAGTTTACACAACCAAATACACATCAAACAATACTATAGCTTCTACACCAAATTTCAAGCCCAGTGCCCACATGTATGATTGATAGAACTCAATTAGTACTGCTCTCTGCTGCCTGGTTTCTTAGTGACACCAAGTTATCTCAGCATGTTATGGCTGTGCTGAAATCTTTCTACCAGCTCCTGCTACAATTGAGTATTGATTGAAAAATTCTATTACTGTACTTAGTTACACAGCTTTCAATAAACAGGTCACAGACAACACTGGCTGGTTTCAAGGAGAGCTGCAAGACTTGAGGGCAATAGGATACCTGAGAAAATTAGAAGCCTTAGATGCTCAGGCAGAATGCACAGATCTCTGTGTTAGAACGTGACCTGGTAATTTAGTATGTACTGATTTGCTTCTGTTCTTCAAATGGGGCACATCTGCTGGATACAAAATTAAAAATGTTCAACAGCAACCTGATTATACTTCAAATAAAAGGAAGAATAAAAACAAGAATCAGCACCTGGCACATGATGATTTGGAGGGGATAGTACACTCCCAGTTCAATTAACATTGATTGAGCCCCTCCCTTAACTGAGTCACTGAGCTTGGTGCTACAAAAACTAAGAAAGATTAGATGATTCCCATCCTCAAGAGGCTTAGATTAGGGGTTGGCAACCTACAACCCACTGAAAAAATCCAGCCTGTTATCTATTTTTTTGTAAGTAAACTTTTATTGGAACCACAGCCAAGCTCATTAATTTACATATTGTCTGGCTGTTTTTGTGTTACAATGGCAAAACTGGGTAATTTTGATGAAGACCACATGCCGCACAAAGCTAAAACATCTAATACCTGGTTCTTTACAGAAGTTTGCCCACCCACGGCCTAGACTGTTGTGGCAGCAACAGGCACTAATGGATGATTTGAAGGCAATGTCCTAAATTTCTGATAATCAGAACACACAGTAATTAAAAAAAACATTAAGGAAGGGTACCTAAGGTTTCCAACGGCTGTCAAGAGGAAGTGATGCATGAGCTGTGTCTAAGATAGCTGAGTATCTGTTTGGTTTCAGACACAGTGCTAAGTTCCTAACATGCATACTATTCTTTCTCTTCTTTCTTTTCTCTTCCTTTCTTTCTTTCCTCTGTCTTTTTTTCTTTCTCCTTTCCTTCCTTCCTTCCCTCTCTCCCTTCCTTCCTTCCTTCGTCCCTTCCTTCCTTTCCTTCCCTCCCTCCCTCCTTCCTTCCTTTCCTTATGTCTTTCTTTTCCATGCATATTATTCTTTTATTTCTCTTCCTTTTTCTTTCTCTTTTCTTCCTTCCTTCCTTCCTTCTTTCTCTTTCTTTCTCTCTCTCTTTCTTTCTTTCCTGATCTCTTTCTTTTCTTTTCTTTTTTTTAAAGACAGTCTCTGTGTCATCCAGGCTGGAGTACAGTGGCATGATCATGGCTCACTGCAGCCTCGGCTATCTGGGCTCAAGCGATTCTCCCTCCTTAGTCTCCCAGATAGCTGGAACTACAGGCACATGCCACCATGCCTGGCTAATATATTTATAATTTGTAGAAATGTGGTCTTGCTATGCTGCCCAGGCTGTTCTTGAACTCCTGGCCTCAAGTGACCCCCCCACCCCCGCCACTTAAGCCTCCCAAAGCGCTGGGATTACAGGCATGAGCAACTGTGCCCAGCAGTATTTAATTTTTTCTACTGATCTAAACAAATAAATAAGTAAATGCTACTGTACCCACATTAAAGTGAAAGAAGGGATATCCCTTGCAATTATGTAAAGTGCTTAGGAGGGAGCCCGGGACATGACAGGTGCTCAAAAAAGTTTTGGCGTCTTTCCTTACAGGAATGTTTGACGACATTATCCTTCCTGGATACAACCAGGAATGAGGGCTTTCACATTCAACAGATGTTTTTTACGTACCTTCTCTCACCCAGGCTTTTTGTAGGTACTCCACATACAGTGAAGACAATGGTATTACAGAAGTTACAGTACATGGTATTGCTATAAACAACTCATTTAGGGTAATGAAGCTATATTTTGGAAGCAAAAATCATTCAGAGAGTTTGAGTCAATCCATATATTAATAACATATACATAAACAAGATTATATGAACCACTAAGTGTGGAAATATTTAGAAAACTTGAACAAGAAAAATGAGATCTTGGTTGATTTCTTCTCCAAACAAAAACGTGTTACTACATATAAAGATTGCTTTAAAGGAACTCTAAAGACTCTAAGGCTCTACATTTCAAGGGAAGTTTGCTTGCTCTTTCTTTGAAACTAGCATAGATAATACACAAGTTAAGAGAGTGGGTTTTAAGACTTGGTTCCACATTTAGCATAGTGTGATGTGTGAATAAGCAGTTAATAAATGCCTTTTGATAGATGTAATGGCTTGATCTGAGGAATAGTTTCAGCTACTGGCCATGCGCTCTTAGCTGGAGAAATTATCCTTCTTTACCCTCCAGTATCAATTCACTCCCGATTAATATAATTCATCACATATACTCCAGACTCCTAAAGTCATAAACACTAATTACTTTGTCTAAATTACCAACACGAGGCTTTGTTTACAAATGCCTGAATTTCCTATTTGGAATGATTCCCCTTTGCCTGCCACACACTCATCTGTAAGAATTAAAAAACAATATGTACAGAATATGCCAAATATGAACAATTGCTTTTTGGTTATGAGGAAAACACAGAGATAGAATGGAATTCCTCAGAGTCAATAGTTTGTTTGGTAGTTCTGGAAGCTCATGGTGTAACTCTCCCTTTCCTGAACTCCGTCACAGTGTAGATGTCAAACCTACAACATTCTGCCTTTGCTGATTCCTAATGGTCTTACAAATCAGATGAGTCTGGCTGAAAACTGTGAGCTTTTTCAGGAAGAGTACATATCATATTTCTTTTTATCAGTCAGTGCCCACCCAGGTCGAACCACACACATTTTTAAATAGGAATAAAGGCTATATTGGCTTAGATTTCTGGGGAAACAGAGCTGAGGGCAATTTTGAATGCTACTCATTTTAAGGGGGCAGAGACGGAGTTGTCACAATCCAAGGACAGCACGAATAATATGAGAAGTACGGTAGAGAAATAAGTATGTTGATTTACTAGTGCTGCCATAACAAAGTACCACAGATTTGGTGCTAAACAGCATAAATTTACTGTCTCACAGTTCTAGAGGCTTGAAGTCTAAGGTCAAGGTGTCAGCAAGGTGGGTTCCTTCTGAAGGCTACAAAGGAGAACCTTTTTCATACATCTCTCCCATCTTCACAATCTTTGGCATTCCTTAGCTTATAGAAATATCACCCCCAATATTTGCCTTTCTCTTCACATGGAGTGTTCTCTCTCTCTCTCTCTCTCTCTCTCTCTCTCATTCTGTCTCATTCTGTGTGTGTGTGTAACCCATTATAAAGGATTAGGTATCCATCCTACCCTACTCTACTATGCCCTCATCTTAACTAATAATATCTGCAATGACCTTATTTCCAAGTGAAGTCCCATTCTGATACACAGGGGGTTATGAATTCAACACATAAATTTAACTCAACTAATAAAAGTAGGTAAAGCTGGCTGGGCACAGTGGCTCATGCCTGTAATCCCAGCACTTTGGGAGGCCGAGGAGGGCAAATCACAAGGTCAGGAGATCGAGATCATCCTGGCTAACCCTGTGAAACCCCATCTCTACTAAAAATACAAAAAATGAGCCAGACGTGGTGGCGGGCATCTGTAGTCCCAGCTACTCGGGAGGCTGAGGCAGGAGAATGATGTGAACCCAGGAGGTGGAGCTTGCAGTGAGCTGAGATCGCACCACTGCACTCCAGCCTGGGTGACAGAGTAAGACTCCATCTCAAAAAAAAACAAAAGTAGGTAAAGCAAAAATAATAACCTTGTGCATGATGAGCTGCCTAAAGCTTACCAAGAAAGTAGCAATGGTTTCTTGGTTAAATAGGATAACTCAGAAAAGCCACCGTAGAACCTCTGCATCTCTGAACAGTTTCTAAGATGGGGAGAAGAGAGAACAATTCGTGGCCTGCCTCCTTATGACTCCTGTATTCTCTTAAAGTTTGCCTCATGGAGCATTTACTGCCCTGCAACTCCAGTTGATGTTAGTCAGCCCCTGTGGAACTTTTGGGGAAGCTGGGACCTCCATGGGTCTGGTCAGGTTGGACTTGGACACGGAAACTGCTGCAGCTTCTGCCAGAGCTAGCATGATGAAGTTGGCCCTAACGCCTGGCCCTTGAGCCCAAAAATGTGGTAGGATTAGTACATTCTTATTGGTAGCTACAATTTTGATTGTGGGAATGGCAGAAGCCACTATTTAACAGTTCCAGCCAGGAAACAGAGCAAGTCACCAAGGACCAGCGTGCCCACATTGCCGGGAGAGGCACCTAAACTAGGTCTGGTAAACACGCATTTTAAAAAACAGGAAACATAATTATCAGTATTGGCACTGATATGATGAAAATAAATGTACCAGTTTGGAGAGTTAGCTATAGTGAATGTATTTGTTTCCTTGGGCTACCATAATAAACTTAATGGCTTAAACAACAGAAATTCATTGACTCAGTTCTGTAGGGTGAAGTCTGAAATCAAGCTGTTGTCAGTGCTGTGTTCCCTTTGAAGGCTCTAAGGGAGAATCTTTCCCTGCCGCTTTCTAGCTTCTAGTGGTGGTAAGCCATCAGTATCCTATGGCTTTCGGTTGTGTAACTCCAATCTCTGCCTTTACCTTCACGTGGTTGTCTTGCTACGTGTACCTGCCTTCACAGGGAGAACTCCTCTTCTTATAATGGATTAGGGACATCTTCATGATTTCATCTGAACTTAATTACATCTGCAATTACATTCCTATTCCACATACAGTCACATTCTTAGGTACCAAATGTTAGAACTTTGACAATATCTTTGAGGGGACACCATTTAGCTCAGAACAGTAGGGATTAGAAAAACAGGGCTTCAGAACTGGATTTAGCCCTGATTAATTATTTGATCTTAGGTATGTATTTAAATCTATTTCGACTGGAGATTCCATCTTTTTAAAAGGAGATTAGTGGCTCTTAACTGTGTATAGGTGGACCCTCCTCCATAAAAATGCATAGAACGAAATACACACAAATGTTTCAGGGGATTCACGGACTTCCTAAAGCCCATCCCTGGATTGCTGAGACCAATCTCTGCTCCAGTTGATCAAAGCCTCTTGAAACTTTGCCAAGTTACAGTTTTGTCATTTACTTCCATGCTTTATAAACATTTCGCTCAAGTTTTATGAACCTTTTCAAGTCCTGCTGCAGGGATAGTTCCCTTCAGACATTGAACAAAAAAAAGGAAATGTTTGTTTCCTCCGTGCAAGACAATCTACGCCAGTAGTTTCAAGGGATGAACGATGTTGGCTATTTTATGAGGATTCAGAATGTCTCTGTTCCTATACGTCTGAGGTAAATCCTCATGAAACAAAAGAGTAGTCATTATCTGTACTCACCCTGGAAACTCTGGGGTCAATAACCTTTTCAGGAACATTTATAGATTTGGGCCTTCTCTAGAATAGATAATCTCACACATTTTAGGCTATACAGAGAATCCCATGTCCATCCAGCAAAGTCTGAGAACCTCTGACACAACACACATACCCAGTTAAAGTGTGCGTGATGGGTCACCATGTGTATTTTCTCCAAGTTCTCCATTTGTGATTGTCCTCTCTAAAGCAAAAGGATTATACTTTCTTTACCTCTTTAACGTGTGCTCAAAGTGCTCTGATTTGCATTTAGCAAACACTGTTGAGTGTAGAACAATATTGAATCAATTCCCACAGCACAACACCTGTCAAAATTGCATGACACCGGCATTTTAACTTTACATTGCATTGTCATTATATCTGTACATCACATCGCTCTCACAGGACAGAAAGTAACCTGAAGTTAGGAATCATGTTTGACTCTCACATATTGTTCAACTTAGAAATGACCTGTCACAGAATAGCAGGACCAGGACCAGGGTAGGGCAAGAAAAGCACCTAGGGCACACAATTTAGGAGGCATTCATTTTTCTTAGGGTCATGCAAGTATTCTACAGGATAGATGTATAATTTGTTAAATGGTGGCTAAATGCAAAAGAAATACAAAAACACGAAGAAAGACCAGTACTGAAAGAAAGACAGAATGAGAAGAATGAAAAGTGGGAAGGGAAAAAGCAGGGTGGCAGCAGGAAGGAGAGTAGAAATAATTAGTGGGTCAGAGACATCATTCACTAAATAACCATTTGTTCTTTTACATAGTTCTCAGTTTCCCATGTAGCTGGCCTGGGCCATGTGACTAATTCTAGCCAATGGGCTATGAGCAGAAGTGACGGGGCCATGTAAGAGCTGCTGTATGCTGTCTATCCTTCTTTTCTGTTGTTGCAGTGATCTTCAAAGACATATTTTCCATTTGGCATAACTATAAAATGGAGGAGCACAACCCAAAGCACATCAGACTTTATGTGAGCAAGAAATACACTTCTATAGTATAAGCTACTGAGATTATGTGGTTTACCATTAGAACAACATAGTTTTTCTATCCTGATTAATATAAGGACATATCAAATGTGATGGATGGAATTATGTGGATTTTTGTTCCTATGTTATTTTTCATCATAGAAGAAAAAACAAAAAGTACCCAGTTTATTATGATAGCAAATTATGCAGACTGACTGATACACCCCAGGCCCCTTCCTTTTGGTTCCATTTTCAGGAAATACTGCACTCTGTACTTTCAAGCTAAGTACCTTGAAAACTGTCATTTCATTAAGAAAAGCCTAACTAGCTGCCTATTTCTACTTGCACGAAGAACTCTTTCCATTTCAACAATTTACAGAAAAGTTCTTTCTTACAACATCATCTGTTCAAATGATCACATACTGTTTAGCTGAGCATAATATTTGCTGAGATTTCACATGCAAAATTGGTCTCAAATTCAACCCAGGTATCTCTTTATTGAAGCATTATCCTCTCAGCATCTCAATGAGATCCTCAAAGGGAATACCTTTTATTTCCTGTGATTTCTAGAATTTAAGTTGTTGTTCTTGCAATACTTCTTTAATGTAATAACTTCAGTAATTAGAATTTTTAAAAGGCCATCTGAGTACAGCAGTGAAAAACAGACAGTAAAACTAAAAAAGAAGATTTCAAATACAAAGCATTTCATTCTGATTTCTGTTTAATATGTGTGTATAATGTGTGTGTGTGTGTGTGTGTATATATATATATATATATATATATATATATGTATATATGAGAAGCAGTAAGTGTCATGCCAAGAGCAACATGTCAGAAGAAAAATACCTGAATTCTAGTGTTGCCTTTGTCTGTTCAATTAACTTTATGATCTTGAGCAAATCTACTATTTGGTCCTTCTTTTTTTGTGGGGGCAGATAATTTTGAGAAAACCAAGTTAGACTGGAAAGCAAAGTGGAAACAACCTAGATTCTGAATAGAACAGTACTGGTTATAAAACCCAGCTTGCCCATTTGTTGACTTTGTCTTGGGCAAGTCACAAATTTCTACAAACCTCAAGTAATTCACTGTTAACAATGGGTATAAACATATAGAGAGGTGTGAGGTTCAATAAGATACTATATATAAAAAGGCTTAGCACAGTGCCTGGCTGAAAATATACAGGAAGTATTTGTGTTTCTGTAAGTTCTACATAGATGCAGGATGTTGTTCTTATTACTCATATATACATAAAAAGGTTCTAGTTAATGTCTAAGGGCAAGTTTAATGTCATAGCCTGAGGAAGTTTACGAAAAAAACACTGAGGCTTTGACATCTCAATAACAGTTTTTATAATAAACTAAGGTCATATCTAAAGAATGCTGAAAATTTTATATGTATTGAATAGTGTGCCTTAATTAATGCTGTATAAATGTCCATTGTTGATTTTGCATGAAATTAAGACTAAAATAGATCTGTAGTAAACTATGCTAAGGCCTAATATTTATACAGAACTGAAGCAAACTTTGCTTAAGAATGGCAGGCTTTGGAGTCTATTGCCTCTGTCTTTTGGGCTGGACTGAACATGCAAACAGAGACGATTTATAAAACACATTAAGGCCATCAGTCAATTGGCCCTCTCATCCTTTAAGATGTACTTGGCATCATATACAAAACTTAATGGCTTGACAAAAATTTTACTTGAGAACTGAATGTTGTATACAAATGGATTCAAGTTTTTAGGGGGAAAAAAAGGACCTAATAATGTCATCAGCTTTATTTGACTGTCTTCAGGCAGACAACTTCCCAGATGCCCTGACAGTGGAGATCCATCTGCTTCTGAAAGATCCCCTGGGAAGGGAATGTTTTAATCTCCATTGGCAGATAACAAATAAAAGGCATTGGAAATTTCATACCCAGATGAAGGGTGATGCTTAATCCAAAGTGATTTATAGCTTGAGCCACATGATTATTATTGACAATTCCTTGATTAGATCTTTGGCATTTTCCTCAGTCATAGCTTTTTCCAACTCTAAATAAAATAGGATAAGAAAAACTCAGGTACTGACACAAGTAATGGGAAAGTGAGAAAAACAGAGAGAGAGAGAGGAGAGAGGAAATAGTTAAAGTCAAATTGATTGCATAAGGATATTTGTCCTTTTCTAGTTCTTGATGTAACTGCAAAAAATATTTAGAAATATCTATAGGAATGCTTGAATTGCTACCTCAGGACAGAATTAAAATAGAATGAATAAAAGTCAGAACACTTTTAAGTGATTCAGGCATTTTAAATGCTATTTTAAAATATTTCAACTTTTATGTTTTGAAATATCTTTCATATTATGAGTCTTAAAAGGTAGTAAGTGATCTTTTTTTCCTTAATTGAATTTCATTCCACTTTTGGAGCCTCTTCAAATGGCTTAGTGTGTTCAGAGAGGACACCATGCCTCTAATTCTCTTGAGCGCAAAGAGATTTTTTTTTTTAACCTGTGAAACAATGGATAACCAAAACAACATGTCTGCTAATCCTGCTCTAGGATAGCTAGGTATTTTATCTGTTCTTTTATCTTCCTCTTTGTGCTCCCTCAGTACCTTCTCTCAATCTCCTTCTCCAGCTGCCTCAGCAGATATAGCATATTGATGTACAATATATTGATGGATTAAACCAGCTCCTGGCAAAGCATCTACACAATTGCAGTTACTCAACAACATAGTCACCAGAACATTGTATGAAAACTAATAAAATGGTTAAAATTCTTAGTCAGAGGACACAAATAGGCAGCCAAATTAAGATACCAGAAAATTGTAGGCATGAGGGTATGTATTCCATATATATTTGTGAATTATACAAAGATATAATAGAAATACAAAGAAAGAGAGAAGGATTTAGAGATGGGGAAAACAGAAAGACGGACAGGTCTCTTACACAATCCTTTAGGAGAATAGTGACCACAGAAATTTTCTAGATGGGGGTATTATCTTAGCATCCTGTATTAAGAATATAATGTTTGTCTAATCAGAGTTCAGCAACTGCAGCCTGTGGCCTGTTTTTGTAAGGCCTTTGTGACTTTTTTTTTAGATATAAAATATTTTTAAAACTTACCAACAGAGCATTTTGGTAAGAAGAATTGTTCCATTTTGCCTATTGGCTCAAAAAGCCTAAAATATTACTGTCTTTCTCTTTACCAAACTAGTTTTAGACTCCTGACCTCCACTATTCACCCCCCATAATATCTGCACTTCTCCTTTGTACCATTCACTATACCTATGTTCTTTCTATGCTCTCATGTTTGTCTATTCTTTCATACATGTTCCTTGAAGGTAGGAATAAGTTCTATTGTTTTTACATATCAATGTCCTCAGTACCAAACACAGTGCTTAAGACATAGAAATCACTCAACAATGATTTAAATATCAATAAATGAATGAACTCTAATGCACATGCAGAAATTTCTCTGGCCCTTAAGTAATTGTGTGTTCCAACCCCAAAATGGACATTAAAGAAGAAGGGACCTGCCCCAAATCTCAAGACTCAGCAGTGGAGAAAAAGGAATTTCAATTCAGTGATACCGACTCCAATTCCAGTAAAATTCCACCACAGACTTCCTTTGAGCAAACAAGAAAAGAGCCAATTTTGTGTGACCTGGTTTAAACATATGTGAATGGAGAATAGATAAGCCAGGGAGAGCAGTCACTTACTGGACCAGGAAAAGTGACACAATCACTACTAGGTCTCCTTTTCCTCCTCATCCCTTTCCCCGGCTCAATGCTTCAGTGCTTAGTGAATCTCTTTACAAAGTCCAGGAACTGAATATAGATGACAACCCATGGTGACCGTAAATGGAAAGAAATGGATCGCTGCAAACCATGTGATGAAACTAAATACACACATATGTGTACACATACATACGGAGGAAAGTTTGAAAGCACATAATCCACATTATGCTACTTAATTTATTAAAAAGAAAGCAAAGGCTAGATCATACAACTTCATCCTTGCGTACTCATATCACTCAAACTGCATCTTCATCTTTTAATCTTTCTATTACTATAATCACAACAATGATGGTGGCCATAGTGATGATATGGCAAGAATGGTTCACCTACATGTTTGATTTCACCTTAAGCATTACCTAGAAAGAGAGGAAGTAAATGAAAGAATCAGAATTCAAAACTAGGTCTTTCTTCCTGCAAGTCTGGCCATGGTATCCATTGTCTTAAATTAGAAACACCCACCTTGGCTGCCGCTTTGACCTTTAGTCTTTATATCCTAGTCCTTATGTCCTCATTTTCATTTTTATTGGTTTTAAGCAAATTTTACCTTTTAAAAGGAAGCACACAGTATCTGTCTTAATCTTATATCACCCAAGAATGACCTTAAATCCATGACACAAAATTGATATGCATGAATTCCAAAATAACTAAAAATGACATTCAACCACTTTCCTGTGATATGCACTTACTGGTTTATTCATAGCACATCATTTTCTACAAGTTGTTTAAAGAAATTTAGAATAAAAGACACACAAAACCATCTTATAACATATACCAAAAATAATCTCAGTAGACTGAATATTAATTATAAAAAGTGAAGACCCCAAAAAACTCATGAAAGAAATTATAGGAAAATGTTTGTTCTCTAATTGGAAGAAATTATTTTAAAAAATAATTTCAGTTACATAAAAATTAAAATATGGAAATCATAAAACCATGTAAAACAATTTAAAAGTAAATGACACAAAGGAAAATACTATTAGCTAATACAACAGACAAAAATCAAAATTTTGAATTTTTAAGGAGCCTGGTCAAATAAGAAAAACAGAAAGTCACAAAAATCAAAGACAGGACTTCCACTTCTTCCCATGAAGATTTAGTTTGTATAAGACTATACTTCTACCATAAACAACCATAATTGTATAAAATGTATAAAACAACTGTTTTCAGACCTCAAACAAGGAGTAGCAAAGGATATGATGACACATAGAAGGGATACAAATAAGGGGATCTCCAAGAGTGCCTCAGCTTTGTGTCTGGAGATATATTCTAGAAAAATGGCATAGGATAAGCAATTCTAAACAGGGCACAGTACTCTTGTTGCAATCAGGAGACAATGATTAGAGTTTGAAGCAGCCAAGGTGACTGGAATTACGGGGGCAGAGTACCTAAGAGGAGGAAACTGAATAGAGAACACTTTGGAAATCTCCACAGGAGCCCCCTTGGACCTTTTAACACAAAGCAGTGCATCCTTAGAATAATACGCAGAAAAACCAGTCAAAGAATAACTAATGGAGCATTGTGACAAGAACTTATGGAAGCTTAATAGGTCTGGGAGACATTAAAGTTCTGATCAGTAAGAGCTGAGAGTCCAGTTGAATACTTGGGTAATTCAATAGAGATCTCAGAAAGACCATCTATAGAAATAGTTCTAGACTAATTGAGCCCTAGGGTAAAGGCTATATTAGACTGACTCAAACCAAACTTAGAAGTCTCAACAGGCCACAAGGGGAAAGAGCTCCAAAGCGCCCCTCAGAATCACTGATTTTATTCAGAAAAGAGAGTGGGGAAGTTCAAGCTTTAGGGCATTCTCAAAAACCAGGAAGATTTCAAAAATAAGCAATTAAGAGAAGGCTGATACCTCCATAAGAGCAATAAACTAAACCCTAAGTCATCTAGTTTATCAGAGTGAACTGGGAAAGAGACAGCAATAAAGAGACCTCCTGTGGTCAAAATATACTTCAGTTTTGGGCCTCAAAAAACTTCTGCAAAGAGGTCTGAAATTAATTGGATCAGATTGTATGGTAATTTATTTCCCATAGCATTTTCCAAAACAATAAAGTGACTGGCTGAAAATTAGCAAACACTAACACCTGAGTGTATTACCAGTCGAGGCAGATGGTTTACCAGAAAGACCAAAGAAGGGAAGAGTCAAGGATAGTTCTGAGAAAACTACTGTCTCCCAGAGTGACTGTGAGCATGCCAAAGGCTGCATCCTCTGAGGAAAAACATCAGAGGCTTTACAGTGCTTTACACTGCCAGTGTCACTAAATGAGTTCAGCCAAGTCACCAAACAAATAAATATGCAAATAAAAAAAGATAGGAAAAAGCAGTCTGGGGGTAGGGGACATTGCTATATTATATTATCTAAAATGCCTACTGTTCTAAAAAAAAAAAAAAAGTGAAACATGTAAATAAACAGGAAAGTGTGACTCATGCACAGAAAAAATAAAATAAAAAGCAGACAACAAGAGCTGCTGTGAGAAGGTCTAGATATGAACATGACAAAGACTCTAAAGCAACTGCAATAAATATGCTCAAAGTACTAAAGAAAAATGTGCTTAGAGAAGTTAAGGAAGATATGAGGGCAATATCTCATCAAATAAAAAATAAAAATTATTTTTACAAGAATCTAATGGAAATTCTGTAGTAGGAAACTAATATAACAGAAATGAAAAATTTACTAGGGGTTCTCAAAAATTGATTTGAGTGGGTAGAAGAATCAGCTAACTTGGAGACAGACGAATAAAGATTATTCAATCTGAACAACAGAAAAGCAATGAAGAAAAATTTAAAATGTTTCAGAGATATGAAGACCACCATTAATTGTACCAATATATGCAAAATTGGGGTGCCAGAAGAAGAGGAAAAAGAGAAAGGAACAAAAATACGTTTTAAAAAATAATGGTTAATACTTTGCAAATTTCATGGAAAACATTAATTGATACATCCAAGAAGCTCAAAAAAATTCCAAGAAAGATAAACACAGATATACACCCAGACAGATCATAGTAAAAATGTTGAAAGTAAAATACAAAGAGAAAATTGGGAAAACAGCAAAGGAAAAATGACTTATATACGTAAAAGAATCCCAGGAAGATTAACAACAGATATCTCATCAGAAACAGTGGAGGCCAGAATATAGTGAGATGACATGCATATTCAAAGTGCTGAAAGAATAAAACAAATTTCTTATTTCCAGCAAAACTATCTTTCAAAAATGAAGAAAAAAATAAAGCCATTTTCAGAGGAACAAAATTGACAGAATTGGTTGCTAGTAAAGGCACTTGCAATAAATATTAAAAGAATTTCTTCAGTCTAAAACCAACTGACCCCCAAATGGAATTCTATTCCACATGGTATGGGAGAGGAGACGCACCAGTAAAGGTAATTAAGCAATTTTAAAAGACAGTAAATGCATATTTCTTTTCCTTTTATCTCTTAACATGTTTAAAATGGAATTGCATAATATGATGTGTATGTAATTGTATTGTTAAGCCTATAACATATGTAAATATCTATACTTGACAACATATGTAAAAAGTTATGCTTGCCACACAAAGAAGGTAGTATATAGCAAAGCTACATTGAAGTAGGGAGAATATATGAGTTGGTTACTGAGATCCACGAGAAAAAAGGAAGAGAACCAACAATGGTACATAAGAAGTTTACTATGACAAAATTTACAAACGTATAACTTCTTTTCTTCTCTCAGCTACTTTAAAATACATGAAACTATATATAGAAATAATTATTGCAATCCATTGTTGGGTTTATAACATGTAGATGTAACATGTACAGTATAACAATAGTGGCACAAAAAAGAAGAGGGAACACAACTATGTGAGAATAACATTTCTATAGATTATTGGTATTAAATTACTATTAATCTGACATAGATTCTCATTAGAATCTATGTGAGAACCATCTTGTGAGAACTCACTAACTGTCATGAGAACGGCATGAGGGTAACTGCCCTCGTGATTAAATTACCTCCCACTGTATCCCTCTTACAAGATGTGGAGATTATGGAAACTACAAGATGAGATTTGGGTGGGGACACAGATGAACTGTATCATTCTGCCCCTGGACCCTCCCAAATCTCATGTTCTCATGTTTCATAACATAATCATGCCCTTCCCAACAGTTATCCAAAGTCTTAACTCATTTCAGCATTAACCCAAAAGTCTAAGTCCATAGTCTTATCTGATACAAGGCAAGTCTCTTCTGTCTATGAGCCTGTAAAATCAGAAGTAAGAGAGTTACTTCCTAGATATAATGCAGGTACAGGCATTGGGTAGATACACCTATTACAAATGGCAGAAATTGGCCAAAACAAAGGGGCCATAGGCCCCATGCAAGTTTGAAATCTAACAGGGCACTCATTAAACTTTAAAGTTTCAAAATGATGTCCTTTGACTCCATGTCTCACATCCAGGTCATGATGATGAAAGAGATGGGCTCCCACAGCCTTGGGCAGCTCTGCCTCCATGGCTTTGCAGGGTACAGCTCCCCTCCTGGCCACTTTCATGAGCTGCTGTTGAATGTCTGCAGTTTTTCCAGGGGTATGGTGCAAGCTAGTGGTGGATATACCATTCTGGAGCCGGGAGAACGGTGGCCCTCTTCTCACAGATCCACTAGGCAGTGCCCCAGTGGGAACTCTGTGTGGAGGCTTCAACCCCACATTTCTCTTCCACACTGCCATAGGAGAGGTTCTCCATGAGGTTTCTGCCCCTGCAGCATACTTCTGCCTGGATATCCAGGTGTTTCCATACATCCTCTGAAATCTAGGTGGAAGTTCCCAAACCTCAATTCTTGACTTCTGTGCACCCACAGGCTCAACACCATGTGTAAGCTGCCAAGGCTGAAAGCTTGCACACTCTAAAGCAACAGCCTGAGCTGTACATTGGCCCCTTTTAGCCATGGCTACAGCCGAAACATCTGGAATGCAGGACATCATGTCCCAAGCTGCATAGAGCAGTGAAGCTGTAGGTCCAGCTCATAAAACAATTTTTTTCTTCCTAGGCCTCCAGGCCTGTGATGGGAGGAGTTGCCATGAAGGTCTCTGATATACCCTGGAGACATTTTCCCCATTGTCTTGGTAATTAACTTTTGGACCCTCATTACTTATGAAATTTCTGCAGCCAGCTTGAATTTCTCCACAGAAAATGGGGTTTTCTAACACATCATAACACTGCAAATCTTCCAAACTTTTATGCTCTGCTTCCTCTTGAACACTTTGCTGCATAGAAATTTCTCCCCCAGATACCCTAAATCATTTCTCTCAAATTCCAAGTTCCACAGATCTCTAGGGCAGATGCAAAATGCCACCAGTCTCCTTGCATAGCAAGAGTAACCTTTACTCCAGTTCCCAACAAGTTTCTCAGTTCCTTCCAAGACCACCTCAGTCTGGACTTCATTGTCCATATCATTATTAGCATTTTGTTCAAAGCTATTCAAAAAGTCTCTAGGAAATTCCAAACTTTCTAACAACTTCTCTCTTCTGAGAACTCCAAACTGTTCCAATCCCTGTCTGTTACCCAGTTCCAAAGTCACTTCCACATTTTTGGGTAGCTTTCCAGCAGTGCCCCACTACACAGTACACATTTACTGTATTAGTCTGTTCTCATGCTGCTAAGACATACTGGAGACTTGGTAATTTATAAAGGAAAGCGGTTTAATTAACTCACAGTTCAGCATGACTGGGGAGGCCTCAGGAAACTTACAATCATGAATCATGTTGGAAGGGGAAGCAAACACATCTTTCTTCACATGGCAGCAGCAAGAAGAAGTGCCAAGCAAAATGGGGAAAGGCCCCTTATAAAACCATCAGATCTTATGAGAACTCACTATTACAAGAACAGCAGGAGGGGTAACTGTCCCTATGATTAAATAACCTCCCACCAGGTCCCTCCCATGACATGTGGGGATTATGGGATCCACAATTCAAGATGAGATTTGGGTGGGGACACAGTCAAACCATATCATATAGGTATCCAAAATATCATGTCTTATACTTTAATACATACAACGAAACTAATTCAAAAACAAAAGGACACAAGACATATAAAGCAAAAAGTAAAATGGCAGGCATAAATCTAATCCAACTAATTAAATAACATTAAATGCAAATAGATTAATCATCCAACCATAAGACAGAGATATATTCAGTCTGGATTTTTTTTTTCAAAGCAGAAGACAAAGAATGACATGTTTTAAGTATTAAGAAAAAAAAAAAGTCTATAATTCTATAACCAGTGAAAGTATCATTATAAAATGTAGGCAAAAGACAGAATTTTTCAGACAGTAAAAAGCTAAGGGACATTACCACCAGCAAATTTGCACCCTATTAAATAAAGTTCTTCAGGTAGAAGGAAAATGATATCAGATAAAAACTTGGATCCAAACAAAAACATAAATAAATAAAGATTGCTACGGATGGTAAATATGTGACCAAATGTAGAAGATATTTTTAACTTTTTAAAAAATTGACAATTAAAATTTTTTAAATAATATATTTGAGAGTTTATAACATGCATAAATTTAAAATGTATAACAATGAAGACACAGATATTGGACCAAGGAAATTAAAATTTACTTTTTAAAATATTTTAGTTTAAACATGAACAAAAATCATATTATTTGAAGTTTGTCTTTGATGAGTTTAAGTTAAATATTGCAAACCGTAGAGCAACCATTAAAAACAAGAAGAAGAAGACATACAGCCAATAAGCCAATAGCATAGATAAAGTGGAATAGTAAAATCTATTCTGTTCATCTAAAAAGAAGGCAAAAAAAAATGAGAAACAAAAGGAACAAAGACTAAGTGGAACAAATAGAAAAACAAATAGCAAAATGGTAGATTTAAAGCCAAAAAGAGAAGAGTGTTCATTTAAGCTTTACTCAAAATAGCCACCAAGAAAAAAACAAAACAAAACAAAAAAAAACTAGGAATAACACAAATATCCATCGTGGATAAACAAATTATGAGTCTATTCATACAATTAAATACTATTCAGCAATAAACTGGGATAAACCACTGATATACCCAACCATGAGAATAAAACTCAAAAACATTGAATGAAAGAAACTTGTCAAAAAGAGTTTTATATTGTGTGATTGCATTAGTATGAAGTTCTAGGACAGGAAAAACTATCGTGAAAGAAATCAGATCGGTAGTGGTTTGTGGCTGAGAACTGATGGACAGTGATTGACTGAAAAGCAGCACAAGGGAATTTTCTGAGATAATAGTAATAATTTATATCTTTATAGTGATGAGATTAAACAATTGAATACGCTTTTCATAGCTTGTTTAAAAGTACACTTATGATTTACATATTTCACTTTATGCAATTTTACCTCAAAAAATTAAATGAGCCAAATAAGTTAACATAAAAAATCATGCAAAGGACCAGTATAGAAATGGGGGAAAAAATCAATCTTATTAGCAATGATAAGGTTCACCTTAAGAAATGGAATATTATTTTTGTACCCCCAAATAGGCACACAAATTTAGAAGATAATATTCAATGCTGGAAAAAGGGTGGCAAAACAAGAATTCTCATGCCACACTGGTAAGAAACTAAATTGGTGTAGCTTTACTGGAAATCCTTTGGTCTAAATTATTCTGTTTCCAATGATCTATTTGGAGGAAATAAATCAGAGTTGTTGACAAAGCTTAATGTAAAAAATCTTCTGAAACATTATTTATAATCAGGTAACATCAGAAACAACCTAAATGTTTAATAAATTCTAACAAAAACAAGTCAGAAAACAGAATTATATATTCAGTCTGACAAAACATGATATGAGAGAGAATCAAGTAGTCAAACTAGAAAGGAATCAACAATAGTACTTTATCTGAGTGATGGAATTATTGGTGCATTTGTACTTTTTTGTATTTTAAAAATTTCCTCCAAGGTGTTTTATTCCAAGAAGAAAAGAAAACTCCTATTTAAGACACACAGAAAGACTAATAAGGAGAAAGTCAGAGTCAACTTACAAATAATAGAATGAAAATATGCTATAAAAAAGGTGGGGGAGGTTGGAAAGTAAGGATGATTCTAAAACACTCAGGAGACAAAGAAAGGGGAAGCACAAATACATAACTCTCTTTTTAAACAAGGAGAAAGAAATGCATTTCTCAGTGAAGATTCCGTGTCTTCAACCCCTTACTCTATAACATCAGTCTTCTTTCCTCTTCCTTCTGGGCCTCACCTGTTCTCTCTTCCCTCTTTTGTTACTTGTGGAATGAAGTCAGAACAATCATATTTTGAGTGAACTCTGTTCTCTAGCACCTTGGTGAGGAAGTACCAATTGAATATTTCCAGCCAACTATAAGGCGCTTGAGAGCAGACTTTGTGCTTGCTAAATCCTTTCTCCTAAGATTCCCATCATACTGCCTGGAACCTATAGGCACTTACAAAACATCAAGTTGACTGAAAAACATTCATCTGTTTCAAGGAAGTTGCCACTAGGGTTTCTTTAGGAAGCAGGCACTTGTACCAGCATCACAGTATCTGAAGAAAATGTAGAACACATAGTAGAAGAAAATGTAAAATCTCTTGAGGAAAATCAATAGTACTCCTTTTATGAGAATCAAGATAGAATCTACTAACTTTATTTTCAATTTTCATCCATTAATTTTTGAAACATTTAATAAGATAATTCTCCATGAAAGGCCCAAAGGGATGTAAATATAGGGGAAAATAAAATAAAGTCAAAAGCTCTGCCATTTACTAGCTAAATGAATTGGGAAAAAACTTTCTTGTGCTTTTAAGTCTGGGATCCTCATTTTCAAAATGAGGTAATAATGACTGTCTCATAGGGCTGCAGTGAGGAAAAAATAAAATAATGCTAACAAAGTACCCAGCACTATGACTGGCACATGGGTAGTTAATAAATGTTACACTCCTAAATTAATAAAATGTTAATCCTTCCCCTTAGGAGCTTACTATTTAGCAAAAGATGTCAACATTTATAAGAACTGGCCATCCAAAGCAGGAAGTGAGGTAAGAGCAAGTTGTTTGAGAATTAAAGAAAGGAGAGATTATTTCTAGCTTGGAGTTAGGGGGTGGACAGTAAACACCTAATATCATTCAACATATTTTTGCTCAACCCTGATACTGTGAGGCAGCGTTCTGCCTTCTGGGGTACAGCAGGGAGCAGATCGAGTCTTTATCTTCAGTGGAACCTGTATGTTACTGGAAGGTATCAGATAATAAACACAGATAAAAATAAATAAGATAAATTCAGATGGTAAAAATTGTTGTAAAATAAAAAGGGTAATGTGACAAAAACGGGAAGCTAGTTCAGTTAAGTGTTTCAGAAAAGGCTTTTTTTGAAGTGACATTTTAGTTAAGAGCTAGATGAAGAGAGCAGCCATCTTGGAGACATGTCAGAGGTAAAATGGAAGGTGGTATCAGAAGTAAATAACCCTGGTTAGAGTGGAAAACCCAATAGAACTAAATCTTTTACTACATTTATAGGTGTTTCCTAGGTCACTAAGAAATGCGGCAACAATAAAATGATGCCCATCACTAATGGAAACAGAAGAGAACACCAGAACTTAAGTATTCAGGTAGATTTGGCTAAATGACCACTTTCTTCTCCCCTGTCCTTGTTATTAGCTTCCCAAGCAACAAATTAGAGGTCCTGTGAGGAAATACTTCATGAAGAGAACCATCAGTGAGCTTTAAACACACCGTTCTGCCTCACAATGTAATGTAGTCACTGTCTGAGATCCCCTAGTGTTTAGAGCTTTCAGCCTCAGTTTAAAAAGTTCTTACATTCCCACAATAATTTCTCCATTGAGCAAAAGAGAGACCTGATAATAATAAAGCCACTTCAAAAGCTGCAAGTACTCTATTTCATTGTTTTGTACTGACGAATATGGGTGATTATTTTTTCTCTCCAGTTAAACTCCATGCATTAGAGAATTTTAAAGAGCCCTTTGATGACTGAGTGAAGCAGTTTTATTCCAGGCTGAATTGGCCAATCACTTCTTTATACAACAATGGCTTGTGCTTCTATCCTAAGGGGGCACTTTCAATTCACTTAAAGGATAGCAGAGGGTCTAATGGCATCATGGAGACAAAGCAGGAAATTGGGAGAAATTGCTTGCCTAGTCAAAGAGGGAGGAATGAACATCCCAGAGGGCAATGGGGCATTTGCTCAGCAGTCTGAGGAATAAATATGTATACTTTTGCTAATCTTCTAAAGCAAACAGGAGGCAGACATGGCTTGACCTTGAGAAACTCTCCCTGGCAGCCTGATTTCATGGAACCAGGCTCAGCTAGTGGGTTACGAAATGTATATGAAATCAGTTTATTGGATCACAGTCAACACTTCTATAACAATGAAACATAATAGACTAGACCAGACTAGAATGGAATGCCATAGAGTATTTCGGAGTATATCACATAAGTAATAGCATTTTATACCATTTTCTGATGTGTGTGTATGTGTGTGTGCTTGTGTACTAACTCACTATGTAAAATTTATTTCTTATTGTTGGTTCTAGTCAAAAAAATTAAAATCTACTCTTATAGGAGATACCCCATCTTGAAGAGGACAAATGAGTGTATGCCTTCCAATCCCAGGGCATACACCAACTAAACTCACAAACTCAGAATCACAGAGAATCTGAGTTAGCAGGAACCGTAGATGCCATTTAATTTTGTCACCTCACAGATGGGGAAATAAGCTAAAGAAGTGAAATTACATTCCCCAAATGACAAGGGGCCCAAGACATGAAGCAGGGTCTTTTAACTTATAAGTCAGAGCTGAAAATTGGAAAGGGATTGTTCTGAGTTGTCCATGCATTTTCCTGTCATTGCAAAACAGGAGAGTTCTGTCTTAGACTCTAGGAGCATAGAATCCATCATTCCATGGGATCATCCTGGCCCACACATCTCCCAGAAAGTAAGCATAGTCTGATTTACTTGGAATTCATCTATGTCTTTCAATCTCTCCTCTTTCCCGGAGACTACTTCAAGATGAGGCTCTAGGAGCTGGTGTTTAGAAACAGTAGGGTATAAAAGTTAACAGTTCAGATGTTACAGTGACATAAATCTGGATTCAAATCCTGTTGGACTGCAAACCCTATGAAGGCAGAGCCCCATCCACTTTGTTGACTGCTGTATTCTCAATAGTTTACACCATGTGTGGGACTGTGCAGGAGCTTGATGCATGTTTGTTCAAAGAAAGAAGGGAAAGAAAAGGAGTCCTGGTTCTGTCACTTATCAGCCGTGTGGCCTAGACAAGTGACTTCACATCTCCAGCCGCAGCTTTCTCATCTATAAAATGGAAGTAACCGAAATACTCATAGAGTTTTTTATAGGATCAAGTGAGAGAGCTGGAATTTAGCACAATTTTCAGCACGTAGCAAATATCAGTGTCTGTTATTATAATCAGCTCTCTCCTAATCTATATCAGTTATTTTTTACTTTTAACCAGTAGAACTCTTATCAAAACTTGTCTGGTGTGCTGCTGGTTGACCTCCTCCCCTGCCCACCCCATCGCCCTGCACCCCACCCCTGCCTCTAGCAATGCCCCCACTTCAATCACCTTTGAGGGATCTCAGGGTTGATCAGAATTCTGCATGAAAATTACTCCCCTGGGCCATGACCTTTCCCTCTTCCTGGCAGGATTACTGCTGAGGGTGAGATGGATTGCTGATGCTGGGTAGGAAATGAAGGCCTCCAATGAGCACCTGTCAGCACCAAGCAATTACAAATCTCCTGGGAGACAGCATCCCATTGCTCATGTACATCACCGAAGGTGCATTTTCAGAGCCAGGGAATTTCAAAGTTGCAGAAAATACCCCATCCTGTGATGGAAGACAATGGATGAAGAAGGAGTTCTAAAACAAACCCTAGAACCTGTGGAAATTAATGTCAAAGTCATGTGCAAATCTACTAAATTTCTAGAATTTATTGATTGCCCCACATGTAACAGCTTCCTCCAGGCACACATTTGCATATGGAAATGTGTAATGCTTTTTATTCATTCTCGTTTCTTTCTTAATGTTAAATTAACTGGGTCAATAAACCACAGGAAGTGTTACTTGAAATTTGACTTCAATCATCATTAACATAAAATATTTAAATGTGCATAGAAAGCATATTTCAGGGTGCTCCTCCTGGACAACAGCAAGTGGAATGGAAAATCAGAACTCCCTGTCAGGTAAAGGAAATAAGGCTTTTAGGGCTGCTGTCTAGCTGGCAATGCAACCAAATGGAACCAAATGTGGGGGCTTTCACTTTTTGGAAGAGTCAGAGATTTTAAGGGAGCAATTAAGAGCCTCAGCCCTGATGGAATAAAGAGCAATTCCAGCCAACCACTTTGGTACAGTGTCTTCATCTGTCAAATAGGAATCACACCATCCACTTTTCAGGGATACCGTGAGGACAAGATAATTTATAAGAAAGTACATTGAGTTCTTTGCCAGCACAGCACCATATTAACACCAAATATTTTCAATATTTATTCTGATACTTCATCACTATCTCAGTGAAGCTGTTAGTGCCTCTCTATCATGGTGGTGTAAATGCACAATGTTACGTTCAAAGTATTTTAATAAAAGATAAAGGCTTCCAACTGTTCCCATAATCTCTCGGGAAGTTTTCTGAAGAGTTTAGCATTTGACTTCCAGAGGAAAAACAAAAATAATAATTATTATTATAAACAATACCAGTGACACAGGCTCACATTCAAATAGATCTGCTTTGAACAGGACCTGAGCCAGTGTTTTCAGCAACCATATAACTGTTATCAGCAGGAGAAGAAGAAAAAGGGATGAACCATCTCACTGAAACATGGCTGCAAGGCTCTGGCAGGCATAGAAGTAGCTGCAGTGATGCAGAAAGTATGAAGTCCTGTGATCTACTGGATAAACACTTTTGCAGTGATTTTGAGGTATATCCGAAACTCCCATACTCTCCTCCCACCCATCAGCCTTCATACTCTCCTATACTCTCTGCTTCTTGTTGAATTTCATAAGCCGGCACAAATAAAAAGGTACAATCCAAGCTCTCATGGAGTTTAGAGTCTAAAGCAGGTCATAAGGCTGACAGATTTAACAGTTATCAGTGCTTTGATGAGCTGAACCTTCCACATTACCTATATCAATTATGTTCAGTAAATGTATTTTTAGTAGAGATGGGGTTTCACCATGTTAGCCAGGATGATCTCAGTCTCCTGACCTTGTGATCCGCCTGCCTCAGCCTCCCAAAGTGTTGGGATTACAGGCATGAGCCACCGTGCCTAGCCCAAGAGTTTGCTTTTAAATTGTTTCTGGCCGGGCGCAGTGACTCATGCTTGTAATCCCAGCACTTTGAAAGGTTGAGATGGGCAGATCACTTGAGGCCAGGAGTTCGAGACCAGCCTGGTCAACATGTTGAAAACCTGTCTCTACTAAAATTATATATTAAAAAAAATTTTTTTTTAAATTAGCTGGGCATGGTAGCTCATGTCTGTAATCCCAGCACTTTGGAAGGCCAAGGCAGGTGGATCACTTGAGGCCAGGAGTTTGAGACCAGCCTGGCCAACATGGTAAAAACCTGTCTGTACTAAAAAATAATAAATAATAAAATAAAAATTAGCCAGGCATAGTGGTGACACCTGTAATACCAGCTACTTGGGAGGCTGAGACCCGCAAATTGTTTGAACCCAGAAGGTAGAGTTTGCAGTGAGCCGAGATCACGTCACTGCACTCCAGCCTGGGTGACAGAGCGACACTCTGTCTCAAAAACACAAAATAATATATATACATACACACGCGCGCGCACACACACACACACACACGCACATTGCTGAGACGTCACTCTTAGTAGTTAAATGAGGCTCTTAGAAGATTCTAATTTGAGGAATCATATTAATATGCATATAAGTAATAATGAAGAAACAAGTAACAATGTTCTAAGCAAGCTCATTACAAGTATTACGTCATTTAATCCAAAGAATAGCCTTATAAAGTAATTCCATTTCACAGATGAATACACTGAGGGACAAAGAGGCTAGCCATTTACCATGGTTAGTCACACAGCTCCAAAGAACTAGAGTCAGGATTTTAACTCACCTCATCTGACTCTAGGGCAAGTACTCTTAACTATTTTGATTTACTCCTAGCAGAAATAAAGCAAAGTAGGAACACAATGGAAAAAAAAAAATGTCTTATTAGGAAAATTAACTCATCACTTATTTCTGTATCTATTTAATAAACATTTGTTGAATACCTACTATGTGTTGAAAGTTGGGAATGCTAAGATATATTACAAGGGTTCTGCTCTGGAGTTTGCACACTAGTGAAGAAGATAAATAAATGATTCATTGATAAACTAGCTATATTAAAAATAGAGGTATTATGAGGGTAACGTCCTTCCTGAAAGAAGGAATTCTCAAGTGGGGCCTGGAAGGATGGATAAGACATACATGGTCTGACGGAGCCATAATGACTTTGTTTCGAAGAAGTTACAAAGATAGTGACTTTGGAAAGATGGACAAGCCCCTAGAAATGATTTTCTGGGGAGAGGTAAACTATTCTGTGTCCTTCAAACACACAACTTCTGGAAACAACTGGCCATGGCCCCATCCTAAATCACTGCTTCCCTGACCTCAAAGGGCAGATGGTGTCTACTGGATTAAGAACATGAATTTCATACTGCCCTATCTCTGTACGCCAATGTCAGGTTTGACTTGATTTATATTTCCCTTAATATTATAAGAAATTCTCTCTACAGTACAGGAGAAAGAACATGCTATGCTGTAGAATCCAGTCAAGGTCAGGGAAACAAATTAATATCCTTATAGGCTGTAGAAGGTAACAAGAACTTTGAAGTCTTAAATTGTTCACAATTGACATATACCACCATAAATCTTCCAGGATTAATAGCTATCTTCTGGAAATAATAGCCTTCCTTTGAAAGCACATAGAGCCACCATGCCTTACCCCAGAAGAAATACATATTTTAGAATTCAAACAACATATAGGATTTTTCTTTCAATATATGGATAATTTTTATTTAATTTACATGGTTATATAATAAGAATATTAGAATTATGAGGAAGTTTATAATCAAATAATCTAATCTTTTGGATTTGTAATCTATTGAGTAGATGCCCAGAGACCATAAATGCCTTGTCCAGGGTCAGAACTCATTGTTACAGTCACGCAACTCACAAACATTTAGAAAAAGTAAACCCTGTGTTCAAAAATCAAGGCCTTTACTTTTTGACATCTGGCTTTGCCAGTGTTTCCTCTGCCTGAAATGCCTTCTTTCCCATACCACTCACTTTCTATGTCCACATTTATCTATATGCTGTCAAATGCCACAAGGAAGTGTCTGCTGTCCTGAGGAACATATAAAATATCCTCCTTGACAGCCAGAAGAGTGCCTTCCACCTAGTATGCTTAGTGTGAGTGCCACAGAGAGACAAAATACATAAGGCAGAAACTCTCACCAATCCCTGGTGGCAGTGTGAATTACACAAACCTGAAAAGTAAATAGTATTTTGGCAATATATGCCAAAGAGTACACAAATAAGTGTGTACTCTTTGGCATATATTGCCAAAATGTTATTTACCAAAATAGCAAAATTTGTAATAACAATCCCACCTTGATGAATATATCCTAAGGAAAAACTCTGTGACAATGAAACAACAATGAAGCTTTATGCACCAGGATGATCGCAGCAGCATTATTAACAGGTGGAAGGAGAAATAAACCCTAAAAACAGTCCTTTACTTCAGTAAAAGAAAGATTAAGTAAATTTTAATTTATGCAATCAATGGAATAGTAAGTATATAACTACTACAATTATGTTTACACACAGTTTTGGCAATAGTAATGTAGTGGCTAAGAGCATAAATTCTGGCTCTAGTCTCAGCTTCTCTACTTACTGTGTGATTTTGGCCAAGTTACAATAAATACTATATATATCTGTTAATTATTATGATTCTTATTATCAATCTAGTATTTATACTCACCTAGGACAATAAAATGTTTATATTAGATGAAATATATTAACCAGAATAAAGTGTTATGTAGGCAAATGATAATTACATTATGATCATAATCATACCTACATAATATAAAAACTCATCATATCAAGATAACAATGTATGTGTTCCCACCCTAGTCTTTGTGTTTATGAATTGTTTTCATTATGGTCTGGAGGACCACCTTTTTCCCTGCCTCTTCTCCAGCTGTACCTCCAGGAGGAAGCCCTACCCATGAGAGCATCATTCTCTTTGCTGTCAGTGAGGAGCAGCTGCCAGCATTTTTCCTGGGAATGACCCAGCAGAAATGCCACTCGCCAGAGTCTTAAAAGTTTCCCCATTTACATCTGACCCATTTTTATAGAGACAATTCTCTATTCAGCAATCTAGGATACTCTTGAGTCCCCAGGATCAGAGGGGGCACTCTGGACACTATGGAAGTATGATTGGAGGTGGGGACACCTGACCATGTTGAGACTAGATGAAGCCAGTTTGAGATTTCTTACTAAGACAGAGCATGGCACCCCTGTGACTGGAACCCCACCATAACTGTGACACTAAATGTGAAGAAAAGATTGGAAGGAAATATACCAACACGTAAGTAGTGATACTATCCTTTGAGTGATTTGGCTTCCTTCTTATTAAGTGTTTTCAAAAATTGTTCAAATGACTACATTTTAATTTTAATAACGGGAAAAAAATTAACTTTTTAAATGTGTAAAAAACAAGCCTATCATCAAGTGTTTTAAAAAAGCTTTGATGGTGTGATGTCAAATAAAAGTCATAACTTGACAGTGTCTTCATGTTATAAATTTTCTTTAAAAAGTCCCCTGGGTATTAGCAGCTTTAAAAATCAGGGATTTAGCTGTGGTAACGGAAAGGATTCAAGCTGTGGATGACACAAAGGGTAGGGAAAGCTGGCATATTGAAGATATTACTGTAAGTCAACATATTTTTGACAAATTGATATTCACAAACTGTCCCAAAAATACGTTCTGAGAAACACTAGACCTTATAGACAGAGAAGAAAACTTATGGAAATAATATAAAGTAATAGGTGAAAAGTAATATTTGTAACTAAATTTTAGCTTTTAAAACACTCTATAGACAAAGAAACAAAGCAAACACACATACATATTCACAACAATAACACATTCAAATAAAGTCATTCCTTTTACTGACTCACTGGACAACAGTTTTAAAGCTCTGCAATATATTTGGAGGGAAAATAAATCCAGCACCAAATACATTGGGGAAAATGCTGTTGATTATATCCTAGTTTGTAAGTGACTAACTCTTCAGGGGAAACAATCACAAGGTTCTAAATATTCTCCAAAAATGTGGCAATCATTCAGAGATGATGTAACAAGACCTTAGCAAATCTCCAAGATTTAAGAATACTTAAAAAAAAAAAAACATAACTGAGCTTACTAATGCAGTGATCTGAGAAATTTCAGTGACCTTCATCAGACATTTGTTAAGCATTACTTTAAGCAGAGTGACAGAGACAAAGCCTGGCTTGTTTGCCACAACCAACCTTTCACCAAGTTCTGTCCATTCTTTAACCTAAACCCATCTTGAATCTGGTGCACTGCTTTTCTTGGCCACTGTTTCTATACTATTCCAATCGACCCTTGTGTCTTAACTGGATCACTGAACTAAGCAAGATCATGTAGCCAGGAGCATCGATTCTGGTTTCAATCTCAGTTCACCACTTATAGTTGTGTGACACATAGTTTAATAAACTATAAAATGTTTCTCTTATCTATTTCTGGCTTTTCCACCTGTTGGTGTTTGTACTATATACAAAAATGTTTATAGTAGTTAAGGCAGTTTGTGTACTGGTTAAGAGCCCTCAGTCAGACACGGTGGCTCATGCCTGTAATCCCAGCACTTTGGAAGGCAAAGGCAGACAAATTACCTAAAGTCAGGAGTTCAAGACCAGCCTAGTCAACATGGAGAAATGCCATCTCTACTAAAAATGCAAAAATTAGTTGGGTGTGGTGGTGGACTCCTGTAATCCCAGTTATTCAGGAGGCTGAGGCAGAAGAATCACTTGAACCCAGGAGGCAGAGGTTGCAATGAGCCGATATTGCACCAGTGCACGCCTGGGCATCAGAGTGAGATTCATGTTACACACACACACACACAAAAAGCCCTCTTGCTGAAACCACTGTACTCCCTTCCAGTCCATCCATCCATCAGCCAATAATCTTTCCAAATGAAAATCTAAAATGTTACTTCACCTTCTTAACCACTTCAATGGCTTCCCATTGCTCTTATGTATAAGGCTAAATTTTACATATAAAAAGTTCCAGTCCTCTGCCTGTTTCACAGGCCATAATAACTTCTGCTTTTCATACTCAGGCATGCTGAGTATTCTTTCAGACAGATCCTCAAATACTGGCTGCATAAGGACAGGGACCATGTCTAGGTTTGCTCATCATTTTATGTCCAGCATCCTGTAGAGTACCTAAAAATGCTGCTATTGGTAATAACAGCTAACATTTATTAAGTCTTTACTGTGTCTCAGAGGTTGTGCTAAAGTGCCTTATTTATACTATCTCATTTTACTCTCACCCACAATTCTATGGCATCAATACTATTAGTATTCACATTTCACAAATGAAGAGCAAGAAGTCTAACAAGATCAAGAAACTTGCCCAACATTGCAGAGTTATTAAAGGCTATGGTTTAAATATTTGTCCCCTCTGAAACTCATTTTGAAACTTAATCCCCAATGTAACAGTATTGGAAGTGGGGTCTTTAAAACTGATTGGGCCGTGAATGGATCAACCCATTTGTGTTAGGCCATTCTTGCATTGCTACAAAGAAATACCTGACACTGGGTAATTTATAAGAAAAGAGGTTTAATTGGGTCTCGGTTCTGCAGGCTGTATAGAAAGCACAGCAGCATCTGCTCCTGGGGAGGCCTCAGGGAGCTATTAATCATGGTGGAGGCAAAGCCAGAACAGGCTCTTCACATGGCGAAAGCAGGAGCAAGTAGGGGTGGGGGGTGGGGCAGGGTGTAGGTGCCATACACTTTTAAATAACCAGATCTCGCAAGAACTTACTATCACAAGAACAGCACCAAGTGGATAGTGCTAAACTGTTCACAAGAAATCCACCCCCATGATCCAATCACCTTCCACCAGGCCCCACGTCCAACACTAGGGATTACAGTTCAACATGAGATTTGGATGGGAATATATCCAAACTATACCACCATTTGAGGGTTAGTGAAGTAATAGATTAATGGGTTATCACAGGAGTGAGTCTTATAAAAGCCAGGTTGGCTGTCTCTGAAAAGCTTCTTACCATGTGATGTCCTGCACTACCTCGAACCTCTGCAGTGAGCCCCCACCAGCAAGAAGGCCCTGACCAGATGCAGCCCTTTGACCTTGGACATCCCAGCCTCTAGAACTGTAAGAAGTATATTGGTTTCCTTTATAAACTACCTAGTCTCAGGTATCCAGTCATAGAAGTAGAAAATGGACTAAGACAGTACGTGACAGTGGAGATTTAAACCTTGGAAGGCAGACTCTGGTGGTTGTGCCTCAGTCACTCTAACAGGTGCTCTAGAAGTGTTTGTTGAATGACTAATTGGATCACTCCCTATTTTCAGAGTACTAACGACTTGATTCTCAAACATAAAAGATCCCAATCAGTGTATCATCAAAATTGAGAATTATCCCATGTCAATGGTCTTTGGATTTGCCTAAAAATAGTCAAAGCCAAAAAAGTTAAAGTTATGGAAACAAAATATGTATTACAGAGAATCTAAGGTCATCTTGCTGATAGAAGATTCAACAGATCATACTCACTCTAAGTTCTTCTATCTTTCTCATTGAATTTGATGCTTTTTGGGAGAAGGGATCATGCCTTATTCACCTTTATAAATCCTAAATGATAGCTGACATGGGATCTGTCTCATGGTTATTTTATTTTATTTTATTTTGAGACATGGTCTCGCTCTGTCACCCAGGCTGGAGTACAGTGGCATGATCTCGGCTCACTGCAATCTCTTCCTCTCAGGTTCAAGCCATTCTTGCACCTCAGCCTCCCAAGTAGCTGGGATTAGAGGTGGGAGACTCCTGCTATAAAAGGGTTACTTATGTGGAGGAATCACATCCCCTGATCTCCATCTCCTCTGGGAGGTGAGTAAGAGAAGATGGCTTTATCAAATGCAGTGACATTTAGGTTGTATACAACTGCAGTGCCACACTTCATGTTTTAATAAGCTATAAAATGTTTCTTTTATCCATTCCTGGCTATTTCACTTATCCATATTTTCATTGCATGCAAACGTATGTGTAGTTGTGACAATTTTGTGTAGTGGGCAAGAACATGTACTTGTGCATTTCTGAGACTTAATCTACAGAATTACCTTTGCCACTGAAGGGACAGTTTACTTCAGTCCTCTAATCTTCTGTGTCCTGGTCTGAGAAAAGAGAATACTCATACCTCCCTCAAAGATGTAAGAATGAAATAAGAAAATGTAAGGTACTGAACCTAGTGTCTGGCAGGTAATCAGGGTGTGATTGATGGCAGTTACTATTTTCCTCCTTCTAATCAATGTTATTATTAAATTATTTTTCTGGATAGTTAGTTTATTTGGAAAGCAATGTGTTAACTTAAAGTTGGACAAAGTAATTATTACAAAAATAGAGAAAAAACTATCATACAAAACAAAAATCCTTTCTAAAAGAGCCATCATACACTTGAATAGAGCTATTCCGGGTAGTAGCTAAGAGTAGGGACTCACCAGTCAAACTAGCTGGATTCATACCCAAGCTCTAACTCTCATTAGTTGTGTAGACTAAGCAAGTCACTTAACCAATCTACACCTCAGTTTACTTACTGCCTTAGTTCATTCACACTGCTATAACAAAATACCATACACAGAGTAACTTACAAACAATAAAAATTGATTCTCTGGAGGCTGGGAAGTCCAAAATCAAGGTGCTGGCAGATTCAGTGTCTGATAAGGGACTACTTCTTTGGTTTTCATAGATGATGCTTTCTTGATGTGTCCTTGCATGGCAGAAGGACCTGACTAGTTCTCTTTTATGAAGGCACTAATCCCATCATTGAAAAGCCACCATGCTTATAACCTAATCACACCCCAAAGATCCTGCCTTCTAATTCAGTAATATTTGTGATTAGGTTTCAACATACTTATTTTGAAAGGAGGCAGGCACAAACATTCAGACAATAGCACTCCTGTATAAAGTGAAATAATAATAACACCCCTGAGTGTGAGGGAATTAAATGAGACAATATATAAAGTAGCTGGCACATATAGCAGGTGCTCAGTAAATGCTAGCTGAAATTTTCGTGGGCATTAGGAGATATTATTTGACCTCTTTTATGAAAATGTTTAGCATTATACATTATAAAGGATAGGTTCAACATGCTTTAGAGACAGTCCCAATTCTTGCATTAAAAGTTAATTGAGGCATTAATAGTCACACTTTATTTTAGAGGTTCTTAAAACAGGATCCCAGCTACACAGTGGCATGTTGTTAATATTTGTGTAAAAAGAGATAAAGATTATATATTTGATTTTATGCAAATATAAAAAAAGCAGTTCCCAAAATGCATATGCCTTCAAAGCCCCAACTATACATACGTTAACAAGAAAGGCAAATTGGGCAAAATAATGCACTTATTTTCCCAGGCATGTGAAATACACACTTCAGTAAAAAGGTAATTAAACATGCCTATCAGTACAGAGTAACAAAATAATCTTCTTAAAGAGATATATTCCACATGGATTTATGCTATCTTTTTGTTCCAATATAATTTTATAACATTTAGTTTACAAAAATTGACTAGAGAGATATTTAGTATATTGCTTTGCAATGCAACATTTAATTTTATAGCATGGGTAATGCATTTCTTTTTACAAATGTATCAGTTTCCTGATAGCATCAATAAGCTGCTTCAGAGTCATTAAACACTATGAGAAGCCAGTAAAGCTATAGATTTTGTTACTGAAATGCACAGATTTTCAGCTCATAAAGTCACTACATGGGTTACTTGCTTGGTGCCTGCTGCCCATATACTGAAGTTTGAAATGAAAGCTCAGTCAACTTGAATGACAGATTATATTTAAATTAAAACCTTTCAATGAATTCTCAGCACCCATCAGATACAGATGAATATATCTAACATGCACTCAGGGTTCTGCAGGATCTAGCCCATATTACCTCCTCAGACTTCTCCCCTTCTACTCCAACATGGAAAGTTCCTCCCATTTCTGAACCTGCATAGCATCAATAAGCTGATTCCATTCTATACAGATCCTATAACAACATTCTCTGCTTGGACACCATCCTTTCAAATAGCATCCTGTGTTAAATTTTTGTAATGCAACATCATCCTCAAAGATGATCAAAAGGAATGTCAGCAAATTTTGATACCTTCTTAGTTCAACCTATGATTATTTCTTCATGATGGCCTTCCTTGACCCAGGAGCTAGGTCAAGTTTATAACCATACACTTAGTATTACCGTACAAATTGTCTTATTATGTGAAATATGTCTTCTGACTAGATTACAAATATCAGGAGGACTGAAACCATGTTCGTTTTTGCTTTACATTGCCAACCATGATGCTTGAAACATAGTAGCCACTCAGTGAATATTTGCTGAGTGAAGTTTATATTACTTCTTGCATAGCACTAAATGTCAAGGTAATACCGTAATTATCAGCATGTCTGGATATTAATCACAGTGATAGTCAATGTTAGTATTATTTATTAGGATTGATGTAATAGAAAGCACACATGTTTCAGGGCCAGGTAGATCTGGTTTCAAATCTGAGTTCTGATACATACTAGTTTTACATAGCCTTAACAAGTAAATAGTTACTTTGAACCTCATTCTTCTTATCTATTAAATTAGATTAAATAGCTGTTTTCTCCTATAGTTCTTTTGATGTTAAAAAGTAATGCATATAATGTACTTATCAGAACTCCCTACATATTCTATTAAGTAGAAATGCCTTTATGTTAAGAGTAACAAGTTGTATCTGCTATGCCTAGCCTATGTAAAATAAACTACATCATTAAGATCATAAGTCATATGGTTTAGCTGTGTCTCCACCAAAATCTCACCTTGAATTGTAACTCCCACAATTCCCACATCATGGGAGGAACTCAATGGGAGGTGATTGAATTAAGGGGGTGGGTCTTTCCTGCACTGTTCTCATGATAGTGAATGAGTCTCACAAGATCTGATGGTTTTAAAACCAGGACTTTCCCTGCACAAGCTCTCTCTCTTTGCCTGACATCATCCATGTAAGATGTGACTTACTCCTCCTTGCCTTCTGCCATGATTGTGAGGCCTCCCCAGCCGTGTGGAACTGTAACTCCATTAAACTTCTTTTCCTTCCCAGTCTCAGATATGTCTTTACAGCAGTGTGAAAATTGACTAATACAATAAGCAACATTAGAATACTGATTGGAAAAAAGAACAAGTTAGCTTTTTACTGCGAAAGATTAAAAATAACTTACAATTTCTAAAAGTTCCCATCCACTCATTTAAATTGGAAAGGGTAAGGTAAACTTATTTTAAGGAATATTTGTTTTCACATCATTTCTTATTATGGAAGTAGAGTTTGAACAATAAGGAGCAGGAAGGTCAAGCATTTTAAAAATCATTCTAAGAAATGATAGAAAGTTTATTCATATTCAGAATATATACACACATATATATATCTCAGAGTTAGTTTTTTTAATAGGCTTTAAGAGGCATGCATAGAGTAATAAAATCAGCTTTGGAGTTTGACCTGAATCAAATTGCTTGTTATGTGACCTTAATAACATCAAAATTCTCTGTTCAGCTGATTCTTTAATAAAATAGGGACAATACCCTTACCACACAAAATGAATGTAAAACTTAAATGAAAGCATATGCTAAATGTGTAAAATGATGTCTGGCTCAAATAACAGCTTCCTCAAAATGGTAACTACTTGGGTTTACCTGAAAGTTAACACCACCCAGGAACTTTGCTTTTTTCAAGGCATTTTAGAGGCCCCTTGCTCCTAAACTCTTTCCCTTTTGATGAAATTCCTATAATGTAATGGCAACCCCATGGGATGATCAAAAGGAACATGTTTGACATACTGCGTGTAAGTGGTTCAAGGAGGAAATTAAACCCTTTACTGTGTATAATTAGAAATAATGTCAGTGGCTTATGATCCTATCACAAGATAATATTATAAGAAAATGGTTTCCCACAGCTAGATAAACTTCAAAGTAAAGTTGAAGAATTGATAGTGAATTGGCGGAGGAGGGAGAGAAGATGAAAGTCGAATTTGGGGGGAATGAAATTTAAAAACTGAGATCCTGATCATCCCTTCAAAAACATCTTTCTCTCTAGAACAGATAGTAATCCTGGAAATTAAACCATAAGCTCTATGATAAAAGAATAAGACACTTACTGATTATTCCTTATTGATTATGCTACTTTCATCACATTCTCATTCCTATATATTCCTTAAATATTTTTCTTTAAATTGGGAGAGAAATGCAGGGTGTTCCAGTCCAGAGGAGTCAACTCTTATGACCTATTATCCAGCCTTCTCAGAGGGAGTGGAGAGGCTAAATATGCTCTAGTTCATATATAATATTAACTATATATTCTACAACTAAATAGCTTGCTTCAGTGATGTCTTAGCTCAGAAACCAGATTTTCAAATCTAGTGAGTTTTCTTTAACACAGTTTCTATATTTAGCACCATTGTTATCTTTAATAGCTTTCTACCATGATACACTATAGCCTCCTTTGCATACATTATCTCCCTTAAGGTTCATAACAACCCCATGAGGTATTTACTATTACTATCCTTATTGATAAAGACACTGAGATTCAGAGCAGTTGAGTAACTTGCTAAAGGTTACCCAGTCGTAAGTGGTAAAGCCAGCGTTCCAACCTAGAGCTATGTGATTCCACACGAGCCAGGCTTTTTCCTGCATGTAAGTAATCATACTTAGCATTTCATTTCATATGACCTATGTAGTGTAGCTCCTATTCATGACAAATGGCCCTGAATCTTTCTGAGGTACAATAAAAACAAAGAACTTTACTCAATAATTTTTTAAAAATTAATTCTGAGTACAAGGTTTACTTGTTTTTATTACTTGCTAAGTCAAATTTGACCTTGGGTTCATATTGAACTGTGGCTCAATCTGCTTGCTTAAAGTAAGGGTTCATATGGGCCTCTCTTTTGAAAGAGTATAAATAAATTTTGCCTGTTAGCTTAGAATAAAGCTACAGAAATGTGTCACTACTATATTTTGTCAAGGTAAAGACCATGGAACCAGTTTGTGTCCTGGGTCCATTTTTAAGGATTTGGTTAGATCTCTACTCCATTGGGCAGAATATTCAGAATATCTTTAATATCCTGGATATTCAGAACAAAATCCAGAAAGAAATTATGCTTGACTGAGTTTAAAATAATACATTTATTATGAGCCATTGCTCTTTGGAGAGGTATTTTCTTGTGTGTGAGTGTACTGGTAAACATGTAGGTATGTGTTTGGCAATAGGTGTAGAATAAAGAAAGAAGAAATTGCTCCTTTTCCTCTTTTTTTCTGTTATATAAATTTACTTTTATCTTATCGATATGCATGTACACACACACACACACACACACACACACACACAGGGCTAGCTGCAAATGGATTAAATTATTGGACTATTTCATCTATAGTAAATCAGATATAATCTTATTACAGCTGCATGAATACTACCATCTTTTAAATTTTAATTAGCCAAAGAGCTGTCAATGTTGACACCATGACACCTGCCAGAAGAAAATAGTGTCCCCTGATGCAGGGTCACCAAGACTCATTACAGCAGAGCAATAATGCAGGCCAGAATTAACAGTGTCTATTTTTACAGCAAACATCCAGACATAAATAAATTACTTAAATGAATAGGAAATCATGGAAAAAGGCACACTGTTGACTCAATATCCTAATTCTTCATAGAACAAACATATAATTAAGAATATAATTCCAATGAATGGCATGGGGTAAGACTGAAAGAATTCAGACCCCTTTTATGCCTGCTGACCTTAGTTCCTATTGCGTCTTACATGTTATTACATTCTAGGGTCATGATGGCAAAGTTGGGAGACAGCATCCCTGCTAATGAAAAACTTCCACAGACTCAGGTGGAAAAAAATATTCTTCTCTTTCACGTACAGTGTAGTAACCTTGTGCTCATAATTTTGGATAGTTTCCTCGTACCTTGATCTGGCATGAATACAACTGCAGAGTAGAACCTATGATAAACGAGGGAATGAGCTTTCTCATTTATTAGGTGAAGTTGATGAGAGTTTCATCTGAGTAAAGGCCACTGAAAAGAGAGAACTGAGGCTGTTAATTTTAAAGGGATAATTGCTCTCAGAACACCCAATGAGAAAGAAAATAAAAACATCGACATACTGCAATTAGTGCAGAGATTCCTAGTGTATATGGAAAACAGATGTTTTTTGAACTTTCCGTCATAATTATTATTATACTTCAGTAAGAATCAGAAAGGAGGTGCTTGTGAACTCATGAGCAAGTCGTGAACTAGCTTATGCAGGGTATTCCTTTATTTTCAGCTCTACTTTATAACATGATTTATTGGGAGCACCTTTACTCTACCAGATGTTCCATTTAATTGATCCACTCTTATAGATGAAATGACCCGTCATTTCAGTAGATTGACCAACTGTCCCAATAAATTGATTAATTGTTTCAGTATATTGACAATTTGGCTTGACTAAGACTTGACTTTTTGCATATGCAGAATTCTGAGTGTGATATCCTCCAAATGAAAAACACCAGGTTCCAAAAGATAAACGATCCGAAGGCATGAGCAGGCATTTCAGAGAAGAGCAAACAACTGGCTAAAAAACATAATCTCAACCTCAGTAACAGTAATCTATAAAAACACTAACAAGGGCTAATTTTAACCAAAATGGCATACAGAATTGATCCAAAAATAATTTATATCTTTTGATCCAGTAATTTCTCTGCAAGTATGGGCTCTCTGGAGAACAATCCTTAATACAGAGAAAAAACAAACAGTGCACTAAGATATTGATTATAGTGATGATTATGATTATGAAAATTCAAACTCTTAAATGTCCAAAAGTGTATAAAGCTTTTATACAATATAGTTTTGTAATTGTTCAAAATAGAATAATATGCAGCTATTTTAAAAGGATGATTATGAAATGCTTGTAACAAATGTAATATATACATAGAATCTATACTATCTAGATGTGTAGTGTACACAGTTTGGTAGCCTGTGTTCGTTCATCACATAGCCTTGTAGCATCAGTCTTTTGACCTGCTATTTATCATATTCTTTTTATGTTTTGGAAGCACATTTTTGAAAAACACACTGCTGCATTTCACTTGCTAGAATGGCAATTATGATTAATTTAGATGCATTTATGCTTGTCACCCATCAGGCATCAAATGATACTCTAAGTACCCTTAGAATCTATGTGCTTCTCAAGTCTTTCACAGTGTAACAATCCTCTAAATAGCAGATTTATACTGCTAAATTAAATTTAAAATTCAATTACCATAAATAAGGAGTAACACATCTGCATCTGCACATTTTTCTCACTGAGCTCAGGGTACAATATCACTTCTTATTTCTTTGATGGCTCTTGTCATTTCCCAAGAAAGATTGACCATACATTTGAGCAGAAAGTTAAATGATACTTTCAAATACAATAAAGCCTCAAGGGTTGTTTCTTAGAATCAACCATTGCACTCCTAGAATTTTGGTTCACTAACAAGTCCTGGAGATAAAACTAGCTTTCCGTCACCTAACAAAATCTGCACCCTTTCATGTGACATTGGAGACCCTCTTAATTGTGCATCCTGCCCACAGTCCCATCTTCTTTCATTGTTTCCCCACAGAAATAAAAATCATTCTAATACCAGTGCACCAATGTCTTCTTGTTGCTTGTTACATCATATTTTCTATCCTCACTTCCTATCTTCTCCTTCCACTCCCATCTTCCTTTTAAAAGGGTGCATCATATTATTTATTAGGAGCCTCCCATGTGCCTGGAAATTTTGGTGGCACTGGGATGTGCATCCTACAGCAGAGGAAATTGATGAAACAATACAAAATAATTAAGTCGATGATACAGAATATTAGAAGGTGATATACACTGTTTTAAAAACAATAGAGCAGGGCAAGACAAAATAGGAGTGCAGAAGATTTACAGTGTTAGCTGTCAGGAAAATGTAAGATCTAAATTACCATAGAAATGTAGAATTCTGTGCTTTAAAGGAGAGAAAAAAAAAACAGACAAAAGAAGCTGATTTGTAGAGTATAACATATTAGTTGGTTCAGTCCTAAGGACTGGAACTCAAGTATCCTGAACACCATTCCAATCCTTATCCCACTGCAATTCTTTTCCCACTGCATCACTTCTGTGTCACACAGTGGTAGAGAGAATAGATTTGGGAGTCAAAGGGACCAGGGTTCAAGCCCTGTCTCTGACTCCTGAGAAAGTAACAATTCCTAAGACTTCGTTATCTAGGTAATGAAGATATTTACAGTACATGTACAAAGGCATCTACAGAGATAAAAGGAAATCACACATAGAAAGCATTTAGACAGTGTGTGGAATAGTCTAAGTACATGTTTGATGGTATGGTGGCTTTTCTTTGGCTTTGTATCTCATTAGAACACCCCACACTTGTATTATAACAATGATCAGCAAGTTCTGCTTAGATGTTAAAATTAAATGAGCATGTGACCATTCAAAATGGTTTGAATGATGGTTTCTCTGAAATTCATGTTGCAAATTAATCCCCAGTGCAACAGTATTAAGAGGTGTGGCCACTGGGAGGCGATTAATTCTTGAGGGTTCTGCCCCGTGAATGGGATTAGCACACTTATAAAAGGGCTCAAGGTTACAGAGAAGACTCTTTTGGCCTTCTGCCTTCCACCATGTGAGGACGCAGTGATTATCCCTTCCAGTGAACTCAGCAATGAGGCACCACCTTGGAGGAAGAAATCAAGCTTTCTCCAGCACCTAGATCTTGGGTTTCCCAGTCTCCTCAACTGTAAGAAACACATTTTTGTTTTCTTACAGTTTCAACCTGAGTGATGGATGGTTAGGTTGATTCCACATCTTTGCTGTCCTAAACAGTGCTGTGATAAACATACAAGTGCATGTATCTTTTTGGTATATTGATTTCTTTTCCTTTGGGTAGCTACCCAGAAGTGAGAGTGCTGAATAGAATCGTAGTTCTAGTTTTAGATCTTTGAGAAATCTCTGTGCTGTTTTCTATAGAGGTTGGATTAATTCCCACCAACATTCCCACCAACAGTGTATTAGAGTTATATTTTCTCCACACAGAGAGGGAATCATACATAAGGCTATAGTCAGATGGAAACCCATTGGGCTTTTAGACATTTTAATAATAGCAATTCTGACTAGGGTAAGATAGTATCTCATTGCGGTTATAATTTGCATTTCACTGATGATTAGTGATGTTGACCATTTTTTCAGATACCTGTTAGCCGTTTGTATGTCTTCTTTTGAAAAACATCAGCCTTCTAATAAAAACAATTTGCAACATATCTTAAGGTATACATTTTATCTACAAACATGCTTCCATATGTGTTAGATAACCATCTGGTAGCATATTTTCTCCTAGACACTAAGCACTTTGAGGGAATGGCCCACGTCTTACACTGTTATTTATTTATTTCTGTTTATCTAAGTATGTGTGTATGTATGCATACAAATGGATAGAAGATAGATAGACCTAGGTATAGATATAGATATAGAACAAGAGAGAGATACAGGGTCTTGCTCTGTTGCCCAGGTTAGAGTGCAGCAGTATGATCATGGCTTGCTCTATTCTCAAACACCAGGGCTCCGATGATCCTCCTGCCTCACTCTCTTGAGTTCCTAGGACCACAGGCATGTGCTGCCATGCCTGGCCAATTAAAAAAAAATTTTTTTGTAGGGTCACACTATACACCCAGGCTGAACTCAAACTCCTCACTTCAAGTGATCCTCCCACCTAGGCCTTCCAAAATGCTGGGATCACAGGCATGAATCACTGTGCCCAGCCCCCATTCTCCTTTTTGTTTTCTCCCACAGAACCTAGAGCAGTATTTCACTTGTAGTAAAAACCTAACAAATGTCTAATCAACACATGAATTCATAAATATCTGGTGCCTCAGTCTATCTTTAATTCCTGAGAAGAGGGCCGTGATATTCTACAAAAGAGGAAACCATTCCTCTATATTTCTATCTAAAGGCAGAAGCCAAAATAATAATATTATAGGTATTGGTTGGTTCCATAAATGAACCCACCTTTCGTGTAGATTCTTTTTCAAGTTTAATTTTGTAATTGGCCATATGAATTACTCCGAGGTAATAACATCATCAAATGTAATTAATGTTGAGCTTGATAACCATTTGCACATTGGAACATGGTTTTCTGGAAGCTTCCTTGTTAGAATCCATCTACCATTTGGTAAGAAATTCTGTCTAACATAATGGTGGCTTAGAAGTCACATGGAAGAAAACAGAGACACCCCAGCCAACTAGCACCAACTACTAGCCATGACAATGAAGCCATCTGGGAAGTCTCAGGCTGTGATGGGCTTCTGACTATAACCTCACATATAATTCCAGTCAACAACATATGGAACAGAAGAACCACCCAGCTGAGCCCAGTTAACCCATGAATCATGAGAATAAATCATAAATGTTTGTTGTTTAAAGCCACAACACTTTGAGTTGGTTTTATATGTAGCAGCAGATAACTGAAACAGAGGAGAAGAAGAGCAAGTGAACAGATCACAGGCTTAAGAGCCAAGCATGGAACCTATACTGTCTCTGCCACTTGCCAGTTTTGAGATCTCTTCACCCATTGTAGAGACTATTAGTATCTCAATTTCTTCACAGATGGAGTAAATAATGACACCTGCCTTACAGAATTGCTGTGAGAATTAAATGAAATAATGCTACATTTAGTGAATATCTCCCAAATTGTTAGCTATCATTATGAGCATTACAAATAATATGGAGTTAATTTGAAAATATTATTGGTGCAAATCTCATTCAGTAGTCCAACCTGAACTGCATTGCATCATTATTTCTCACCTTCCCCCAAGCTTCTACCAGATTCACACAAGAGAAAAGTGTTAGAAAAAGAGCAAATGGAAAAGCCTCTGTTTTGGACTGTTAGAGCCCACTGTAGCCTCCTGACTGCCCTCCCCTGAACGTCTACTCTCATTTTCCAATGATGGTCCTCATCCACACAGCAGCCAAAGTGATCTGTCTAAAGTTATAAACCACTTCTTATCACTCTTCAGCTGATAAAACAACCCATGACCTAGCCCAGAAATGTGAATAAACCCAAAGCTCTTCTTCTGGCCTCTGGTTCCTACCTCACTTGTACCTGCCTTCCTTTTTCATTTCATTACCCTCCTCCTTCTCCTCTGTAATATTCTCTCAAGCCAGAAAAGTATTCTTGCTTCTTTAAACACCCTGAGCTCATCCCTGACTCACAGGTTTGCCTTTGCTGTCCCTTCAACATTCACATGTCTCCCTGGCATCATTCAGAGATCAACTCAGATGCTATCTCAGAGAAGTCTTCTCTAAGCAGCTAATGCAGCCCATGCCCTCAGTCCTCTTACCACCAGGGGTTTTCAGTCACAACTAGCTGTTTTGTTTTGTTTTGTTTTCCTTTCTTCCTAGCACTTAGAATTTGAAAAAAATATTATTTGTGTGTTTAGATGCTCACTGTCTAATTTCCCTACAAAAGTCACAAGAGGTCAGGGTTTCTGTCCTATTTATTACTTAAGCTGCTTTTCCTAGAGCAGGGGTTCACAAATTATGGCCTGCAGGCTTATTTAGTATGGCATGGGAGCAAACAATGGCTCATATTTTTGTATCATTGAAAAACAAATTAATAATCCCAGCACTTTGGGAGGCCGAGGCGGGTGGATCACAAGGTCAGGAGATCGAGACCATCCTGGCTAACATGGTGAAACCCCGTCTCTACTTAAAATACAAAAAACTAGCCGGGCGTGGTGGCGGGCGCCTGTAGTCCCAGCTACTCGGAGGCTGAGGCAGGAGAATGGCGTAAACCCGGGAGGCGGAGCTTGCAGTGAGCCGAGATTGCGCCACTGCACTCCAGCCTGGGTGACACAGCGAGCCGGGCGTGGTGGCGGGCGCCTGTAGTCCCAGCTACTCGGAGGCTGAGGCAGGAGAATGGCGTAAACCCGGGAGGCGGAGCTTGCAGTGAGCCGAGATTGCGCCACTGCACTCCAGCCTGGGTGACACAGCGAGACTCCGTCTCAAAAAAAAAAAAAAAAAAAAAAAAAAAAAAAGAAAAGAAAATATTACATGTTAGACAAAAGTATTCAAAATATAAATTACAGTGTCCATAAAGACTTCTTAGAGGACAGCCACTTATTAGTCTACATATTATCTATGGCTCCTATTGCTTTCAGATGTCAAAGTTGAACAGTTGCAATGAAGACCATAAGGTCTACAGTGCCTAAAATGTTTACTATCTGACCCTTTACATATGCACAGATTGCTGACCCTGACCTAAAACAGTGTCTAACTTATTATAGGTGACCAATCTACCAATTTATAGGGTCCAAAAAATAAACACACACAGACACACACACACACACACACACACATATATATATGTATAGATGTGTACATATATATGTGTGTGTGTGTATGTGTGTGTGTGTGTATGTATATGTGTGTGTGTGTGTGTGTGTGTATATATATATATATATATAAAAACAATAAAATGTTGAAATTTCCCAGGACCCAGACACAGGCAATATCCAATCAGGACTACTTTTTCCCATGAAGAGCCATATAGTACAAGTTTCTGACTGGGTGACTGAAGGTGTTTCAGGTTCTTTACTCTCTTCCAAATGTATTGTGATTCTGGAAGGAGCAGAATGCAATGTCTGCTCTCAAGTGTTCTAATTGATCCACACACAGAGAAAAGCTAAATGAACAGGACTGAAAATGCTACAAAAATTAAACACAGATTTCTTAATAAAGCTGAAAATAGCTTAATAAAACTGAAAATAGTCTCCTGGCATCCCAAGGCGTGTTTATTTCTGTTTAAATGGATGACTTCCCATAGACTGTTATCAGCTCAGTGGGGATCCTGGAAGAGAAGTACTTTCCTCCTCCTGTGAATTTTAAGCTTTTTTCAATGAAATCCAGCCGGAGACTGTAAAAAGCATCTGCCAATCTGGATAAAAAGTATAACCATGGTCAAGTAATGCTAATACCTTCAGTTGCCCACTTCTGGAGTACTCTAGACAGATACAAAATAGCCTCACAGGAGAAAGAAGATGGAGAGCAGATGATCCTTTTAAGGGGAAAGGTGATTTCTTGGGAAAAGAAGAGGAAAGTATCAGGTAGAAGAATGACAGGGTCATTCTCACTGGAAATGTTGTTGCTGCTGCTGCTGCTGTTTATTTACTTGAACCTGAGGGGCATGCGAATGTTTTGGCCATTTCCTGATGGCACCGAATGGTCCAGATGGTATAAATTCTGCTACTATTGCAGAAAAGTGGCAACAGGAATTACCATAGACCCTGGGCAGAAATTGGCCTATTGGTGGCTTCTCAGAGCTATTGGCAGGAGTAGGTTATGCCACCTGCTATAGGAAGGCTGACTAAGGATAAGATTTCAGCAGAAACTACTGTGGGCTCCTTGAAAGAAAGCACATCAATTCTCAGACCTGCTACTTCCAGAAGGAGTAAGAGATCAAAACAGTATCAGAAAGGTGAGTTCACTCTGGAGCTGAGCACCAAGGAAGGGAATATGAGATCCATTTCACTACTAAGGAGACATCTGAGAAGTAGATAAGAAGTGGACTGAAAATAACAAATTAATAAAACATGAGCTTAGAGAAACTGATATTGAGATAGAAACATGACAAAGAATGAAAAGGTTTGCAGAGCTACTGTTTGTGCTGAGAACTAGCTTAAGGAAAGTAATAAATCCTAATCACAAGAATTAGAGCCAACCATAGTGAGATTTTGAATCAGATTAATTAATCAAAGTAAAGAGTATCATTGAAACAAAAACATTTCATAGAAAAATCAGATGTTCACCTTAAATCTTGAAAATCTTTCCATATAGATTAAAAACATAATCAGGGCAGACTTCTTTGGGTAAAATGAGTTCAACAGTAATTATAGGGTACAAAATAAAAAATGATGAGGCAAAAAGTAAAAAGTTTGCATGTCAAGTAATGGGCAGGTGATGGCAGCCCTCTCAGCCCTGTTTTGCTATCTTCTTCTCTCCTCTCTCTTTCTCTACTCCCTTCCTCCTTCTCTCCCTCCTCCTAAACTTTGTCAAGGTTCATCTGAGACAGGGCTTACTCTGGAGAGGTTATTATGATTTCCCTTCCCTGCCTCTGTCCTCTCATAGATCCTGCTTATACTTCCATTACAATATTTATTATGCTCCATTACAATTGTCTGATTATTGTTGATTTTCTCAGCCCTGTGGACTCCTTGAGAGAAAGCACATCAATTCTCAGAGCTGCAATCTCAGTGCTTGCACAGTTTATGGCTCAAAGCAAGCATTCAATGGAAGACAAAGAACACTGAAAAACAAGTAAAGGAGTGAAAGAATGAATGGGTAAGGTTACTGAGTATACACAGATCTTGCTGCTGGTAAGAATAAAACTGAGATCAAAATAACTTAATTCTATCACAACCTGAATACCTTGAAAAGGAGAATGCAGAGGCTTTTCTTACCTTGGAGAAAACAGTTCATTTAACCATGAAGTTTTTCAACATCTTTTTCTGAAGCTTATCATAAAGTTGACATTGTATACCTTCAACAGAAATTACACGTTTTATAAATTTAAAATATCAAAACTAGATGAAGTACCATAGGTGTGCTATAGTACCAGCCTTAAGTAGTTAAATATAACTTCATTTGAAATTCCTGGTCTATGACCATATCACCCTGAATGTAGCCTATCTTGTCTTAAATTCCTTTGCATTTCTTTCCATAATATCAATACGTCTGGAAACCCTGGCTTCTTCCTTTGCTATTATAGATTTCTTCCCAATAACTTCAAAATCTCCTTTGATCCCTTTTCCCACAAAATGCTGCAGATAGGAAGCAATGTAAATGCCTGTATAGAAATAAATTCCAAATATAATTAAAATATTTTTTTAAATTAATGACAACATCTAAAGAATGAAAAAAATTCTAGATCAACTTGAATAACTTTAAGGAATATATTAAATAAATATTTTTAATAATATTTGATTTATGGGTTCAGTTATGCATAGCTATATTAAGTATATCATTTCATGGACTATATTATATATTAGTATAGAAACATTATCTTTTCTTTACTATAAAAACATTAAATAATTTCATTTAATTTCTTCTCATGAATCTTGACCTAAAATTTTTCCCCAGCCCAGAGCCACTTTTCAAGTTCTCTGAAGTTTTCTAAATTAATCATCATTCCATCTGTCTAAGTTGTTTGAGACAAAGCACTTTTTGAATCTGTATTTGATATCTTTTCCAGCAAAGTCACAAGAATCCAACTGCATAGTATCAGCGCTGCTTCTTTCCCCATTTGTCTAATAGGTCTATATTTGTGATCTTTACAATGTAACCAAAAACTGAACTGTGTTATTAAGTGTTCTGTATGGTTATCAGTATTTACATTTGTATTCTTTCAATATTTACTGAAGTATAACTGATAATTTTAAATTCCATATATTTAAAGTATACAACTTGATGATTAGATATACATATATAATGCAGAATTGTCACCACAATCAAGCTAATTAAATAATGACATTCAATATTTGCAATTGTGAGACTATGCTCCCAGGAATAATAACTATTTGTTGAGAGGGTATTTTTTGCCTATTATTAAAATTTATTTTCCAGATAATTTCAATTCAAATAATAAGCCAGTATAGCTAATGTCATTTTTTTCTCCCCAAAATGTTTCTTGTGTTCAAAATAATAGAACTGGGAGAATACCTAGTAATATGAGAACCTTTATAAGGATTTGAATTTAAAGCATTTCCTTTTCATGAGGGATAAAAAGGAAAAAAGTAGTAACCTTGTATTTAGACATATACAATATTTTCCCTCTCTTTTGTGGCAACATTTATTCATTTACATCTATTGTGTATGCACTAAATTTGGCATTAACTGTAGCAAACCAGATGCTTAAGCTGATCAGAGTCCACGTTAGAGTCTTCATCAGTAGACGCTGTTTTTACTCAGGCTGAGTTGGTTTTTAAGTATTTGCAAAATTGATAACAAGACATTCCAAGTTTTTTAATTGCCTTTGTGAAGTTGAGCCATTTTTTTCCACTTCAAATATGTCTTTTCTCTTTTCCTTGCATTTCCTGGAGCAATCACAAATGCAGAATATGTAGCTTTCCATATCAGTGTAAGCAAATTCATTTTGATGTGAAGAACAATTTACCACACTGAGTTCCAATGTTATGCAAGTTGTCAGGGAAACTCCAAGGACCAAGTGCCTCCCTTCAAAAAATGTCTAGCTCTTTAATCAGCTTCCTGTAGAAATTCTGCATATTCCCAACTGAGCCTTTAGTGATGTCACCTTTTTGCAACTGCTATAATGACCCAGAACTGGCTACATTTCTTAAAAATCCTCTGTTTACTTGCAAAATTATTTGTGGCTACTCCATATCATTATTTTAGTAATTCTTTTGTTTCAATAGCACATCATTCCTGTTCTAAGTGTTCTCTCTTTGTGACTGTCATTACTCTAAGGAAATAAGTTTACTATTTGATTTACCATTCTTGAAATGTCATCTGTCTTCAATATTTGATACTTGGTTCTGGTACCAAATGATCTCATTTATCTGGATATTCTTTCTTTTTCATTCACAAATATCTAATTAATCCAACATTTTGAGAGACAGCTTTAGTAGTATGGTTAGACACTGGTGCCCTGGGCTGCGTTTTAATCTTGGTTCCCTATTTACTGTCTGTAATTGACCTTGAGCAAGTCAGTGAACTAGACAGTGCTTCAGGTTCTTTATCAATATAATGGGTGAATGTGAGATTTAAATTTATTAATATTTGTAAACCAATTAAAAACATACCTGACATACGGTAAGTATTTATAAAAGTCAGAAGTAGCATTTCCTACAAGTCATATCAGGAGATAGCTGTGGAATACCAGAACAAGAACTTCATCGGAAATCAGATGTGGATTCTCATTCTGTCTCAGCTATGTAGTAGTTGTGAGACTGAGGCAACTGACTTTGCCTTCTTGGGCTTTAGCTTTTGCAAAACTGAGCTCTCTTTACATTTCTTAAATTCTGTGGTTCTACATAATTTTTTTCAAAAGGAGATATTGATGTGTCACTGAAACCTAGTCCACTTTCACATAAAGGTATGAAAATTCACAATGTACAAACGCTCATGACCATTGAAATAGTTGGGTTCTAAAGCCAAACTCCTTGACTTTTAAAGTGGCCTCAACTCCCATTAGTTGTGTGACCTCAGTTAAATTTCTTAACACCTTTGTCCCTCAGTTTTCTCAACTATAAAATCAGGATGATAATAATCATCATCTGAATAGGTCGATATGAAAATAAGTTAATAAATACAAAGCATATAGAACAACATATGACATCATAAACTCAATAATGCATAATAGCTATAATCACTATTATCTTCAATCCAATTTGCCATGCAATTAATTACCAGATTGCACCAACCATATGTAAGGCACTGCGCTGGGTAATACAAGGTCCAGAATGTTGATTGAATGTTTCCTACTCTCAAGGTACATATGATTTATTAAGGCTAAACTCAAGTAGATGTCCAATTAATACAAGACAAAATGTGAAATAAAGAAGTTCAAATCTGAGACTAGTTCAACAACTTTTTAAATAGTCCTTCAGATGGTATAAGCACAGAATAAACTATATGGAATGGAGGGAACCAACAAAGGGTACACTATGGGGACAGAAGTGGCAGCTAGTGAAGCTAGAGAAGATGTAAGAGGGAAACAGTCAAGGCTGATAACAGTTGCCATTAATTAAGCAATCCCCATGTGACTGGCACTGTGGTAAGAGTGCTTTTTGTCATTTTTATAGACTTTATTTTATTATTATTTTTAATTATACTTTAAGTGCTGGGATACATGTGCAGAACATGCTAGTTTGTTACGTAAGTATACATGTGGAATGGTGGTTTGCTGCACTCATCAACTCGTCATCTACACTAGTTATTTCTCCTATTGCTATCCCTCCCCTAGTCCCCCACTCTCCCGGAGGCCTCAGTGTGTGATGTTGCCCTCCCTGTTTCCACGTGTTTTCATTGTTCAACTTCCAATTATGAGTGAGAACATGTGGTGTCCGGTTTTCTGTCCTTGTGCTAGTCTGCAGAGAATGGTTTCCAGCTTTATGCATGTCCTTGCAAAGGACTGAACTCATATTTTTTATGACTGCATACTATTCCATGGTGAATATATGCCACATTTTCCTTATCCAGTCTATCACTGATGCACAACTGGGTTGGTTCCAAGTCTTTGATATTGTGAACAGTGCTGCAGTAAACATACATGTGCATGTGCTTTATAGTAGAATGATTTATAAACCTTTAAGTATATACCCAGTAATGGCATTGCTGGGTCAAATGGTATTTCTGGTTCTAGATCCTTGAGGAATTGCCACACTGTCTTCCACAATGGTTGAACTAGTTTACACTTCCACCAACAGTGTAAAAGCATTCCTATTTCTCTACATCCTCTCCAGCATCTGTTGTTTCCTGACTTTTTAATGATCACCATTCTAACTGGCATGAGATAGTATCTCATTGTAGTCTTGATTTGCATTTCTCTAATGACCAGTGATGATGAGTTTTTTTAATACTTTTGTTGGCTGCATAAATGTCTTCTATTGAAAAGTGTCTGTTCATATCCTTCACCCATTTTTTGATGGAGATTTTTGTTGTTTGTTTTTCTTCTTGTAAATTTGTTTAAGTTCCTTGTAGATTCTGGGTATTAGCCCTTTGTCAGATGGATAGATTGCAAAATTTTTCTCCCATTCTGTAGGCCACTTGTTCACTCTGATGATAGTTTCTTATTTTGTGCAGAAGCTCTTTAATTAGATCCCATTTGTCTATTTTGGCTTTTGTTGCCATTGCTTTTGTTGTTTGAGTTGTGAAGTCTTTGCCCATGCCTATGTCCTGAATGGTATTGCCTAGGTTTTCTTCTAGGCTTTTTATGGTTTTAGGTCTTATATTTAAGCCTTTAATCCATCTTGAGTTAATTTTTGTATGAGGTGGAAGGAAGGGGTCCAGTCTCAGTTTTCTGCATATGGCTAGCTAGTTTTCCCAATAGCATTTATTAAATAGGGAATCCTTTCCCCATTGCTTATGTCAAGTTTCTCAAAGACCAGATGGTTGTAGATGTGTGGTATTATTTCTGAGGGCTCTGTTCTGTTCCATTGGTCTATATATCTGTTTTGGTACCAGTACCATGCTGTTTTGGTTACTGTAGGCTTGTAGTATAGTTTGAAGTCAGGTAGCATGATGCCTCCACTTTTGTTGTTTTTGCTTAGGATTGTCTTGTCTATGCGGGCTCCTTTTTGGTTCCATATAAAACTTAAAGTAATTTTTTCTAATTCTGTGAAGAAAGTCAATGGTAGCTCGATGGGGAGAGCATTGAATCTATAAATTACTTTGGGCAATATGGCCATTTTCACGATATTGATTCTTCCTATCCATGAACATGGAATGTTTTTGCATTTGTTTGTGCCCTCTCTTATTTCTTTAGCAGTGGTTTGCAGTTCTCCTTGAAGAGGTCCTTCACATCCCTCATAAGTTGTATTCCTAGGTATTTTATTCTCTTGGTAGCAATTGTGAATAGGAGTTGACACATGATTTTGCTCTCTATTATTGGTGTATAGTAATGCCTGTGATTTTTGCACATTCATTTTGTATCCTGAGACTTTGCTGAAGTTGCTTATCAGGTTAAGATTTTAGGCTGAGATGATGGGATTTTCTAAATACGCAATCATGTCATCTGCAGAGACAATTTGACTTCCTCTCTTCCTATTTGAATACGCTTTATTTCTTTCTCTTGCCTTATTGCCCTGGCCAGAATTTCCAATACTATGTTGAATAGGAATGTTGAGAGAGGGCATCCTTGTCTTGTGCTGGTTTTCAAAGGGAATGCTTCCAGTTTTTACCCATTCAGTGTATATTCGCTGTGGGTTTGTCATAAATAGCTCTTATTATTTTGAGATATGTTCTATCAATGCCCAGTTTATTGAGAGTTTTTAGCATGAAGCGGTGTTGAATTTTGTTGAAGGCCTTTTCTTCAGCTATTGAGATAATCACGTGGTTTTTGTCATTGGTTCTGTTTATCTGATGGATTATGTTTTTTGATTTGTGTATGTCGCACCGGGCTTGCATCCCAGGGATGAAGCTGACTTGATCGTGGTGGATAAACTTTTTGATGTGCTGCTGGATTTGGTTTGCCAGTATTTTATCGATGATTTTTGCATTGATGTTCATCAGGGATATTGGCATGAAATTTTCTTTTTTTGTTGTTGTGGTGTCTCTGCCAGGTTTTGGTATCAGGATGATGCTGGCCCCAGAAAATGAGTCAGGAAGGAGTTCCTCTTTTTCTATTGTTTGGAAAAGTTTCAGAAGGAATGGTACTAGCTCCTCTTTTTTCCTCTGGTAGAATTGGGCTGTGAATCTATCTCGTCCTGGGCTTTTTCTGGTTGGTAGTCTATTAATTACTGCTTCAATTTCAGAACTTGTTATTGGTCTATTTTGCTTTCTTCTGTGGGCATTTAGTGCTACAAATTTCCCTCTAAATACTGCTTTAGCTGTGTCCCAGAGATTCTGGTACATTGTGTCTTTGTTCTCACTGGTTTCAAAAAACTTATTTATTTCTGCCTTCATTTCAATATATCATTAATAATGATATCCTTTCTTCCACTTGATCAATTCAGCTATTGATACTTGTGTATGCTTCACGAAGTTATCATTCTGTGTTCTTCAGCTCCATCAGGTCATTTATGTTCTTCTCTAAACTGGTTATTCTAGTTAGCAATTCCTCTAACCATTTTTCAAGGTTTGTAGCTTCCCTGCATTGGGTTAGAACATGCTCCTTTAGCTCAGAGGAGTTTGCTATTACCCACCTTCTGAAGATTACTTCTGTCAATTCATCAAACTCATTCTCTGTCCAGTTTTGTTCCCTTACTGGAGAGGAGTTGTGATCCTTTGGGGGAGAAGAGGCATTCTTGTCTTTGGAATTTTCAGCCTTTTTTGCACTGGTTTTTCCTCATCTTCATGGATTTATCTATCTTTGGTCTTTGATGTTGGTGATCTTCGGATGGGGTTTCTGTGTGGATGTTCTTTTTGTTGATGTTGATGCTATTCCTTTCTGTTTGTTAGTTTTCCTTGTAACAGGCCCCTCTGTTGCAGGTCTGCTGGAGTTTGCTGGAGGTGCACTCCAGACCTTGTTTCCCTGGGTATCACCAGCAGAGGCTGCAGAACAGCAAAGACTGCTGCCTATTCCTTCCTCTGGAAGCTTTGTCCTAGAGGGGCACCTGCCATATGCCAGCCAGAGCTTTCCTGTATAAGGTGTCTCCCAGTCAGGAGGCACAGGGGTCAGGGACCCACTTGAGGAGGCAGTCTGTCTCTTAGCAGAGGTCGAGAACTGTGCTGGGAGAGCCACTGCTCTCTTCAGAGCCGGCAGGAAGGAATATTTAAATATGCTTAAGCTGCACCCTCAGTTGCCCCTTCCCCCAGGTGCCCTGTCCAAGGGAGATAGGAATTTTATCTATAAGCCCCTGACTGGGGCTGCTTCCTTTCTTTTAGAGATGCTACTCCCAGAGAGGAGGAATCTAGAGAGGCAGTCTGGCTAAGTGGCTTGTTGGAGCTGTGGTAGGTTCCACCCAGTTTGAACTTCCTGGAAGCTTTGTTTACACTGTGAGGGGAAAACTGCCTACTCAACTCTCAGTAATAGTGGACGCCCCTTCCTCCACCAAGCTTAAGCATACCAGGTAAGGTCGACTTCAGACTGCTGCGCTGGCAGCGACAATTTCAAGCCAGTGGATCTTAGCTTGTTGGGCTCCGTGGGGGTGGAATCCAATGAACTAGACCACTTGGCTCCCTGGTTTCAGCCCCTTTTCCAGGGGAGTGAATGGTTCTGTCTTGCTGGAATTCCAGGTGCCACTGGAGTATGAAAAAAAAACCTCCTTCAGTTATCTCCCTGTCTGCCCAAACTGCCGCCCAGTTTTGTGCTTGAAACCCAGGGCCCTGGTGGTATAGGCACCCAAGGGAATCTCCTGGTCTGTGAGTTGTGAAGACCATGGGAAAAGCATAGTACTGGGCCAGAATGCACTGCTCCTTATGGCACAGTACCTCATGGCTTCCCTTGGCTAGGGGAGGGAGTTCCCCGACCCTTGCACTTCCCAGGTGAGGCAACACCCCACCCTGCTTTGGCTCACCCTCCATGGGCTGCACCCATTGACTAACTAGTCCCAATGAGGTGAATCAGGTACCTTAGTTAGAAATGCAGAAATCACCCCCTTCTGCATTGATCTTGCTGGGAGCCGCACACTGGAGCTGTTCTTATTAGGCCATCTTGCCCAAGAGTTTTAAATACATTTTCATGGTGGTAGAGCATGTTTCCAAAAATGGTCACATCAATAGTGCTCCTCACCCATGTACCCCTTTGTAATGTGACCTTGTCATTCATCAAGAGTCAGAATTTATTCCTCCATTCTTAAATCTGGTCTATCCTATTATTGCCTAACTTGATCAATAGAATGTAGTAGAAATGGTATTAAGCAACTGTCATGACTGAGCCTTAAGAGGTCTACAGCCTTGGTCTTTGCTTCTTAGAACATTCCTTCTTAGAACCCAGGTGCCATGTTGTGAGGAGATCAAAATACCACATAGGACAACCATGTGGAGAAAAATGGAGGCCCCTGACTAACCATCATTAGTAGCAACGGCCCGCCATGTGAATGAGGTGATTCTGGAGCTCTTAGCCATCCTACTGCTAAGAAGAAGCCCCTGGCTAATCTACATAATCACAACAAATAATCGTTGGTCATTCTAAGTCACTAAGGTTTGGGTAGTTTGTTTTACAGCAATAGACAACCAAAACAATCTGACTTAATTTTGACAACAATCCCATGAAGGTACACATTTATGTTTATTGCACAGATAAGCAACTAGAGATCAGAGAGGTTAAGCAACCTATCCAATGTCACACTGCTCCTGTGTGGCAGAGTTGGGATGAATGTCAGTCAGCTATGAAATCTGAGCGACTGAGTAATTTGTAAGACCAGTATCCAAAACAAATCTGTAAAGTGAAAGAGTAATCTAAAGAAAAATCAGGCAACTTGTTGATGCTATTTTGTATAACACCAGAATTGTAAACAAAGCAGGGTAAACTGATAAAGGCTAAGATGAAATGCAGTACAGACATTTTCTCAGGAAGCAGAGGCAGCCTGCCAACTAACTGTTTTACTACCTTGAGGGCTTTAGTCTTCTCTAGAGAGGAGTAATCTTGTAAGATAGGTTCATAGACTGAAGTCAGACGAGCATTTTGCAATAGATTAGCTCTTCCAATTCCCCATTCCTAAGCCATAGGAGTAAGCCCTTCCTTCCTTTCCTTCCTTCCTCTTTCCTTCCCTTTTTCCTTCTCCCTTCCTTATTTCCTTCCTCCCTTCCCCTTTCTCCCTTCCCTTCCCTTCCCTTCCTTTTCTTCCTTTTCTTCTTTAGAGTGAGCATGAACTAAGAGCCTGTCCCGATATCTCCCCCATCCTAGGTTCTGATGCTATAGTGATGAATGACTGTCACTCCTGTTGCCAAGGGATGCGTTGTACAGTAAGGTTAATGAGGGATGGTGGGGATAAGGCATGTAATCACAATCAGAGAGATAAATACTAGACAGTGTATACAGAGAGCTGTGGTGGGGAGCACTGAGAGTTACCCCCTAAATCTCAGAAAAAAAATGGGAAGGGGGTAAAAAGACTCCCCAAAAAAGGTGATGATTAAGTTGAGTCCTTAAACATGAGGAGAAATTCATCTACTGAAGAGGAAAGGAACCACGACTGTGCACAAAGGTGTGATCTAGAGCGAATAGATGGTCCTTTAACAATAAACTCTGTTGTACTCTTGTTGGAATGCCACATTGCATTGATATTGGAATGAGGGTTGGGGATAGACATGGTGAACCTGAGGAAGGGAAGATGAGGCCAGAACATTAGATGGTTTTCATGCTATGCTCCCTTGCCTTTCTTTTACAGACAAAATGAAGCCTTTGAATAAAGGTTTTAAGAAAGGGACATGATATCTCTGCCTTTCAAAAAGATCATGCCGGGTGCATTGTGAAAATAGATTGAACAGGGCTAAGCTACAGGCAAGACATAGTTAGGAAGCTATACTTGCAGTAAGAGAAACTGGGAAGTTACCAATAAGAAAAGCTAATGAGGAAGAAGGTGTTGGTGAAAAAATAGAGGGGTTGCCAGATTCAATAAATAAAAAGGAGCTAGAATAAGGAGATTTGATGAATCAGAAGATATGATTTGCTCTTCTATTTGAAAGTTGGCCGCAAATCAAAAATCTATAATGAATTAATAAAATTCACTCAGTTCTATTCAGAATTATATTTTAGAATGGTATATTCTGTGTAACAATGAATATAATAATTTTTAAAATACACTAAGCACTTATAGGCACAATAATGTAGGTTTTACGTGAATCTTCTCAATCTTTCCAACAAATGTAAGGCAGGTACAGTTATCACACTTTACAGATAAAAAAGTGTAGCAATATCAACCATAACATGCATATTTTGGCTGATTAAACAAACATGCATCCCATGTATTATGTACCAGCCATTATGTTACAGACTACAAAGGATAAGGAAAGAAAACACATGAAGCTTACCCTAGAGATGTTCATATCTAAGTGAGAACATCTAACAGTGGAAATGAAAAATGTTACTATGGTGTACTAGGTGTCATTGCAACAGTCTGGTCCAAGAACTGTAATGGGATTCTGAAAATGACCATCTTTAACAGACAGAGAAATTTTAACTCAAGTGTATCATAAACCCCCATTGCCAAATAGAAGCCAACAGCTGGGCCACTGTCTGCCATTAAGCTGATTGTGCCATAAATAAATCCTCATCATCATAAAAAAGAGTGGTACGTGTGGGTAGTATGGGTTAAAGTAATATCAGTTAGCCTGGCATTGGAGGTGCAGGGGGTCATCTGGCTAAAATCCGCCCCTTGCTCCACTTGAAAAAACATGCCTTTGGTGCAGGTCTAGATCAGCCCAGAGGTGGGCACCATTTGGGCTAGTGGCAGCCCTGGCAGTGACATGTCTAATGGCCAGTAACGTGACTATCACAGTCAATTTATACATAGACTCTTCCCTGCTTACCTTATTCTTAAAGAAAGACTTCGAGATAGGGTTGCAGGTACTCACTTTCTTCTCAGACTAAATCCTCTCAAACTAGCTTTCAGTTGTCCAAATCCTGGCCCTGACTTTATACCCAATTAGGAAAGGTTAGACCAAGGTAATATGATTAAGGCAGAGCCTGTTGGAAACTGTAAGAAACTTTCTATGATCTAAATGTCTTTAACTTGTGACCTATTAACCATGCAGAGATCCAAAGGTAAGAGGAGAGACACACATTTCCACAATCTAGAATTCATTATTTTTCTGTCTCATTTCTATCTACAGGCCATTCCTGCTGATAAAACTACTTTAAGTTTTTACAATCATTGTGTTTTTAATTTCCTACTTAAGTAACAATTTGCAAGCACTAATAGAGTTATTTTAGTTTGTGTGTCTCCCAACTATAACTCTAAAAAACACTATAAATAAAATAGAATAAAATGACAATAAACATTCAGCTCAGTGTTTTTTGTTTTGTTTTGTTTTATATATACATTCTTTCTTTGAAAGAAAGATTGAAAGTAAACCGTAAAAGACTGTGAAACACTGAGCAAAGAGTTTACAATTGATGGTTCTCTGTTTAGCAAAATGTTGTGGGCCTAGTGCCTGTTAACTGGGGTTTTCACCTCTACGCTCTTGAGCCCAGCTGGAAGAATTCAAGAATCGCCTTTCCAGAAGAGCTGCAGTGCCCCAAAATGTTCATGTGTGAAAAAGAACACTGGAGAAAATTCCTAACATAAAGGTGATAAATAAGACTATGGGAAAGATGGGCTATCTAGGAAGGAGTGGAAGCATTCTATGCCAGCTTGGCTGTATGTTGCCCTATTTATTAGAAAAGTTGCAATGTACATTTTTTAGGCAAAGTTTATTGCACTAATTAACTCATTAACGACCTCTAGAGAGAAGCCAGGCTTCTCTGCAGGCTGGTTTGCTGAATTTTAATGACCGAGATAAAGAGAAAACCAGTGTGCCAAGTTCTGGGAAAGCCCCAGGACTCCACAAACAGCTCTGATTTATTCAGTATATCATATCATAGAGAAGGGAGAATTGTGGATTAAAATAGATAAGAATGTCCTCAATTCATTTAGGTTTGGCTAATTTAAACAAGCAATGTTTATGGCACTTAATTTAATGGTGAAAAATCAGTTTTGGTTCACGCAGGCCCCCACCCTTCCATGCTTGTGAATTAAAGCATAAGCTGGTTTATTCTGGAGTCTGCAGGAGCTAAACTGGCTATGGTTTTTAAAGCGGGAAGAGTGGAGGTAACAAGTAGGACAGGACAGACGTTGGGGGATAGCTTAGCCTCCAAGGCACAGACCAATTAATTGACATTTCAAATGTGATCTATGACATTTTGAATGATGTCCAATGTGGTACCCTGGCCTCCAAGATCTGGGGTGTGGATACTTTTGTTGTCCAAGGATGCCAAGACTCCAGTATGAATGTGGGTGGCATAGGAGTGAAGTTTGAGGTAATCCAGCATGATGCAACTTGCCAGCAGCATGGCAGTAGGGTTTGCCAGATTTGTATTGACTAAATTGTCACATTGCCTTGAAGCTGCCTCAAAACACTGCATACATGTGGCTATAGTTGGCTCCAGGCACAACGCCTACCCCACCAATCAACCCTGTGCAGACGGTGTTGGTAACATTGCCATAAATATTGGGCATTACCATGACATCAAACTGTTGGGGCTGGGATACTAGCTGCATTGTGGCATTGTCCACAATCATATCTTCTAAGGTGAGCTGAGGATAGCGGGATGCCACCTCCCCACAGCACTGGAGGAAGAGACCATCTCCCAGTTTCATGATGCTGACCTTGTGCACAGCCGTCACTTTTTTGCATGCCATCTACTGGGCCAGCTGGAAGGCATATTCAGCAGTGCTCAAAGACTTGACCTTAGTCATGATCTTTAGGCTCTCTGTTACTCCTTTCACACTCTCATGCTCCAGATTGCTATAGTCACCCTCTATGTTCTCCCGAACAACTAGGATGGCTATGTCCTTGTGCCAGGTCTCCACGTTTGGCAAATTTTTAAAATGAATGACATTGGCACGGAGATCTAAGGTGGTGTGAAACATGTTGTTGAAGGATTTGTATGATGGTGGCAGGGTGACATCAGTTTAAATGCTACCCTTCAAAGACACAGGGTTTCAATGAACTGCCATGATGGCACTGTGAATTTCCTCTTCATGTGAGGCAGAGGTGGAGGTCACTGACACTTCCTCAAAGGCCACAGGCACACACACATGTCTGAACATAGTCTTGACATGCAGCATAAGTTCAGCCCCAATGCCATCTCCAGGAATCATAGTCACCGTGTGCCGCCCACCACACGTTGCTGATGGAGGAATTGTGTGAGAAAAAGAGAAGCTTCTCAGGGGGATCTCACAGCCAAGTAAAACATCCCAGGAGTAGCCAAGAATGGTAGGTCAGAAAACTGCCTTCACAGAGCAGCGGGCTACTGTCGGCATCTTCAATACCACAATCAGGAAGTTGAGATCTATTCAATTGTGTGAAAAGCTGTGCTCTTCCTCTTGCTTTGAACTAGCTTCCTTGGGTGGAATTGTGGACCATGATTCTTGCTTGGATCATAATTCTCTCTCCTTCCTTATGTTCTATTTCACAGACTTTCTACTTTGTGAGAGAGATAGCTACACAGATGATGTAATGTGTTATATAGTAGAAAATACAATTATTTTGGAGCTAGATAATAATTCACTAGGCAAATTCAGTGTGTGAAACTCTGTATCATATGCTGTTAAAAACACAGACTTCATTTTTAGAGCAGTTTTATGGTCACAGCAAAATTGAGTGGAGAGTACAAACATGTCCTGTATTCTCTTGAGCCAGAATAAGCACAACCTCTTCCACTATCAAAATCCCACACAAGAGTGCTCAATTTACCCTATTTTTAAATTTTTTTAAAAATATTTATTTTTAATTTTTGTGGGTACAATAGCGTGTGTATGTATTTATAGATTACTATGAGACATTTCGATACAGGCATGCAATGCATAATAATCACATCAGGGTAAATGGGATGTCCATCACCTCAAACATTTATGTTTTATATACAATCCAACTATACTCATTTAGTTATTTAAAAATGTACACAAATTATTTTTGACTACAGTCACTCTGTTGTGCTAGTGAATACTAGGTCTTATTCATTCTTTTTATATCTTTTGTACCCATTAACCATCCCCACCTCCCCCACACTCCCCCACTATCCTTCCCAGCTTCTTTAACCATCCTCTACTTCCTCTCTCCGTGATTCCAATTATTTCAATGTTTAGCTCCCACAAATAAGTCAGAACATACACAATTTGTCTTTCTGTGCCTGGCTTATTTTACTTAACAAAATGACCTCCAGTTCTACTCATGTTGCTGCAAATGATAAGATCTCATTCTTTTTTATGGCTGAATAGTACTCCATTGTGTATAAGTACCTCATTTTCTTTGTCTATTCATTTCTTTATGGACATTTATACTGCTTCAATATCTTGGCTATTGTGAATAGTGCTGCAACAAACATAAGAGTGCACATATATTTTCTATGCACTGATTTCCTTTCTTTCAGATATATACTCAGCAGTGGGATTGCTAGATCCTATGGTAGCTCTATTTTTAGTTTTCTGAGGAACCTCCAAACTGTTCTCCATAGTGGTCATACTAATTTACATTCCCACCAACAGTGTTGGGGGTTCCCTTTTCTCCACACCCTCGCCAGCATCTTATCGCTGATCTTTTGCATATAAGCCTTTTTTTGTTTGTTTTATTTATTTATTTATTTATTTTTTTGAGACAGAGTCTCACTGTGTTGCCCTACTGGAGTATAGCGGTGTGATCTCAGCTCACTACAACCTCCACCTCCCAAGCTCAAGCGATTCCCGTGCCTCAGCCTAAACCCTGTTTCTATTGAAAATACAAAAATTAGCCAAGTGTGGTGGTATATAAGTCATTTTAACTGGCCTGAGATTATATCTTATTGTAGTTTTGATTTGCATTTCTCTGATGATCAATGATGTTGAGCACCTTTTCATATGCTTGTTTGCCATTTGTATGTCTTCTTTCGAGAAATGTCTATTCAGATATTTTGCTCATTTTTAATTAGATTGTTATTTTTTTTTTCCTATAGAGTTGTTTGAGCTCCTTATGTATTCTGGTTATTAATCCCTTGTCAGATGGATAGTTGGCAAAATATTTTCTCCCATCTGTAGGTTGTCTTTCACTTTGTGGATTATTTTCTTTGCTGTGAAGAAGCTTTTTAACTTAACGTGATCCCATTTGCCCATTTTTTCTTTTGTTGTCTATGCTTGTAAGGTATTATACAAGAAGAATTTTTGCGCAGGCAAATGTCCAGGAGACTTTCCCCGATGTTTTCTTGTAATAGTTTCATAGTTTGAGGTCTTAGATTTAAGTCTAATCCATTTTTATTTATTTTTGTATACGGCGAGAGATAGGCATCTTCTAGATGTAGTACCTTAATGGTCTTAGCTTAGATCAGGAAGAAATATCTGGATTACCATGCAGAGACTCTTCTTCTCTTTCCTTACTTTCTACCAAACAAATGGAGTCTCTCTCTCTGTCTGGATCTGGGGGTGGAGTGACACAAGTACCCCTGTGGCTACCACCACTGGAACTGTGCTGGGTCAGACTTTAAGCCATCAAAGCACTGGGTCTTGTCCAAGGTCTTTTGTAACCATGACCTGGTTACCCTCTAAGTTCACTCAAGGCCTTGGGTCTACAATTTGCAGGTGGTGAAGCCAGCCAGGCTTGCATCCTTCCCTTCAGCGCAGCAAGTTCTCCCAGGCCCTGGCTGGGTACAGAGGTGTCATCTAGGAGCTAGGGACTGCAGTCAAAAAACCTTAGAAGTCTACCTTCGTATTCTATTGTATTGCAGCTGAACTGGCACTCAAATCACAAGATACAGTCCCTCACACCCTTCTCTTCTGTTTCCACAGGCAGAGGAGCCTCACCTCATAGCCACTATCACTATAAGCCTCTTTAGTTAGCAGGTGATGGGTCTTTCCAAGACTGGGTCCTTACCTTCATGGCAGCAGGTTCCCTTCTGGCTCAGGGTGTGTCTAGAAATGATGTTTAGGAGCTAGGGCATGGCAAGGAGGCCTTATGACTCTGACTGTGACTGGTGCCTATCTTACTATGAATAAGCTGGTATCCAAGATGAAAGACAAAGTCCTCCCCACTCTTCCCTCTCCTCAAACGGAAGAAAGGGGTCTTCGTGGGAGCTGTGAGCTATGCAACCTGGGGTTGCAGAAGGGGTGGTGCAAGCACTCCCTCAGCTGGCCTGGCTGGTGTCTCAATAGGTTGCATGCTCTCCAGGTCCACTGGCTCTGAGTCCATTTCAGGACTAGGACACACCTAGGAGTTGTAATCCTTGTGGCCTAAACTGTTTAGAGCCTAGGTTTTGGAACCTTAAATAATGTTTATTATTAACTTAAATTGTTATTTACTAAACTTAAAATTGTTACTTAATTAGAACTTAAATTGTTATTTAAGTTTATTAAACTTAAATAAACATTATTTAAGGTCCCATAGCATTTTAGCCTGCTTTGGTGAGGCTTGCAGTAACTCAAGTTCTGACTGCTGGGATGGGATGGGCGATTCTCCTTTGGCTAGGGCTGGTTTAAATTCTCCCTCTGGCCGGGCGCGGTGGCTCAAGCCTGTAATCCCAGCACTTTGGGAGGCCGAGGCGGGCGGATCACGAGGTCAGAAGATCGAGACCATCCTGGCTAACACGGTGAAACCCCGTCTCTACTAAAAATACAAAAAGAAATTAGCCCGGCGTGGTGGCGGGCGCCTGTAGTCCCAGCTACTCCGGAGGAGGCTGAGGCAGGAGAATGGCGTGAACCCGGGAGGCGGAGCTTGCAGTGAGCCGAGATCGCGCCACTGCACTCCAGTCTGGGCGACAGAGCGAGACTCCGTCTCAAAAAAAAAAAAAAAAAAAATTCTCCCTCCGTGGGCTGGTGTTAGTAAAGTTCAGTCCAGTTTTTTTTTTTTTTTTGCTGTGACAAGGCAAAATTGAGTACAATGCAATATCTCAGAATCACTGTGCTCTCCCTCCCACAAATGCACAGATTCTCTCTTCGTGGCACATAGCTCCTGCTGAGTGATGGGGAAAAGGTGGCATCAGTAGTTCAAACTGTCTTTCCTGCCCTCTTCAATACCTTTTTCAGTGATATGAAGTTAAAATCAGGTACTGTGAATGCTCACCTCATTTTTGGTTCTTTTGAAAGTGTGTTTCTGCACAAATAATTGTTAAATTGTTGTCCATGTAGGTGGAATGATTGGTAGAGTCTTCTATTTGGCCATCTCGCTCTGCCATTCTCCATTTATTATAACCAATGGACCAACACTGACGCATCAGTATCAACCAAAGTCTATAGTTTACATTAGGTTTCACTCTTCGCATTATACATCGTACAGGTTTGGACCAATGTACAATGATAGGTATCCACCATTACAGTATCATTACAGAGTAGTTTCACTGCCTTAAAAATCCTCTGAGTACATTTTCTCTCTCCTTTCCCCCAACCTCTGGAATCCCCTGAAGATGTTACTGTCTTCATAGTTTTGCCTTTTTCATCATGTCATATAATTGAAATCACATGTGACATTTGCAGATCGGCTTCTGTCACCTAGTATTGTGCATTTACATTTCCTCTATTTCTTTTCATGGCTTGATAGTTCATTTCTTTTTGGCGTAGAACAATATTTCATTGTCTAGATATGCCAAAGTTTATCCTTTCAACTCCTGGAAGACATTTTTATTGCTTCCAGGTTTGGGTGGTTATGAATAAAGCTGCTCGAAACATCTGTTTGCAGGTTTTGGTGTGGACATAGTTTACAACTCATTTGGATGAATACCAAGAGGCAAAATTGCTGTATCACATGGTAAGAACATGCTTAGCTTCATCAGAAACTGCTTTTTTCCAAAGTGACCGTAGCCTTCCTGGTGCTTCATATCCTTGTGAAGATTCGGTGCTGTTAGTGTGTCAGATTTTTGCCATTCCAATAGGTGTGTAGTGTATCTCCTTGTTGTTTTAGTTTGTAGTTTCCTAATAACATAAAATGTTGAGCATCTTCTCATATGTTTATTAGCTACCTAGTGAGATGTCTGCTAGGTTTTTGCCCATTTTTTAATCAGGTTGTTCAGTTGCTTATTGTAGAGTTTAGAGTTCTTTGTACATTGTGGACAACAGTCCTTTATCAGATGTGTCTTTTGCAACTATTTTCTCCCAGTCTATGTCTTGCCTTCTCACTTTCTTGACAATGTCTTTTCTAGAACAAACCTTTATAATTTTAATGAATTTCAGATTATTATTTCTTTCATGATCTGTTCCCTTGATTGTATCTAAAAAATAATTGCCATACTATAGGTCACTTTGAATTTCTCCTGTTATCTTCTAGGAGTTCGAGTTTTTCATTTTCATTTACATTTATGATCCATTTTGATTTATTTTTACTAGAGTTTTAAGATCTGTGTCTACATTTATCAATTTATTTTGGCATGTGGATGTCGTTTATCTAGCACCACTTGTTGAGTTGACAGTTTTCCTCCATGACACTGTGTTTGCTCCTTTGTCTAACATCAGTTGACTGTATTACCGTAGATCTATTTCTGGGCTCTCTAGTCTCTTGCATTGACTTATTTGTCTATTCTTTCATCAGTACTACACTGTTTCGATTACTGTAGCTTTATAGTAAGTCTTCACATCTGGCAGTGTCAATTCTTCAACTTTGTTCTCCTTTAGTACTCTGTTGGCTATTCTGAGTCTTTTGTCTGTATATATAAACTTTGGAATCAGTTTATCAATATCCACAAAGTAACTCCCTAGGATTTTTATTGGGATTACATAAAATCTTGAATCAAATGGGGTAGAACTGACATACTAACAATATTGAGTCTTCTCATAAACATGGAATATCTATTTATTTAGTTCTTTGATTTTTAAAATCTGAGTTTTATAGTTTTCCTCTTATAGATCTTGTCCATATTTTGTTATATTTAAATCTAAGTATATCATTTTGGGGTTGCTAATATAACTGGCATTGTTTTTAATTTTAAATTTCACTTGTTCATTGCCAGTATACAGAAAAAACTATTGACTTTTGTACATTAACCTTATATTCTGCAACTATGCTAGTTTCAGAAGGGATTTTTAAATTGATTTTTTAAAAATTTCTACTTAGATAATCATGGTATGCAGAAGAAAATGCAGTTTTATTTCTTTCTTTCCAGTAAGTACACCTTTTATTTTATTTTCTTAACACATTAGCTATGATTTAGAATACTATGTCAAGAAAAAAAAGTGGTGAGGGGGGATATACTTGCCTTCTTCCTAAGTTGGCAGCAAATCTTGTAGTTTCTCATTATTGTATGACATTGCTGTAGGGTTTGTGTACATGTTCTTTATCAAGTTGAGGAAGTTCCCTTCTATTATTCCTAGTTTACTGAGGGTTTTTATCAACAATAGGTGTTGAATTTTGTCAAATGCTTTTTCTGCATCTATTGTTATGATAATGTGATTTTTCTTCTTTAGGTTTTTGATGTGCTGAACACATTAATTCAAATGATTTTCAAATGTTGAACCAGTCTTGCCTTACCTGGGATAATATACACCACTTGGATGTACTGTATTTTTTAAAATAACTGTTGGAGTCAATTTGCTAATATTTTATTGAGAATTTTTGTATCTATGTTCATGAGAAATACTGGGCTATAGTTTTCTTTTCTTGTGAGGTTTTTGTCTGGTTTTAGTATTAATGTTGGCCTCACAAAGAATTTGGAAGTATTCCCACTGCTTTTGTATTCTTGAAGAGACTGTGGAGAATTTGTATAATTTCTTTCCTAAATGTTTGGTAGAATTCACCAGTGAACCCAACTGGGCCTGGTGCTTCTGTTTGAAAATGTTAATTATTGGCTCAATTTCTGTAATAGATATAGGCCCATTCAGATAATCTATTTCTTCTTTTGTGAGTTATGGATGATTATCTTTCAAGAAATTGGTTCATTTTATATAGGTTATCAAATTTTGGGCATAGAAAATGTTCATAATATTCCTGTATTGCCTTTTAAATGTCCATGAGACTACAGTGATGTCCTCTCTTTCATTACTGATATTAGTGATTTGTCTTCCTTCTTTTTTATCTTAGCCTGACTAGAGGTTCATCAATTTTGTTGATCTTTTCAAAGAACTAGGTTTATTTTTGTTAATTTTCTCTATTGATTTCCTGTTTTCAATTTCATTGATTTTGGCACTAATTTTTATTATATCTTTTCTCCTGCTTATTTTGAATCTAATTTTCTTTTTTTCTAGTTTTCTAAGGTGGAAGCTTGGATCATTACTCTCAGATCTTTCTTTTATTCTAATACAAGCATTCAATGCTAAGCACCGCCTTCCCTGCAAATTTTGAAAAATTGTATCTTCTTTTTATTTAGTTTAGAATATTTTTAATTTCTTTTGAGATTTCCGTTTTGACCCATAGGTTAATTAAAAGTCTGTTGTTTAATCTTCAATAATTTTGGAGTTCTCCAACTGTTACTGATTTCTATTTTAATTCTATTATGGTCTGAATGCAGATATCATACGATAATTTCTGTTCTTTTAAATGTGCTAAGGTCTGCTTTATGACCCAGAACGTGGTTTATTTTGATGAATGTTCCATGTGAGAAGCTTGAGAAGAATGTGTGCTGTACTGTCATTGAACGATGTAGCTAATAGATGTCAATTATATCCAGTTGATTAATGTAGTATTATTGCTATGTCCTTAAGGATTTTCTGCCAGCAGAATCTGTTTATTTCTGAAAAAGGAGTATCTAATTGTCAAACTATACTAGTGAATTCATCTATTTCTCTTTCTAGTTTTGTCAGTTTTTACTCATGTATTTTGATGTTCTCATGTTAGGCACATACACAAAAAGGATTATGTGTATCTTCTTGGAGAATTGACTCTTTTAAAATTATGTAATGCCCTATTTATCCCTGATATTTTTTTTTTCTTTAAAGTCTGTTGTGTCCAAAATTAATATAGCTATTCTGATTTTATTTTGGTATTAGCATAACATACATTTCTTCTTCCATTTGCTTTTAATCTATATATTTTTTAATAAAGTGGGTGTTTTGTAGACAACACATAGTTGAGTCTTGTCTTTTGATCTACTCTGATATTCTGTATCTTTTAATTGGTATATTTAGACCACTGATTGTTGACACAGGTGAATTAGTATCTACTATATGTATTACTGCTTTCTTTTCACTGCCTGTGTCCTTGCTTCTATTTTTGTCTTCCAATCTTTTTCTTCTTTTTGAAGTTTTCATTAATCATTTTGAGATTCCACTTTTCTCTTTTTTCTTACCATAGCAATATACTTTTTAAAACAAAAAGTGATTGTCATAGAGTTTGCAATATACATTTAGAATTAATCCCAGCACACCCTTAGCTAATACTATACTACTTCATAGAGAGTACATGAACCTTATAATAACACCACCAAAAAAAAACCTAATTCTCTCTCCCATCATGGTACCATTGCTGTCATTCATTTCACTTTTATGTAAGAATATATAATTGAATACATTGTTGCTATTATTTTGAACAAAGTGTCATCTGTTAGATCAATCAATGATAAGGGAAATGTTTTAATTTTAATTTTGCTAATTCTTACTCTGATGCTCTTTCTTTATGTAGATCCAAGGTTTGAACTATATGATTTCCCTCTTCTATGAAGACCTTCAACATTTCTTGTAAGGTAGTTCTACTTGGCACACAATCCTTCAATTTTTGTTGTCTGAAAATGGCTTTATGTCCCCTCTACTTTTGAAGGATAATTTCACTGGGTGCAGAATTCTAAGTGAAATTCTAATATTTCATACCTTTTTCTTCTTGTTTGCATGATTTCTGAGAAATCAGTGGTAATTCTCTTTGGTCTTCTAGGCAAGATTTTTTTTCTCCTGAATTTCTTCAAGAATTTTTATCTTTGTTTTCTGCAGTTCGAATATGATGTGTGTGTGTGTGTGTGTGTGTGTGTGTGTGTGTGTGTGTGTGTGTGTGTGTGTGTGTGTGTGTGTGTGTGTGTGTGTGTGTGAGACAGAGACAGAGAGAGAGAGAGATCTGGCATTTATCCTGCTTTGTTTTCTCTGAGCTTCCTGGATACATGGTTTGTTGTCTGAAATTAATTTTACAAAATTCTCAGCCAGTATTGCTTCCCATATTTCTTTTGTTCCTTTCTGTTTTCTTCTTGTGATATTCCCACTATATGCATTTACCCATCTTATGGTGGTCCCACAGTTCTTTGGCTTTTTATTTTGTTTTATTTTGTTTCCCAGTTTTCTTTTTGTTTTTCCATTTTAGAAGTTTCTATTAACATATCTTCAAGCTCAGAGATTTTTTTTTTCCTCAGCCATGTGCAGTTTACTAATTAGCACAAAAAAAGGCATTGTTCATGTCTGCTACAGATTTTTTCTTCTGTAGCATTTCTTTTCAATCCTTTCTTAGAATTTCCATCTCTCTGATTACATTGCCCATCTGTTCTTACATTCTGTCTACTTTATCCATTAGACTCCTTTTCATGCTAACCATACCTGTTTTAAATTCCAGGTCTACTCCCAATATTCCTGCCACATCTGAATCTGGTTTTTATACTTGCTTTGTGTTTTAAAACTGTGCTTTCTCCTTTTAGTATCCCTTGCCATTTTTTCTTGATAACCAGACATGACATGATGTATTATGTAAAAGAGACTGTAACAAACAGACATTTGTAACATGGTGGGAAGTTGTTGAGGGGTTAGCATTCTATATGATTAGGTCTCACTTTTTCATTAAGACTGTGCCTCTGAACTATGAATTTCACAAGTGCTTCTCAGTCTCCACCTCCCAAAGTCAGGTGGGACAGGATGGTTAGAGTGGGCTGGAGTTGTGAATTTTTCTTCCCCCATGTGGAAGGCTATGAGGTGGCTGGAGTTGGGTGTTTCCTTTTCCCTAGATTGGGTAGGCTCTGATAAAACCCCTAGAGTTTAGGCTGTGATAAATAAAATAGTTTCTCTTAAAGGCAGCTTTTGTTAAGAACAGAATGCTCTGGCATATGTCCACATGGTTTCTTCTCTCCTTCTCCTGCTAGAAGCATAAGGGAATTTTTCATTCTTAGAAGCTGGTCAAGCTCCTGGATGTAAAGCTCACAAAAGTGTGAGGGACTCTCTATCGCTATCCCCCCACCCTAAGGAGTTTTTAAAACTCAGATTTGTCTATAAGCCTAAAGCAATTCATCAGTTACATTTCAGGTTTCCCTACCCTGGTCTTGGTTCCCACACAAGTTTCAATTTGGAGTTTTTGCTTCCTTAAGTTCTTTGTTTCTGCCTGTCTGTCTTGCCAATTTGGGGGGCAGCAGTTTTCCCTGTGACCTAACTTCACTACATTTTCTAACTAAAAGACAAAGCGTGGCTAAACAGATTAAAAACAAGACCTAACTATATGTTGTCTATGAGAAACTCACTTCACCTATAATGACACACATTTACTGAAAGTCAAGGAATGGAGAAAATCATTTCATGCAAATGGAAACCAAAACAGAGCAGGAGGAGCTACATTTACATCAGATAAAATAAACTTTAAGTCAAAAACCGGTAGGACATCCACATAAAGATGCCCAGTAGTTGGCTTAATAAATGACTGCAGCCCTGGGTCAGTTATCGTGGGTGTTGATACTGATTCAAGAGTCATCAACATACAGGCAAAAGTTAAATACAAAAGAGTATATAAAATAGCCTAGAGCAGAGGTTTTCAACTTTTCTTCTGCTGCGACAGATGATGAATGACATTCATATGAGACATACTCCCAGGAGCATACTCGGACTGTAATGAAAACCAAACACTCACACTTACAAACAAAAGTAGTTGGCCAAATGAAGCAAAGAACTCCCAAACTGTTTTTACAGGTCATACTTGCAAAAGAATTTTACTACCAAAGGATCAGTAAAATTACATATTTAATTATCTTAAAACGTCATTTCTTGGAGGGAAACAATGCATATATGGTTAATCTACCATAAAAACTATTTTGAACTATATTTTGAAGATCAAATTCAAACCCCCACAGGTAATACAAGAAAATAAAAATGTATTACTAGTAATTTTTAAATTCTTATTTTATCATTAAAAAGTATAGTGAGTAGCATTTCTATATATTCATGATGTTAGTATAAGTAACATTATTGCACACACTATTTGAATGATCACTTTGTCTTTGATTTGGAGATTGTAAGGACTGCCTCATTCTCACTTCTATACCGTGAAGATGTAGATGCATATACATTTCCTTCATCTCTCTTTGTTATTAAAAGTGTACCCATGGATAAATCATAAATCAAGAAAAGAAACATAATTTTAAATCCATGGTATATAGACTATAGTATTTCAAAATTGTTATAACTATTAATGACACATCAATAATCACAGTTCCTGGATGTCTTCAGCAAATGTAAAATAGGCTGTGAGTTATGAGAAATTCACTTACAGTTAACTCGAATTCCACATTTTCACACACAAGTAGGTACACACTATTGAAAAATAAATGCATAAGTGTGACATTCTTATAATGGTAAATTTGAGGTGAGTCTAATTAATTAAAAATTTAAATTTTTCACAAATGCTTATAACAATTCTTATGAGTGAGTAGTTTTGACACGTGCTATGACTGATTGTGATCCTGTAATGAGTCATGCCACTAAGATCAAGAGGACTGGCTAGGAAGAGGACTATAGAGAAAGCACAGAAAAATGATGATGACAAACCGGGGACCACCAATATTTAAACTGTCAAAAGAGGATGACAAGATAATTAGCTAGTATGTAGAAAAACAGAGAGAGAAGGGTGTCATAGAAGCCAAGAGAAGTGCAACATTCAAAGAATAAAGGGTCAACAGTGCCAAAATCCCGTTGAAGGGTAAGTAAAGTTAGAAATGGTAATGAAGGTTACCATTGATAACCTTCATGGGCTCATGTAGATTACTGGTTAATAGCATGAGCTGCAGAGCCAAATGTCTACCATGTACAACCTCTGTAGCCTGTGCAAGATATCTTTTGGAGCTTTTATTCAAGTAGGAACAAATAGCAGAGAGTAAAAATAGGTAGACAGATGATTGATGGACAGACAAGCAACACATAAGTGAACCTTTTAATGTCAGGGAAAAAAATACTATGAAACAAATATAAAACCTACTGCCTTCACAAAGGTTATATTCTAAGCAGAGTTAAAGAGCATATCTAAATGGAATGTGAACTGCCAGTTCATGCTAAATAGTTCCTGAGTGACCCCGCTGGGTTGTGGAAGTGCATAGATGAACTGACTGCATATCTGGACTAGGAGGGTTCGGAAAGCATCCAATCGTAAGGAGGGGCTAGCAGCAGATAAGTGCAGAGGAAGGGAGAGTATTTTTGACACAGAGGCAAAAGTGAAAGGTCTGTGGGGTACACTAAGCATTCCTGTTTGGCTGAAAGGAAGGATTTATGCAGAAAAATAGGGAAAGTAAATTGAGGTCAGAGAGTAGAGGGCCTTGAATGAAAAATTAAGAATTTGTAGAATACCCTTAGGGTGGTACACAGACATTAACGAATTTCTGAAATAAAAATACAGGGCTCAGAAAGATACTACCTTAAAAAGGAAAATGTGAACTTCAGAAAAGCGAGAGAGAGAGAGTAAAGTTTTAAGAAACCAAGACTATTTTATACCAAAGATTTGCCTTAATGCAAGCAGAAATTTTAAAACATGAACACAGACACACACACTCTTTAAGAAAGCTCTTGAGACTTATTGGATGTTGTCCTAGAGAACCAATGATTATAAACATTATTTTATTTACTTTTTTTCTAAAAAGAATCAATACAGAGATACTTAATTTGTTCCATTTTCTCTATTACACAATTAATGCAATTTCTCATCTGCCATGCCATCATTATTTAATAACCACAGAAGAGCTGACAGATGGCAGAAAACTGTGGAAAGCCAGATTTAAAGGATTCTAGAAATGTCCTTGCTGTTTTCCAAAAAGAATACACATTATATAATACCAAATCTACTGTAGCCCTTGTTTGAAGAAGTGATACCCCTATTTTTACACTAAGAAGAGCCTCCTGAATATAGTTTTCATTTAGTAAAAGGAAAACATCTTCCCTTGCAAAGAAAGTATTAAGGAGGGGGTGAATAGTTCAAATTATTCATGCTCAATTTTTTTTTTTGGTTTTTGGCTGAAACAGAGGCGTTTATAGTCTACTCAGGAAAGTGATGTTTAAGCGGCAAAAGTTCGCCTTTCTTGAAAAGATGACAGGTGAAGACTCAAGATTACAGGTACATTGGAAATTGGAAACAGCTTATCTTTTATCGTCCCTTCTCACTAAACAGTACAGCCACATGAACAACTCTATTAAATACTTTTCTATTACCGAAGGCCTTTACTATGCCACTCTAAATTCTCTTTCTCCCTATCTAGCAGGATTGTGTCCTTCCAAGAACTATTCATAGGTTTTATTATTATTTTTCTTCAACTGCTATTTTGGAGGCTTTCTTTTTAAACAGGACAAAGCAAGAGAATCTCTTTGTGCTAATAATGAATGGATGCAAGAGTCAATGAAGTGCTCTTTGGTAAAGTATCGGTTTTAGTTCAACACACACACGCGCGCACACACACACACACACACACACTCCACAACTGCTGTCACCAGCTCAGGCAACCATACACTGAGTTTTCCCAAAAAGTCTCTATTTCAATTAGCCCCAAATTCATAGTCTGCTATAAAGCACACTCCACATTTGTTAAACCACTGTGACCCAATTCCTATAGTAAGGTTATTATAATAACTAAAAGATCCAGAAATTAGTGGGGGCTTTCAGAAGCCAGATATTTTGGCCAAGTAGTTTAGCCCTGGTCAATAATACAAAGTAGATATAATTATACAAAATATACATATCTAAAAATATTCTCAAAAAGATTCCCCCTGGCCTTCCCATCTCCTGCCAGCAAATGTTCTCCCTTCATTCAAGATACAACGTGCCCTCCACTGGGCACCATATTCAAGGCTTGTGCAGGATGACACTTTATCTCCATCTGCAAAATGTAACTACAAGACAGCTGTTATTCTAATCACTTCATAGATAAGGAAAGTGAGATGCCAAAAGGATTAATAACTCAGAGTCGGCAGAAGATTCAATCTCCGTCTCTTCCTCCTAAGCTTGTGCTCTTTTCCCTACATCATGCTGCTTTTCTTCTCCTGTGCTTTTATGTGTCTCTACGTGCTACCTTCCCCCACCCACCCCATTCCTGAGGAGGGAAGGATGAGACAGAGATACACACATACACACATGCACGCACATATACCCCACTGTAGACTTTCAGACATCTAACAGATAAACTGGTAATTAGGCAAAACAAAACAATTTCTTTATAAACAAGTTTCCAAATACACATGGTTGGCTAAATGCACATAATTTCATCTGCTCCTTCTTGAAATTTCATCAAAGTTATATTTAAGAGCTTTTTTCCCCATTTTTTAAGGATTATATACCTATAAAGGCTGTGAGAATTATAACTAGGACAACAAAATTTTGGAACCTTAGAAGCAGATGAAGGAGTGATGACTGCTTTCTCAGATCTGAAAAAGCTGAATTCAAACCCTCAGTGAGAAAAGCCAAGAAACAATTTGTTTTGCACCGTAGGATTTAAGAGGCTCAGGAATTAACAACACCAACTGACAGTGGCAGTTAAATGTGGGAGGAGTCTCCTTAAAAACTAGATACACACCTGGTTCCTCTTCCCATTCTGCCCAGTTAGATGACTGCCTCTCCACCAGCCTCGAAAAAGATGGGAGATTTATTTTCTGCACTATGGAACACCACGCACAACTGAATGCAGATTCCATATCGAATACAGGGGAAATCAGTGAAAGTTTGTATGGCAATCAGAATGCTGAATGATGGGCTTTTATTGCCTGGGCAGAAGATTTGAAGAATATTTCCAAGAAAACAAACAACTAAAAATAAAATACTTAAGAAATTGACAATCAGGTGTTTCCTGAGAGAATGAATGCATTACCCCACATTGAATGTAATTATTAACAATCACATCTCCAGTTGCACAGAGCTTTTGATTAGTGTTTTATTGCAGAGCTTTTAAGTATGAGTGGAAAGCCAGGTTAAACATTTGAGGGAAACTTCTAACACAAAAGACAAAAGCCACAGCAAATTTTTTAGACAAACCCAAGAAGGAGGATATGAGAACTCCATTAAGAGAACACTTCATTGTCACTATTCCTTGATTACTCACCATGATGAATGTCCTAAGAGTGAAAGGACACCATGTTCATGAAATGAAAAGGGTACGTATGAAAAAACACAGGAAGAGAAAAAGCAGTCTTGAAATATAAAACAGGACAACAGAAATTGAAAGGGTTACAAGATAAAGTGAACGAAGTCTCCAGATATTAGAAGAAAATGGCAAATACATGTAAAACAAGAAAGAAGACAAGTATGAAAATTGAAGAATCAGAAGTCCAGCATCAAAATAACAGGAAAGCTAGAAAGAGAAAGAGCAGACCAAAGAAAAAGGGGTAAGAGTACAGGAGAAGTCACCAAAGACATCATGTCAGAACATTCACAGACTGAAACGTTATGAATATCTAAAATGAAAAATTCCATTGAGTGACCAGAAGGATGAAGAAAATTTATAACAATATCATCATGAAATTTAAAACAGTGAATTTCAAAACAAAAGATAAAATGTCAGAACAGACATGGACTTCTCAAATTCCATACTGGAACTTAGGAGACAATGGAACAATGCTTTCATAATCCTATGAGAGAAACAATGATTTACAAACAGAAATACAACCCCTGTTCAAATTGCCAGTCAAGAGTGAAGGTAAAATTATTTTTAAACACATATGTTTGGTTTGCCATGCGCCAGACAGTTTTCTAAGCAATTTGTAAATTTTAATTCACTCACTTCATAAGAGAGTTTTCAGAGCAGAAAGTTCTCAAACCCTCATCTCCCATGTAGACTTTCTCATGTAATTAATGGAGAACCAAGCCAGAGTGGTCAATTAAGAAAAGTAAGCATGGTACATAGGAACATGGGCTCTCACCCCCAGAGAGGCAAAGAGGACCCCAGAGACATGCACAGAAATATTCCCAGGACATGAACTACACAGGGAACCTGGAAATCAACCAAACTGTGGGGGAGATTTATTCCAGAACATAAGAGAGTTAATGTCTTAGAGGGTATTTATACAACTAGGGAGAGTTTGAGGATTAATTATGATAATGCCGTCGTAAACTAAATAACAAGATTAATAACTTAGATGCTTAATGACAAGAGGAACAAAGAGCTATGCAAGAAAGAAAATCAAGTATATTCCATGATTAGATTATCAATAGCACATGCACAATCGTAGTAACATAAACAGAATATTAGTCTAACGAGAAGATAAGTGGAGGGGTGTGTAAAAAAATGAAAACTTAAAAATATCACAAAGTAGCAAAGAAATGTGCTATTTAAAGATATGAAAGAAAACATCAAGCAAATCTGTTAAAAGCATTGCAAGTGGTTGCCTCTAGGGATAGGAAATGAGGAACTGTTTCCAAGGGATTAATCTTCCTTATAAAGCTTTCTATAACTGTTTCATTCTTTAAACTGCATGTATGTAGAGATTTGATAATAATACAAAATAATTTCTCATGTTCATAAACAGATTTTTCCTTTGAGGCAGTAATGCATAAAGGTTAAAAATCAGCAGATTGCTTGGGCTTAATCCTGGCTCTTTCATTCATAGCTATTTGACCTTGGGCAAATTCCTTAATCTCCCTCTGCCTCAGTTTCCTCTTGTGTAAATGGAGGTAGGTAATAGTGTCTTCCTCACAGAGTTTTGTGAGGGCTAAATACATGCAATTTGAACAGTGCCTAGCTCAACATAAAGTTTATGATCATCATTAGTAGTACAAATGCAGTATTTGAGGGTACTTTAAGTCAATCTAAATAATAAAATAAATAAAGCTAAAACAACAGGACACGTAGAAGGGAACAACACACTGGAGTCTTTCAAAGGGTGGAAAGGGGAAGGAGGGAGAGGATCAGGAAAAATAATAAATGAGTACTAGGCTTAATACCTGGGTGATAAAATAGTCTGTACAACAAACCATGACACATGTTGACCTATGCAACAAACCTGCACTTGTACCCCGACCTTGAAATAAAAGTATTTTAAAAAGGCCATTTCATTTTATTGACCCAAATTATCTATATTTGCTCAAAATTATGATTTAAAAATGTCGAGGAACCAGCAGACTAACATTTTAAGTAGCAATGATTTATTAAGCGACGCTTTGATAACTGAATACAGTTGCTAACTCTGATCACTTATTGAATTTCTATTCAATAAGGTATAGAGGGTTCTTTAATATTACCTCCACCTAAAGAATATTTATACCCCTTAATATTCTAACCTCCCTCCACTTAATAATTTCAGAAATTGATAGAAAGTATTAATATGTCTTCTAAAGGAAAAATAAATTAAATTCCATTTATAATTCTCTCCTTACCAAAAAAAAATTTTTTTAAAGCTGATTTCATATTTTGTGAGCACTGGCTAATTTTTAAATATTTGTAAAGTCAATATGACTATAAGTTAAAAGTTATTCTTCTTTAGTACGCCAAGAAAAAAGGAGAGGCTCTTCAATAGCCCTCAAGACATAATGCCATTTTCTCTCCTGTGGATGAGGACTCTCTATCTACTGAATATTTATTAGTCTGCTGGGTCACCAGCTAGAAAACAGACAATTCTCCGGCAACTTCAAACACTCTTCTTCACTGAACTGCAGCTTGGTATGAGACGTCAAAGGATAAGAATGTGCATACCTAAGTGGTCAAATGAAGATGAATGTTCTATATAGCATTTGCCCCACACTGCCCAAGACTATGTTAAAAACCAAATACATCAGGATGCTCTAAGCCACTGAAGAGCCATGTCTGCCAGTCACATTATACTGGGCTTTTCTGGTTATACAAAGGGACACCTAATGAAGATATTCTCTTGATATAAAAGCAGTCTCATGGACAGTAATCTTTCTATATCCTTAGGCAGCCGCAATACTGCATGTCAAATATAATTACCAGCAGAAGAACAGAAAACTAACACTTGCCTATTACCTTGTTAACATGTCCACAATGAGCCAATATGAAATGAACATAATAATGGTGTCATTTTTTGGGAAAAGCCTGAGAGACATGGTTTATAGTGCTCACTATGGTCTGAGTGTCAGAAAGAATATTATGTGATAAGACTAACTATTTTAAGATGCAAATATAATGGGCCAGGTCTTCTGTTTGGTTTCCTGCTATATCCACCATGTCGAGAACAGTATTTGATACTCAACAAATATCTGTTCGCTTAAGGAATTAAGAACTACGCTGAGTTGTACTTTAAAGGTGATTAATAAAACATGTGATGGTAATTTTCAGGGTACATAAATCACATCTCAAATTTATTGCTCACATATGACCCTACTCTAAAACATGATTAGAACAACTCTATTTAAATTCAACTTAAATGTAAATCTGCTAAACAGGGTGAATAGATTCAGTCATAAAGACTGGGTTCCCAAAAGCTATGCAAGCTAATTCTTGAAAAAGAGTCATCTTTGAAAACACAGAATTTTAAAAAAAAAAAAAAAAAAAAAAAAAAAAAAAAAAAAAAAAAGGTCTATGGACTATAGTGGTCTAGAGAAACTCCTACTTAGTAGTTTGCATCTTCTTTTTTTTTCCTCTGTAAAACACCAGTGTGAGCATGTTACTTTCGTGTTTTAGATGGATTTAAGTTCAAAATTCTTAGTAGGGCATTCAAGTCTTCCTGACTACCAACCCCAGTCTGTCTATTGCAACCTTCTTGGAACTCTTTTCATCTGCAGTCCACTTACATTGCAACTCAGTACCATCACATGATAGCCTGCTCCCCAAAAGACTGAAAAATTGTATTTCCATGACTTTACTCATGCTATTCCTCTGTTCCAAAAGTCTACCCCTCATATCCATTTGGCAAAGTCCTTTGAAATTCCAAAGGAAATAAGGTCACTTCTCTTCCCTGAGACCCCAATTATAGCAAATGACTCCCATTATGCTTTATAATAATGGCTCCCTTAAAGCACGATAGAATTGTAAAGTTATCAAATGTTTCTCCATCATAGATTATAACATCCTCAAGGACAGAGATGGTGTCTTATTCATCCCTGAGTCTCCAAAATCTAGTACAGTATTTCTTATATAATAAGTGCCCAACAAGTGATTTTAGGTGTTACTCAGCCATTTTTACACTGCCCCCATCCCGGTTCTACAGGAACAATATAAAGCATTCTTTGTCAAAGACAAAATTTACCTTAGGTTTATAGTCCTCTTGTCTTAGGGACATTCTGTTTTTGCTGGTCTGACTACTGGCCTACATTTGACCCTGTGACTATACCATTCCTAGTTCTTTATTTCCTAAACTTGGATCCAACTCTTGCTTCTCTGAACACTTCCATTGGTAATAATTATGGCTACCATTTTCTGAACCTCTATCTCTGCCTAGGCTTCACAAATTTTCTCATTTAATCTCTAAGCAACACATGAGATTATAAAAATGGATCCATAAAGTATAAGTATGATGGTTAATTTTATGTGTCAGCTTGACTAGGTCATGAGGTGCCCAGATATTTGGTCAAACATTATTCTGAGTGTTTCTGTGAGGGTGTTTATTTATTTTTTTTATTTATTTTTTTAATGAGAATAACATTTTGAATCAGTAGATTGAGTAAAGCAGATTGCCCCCCATTACCTAGGTGGGCCATATCTAATCAGTTGAAGGGCTGAATAGGCAAAAAGCTAACCTTCCTCCAAATAAGAAAATTCTCCTGCCTGCCTGTCTTCAAACTAGTACAACAGCTCTGCAAATTTTGGACTTGCCAGCCTTCATACTTACATGAGCCAATTTCTTATTCTATATTATGTAACAAATACATAATATAATTATTAATTATATAATATATATTTTTTATATACATTCTAATACTTCTGTTTCTCTGGAGAAGCCTAATTAATACTTTACCAAGACAATAATGCTAATTAGCTGCAGAACTACAATTTCAATTGAGGTTTCCACAGTCCATGTTTCAGCAAACACCATCCAGAGGATGTAATCAAAAAACAGCTTTTCTTCTGGCTCTGACACTGAAGGAAAAGATTTTCCCTTGTCCTCAAATGACACCTTAGCCTTCAGGAAGTCTCATAACACTTTTTTTCTCACTCTCAAATAACAGCGAGTCCTGTGGACAACTGTCCAGCCCAGATAATAATCCAAACACTAAACTTGCTTCGACATCTGATTTTAACTTCTTCTCCACTTCGGGGGTCTCCTGTAGTTGAGCACTTACAGTGAGAGAAAGAGTCATAGTCCTTTCTTTCTTCCCACCATTGTGTCTCCCTCTTCCCGACCTTGCTTCTTTTTTTTCCTTCTGCCAGGATCAGATTGAGGAAAAGAGACTAGGAGAAAAGGATGTATCTTGCTGTTTGGTACATTTGTCACTTAGGGTAGGATGCTCTGGTGGCAGATGAACAGTTGTGGATGCTCTCATGGATAATCCCCGCCTACCATTAAACTGGCATGGGCAATAGCTCTCATTCAGGTGGTCACTGCAGCCACAATTCCTGGTTCTCTTTCAATCAATTTATATTCTCACTGTACTATTGCTTCTTTCAAGCAACATTCTTGACAAAGAATGTTGTCAAGAATGTCCAGTCCAGCATATTGGCCATGGGGAAACATCTATGACTCCTCTAATAGTTTGTCAGAGTGTTCAGGAGTTCACCTTTACTTCCCCTCCAAAGCAGTTCACCAGTGTCTCTCTCTCTGACATATTAGGTTGACTCAAGTGGGGCTCAGATTCCAGTTTATTGTGTCACCAAACTTCATACAACATATATGAGGCTCTCCAACTGATCTGATTGAAGAGCTCCCAGGCCTGATCAAAGGGAAGGTACAAGCCCACTTGCAGATGAAAGTGTGAGGCTCACAGGACAGATTCCTCTAGATAAATTCTTATCATAAAATCCTAGCTACATTCCCTTGAAATTTCCAAATCCTTGAAGTAGATGAGGAGCTCAACATCATGAAACTAGCTTTAAAATATCTACTTTAGAATGCCCACTTAGTGGTGTGGCATCTCACACTGAAACTGCACATCACTTGTGTCCTAGGGCCACATTGGAACATGAAGAGTTCTATTCTAATATATTCTTATAGTTGACACTGTTGGTCCCTCCCTCACATCTCCTTGGGCCTCACCATTTTGACACACACCTTCCAGACTTCCCACTGCCAGCAACTGCATCTCTGAGACTGAGGGAAAGCTCCAGGAACAAGTGCTAGGAAATTAATTTTTCTGGGGAGCAGCTACATAGCAGTGACATGCTCCCTGAGTGAGATAAATTTGGGTCACATTTTCCCAAAATTTCCCACCAGGATTGAGTTCCTGTTGTGCACAACTGTAACCCACTTCGCTTAAATGAAGTACCCAACCCTGGATGTCTTACTTTTCCTGTCTCATTGGCCATTGCCCTACCCGTGTTTCTGGTGCCCACCTCCAAGATACAATCGATGAGCTCAAATCCTTTTCTCACAGTCTTCTGAGAAAGCCAGAGACTCGCGCTCTTAATCATTCTTCTGCAGTGCCATTTTCCTTGCCTCCACAGTTACACCCAGAGCAAAAGCTTTGAAAGACAGACACTATTTGAGTGGTCAAATACCTACTGTGATGGTAACAGCCTTCATATCTTAACAAAAGTGAGCATTTTTAGGTCACTGGTTTGACAACATGAACACACCTGACCCCAAGAAGTCAGGATGAGACCTGCTACATAATTCCAGGTAAAGAAGTAGTCAAAGCACAGTGATTACCTTAAGTTACTTATGACCGGAGGCCAAAGAAAAATGGCAGTGCTAGTAGATCCAAGAACAGATCTGCCTTCTGGATCTTAATTGTTGCCACTTGATTTGTTTTCTACCTGGCTTCAGACTCAGATCAGCAGCTCTTCAATTCTGTTAACTACAAAGTGCAGAAATAAATCCACTAAATGTAGCGGTTATGTGCTCAAGTCAAGTTGCACCAATCTTTATGTCTACCTTTAGTTCTCAGAGAGAGCAAATATACATTATATAAAGATTGCTCAGTAGAGGTAAAAATTACATATCACATAGGTACAAAGTGAAAGTACCTTGGAAAAATAAATGTCACAAACATGAATGGTTGTGTTGAACATCCATTCACTGAGGGCTCTTTATGGACTAGATGGTGTGCTAAGCAATGAAGGTAAGAAAGATATTAGGTCTGTCCTTAAGAGAATCACAGCCTGGGAGGGGAGACAGCTACATAAAGCGACAATATGATATATATACCAAGTATTAGAATGAAGGTTAGAATTGTCTGCAATGGGAGGAGAAAGGAAGAAACGTGTTTGAGCGCTAAAGGAATTTAAAAAGAAACATTTTCTTCAAAAGTTGAAACCTAGAGAAAATTCCAAGCAGAAATACCAGCAAGTACAAAAGTATGAAAATAGAGAAAGCAAGAGGTGTTCCCCATTAGAAGTGGAGGTGAGGAGAGTAAAAAGTGAATCTGGACAGGTAGGCACAAGCTAATGAGACCTGAATGAATTGGGTATGTCTTAAACTTTATTTTTTCTAGCATATTTCTGTAATCAAATACAAAAATAGAAGAAATATAATCTGCAATCAGTAAATAAAATAATTAAATTGTGTTAGGAAATGGAAAGGAAGAGAAGACACAAGCTGATTACTGTAGAAATGTATGACATGTAACTTCTTTAGCAGTACATCTTCCTTTCCAGCTTTTGAGCTACACTGAAGTTGTTTTTTTTTCCCCCAGATGTTTGCCTGAATGCGATCTTGTCAAATTGCATTCTAATTCTTCCTCCAAAGCTAGTGCACACAAGGTATTTTGCTAAGAAACTTCTGAGTTTAGTGGTTAGCTGTGTAGTAGATGATTCAAGCAGAAAAGCCGATTTGCCTCACAACATATCCTGGGAGTTTCTCAAGGAGAGCTTCTCTGTTCTTCCATTACTAAAAGAACAACGCAATTACTTTCCTGGGAAACAGAAATGTAAAGAACACAGGTTATCAACAATCTTAAGAAAGCTGAGATGTCAGATACAGAAGTTCAGCTTCTGTGGACAGGCAAGATAAATGTTAACCTCAGTGGGGGAAAATGTTGTCACCCGAATAGTTCTTTTAAGACCATTCTACCCAGGGTTAATAATATTCTCACTTGGCTCCATTAAAGGCCTCAGGACAGGACATGGGACACTTAGTCTCTTTGTTGTTAATTTGAAGACTGCATTCTACCCTGTAAATTAGCTCATCCTAGCCCAGCATGTCTGTCATTTCAGATCATTACCATTCCCTCTGCTCCCTTTCATGTCACACAAAGGTGAAAGAATATGCTTCTGGAAGGCAATTCAATGAGTGTTTGAAGGCTGTGGGCCTTGCTCAGCTGCTCTCAAATGTCTCTGAACTTCATGCAACCACACTGTATCCCCTCAGTGGCCATCTCAGCACAGCTGGGCTTTTTCAGAAATGGCTGTGAAATGTACTGTGAAGAGAAGAGAGAGCAAAACTCTACTTAATAGTAAATAGGAAGCTCACCAACTAGATCAGTTCAGCTTGGTCTTTTCATCAATGTTCACCAGTGTATCTGCCACCTAAACCGCCAAGGACTTACTAATAAACACAAGCCTGGCCAGAGATTTTTGAAAATGGCTGGTAGACAAACATGAATTTCCAGGCAGTTCCACAGACCTCAGCTCCCTTAGGCATGTGTATGTTAACTCTCTTGCTGTCCAATTTCAAATCTCCTTTTTGACCCATCCCCTTTTCTCCGTGCAGTCCTTTTTTCATATAAACTGAGAAAATGTTACCTTAACATTAACCTTTCTCATGATACTTAATTTATGCCTTTGTTTGCTGGGCATTGAATTTTTTAAGCCATCTATTAATTCATTCTGATGGTGCAATTTCCATAATGTAATTTCTTTGGTAGAGAGGAAATGGCTTTTTTCTATCATTATATTTTCTTCAGGTACCATTATGAATGTTCTATTGGTCTTGCAATTAGTCTTATACTTAACATATGCTGACTTCACAGAGACACATTTATAATTTTCATTGCCTAATGCTATGAAAAGAAATTCTTGGTGTTGATCAGTCGCTTATATTTTTCAGGCAATTTTGATAATTGAATGACCAGGCATATAGAGAGGAAGTAAGCTCCATATACATGCTATGCTCTTCCCTGCAACTGATCCACATTGTTCCTTTACATGGATTATCTTTCTCTTTTTCACCACATCTCCGTTCGCTAACCTCTGACTTTGTTTTTATCTCTCAGTTGTCAACTTAAAAATGTCTTGTTCAAACCTTCCTAGTCCTTCAAATTTAAAGTAAGAGGTTGAAGTTCCTCTTTCCTCCATTAGAGTATATCCATACTACATTGTCATTGCCTTGATTTGCTTGTTTATAGCCCTCACAAAATTATAATCTCTACAATGGCAGAAGCTGCGTTTTTTTGTTTTGTTATAACAATCACATCCCTGCCTTTAGACATCTGATATATTCTTGGCTGACTAAATATTATAGAGTACATTATAGAATGGTCACATGTTCTATCCCAGTTTGTCTAATATGGAACTGATTGTCCTGCCAACGGAACCATTAATAGCTCACTCCCAAAAGTGTTACAAGTTGGATTAACATATATGGTTGCCTTTATGATCAATACATTGGAAGAATAATATATTCCATATTCAGAGAATCTGCATTTGAATCTGAGCTCTAGTATGTCTTTGTAGTATGACCTTGAGCTCACTACTTCCCCTCTGTAATCCCAGTTTCATCATCTATAAACAAGGTTGAGGACAGTATTTACCTAAAAGGTTATTCTTAGAAACACTGGAAAATGACACAGTGGAAATTACTTTGAGAATAGGCAAATTGCTATGTAAATCATAATTACCACTCTATCACTATAGTATTAGTATATACAGTAGTATATAGACACAGATAAAAATAGCCGTGAAACTAACAAAATAGTCTAGAAAGACATCATGGAATAAAGAAAAGATTTCCAAGAATTAAACAACTTGGGTTCTCAGCCTCACTCTTTCATTAAGAGGTTATAGGTATGTTCTTTCCCCAGGACATCCTGACCTTTAAATAGGAGAGGTGATCCCCAAAGGTCATTCTAGCTCTAAAACACCTGGTTGTCTACAAATGAGGTGTTTCACATCATTTCTTGATAGCCCTTAACCACAGAGACATTTGATTACTTACAACAATGTAAATTTTATAAATTTACTCAACTATAAATACTTCAAAGTAAAGTATAGACTAGGCTACTTCAACTATTAGTGGTTGTACACTCCAAGACCATGAATTACTAAGTTGTAAAGTTATTAATCAGGGATAGGTGCTGAGAGGCCACAGAATGCAAAACCATGTTTAAGTAATAGAAAGCTGCCTTCGAAGAGATTAGAATCTAATAACTCAAGACTTTTGTGTCATTCTTAACTACCTTCTTACTTATCCTGAGTGTTTTCCTTCTTTCGATAGCTCTACTAAAAGATTGAACACATAAATGAAAGCAAAACCTCAAACTCCACGTTTGATCAGGGTATGAGAAGCTTCCATTTTAGTTCCATTTCTGATTAATTCCCAATTATAAATTTATTACAGAAGGACTTTATCGCTTTTGACTAAATTTAGCAAAGGATATCAAAATATACCTGGGCTCATGTTGAGGTTCAAACTGCTATCCTAAAAAGTATAACATGCCATAATTTTTCAGATGAAAATATCTTCCTTTAGCTGCATCAGATTTGAAAGAAAATCATGTATGGTCAAACGGGAGTGTCGGGCACAACTTGGTGTCAAGTCTCTGGTCTGTGCTTCTGGATCCCTTATCTAGCTCCATTTTGTATCCCATTCCATGGATCAAACCTGACCTAAGGCACAGGTATACCTGCCCCCCAACCAGTGTTACAGTAGAAAAACCAATTGGATCTACCCATCTTACTCAGTGTTTCTTCCTTGGTCCCTGTTCCCAAGGTCCTAGTTATCTAGCCTCTCTAACATGCCAGTGAAAAGAAAATGAACTTTGAAGTCAGGCCTGAGCTCAAATCTTGTTTCTGCCATTTACTAATTGTGTGACTATTGGTAGCTACTAAGTCTCTGTTGCCTCATATATAAATAGAACGATGAATGTCCTTTGGAGATTTAGCAAAAAATTAAATGGAGTAGCGTGTGTAAACAAGTGATACAGAGCCTAGCATGTAAACACTCCATATATATCCATTAATTTCTGTGTGTGCATGTGTGCATTCAATGAACACAACCCTGTTCTTTCCTGAACATTAATCTTGTTCTTGCCCTTGATTTTCCAGTAGTCTGAAGCTCTATCCTTGAAGTTGTTCCAGAACTTCATCTTAGTGTATGTAACACAACTACTCACGTATAGACCATCTTAAAGCCAAAATCTGCTTGGTTCACTGAATATTTCCAACTCCAAAGTCTTCTTCATGGTGATCTATTTCATCACCTTGAACCTCCTCAAATAATTGCCAAAGTTTACCTAGACTATGATCATTAATTATTGATTCTCTTGGACCCTGGATTTGCCCACCAGAATGAGCACTGCCTGGTGGTAACTTCAGCTTCCATATATCCTGATCATTTGTCCCTAAATATTCCTGGATCTAGTGCTGCCCTGTCCCATGAAAGTGGTCAGCACTTGCTCTTGATGGCGGGTGGGGGTTGGGAAAAAGTGTAGATGTTACTGGAACTAAATTGTCTCTAACTTCGTGTGATTATATTTGACTAAGGAGGGTTAGGCTAGTTAATAATGTATAAGATTATGGATTTATATGTTTGGCTCTTCAATTGTGTATTTGTATGATGTTCTATGTAACTGTACAATGATGATTTTTTAAAGAGTCTCCTTTTATATTGGGGGAATAGAGGACCTAAACACCCTCAGCTCAGAAATTCTGTGACTAATCTCTGGGTACTTAAGTCAGACCCTCACACTGTCTATCATATACTGTCACACAGGTATCTAAATAATGTAGGCATGCTGTTTTTAAAAACATAAGACCCCTTTGCAGTAATTAAACAGATATAAGTAGTAAACTCTTATAGATGCTTTCATGCTTAAGGTCTCAGTATATCTCAAAAACCTGCATTTTTACATATGATAGTGCTTTTTTCTATATGCCTGATAAATGGCATTTACATTTGAACTAGACCTCAGATTTCTCATTTAAGCATTCAGAACTGAGGACTCAAAAGGAAAGGAGAATGCCCCAAGAACATAGTGGGGCTTAGTGACTGAGCCAGGACCAAAACCCAGTCCATATGGCTTACAAATTCAGGAGCTTCCCAACCAGAGTGCCAAGAATAGGGTAAGGTATGCTGAGCTACTGATCCCCTCAAACCAGCCTGGCCACCTTTAGCAGTGAGAAGCCTCATCTATTTATTTCCATGTGCCTATCAAACATTATAATTTCTATGTGTATCATAATATAAAAAGGTTTGGGATTCATTTATTTCTCTCTATTCCCAACATTTACAGTCTGCAATGTCAAGGAATAGAGTGTTTTGCTCAAGATAATACAATTTATGGAACGATCTGAATTAGAGTCACTGGTTTAATCTTACCCAAAGGGTGACTCCTTTGAGTTTGTTTGTGTTCTAAATTCCTATCAGCCAGAGACAAAATACGACGACTTCCCCTATCTATCTGGATGATTAGGCTATAGGGCTTCAAGTCCAGCTGGCAGCTGATAAGAAATCAAAACACCATTCTGAAGAAGAGGAAAAAGATATTTCAATTCCGACAGCCAGGAGCAAGGAACAGGCCTGCAGGTTTTGAGGACGGTGTAAATGATACAAAGTGGTGGCTGTTTCACAGCCCTAAATTGAAAGGCCCCTGAGTAGAATGGAGAGGAGAAAAGCATCTAAAAAGCCCACATATGCATTCATACAATAAGTAACTGTTTTAGTGAATAAGAAAAAAAAAAAAAAAAACCTTCATTCAAGAATATATCTGTTGAAATTGATTATAATGTGGTCATGCCTGAGGGAAAAATGCACAAGTTTTGTAGTCAAACCTACTAATTATTCTTCCATCTAAAACACTGTCTTCCCTTTGGCTTAATAATAAGAACCTTGATCACCAGATTTGCATAATCTCTACACCAAATATATCTCACCCTCATAAAAATACAATGATTTTCCCATTAGGATATGAAGGATTCTTACTGCTTTTCTTCACATAGAAGCTGAGTTACCCTACGAGCAGTTAGTGCTTTGTTAAAAAATGACAGAAACTGATTAAATGAGGTTAAGCAAAACTAGGGGGTGGTCCTGACTTCAGGTAGGGCTGGGTATAGAGGCCCCCCAGCAACAGTATTATCAGGATCTGGTTCAACCTTATCCCTCCATGCAATTCTCTTTGTTGGCTTCATCCTCAGACAGCCTCTGCCCTGTCATCATGTTCTTCCAGATTCCCTCCCACAGTAGAAAACTGAGACTCATTTTCCAATATTACCAGGATAAAAAACAAAAACAGACCTATTTTGATTGGCTTATGTAACAGGACAAATCCTGAACCAATCCCTGTGACCAGGAAAATGCACTGTTATAACGGTCTTAAAGAAAAGTTATGAGTTCCAATGCTAAGTCCATATGGACTGAAAGAGGGCGGGGTGGTTCCCAGAAGGAAATCAAGAAACATTTAGCAGCAGGGTAAAACAATGCTGAGTAGCAAAAAGTAACAGATGTCCTATTCTCCATTTTAGCTGTCCTTGCTGCCTCACCAGCTACTTTCTCCTCAATTCTCTGTAATCCAATTTCTACAGCTATCATTCCCCAGACTCTACCTCAGGCACCACCATTTGAAGGTTGAGACTAATCTAAACAGTGGCCACAAACCTCTGATTTCTTGCCATCACGCAAAATGCAGTCCATCCCTGTATCCATCTCAATTCAAACTTACAGCCAGATACTACACTTCTCTCCTTCTGCTTTTGTTTTGTTTTATTGTTTCTTTTCTTTTCTTTTTTTTAAGACAGGGTCTCACTGTCACTCAGGCTGGAGTGCAGTGGCATGATCATAGCTCACTGCAGCTTCGACCTCCTGGCTCAAGCGATCCTCCCACATCAGCCTCCAGAGTAGTTGGGACCACAGGGTACATGTCACCACGCCCAGCTAATTTTTTGTATTTTGGTAGAGACAGAGTTTTGCCATGTTGCTCAGATTGGTCTTGAACTCCTGAGCTCAAGCCATACACCAGCCTTTGGCCCCCCAAAGTGCTGGAATTACAGGTGTGAGCCACTGCACCTGACCTCCTCCTCCTTTTTGTACCAGAGATTTTAGCTATAATTTTTAAAACTTCCGCCGACGGGAATGAAATTTCCCTATACCTCCATCTCTTCAGAGAATGCTTCCTCCACCATCCATATGATGGATTGCATATACAATGATGGTCCCAAAAGATTATAATGAAGGCCGGGCGTGGTGGCTCACGCCTGTAATCCCAGCACTTTAGGAGACTGAGACAGGCGGATCACGAGGTCAGGAGATCGAGACCATCCTGGCTAACATGGTGAAACCCTGTCTCTACTAAAAATACAAAAAATTAGCCAGGTGTGGTGGCTGGCGCCTGTAGTCCCAGCTACTTGGGAGGTTGAGGCAGGAGAATGGCGTGAACCCAGGAGGTGGAGCTTGCAGTGAGCCAAGATCACGCCACTGCACTCCAGCCTGGGAAACAGCAAGACTCCATCTCAAAAAAATAAAAAGAAAATTATAATGAAGCTGAAAAATTATAATGGAGCTGAAATTCCTATTGGTCATAATGTCATAGCCCAGTGCGTCACTCACATGTTTGTGGTGATGCTGGTCTAAACAAACCTACTGTGCTGCCAATCATATAACAGTATAGCACATACAATTATACACAGTACATAATAGTTGATAGTGATAAACGGCTCTGTTACTGGTTTATGTCTTCACCGTGCTATAGTTTTTAATCATTAATGTACAGTCCTACTTACATATATTAAAAAGTTAACCATGAAGAACCACACACAGGTCCTTCAGGAGATATTCCAGAATAAAGCATTGTTACCATTGGAGATGACAGCTCCATGCGTGCTATTGCCCCTGAAGACCCTCTAATGGGACAAGAGATGGAGGTGGAAGACAGTGATGTTGATGATTCTGACCCTGTGTGATATGTGTGTTTTTGTCCTCATTTCAAACAAAACAGCTTAAAAGGTTAAAAAAGAAAAAAGAAAGAAAAGAAAAAAGAAAAAAAATTAAAAACAGACAAAAGCTTATAGAATAAGGATATAAAGAAAGAAACTAGTTTATATAGCAGTACAATGTGTTTTTTAAGCTAAGAGTTATTGCAAACCAGTCAAAAAGATTTTAAAATATAAAGGTTTATAAAGTAAAAAAGGTACAATAAGCTAAGGTTAATTAATTTACTAATGAAGAAAGAAAAATATTTTAATAAATTTAGTGTAGCCAAAGTGTACAGTGTATACACAGCCTGCCATAGTGTACAGCAATGTCACAGGCCTTCACATTCACTCAACCACTCACTCACTGACTCACCCAGGGCAACTTCCAGTCCTGCAAGCTCCAGTCATGGTAAGTGCCCTATATAGGTGTACCACTCTTTATCTTTCATACCGCATTTTTACTATGTTTAGATATTGATATGGTTTGGCTGTGTCCCCACCCAAATCTCATTTTGAATTGTAGCTCCCATAATTTCCACATGTTGTGGGAGGGACCCAATGGGAGATAACTGAATCATGGGGGCGGTTCCCCCATACTGTTCTCATGATAGTGAATACATCTCACAAGAGCTGATGATTTTATAAAGGTTTCTCCTCTCTGGCTTGCCACCATGTAAGGTGTGCCCTTTGCCTTTTGCCATGATTGTGAGGTCTCCTCAGCCACGTGGAACTGTGAGTCCATTAAACCTCTTTTTCTTTATAAATTACCCAGTCTCGGGTATGTCTCTACCAACAGCATGAAAATAGACTAATACAAATATGTTTAGACAAATATTACCATTTTTTTATAATTGCCTCAAATATTCAGTACAGTAACATGCTATATAGGTTTGTAGCTAGAAAAAAATAGGCCATATCATAGAGTCTAGGTATGTAGTAAGCTATACCATCTAGGTTTGTCTAAGTATACTGTATTATGCACAAATAGCAACAAAATCACCTAAGGACACATTCCTCAGAACACATCTCCATCATTAAGTACTACATAACTATAATTTGATCCATGTCCATGCTCAAAACATCTGTATCCTTTAGAACTCTTTCCATTACATGAAAAGCTTTGGCATTCGCCAAGTTTGCTAATGCTGATATCTACACACATGACAATTTCAGTGTTACAGAAACCCTTTCTTGACATCTAACCTCCACTCTAGCCTAAACTACATAGCTGATTGCCTCAGACATCCTTTCTGCACATCAGTTTGCTCACATATAATATGGAGGCAATACTTCTGCCTTCTTCATAGAAAACTGGTATGATTTAAATGAGATACATGCTATAAAGTTCTTAGCCCAGTGCCTGACTTATAGACATTCAATATATATTAGCTGTTATTACTGTCATATGAGTGGGCTTGCAGGTATATGGTCATACTTTTCTCTACTATAGTTGCATTATTTCAATATTCTTTGAGTCAAAAAAAAAAACCCCACAATTTGTATTAAATGGAATAATTTGAATCTAGTGGTCTAGATGATTGCTGTCACTATTCTGGTGCCCAAAGACACATCCAAACAGAGACTGGATCTAAAGTGCCTGTGCTTTGAGCAGGATCCTTATTCATTGACTCTTAATTTTCTTAGTAAAGCTTAAAACCTTACCCTTCATAACATAAATACCTAAAGGTAAGTCTAAGAGAAAGGAATTTTGTAATTGCTGAGTTCCGACTATGTGCCAAACAGCCAAAATAGGTAATTTCACTTAATCCTCACCACTATTTCATTGCATGTTGTCCTCAATGAACATTTATTAAATAACCCATACATGTTAAGCTTTAGGACACAAAGATGACAAGGAAACATTGCCCACCTGCCTAGGCCAGTGAGGGTAACAGATTAAGCAAATTAACAAGTACAGTGCAGTGTGAATATACGCCAGGACAGACAGTGATATTCTGGACACAGAGTAGAGGTGAAAACAGATTCCCTTAAGGTGGTAAAACTTGAACTTCATTTTGAACAACAAGGAAAAGCCAAATAAAAATGAGGGAAAAGATATTTCCTTCCAACTGAGGACACAACAGCTAAGAATTGACTGTGTACAAGTCCTGTGCCAAGCACTTTATTTATTCCTCTTCTCATTCTTATAACCTGAGGAAGAAGGTTCATAGAAGCTTGTGTAACTTCCAAGGCCACAGAAATTGCCAAGCCCTAAAGCCCAGCTTTGAATACAGGCAACTGACTCCAAAGCCCCATGCATTTAACTACCAAGCTATTTCACAGCAGGGAAGACTTGGAAAATTATGAATAGTTTTACTTTGACTAAAGTACAGGTTTTGTGTGGGGGAAAAGGAAATGAGGCTACAGGGGCAGGTGAGAACTAAATTAGGAATGGCCTGTGTATCCCACTAAGAAATGCTAATTGCATCCTCAACGTAACATGTAAGAAGGATGCATGGCAGGATCTTAAGCATGGAGTCATAAGGTAGATAGATAGATACTTAATGGCAACAATTTATATGCCAGGATGTGCCCTAAGCGTGTACACTCCATTTAATCTTAAAAACAATCCATGGAGATAGACACAATTATTATCCCCAGTTGTAAAAGTGAGGCACAGAGAGGTTAAGTGACTAGCCCAAGATGGCACACTAGCTAAGTAGAAGAGCCAAACTTCCTACCAAGCAGTCTAGCTCCAGAAACCATGACCTTCACCACTCAGTCACCTTGCTGGCAGGTAGACCACGGACAATCTCTCTGGCTCCAGCTATGTGCTGGATGAATGTGAGAGTATCCATCCTGGAAAAGACAGGCAACATGAGAAGACAATATTCTTCAGGCAAGAGAGCAAACTCAGAGCTAAGTGAGGAGACTTTGCCCCAGATCAGACAGCATGTGCCAGAGTTGAGATTTGAGTCCAAGAGTGTCAGATTCAAAAGTCCTTATATTTATAATGTTTGGGGATGTGTATTGCTAATTCAATTTCTATAAAATTATTCCAATTTCTAAATTATCTTGGTCTACACTGAGATTTTATTCTTTGTACATTCAGCATTCAAGTATGATCCCACTAAGTGCTGTGCTTAAAGCGTGTCAGAAAATTATCCACAAATTGCCATGTTTCCCTATCCTCAAGAATGCATGGGCTCTTCTCTGTCTAATGGCTGTAAGAGAGCCTGCAGAGCATGTCACTATTTAAAGTTAATAAGCATCAGCACAGTGAGCAGATCATTATGAAAATCATTATGTCTGCTCTCTTACGAACTGTTTTTAATATGAAATTGATCTTGAAATGCAACAAAAGTAAATGCTATAGATTTGTTGTGTTCTTTTTTCTTCTACTGTCTTATCTTAGTATAATTTGAGGTTTAATGAATGCTACTTATTTCTATTCAATACCTGACTTCATGGTGAAGCTCCATCCAGAGACAGGAAATGTTATCCTGTAGAAATGATGAGGTATTCTCAACCTCTGTTATATGATCCAGCTACCTGTCTGCTTAATAAATGCTACAGTGTTGCATTCCACCAAAAGCCAGACTTGGGCTGCTCAACATAACAAAAAAATAATGGAAAATACCATTTCATTTTAAGGGTACCCTGCTGCCTCTCCACAGATCTCCTCTATGTGCTTAAGGGTGCAGATAAAAGAGCGTGCCAATTTTTTCATTAATTTAAACCTACACTGAAAGTTTTACAATGGCTGTGGTAGCCACTAACCACAGGTAACTGCTGAGCACTTGAAATGTGGCTAGTCTGAACTGAGATGTGTCTAACCTGTGTCTAGTACCTTTCTTAAGGCAGCTTCTAAATACTTTTAAATCACATATGTGGTTCACACTATCTTTCAATTAAACAGAGATGTTCTAGAGCCTTTACCTCTTGCACTAATCTCATAGCATTCACATATTATGTGCATGTGCTCATTTTGCTTTGTTTTGGTAAAGAGACAGCAAGTCCTCTTCCAAGAAATTCATTACAATTTGCTTTCCTTCTACAAATACAGTCTTCAAAGAGGTAACTTAAGTGAAGATACCAAGATTCAGTTTTCTTATCTGTAAAACAAAGAGTTTGCCCTCTAGACCCCAAAGATTGTTTCCCAGCTTTAAGTAACCTAGGAGGCTAAGTCAAAATCATTTTCTACCTCATTTAGTTACATCTGCAAAAATGGCCTATGCTTCAAAGGGATATGAAAAATTCCTCATCCACACATGTACTTATTTAAGTACAGTATTCATTTTATGGAATTTTAATATTCTACCTACAAGAAGTATACCTTAGATTCGTTCATTATTCCTTATAAAAAAATCTAAAATTATAGCTAAACTGTTAATAGATACGAATAAATGCTTAAAATTTTGCCATATCCCCGCCCAGTATCTTTCAGAACATACCACATTAAAAAACGGCATCTCCTCAAATGAGTAGGGTGATACAAAAACACAGCCTGAGAGAATCCACATATAGTTCTCTGTTGCAAGTTTAAAAAGGACAAATTCCCAAGTTGGGGGAAAAATGATCACTAACAATAGGAAGGGAACTGTCATATTGACAAGTGGGAATCAGTTATGTAAGTAATAGAATTATGAAAGGTCCAGGGCGCAGGTAGAGTGTTATTCTATTATGTCACTAGCAGTTCCACTCAAAAGATATTTAATGATTGAGTTCCTTGTACTATTTTCAAGTGACCCATAAAGCAGTTTCTCAATTTTCCTTAAAACTGGCAGGATCAGAGGCTTAGATAAAAAGCAACTGTCTTTAATTTGATTGAAGCCAGAGAAAAGTGGTGATGACATGGTTGGAAAGGATGCGTTTGCTCAACTAGAGAATTCTTTAAACTCTGGATATTCACAGTAATTTTTACATGTAGGCTTACAAGTGATCTTTACAGTGAATCAGCCAGAATCCATTTCAGAAATACATAAGAGGTTTATTTTCTACAAATAATAACGCGGCTAATTTTATTTATGTAGCATTTTATTTACAACAGCAGTATAGCAGAGGCTGCTAGAGCCTACCAATATCTGTGCCCTCCCCTGCTTCCTGGGCACACATAGCTTCTGATTTATTGTTTGGTGTGGCCATGGACTGAGTTCTGGCTAATTCAATGCAAGACAAAAGTGATAGGTGCTACTTTCATGATGGTCCCTAAAAACCTCTTGTGTTTGACCTTTTATTCTTTTCCCATCTTCTGATGGAGTGGTAAGGATTCTGAAAAACAAGAGGAGGTTAGAGCCACAACACAGAAAGTGACTGTATTCCTGAGTCACTGTGTGACACACAACCACTCTCACCATCAGCTGTTAATGAGAAATAAATAATAGAGTATTGTGTTGGACCCCCTGAAGTTTTGGAGCTTATCTGTTATAGCAGCTACCATCATTTACTTACCTTAGACAAGCAGTTTCTCACGTGTTCGTCATTTTACCCTAAACGTTTTCTCACTTAGGAGCTGAGGGTGAGAAAAAATTTGAAAATGCCATCATATCTATTAACAGATAAGGAAATGAGAAACAATAGGTCATGTGACTGGTTTATTCTCACAGGACAAGGTGTAACAACAGACGTCCTTGGAAGTAAACATCTAGCTATAAATGAGACAATTAGGCAAAAACAACAGAAACAGACATTGAATTCAGTGGAGCCAGAAGATGGCTGTATTTTAAAGATGAAACACAGTTGAATGAACTCTTCCGTGAGCATATCTAACTTTATTGCAGAAAGCAAACAGCGTGGCATGCATAGGGCTGAAATGAAAAAAAAAAAAAAAACATAATTCTGTTTGAGGTAGAAATAAGCAGAAATGTGAAAACAGGCAAGTGAGAACCACACACATTCTATTGGTCAGTCCTAGTTACACATTCTACCAATATCTGACTGAGGAAAGACTACAGTTAGCACCACCGCCAAATTATGCTGACACTTGTACATTATTTGTAAATATTTTTAAATTTATCCTTTGTTGCCTTAAAAAAGACCTGAGTCAAGAGAAGCCTCTTGAAGTATCTGGACCAAGGAGACCCAGCAACAGTACTTGGCCTAAGCTTAGGCTAGTTTACATAGCAAAACAGCCATTAAAAGGTAACAGATCTATTTAAGCTAACCTTGCCTTACAATATGGCACCAAACCAGGTGAAATAGTTCTTTGGCTCTACTTAAGGTAAATATTCTGCCCATGAGCTGATATGGACATATCAAGTAGAGCTAGCTGCCATTCTATAATAGTACCAGCTAATAAATACTGTGAATATTTTGCAAATACCTGCTACCCAAAACAGATCATAATCCAGAAGCTAGCCTACCTATGGACAATGAAATATTTCAATAATGTTTCCTAAAGTCTCCTGGTCCATGGAGAATTGTTACTAAGGAAAGGAAAACAATCTTATTTTGATTGCTTGAGACAAACTCAATGTTTGGTAGCCTGTTTTAAAATAAAATTGACTGATATAGTTATACGGCTTTGCTAATCTTATGGGTCATTTCAGATTTGACAATCATGGTTAACAAACATCTATGTAATTCAGCATAGTGCAACCTGGAAATGCACTCAAAAGAATCGGCACTTGTCTACGTGTCAGATTTCCACTCCCTCTGAGATACAAGCTGATCTGATTTAACATGTTTCCCTTAAGCCTCTGGGGATGTAGCTACTGTCTACTGGGCTGCAAACTTTAAAACGTAAGCACTGACTTTGGTAAGTGATGGAAAGTGTTTTAAGTGCATCCAAGAGACTTTTTATTCCCCCACTAGAAAGGCACTTGAAGAAAAAGAATATTAAAGGCCAGGACAAGACTATATCAAGGTCCACCTTGTTAAGCCACAAGAACACAATCAATATATTGTGTCTTGTGGCCACAAAAGTCCCCTGCCTTGCCCTAATCTTGTTAATGCACTATTGTTGGGTTCAAGACTGCAGATACAGCTTCTGTGTCTACCTGCAGTCCTTTATCAAACTGATGAGCATAAATGTCTCTAGGTAATTTAGACGAGATCATTGGTTTTATTTTCTAGTTTGAGACACATTCTTCAAAGAAAACATTATCAGACCTTTATGCATAACCTTCTCTGGGCCTAAACACTCTTCCTTCTCTTAGAACTAAATTGGAATTATGAAGTTCCCCCTCTCACTTCAGGATTATAACTAATACCCCCACATCTAAATTTAGTATCAACGTTTGTTGGTAAGCATTTTGATGACAGAGATTTTGCAAAATTTTGAAGTTATTTTAACATTGCTTAACGCTGCAGTTAATAATCATGTTAGCAGAACTGCCAATCTACTTTTACAAACAATATGAACAGTACATCTAAAATAGGTAGCATTCCTGGGAGTGGAATAGTGAGGATGGGAGAAAGTCCTTATTTATCTTCTCCAGACTTCAGAAGGGAATGATTCCTTTAAATTTCTTTGCTTTTCTACCCAAGTAATAGCTTTTGCCCTTATGAGGAGGAATGTCTATATGGCAAGTATGATAAAGATTCGTTCATGTTTGCCAGAGACCATGGCTCCAGCAAGGCAGAAGCCATTCCTTTTCTTGGACCTCCCACACTCATATGTGATCCCCAAATCTTCCCATTTCTACATCATCCGTAGAGCAAATATCTCAGTAGGTCTCTGCATCACTTGTTCTACCTTCTCCTCCTACAACTGAGAAGTGAGAAGATGCCAGCCCTGCAGTGGAGTCTGATGGTCCCAGAGAACCAAGAACCATCTATCTTGGTTCACTTGATTCAAGAGAACAAAGATAGATGTGGGACTGTGATTCCCACGCTGTCCCATATCTATCCCCTACTGATTCAAATGTGTAGAAGTAGAGAAAAAAGTAATGATAGCTCATATCTCCAACAAGCAGTGGTAGGGTACTATTCCATTTTTCTGGAACAAAGTGATCCTGAGTTTATTTATGGTTAAGAGTTAAATGACCTACAGAGAAATTTATTCCATGCTGTTTGAGGCTACATAATTAGAATACTGATCTGAGTCTCATGAATGTTTCCCACTGGTCACACCTAGGCCAGGACACATATGAAAAGACAATGTCCTACTCAAGAGCACATGCCACACTTGGGTGGGTAGATGTATATGGCAGTATCTTGGATCATAAAGTTTGAGTTATTGACTTTTATTTTTTCCAACAAATACATGTTGAGATGATCCATCCCTGTGGTAGGTATGATGGGAAATATAGTAATATATACAACATATGTTAAAAAGGCAATCAGTACACTAAATAAGGACAGAAAATGGCTATCATACGCATAAATATATGTGTATTATATACATAATGTTTATTAAGTATTACAGAGCAAGAACCACCATAGGTTCTAAGAGAGATGCAATGATATTAGTAAAGATGGTAGGGAGAAAAATTTCAGTGGATTTTTCATTGTGCTAATAATAGTATTGACAATTGCTAATGTCTACTGAGCACTTACTATGTTCCAAGCACTAACCTAAGTACCATAAGTGTATTATCTCATTTAATTTTTACAGTCACGTGAAGTAAGTACCCTTACAGTTCTCCTTTAAAGATAAAGAAACTGAGGTTTAGAGAAATAAACTTATGTGTTGAGGTATGTTCTTTTACAGTCACCTTTCACAGGTGGAGAAAACTGAATTTTTAAAAAATTTAGTTACTTGCTCAAGGTCACATAACTAGTAAATAGAAATACCAGAATATGAACCCAATGTATCTTCCTCCAAAGCCCACGCACCTAATGGTTATAATAGAATTCTCTTTTTATCAGCAACAACTCTTACAACAGCCTCTTCAGTTTTCCATCTTAGTCAAGAATTGGGTCTTCTGCCGCCCTCTCAGGCAGAGGCTATACTTTTCTCTATAATTCTTTGAACTTCAGAAAAAGAGGATGAATACTTTTTGTTTCCCATTTTCATTTTGAGACTAGTTCCCTTTTCTCCAGCAAAGCCCCTTTCTCCTTTGAAGCTCATTTTGCCACTTCCCCCAGCCTGTCCATTTCCACTACAACCTCTCATTTATTAAAGTGTCTCTTCTCTGGTCATCCTTCTCAGTGATTTCAGCACCTGTCCTAACCTCATTCTTCAATACGTGACTGCATTTTATATTTTATTGAGAAAACAGAAGTTATCATATTAAAACGTCTCATCTTTTCACCATCAAATTCACAGCCTCCAAAATTCTACATCTAGCTTTTTTTAGGGCAACATTCCATGGAGAGATGATCATGGGTTAAACTAAAGCAAAGTTATGGGAATGATAAGAAATAGCTGAATTTGTGATATTCTGAAGGGAGAGATGATAGACTTGTTGATGGGTTGATACCAAATCTGAGAGAGAGAAATCAAAGAAAATACTTAGATTGTTTTATCTGAGCAAATCCTAGTCAATGGTAATCCCATTGTCTACGATGGGAAAGAAGTATAAGTGAGAAATCTACTATGTGTAGAAGGAATCAAGGATTCTGTTTGGTTGTGCTAGGTTTGAGATACCTTTAAGGGATCCAAGTGGACATTTCAAGTAGATGACTGATTACGTGACTCTGAAGAAATCAGAGAAGAGGTTGGGGCTGAAGATATAAATTTAATAGTCATTAGCATATAGATGCCATTTAAATCCATTATATTTGGATACAATTACCTAGGCAAACAAAAAGAGAGAGGAAATGTTGAGCCAGTACAGCATTTACTGACTAGTAAGAATCCATCAAATAATCAAAGGAGGTACCTGAGACAGAAGGAAACCCAGGAGAATATGAGCATCTCTGAAATAAAATGTTTACAGAATAAAAGGAAGGATTGATGATTTTAAATGCTTCAGAGAGGTTTAGTTCCATTCAGACTATAGTCTGATCATTGGATTACCTTTGTCTTTTTCCAATTAGATAGCCTAGCATAGTGCCTGGCTCATCATAAGCACACAATGAATATTTGTTCAATAATTTCTATGATGATTGCCTTGATTTATAAATTCATTCCAGCAAGTAAAAACAATTAATGATATTATAGATGGGCATTTTAAGAAGAGAAAAAAGATAGAATTATAAAGCTAAAGAGAAGAGGCACATGTAAGAAAGAAAGACTCATTCAGTTTTGTGGAAAGGGGGTACTTACTTGAAATTAAATCTAGAACAATGTTTTCGAGTCCTTTTGTAAAGAGCCTTGAATATCTTAGAATGTTGATCATCCCAAAGAGACTTAATCAGAAAATTAAATGCCCGGGGTACTATACAAAACTAGGTAACAAGGAGAATTACACAAAATGTATGTTGTTTCTTTCTACCTTGATAACATGATTGCAGATCCTATAGTCTCAAGGTACAGGTAGTTGCCCAATTTGAATGTTCTGGAGAATGAGCAGGGTGGCTCAGCCATAGTCCTGTGCCTTTCCCTTCTGGGGACTAATTCTAGGTTCCCATGGACAAGAAATATATTAATAGCTGAAGGCTGTATCATAACAGATCTCAGGAAAAGAGGTAAAAAGCTATAATAAAATATTTGGCCAATATATCAGTAAAAATCAGCCCATAGGTGTTTTACAGATTTGAAGGATGTGAAATGGCCAATCTACAGTCCCTAAGTCATGTAGTAAAACTTTGTTTACACTAGCCTTTCTTCAAAAGGCAAACTATGGGCAAAAGTATGTTTCTGCTTGGTAGCTGGCAGGCCTTCTTTTATTTCTTAATATGTGTTTAGTAACTTGTCGTGTCTCTCTGTTGCCTTGACTGTCCAGCAGTACCTCCCAGCTCTAAACCCAGCTCACAATATAATTGCAGAATAACTGAATGAGTCTAAAAAGGGTCAATAAGTAAGATTTTAAAATAGATATTATGCAAAAAGGAAGCTAGACTTAGCCTAATTATTGCCTCTCAAATTAGGCCAAAGGATTTGATCATTTCTGTTATGACTATATTCAGTGTCTATAGGACTTTCAGTATCTATAGGCATTAAACATAAAATAGACTAAATTTTCTGTAGGCAACAGACAGTGTCTTTGAACTTAAATAACAGGTCCACTGATGATTTTTCAAAACATTAAAATACATATTACATAAAAGTTTACTTCACAATTTTAATTTTTCTTCGATTTTTCAGAATAATGGTGTAGATTCTGCAGTAATACACCAAGCTACAAGAGCAGAGTTGATTTGCATTAAATCAACTGGCCAATTCTCATTTTGCATCTATGTATTTACTGAGCACCCATTATGCATAAGGTGTGGCAAAGGCTGAAATATAAACAGCTAAGTTTAGCAAGACATTAATACATTGAATACTACAAGCAAAACTGAGAGAACAATTTATTCTGACTCAGTAGATCAAGGAAAAATGGGATTTGAGCTGGACTGTGAGGGATGAATAGGATTTCAATTGGAAGAAGAGAGGATAGAATAATGCACTCCAGTATAATAAATGATCCCAAGGAGAAGGAAAAGGGCCATGAAATCATCCATCTGGCCTGGTCTGTTGGGAAAATGATCAGTTAACTCTCAGGTGTGACTGGCAAGGTAATGGGGAAAGATGATATCACAAGAGATGAGGTTCAAACTATCCATATGGGACCACATGTCACAGGGCCTTGAGTGCTTTGCTAATAAGTTTAGACTTCATTCAAAAGAAAATACATTAAGAGAAAAAAATGCATGTTTTTTCCATCATTCTGTAGCCCACTCCTTCAGTCTATACCCATTTAAGCATGACATTAAGGTTCTGCATACTCTTGACAAACTAATTCTTACCACTGTATGTTAAAAATTCGTATCCCTGTGTTAAGAGCACTTTGTGATAACTGATTAAACTTAACTAAAAGGGATTTTTGTCATCCATGTTCACATCAATCTTGTCTTTATGCTTATGATTTATGGTCAAATCATCCAATAGCTCTAAAGAAATCTGAAAGTCAAATTTCTTATAGTAACATCACCTGGTCCAATTATTTCAATATGACACTTAAGAGAAGCTTAAACACTACCAAAGGTATACCTCCCCGCTCCATCAGCCTCTGTAGGTGGGAAATTTTAACTGGCTCTAATTACAATGAGCACTTGCTGCAAAGATTCTTCTGACTGATTGAGTCTGACCTTAAGCCACCTCTCATCTATCTACTTTCCGACTTTATACATCAATCCTATGTGGGGTACAGTCTCAAATCCTTTCTTAAACTGTTATGAAATTGCTCTATAACCAGAAGAGCACTCTTAGAAATATGCTCAAAATCCTCCCCTGATTTTCAATATGAATGTGTTTTTACAAATGGACCTGACCCTAATCGAGCCAAACCATCCCCTGATATCAGACAGTCTTGGCCCTCAACATTCTTTCCAATATTTGGTCTAAATAAAGGCACCTAAGGGCAGAATTTTAGACTGGCACCTTCCCGAATTCTTCCTCATTACATTAACCACGTTTCAAAACTATGTCTAGAGTGTTGTAAGTACTTTTGCCAAAGGCTTCCTATTCCTCTTGCTTTCTTCAAACTCCGCAAATTTCATCTTCTCTGATTCACAATCCAGTAGTTTATATAGTTTATTATCCTTGGTGATACCTTAGTATAACAACTTACCTTTCTATTCTCCCTCTCCCTCTCCCTTTCTCTCATATTGCCTGTGAGCCTCTGAAAATCATCTTTGTACATGTGAGATGTCTGTTTGACTTATTTAATTCAGGACTGTGTTTACATCTTTAGCATGATCTGTCACATTAATCTTTCTGTCTATATCAAACCTCTGGCCTTCTGTTTCTGCCTTTCTGTGTTTTCCTTGTACACGGATTATCCAGCAACTCATCAAACAGAAATTTCCAGGAAGCAGCTTGTCTGCACATGCACTCAATGCAAACATACTCATAATGAATGGTTTCAGAGAACTACAGGAATCTGAAGAGCCTTAGAATAAAGATTTCCCCTATGTTCCTGGAGTTTCTACAGTGACCTGAATTTTATTGTAGTGATTTTATTTGAAAGGTAGTCAATATTAAAGTTGGTTTGAAGATTTCTTGAGAGAAGGGGAGGTACTTGACTCAATTTCCCTGTCCTAGGCCCAATCATAGTACACTGGTCAGGGAGTGAGAAACCCCAAAGTTGGTGGGCTACATGAATGTACCAAGTGGCGAGATGGGACTGAAGCTCCTATAGGGTTAACATTCATCCCCAAAATATCCCCACGCCTAAGGGAGCAATATTCAATAGCAAATACAAAACTCTATGACAGGAGAAGAGAAAGATCATGGGAAAAAATTTAAAGCTTTGTATTTCAATATCTTTAATTAGCAAGTTTTTCCTGCTTTTCAAACAAGGAGCCCATGCTTGCATTTTTCTCTGGGTTCTGCAAATTACAGAGCCAGTTTGCCAGTGGATTTCTATTACTTGCAACCAAAGGAATCCTAACTAATGCATATGCTTTTCGCATAGCTCTGTATTTTGAGTAATTTCTTTACAATCCCCTTTCACACAAGATAATACCATTTTGTAAATGTTCTGTTGGGTTGGAAGAATTTGTTCAAATCTTTCTCCAACACTAAATGGTGAAATCCCCAGGGCCTTGTCTGACTTGATTTTGCTCTTTTGGTACCCAGACACAGAATTCACACTCACTGAATGTTTTATAAATAAATGTCAATATTATCAGCCATTAAGACAAGAATGCTTTCAAAGATCACCACATTCTATCCAGAACTAATGACAGGTAAGAGAGAAGACTTAGTCTATCAGCTGCATATTGACAACTGCCTCGTTAAAGCTCACTTTCTGTGTTGGCATTAATGCAGGACTGGGAAAGCAGATAAATGCTCTGCAGCTGATAAGACTAACCTTCATGTCAGGTAATGCAAATCTGACTTGAAACTGTTTGCAAGCGTTTTGTCCATTTAAACTCAAATGCCAAAATATTGAGCAAAACATATTGCATAGTTTCAGAATGACTTTAGTCTATTTATTAAGTATGTGAGCAATTTTTAAAAAAATTCTAGATTGTCATTGTACACTGTCTTCCCTTTCTATTTTCTCTATAGTTTCTAGTTAGAATACAATGTGTGTGAGAGAGAGTTAAATGATAAACAGCCAAGGGAGGAAGAGGAAAGAAAAAGAGAAGGAAAAGGGGGAGGAAAAAGGAAAGGGAGGGAAAAAAACTAAAAGCAGTTCTACTAGTTGAGTTAAATCAGATTCAACTATGTCTTACTTAAAATTTACTTGTGAAATAGAATAACGGCATCAACTTCTCAAGATGATGGTGGGAACTAAATGAGATAACATATACGAACACATACATCAAGGTGTCTTCACATACTTAGTGAGAGTTTTTGTAGCTGAACAAGTATTTTCCATCCAAAAGAAGAAAAGACGCCTTACATGGGCATCAACCACCACAGAAGCCCATCTGAGAGAATTCACACCAATTAGTATTGTTCTAGAAACTGCTGTCTTATGTAATGCTTATTAAAAGGCACGTTAACTGTTTACCTCTAACCAGATTTAGTCAAGTCTATGAACAATATCATGTCTATCTAGAAAAGCTTTTCTATATTTAACACTTAAAAAGACTTAGTTGGCCGGGCACTGTGGTTCACGCCTGTAATCCCAGCACTTTGGGAGGCCGAGGTGGGTGGATCACGACGTCAGGAGATTGAGACCATCCTCAGGAACACGGTGAAACCCTGTCTCTACTAAAAATACAGAAAAAAATTAGCCGGGCGTGGTGGCAGGTGCCTGTAGTCCCAGCTACTCCGGAGGCTGAGGCAGAATGACGTGATTTAGTTCCGCTGAGAGCAGTGCCTCATGCCTGTAATCCCAGTCCTGTGGGAAGCTGAGGCACGCAAATCACTTGAGGTCAGGAGTCGGAAACCAGTCTGGCCAATGTGGTAAAACCCCATCTCTATTAAAAATACAAAAATTAGCTGGGTGTGGTGGGGGCACATCTGCAATCCCAGCTACTCAGTAGCTGAGGCAAGATAATCAATTGAAGCCAGGAGTGGAGGTTAGAGCGAGCTGAGATCAAGCCACTGCACTCCAGTCTGGGTGACAGAGCAAGACTCTGTCTCAAACAAACAAAATGTAAACATGAAAAAGTTGTCTGGTTATTCTTGTCCAACTCCCACTGTAAATGTTTCAGTTACAGGTGGCAAAGTTAACTATAAAATGTATGCCCTGAAATGGAGACCCAAATTGGTTATCTCAGGCAGAAGGCCATAAACTGACATCCTCCTCCTCCTCTTCCTTCTTCTTTATTATAAGACTAATACTAGTCTTTAGTTTGTTTAGCATTTTATAGTTTAAAACACCAAATATATACTCCCTTAGTGATTCTATGCAATAATACTGCTTCCGGAATTGGTGGGTTCTTGGTCTCACTGACTTCAAGAAGGAAGCTGCACACCCTTGCAGTGAGTGTTACAGTTCTTAAAGATGGTGTGTCCGGAGTTTGTTCCTTCAGACGTTCAGATGTGTCTTGAGCTACTTTCTTCTGGTGGGTTCGTGGTCTCGCTGTCAGGAGTGAAGCTGCAGACCTTGGCGGTGAGTGGTACAGCTCATAAAGGCAGTGCGTCTGGAGTTGTTCATTCTTCCCGGTGTGTTCGTGGTCTCGCTGGCTGCAGGAGTGAAACCGCAGACCTTCACGGTGTTACAGCTCATAAAGTCAGCGTGGACCCAAAGAGTGAGCAGCAGCAAGATTTGTTGCAAAAGAGTGAAAGAACAAAGCTTCCACAGAGTGGAAGGAGACCTGCCTGCGTTGCCACCGCTGGCTCAGGCAGCCTGCTTTTTTTCCCTTATCTGGCCCCACCCACATCCTGCTGATTGGTCCATTTTACAGAGAGCTGATTGGTCCGTTTTGACAGAGGGCTCATTGGTGCGTTTATAATCCTTGAGCTAGACACAGAGTGCTAGACAGAAAAGTTCTCTAAGTCACCGCTAGGTTAGCTAGACACAGAGTTAGCTAGATACAGAGTACCGATTGGTGTATTTACAAACCTTGAGCTAGACACAGAGTGCTGCTTGGTGCATTTACAATCCTTGAGCTAGACACAGTTCTAGACAGGTAAGTTCTCCAAGTCCCACTAGGTTAGCTAGATAAAGAGTGCTGATTGGTACACACACAATCCTCTGGCTAGATATAAAAGTTCTCCAAGTCCCCATCGGCTCAGGAGCCCAGCTGGCTTCACCCAGTGCATCCTGCAGTGGGGCTGCAGAGGAGCTGCCCACCAGTCCGGAGCCGCGCCTGCACTACTCAGCCCTTGGGGGGTCGATGGGACCAGGTGCCACAGAGCAGGGGGCGGCGCCCATAGGAGAGGCTCAGGCCGTGCAGGAGCCCACCACGGGGTGGGGAGTTCAGACATGGCAGGCTGCAGGTCCTGAGCCCTGCCCCATGGCGAGGCAGCTAAGGCCTGGCGAGAATTTGAGTGCAGTGCCGGCAGGCCGGCACTGCTGGGGGACCCGGGTCAACCTCCACAGCTGCTGGCATGGGTGCTAAGCCCCTCACTGCCCTGGACCTGCAGCGCCAGCAGGCCACTCCGTGTGCGGGACCCGCCTGGCCCTCCCCGGGGCCTACCTACCTGAACTCACACTGGCCTGCCAGCGCAGCGAGCGCAGCCCCAGTTCCCGCCTGTGCCTCTTCTTCCACACCTCCCTGCAAGCAGAGGGAGGAGGCTCCGGCCTCCGCCAGCCCAGAGAAGGGCTCCCACAGTGCCGTGGCAGGCTGAAGGGCTCCTCAAGTGCAGCCAGAGTGGACGCCCAGGCCAAGGAGGCGCTGAGAGTGAGGGTTGCTAGCACATTGTCACCTCTCAATACTGTTAGATAAATAGGGAAAGTAATACTAATCTATCTATCTATCCATCTAACTAGCTAGCTAGCTAGCTACATATATATATATATATATATATATATATATATATATATATATTTTTTTTTTTTTTTTTTTTTTGAGATGGAGTCTTGCTCTGTCCCCAGGCTGGAGTGCAGTGGCATGATCTCGGCTCACTGCAACCTCTGCCTCCCAGGTTCGAGAGATTCTCATGCCTCAGCCTCCCCAGTAGCTGGGATTACAGGTGCACACAATGCCCAGCTAATTTTTGTTTTTATTTTGTTTTTTGTTTTTTAGTAGAGGTAGGGTTTCGTTGTGTTGGCCAGGCTAGTCTGGAACTCCTGACCTCAGGTGATCCACCCACCTTGGCCTCCCAAAGCGCTGGGATTACAGGCGTGAGCCACCACACCCAGCCCTAACCAAATTTTAATATGTAATATGTAAAAACATAAAAGTTACAATTCCCCAATAATGAAAGCAGGTGCAAAGTACCAGTAGTGAAAGCAGGTATAGAGTACAAGCTCTTTATCCAATTGTTCAACTACACCACATTGCTTTCCCATGTAGCATTTATAAAACACAAGACTTTTCCTTACTGAGGTCGACACAATTGATTAAGAGAATGTCTTTAAGAAAATTATTTTCCCTAATTCATAACTTTCAAGGGAAGATATGTTTCCCCTCACAGTCTGCGGACACCAGGAACATTATTTGCACTCATATTTTTTCACAGCTGGACTTAGAAAATTCTACAAAGGTGAAACCACCACTTATCACAATGGCAAGAGAGGACTTGGCAAATACAAACTCATAGGACAAGGGCAATTAATATTATTTTATGAGGTAACATAATTCTGAAAAAAGTGCATTAAAATCCCTATGTTGCTCCTCAGATTTATAGCACTAGCATGCAGTTACCAGCAGTGGGCTTGATAATCCATGGAATTACATTAACGTTTTTGTTTTCTTGTTTTGCTTTGGAAATTTCCTTAGCCTTTTACAAAGGCTGAGCACTAGTTTATTTGCTTCAGGGTACTTTAGAAAAAATACACATGAATATTCACGTATAAAAGACCATAGGAAGAAATGCAAATAATATAGAATTCATAGCAATAAGTGAATTTTCTTTTTTCACACACCCCTGGGTAATAAGGTGACTAGTTTGCATGTTTCCAGTCTTTATTTATTTACATAAATATGTATATAGATATTTATAAATATTAACTTAGATATTTGATGACACTATATTGCTCTGAACTTGATTTTATTTTTTTTCTCAAAAATATGTAGGGTATCTTTCAATGTGACATGTATGTGTATGTGTTTGTGTGTGTGCATGTGTGTACATACAAATGTTTAGAGTTTTAAACTACAGCATTCTACTCTATAAAATGAATATGCCAAAATAAATGTAATCATTCCAAGACTGATGGATATTTTGGTTGTCTCCAGTTTTCAGTGAATATAAACAGTGCTGAAAAGAAAAAAAAAAAAACACTCTACATACATTTCCCCCCCTTCATGAACCTGTGCTTTTTTAGAATGAATTTCAAGAGGTAAAATTGATGGAATCAATAGAATACATACTTTGAATGTTGATAAATTTTGTCAAATTGCTGTTTAAAAAGAAAGAGTTTTACCAATTTACACTGATAGTCATGTATTAGGCTTTCTGCTTACCTCACCTTAACCAACACAGAATAAAATCAATCTTTTAAAATTCCTCCCCAATCCAATCCATAAATATAGTGACTTAGTCACTGTAAATTATTTTTCACTCATTACCAGCATTTCATCCCTGCAGAGGAATACTGACAATGTGTTTACTATGTATCTTTGGGCAAGTTACTTAACCTCTCTGTGTCTCAATTTTATCACTTCTAAAATGAGGATAATAATACCTACCTCATAGGATGTCTTTTGTTTTCTTGTTAATGTTGCCTATTTTTTCATTATGATTGTGCCTTTCCTCTTTGGTGATTTGGTGAGTTAACACATAGTAAACAAGCACCTACTGTGTGCAAGGCACCACTCTAAATGCCAGAGACAATGGGGGGACAATATCAAGTATTCACTGTCATGGAGCTTACATCCTAGTGGGGAGGCAGATAACACAGAGACAAGCAAACACATACACATGTAATGTTCTGTCAGGTTGTGTTTGTGAAGAAAAAAATCAAGCATGGTGTGGGCTAAGAAGTACTAAGGTGCTATTTTAGATAGGGTGATCAAAGAACATTTCTGTGATGCGGGGACATTTGAGTAGAGACATGAAAGAAATGAGCATTGAGGCTGAGGCAACAGCAATGCTGAAGGAATAACAGGGACCCAGTAGGCTGAGGCAAAGGGATTGAGGGTGAGAGGAAAGAGAGGTGTCAGCTGTGAGGAGCCAGGGACCAGATGCTGAATGCCCTCATAAGCCAGAAGGAGGAATTTTAATTTTATTCTAAATGCTAAGGGAAGCCAGAGCACTGGCCTCTGAATTGATAAATTGCTGCAAGACACTGAGCAAGGCTAAAACTGTAAGTTTCCTACCCAAGCAGGTACCTCAAGTGTGGAGAGAAACAGTGTCCACTTGCTCTTCGGGGAAAGCTCACAGGAAAGAAAAGCCCACATCCACAATCGAAGCTTCCCTCACAAACCCACGCCAAGAGGCAAAGCTGAACAGAGCCATCAAGTTATGTAACTGTGCCCCTGACCCACACCTATACCTTTTTCTTTCAACTCAAAAGCTAAATCTAAAGCCTTTTTCTTTTTCCCTGATGCATAGTACCCTTGCCAGTTGATAAACCAGGAGCAGGACCCCTGGCTGTGTTCCACCAAGAGTTACCAAGAAGGTCCGACACACGAGTGCCAAGAGCCCAGGCAGAATGGCTGCTCACAACTCACCCCTAAGGCGGTAAGCCTACCTCTGCAGATGGTCCCATTCCCCACGTAGCCCGGTTTGCAGGTGCAGCTGTGTCCCTGGACAGTGTTGGTGCAGATGGCATTCTCGTCACAGTTGTGCTGGCCGCTGCCACATTCATCGTGTTCTGTTTCCAGGGTGAGAGAGAAAGAGAAACACCTTTTCTTAAGTTGGAATTACTGGTATTGGGAAATGTAGCTGGAATTCACCAAATAAGAATGACAGTGACTACCACATGTCACTACCTTACTATGTGCCTAAAAGTTCCTGTTGAAATCTAAACTCTGAAAGAAAGATGCTATTATCCCTACTTTGCAGGTAAAGAAACAGTGTCAGAGAAGTCACACAATTGGTAAGTGCTGCGCTAAGGCCGTTGTTTCTTTTACCTTCTGAAAAGGTTTTCAGAGATTCCAAGGTAATGGCTCTCAATAGGGGGAATTTTGCACTGCCTCACCCTACAAACATTTGATATGTCAGGGGGTATTTTTGGTTGCCATTATTGGGAACAGGAGGTGATACTGAAATCTAGGGAATAAAGGCCAGGAATGCTGCTAAGCATTGTACGATGTGCAGGACTGCTCAAAACAATGAACTAGCCGGCCTAGAACGTCCACAATACTGAAAAATGTCCACAATTGGAAACCTTCTCCTCAGGTTACAAAAAAGAGAAGGGAAGGGAAGGGAAGGGAAGGGGAGGGGAGGGGCGGGGCGGGGCAAACCTATATTAGAGATTCCATGGCTTATTTAGAACAAAGAGGATAAAACTGAAGAGGAAGGCTGGTGAATATAGCCTAGCAAAGGAGAATTTCCCAACAAAATTTTCAAAGGAGTACCACTGGTCACAGGGAAGGCTGGCAAGCACAGGATTGTGCTGAGAGTAGGAAAAGGATTTACTCTGAGGCCTCTGTTTAAGGGCCTTCAGCAGTTTAGCTCTAATTTTCCATATAGCCCACGTTCATAGGGTTCAGATCTAACCTCTGCATAGCTGCCTGCCGTGTAGTGATATGGGTTATATATATTCAGATAGCTGTGGCATCCTTGATCCACAAGACATGGAGAGAAACTGATCTAACTCTACAAAACAGATGAAAAGATTCCAAGTTAGAAACTAAGGTTTCATAGATAACTATAATTTCCTCTCACACTCAGCAAGTTTATGGAGTTACCCAAATGACTCCTCTATAAATAAACAATATGGCAAAGTTTACATCCTTTATTCCTTTTTAACATCTGCTAGTATAATTTCTCACAAATTTTAAGAAGAAAAATCCAGTAGGGCCATTCGAATCACAAATAGTTATAAAACAAGAATAGAAATTCCAGCTAGACACCTCAAGGAAATAACACTAATTGGAGCAAAACAAAAAATTCAATATAGTTTGTTAAGTGAATTGTACAACCAATGTACCAATCATTTGAAATATCATCAATCTTCATTTATTTTTATTTTAAATTTCCTAACAGGGGTCCAGTAATGAGAAAAGTTAAATCCTGCAAAATAGGACTGTTTTTCATCACACACACACAACAGAGGTAGGGCACACACCTGCATCTGATTATTGATTTAATACTTGGGATTTGCTAAAAAAAAATATTTTATTTAGGCCTTAAGACCAACCCAACTGTCAGCAAGAAATGTGCACAGGTTAGCAAACAGTGAGAAAAGAAGATAAGATTCCTGAGGGCACACCTCAAGTCTGTGCTCAAGTCATCTCCAGCACACTGCAGAAATAGTATACCCCTGTGCATGTCCACTCGAATTTACAAACCTATCAAGTACCTAGTATGTGCAGGTGCACTACCAGACAATGTTAGAAACATTAAAAAGTCTAAGAATTCAGACTTATATTCCAAGAGTTTTCAGTCTCCTTCTTTAAATTCATTTAATAAATAGTGATTATGGTCTGTACTGGGAATACAATGATGAGTAGATATGGTCTCTGCTAGCCTGAACATTTTAATAGGGGTAACTAACTGGAACACAGAAGAGAAGTGATAACAGTTATAAGTAGTTGACCTTATATTTTATCATACAAATGGAACATATTTTAGAATGAAAGGGTGCTCCACTTATAATTACACTGGGATAACAAGCGTAACTCAGAATGACCCAGGCAAACTAGCATGTGTGGTCATGCTAGATAAGAGGAATAAAGATAAGCTAGATCGAGAGTTCATTGGAGGGAAGAAATTCCTTCTAACGGAAGGAAGAGAAAAGCCCTCTCACAAAAGGTAGTATTTGAAATAATCTTTCACGAATGGTCAAGGTTTCTCAATTAGAGCTGCTCATATTAATACCTTACATAATGTTATTGAATCTAGAGAATGCCAAGCACTGAAGTCAATATTTTACACATATTATACCATTTAATTCTCCCGACAAGTAAATGAAGTAAGTCTGCTGATTTTACAATGAAGAAACTTAGACAAAAGTACTTTATAGAATAACTTTCCCAAGATCATAGAACTGGTAAGTAGAAAAACTCAGATTGTGAATGTAGATACTAATGAACAAACATGTCACTGAGCAGTTGGAAATTAATTTGGATGTGGCTGAAACTAAACCATGACATGTGGAAATGATATCATAATGCAAACAATGAACTGTCTTCCTGTATTCTAGCCCTCAATTCCTACTGAGATCTCCTACATACTTACTGAGAACAGATGACCTATTCCCAAAGAACAAAGGCTATAGAACTTCCACATTTCATTTTCTTTAGTCATGCCCAAGTTTTCAAAATTACCAGCATCTTCAACACTGTGTTTAATAGAGACAGCCAAAGAAAATATAGTTTTCTTCTATAAATATCACATTCCTTTCAGGATACTAAGGATGCTGCAAAAGATAGGACAAGTGCTTGTGAAAGATGGACTGGCATTTAGGTTAAGAGTATGAACTCCAAAGCCACCGGCCTAGATTAGAAGATCCTGGTTTGCCAATTACAAGCTAAGTGTACTCAAGTAAGTTACCCAACCTCTCTGTCTTAGATTCCTCATGGTAAAATGTGGAAAATGATAGAACCTATCACTTGGGATTGTTTTGAGAACTAAATTAATTAATATAGGTAGAAAACTTACTACAGTATATTACAGCCGGTAAGTGCTCCATAAGTGTTAGGTATGTGATGGTCGCTGCTGCTGCTGCTGCCGCTGCTGCTGCTACTACTACTACTGCTAATTCTACTAATATTGCTGCTACAATTACTTGCGGGTAGACTTAATCATAGGATGGTGGTTACAGTTGAATTAAGACAGATGTTATCAAGATGATTAATTAGAGGTGTCCAGCACTCACCTCCCCAACAAAGGACCACAACAACCAGTAGATAACCACAAATCAAACAGAGCATATTTAAGGAAAAATGCTGGGATTCAGTAGAAAAGTTATGAAGACCTTCTAAGGTTCAGAAACTTAAAAAGGCATTATAGAAAGGAACGCAAAGCACCTGGTATCAATTAGTTTCAAGTCAAGAGGGACTCCTATTGTGGGAAAAAAGAAAGTGGGAGATTGCCAGCAGCCATATTCCCACCATGGACACCAGCAATTCTAGCTACAGAAGAGCTTCATAGCCCTTAAAGGCCCTGATCCCAGCATAGGGAGCATTTGGAATCCAAACAACTTCATACTTCCAGAGAGGGAAAACATGCTGAGTCCTTTCTACTCCCCTGGATCCAGGATGCTGAAGCACAATACCATTTGAAGAGCAGAGTTGCCACCAGAATGTATCCATTCCTAGGATCCAATAGTCACTGTATGTCCATATTCCTGGGGTCTTGCTGCCATCCCATCACATATACCCAGAAGGCTGCAGCATCATGACATGAGACGGACATAGAAACGTTACCCCAGGACGGAGGGAGCCAACACACAAAAGCAAATGAAGTCTAAGAAATGACTGAAAATGAATTCAAAATGATGATCTTAAGGAAATTCATTAAGATATAAGAGAACACAGACATTTCAACAAAATCAGAAAGACTGCATGATTTGAATGAGATATTCAACAAAGAGATAGATATCACAAAACAAAATCAGAGAAATCTTGAAACAGAACAATTCAATGAATGAAATAAAACTTTAATTGAGAACTTCAATAACAGGCTAGTTTCAAGCAGAATAATTTTTAAACTTGAAGACAGCTCTTTTGAAGAAACTCAGACAAAAATAAGAAGACATTTTAAAATAATAAATTAAGCCTAAAAGGACATATGGGCCACCATTAAGTAAATAAATATGTGAAGTTTGGAAGTTATAAGAAGAAAAGATGGGAAATGGCATAGAAAACCTACTTTAAAAAAAATAATAGTCATAGGCTGGGCATCGTGGCACATACCTATAATCCCAACACTTTGGGAGGCTGAGACAGAAGAATCACTTGGAGTTTGAGACCAGAGTAGGGAAGATGGTGATGTGCCATATCTACCAAAAAAGAAAAATCTGGGTTATGGTGGCACACACCTGTGGTCATAACTTTGCAGGAGGATCACTTGAGCCCAGGAAGTCGAGGTTGCAGTGAACCATGTTCATGCCACTGCATTCCAGCTTGGGTGATAGAGAGAGACCTTGTCTCAAAAAGTAATAATAATAAAATAATAATATTAGTTAAAAACTTCCCAATACTTGGGAGAGATATGGCCATCCAGATTTAGAAAGCCCCCAAATAAATTCAACCCAAAAAGGTCCTTGCCAAGGCACATTATAGTCAAACTTTCAAAAGGCAAAGATAAAGACGGAATGCTAAAAACTGAGAGAAAAACATCAAATCATATATAAGGATATCCCATCAGACTAACAGCAGATTTTCCAGCAGGCCAGAAAAGAATGGGATGATATATTCAAAGTTCTAAAAGAAAAAACAACTGCCACCAAGGAACCCTATACACAGAAAAACTAACCATCAGAAATGATGGAGAAACAATCTTTCTCAGACAGGCAAAAACCGAGGAAATTCATTACCAGTAGACCTGACCTACAAGAAAAGCTTAACAAAGTCCTACATCAGGAAGTGAAGGGCAATATATACTTTTTTTTTTTTTGAGTCATATACTTTCATGAAAGTCATACTCATATATAACTCACCAGTAGAGCAGATAAACAAATACAAAGGGAATGGGATAACACATTACTATTACAGAAAACCACCAAACCACAAAAATAAACAGTAAGAGAAGAAGAAAGGAACAAAGGGTATAAAAAACAACCAGAAAACGATTAACAAAACAACAGAAGTACTCATCTATCAATATAAACCTCAAATGTAAATGGTTTTGATTTCCCAATTCAAATTAAAATATGTGGACTGGTTGAATGGATTTTTGGTAAGACCCAACTATATAAAGCTCATAAGAAACTAATATCACCTGTGAAAATACACATCATCTAAAAGTATAGGGATAGAAAAATGTATTCCACACAAATAGAAATCAAAAGTGAGCAGAAGTAGCTATGTTTATATCAGATGAAATAGATATTAAGTAAAAAAGGAAAGACAAAGAATGTCATTATATATATTATATAATAAGAGAATCAATTCAGCAAATATATATAACAATTATAAATACACATGCGTCCAGCACTAGAGGACCCAAATTCATAAAGCAAATGTTACTAGATCTGAAGAGAGAAAGACAGAGAGAGAGAGAAGAGACTCCAATACAATAATGATAGGGGGCTTGAACAACCCACTCTTAGCATTAGATAGATCATCTAGACAGAACATCAACAAAAAAAGATTGGATTTAAACTGGACTTTAAGCCAAATAGATATAAAAGACATTTGCAGAACAATATATCCAATGACAGAGTATACATTCTTTTCATCAGCACATAGAACATTCTCCAGGGTAGAACATATGTTAGGCCACAAACGTCTAAACAAATTTCTAAAAATTAAAATAATATCAAGTTTCTTCTCAGACCACAATGGAATAAAACTAGAAATCAATACCAGGAGAACTTTGAAAACTATATAAAAACATGGAATATAAACATGTTCCTGAATGACCACTGGGTCACTGAAGAAATTAAGATGGAAATCATAAAAATTCTTGAAACAAAGGAAAACAGAAACACAATATACCAAAACCTCTGGGGCAAAGTAAAACCAGTATTAAAAGGCAAGTTTATAGCAGTAAAAGCTGACATAAAAAGAATAGAAAGATTTCAAATAAGCAATCTAATGATGTACCTCAAGAAATTTGAAAAGCAAGAGCCAACCAAACCGAAAATTAGTAGAAGGAAAGAAATAATAAAGATCAGAGCAGAACTAAACTGAATGGAGACTTAAGCAACACAAAAAATCGGCTGGGTGTGGTGACTCACGCCTGTAATCCCAGCACTTTGGGAGGCCGAGGCGGGCAGATCACGAGTTAGGAGATGGAGACCATCCTGGCTAACACTGTGAAACCCCATCTGTACTTAAAAAAAAAAAAAAATTAGCCAGGTGTGGTGGCAGGTGCCTGGAGTCCCAGCTACTCAGGAGGCTGAGGCAGGAGAATGGCGTGAACCCAGGAAGCAGAGCTTGCAGTGAGCCAAAATCGCACCACTGCACTCCAGCCTGGGCAACCAAGTGAGACTCTGTCTCAATAAACAAACAAACAAAAACACAACAAACAAACAAAATACAAAAGATCAAAGAAACAAAAAGCTTGTTTTTTGAAAAGATCAACAAAATCAACAAACCATTGGCTAGACTAAGGAAAAATGAGAAAAGAGCTAGATAAATAAAATCAAGAAACTGAAAATGAGAGACATTACAACTAATACTACAGAAATATAAAGAATTATTCAACTAGGCCAGATACAGTGGCTTATGTCTGTAATCTCAGCACTTTGGGAGGCTAAGGCAGGTGGATTGCTTGAGCCCAGGAGTTAGAGACCAGCCTGATCAACATGGTGAAACCCCATCTCTACAAAAACTACAAAAATTTTCTAGGTATGGTGGCCCACACCAGTAGTTCCAACTACTCGGGATGCTGAGGTGGGAGCATTGCTTGAGCCTGGGAGGTCGAGGCTGCAGTGAGCCATGATCATGCCACTTCACTCCACCCTGGGCAACAGAGCGAGACCTTGTCTGAACAACAACAAAAGACACTATTACGGCAGCTATATGCCAACAAATTGGAAAACCTAGAACAAACAGATAAATTTCTGGACACAGGTAACCTATCAATTTTAAACCAGAAAGAAATAGGAAAACTGGGCAGACCAATAACAAGTAAAGAGATTGAAACAGAACAAAAAAAATCTCCAAGCAAAGAAAACCCTGGGAATGGATGCCTTCACTGCTGAATTCTATCAAACTTTTAGGAAATAATTAACTACTAATTCTTCTAAATTATTACAAAAACTGAAGAGGCAGTAATTCTTCCTAACTTATTGTACAAGGCCATTATTACCCTGATACTAAAATCAGACAAAAACATAACAAAGAAAGCAAATTAAAGACCAATATCCCTGATTAACACAGATGCAAAAATCCTCAACCAAATACTAGCAAACTGAATACAACAGCACAACAGAAAGATTATACACCATGATCAAGTAGTATTTACTTTGGAGATGCAAGGATGCTTCAACATACTCAAATCAATAAATGTGAGATATATCACATCATTGTCCAAATAACAGAATGGACAAAAACCATATTATCATCTCAATAGATGCAGAGAAAGCATTTGGTAAAATTCAACATCACTTCATGATAAAAATTCCCAAAGAATTAGATGTAGAATCAGTATACCCAGACACAATAAAGACCATATACACAAGCCCATAGCTAATATCATACTGAATCAGGAAAAGCCAAAATTTACTGTCTCTAAGAACTAGAACAAGACAAAGATAACAACTTTTAGCACTGCTAGTCAACACAGTACTCAAAGTTCTAGCCAGAGCAATTAGACAAGGGAAATAAATAAAGGGAATCCACATAGGAAAAGAGGAAGTCAAATTGCCCCTCTTTGCAGATGATATAATCTTATATATTGAAAAATGCAAAAGCTCCACCAAAAATAAATCTCAGAACTAATAAATTCAGTAAAGTTGCAGGATATAAAATCAACACATAAAAATTGGTACATTTCTATACATTAGCAACAAACCAACTGAAAAAGAAATCAGGAATGCAAATGCATTTACAATAGCTACAAAAAAAAACAAACCCTAGGAATAAATTTAACCAAGGAGGTGAGAGAGCTCTACAATGAAGACGACGAAATATTGATAAAAGAAACTAAAGAGGACACACAAAAATGTAAAAATATTCTATGTTCATGAATTGAAAGAATTAACATTGTTAAACCATACTATTCAAAGTGATCTACAGATTCAATGTAATCCCTATTAATGACATATCAATAACAATACCAATGACATTCTTCAAAGAAATAGAAAAAAAGGCCTAAAACTTGAGGAACCATAAAAGATCCCAAATAGCCAAAAAGCAGAACTGAGCAAACACGATAAAGCTGAAGACATCACACTACCTGACTTCAAAATATACTACAAAGCAATGGTAACCAAAACAGCATGATACTGGCATAAAAACAGGTACATAGGCCGATTGAACATTAATAATAAAGAACCCAATAATAAATGTATGTATTTACAGCTGATATGGCTTGGATTTGTGTTCCTGCACAAATCTTATGTTGAATTGTAAACCTCAGTGTTGGAGGCAGAACCTGGTGGGAGGTGACTGAATCATGCGGACACATTTCCCAATTGCTGTTCTCGTGATATCTGGTTGTTTAAAAGTGTGTAGCACCTCCTCTTTGCTCTCTTCCTCCTGTTCCTGCCATGCAAATCATGCCTCCATCTCTTCACCTTCCACTACGACCATAAGTTTCCTGAGGTCTCCGAAGCCATGCTTCCTGTACAGCCTGCAGAACTGACAGTCAATTAAACCTCTTTTCTTTATAAATTACCGGTCTCAGGTAGTTCTTTATAGCAATGTGAGAACAGACTAATAAAACAGCCAACTGATTTTTGACAAAAGTGGCAGCAACCTACATTGGAGAAAGGACAACCTCTTCCTTAAATGGTGCTGGGAAAATTGGATATTCATAATGCAGAAAAATGAAATTAGACCCCTATTTCTCATCATATACAAAAATCAACTCAAAGTAGATTAAATACTTAAATGTGAGACCTAAATTAATAAAACTACTGGAAGAAAACACAGGGAAAATGCTTTAGGATATTGATATGGACAGAGATTTGGGGCTAAGACTTCAAAAGTACAATCAACAAAAGTAAAAATAGATAAGTGGAATTATATTAAACTAAAGTGCTTCTGCACAGCGAAAGAAACAACAGAGTAAAGAGCAACCTACGAAATGGGACAATATTTTTTCAAGCTATCATATGACAAGTGATTAATATCCAGAATATACAAGGAACTGAAATAACTTAGCAGCACAAAAGCAAATAACCCAAAATAAAAATTGGCAAATAATCTGAACACTCACTTTTTAAAAGAAGGAAGCAATATGGACAACAGGGATATTTTTTAAATGCTCAACATCATTAATCATCAAGGGAATGAACATCAAAACTACAGTGAGATATTATCTCACCCCAGTTAAAATGGTTTACATTGAAAAGACAGGCAATAACAGATGCCAGTGAGGATGGAGAGAAAACAGAACTCATACAATGTTGGTGGAATATAAATTAGTACAGCCCTTATCAAAAACCGTATGGGTGTTTCTTAAACTAAAAATAGAACCACTGTGTGATCCAGCAATCTCATTACTTTGTTTATTTAAAGGAATAAAAATCTGTATATTGAAGAGATATTTGCACCCCCATATTTACTGCAGCATTATTCATAATAGCCAACATATGGAATCAACCTAAGTGTCCATCAATAGAAGAATGGATTCAAAATGTGTCATGTATACACAATGGAATACTACGAAGTAACAAAAAGAACCAAATTCCACCATTAGTGGCAACATTGATGAGCTTTGAAGACATTGTGTTACATAAAATAAGTCATGCACAGAAAGATGAATACCACATATTCTCATTCATACTTGGGACTTTAAAAATTTGAGCTCACGAAAGTATAGTGTAGACTTGTGGTTATGAGAAGCTGGAAAACATAGTAGAGAGAGGAGGATAGAGAGAGTTTGATTAGGAGATAGAAAATTATAGCTAAAGAATAAGTTGTAGTGCTCTATAACACTGTGGGGGTAACTATGGTCACCCCTAGGGTAACTTATTGCACATTTTTAAATACTAGAAAATAGAATTTTGAATGTTCTAACACAAATAAATGATAAATATTTGAGGCAATGGATGTGCTAATTACCCTGATTTGATCATTACTCATTGTATTCATGTATTTAAATGTCATTCTGTACCCTATAAATATGTACACTTACATGTCAATTTTTTTAAAAATTTAAAAATTGATTGAGAAATCTTTCTCTTTCCTTTACAGCTAATAGTCTAGGAAGAATGGTTGTGAACAGATAGGCATTTGAAGCTAATTAAATTAGAATGCCTCCTTGCAAGTCCAAAGAAAGATTTGCTTAGAGTCAATTATAGTCCCCAGGAAATAAGACTATAGATTAGAAAGGTGAAAAATGCACATTTAGGATTGATGTATAACCTAAGTTTGGCTACAGTATATTTGGAATATCCAACTTATCAGGACAAAAAATGATGATTGTCACAGCAAGCTATTTCTTCACTAATTATAATGATCATAACAATACTTATTTTTTTAACTAATATTCAAACACTAATTAAACAGTCATTATCACATAGTTCCTTTCTTCTTCCTCCTCATTTCCTGCCTGTGGGAAAACTCAGGAGGGCTCTAATAAATCCAGCCCTGTAACAGTGACTCTTGCATCAGTAGCCACAATCAATGGACACCTTAGGAAACCAATCAGGACCCAAACAACTACCTGACAGACATTTCTACTGTGGCTACAAATGCCCCATGTTTGGGGTCTGCTGGCTTGTGGCTTTATTTTACTCAAAGTAACCTTTTATGTATCTTACATAATTGTAACAATGACTGGACTAGGACATGACAAGCAGATTTTATCTATTGGTAACATTTTATAGATGAAGAAATTAGGATTTGGAGCATGTAAGGCACTTTTCCTATAAGCACATAAATATCAATAATAAGTTGTACTTCTGAAACTCAAACTACCATCTCCTCATTCCATCTCCTACTGTCTTTCTAAAAGTCCACTTTACCATGTCATCCAAAAGAATTGCTACAATTTTGGGCACAGTGTAGGTAATTTTTTACTTAAAAAACAATTACAGATTCACAGGAAGTTGCAAAAGAAGAAAGAAGACTCCTATGTACACTTCACCCAGCTTTCCCCAATGTACCTTTCACTCAGCTTCCCGCAATGTACCTTTCCCCTAGCTTCCCCCAATGTACCCTTCACCCATCTTTCCCCAATGTATTAACTTGTTCTCACACTGCTAATAAAGACATACCTGAGACTGCGTAATTGATAAAGTAAAGTACTTTTATTGCCTCACAGTTAAACATGGCTCGGGAGGCCTCAGGAAACATAGTCGTGGAGAAGGGGAAGCAAACATGTCCTTCTTTACATGGCGGTCATAAGAAGTACAGGGTGAAGGAGGGGGAAATAGCCCCTTATGAAACCATCAGATCTTGGGGGAACTCACTCACTATCGCAAGAGCAGCATGGAGGTAACTACCCTCGTGACTAAATTACCTCCCACTGGGTCCCTCCTACAACACATAGGGATTATGGGAACTACAATTCAAGGTGAGATTTGGGTGGGTAAACAGCCAAACCATATCATTCTGCCCGACCTCTCCCAAATCTCATGTCTTCTCATTTCAAAATACCATCATGCCTTTCCAACAGTCCCCCAAACTCATAACTAATTCTAGCATTAATCCAAAACCCAAAGTCCAAGGTATCATCTGAGACAAGGCAAGTGCCTTCTGCCCATAAGCCTGCAAAATCAAAATCAAGTTATTTACTTCTTAGACACAATGGGGGTACAGGCATTGGGCAAATGCACCTGCTCCAAATTGGAGAAATTGGCCAAAACAAAGGGGCCACAGTCCCCATGCAAGTCCAAAATCCAATAAGGCAGTCATTAAAACCTTTAAGTTCCAATATGATCTCCCTTGACTCCATGACTCACATCCAGAGCATGCTGACGCAAGAGGTGGGCTGCCACGGTATTGAGCAGCTCCGGCCCTGTGACTTTGCAAGGTACAGTCCCCACTCCCAGCTGCTTTCGTGGCTGGCTTATGGTGTCTGCAACTTTTCCAGGCACACAGTGCAAGCTGTCAGTGGATCTACCATTCTAGGATCTGAAGGATGGTGGCCCACTTCTCACAGCTCCTCTAAGCAGTGCCCCAGTGGGGACTCTGTGTGAGGACTCCAACCCCACATTTCCCTTCTGCACTTCCCTAGCAGAGATTCTCCCTGAGGGCTCTGCCAGGGACAACATCAGACTTCTGCCTGGACAATGAAGCATTTCCATTCATCCTCTGAAATCTAGGCAGAGGTTCCCAAACCTCAATTCTTGACTTCTGTGCACCCACAGGCTCAACACTACATGGAAGCTGTCAAGGTTTGGGGCTTGCACCCTCAGAAGCAATGGGTCAAGCTGTACCCTGGCCTCTTTTAGCCATAGCTGGAGCATCAGGAACAAAGTCCTGAGGCTGTACACCGAAGGGGGGTCCTGGACCTGGCCCAGGGAACCATTTTTCCCTCCTAGGCCTCTGGGCCTGTGATAGGAGGGGCTGCAATGAAAGTCTCTGACATGCTCTGGAACATTTTTCCCATTGTCTTGGTGATTAACACTCGTCCCCTTATTACTTATGCAAATTTCTGCAGTGGGCTTGAATTTCTCCCAAGAAAATCGGTTTTCTTTTCTATTACATTGCCAGGCTGCAAATTTTCCAAACTTTCATGCTCTGCTTTCTCTTGAATGCTTTGCCACTTAGAAATTCTTTCCATGAGACACCCTAAATCATCTCTCTCAAGTTCAAAGTTCCAAAGATCTCTAGGGCAGAGGCAAAATGCTGCCCATCTCTTTGCTCAAGCATAACAAGAATCACCTTTATCTAGTTGCCAACCAGTTCCTCATTTCCATCTGAGACCACCTCAACCTGGACTTCATTTTCTATATTACTATCAGCATTTTGGTCAAAGTCATTCAAAAAGTCTCTAGGAAGTTCCAAACTTTCCCACATCTTCCTGTCTTCTGAGACCTCTAAGTCTCTAGGAAGTTCCAAACTTTCCCACATTTTCCAATCCTCGCTGAGCCCTCCAAACTGTTTCAATCTCTGCCTGTTACCCAGTTCCAAAGTCACTTCCACATTTTTGGGTATCCTTATACCAGCACCTCACTCTCTACACCAATTTACTGTATTAGTTCAGTCTCACACTGTTAATAAAGAACTAGCTGGGACTAGGTAATTTATAAAGGAAAGAGGTTTAATTTACTCACAGTTCAGCATGGCTGAGAAGGCCTCAGGAAACTTATAGTCATAGCAGAAGAAGAAGCAAACACGTCCTTCTTTACATGGTGGCCGCAAGGAGAAGTGAGAGAAAAGGGTGGGGAAATAGCCCCTTATAAAACTATCAGATCTCATGAGAACTCGCTCACTATCATGAGAACAGCATGGAGATAACCACCCTTATGATTCAATTACCTCGCACTGGGTCCCTCCCACAACACGTGGGGATTATGGGAATGACAATTCAAGATGAGATTTGGGTGGGGACACAGCCAAGCCATATCAGCATCCTATATACCTATAGTAAAATATCAAAATCAGAACATTGGCATTAGTATGCTTCTGTTAACTAGTCTACAAATGTAATTTAGTTTATAACATTTTAATCTATATTCATTTATGTATGTATTATGTAAGTGTGTAGTTCTTTGCAATATTGTCTCATGTAAAATTCACAAAACCACCATCACAGTCTCTTTGTATTTGCACCCACTTGACATTTCCCACCCACCCACCCTAATACTGTCAACCACTAATCTGTTCTCCATATCTACAGTTTGTCATTTAGAGAATGCACAAGTATTTTGTGAACATACGTTTTTACATTTCTAGGATAAATATCCAAAAGTGTGAATGCAGGATCATCTGGTAAGAACACGTTTAGTTTCCAAGAAAACTGCCAAATGATTTTCTAGAATGGCTGTAATTTTACATTCTCATCAGTAATGTCTAAGTGATCGTATCTCCATATCCTGACACCTGATGTCACTATTTTTTGTTTTAGCTATTCTGATGGGTGTATAGCGATACTACATTATGTTTTTAATTTACATTTTGCTAACTGTCAATGGTGTTGAGTATATGTTCACTTGCCATCTGTATCTACACTTTAATAAAACATTTGTTCATGTCTTTTGCCCATTTTATAACTGGATTGATTTTTTACTGTTAAATTTTGAAAATTTTTCATATTTTCTACATAAATATGAGCATCTTAAATCTGGAAATCGAAAATCTGAATTGCTCCAAAATCCAAAACATTTTGAGTACTGACATGATGGTCAAAGTTTCGGATTTCAAATTTTCAGATTTAGGATGTTCAACTGAGAAGTATAACGCAAATATTCCAAATTCTGAAAAAGGCTGAAATCTGAAACCCTTCTGGTCCAAGAATTTCAGATAAAAGATACTCAACCTGTATAAAGCCTTTATTGGATATGGGATTTGCCAGTATTTTCTCACAGTCTGCAATCTGTATTTTCATTCTATCATAGTCTTTTACAATGCAAAAGGTTTTAATTTTCATGGCATTGAATTAATCATTTTTATTTTATATATAGTGCTTTTAATGTAATGTCCAAGAACTCTTTTCTAACCTTAGGTTCCAAAGATCTTCTCCTAATTTTTCCAATAGTTTTATATTTTTACATTTTTACAGTTAAACCCATGATACATTTGAGTTAATTTTTGATAAGGTATAAGGTTTAGGTTGGGGTTAATTTTTTGTTTGTTTGTTTGTTTTTTGCCTATGCACATACAATGACTCCAGTGCCATGTGTTCAAAAGGATACTTTTTCTCCATTGAATTGTTTTAATACTTTTATCAAAATCAATTTGTTATGTTTGTATTTGTCTATTTCTGGGGTCTCTATTCTGTTCTATTGATCTTTGTGTCTATTCCCCTGTCAATACTACACTGTCTTGAATACAGTATCTATAAAGAAATCCTTAATATTCAATTCAAAATTATTCAATTCAAATTTCAATTCAGAATTCAATCCAATTGATTCAATTGATTATAGTATCTATAAAGAAATCGTTAATATTCAATTCAAAATTATTCAATTCAAAATTATTTTAGTTATTCTAGTTCTTTTGCATTTCTACCTAAATTTTAGATTAAGCTTGTTGGAATTTTGATAGGAATTATGTTAAACTTGATAGATCAACTTATGGAAAACTGACATCTTTACTATATTGAGTCATCTAATGCATGGATACAGTATGTCTCTCCATTAACTTATATAATATTTTATTCCTTCCATTAGTGTTTTTTTAAATGTTAAGAATACAGATCCTATAAATGTTTTGTTAGACTTTTAACTAGGTATTTCATTTTCTTAGGAATTTCATTTTACTTCGGAGCAATTATATATGATAGTAGGTACTTAATTCTAGTTTCTGCACATCAGTTACTAGTATAAAGGAATAAAATTAATTTTCTATATTGATCTCATAACTTGAGACTTTGATGAACTGATTTATTAGTTCTACAACATTTTTATAATTTCTTGACATTTTCTCTATAGAAAATTATGTCATCTGTAAATAGATACAGCTTGATTTGTTCTTTTCTAATCTGCATGCTTATTTCTTTTTGTTGCCTTATTGTCTTGGCTAAAACTTCCAGTGCTATGTTGTCCAAGAGTGGTGAGTGCAAACATCACTGCTTTGTTGCCAATTTTAGGAGGAAAGCATTCAGTCTTTCACCACGAAGTATAATGTTAGCCCCACCTTATACCACCTTGTTAATGCTGGGTGGAGGTAGAGCTTCAGTTCCCTGATGGGCTGCACTAACAATGGATTTGAGAGAAAGCGAGGGCCAAACAGCCCTGCCTTGCACTGCCTTATTGAGTCTTCATGTTGCTGGGTGCAAGTGGTGGCTCAGCTCCCTGCTGAACCCCAGTGACTTTACTTCAGTAGAGGAATCTCAGCACCAACTGCTTCTACTAAGCAGTTTTTTATTGCCATAGGATTAGAGTAGGGTTATGTCCAGGGAATTTTTAGTTGTAAGAGGAAGAACCTAGAAGGACTGGGACTGCTCTATCTTGGCTGGAACCAGAAGACTCCAGTGTATTTAATTTTTCAGAAATTAGTCATTTTTCTCCTTTTCTTCTTTTCTAAACAGCAATAATAATTTGAATTTTTCATAAGTAACATTTATTATGCTCATACTATATGAGCCAGATACTGCTGAAGTGCATTATATCATCCATATCAAGTATTATTGTCATCCCTATTTTCTACATGAATAAATGGGGACAGAGAGGTTGTATGTGGCCTAATATTATATTAATATGATGGTAGATTCAAACCAGGGTAGTCACTATCAAACTATGTCAGAAGAAGCAGAACCATGGCTCACACCTGTAATCTCAGCACTTTGGGAGGCCAATGTGGGTGGATAACTTGAGGTCAGGAGTTCGAGACCAGCCTGGCCAACATGGTGAAACCCCATCTCTACTAAAAATACAAAAATTAGCCAGGCATGGTGGCACATTCTTGTAATCTAAGCTACTCAGGAGGCTGAGGCAGGAGAATCGTTTGAACCCAGGAGGCAGAGGTTGTAGTGAGCTGGGATCATGCCACTACACTCTAGCCTAAGCAACAGAGAGAGACTCCATCTCCAAAAAAAAAAAAAGAAGAAGCAGCAGCAGCAGAACCATACAGTTATTATTCATTCTTGATACCTCCTTCTCCCTTGATCTCTCGTAATCAATCCATCACCAAGTCTTGCTAATTTTTCTTCCCAAGTATCTCTCAAACTCATTCCCACATTTCCATTTCCATTGCCACTCCCCTTACCCAAGTTATCAACATCTCTCACTTAGGCTACTGCTATAGCTTCCCAATGCATCTCCTCACATTCCCAATTGCCCACCTGCAATTTATTTTTCATACTGCACTCAGAGCAATCTTTTAGGAATTTGAGTCTTATCATTTTGCCATGCCTGGCCAAAGCTCTTCAGATACTTCCCACTGGTCTTAAAATGCAGAAAAACATTATTAACATTACTCTCAACCCAGTATGGTCTTGCCTTCACCCACCTGCCCAGCTTGATTTTGCTCCATTCCCCTTCTTGTATACTAAGCTGCAAGCACAATGGCTTTGTCTCCTGCCTCAAAAGTTCCATATTACCTCTCATCATAAGCATTTTCATATGCTCTTCCCTCTTCATCCTACGTAACATTCGCTTATCCTTGAGATCTCAAGTATGTCTTCACCTTCTCAGAGAAAGAACTTTTAATTTCCTTGAGTGAAGCAATTTCCCCTGTAACATTCTTATATAATATCCAATATATTTCCTTCATAGGACTAATCACATTTATAATTTACCTTTATTAGTGTGTTATGAAAGTCTTTCTTCTCACTAGAGCACAAATCTCTTAATAGAAACCATATATTTCTTTTCTTTATCTCCAGCCCATAGCTGGGCTCTAAAATATAGTAAGTGCTTAATACAAATACCCCTTTATAAAAGAAAGGAAAGAAGGAATAAATGATGAAAGGCAGACAAGAAGGTAGGACAGAGATAAAAAGAGAATATGATTGTCTTTTGTATCAAAAGCTACAGACAGGTCAACAAGAACTAAGACCCCCCAGAAAGGTAACTGAATTGGGGACCTGGAAGGAACTCTAAAGAGAAGAGCTTAAAAATGAAATACAACCAGGTAATGACATGTTGATATATTTGTTTATCACAGTGACGTTGTGGGTGGAGAAAATAATACTGAGGCTTCAGAAGCTTTCTTTGAAGCAGGGCATTTCTTTTGCAAAGAATTGCTGAAGACACACAGTGAAAGAAAACATTTACAAATCATATATCTTATGAGGGACTTGAATCTAGAATATATAAAGAACCTTCAGAATGCAGTAATTAAAATATAACCCAATTAGAAAGGGGGGAAGTATTTAAACAGTCATTTCCCAAAAGAAGATATAGAAATGGCTAAGAGGCACATGAGAAAATTCTCAACATCATTAACAATTAGGGAAATCCAAAGCAAAGCTACAGTGAGATACCACTTTACACCCCCTAGAATGCCTATAATAAAAAAGATAAATAATAATAAGTTGGCAAGAAATACAGGAATTGGAGTCCTTGGATATTGCTAGTAGTAGTGTAAAATATTTCTGTCTCTATGGAAATTAGTTTGGCCATTCCTCAAACAAACACAGGGTTACCACATCATCCAGCAATTCCACTTTTAGGTACATACTCAAGAGAAGTGAAAACATAAATCCACACAAAGACCTGCACACAGATACTCATAGCAGTATTATTCATAATATCCAAAAGATTAAAACAACCTAAATGTCCATGAACTAACCAATGCATGAAGAAAATGTGGCGTATCCATACAATTGAATGCTATTCACCAACAAAACAAAATACTGACAGATGCTTCAACAGGTTTCACAGATGAACCTCAAAATCACTATGCTAAACAAAAGAAACCAGTCAAAAAAATATAACTATATAATCCTATTTATATAAAATGTCCAGAATAAGCATGTGTATAGAAACAGAATGTAAATTACTAGTTATCAAGGGCTAAGCTCAGCAGAATGGGTAATGATTATTAATGGGTATCAGTTTGTTTTTTGAGGTGATAGAAATGTTCTACATGACCATTACATAAAACCAAAGTTAAAACAAACAGCTTCACTTCTTTCTTTTATTCTAGTTGTGGATATTCCTATTCACCTAGGTGACTTAACAGAAACCTTGAAACATTGGACCACAGTTAAGAATGTTCTAAAACTAGATTATGATAATTGCTGTGCAACTCTGAAAATACACTTAAGATAATCAAATTCTACACTTTAACGGGGTAAAACTTATACTGTGTAAATTATATCTTAACAAACTGTTAAAAATTATTAAGGAGAAAGTTCTGAAATAAGTTAACACATTTATTCTCTGTCCATATGTTAAGAAGGGGATGTAAAGACTCATCAAAAATTATACTTAGACAAAATATTCTTCCAAGAATGGGAATTAGAAATGTTAGTTATTTTGATAAAAATCCTAAGTATATGCCACATTTCCTTAATTGAAAAAAAACCATTTATTTGATAGTAATATGGGGTAAGAAGTAATTATGTATTTTATATATACATAATATATACATATATACCATTTATTTGATAGTAATATGGGGTTAAGAAGTAATTATGTATAACATATATCAGGGAACAAGATGATTCCTAGAATATAAAATCTGAAAATTTGTGCTTTAGGCTGAAAGACATATGTTATTTATAATATAACGCAGTTCTTGAGTTCGAACAGCATTTTTCTAAGTCAAAATAAGTATAAATATAAACCTCTTATGTGCCAGAATTGATAACTAAATCTCATTCATTATTGGACTCCTTTGTGCCCAGTAGGATCCCACTACAGTTCTGGGGCTATTAGACAAAAGTTTTGGGGAGCGCTATCTGTTCTTCACAATGGTTACTATCTAACCCAAAATATTATTGGAGGCCAAAAGCCCTGCTGATTCCCTGCCAAGTTTAGGTGCTGAGATCTTTGCCAAGGGCAGAAACTTTAGTATTGGAGATCTGAGTCTTTGGGTACACAGAAAATTCTATTACCCTTGGTAGAACTACCCCCACTCTGGCTATAAACCACTTTAAGAGCTTACAGATTCTTAAATCTTCCTTCGGGCTATAACTACTTCAGCTTAGACCACTTTTACATCCCCAGACATCAACCTCTGTAATCCCAACTCCCTCTAGATGATTCAGTCCCTTGGAAAGTGTGTATTAACTCTGCCCCAGTAACAGAGGGCTTGATTTTCCGGGACTGGAAGCTGTTCTTGACTCAAAACCCTGAATAAGAATATGGGAAGAAAGGATGTCAGTAGAGGTGCAGAGAGGAAAGGTGGGAGGAGGGGTAGAGGGGAAACAGCTTCCTCCTTTCTAGTAACTCTGCAGTAGCAATAAATAAAACACAAAGTAGTAATTCAATCAAGTGCTTTTCTATTTGGATATATAAATTATATATTAAATATGGCATATTACATATAATGTATATCCATCATTTATATATAATTGAGCATAAATAGAAAAAGTCTATAAAATGCATGTTAAAATACTGACAGTTATTTACACTAGTGTTGAACAGAAGATAAATGGGAGTTATGTATACTATTTATCATACTTATTTTGCACTTGTGAATGTTTTATAATATGTATCCTTTATTACTAAAGAATAGAGGGTTTTTATTGTGTTTTAAGAAGAAAGAAAATAAATGGGTAGATGTAGGTCAAAGGATACAAAGCAACAAATATGTAAGATGAACAAGTCTAGAGATCTAATGTACAACATGAGTACTACAGGTAATCAAATAAAATTGTACTATATTTGAGATTCCTACTAAATAAATAGATTTTAGCTCTTCTTGCCACAAAAAAACAAAAACAAAAACAGAACGGGTAGGTATATGAGATGATGCACATGTTAAATGCTTGACTATTATAACCTTTTTATGATCTATGTGTATCCCATAACATCATGTTGCATAATTTAAATATACACAACAATATTTATTTTAAAAAAAGAAAATGGATTCCAGATGTATCTAAGACTGAATGAAAAAGACAAAGCTTTGGCAGCAGATAGATCTAGATACAAATCACAGCACTGTCACTTAGGAGAGGTTTGGCAAACTCTTTGTGCTCCAGTTTGTGTGTGTAAAATACAGACAATGATACCATGACTAAAGAGTAAAAACTTGGCTTAGTTGGCTTAGTCTTTTGTTCCTCAGATCTGAACAGATTCTGCTACAGAGGAGATGCTCAAGATCACTGATACAATGAATGTTCATAGGAAGAAACTTTGTAAAACATCTAGTTTCGTTATCGGTACATAAAGTAGTAGGAACTCCAAAAATGTCAGAGACTGTCCCACTGACACTATTACCATCATCAACATCATCACAGTGTGATGTGGGTCTGTTTCTAATGAAGCCTTCCCTAAAACATCCAGGAAGATTTTATCAGATTCATTACTCTACTCTATCTGCCTTGGGAATGCAGAGTTCATGGCATCCTGCAAAGAGAAAGAACCTGACTTCAAATCCAACTTTGTCACCTGCTCACTGTGCGACCTTAGAAAGCATACTTGATGTCTCTGAGCCTCTGAGTTGTCGCCTGAACATGTGAGCTATAAGATCAATCACACAGAGCTGCTGGGAAGATTAGTGAAGAGACTATGCAAAAAAAAGTGTCCAGTAGCACACCAGGCAAGTAATACAGATTCAGTGAATGTTAGTTTTGTTTCAGAGAGATAATTTAGAAATGCATTATTAAACTACAAAATTAATGAAGAGCTTAACTGTGGTTCAATGTTTCAAGGTTTCTTTTAAGTCACCTAGTCCAATAGGAATATCCACAACTAGAATAAAAGAAAGAATCGAAGCCATTTAAGTTTGGTTTTATGTAATGGTCATGTACGCATCCCCAAGGTGTCCCTTTTGCTGAGGCCCTTTGTCTCTCTACTGTGAAGAGGCTGGCTTGTGATTCTTTTGGTTTCACAACTACCTAGAGGAGTTCTGCAGACAAGTGTCTAAAGATGAAACATGGCAGGAAAAATAATGCTGGGTTAATGTTTTTCTTTATGACAGAAGTTTGCCTTCTCCTTCAGGGGGTCTCAGTATGAACATGTTGTTCTTTCCCTTTCTGAAATACGATGAAGGACAAAAAAGGCAAAGGAACTTGAGAGAAAGACTGACAAAGGGGAAAAATACCTTTTCCTCCCCCTTCATCAGTGATTTTGGCTCACTTTTTCACAATATAAAGTGCCAAGGGGACAGTGACGGCCCAAGTCCTAATGATCTTTACTGTTTCTAAAAAAGAGACCCTAAAAGATAGAGGGAAGAGGCCTGGGTATATATGTCCATAATGAAATTATTTAACTATGTTTGGCAGGTAAGGGAAAGAATAAGGATTTTAGAGACAGACATACTGCCTTTAAATCAGAGCTCCAACATGAGACAGCAGTAAGATATCAATACATTTCTCACATCTGAGTCCCCACTTCCCCATATTTAAAGCACAGAGACAACCATCTACTTTGTTTAGGAGTCGTATTAAGAAAAATATAAACTGGACAGCCGTTTGGGCAGACAGCGAGCTTGCTGCAGGAGTTTCTTTTTTCATATCCCAGTGACCCCTGGATCACCGGCGAGACAGAACTGTTGACTCCCCTGGAAAGGGGGCTGAAGCCAGGGAGCCAAATGGCCTAGGTAAGTGGATCCCGCCCCCATAGAGCCCAGCAAACTAAGGGCAACTGACTTGAAATTCTCGCTGCCAGCACAGCAGTTAGAAGTCCACCTGGGATGCTCAAGCTTGGTGGGGGGAATGGCGTCTGCCATTACTGAGGCTTTGGTAGTCGGTTTTACCCTCACAGTGTAAACAAAGCCTCAGGGAAGTTCCAACTGGGTGGAGCCCTCTGCAGCTCAGCAAAGCCACTGTAGCCAGACTGCCTCTCTAGATTCCTCCTCTCTGGGCAGGGCATCTCTGAAAAAAAGGCAGCAGCCCCGGTCAGGGGCTTATAGATAAAAGCCCCATCTCCCTGGGACAGAGCACCTGGGGGAAGGGGCGGCTGTGAGTACATCTTCAACAGACTTAAACGTCCCTGCCTGACGGCCCTGAAGAGAGCAGCAAATCTCCCAGCACACCGTTCAAGCTCTGCTAAGGGTCAGGCTGCCTCCTCAAGTGGGTCCCTGACCCCCATGTCTCCTGACTGGGAGACACATCCCAGCAGGGGCTGACAGACACCTCATACAGGAGATCTCCAGCTGGCATATGATGGGTACCCTTCTGGGACAAAGCTTCCAGAGGAAGGAACAGGCAGCAATCTTTGCTGTTCTGCAGCTTCCGTTGGTGATACCCAGGCAAAGAGGGTCTGGAGTGGATCTCCAGAAAACTCTATCAAATCTGCAGCAGAGGGGCCTGATTGTTAGAAGGAAAACTAACAAACAGAAAGGATTAGCATCAAATCAACAAAAAGGACCTCCACTCAGAAACCCCATCTGAAGGTCACCAATATCAAAGAACAAAGGTAGATACAGACACAAAGATGGGGGAGAAAACAGTGCAAAAAGACTGAAAATTCCAGAAAAAAGAACTCCTCTTCTTCTCCAAAGGATCACAACTCCTGGCCAGCAAAGGAACAAAACTGGATGGAGAATGATTATGACAAATTCAGAGAAGCAGGCTTCAGAAGGTGGGTAATAACAAACTCCTCCGAGCTAAAGGAGCATGTTCTACTCCAATGAAAGGAAGCTAGGTACCTTGAAAAAAGGTTAGAGGAATTGCTAACTAGAATAACCAGTTTAGAGAAGAACATAAATGACCTGATGGAGCTGAAAAACACAGCACAAGAACTTGGTGAAGCATACACGAGTATCAGTAGCCGAACAGCTCAAGCAAAAGAAAGGATATCAGAGATTGAAGATCAACTTAATGAAATAAAGTGTGAAGACAAGATTAGAGAAAAAAGAATGAAAAGGAATGAATAAAGCCTCCAAGAAATATGGGACTGTGTGAAAACACTAAATCTACATTTGATTGGTGTACCTGAAAGTGATGGGGAAATGGAACCAAGTTGGAAAACACTTTTCAGGATATTATCTAGGAGAACTTTCCCAACCTACCAAGACAGGCCAACATTCAAATTCAGGAAATACAGAGAACACCGCAAAAATACTCCTCGAGAAGAGCAACCCCAAGACACATAATTGTCAGATTCACCAAGGTTGAAATGAAGGAAAAAATGTTAAGGGCAGCCAGAAAGTAAGGTTGGGTTACCCACAAAGGGAAGCCGATCAGACTAACTGTGGATCTCCCTGCAGAAATCCTACAAGCCAGAAGAGAGAGGGGGCAAATATTCAACATTCTTAGAGAAACGAATTTTCAACCCAGAATATCATCTCCAGCCAAACTAAGCTTCATAAGCAAAGGAAAAATAAAATACTTTACAGACAAGCAAATGCTGAGAGATTTTTGTCACCACCAGGACTGCCTTACAAGAGGTCCTGAAGGAAGCACTAAACATGGAAAGGAACAACTGGTACCAGCCACTGCAATAACATGCCAAATTGTAAAGACCATTGACACTATGAAGAAACTGCACCACCTAACAGGAAAAATACCCAGCTGGCATCATAATAACAGGATAAAATTCACACATAACAATATTATCCTTAAATGAAAATGGGCTAAAATGCCCCAATTAAAAGACACAGACTGGCAAATTGGATAAAGAGCCAAGACCCACTGGTGTGCTGTATTCAGAAGACCCATCGCACATGCAAAGACACACATAGGCTCAAAATAAAGGGATGGAGGAATATTTACCATACAAATTGAAAGCATAAAAAAAAGCAGGGGTTGCAATCCTAGACTCTGATAAAAAAGACTTTAAACCAACAAAGATCAAAAGAGACAAAGAAGGGCATTACATTATGGTAATGGGATCAATGCAACAAGAAGAGCTAACTATCCTAAATATATATGAACCCAATACAGGAGCACCCAGATTCAAAAAGCAAGTTCTTCGAGACCTACAAAGAGATTTAAACTCCCACACAATAATAGTGAGAGACTTTAACAACCCACTGTCAATATTAGACAGATCAATGAGACAGAAAATTAACAAGGAAATTCAGGACTTGAACTCAACTCTATACTAAGGGGACCTAACAGACATCTACAGAAATCACCACCTCAAATAAACAGAATATACATTTTTCTCAGCATCACATCACACTTATTCTAAAATTAACCACATAATTGGAAGTAAAACACTCCTCAGCAAATGCAAAAGAACAGAAGTCATAACAGTCTCTCAGAGCACAGTGCAATCAAATAAGAGCTCAGGAATAAGAAACTCACTCAAAACCACACAACTACATGGACATTGAACAACGTGCTACTGAATGACTACTGGGTAAATAACAAAATTAAGGCAGAAATAAATAAGTTCTTTGAAAACAATGAGAACAAAGATACAACATAGTAGAATCTCTGGGACACAGCTAAAATAATGCTTAGAGGGAAATTTATACCACTAAATGCCCACAAGGTAAAGCAGGAAAGATCTAAAATGACCCGCACATTACAATTAAAAGAACTAGAGAAGCAAGAACAAACAAATTTAAAAGCTAGCAGAAGATGAGAAACTAAGATCAGAGCAGAACTGAAAGAGTTAGAGACAGGAAAAACCCTTCAAAAAATCAACGAATCCAGGAGCTGGTTTTTTGAAAAGATCAACAAAAAAGATAGACCACTAGCCAGACTAATAAAGAAGAAATAAGAGAAGAATCATATAGATGCAATAAGAAATGATAAAGGGGATATCACCACTGATACCACAGAAATGCAAACTACCATCAGAGAATACTATAAACACCTCTATGCAAATCAACTAGAAAATCTAGAAGAAATAGATAAATTCCTGGACACATACACTCTCCCAAGTCTAAATCAGGAAGAAGTTTAATTCCTGAATAAATCAATAACAAGTTCTGAAATTGAGGCAGTAATTAATAGCCTACCAACCAAAAAAAGTCCAGGGCCAGACAGATTCACAGCTGAATTCTACCAGAAGTACAACGAGGAACTAGTACCATTCCTTCTGAAACTATTCCAAACAATAGAAAAAGATGGAATCCTCTCTAATTCATTTTATGAGGCCAGCATCCTCCTGAGACCAAAATCGGGCAGAGACACAACAAAAAAGGAAAATTTCAGGCCAATATCCCTGATGAACATCGATGAGAAAATCCTCAAGAAAATACTGGCAAACTGAATCCAGCAGCATATCAAAAAGCTTAGCCACCATGATCAAGTTGGCTTCATCCCTGAGATACAAGGTTGGTTCAACATACACAAATCAATAAACTCAATCCATCACATAAACAGAACCAAAGACAAAAACCACATGATTATCTCAATACATGCAGAAAAGGACTTCGACAAAATTCAACAGCCCTTCATGCTAAAAACTCTAATTCAGTATTGATGGAATGTATCTCAAAATAATAAGAGCTATTTATGACAAACCCACAGCCAATATCATACTGAATGGGCAAAAGCTGGAAGCATTCCCTTTGAAAACCAGCACAAGACAAGGATGCCCTGTCTCACCACTCCTATTTGACATAGTATTGGAAGTTCTGGCCAGGGCAATTGGGCAACATAAAGAAATAAAAGGTATTCAAATAGGAACAGAGGAAGTCAAATTGTCTCTTTTACAGGAGACATGATTGTATATTTAGAAAACCCCATCATCTCAGCCCAAAATCTCCCTAAGCTGATAAAAAAAAAACTTCAGCAAAATCTCAGGATACAAAATCAATGTGCAAACATCAAAAGCATTACTGTACACTAATAATAGACAAACAGAGAGCCAAATCATGAGTGAACTCCCATTCACAATTGCTACAAAGAGAAGAAAATACGTAGGAATACAACTTATAGGAGATGTGAAGGACTTCTTCAAGGAGAACTATAAACCACTGCTCAAGGAAATAAGAGAGGACACAAACAAATGGAAAATATTTCATGGTCATGAATAGGAAGAATCAATATCTTGAAAATGGCCACACTGTCTAAAGTAATTTATAGATTCAATGCTATACCCATCAAACTACCATTGACTTTCTTCACAGAATTAGAAAAAAACTACTTTAAATTTCATATGGAACCAAGAAAGAGCCCGCATAGACAAGACAATCCTAAGCAAAAAGAAAAAAGCTAGAGGCATCACGCTACCTGACTTCAAAATATACTACAAGGCTATGGTAACCAAAACAGCATGGTACTGGTATCAAAACAGAGATATAGACCAATGGAACAGAACAGAGGCCTCAGAAATAACACCACACACCTACAACCATCTGATCTTTGACAAACCTGACAAAAACAAGCAATGGGGAAAGAATTTCCTATTTAATAAATGGTGTTGGGTAAACCGGCTAGCCATATGAAGCAAGCTGAAACTTGGCCCCTTCCTTACACCTTATACAAAAATTAACTCAAGATGGATTAAAGACTTAAACTTAAGACCTAAAACCATAAAAACCCTAGAAGAAAACCTAGGCAATACCATTCAAGACATAGGCATGGGCAAAGACTTCATGACTAAAACACCAAAAGCAATGGCAACAAAAGCCAAAATTGACAAATGGGATCTAATTAAATTAAAGAGCTTCTGCACAGCAAAAGAAACCATCATCAGATTGAACAGGCAACCTATAGAATGGGAGAAAATTTTTGCAATCTATCCATCTGATAAGGGGCTAATATCTAGAATCTACAAATAAACAAATTTACAAGAAAAAAATCAAAAAGTAAGCGAAGGATGTGAACAGACACTTCTCAAAAGAAGACATTTATGCAGCCAACAAACATGAAAAAAAGCTCATCACTGGTCATTAGAGAAATGCAAATCAAAACCACAATGAGATACCATCTCATGCCAGTTAGAATGGTGATCATTAAAAAGTCAGGAACAACAGATGCTGGAGAGGATGTGGAGAAATAGGAAAGCTTTTACACTGTTGGTGGGAGTGTAAATTAGTTTAACCATTGTGAAAGACAGTGTAGTGATTCCTCAAGGATCTAGAAGTAGGAATACCATTTGACCCAGCGATTCCATTACTGGGTATATACCCAAAGGATTGTAAATCATTCTACTATAAAGACACATGCACTTCTATGTTCACTGCAGCACTGTTCACAATAGCAAAGACTTGGAACCAACCCAAATGCCCACCAATGATAGAATGAATAAAGAAAATGTGGCACATATACACCATGGAATACTATGCAGCCATAAAAAAGGATGGGTTCATGTCCTTTGCAGGGTCATGCATAAAGCTGGAAACCATCATTCTCAGCAAACTATCACAAGAACAGAAAACCAAACACCACATGTTGTCACTCATAAGTGGGAGTTGAACAATGAGAACACATGGACACAGGGAAGGGAACATCACACACCAGGGCCTGCCGGCGGGGGCGGGGTGATAGGGGAGGGATAGCATTAGGAGAAATACCTAATGTAGATCACAAGTTGATGGGTGCAGCAAACCACCATGGCATGTACATACCTGTGTAACAAACCTGTACATTCTGCACATGTACCCCAGAACTTGAAATATAATTTTAAAAAAATAAAAATATAGTTTTCAAGGTTTGCACAGTACCCAATGTATCATAGATACTTCATAATTGATAGCTTTTTTTTAACTAGCCAGACTCAAACTACAAAAGATAGAAAACTAGAAAAGATATGACAAACCAACTACCAAAGGGAATGCAACCTTAGAAATATAAAACTATATACTTACTGAGATTGCAAGAGTGGTAACAGAATCTGTTTCTGCTGCCTCAACCATCTGATGAGTTTTCCTAGGAATACGTATTAAAAATAAAGGCCCTAGAGCTTAGGAAGTTACTAGGTTTTCCCAGTCACATGTCCTGGAGGGTACTCTGTGTTGGTTGACTACCCATAAGTTGTTGTTGCCCTTTTTCCTCTTTGTTGCTAACAGAGTCTACCTACAGAGCTGACTGGGAGCCCAATAGATTTAAGGTAAGTGTGCTAGGAGGTGTCTGTGACTGATTCCTTCCATAAAGGAAGAGGAAGAATAAAAGAAGAAGAGGGGTAGTAAGAAGAACAAGATAAATATATCATGGTAATTGTATAGCCCTCTGTCTGCCCTTGAGTTTGCCTATTTATTTTTTTCCCCAGACCAGATGTAAAAAGAATAGATAAAAAACTGACTTTAACCATGTACTAGTACAATAAATACAATGGTGAAGACAGACACTGGCCCTGCCTTGCTAGATCCTACAATCTAGAGACAAAAATAGGCCATTCTAATCCCAGATAACAAATGCTAGGCCAAGAGGTAGGCACGGTGCATGGGGCCATAATAACACACAGCAAAGGAACATAATCCAGGTGAAGGGTCAGAAGGGACTGTCTAGAGGAAGTGACCCTTAACGAAAGGATTGGATAGGAGTTAGCCAAGCAAAATGAGGCAGGGGATAGACTTTGAAAATAAATGCTGATTTCCAAATGCCAAAGCAACACCAGATCTCACACAGTGAGTCACTGCACTAAGGTGATATATCTATGAAAATTGCTCCAGTGAAACCTGGGATAGAAATGCAGGGCAAATAACCCCATTTATACACAAAATGTGCACACTATGGGCCAATGTTGCTTTCCAAAGGAAAATTAAGCTTCCTGACTGCGGTCTGATGCACCTGTCTCTCTACCAGTGATTGAGCTCCTGATGTTCACAGGTAGTAACAAATATCATTTTCTTTTCTGTGTCTGTGGAAGATTTTCCAAAAATTGACATCATAATATCTCCCACTCTCTATGCTGTTTTTCAGTGTAACCTTGCCCTCCTCCATTAAGAGGTCAAATCTAATTGCCCTCCTTTTGAATCTGGACTGGCCTTAGAAATGTGTTTGTAACCGACAGAATGTGGCTGTGTTACTTCCCAGGCTAGGTGAGAAGTCTGGAAGCTTCTAGAACGTTCATTGTCTGGATGCTTCATCTCGGGACACTGACTCTCAGAACCCAGCTTCCACACTGTAAAAAGCCAAGAACATGTGGAGAGGCACATGGAAGTGCTCTAGTTGATAGCCCCAGCTGAGTCCAGCCTTGGAGGATATCAACCAAGCACTGAAAATATGCGGAAAGATCACCTTCAGGTGATTCTATTTCCCAGCTTTAAAAGTGCCCTCAGCACTTGAAGTTCTCCCCACTGAGGCCCGGATATCAAAGAGATACAAGCCATCCCTTCTGGGCTCCAAATGAATTGCTGACCCACAGAATGTATGAGCACAATAAAATGGCAGTTGTTTGAAACCAGTAAGTTTGAGGTAGTCATTACATAGCAATAGATGCAATTGATACAATCAGGATGATATCCCTAGCTCCAAGCCCAGGGTATGATATGAAACAGAAGTTCAATGAGATTTTGTGGAACTGGGTTGAAATGAAAATTAAAGCACCTAGAAAGACTCTCTGTTCCCCTGAGACAGTCTCCTGTCGTTAAAGTAAGGTGTATTAAAGGATGCCTCACTATTTATCAGTTGCCTCACACTGCCTTTACTCAGAAGTCTTCAGTTATCACCTAATATAGACCCTAAAATAAATCCAAAGAAGGGGCAATTTTGCAGTATTCAAAATGTATTTTCATCAACATCAACTCAGTAATTGCCCTGGGAACTTCAATGCATCTGTTGATAGCACTGTCAAAAGCTGTCACCAAATTTTACATCCAGTTCCTCTGGCTTAGGCTGTCTAACAGCCTATTAACAACAGAGGAAATAGAAAAATCATACCAAGAAAGCTACAGGGTTTTTTTTTTGTTTTTTGGTTTTTTTTTTCTGGAGAATTTGCAGAAACCCAGAAGCATAGGAAACGAGATTTTGTTCTTCCTAGAGAAAGTACAGTAAATACAAATCTGAACTCTGGACATATAATCCTGAGTTAAAATCTGAGCTCTGCTACTTAATGACTGTGAACTTCATGTTTTCATATGTTATCTGTCACACTGTTTCTCCTTCAGTTAAAAAAAGAAAAAGTTGGCATAAGAATTAAATAAGACTGGTCGGATGCGGTGGCTCACGCCTGCAATCCCAGCACTTTGGGAGGCCGAGGTGGGCAGATCACAAGGTCAGGAGTTCAAGACCAGCCTGGCCAATATGGTGTATAGTGAAACCTCATCTCTACCAAAAATACAAAAATTAGCCGGGTGTGGTGGCGGGCACCTGTAGTCCCAGATACTCGGGAGGCTGAGGCAGGAGAATTGCTTGAAATTGGGAGGTAGAGGTTGCAGTGAGCCACGATGGCACCACTACACTCCAGCCTGGGCAACAGAGTAAGACTCCATCTCAAAAAAAAAAAAAAAATTCAATAAGACCATGGGTATGTGAAGTTATTCAAATATTTGTGACGTATCTCTTAAGTGCCTGTGCTATTCTAAGTCTAGAAAACAAAATGGTGAACAAATGAAACAAATCTCCTGCTGTAATAGAGCTCACATTCTAGCAGGAGAGACAAACAATAAATAAATATGTAAAGTAATATGTAATATATAATTAAGGGTAGTGATCATTAATATGTAAAAATTAAGCAGAGTATGAGGATGGAGAGTGATGGGGTTACTAAAGTAGATAGAGAGGTCTGGAGATGGTTTTCTGAGGACACATAAATGAAGACTTAGATGAAATGCAGAAATAAACCATACAATTTTCCTGGGGTGTTCCCAGGATAGCATTCTAGCTAGAGGAATCCCAAGACAAATGCTTAAAGTGGGAAAAAGCAAGCAAGAAGGCCTGGGTAGCAGGAGTAGAGTGAGAAAATGGGATTAAGGTAGGAAATGATATCTCCAAGGTGACCATAGGTGAAATCAGGTAGGTCCTTTTAAGCCATCTGGATTATATTCTCAGTATGGTAGGAAGCCACTGGTGGGTTTTCCATCAACCTCTACAAGAATTGCTTAGCACAGTACCTGGCATATCATAGCACATGCTCAGCAAGTGGCTGGGCTGTCACATTATTATGGACTAGGGCCAAAGCAGGACAGCAGAAACACATTCTTCACCAACAACACTGAGTCCGACCTCTACTTATGTAGCAAATGTTAAGGTCAGAGTGTACAACTTGCAGGCTACAAGCGGGGCTGACAATTCAGATCATACACACAATATGTAGAAACAAGAAAACAAAATAACCCTAAAGGAATGTCAAGCATTCTGCTTGGACTCAGACTACATGAGTTTGTTCTTCAGAAAAATCCAAGGTGGGAGGTAATAACACTTCATGCTGAAAAATAGTATTACTTGCATATGGCTGAGCCACTGAATAAACTGTGAGCTTGTTGAGGCTATGACCAGCCCTTGCTTTGGTGCTCGGCCCCAGGACCTAGAGCTGTATTGTCCCATATGGCAGTCACTAGCCTCATGTAGCCATTGAGCCTTTCAGATATGGCTTGCATGGATTGAGATGTGCTACAGGTATAAGATATACACTGAATTTCGAAGACTTAGTTCCAAAAAGAAGAATGTAAAATATCTCGTTAATAATATTTATACTGACTACATATTGAAATAATATTTGTATATATTGTATTAGGTTAAAAATACTTTAAAATTTAACTGCCCCCTTTTTTTTTACTTTTCTTAATGTGGCTAACAAAATTATATCTGTATCTTGCATTACACAATCAATTGGACTCTGCAGAGCAGGTGTGAAGTAAATGTGGGAAGGAAGAAAATGAAGGAATAGGACTATCTCTAAGATATTTGCAATCTTAATCAGAGGCGGAAAACGGGTTTTATCTTGAAAGTCAGATCTGATTGTCTGATAGTGGTTGCCCCATACTACTATATTAGAAAGGACTTGAGACCCAACTCGGGTTCAGTAAGGAGACTGCTTTATGATTATAATTTATAAGATTTGACATTGGACACCAGAGACAACCATGATAGCCTTCATACCATGTATTGCTTATTCTTATATGGGAATAATAATAATAGCAATAATTTCTTAAGCATGCATTTTTTACTGGGCATGTGCTGAACATTTATTCTTGCTGGACCTTTCCCACGGACAATTTTATTTTTCACAACAACCTTGAAAGGTAATATTTTTTTCCCAGTGAAAAATGAAGCTCAGAGACGTTTCTTAAACTAATAAAGAAAAGTCCAAGAATTAAACGCAGCATAACATCTCCCCGATGCTCACACTCTAGTCATAACCGGTTATGAACAGGCATTACCTCTTGAAAACAAAAATTGTTGGCTGGGATGCTCATTGCTAGCATGGATCTCTGTAATTGGCTTACTCCCCAGTGGTTGGTGTATGCCAACCCCTAGACTTGGGTCTGTGCTGAGCACCTTTTGCATATGATATAGTTGTATCCATAGAGAGAATCCTCAACAGTTTACCCCATCTCGGAAAGTTGATGAAATCAGTGGTTCTCAAACTTTGATATGCATCAGAATCATATTGGAAGGCTTATTAAAATGCAGATTTCTGGGCCCCACCCCTAAAAACTTGCTGATTCGGTAGGTCTTGCTTAGGGCCTGAGGAATTTGGATTTCTAATAAGTTCCCAAGTGATGCTGATATTGCTGATCTAGGAGCCACACTTTGAGAATCCAGAGTGTGAACTAGCACCCCAATCTTCTTGGCCATATATTAAATCATCTGGGGTATTTTTTTTTTTAATGAACCAATGCCCAGCCCTAGACCAGACCAGATCAACTAAATCAGAATCTCTATGGTGGGGTCTAGACATATGCATTTTTAAAATCTCTTCCAGAAAGAAATGAAGGTTGAGGACCACTGAGCAACCTGGTCCTCCTTTCTAGCTCTTCCGAAAGATAAAATTAGGAAAAAATAACCAAGCCCATTCCAGTCAGAAGCCAAGCCTTGATTGATTCGTTGTGGATAGATGCCAACTTCAGGGCTGCATTAGAACCTGGAGGTGAAGGGGCAGATGTCAGCATGGGTGCTAGAGAGTCCGGAGGCCAAGGCCTCCAGAAGGCAGAGACAGAGTCCCTAGAAATGCCATCTGGTAACTGATATGAGAATTCACAAGTCTATCCTTTAGAGAGATTTTAACAGTGACTAAAGGTTAATATGTGTTCCATCACTGTCATTTCCTTCATAGCCAGAGAATCTTCCAATGTGAAGGACACTAACATTATAATCATCATCTGGCTCAACAGGAATAAAATGTGATGGAATAGAGATGATCCGCAATTGTGAGACTCCTCAAAGATGAAACCCATTGTAACTAGCATCTAATCCTCTGAAATCTACAAAGATAAGAATTTCAAGTGTAAACATTGTGAAATATTTTTTCCATCAAAGTGAGACAAACCCTAGGAATCTAAAAATCAGATACTGACTTCTCCCTTTGCAGTGCCAACAATGAAACCAGCAGACAATCTCTAAAACCTTCTTTTTATCCCTGTCACTCAAAAGGAAAAATCAAGAACATCAAATGAAATGACTTATCTGTGAAATTTTTTGGTGTTTGGTAACCTTGCAGAAGCACAAATCAAAACTTCCCAGTATCTCCTAGTCACAAACTTCCCTAAACATTTCCACTTTAAATGTACTTACAGAATGATTTTTTTCCTCTATAAATACACTTTATCCTCTTTTCCAAAGCTTCTTTATCGCCTGATGGCTATGTGAAGATGCTGACTGGTTCTAAAATGCAAATAAATTTTCAAATATTTATTGATTTTATTTTTCAAGATGCCAATGACAAAAATGCCTTATATATATATGCTATTCTCTACATGGTCTGCATTCAGACACAGCCCTTATCCAGTTCTTGAAAAATTACCCAGTTTCCACACATTTGCTGTATCATCTCAGGAGGTTCTTGCATGCTTTATTTCTGATTGACCTAAGATTATCAAAACTGCTGAACATTATAAATTTAAAGTTTTCTGTCCTATTCCATCCTCCTTGACAGGAACCCCATTCTTGGACAAAACAGATCAACTATTTGCAACATTAAAATTACCCCATTTACCTATTCAATCTAAATTTTTGGATTTTCACATATTAGTTAGTAGTCAAATAATCAGATTTCCCCCCTCACCTATCCTGCAATACCTCACGTTTAAAAGAATAGGAGAGATAACAAAAAGTAAACTGTTAAGTTAGGGATTAGAGTCACATTCATTTTAACCATTACATTTTGTAAATGGTTTTCACTTCTCAGTGATAAATGGCTTTAAAACAATCATTAAAATCCTACAAAAACCCCAGTCATTAAAGACTCCACGATATCCACCTTCCTCTTTCTCTCGACACTGGAAAATGAATGAGCACATTCTGTGAAGTTTGCCCCAATGGGGAGTTGAAACCATCTCAAATGCTTGGTCCAATGTAACCTGTATTGACTAGACTAATTGCATGCCCAGAAAAAAGTGGAGACACTCCTTCCTTTAGCAGTCTGTTTAAGTTTCTTCTATGCCCTGGTATAGAATTTAAACAAACCTCTACTTCATAAAATTTCCACAGGAAACATCAGTTTGAAAAATCTGCTACTACAAAAATGTGCCCTTTAACTGTGTCCAAGAGTCAACTGAAAATTAAGATGACGAAAACAATATATCTATTAATATAACAGTGCATACTGCCACATGTTTATGAAAATGAAAATAGTGATAAGGAATTATAGTAATAGCCTAATGCTCACTTTTCATTGCATATACATACACTCACTGACCTCAGTAAAGGAATACTTCAAACAGTGAGACAAATAAATCTTAATTTTATCTGCCTGAATTTACTTATTTAAATGTATAATCAATCAAAATTAATGATAAATATTTGGAATGCTTAATCATTAGCATACAGAACAATGAGAACTTTGACATCCCACTTACTAAAAATTAATACACCTTTTTAAATATTCAAAATGTGTTTTACAGGAGCTCTGATAATTATATCCTGGCCAAATATGTGATTCTTCCACTTTATCTTTAGTTCAATTAAATAAATATTATTGTGCTTACATTTAGACATTATAAGCAAAGGTTGCAATTAAAAGATAACACACATCCCTGCCGTATGAAATAAAGAACCATAATTATTACCACATAAGTAGGAAATACAAATGCTATAAAAATAGAATATCTTAAAAGAAAGAACTTACTACTCAGTACCAGTCATTGGAATTAATATTATCTATTACCCCAATACTATTTTCTACAATCAGCTGATGATTCAAGTGTTGAATTTTTATATCTTTCACGTATTATCTAATAAGTCCATTTGGAATGTGTAAGCTAAATTATAACGAGAAGTTACATTTGAATAATACTTTAGTTAAAATATAAAAGTTAAAACATAATTTCATTTGCTTTTCACATCAACTTTATAAGAAAGGCAGGAAGTTACTATTGTCCTCATTTTGTCTGAAACCATAATCCAAGTTTCCTAACTTCGTGATCAAACATCTAGATGCCTCATCCAAAGATTGAGTCTTACCAAGAGTAAGCCGAGTGCTCTGCACAAAAATGGATATCTTAAAACAATCTCCATAAGAGGAAAGTGCTGTTATAATCCTTATTTTACAAAATGAGAAAACTGAAGCATCAAGACATAAGCATTGCTATTTTAGTTTCCTATTGCTGCTGGAACAAATTACCAAAAATAGTGCCTTAAAGCAACAAGAATTCATTGTCTTCCACTTTTGGAGGTCTGAAGTCCAAAATGGGTCTCAATGGGCTAAAAAGGTACTGGCTGTGCTGTTTTCTTTGGGGGGACTTCTAGGGAATGATCTCTTTTGTTTTGTTTTTTGACTTCTCCAGCTTCTAGAGGCTGCCTACATTCCTTGACTTGTGAATTAATGTCTGCCTTTTCAAAGCCAGCAACATTGAGCCATGTCCTTCTCATGCTGCTATATGCCTGGTTCTCTCTTTCTTGCTTTTCTCTTTCACTTGTAAAGGACTGCTGTGATTAAGTTGATCCCACCCAGAAATCCAGGATAATGTAACTATCTCAGGGTCAGCTGATTAGCAACCTTAATTCCATCTGAAACTTTAATTCTCCTTTTCTTTTTAACCTAATATATTAACAGGTTTTAGGGATTCATATATGGAAAGGAGGCATTATTTTGCCCACCACAGTAACACATAGCTACAAAGTAGCACAGCTAAGACTTGAACATGGCCTTGTCTGACTCCAAAGCCCACCCAGGCTCTCAAACCACCCTATTACACTGCCACCTTGCAGTAGGCCTAGTATTACATACAAAGTCTTCCCTGCTAGGGAAGCAAAAAGCACCATCTCAGAACTGTATGACCTCTCTCATTGTCTACTTGAATTGGTGAGGCTCACTGAGGCAACATAATAGATAAGAGTTAACAACTGGGATATAATCTCTTTTTCCATCTTCTGGGAATGCTTGAGAAAAATCTGACACCCAGTTGTACTTTTTGCAATATCAAGTGAGAAAATATAATCTTTGGAGATAAATGAGGGTCTTATTAAGGTTGTCATATACTGATTACATTTCCAAGGCTGTCCCTGAGCATCCTGTATTTAGTTGTCAGAATATCTGATCACTTATGCCTGCAACGACACTTAAGAATGGGAACTGAGTATACTCTCCCTCCACATGCTAGGAAATTCTCAAGGATTTTAAGATAAAGGAGCATAGACACTGCATTTCCTTGGGCTGATGTGACCCAATCTAGGATCAGTTCTTATCCCTTGGAACTAAAACAAATACCAGACTATGAGGGGACACCAGTGACTAAGGCCTCTCTGATGCTCCTGGTTGTGAATTCCAGTATTCCCATTTCACATTCTTTTTTTTTTTTTTTTTTTTTTTTTTTTTGTGAGACAGAGTCTCACTATATCACCCGGGCTGGAGTGAGTGGCGCGATTTCTGCTCACTATAACCTCTACCTCCTGGATTCAAGCAATTCTCCTGCTTCAGCCTCCCAAGTACCCAAGTAGCTGGGATTACAGGCATCCACCAGCATGCCCAGCTAATTTTTGTATTTTTAGACGAGACAGGGTTTCGTCATGTGGGTCAGGCTAGTCTCGAACTCCTGACCTCAGGTGATCCACTCACCTCGGCCTCCCAAAGGGCTGGGATTACAGGCATGAGCCACCACACTCTGCCTGCATCTTTTCTTAAATCTAAGTAAACTTACTGGGTGAAACTTGTGCCTTGTGAATTGAATTGACAAAACAAACTAGAAACCAAGACCTGTTGTCTTGTTCATCCAATGACAGAATGTCTTTCCACAGTCCACAGAAGAGCCATTCTTAGGGCTCCAGTTTCAATACTGCTAAATGTGATAAGCAAACATCTGTATTAAACTCAGCAACAAAATATCTTTTTTCTTTCACTTCAATAGTTACAACATCCTTTGTAGATCAATAATAAAACCAAAGGACTTAGACCTTAACTAAGGCAAACTTATAAAAACTAAAACATTTCTGTATCCCAAGTAATATTTAATTCTTATAGTGCCAGAGCACACCAAGTAAAGAAAAAAAAAAGAAGAAACAATAGACAGCTAAAATATTTCAAGGTAACTGGCACCCACTAATATTAAGAAAGGTGATACAAGTAAACTACTCTTGCCCAACAAACTGAGTAGATATTCTCCCTATAATATATGATAATAATTATACATGCACATGGCTTTTCTAAAGGTAACCTTGAGAGTAGGTTGCCATGTCTTTTTGATTTTTATATTTAGTACAGTGCAGAAAGATAGCATACAATGTGTCTTAAATGAACAAAGACTTGTAAATGTAGGAGTCTTAATAGTTTCTAGAGCTACTAGGCAATTATAAAATAAATAAACCTAGGAATAAACAATTTGAACAATAATGTTCCAAACTTTAGAAGCAATTTGACAATATCAAGGCAAATTAAAGATGCACATAACAGAAGGAGACTTATGCCAGTACATTAATTCCGACATTCTTTGTAATTGTAAAAACTAGTCATCAGGAAAAAGGATAAGTAAATTGTGAACTATTCATACAATGGATTATTGTATCGTAATTAAAATGAAGAGCTACATATGTGAGCAGGGATAAATCTCAATGATGCTGAATGACAAATGCAAGTGGCAGTTGAATTTATACTTTATGATATAATTTTTTAAAGTTAAAAGCATTTCAAACAATACTATACAAATTGGTTATAAATATAGGGACATGCAGTAGTAGCATAAAACATGCATGAAAATGATAAGTATCAAATGCAAAGAAAGGAATAAGGTATATATGACAACATGTTAAGATTTGATAGGATTCAATGATGGGTCCAAGATTGTTTGTCACTTTATACTTTAAATTTTTCTATGTTTGTAAATTTGTGAATATTATTAACAGGAAAATGCTTATAGTGTCACAAAGATTTATACTGGAAAGAATTCTGAAAATATTCAAAATGAAGTGTCTTAGGTTACACAGTCAGACACCTCAGAGCAGGTAAATGGAAATTGTGATGCTAAAACCAAGTTTCTCTAATTTGCACATCTGTTTTTTATCCTCTGTGCCTCACTGTATATTTTGCATTGCTTTTATTTTTGGTTCTTTTTAGTTAAATAAATTTTTTATTTAATTAGAAACATTTCAGTGCAACAATTCCTTCACTTCTAGATAACAGCCTTGTGGCCTTAAGTGTTGTAAATTTCAAGACTGCGAGAACGAGTAAAGAAAGGTGAGAGAAAAAACCATAGGGCCATCTGAAAGTCTTTACATGTCGAAGCTGGAAGGAAATCATTTCACTGATATTGCCAACACATAAACCTGCTATGGGAGCCAAACACATTTGCAGAGTTGCGGATAAAGAGCTGGGGTGCAGTTATTCTTAATGGAGATGATAGCCATCTGTCTCACCCCTCAAATGTCAGCCTAAATTCCAACCAGAATTATGAGAACTGTCCCAGCCCCAGGCACAGTGACTGAGGAGAAAAAGCTGGTTCACCTGCTTCCCCAAGATGATACTGACTGTAGGAAAAGAACAGAAGCAAAAAATGCATTCATTTACCCTTAGATTTCTTCAGTGATTTTTACCTTTCCCCTTCATGTTCTTCCCCAAAGGGATGATGCAATTCGTTTTTTAGATTCCAGATCCCAAATCAGTTCTAAAAGTAAGGGGAAGGAAACTAACATGTATTGAGCTCTCCTTTCAGATATTTAAGAGGTGTTTCCTTATTTCAGTTTCACAAACACCATTTGAAACAGGTATTATCAATTACCTGCCTATTTTACAGAAAAGAAATTGAGGTTCTAAAAGTCAGATAAGATATCCAAGTTTATACATCTACTAAAGTGCATGATATCTACCTAATCCATGTTTGTTTATTTTTGTTAACTACATGCTGCTCTAAAAGTCTATAATCTTTGTCAATTCATGTCCTCTTTCAGGTCCTCAGCCTTTTAACCTGAAAATTGGGTAGATTAGAATAGCCTATCTTGAACATTCTATGATTCTCTGAATAAAGCGACCCTGTAAGGGCAGACACAGAATGTCTACTCACATAGACAACTTGGACAGAAGAGGTCAGAAGAGAGCCTGTGACAAATCATAGAGTGACAATAATAGACAAATAATAGAGTCAGCAACCTTGCCCAGAGACACTGCATGAAATTTAAAACTAAATAGGCAAAAATGTGAAAGGGAGGTATTAATTGCTTAATAGACCAGTCAATGTACTCTTTGAGAATGCCCATGTCATCATGGATGAACTTACCATTTTAAGTGTTACTTTGATTTTATGCCTCCTGAGTTCAGAAACCTCAAATCAAATCTCATCTTCTTAGCAATTACCTTAGCACCATCTTCCACCATTTTCTAGCCAGCTATTCTAATAACCAAAAGGAAAACTAGTTAATCTATCTGACTTCAAACTTTCAGACATTTTGTCTCTCTTCTGTTCATGTTCTCCTGTCTTCTTTCCATAAAGTCATGTCACTTTTCTCTGTCAAAGACCAGCTTCTGGCTCACTTCTGTCAAGTCTTCCCTTGACTAACCCCAATAGGATCCAGTGACTTAATGATTTCAAATTTTTTGTGTCTCTTTAGTGCAAATGGACAAAAAAATGACTTTTAAATTGTATTTCTATCATGTGCTAAATATTCTGCCAAAGCCGTAATAAGTGCAATCAAGTGAGTCACACTTAATCCTGTCAAGCTGAATATTATTATTTCTGTTTCACCAATGACAAAAATGAAAGTCAGTAATATTAAAGTGACTTGCCCAAAGTCACACGTTTGTAAAACTAGAATTGAAAACCAAATCAACGTGGATCTAAATTCCAAAAAATTACTTTCCGTACTCAGAGAACAGATTGAGGGTGTGCAGAAATGCAGCTTTTTGTTTATTTTTCCCTTTCTCCTACATGGTATCAAACAACCCACTACTTATTCATTTCCCTCTATTTATAAAATTTTAGACCTCCCCAGTGCCAGCAAGGCTTGCATTCCTGGATGTCCCAGTGATATAAAAATGAAACTTATTTTCCTCCAGTAAATAACATTAATGTTGACCACGAATATTGGACATAAGACCAAACATATTAGCCTTTCCTTGAAACCAACTACACTATGTCAAGACACAAAACTGTGCAGCTCTGTTACCACAGCTCAATAAAGGCTTAACAAGCCTTGGAGAGGGTCCAGAGATGAGCAATTAACATTTCCTAAGAGATGGAAAGACATGTCTTAGAAGAACAAACTAAAATCAATCAAGACCTATAAGTTTACCAATATAAAAACTTAGAACTAATAGATTCTGAGTCTGGGTAAAAACAGGTAGATACAGAGAATATGAACACAAATATACTCACTGTCACTGACATTTGCTATTTTTTGGACATCCAGCATCCATTTCCTCTTCTAACAGGCATCAAGGTCCCTTATGGGGAACTGCATATCCTTCACTACTGTATATACTGTGGTGGAATCCAGAAACTCCCTCCTACCACAGGATCTCAGTGAATGGGGCCCTTCTTTTAACATGTCCAGTAAAATAATGGAGAAGTCACATGACCTAAGCTCAGTCATCATGCGACCTAAGCTCAATCAATCAGACTTTTCCTTTCATTCAATTTTGACTCTTGAGAGACAGAGAAATAAGAAGCGAGCGGATATGGTGGTTAGATTTTTCCAGCCAACCATTCCTGCTACGAAATCCTTCCTTCCTTTCTGCATCCTGGCCATTAGGAACCTCCTTGGTTTCAGCCTCTTTCTACACAAGTTTCATCATCCTACCAATAAATTCTATGAGCTCCTAATAGCCCTGCAATAAGCCCCTTTTTGTTTAAACTAATTTTCAGATGTCTCTTTCGTAACAAACAAGAAATACTCATCAAAAGGCAGATAAGGTGCTAAAAGTCAATCTGTTTTACTAGAACTTAGTAAACAAGGTGCAGGTTAAAAGCTAGAGGAGAGAGAATTCGTGCATGACAGACACTGCACTAAGAGCTTTACACCCATTATCATATTTAAGAGACAACAACCCTGTGAACTGGGAAGCAGGATCTCAATTTTGAAAACTAAAACTGAGGCTTAGGAAGGTTAACTAGCTTGCACATGGTAAGTAGTAAAAACAACAATAGGGCCAGGCGCAGTAGTTCACTCCTGTAATCCCAGCACTTTGGGAGGCCGAGGCAGGTGGATCACCTGAGGTCAGAAGTTCAAGACCAGCCTGGTCAACGTGTTGGAACCGAGTCTCTATTAAATATACAAAAATTAGCCCAGCATGGTGGTGGGCGCCTGTAATTGCAGCTACTCGGGAGTCTGAGGCAGGAGAATTGCTTGAACCTGGGAGGCGGAGGTTGCAGTGAGCTGAGATTACGCCATTGCGCTCCAACCTGGGCAGCAAGAGCAAAACTTTGTCTCAAAAACCGAACAAACGAACGAAAGGAAAGGAAGGAAAGATAGATACTGGAATTAAATACAAGTATGCTCCTAGTCAAATTATAAAGAATTCAAAATAGAAACAAATGTGATTTGGGCTGTTTATTTATGATATTAATAGCAGACATCAAGAGAGAAAATATTCTTTTACAATATGTTTGAATTATCCTGTCAGCCCTAAGGATGGATGGATAGGTTAATGGACGGATGAATGGATGGATGGATGGGAAGATGGACAGGTGAAGAGATGGGTGGACAGACACACTAAAAGATGACAGACAACTGGTTGAGCTCAAGGAATGGCAATTCTTACATGATTAGCTGTTAAAACATCAGTAATAATTGGTGCTAACAACAAAATACTGTATCTGAAGTTGCCATTTGAAAATGTGACACATATTTATGTTGCATATCAATTTTTTCAATATTATATTTACAAGAATGAGGAAATTCACAAGGAGCTTCACTACTAGATGGTTTCAAACTTTCTATTTCAATAACTAGAACCTAAGGCAAAAATCTACATTTTCTAGAAAACACATGATTTCACTTCAATCAAAACTCACTCATTAATAAAACAGAGGACATTCACTTTATTACAGTAAAACATATCATAAATTAAATGATTTTGTAGGAAAACTAGTATTCTTTTAGACTATAGTATGTGCTGTTCTTCAGAGACATTGACCTACATCTTGAAAAATGAGTTTGTTTCCAACTGACACCTTTGAAACACAATTTAGCATGCCTGGCTGGGCGCGATGGCTCATGCCTGTAATCCCAGCACTTTGGGAGGCCAAGGCAGGTGGATCACTTGGGGTCAGAAGTTTGAGACCAGCCTGGCCAACATTGCGAAACCCCATCTCTACTAAAAACACAAAAATTAGCTGGTCATGATAGGCATATGCCTGTAATCTCAGCTACTTGGGAGGTTGAGGCAGGAGAATCACTTGAACCCAGGAAGTGGAGGTTGCAGTGAGCTGAGATGGTGCCACTGCACTCCAGCCTGGGTGAAAAAGCAAGACTCCATTTAAAAAAAAAAAAAAGCAAAAAACAAACAAACAATTTGCATGCCAGTGAAATAAGAAAAAAGAAGAGGACATAGAATGGGGTAAGGGGGAATGTGGGATATTGATTATAACCAATCACTTCATTTTACAAAAGAGAAAACTGAAGGTCAACAAAATTAAGTGACTTCTCCAAGCTCACACACCAGCTGCTAGCCAACTTGGGGTTCCCACTCATCTGTTCCTGGTTTAGGAACAGTGCTACTGTCTCTGTATCACATTGCCCTTCACTACACTTAGAAAATATACTATGGGCCAACATGTAAGAAAACAGGCAAAATTATTCTTTCCACCTATGAGCCCCCAAAATGATCATAGTAACAGAAATGCAGAGTTTTTTCTTTTGTTTCAGACTAGTGAAGCTATTTCCCTTTACCCTCCCTCAATCTCACTTGTTGTTCAGAGATGTGACTCATTTTCTAATCCTGTTCAACTCAACACCACAAACCTGATTCCAATCACATTATTAAAATTAAATAATAGCTGTTGGGTCGGCATGGTTCCCACTAGCTGTATTCATTATCCTTTGACAGGTAACGTGGGGGATCAGAATGCTGCCATCCAACTGGGAAACATCCTTGAAATACGAGTGAAAATCTCAACCTGCTTTTTATAGGCCACAGCTCTGCTGATGGAATGCTATCAAACAGATCGATGCCTGTGTTTCCTTATTTAATGATAATCTCACCAGGGGAGAGGGAGTGGATATTGTTTTAATCTTTGTAAAACTTTTCTGCAAACACTGGAGCTCTCTTGAGCATTCACAGGGATAGAGCAAGCCCTTCTCCTGAATAATATACTCATTCGCAAGCTTTATTTGTTCAGCTGACCCTATGAATAGATGTTCTGAAACCTGTAAAAATAATTTTAAAAGAAAATCTATATTCAAATGTTTCTAATATCACTTCAGCAACAATCATTTATTATGCACCCTCCTATGTGACTTACACTAAGCTAGCCCTTGAAAAAGGTTTAAGTCAGAATCAGTTTGAGAGAATCCATAATTTATTGGGAGAGACAGATCGTGTTCATAAAAAATGTGTAAGATTATACTACACTGAGGTAATACAATTCTCCAATAGCACTTTTTTTTTTTTTTTGTAAATCTTGAACGTACTTTTCTATTCGGAAATTTTGTATAAAGTCAATCCCAGCTCTGCTTTGTGGTGCTGGGACTAGAACTGAAAACACCACATCTTTATTTTGCCAGCTGTTCCCTCTCAGGCTCTGCCCATATGGGTGCAAGAGGAGAACCGCAAGGCTTCAGAATGAAGACAGGACTTTATCCTTCTTGTTTGTTCCCTTTTAGCTTCTTCTTGTAAGTATCATCCTAGCAATGATTCTTCAGTCCAACAGCAACAATTATCTTTCTAGTAGCAGTACTTGGTTCCCATTTGCCATTACCCCAACATTTGAAGAACAATGTTTATGGCAACCCCAGATAACCATATCAGCTGGCCAGCCTCTCCTTACCCTCCTCTGGTGGCCCCCATCCTATTACACCATTTTTCTATGCTCAGAGACTCTGGCACCTGGGAAGCCTCTTTTCCAAGCTTCTAAATATTAATAATTCCAACCTCTTTCTTCTGTTCCTCTAACCCTAGGTAACTGCTTCCTAAAAAGGCTATTTCTGTGATACCTGAAAAGTCTAATAACTTAATGCTCTTTTTTATATTTTTAGTTCTTTAATATGTAGTTATATTAAATTCTGTCTTTTAAAATAATTTGTGTGGTTACTGTCTCCTGACTGAACCCTAACTGATGACAAAGTTCAATGGAGCCCATTTTCTTTTCTTTTTTTCTTTTTTGAGACAGAGTCTCACTGTCACCCAGGCTGGAGTGCAGTGGCGTGATCTCAGTTCACTGCAACCTCCGCCTCCCAGGCTCAAGTGATTGATTCTCCTGCCTCAGCCTCCCTGAGAAGCTGAGATTACAGACATCTGACACCACGTCTGGCTAATTTTTGTATTTTTAGTAGAGACGGGGGTTTCACCATGTTGGCCACACTGGTCTCGAACTCATGACCTCAAGTGATCTGCCTGCCTTGGCCTCCCAAAGTGCTGGGATTACAGGCATTAGCCACCGTGCCCAGCTGGAGTCTGCTAGAATTTGAATCTCAGCTCCACCATCTGGTAGCTGTGATAAAGTTAAAAGGAAAGCTAGCTAACTTCTCTATATCTCTGTATTCTTATCTATTACACTGGGATAATAACAGTATGTACTTCATTAGATAGTTGTGAGAATTAAATAAGTCAATATATGGAAAGTCTTAGAATAATGCCAAATCTATAGAAGCACTATTAAAAATTTGGCTACTGTTCTCACAGAGTGAACCACATATACTCAGAAACCAGCATGTCTTCTTTAGTATACTAATAGAAAAAATAATAATCATGACAATTAAGATGTTGCATTTTTTATTAATTAAATGAACATTTAAGGTTTCTGCAATTTTTCTGCAGTCCATTTAAGAAAGTGGAAAAATTTAGCCTGCCATAATAGAGAGAAAAGAAAGAAATGTTAACAAAATTAAGTGTGGACATTTCCCATCTCTAATATCGTAAACATTCAAACTTCTTACTCAATGTATAGTTCAGAGACAGCAAACAAGAGGCATAATTTCCCAGCTGTTTCCTTAAATCAGTACATATTGCTAATGTGAAATAGTAATGCAAGAAAAAGAGGAGCTTCACACTTGAAATGGGATTCCAACCTCATCTCTGCTATGCCCCACCTCTGACACTGTGACAAATTACTAACTCTGTAAAGCCATATAGCCCTTATGAAGTAGGCATTCAATAAATAGCAGCTTCTTTTTTTTTCTCTTTTCAATAAATATCCCCTGAGCAAATTCACTTGCCTAGTATCACTTTGTACTATAGGTTGGTGCAAAAGTAATAGAGGTTTTCATCATTAGTAGTGGCAAAAAACTTTTGCAATTACTTTTGCATCAACCTAAACCTAAATATTTCTTCTGCTTTTACCCCATAAATACAATATAAATGTATTACTCATCTTCACATGTCAGTCAAATGAAAGCCAGCAAAATCTCAAAAATGACTAATAAATTAGGTTTCAAAGGTCTAAAAATTGTTCCAGCTCCTGCTATGTTACCTTGCAGAAAGAGAGAAAGAGAGAGAGAGAGAGAGAGAGAGAGAGAGAGAGATCCATTTCACCAAAGAAATGTGAACTTTAACACGGAAGTATACACACTTCGAGCATCCTCATTTTTAGAAAAAAAATTATTTGACATGGTGGTTACTTTACCTAGTATATCAATGGTGAGATGGGGAAAAAAGAAATAGGATTCAGGATTCACCTAGAAAAATGTAGTTTTCTAGGCAGAGAACATTTTTTCGAAACAAGATATTAAGGAAATCCATGAAGAAAGATTTCTTTAAAAGAGTTGGATGTTCAGACAAAAAGTTTGCTGGGCTGCTTCTAGATGACCTGACCAAGCCAGAGAGCCCCTAAACCTTGCCCCAGTAAAGGATCAGGGAAACTCACGAGAAATAAGGAGAAGGCAATGCAGAATACACAGCTAAGGAGCTTCTATGATAAAATTTAGAGAAAGCATGAGGCCAATGTGTTTGCTGCTCAGCTAAAGGAAGAACAAAAATCTCCCTTCAAATCGAACCCTAAATGGCTTCCAGTTGTAAATAAATAGAAATAGATGATTTATTTCTACATTATTTGCCAACTCATTTCTCTTTCACAGAAAGAAAAATTGTCTACTCTTGATCTTAAAGCGTTTTCTGATTGTTCAGAATTCATGTCAGAGGCCAAAAGAGAATCTCTGCATAAATTATCTGATAAAAATCATGAGCAGCAGCATGCCAAACAGAATCAGGCACGAATTAGAAATTCCACATCAGAACACATTTCAGTCATGTAAAAATTTGTTTTCCAATTAACACCCGCTGATTTGCACAACCAAAAGAAGCATCGACTATAATCTCAGCTTTGAAAGCAACCACAGATTTTGTTTTTCTTCTAGATGATAAGATATAAATAAAAGATTATGTAATACAGGTTAATTTAATTATATAAGAACAGCAAAATGGCATTGCCTAATGTATATTTATACTGGGCTGTCTCCTAAATAATTTGTCTGCAAGCTATGGCAAGGGGGCAAAATCCAGACCCCCTCAACCCTACCACCAACTAAATTCAGTCCTCTAGCCAGCTCTTTGTGTAAGTAAAGTTTTATTGAATTACAGCTACACCCATTTGTTTACATATATTCTGTGGCTACCTTCCTGCTGCAAGCCACACTTGAGTAGTTGCTACCCAGACAGTATGACCTATAAAGCCTAAAATATTTCCTTTCTGGACCTTTACAAAAAAACAAAAACAAAAAAGTGTGTTGATTCCTGTCCTAAACTGTTGCACAAATACTTCCCTATATTTTGGTTGCAAAGATAAGTAAGGTAAGACCACTCCTAACTCAAACTACGTGCAAAATGTAGCTCCAGGAAGCAAATAAAAGACTATTCACTGAGTATTCTCTTTATGTGAAGTTTCAGTATTGTCATGTAGTGTCTAGAAATTTGGGTGGAGTATATTTTTCTTGCTCTTTGATTTTGTTCTTAGCCAAGTGACTTGATTTAGCCAATAGATGTTAATAGAGTTGACATAAGCAAAGACTTAAAATGTGTTTTTATATATTTTGGAGCTTGTCTTGCACTTTCCTTTGCCATACTAAAACCATGCCTGTGCTCACCTGCTATCGCAAGTTGGATGAGAATACACTAGCCAACTCACATCATGAAACAGAGCCACCTCTGCCAACCTGCAAATCCTTGAGAATAAATGAGTTTTTATAAATCATTGAGTTTTGAGGTGGTTTATTACATATGATTATTATGGCAATAACTAGTACATAATCAAACCACCCTCTCACTGTATTTCAAAACCTTCCAAATATATTATTTCCTCTACATGCTAGACCACTTGCCTAAAATATTCTCTCTTCACTACTTTCTATTCAAAATATTCTATGTTTTCAAAATCTAGCTGCAGCCCAACTTTTCCATGGAGAAGCTGTCAGCTGTTTATCTGATAATGAGCAAAACTATTACTGAACTCCTATATTGTTTGAAGGTTAGAACTCATGGACAGTAAGTTAATTGTTCTATAAAGCAGTGGTTGCCAGTTTGGAAGAACCTAGGTCATTCGAAAAAGTTCTTTAAGTGCCAGTAATACTATGCCCGCTTCCTATCCCCTGTTCAGTCAGAATACAGATTCTCAGCATTCACAAACCTCAGCCATGCATAACATCAAAGTCATTCTTTCCCATCTCTGAGAACCACAGGGATTACCTTCCAGTTTTTGTCTAATCATAAAAACCTCCATTTTCATTGACTCAAAAATATCCTTTAAGTTGAATCTTTTTAAAAATTGTATTTAACTGAATGCACCTAACAGAAAAACTTTTTAAGACAAGTTCTCACTCTGTCCCCAAAGCTGGAGTGCAGTGGCGTGGTCTCGGCTCACTGCAACCTTGATCTCCTGGGTTCAGGCCATCCTCTCATCTCAGCCTCCTGAGTAGCTGGGGCTACAGGCAGAAGCCATGCCTAGCTAATTTTTAAAATTTTTGTAGAGATGGGGTTTCACTATATTGCCCAGGCTGGTCTCAAACTCCTAGGCTCAAGCAATCCTCCAGCATCAGTCTCCCAAAGTGCCGAGATTACAGGTATGAGCCACCACCTCCACCCAAAGAATTTTATAATTGAAAAAGAAATAAATTTTTCACTATGACTATTGTAAAACTATTAAATAAACCCCTAGCAAAGTGTCCTTAAAATAATCCAGCACAGTACCTGCACTTTTTGGGGAAGGGAAGAGTGCTCTGGGTGATTCTACAGTTAATTTCATCTGTTCAATTAGATTACAAATTCTTTGAAGATGAGGATCAGTCTCATTAAGTATTTAGTGATTAGTAGCCTCAGGTGAGGCCAAGAAAATACAGAAACACTGTGGAAAAAGCAAGAAATCCCTGTTGAAAAATAGGGCCATAAAAATCTAGTAGCACTTCCTTTACTAGATCACCAATTTTAGGTAATTCATATTAGTGTCTAAGAAAGAAATAACTTTGCAAAGCAAAGAAAACAATTAACAGAGTGAAGAGACAACCCACAGGTTTGAAGAAAAATATGTACAAATTGTACATCAGATATGAGAGTAATATTCAAAGTATATAAGAAACTCAAACTACTCCATAAAAACAAATAACCTAATTTTAAAAATGAGCAAAGCACCTGAATAGAAATGTTTCAAAAAAGACATACAAATGGCCAAGAGATACATTTTAAAAAGTTCAACATCATGAATCACCAGAGAAATACAAATTAAAATCACAATGAGACATTACCTCACACCTGTTAGAATGATTATAAAAAAGATGAAAGGTAACATGTATTGGTGAGGATGTGAAGAAAAGGGAATGCATGCACACTGTTGGTAGGAATGTAAATTAGTACAGCCCTTATAAAAAGACAGTATGGAGGTCCCTCCAAAAATGAAGAATAGAATTACCATGCAACTCAGCAATCTCACTACTGAGTATAGGAAATGAAATCATTAGATCAAAGACATGTCTACACTTGCATGTGCATTTCAGTACTATTCACAGTTCATTATCTCCAAACTATGGAAACAACCAATGTGTCCATCAACAGATGACTAGATAAAGAAAATGTGGTACATATACACAATAGAATACTATTCAGCCTTAAACAAGCAAGAAATTTTGTCATTTGTGACAACATGGATGAAGCTAGAAGACATTATGCTAAGTGAAATAAGCCAGGCACCTTAAGGCAAATACTGCATGATCTCACATCTATGTAGAATCTAAAAAAGTCAAACTCATAGACGTAGAGAGTAGAATGGTGGTTACCAGGGGCTGAAAGATGGCAGGGGGTAGACAGAAAAAGGGGAGATGTTGGTCAAACTGTACAAAGTTCCAGTTAGACAAAAAAATCAGTTCTGGTCATCTATTACATAGCATGGTGACTATAGTTAATAATAATGTGTGGCCGGGCATGGCGGCTCATGCCTGTAATCCCAGCACTTTGGGAGGCCAAGGTGGGCGGATCACGAGGTCAGGAGATCGAGACCATCCTGGTGAACACGGTGAAACCCTGTCTCTACCAAAAATACAAAAAATTTGCCGGGTGTGGTGGCAGGCACCTGTAGTCCCAGCTACTCTGGAGGCTGAGGCAGGAGAATGGCATGAACCCGGGAGGCAGAGCTTGCAGTGAGCTGAGATCGCGCCACTGCACTTCAGCCTCGGCGATGAGCGAGACTCTGTCTCAACAACAACAACAACAACAAATAATAATAATAATGTGTATTTCTAAATTGTTCAAAATAGTAGATTTTAAATGTTTTCACCACAAAGAAGGGATACGTATGGGAGATGATAGATATGTTAATTAGCCTGATTTGATCATTCCATAATGTATACATGTATTGAGACATCATTATAATCCATAAATATATACAATTATTATTTGTAAATTAAAAATAAAAATTAACTCAGCTTGACCAAATAACATGTTATCACTCCTTAAATCAGAAGTGCATTAACATCCCTTAACATCAGTTTGGGCTGCAATAACAAAATACAAAATACCATAGACTGAATGGCTTAAATAACAGACATTAAGTTTCATCAAGAACCCATATTATCAGAAATTCACATTTGTGTCACCACTTAAACGTTAATTGATGACAACACAGAGAAGAGAGGACCCATGCTCGCTCTACATCTATTGGATGTGACGCAAATGTAGGCAAAGTGCATAAGGACAGCTGGCTCACCTCCTTCTCTCTTGTTAAGATTCCTTCAGTTTTTCCCTCAATTTTGTGAGATAATTTCAATGGAATCAAATTTTAAGGCCTAAAAATGCTATAGTGACTATTCAATAGCAATCACTAATTGGTTCAAGCCTGCCAGTATGGCCTTAACAGGAAACTGTCACACTATAAACCTCAGATGGGCCAGATTGGGTTCACAGGCAGCTTTCTGTACTCCCCCCATGACTTAGAAATATAACTGCCATCACATTTCAAGAATCTCATGTGAGGAAGACAAGAGGAATCTGGAGATAAATATCTCCTCAATCATTACAATCTCACTACCTTGGGAACAATTTCAGCTCTCTTCATTGGAGAGACAAATTTTACTTCACTAAGGTAGAATTCAAAACAAAGTGAGGGTCTTGGTATTCTGAGCAGGATGGCTCAGAAAGTTGATGGAGACAGAAACATTCATGACATCTCCACTTAGGAAGCACTTTCTATATTCCAAGTATTGCACTGTTTCATATGCATTCGCTTATTTAATCCTCACAGCAACCCATGAAGAAGACGAAGAAATCCAGAGTCTACTCTCTAAATACTTAGGCCCAGAGTCTGCAGGAAGGAAATAGTAGGGCATTCTAATAGGGGAAAAGGAGGACTTTAGCAGCAAAGTCCCTGAACCTGCAGTAAACATGGCAGACAAGGTAAAGTTTGCCATGAAGGAAAACACAGACATCTAGGTTAGATAAGCAAGAAGGATTGGTTAACTAAAGATCCTAAATGTCCACATTGTAAGGCAAAATTAGACTGCACAAAGCCCCAACTTTTTCATTGACTGTGACAGCACTCATCCCAGATAGGAGGTATTTTAAAATTAGGCTCCAAAATTTAAATGTGCTCAAAGAAAAAACATCACTGTTTTGATAAAAAGTGAGAGTCCCATTGTCATGATGATCTGAAGCTTCTTCTATACTGTAGCATCGGAGCTGCCAGTTATCATTTAATCATTCTGTTTGTAGAGTCATGAAACAGAAAGACTGATACCTATCTAGCAACCCATTTTTTACCTTAAAGATGAGAAATTCACAGCACTGTCACACATTATTCCAGTGGATTACTATTAAATTCTAAATTGGACCAATTAAGGATACTTTCCACCTGATTACAATTCATGATGAATTTGAATAAAAACAGGAAATATTTACAGTGATTAAGTATGCTTTGCCAAAAATCTCTTCTCATATTACTTAGTATGAGGATATAACGTATGTGCATTCACAATATAATCAAGCTCTAACACTGACTCTTGAGTTAGAAAAAGAGAGAGAGAGAGCAAACGTGAAATTGAAGAATGGTTAGAATTGAAAATTCAGCCGTGCAGAAAGGCCCAGAAATCAAACAAACAAGAAGATCCCATCTATTGGTGTTAATGTTGTTACTGGCTCACAAACCCACTCAGAATGCAGAATTGATGGGAAACAGCTAAGAAAATAGGATATTTCTTTTGGAAATGAAAGAAGGCCGGAGTTACACTGCTACTAATTTTAGACAGCAATTCAGTAAATTTAAGTCTCATGCAAGATATTATATTTTAGCCTGGAGTAGAATTATTTCTACTGAAGCCAGTTTTCAACATTGTTTTAGGGCGAGTTTGTCCTGGCCTGTCCTATTTGTATAGGAGATGAGCAACATGTGATTTGTGACTACTCATAATTAAGGTACAGAAATTTGGAGTGATTTACTTATTGAATGTCAATAAGAATGAACTCAAGGTTATCCCAATGATAAAGTTCCTCTCATTCGCTCATATTTCAGTTCTGGAGAGGGAATGACAGAAGTGGAGTTAGATTATACGAATTAATTACACAAAACCTGCTGCCTTTGTTATCTCTTCTGCAGCCATATAATAGCTAATCTGAGCATCCCCAGGGAATTAATGCATCCTGTGAATTATGACACAAAAATGGCTAAGAACAGTGGGTCTAAAGCAGTCTCAAACCAGAATGAATGATCACTGCTTCTTCATCCTTCCCTCCTTCAAAATGTCCCATACTCCCACATGTCCTTCCATAACTGTAGCTGTTTTTCTTTTTCCTCCATCCTCATTGTCTGTCCCTCACTTCTACTGTTTTAAGATAGAGGGTATATTTAACCAACTACCGTATCATCTGAGATGAAAAATAGTGGTCTAGACCATCTGATTACTTCAATTTTATATATCAAGGTCAATAGCTCCTTTTTAGTTATTTACTATGTACCCCACTCACCACTAAAAGTGGTATTTGGTGCTATGGAGAATGGAGAAAAAACTTTAAATGTTAGAAGACATAGTTTTTTGTAAGCTACCACATATATTTGTGGGAAATATAGAATTTAGTAAGCAGGGAGAGTTTGGTAAGGTTGCCATATATCCCAGTTTGCCTGGGACAGAATCAGTTACCTGTGTATTAGTCATCTAATAGCAGTATCTCTTATTTTCAGGAGTGACTCAGTTTGGATGAAAAATATATGACCACTCTATACAGTGGTGAGGGTTATGTCTCTTGGATTAAAATCTTGGCTCCAGTTCCTTTTGGCCAGATAACCCTGGACATGTTCCTTAGCCTCTCAAAGCTTCAGTTTCCTTGTCTGTAAAGCAGGGAGAACAATAGTATTTAGTTGCTACTGGAATTGTTTGTAAGGATTAAATAAATTAATGCATATAAAGCATTTAGAAAAGTACCTGGCATATAGAGCAACTGCCATAATTATTATTACCATTTAAGACAAAGATTAAAGATTATATATCATGTAATCTAAGAAATCTCCTGAAATCTGTCCTCAACCCAAACAAAGACCTCCACACTGGGTCAAGTCTTTCATTGCATTCCTATAGCAACACACAGACAGTCTCTCACACACACAAACACACACACACATATATACACACACGCGCACACACACCTCTACATATCAAGCAATAATCAAGTCAATTCATACTTATGAAATGCCACCCACCATATGTCAGGCATAATGCCAAGCGCTGTCCCCATCTGTTCATGTGCTTGCCTCTTCTTGAAGACAGAGATCGTGTCCTGTCATTTCATTTAGTACCTAGTTTGCTCTCAAATATCTGTTGAACTAAACTGAAGGCAAGAAAGAAGGCTATCACTGCCTTTCCCTGGAGTAGTGAGGGAAGTCTTCATGAAAAAGGTGAGTATTAAAGTGTAAGAGTGTTTTGATAGGAAAGAAAAAGTATCATTCTCCATGTGGCAAAGTACATAAGCTGTTAAATTAGAAAAAAGAATGTGAAAGTGCTTTGTAAATCTGAAAGCCCTGTGCATTCCGAATCATAAGCTAAGCAGAGAACTAGGAGTTAGGTTGATATTGCCAGAAAATCTGCCAAAGAGTCTACAATTTGCCTCTTCCCTCACTGGTCTCTACAGTCAAGCTTGAAATCTACCCCCTTTGCCTCCTACTGTCACGTATCTCTTTTAAATGAGGATGCCTGGAGCAGTGTGTGTCTCATATCAAAGACCTGTTCTGTACATATTTTTCTGAGAAGCTGTAGGTAAATCAAATTTTTGCAAGTCCAATCAAAATTGAAATGCATAGGGAGAGCTAGTTATTTAGGGATATCCCACAGTGAGATCTATTGTAAAGTGAATTCAGTATATTAATAGAGCAACTCAAACTTTTATTCCTTCTGTTTCTAAACCTAGGTTTTCAGAGATAAAGTTCTGTAAATCAAAGCAAAGTAGCATCACACACACACACACACACACACACACACACACACACACACCCCCTGCCAAAGAGTCAAATCTTATAAGCTTCATGAAAGGTCTACATTTAAAAAATACCCATTTTCCTCCACTTCTTTACCCGAAATATCTAGGTTAAGCTAAACTGCATTTATAAAGGAATTATAATAGAGTTACATCTGAAACTGCGTACAAAATGTCTCAACCCTGAATATGCAGATAGAGTATTTGGCATAGTGTGTGTCATAGAGTAAATACTCCATAAACAGTCTTATTTGTAGTAGTATCATTGTTAAATACAGAGAACAGAGAAAAAAGGATTAAAAATAGACCATGGGATTAATCCCTCAGAGAAGGTAATGGTATATACTCAGGACTAGATATGTAAACAAAACTATTTTGGGGATAATACCTGAAAAAATTGCTATTTTCTCAAAGTCAGGAAAGGGGAATAGAGAGTGCTTTAAAGTTTAGATCAGCTGCATGATCACAGAGAAGGAGCATGCTATCAACAGAAATGCATCCCTGCAAAGTCACATTTCACTAGACCTTGGGCCTGGCTGGTTAAATGTGGCTTTAACCTAACCAGCCCACAGGCTGATACACGAAGCCAGAAATCATAGAGAAAATCACTCTGAGCTAACAAGCTTGAGCTAAAACGTAGCAATTCCTTGGTCTACTGATGTGGTTTTGTCCTGCAGAATTACTAGTAGTTAGAATCTAGTAACAAGGAGACTAGAATTTTAGATTTGTAAGGAGCTGAGGAGACATACAGGCCAGATGAGATGTTAATGACCCTGTGGTGTTCAATAGGTAGATCCAAAAAATACCCTTTGCGGTGCAGTTTTAAAACACCCTTCTTGGATTTTTACAGTAGCTGAATGTTAGAGACAAATTTGAAACACAATTGTGTGGGTCTTTGAAAACCAGATAATCATAACTACATTTCATCAGGTTCAAAGAAAGTTCAGAAACATGAAAATGTAATTTTGATTGCAAAAGTCATAAGAAGAATACTTTATTTTCATTATAATAAAAACATCTTACTAAAAAAAGATCAGTACAAATGCAATAATAACAAAGAATTAAGGGTAACTGATTTCATTTGGTTAAAAAATGGGAGAGAAGACTAAGGGAAAAGCATCAGAAACCCAAATTCACACCCTACAGTCCCAGAAAAGCACTGTAGTATTGAATTTAATATAGGGAACTTCCATTTTGGACCCTAAGAAATACCTTACAGTAATAAAGTGGGTTTCTTGAGGACAAAGTACAACAGCATCTATATCCTAATTCAGAAATGCAAAGGAGCCCAAGCTTCAATGGCTTTAGATTATAAGACAAAAGTTAGAATAAGAAAACTAGTTGTCTGAGAGTTGTAAGCAGCTTATATAAATATCTGAAAATGGAGAAAATCCATATGGTATTAAAATGCTAATAACACATAGAAACACTCACAGTTTGTTAAGTAAAACAGCAATTTACAAAAGGGTCTATCACAGTTTTGTTAAAAAATATAAAGATATGTTTATTTTGTGCATAGACAACGATAAAAGTATATGTACCAAAATGTTAACAATTATTATTTCTTGTGGTGAGATTATAGATGAATTTTGCTTTCTTCTTCTTTGTGTGTATATAATTATATATAGTACACAAGTTCCACAGTAAATCATATTTTTTGAGATAAGAAAAAACATCTAAAATGATAGGGCTAAAATGGGTACCCTTTGTTAGGAGTTCTACAGGAACTGATATCAAAGTTTAGTGAAATCATTATATCAGCAGATGAGAAAATGTAGAAAACATGAGGTTTCAGAATATTAGGAAAACATTCTAGAGGACAGCTGTAAGGTCAAGGCTGGATATGTGTGTATTCACTGATGAAAAATAACCTAACCTAAATCTTCATTAATGGGCTGTACCTGCTTGTAGGATGGTCTCTAAAAAGTAGGTATGTGCCCAAAGCTTGCCATGTTTATCACAGAATCAACAACTTATATGAAGATATCTATTTTATAATGATGAGATTTACAAATGATAGATAACATGTTAGTAAGAAGAAAAAGGGTAAGTTAATAGAACATAAATCAGGAAGGATTACAGCATGCCAAGAAAATGGAGTCAAGTGCCATGAAGTGTAGTTGTATATGGATAAATGTAAATTTTTTCACTTGTTTTACAAACACAATTGTACATATACTTTATATAGACAGATATATATAATACAGTATATATAATACAGTATAAATAATACAGTAAATACATATATACTGGAAGGACATATTTGTATGTTTACATGGATGGATGGATGGATGGATAGATAGATAGATAGATAGATAGATAGATAGATAGATAGATAGATAGATAGATAGATACTGACACTCATTCAACAAAGTATTTAAGGAAGCTTGCAAAAGTGCATATAGTTTTTTAAAAGGCAATATTATGTATTAGGTAAATGTGACAGAAAACATGCTTAAATTTTTTGGAAGAAAAATAGGAATATATTGTGGTGTAAAACTGGGATACATAAAGTGGATCAGCCTTTAGTCCTGGTTGGATTTTAAATTATGTCTTCAAGATGTGTGTGTCCCTGTATCTCTGTCTTGTCTCTACTTGCCACTGCTTCTATTTGTACATCAGCCAAATTTTCTCATCTCAGCAACATAGACAAGCAATATAAGAGAGAGCTACATGAAAGAAAATATGCAGTCTGAGGCCCATACCCTTGTAGTTATGAACCAAGAGGACAAGACATTTTCCCAACATGTTTGACAGATAAGTTTTGGGATTATTCTAATTCACCTATTTAGATCACATCCCAGTCATGTATTGAAGGAGTCATGCAACAAAGTGGACCTGAAGGGTGGTTTTGCCTCCACATCCTTTTGTTCAAAGAACTTGGACTCCAAGGAATGGAGTCTGTGCCGGTGACAACCCCGTCCACATCTGAGTGCTCAAAAGCCTGAGAAGCCCACCTGGCCCTGTCCCTGCCCCTACAAAGAGAGGGCTCTAGATCCAGCCGTACTTCCTCCTGCCATAAAAGGCATCGGTGGACACCGTGGGGACATCTGCGGGTGCTGGGCGAGATGGCAGCTGTTCCTGGGTGACTCTGGGGTGCAGGCACTTGCATCTGGCTCAGCAGGCTGGTTCTGTCCCACTCTCCGGGTGCCCAGCAGAAGGGACTCCACTGCCACCTCAATGCCTAGGAGTCAGACTGGTCACATGACTACCTCTGTGCCAAAAGATGACCAAGGAATTATGATTTACAGTCCCATTAGGTACACATGGAGTAAGGAAGAGGTTTGCCTAAACATACTAAGAGAAAGGATATGGGAAAGAGTGCATGCAAAATAAAGCTCCAGTTAGCATAGCTCATCATAGAATAGAAAATTACAAAATCAAATCTTATATTTTAATGTTGAAAGGAAAATAGGGGTAGGAGAATAGTCAAGCCAACAGTAACATCAGCAACAGAAATGCATACCATGCAGTTCTGCATAGGTATTACAATAGATCTAAACTTCCTAACAGTCAAATGAAAATGAGAAACATGGTTACCAGATACACAACATTATAAAATAAGAACACGCCGTTCTTTCTAGTAAGCTCCAGCTTTTCTTTATTTTATACTGAAACATGAGAAGTATTTCTCCCTTAGGTATTTAGAATAAAACAGGAGAGTACTCTGTACGGAACCCTAAACAACATCCATCCTTAAACATATACCTACAAATTTCACCTGGTTGTTTCCTATTACATGCCTCCGTGTTGGTCACCAAGATCCCTATAAACATTACTCCAGTTATCTGGCAAGATTAAAAGGTATAATTTAGAGTATTTGGAATGATGGGTGGACTGAATATCTTTCAGGCAATCCCAGGATTCTGATAAGAATTATGCAATAGTAGCATTAAGCTTTTATCTCTCCTTAGGGTTCAAACAGCAGATATACTGTGTCACCAATGCAGAATTGAGTCACATGCACTGACAAATAACTGGGAAGAAGGCAGCAATAAAGTGCTCTTGTAGGACTCAAGAAGTCTAACCAGGAAATTATCCATTTCTTCTAGATTTTCTAGTTTATTTGTGTAGAGGTGTTTATAGTATTCTCTGATGGTAGTTTGTGTTTCTGTGGGGTCGGTGGTGATATTCTCTTTATCATTTTTTATTGCGTCTGTTTGATTCTTCTCTCTTTTCTTCTTTATTAGTCTTACTAGCAGTCTATCAATTTTGTTGATCTTTTCAAAAAACCAACTCCTGGATTCATTGATTTTTTGGAGGGTTTTTTGTGTCTCTATCTCCTTCAGTTCTGCTCTGATCTTAGTTATTTCTTGCCTTCTGCTAGCTTTTGAATGTGTTTGCTCTTGCTTCTCTAGTTCTTTTAATTGTGATGTTAGAGTGTCAATTTTAGATCTTTCCAGCTTTCTCTTGTGGGCATTTAGTGCTATAAATTTCCCTCTACACACTGCTTTAAATGTGTCCCAGAGATTCTGGTATGTTGTATCTTTGTTCTCACTGGTTTCAAAGAACATCTTTATTTCTGCCTTCATTTTGTTATGTACCCAGTAGTCATTCAGAAGCAGGTTGTTCAGTTTACATGTAAGTTGAGCAGTTTTGATTGAGTTTCTTAGTCCTGAGTTCTAGTTTGAAAATGCTCATCATCACTGGCCATTAGAGAAATGCAAATCAAAACCACAATGAGATACCATCTCACACCAGTTAGAATGGCAATCATTAAAAAGTCAGGAAACAACAGGTGCTGGAGAGGATGTGGAGAAATAGGAACACTTTTACACTGTTTGGTGGGATTGTAAACTAGTTGAACCATTTTGGAAAACAGTGTGGTGATTCCTCAAGGATCAAGAACTAGAAGTATCATATGACCCAGCCATCCCATTACTGGGTATATACCCAAAGGACTATAAATCATGCTGCTATAAAGACACATGCACATGTATGTTTATTGCGGCACTATTCACAATAGCAAAGACTTGGAATCAACCCAAATGTCCATCAGTGACACACTGGATTAAGAAAATGTGGCACATATACACCATGGAATACTATGCAGCCATCAAAAAGGATGAGTTTGTGTCCTTTGTAGGGACAAGGATGCAGCTGGAAACCATCATTCTCAGCAAACTATGGCAAGAACAGAAAACCAAACACCGCATGTTCTCACTCATAGGTGGGAACTGAACAATGAGATCACTTGGACTCGGGAAGGGGAACATCACACACCGGGGCCTATTATGGGGAGGGGGGATGGGGAAGGGATAGCACTGGGAGTTATACCTGATGTAAAGGACGAGTTGATGGGTGCTGACGAGTTGATGGGTGCAGCACATCAACATGGCACAAGTATACATATGTAACAAACCTGCACGTTGTGCACATGTACCCTAGAACTTAAAGTATAATAATAATAAAATAAATAAATAAATAAATAAAGACACATGCACACATGTGTTTACTGCGGCACTATTCACAATAGCAAAGACTTGGAATCAACGCAAATGTCCATCAGTAACAGACTGGATTAAGAAAATGTGGCACATATACACCATGGAATACTATGCAGCCATAAAAAAATGGATGAGTTCGTGTCCTTTGTAGGGACATGGATGAAGCTGGAAACCATCATTCTTAGCAAACTATCACAAGAACAGAAAACCAAACACCGCATGCTCTCACTCATAGGTGGAAATTGAACAATGAGATCACTTGGACTCTGGAAGGGGAACATGACACACCGGGGCCTATTATGAGGAGGGGGCAGGGGGGAGGGATGGCATTGGGAGGTATACCTGATGTAAATGATTAGTTGATGGGTGCTGAAGAGTTGATGGGTGCAGCATACCAACATGACACAAGTATACATATGTAACAAACCTGCACGTTGTGCACAGGTACCCTAGAACTTAAAGTATAATTTAAAAAAAATAAAAAAGAAAACTGTGAAAAAAAAAAAAAAAGAAGAAGTCTAACCAATGCAAATACCTAAATGGCCAACTGATCTCACCAAATCTTCTTCAGAGAAACAATTCTGTGCCTGTTACAACAAAGAGAAAGATAAGGCATTGCAAATATGCGTAATTTTACAAGTTGGCCATGCAGCTTAACAGCAGCACCTGGGGAAAAAAAAAACTTATGAGTTTTAACTAGCCATAGGTTTAATCTGAATCAGTAGCTCAGAGATTTTAGGAGGGTTAAGAGAACTGCAGTATCTAAAGTAAGGCAGAGAAGGTCCCACCAATGAACAATGAATGATACTGTATCACTGAACACAACTGAAAACAGACAAACTGGACCATGTTAATGGATGAGTCACTAGGATGGTGAGGAAGTGTTAGATAAAATCTTGTCAGATAAAAAATAGATAAAGTAGTTAGGGAAATGTAAAGAAAAGAGGACACAGGAAGGGAGGAGGATGTGATAGCTGACTTCAACAACTTGAAAGAATGTTATACATAAATTGGATTCCAAGGAATACACCTAGCATCAGCATATCTGAATTACAGTGAGATGATATTTTTTAACTCAATAAAAAAAAAAGGAAGAGCATTCTAATGGTCACGGATATCCAGAGGTGGAATGGAATGCCTAGGGGAGATAGTAAATTCCATGTCACCTGGGTTGTTAAGGCACAAATTGGATGCCCATTTATCAGAGATGACCTTTTAATTTCCTTCCAACACAGTGGTTTTTATGGCTTTAGGGGACCATTCACTTATTACTTTACAAATACTTAACCACCAATTGTGTTCTAGATATTTTCTTATATACTGAGAATCAAGTGGAATAAGATTGACATGATCTTCTCCCCCCACCATTCACAAAGCTTAAAATATAATTAGAAAATAATAAATACCTATGCAAGTCAATGAGTAAACTATTACAGATTCTGAAGAGTATTCTAAAGGAAATAAATAGAAGAATGCAAAGTAACTAAAGTGGGGGAAAAGGTGCATGGGGGCATATTTGGTCTTCTGTAGGTAAGTGGTCAAAAGAAGAGCACATTAAAATGGTGATTTTAAGCTGTGATCTAAAGAAAAAGAAAGAGCTAGCCATGTGAAACAGTGGGGAAAGACTCGCAAGCAGAGGGAATAGCTAGTGCAAATGTGGCCTGAATCAAGAAAGAGCTGTGTGTCCAAGGAATGAAAGGAAGAACAATGTAACTGGAGAATACTGAACAAGGGAGGAGACTCATACTCCAGAAAGTCAGTGGCAGGAAGAGACACCTGGTATTCTTGAGTGCAACTATAATAAGGTATTTGTCAATTGCCAACCTCATGACTAATCCTCATGATTAGGAGGATGAAGAGAACTGCAGTACCTAAAGTAAGGTAGGGAAAAGTCCCTCTTGCTTAACAGTATCTCAAGTTTTTCATCCTTGGTATTTGGGAAGAACTGACCCAATCTCCATCAGCGTGAGCCTTAACTGGCTTAAGCCAACCACAGTGTTCCCTCTCACTGTCTAAAGTTATTGCCGAAAAGCACAGTACGCAAGTCAGGTCTATATAGGCCAGCAACACGATCCTGGCACTGTTGTTTGCACTGTTGAGAAGAGTCCCTCTTGTCTCTTAGGACCTAAAACTGAAAAGCATATGGCTTCTCACAAACATTCTCAGACCACAAAGGGAGGTTATGCCTGAGACTGGGGCAACACTATATAATTAAAGCCATGGAGAAAAATAATGCTGGTCATACTAATATTGATTCACTAGGTCAATCTGCTCTGAAAATGAGCCTTATGTCTGGACTTTTCAGTTGCTTGAGTCAATGTGTTTCCTCCATTGTTTAAGGAACTTGAGTTGTTTCCTGCTACTCAATATATAACAAACCCTAATAAATACATAGTGTAGGGTGTTTCAACTTTATCCTACGAACAAAGAAAGCTAGTAAGGGCTTTTAAGCTTGAGAAGAAGGTATCTCATTGGCATTTTCGTTTTTTAAATTACTGTAAATGTCATTGCCTTTTAATATCAAAAGGCCATCTTTTTACATTGAGTGAGTGGTCAACTAGCATTTTATTTGTTTCTTCATCTGTACATTTATTATTTGTTTTAGATTGTCACATGCTCTTTTTTCCTTACATTTTCTTTCATTTGATCAAAAGTTTCAGCCTAAGCCTCTGCATGGATTATGGTTCTTTTTATAGAAATAGGAAATACTAGAGAAGAAACAGATTTTTAGTGTGCTTTTAAGTCTCTTTATTATTTTATTTTCTATTTTCGTGAGTACATTGTAAGTGTATATATTTATGGGTTACATGAGATATTTTGACATAGACAAGCAATGCGTACTAATCACATTAGGGTAAATAGGGTATCCATCACCACAAGCATTTATTCTTTGTGTTTCAAACAATCCAATTATGCTCTTTTAGTCATTTTTAAATGTAAATTAATTTTTAAATGTGATTAATGTTTTAAAAGCAATTTTTAAATGTAAATGTAAATTATTTTTTACTATAATTGCTCTGTTGTATAAGCATATACTATGTCTTATTTATTCTTTCTAACTACTTTTTTGTACCCATTAATTAACCATCCCCTTTTCTCACCCCCACTCCTCCAACTACCCTTCCCAGCCCCTGGTATCCATCCTTCTACTTCCTATACTCATGGGTTCAATTGTTCTAATTTTTAGCTTCCACAAATTAGTGAGAATGTCATGTTTGTCCTTCTGTGCCTGACTTATTTCACTTAACATAATGACCTCCAGTTCCATCCATGTTGTTGCAAATAACAAGATCTCAGGCCAGGCACAGTGGCTCACCCCTGTAATCCCAGCACTTTGGGAGGCCAAGGTGGGTGGATTACTTGAGGTCAGGAATTCAACACCAGCCTGACCAATATGGTGAAACCCTGTCTCTACTAAAATTACAAAAATTAGCTGTGTGTTGTGGTGGGCACTCAGCTACTTGTAAGGCTGAGGCAGAAGAATTGCTTGAACCCAGGAGGCAGAGGTTGCAGTGACCCGAGATCACGCCATGGCACTCCAGCCTGGGCAACAGAGTGAGACTCCACCTCGAAAAAAAAAAAAAACCTCATTGTTTTTTATGGCTACAGAGTACTCCATTGTATATTTGTTCCACATTTTCTTTATCCATTTGTTTGTTGATAGACACTTAGGTCTCTTCCAAGTCTTGGCTATTGTGAATAGTGCTGCAATAAACATGAGAGTGAAGATAATGCTTCAATATAGTGATTTCCTTTCTTTTGGGTATACACCTAGGGGTGGGATTGCAGGATCATATAGTAACTCTGTTTTTAGTTTTTTTGAGGAACCTCCAAACTGAGAACAGAGAAATTTGAGAGCAAGTCAACAGTTCATTTATTGAGAAGATAACTCTGGAATGCTCATTTGATATTCAGGCAGAGTTGTCAAGTTGCCTCTTAGATTTAGAAGGCTGGATGCTAAGGGGGAGTTCAAGACTAGACACAAAAATTCTGAAGACATCAGCATGTAGAGTATTTAAAACTTGGGCCTACATGAGATAACTAGGGCATAGATGTTTCTACTATTAATCCAAGGAATGGACATATTCCAGGTCATAGACCTCAGCAGTTTCTAAGGAACAACAGAAAACCATAGGACCTACCATAGGCAGTCAAAGTGAAGATCACTATAGAGAAGTGTCAGCTCCCTCTGAGAATGGCACCATGAGGCCATTAGCTGGGAAATACTGTAAAACTTTCTGAACTCAACCTTTAAAGATTAATAACAATAACTCAACATGAATAATTAGATGTGTTTTATCTACAAAATGCTGCTGTAAATCAAAATAAATTGATGGTAAATCATTTAAAATAAATAATCAAGTTTCTATGAGAAGGAATGTCAGTGAGAAAGTAATTGAATTGAATGGAAATAAAAAGAAAATAAAGAAGATACTGGTGAAGAATATTTATTAAAAATGTTATCATCTAGAGAAAAAGCAAGCAATAAAATGTAGGTATGATTCCACATCTATAACCTCCCATGAAGTGACTTCACAAAGGAAACCGAGTCAAAATCTTCATAAAGGAAACCGAGTCAAAATGAGGCACAAACCACAGGATTTTTGTTCTCCTTCAATCTTCTTGACAAGAAAGTAACACAGGAGAAGACTCTGGGTGCTCTCAAGAAGAATTGCACTTTCTTTGACCTTACTCTATTTTTAAAAAACCAAAACAACTAATGCATTTTATAACAACACTATGATTTCTTTCAGAAGTGGGACAAGTGAAGCTCTTTGGAGAATAGATTAAAAATGTAGTATCCATATGTATAACACTAAGGGGAGGAGAAAACAGGACTTAGCTAATAAATGCCACTTTGGCTAATTAGGTCAATAAAGGAACAAACACCCCACAGTTATCTAGGTACCTTAAGTGGACATTTAAAGTCTGAGATTAGCTGGTTGAGCGTGAGTAGAAATGATTGTACAGAATTGAGACTCACAATAGCCATCTTATCCTCTTAAATTTCACAAGCTAATTAAAGAACTTTGTTTCTCAGGCTTCCTACAAAGTCAAGAGGGTGCAGAAAAAAACAATGAAAAAACCCATATATAAAAACTATGCACAGTTTATATCTATTTGAAATCAGCTACTGTAATAGTCTGCTAGAACTGCCAAACAAAACACCACAGACTTAAACAACAGGAACTTATATTCCCACAGTTCTGGAAGCTAGACGTTCAAGATCAAGGTGCCTTCCATAATGGCTGAACTAGTTTACAATCCCACCAACAGTGTAAAAGTGTTCCTATTTCTCCACATCCTCTCCAGCACCTGTTGTTTCCTGACTTTTTAATGATCGCCATTCTAACTGGTGTGAGATGGTATCTCATTGTGGTTTTGATTTGCATTTCTCTGATGGTCAGTGATGATGAGCATTTTTTCATGTGTCTGTTGGCTGTATGAATGTCTTCTTTTGAGAAATGTCTGTTCATATCCTTTGCCCACTTTTTGATGGGGTTGTTTGTTTTTTTCTTGTAAATTTGTTTGAGTTCTTTGTAGGTTCTGGATATTAGCCCTTTGTCAGATGAGTAGATTGCAAAAATTTTCTCCCATTCTGTAGGTTGCCTGTTCACTCTGATGGTAGTGTCTTTTGCTGTGCAGAAGCTCTTTAGTTTAATGAGATCCCATTTGTCAATTTTGGCTTTTGCTGCCGTTGCTTTTGGTGTTTTAGACATGAAGTCTTTGCCCATGCCTATGTCCTGAATGGTACTACCTAGGTTTTCCTCTAGGATTTTTATGGTATTAGGTCTAACATTTAAGTCTCTAATCCATCTTGAATTAATTTTCGTATAAGGAGTAAGGAAGAACATCACACACCGGGGCCTATCATGGGGAGGGGGGAGGGGGGAGGGATTGCATTGGGAGTTATACCTGATGTAAATGACGAGTTGATGGGTGCTGACGAGTTGATGGGTGCAGCACACCAACATGGCACAAGTATACATATGTAACAAACCTGCACGTTATGCACATGTACCCTAGAACTTAAAGTATAATAAAAAAAAAAAAAAAATCAAGGTGCCCACAGGTTTGGCTTCTGAGGATTCTCTCCTTGACTCGCACACTACTGCCTTCTCTCTGTGTTCTTACATGACTTTTTTCTCTATGGGCATACAATCCTGGTGTATCTTCCTTTTCTTATAAACACACCAGTCTTACTGCATTAGGGCCTCACCCTTATGACTGTTATAGACTGCATCTTTACCCACCCCCCTCAAAATTCATATATTGAAGCCTTAACCCCCAATGTGATGGTATTTGGTAGCAGGGCCTTTGGGAGATAATTAGGTTTAGATGAGGTCAAGAAGGTGAAACTTTCATGATGAAATTAGTGCCCTTATAAGAAGAGAAAGAGACACCAGAACTTCTAACATCTGAGGACACAGAAAAAGGCAGGCCAAGAAGAGGACCCTCATCAGAAAGCAAATCTGCTGGCAGCTTCATCATGGACTTCCTGACCCCCAGAACTGTGAGAAATAAATTTGTGTTAAGTCACCCAGTATACGGCATTTTATTATGACAGCGCAAGATGATGAATATACCTCATTTAACCTTAACTGCCTCCCTAAATACCGTATCTCCAAATATAGTTACATTGGGGTTTAGGGATTCAAACTATGGCTTTAGGGTAACACAATTCCACCCACTATAGCCACCAAAAGCGTAGCTGCCAAACCCGTCTTAACTATCACTGATTTACTTCTGACTACCATCATCCTTCATCCAGACTATTCTAAAAGCTTTTAAAACAATCTGTCTGTAGATCATCTTCCCACCATGCTCCACCCATTCTCAACAAGACTGCGAAAGCATTGTGTTTTAAACTAAATTCTGAAAGATGAGATCCTAGCACAGTGGTGAACCCCATTATGACCTGAGTCTGCCTGTCTTCCCATCTTCATTTCCTGCCACTCCCTTTTGACAGCTTATACTCCTCTGACACCAATTTACTTGAAATTACCCTAACATTCCCCATGTGAACTTGTGTTTGAATGACCATTGTTTCCAAATTTCTCAAGCACCTGCTCTTTGTTCAAAATTTAGGCACCAGTATCATTAACTTTAAGTCTCACAGTCTCATAGACAGGTTTAATCCCTCCTTTCTCAGTGCAATCATTTAAAATTACACCAATTTTTATTATTATACTTTCACAGTATTACATGTCTCCCTTCCTAACTATAAACATCTTGGGTATATACCAGCTGTGATTTAAATCTTTCTGCATTTCATGTTTCAAATAAATTGTTGTATTGAATTATTTAAAACATATAATTATACAAAGAGTGTATATTGGACAAATTCATAAACTAGTGATTGTTGCCCATAGTATGCAAAAGGTGGCAAATACATAAACAGTCTCTGGCTCTGTTTATTCTCTGTATGAGAGACCACCCAGCTCCATCACCGCCAATAATTCTGTGGGTAATATCTAACAGGTTGAAGATCTTGAAGGTCACACTCTACCAATTTCATTTAGTAACTAATTCCAAGCCCTATACATTCTTGGGGCATAGCTTCATCCTTTTTTTCTATGACATAGGAACTATCTAGAATCTTAAAACCTGATCATATCTGGAACAGGATAAATGAACACAAACATTATACCATTATACCAATCTAAGACAAACAAACTGACCAGTAAAATCCATTTTGCAGGGATGTATCTTCAAGTACGTTAATCTAGTTAACTAATCCAATAGATTTCCTGACCTCCTGTTTCTCCCACTTATACGGAGAGGCATTTTAATCCCAATTCTTGCTCCACTTAGCTGCATCCTCTCTCCTCCCAACTTACATTACAGTAAAATCAAACAACAGCAGCAAAACAAAGAAAAATGTTGAGTTAAATGTCAACATAAAGATTATGTTCCCAGGCCAGGTGCTCCCACCTGTAATCCCAGCACTTTGGGAGGCCAAGGCGGGCAGATCATGAGGTCAGGAGATTGAGGCCATCCTGGTCAACATGGCAAAACCCCATCTCTACGAAACATACAAAAATTAGCTGGGCGTGGTGACGTGTGCCTGTAGTCCAAGCTAGTCAGGAAGCTGAGGCAGGAGAATCGCTTGAACCCGGGAGGTGGAGGTTGAAATGAGCTGAGGTCACACCACTGCACTCCAGCCTGGGCAACAGAGCAAGACTCTGTGTCAAAACAATTAAAAATTAAAAATAATAAAAAAAAGATTATGTTCCCAGAGAAAAGACTGGAGAGGGAACTTTTACTGTACTATCCAATATGGCAGCCATTAGCCACATGTGAAATTAGTCATATGAAATGGGGTTAATCCAAATTTAAGATGTACACAAGTATAAAATACATACCAGCTTTCAGACTTGTTGAAAAAATTATATAATATCTCAATAATTCTATATTAATAAAAAGTTGAAATGATATTTAGGATATAGTAGATTAAATAGAATGTATTATTAAAATTAATTTTACCTTTTCTTACTTTAAAAAATTTGGTTAATAAAAATTTTAAATTCTACACACACATATAATTGTATTTGGACAGTCGTGTCTTATGGAACCTGATGAGACAGAGGAAAGAAGAAATGGTAGCAGTTCTATTTTTTTATTTTTTGAGACAGAATCTTATTCTGTCGCCCAGGCTGGTGTGCAGTGGCACGCTCTTGGCTCACTGCAACCTCCGCCTCCCAGGCTCAAGCAATTCTCCTGCCTCAGTCTCCCAAGTAGCTGGGATTACCACCGTGCGTCACTACACCCAATTAAGTTTTGTATTTTTAGTAGAGACAAGTTTTGCCACGTTGGCCAGGCTAGTCTTGAACTCCTGGCCTCAAATGATCTGCCTGTCTCAGCTCTAAGGTGCTGGGATTACGGACATGAGCCACCGTGCCTAGCTGATGGTGGTAGTTCTAAATGACAGAGATACGATGAGCAAAAGAAATAAATAATAACCCAGATGCAAGGGAAGAGATTCTTTGATTACAGAGGGTCAAAAAGCAGAGTGGAAGGTGCTTTGAGATGAGTTCTTCATGGCATTGTTCCTTATACTTTTCAGTTTATCTTAAATATTTCTAAATGAATTTTTTAAATGTTATTAATAAATGTGTGTGTGTGTGTATGTGTGTGTGTGTAAAGGCTAGCAAGAGGTTAAAATCATAGTTAACGTAGCAAGTCCATAAGAACTCTACATGTTTAAATTAAATAAGTTATTGAACATCAGAATGTTAGGGTTAAAAAGACCTAGGTCTTAAAGAGATTGCGGTATTATATGCAGGGGCGGGGGAAAGATGACCTTACCATTTGTAGCTGAGCTAAAACAGAACATGAATTAGGTAACAAATACTGTGGAAATAGTAATGTATAAGTTTCCTTTGTTTCCATGAAACAAATTATTAGCCTAGGTTCTTTTGCCTTGAAATAGAATATCCATTGCTCAAAACTTGCTAAAATATTCAAAAATAAATTATTTTTTCTGAAAGCTCCATTTATTTCCTTTAAACAAAAGGAGATTTCAAATGTTCTGATTACACACACGCAGATATAAGCACCAGTTGTAGAATATCAAAAAAATACAAAATGCTAATGAATTCCAGAGTCCAATGTAGCTGGGAAAATCTTGCCTCCTTTTTACTATTATGCAGAAACAAAAGGGCACACAATGAAATTAAAACATACCCCACACTGAACAGGGATTTAAAATAAAAACTCCTTTCCATTCTGAATAATTAACCTAGAGAACACCATGCCAGATGGTATCTTTACAAATAGTAGACATTTCAAACAATACCCAGGCATTTTGACAGGGTCTAAAAAAAATATTAGCTAAGAAAAATGTCTTCAAATGATGAATAGAAAATAGTCCCCAGAGGAGGACACCTTGGTGTTTCCCACATGGTACAATGCTGCAGTTTTTGATACTTTAAATTACCCCCTGAAGCTTTCACTTGTCCTCAATTTTAAAAAGGCAGAGAGGCAGACCTACATATGCTTTCTTTTATTCTTTGAGTAGATAAATGTGCTTATCTTTAATAAAATCCAAATGCAGTTTTCTCTAAAAACAGAAAAGAAATGTGGCTGCTCTTTGAGTTACATGCAGATTAGCTATTGGGACAAGAGGTGCCTGGAGAAACTGTTAAAACCTTTAGGAATCATGAGTGGAAATTCCGGTTGTTAGGTCTTGGGACACATCTGGTCCTGAGAGCTGGTCACAGCTAAACAGAACAGATGAAGAAGGTCTGAATCCTAAAACTGGATATAGTAGGTGGCTCAGCTAAGAGGGATATGGACTCTATTACAAGCAAGGGGAGAACAGATAGTTGGTGGTGTGCTTGACTTTTGTGTTTCAACCAGTCAGCCAATAAACATCCTCACTTTTTGACATTTATCTCAAGGTTTGTTAGCAGTATAGCCCTGCTTTGCATTGTAGTTTCCAAAGAGAACAAGTATTTCCTCTCCCTACACCCAGATAGCTAGAACATGGATATGTGACTTCAGAACACAAAATCAGATGCCTTCTCCCAGGATCTTTAGCTCTTGGGAAGTGGTGTGAAGGCATTGGTCAATCAGACATTATCCACTACAACAGACATCTATATTTGCAACTTTGGTGACAGACGCTGATTTCCCAGAGTTGGCAAAATCAGACGCACAGTGGCAAGTATTCAAGTGCAGCAGCAGCATTTATGGACTCCTAATCAGATCATTCCTAAGGCATGATCTTAGATGTGCATTTATTTCCTTGTTGTATACCTCCTATCATACCTATATCCATATCCTCCAAATACATCTATTTTCTGCTTGAATTTATCATGATCAGGCATACTAAGCTAACCCCATTGGAGAACTGAGGAGGATGTATGATTTAAAGATCCAAGTAGGCAGCTTCACAGAATCTGGCCAACAGGCTCAGGGATCCAAGACCTAGGTCCAAGTCTAAGATCTAAGTCCTATGATTGACTGGTCAGAATAAGGCAGGAGCTCAGTTCTAGAGAACATAGAGCAATTGATAAGTTATCCATATGGACAGCCTGGCAGAGAAACAATGACCCAGCACCAACAGAGCTGAGACAGAGTTAGGATCTTGGTCTCAATAATAAGAAAGTCATTAGAACTGAAAGGAGATCAAAAGCAGATCGGCAGCATTATGAATGCTATATCGAGTAGCAGAAAAACAGGCCAATCATTATGTGACCTTCGACAAGTCAAGCAACCTCTCAATTTCTCAATTTCTTAGTCTTTCAAAAGTGCTCCTACAATATGTCTGAATTTAGAAAACAAACGAGATAATATAAAAAAAACTAAGCTTCTTGAAAAGAGAAAAAATATGACAGAAAAGTAAAATTTTATTACTCTAAAATAAATAACTGAATATGAATTTAATAAAGGCAGCTGAACAACAACAACAACAACAAAAACTGCTTGCCCACTCAGTCCTACTTAAAGGAAGTTCATACTTAGAGAAATTTTGAGTGAAATGTAGATATGATATGAAGGCTGAAAAATTATTTCCCAAATACAGACAAAAACTATGCCACGGTAGGATGTGTTCCCAAGTTGGAGACTCTAAGACTTCACAAGGTAAGACGAAGAGTCAAAGGGTACAGATACAGAATGCAAAAGTGGCAAGGTCACACCTAACATTCAAATGATTATACATTTATGTAAAGTAAAATTGGAAAACAATAATAGATAACACTCTCATATACAATAGCAAGGTACAATTTTAAGTATGAATTTAATCCTTTCATTTAAGCCTCACAATTTGTATTAGGGTTCTCTAGAGACAGGACCAATAGGATAGATGTGTATATGAAAGGGAGTTTATTGAGGAGTATTGACTCACATGATCACAAAGTGGAGTCCCACAATAGACCGTCTGCAAGCTGAGGAGCAAGGAAGCCAGTCCGAACTCCCAAATCTCAAAAGTAAGGAAGTGAAGCCTTCAATCTCTGGCCGAAGGCCCAAGAGGCCCTGGCAAATGACTACTGTAAGCCCACGGGTCCAAAGCTTAAGAAGTAGGAGTCTAATGTTCAAGGGCAGGAAGCATCCAGTGCGGGAGAAAGATGGAGGTCAGAAGACTTAGCCAGTCTAGTCCTCCTACGTTCCTCTGCCAGCTTTTATCCTAGCCACACAGGCAGCTGATTAGATGGTGCTCACCCAGATTGAAGATCAGTCTGCATCTCCCAGTCCACTGACTCAAATGCTAATTTCCTTTGGAAACACCTTCACAGACACACTCAGGAACAATACTTTGCGTGCTTCAATCCAATCAAGTTGATACTTAATGCTAACCATCACACAACTCATATAAGCTATATTCAATCTTTACAGCTATGCTGTATGGTAAGACTAGTGTTATACTCATTTTACAGATAAGAAAACTGAGGCATAGAGAGGTTAAACTAATTATCAAAGGCAAGATGTTGCATGTAAGATCTGTACCCTGGCAGCCTGACCCCAGAGTTTATGTTCTAAACCACTATGCCATATTGCTTCTCAAAGAAGAAGAAATATTATTGAAGAGATGCCAGAAACATGAATTCAAAATTGCACAACCAACATATATAATCAATTTAAGATTGAAGTTTTCATTTGAAGCAGAGACAATTTGCTTTCTCATGGCTCAGCAAGAACTGCTATACCAAGAATTATAAGTGCGTTCACTGTGTCAATCATCAGTGTGTAATTCTCAAAAATGCATAGAAGTTGATGGTACACATTTTAATTCATTCAACAAATATTGAATACTTGCTTTCATACACAATGCTTGTTGTAATATGCTTGTATAATTTTCCATTACAAATAAATATATCTAATACTACATGTTCTATTTATGTGAGGAAGAAAATGAAATACTGTAGAGATAATCAGATTGAGTGAGTCAGCAAGGACAAGCATAATATCATTCTAAGACAAATATTTAAAAAGACATTGGGATTTTTCATTTCTTTAATATACATATACATACACACACACACACACACCCCCATACATATATGTATATGTATGTGTATATATATACACACATATTTTTGAGTCGGACTCTCACTCTGTTCCCCAGGCTAAAGTGCAGTGGCACAATCTCAGCTCCGCCTCCTGGGTTGAAGCAGTTCTCATGCCTCAGCCTCCCGAGTAGCTGAGATTACAGGTGCCTGCCAACATACCTGGCTAACTTTTTTTTTTTTTTTTTTTTTTGTATTTTTAGTAGAGGCAGGGTTTCACCACATTGGCCAGGCTAGTCTGAAACTCCTTGCCTCAAGTGATTCACTTGCCTCAGCCTCTCAAAGTTCTGGGGTTATAGGCATGAGCCACCACACCTGGCCTAATTTGGTATATATTAATAGCTGCTCTAATGATTTTACCCTCAACTCTCAGCATTATACTAAATGATTTCAATGTCCCTATGAATAACGTGCTGACTGATGTACTTTCAAAGTTTTGACCTCTACAAAAATAACAATCTTCACCTTCTTTCTGCTTCAGTGTCATCCTCTCATAATCACCTGCTGGGTACTGCCATCACTTTTAAGTAATCCACAACAGGAAACTTCAATCCAGTACCCTGGTCCCTGACTACAATTTTCTCCCCTCCCAGGTGTCTACCTCCCTTACTCAAACCACACCTGCTCTTCAAACTAGACTCCTCTCTCATCTCCTTTTTCCTTGTTTCTGACTATTCAGCCTAGATGAGCTCCACTGTCCATCACTTAAACTCTTGTCTCCCTAACCGACACACCTCCCTTTGCCCAGCCAAAGCCCAGTTCTGTTGTTAGCCTTCTCTACTCTGGCAGAGGCAACTGTGCCCTGCTGGAGCAAAACCACTTTCTCAGGCAGACTGGCTTTGCTTAAAATGTATGCTTTCCAATTCCATCTGGATCTTCAAAATTTCAAATTAATCTTTAAAAAAAATTTTTCCTTCCTTCTGGGATGCTCCATTTTCTATAGCTTTAGTCACATGTTCACTCACTTTAAATCTTCATCCTCCTTCATTTTTAACAGATGCCCTCAGGTTCCACTGGGACCCATTAATAAGTGGCTAGTAGCATAAACACCATCAGCATCTTGCCCCCTGTCCCAACTACAAACTTCCATCTCATTGGGATACCCATCATTTCCTACTTCATTATGACTCCTAGGGTGAAAAAGTCCTGTTTTATTCAAGACCTGTGCTCTCCATGTGGGCTAAGTAATCTATAAGCTATTCAAGTATTTCCTTGGTCTTCAGCCTCTGCACTGTTAATAACATCTTATCTTCACCTAAAGGCATTCTCAAGTCTCTCCCTTTCCAGGCAGTCACAACCTCTCCTCCCTCTCCCCAACTCCATGTCCTTCCCTTGCTACCATCCAGTCCCTCATTTCCTTCCACCCAAGCATTTTCAAAAATAGATTTCCACTTGCTTTCTTCATTTCCTAATCACTCATTCACCATTTAACATAAAGCCCTCTGACTTCTGTCCCTTCTCCCCAGAATTTTCTTGGCAAGGGTCACAATGAACTCCTAAATTCCAAACCAAGGGGCAATTTACATCACTGTTACTTGATCTCTCCGTTCTGTTCTCTCCATCTCTCTTTGAAAACTTGTCTCCTTCATTTAAGAAAATCATGTTTCTGTTGTTTTTCCTACCTCTTAACTACTTCTCAGTTTCCTTGGCTACATACTTTTCCTTAAACACTGATTTACCCAGAGTTCTATTCTCTCTTCTCTTCAAAGGTAAATTCACATATTTCCAAATTTATAAATGACACTCTTATCTTCACAATACCCAAATATACATCTCTACACTCAGTGCCTCAGAGTTTCAGACACACCCATTTACCCAATCCTTAGACATTTCCATTAGGGTTTCTAAAGTATGAACCCAATCTGTCCAAACTGAACAAATGACTTCTACCACTTCCATGACCAGACTCTCCTTCTCTTAGAAACTTCTTGGTTAGTAATACCATCATCCACCCAGGCCCCTGAGTCAGAGCCTGAAAATGATTTTCTGATGACTTTCACTCATATGCTCCCAAATCCAACAATCTCTAGTAACTGCATCCTCTACCTTAGATCAAATCTACCCTCTCTTTCTTCATTGTCTTCAGACTACTGTCTCTTACTGGAAGTAATGCATTCCCCTTTCACGTGAGTTTTCTGCACCTAAACTCACCCACAAAAAACCCTAGACCAACTAGCTTACAACCCAGTCCTATAAATTGTACACCATGCAGTACAAGCTTGTTTATGCCATGGCGTATGTTCACTCTTATTATCTATGCTCATCATTTCCTTCCTTCACATTTTATGCACTAACAACATAGAATTCTACAAATTTTTCCAAAATTATTTTTAAAGGCCCACATCATAAATTCCATCTTCACTGCTTGGGATACCCATCACATGATTGCCTGGTTTATTTGCTGTCATCCTACGTAATCCAGCTTAGTATGTCCTCCTTCCAGGAAGTCTTGCTTTGTTCCTTCTTTCTTTCTACATTAATTTCTCCTCCTTCATGACTACTTAAGAAACTTGTATATTTTTATATTTTTGTCCTTATCACCTTAAAAGAGAATCTATAATTTAATAGGTATACCTCACCCACTGGACTTGTGCTCCTTAAGGGAAAAAGACTGTGGTTTATTCATCTCTGGATTCTCATAACTTAGCATAAAGTCTGGCAGATAATAATCAATCAATAAATGTTTAATGGATTGAATGGAATTGGATTTCACAGTTCAGTTTTCCTTTTCAGAGATAGTTGCATAGATAGATTTCCCCCGCCATGTCAAGTCCCAGACCAATCATTTTTCAACCCAGATTTAATATCACCAACCTCCAGGGTAAGAAAATATTCTCTGAGATGTATATATTTACTTTTGATCATCAGACATTTCAGTAGATCTATAAATGGGGTCTTGAAAATAATCTACCCCACCACCACCATTAAGAGAGGTAGCAATTCATTATACAAACTTCAAAAAACATCAACATTTTATCCATAACTGGTCTCAGCTCAATCAAACCTTTCAGCACAAGCCACGGAGCCACATGGCCTGTTACTTGGGCAGTCTAATCCCATTTTCATATCTCTTTTCATCTTGTCCATTAAATGGGAAGAGAGAAAAAAAAACATGAATTTTTGCCACACACGGGCTCTTTAATGCTGCCCAGAGTATGGTTCTTAATTTTAGTGGATTTAAAAAAACCTCAAATAGGCCGGGCGTGGTGGCTCACACCTGTAATCCCAGCACTTTGGGAGACCAAGGCGGGCGGATCATGAGGTCAGGAGATCGAGACCATCCTGGCTAACACAGTGAAACCCCGTCTCCACTAAAAAAATAAAAATACAAAAAATTAGCCAGGTGTGGTGGCGGGCACCTGTAGTCCCAACTACTTGGGAGACTGAGGCAGGAAAATGGCATGAACCTGGGAGGCGGAGCTTGTAGTGAGCCAAGATTGTGCCACTGCACTCCAGCCTGAGTGACAGAGCGAGACTCCATCTCAACAACAACAACAACAACAACAACAACAACAACAAACCCTCCATTAATCAATAGCTATCGCCAGGGGTTGGGAATAGGATTTCTCATGGGTAAGAACATGTTCTCCACTTCTAAAGAGAAATAACTAGCACAGTGTGGTAGAAAGGGCATGACTTGGAAGTCACACAATCCTAGATATCCTTCTTATTATGTATAATCTTTGGCAATTGACATTAACTTCTGAGCTTCAATTTCCGTCACTGGTAAAAGGAGAATAACATCTACCTCATTGACTTCTTATAAGTGTGATAAATACACCTGATCTTAGCCAAAAGGCCGAAAGCGATAATAAGTGTGATAAATAAAGAGATACAATGTATTAAATTATTTAGCAGAGTACTGGGAACTATACGTGCCCTTCCTTTCCCTTAGTTCAATTTCCCCAATGCCCTCTTGATGATGAGCTCCATCATGGGCAAACATTCTGTGTCTGCTTTATTTAGGCTGCATCCCCAGTGCCTAGTACAGTGCCTGTTACACAGCAAGTGCTTAATAAATAATTTATTTAATGAAGTAAATGATTTTTCTTACAACTCTGTTCTACTCACCCCCATTAAAGAAATCTTAGTTTACTCCCAGCCACATTGCTGTTATCTCACATACACAAACACACACTCACACATGTACGCACATACACACCATTAACTCAGACACAAGGCCCCAAACTGAGCTTCTCATTTCTGAAAGCCTGTCTGCCGACCTCAGAGAGGCTTAATGAATGGTCCATCTGGTTAAATCAAAAATGTCTATTTAACACACTAGCAATTTTATGATTTATAAAATACCTGACGAAAACACAATTGCATTTTAAATGCCTAGTCTAAAATCCATCTACTCTAAGAAGGTTAAGAGGAACATAAAAAGACCCAACCAGCTATATGCCATCTGCATCAACAGGAAGGAAACATCTCATGAATTCCAGAAGAATAATTTTTAAAGGTTATTCTTAGGTGCTAAGAGGTGATGTAAAAGAAATTGTAGAAAACAAATCTAGAATAAAATCAGACTCTTCTGTGAGAAAGTCAATGTAAATGCAGAAAAACAGGAAAATTGGTTGATGCCAAATTTCTGAAATCATTCAGGATATAATTAGGTAAAAGCCTCTGGAAATAGCTCGAAACAAAAGAATACAAAGATGAAGTATCTTCATCCTGAAATATTTCATTTTCATGGTCATTCTTAGAAAGAAAAAAACTCCATAATTTTCCATATGCATATTTTTGTTTAATTAAAAAGAAACTCATATGAGAGAATTCTCATTTTAAAGACCATCTCTACAATTGTCAATTGCAGAGACAAGAGCTGAGTATGATAAAATGAAAATGTTAATAACTTGACATCTAACAGTCTGCTATATTATCAGGATTCATCAAGGTCAACATTATTATAGACCTTAGATTTGCCCTTTCCTTCCGCCAATCCCCAATACCCCCAAAACCTTTTTGACAAGAAAACAAATACAGACTGAATTTTTCAAAAACATATTTAAAATGATGTCCTTTGGTCAAAATTGAAACTGTCTTTGCTGGTTCAACATTTAGTATGCACCTCATTTTAAGCAATGGAGTTGGAACTTTAATCAATGTCAAGCAAAAACATATCACCTGTCAAAATACTACACTGGGAAAGGTTGGCAGACATGAGGGTGGCGAGGAGAGAATTGGGATCAGGGAATAGATTAAAAGTACACACTTTTCACACTCAATCACACTGATGCTAACATTGCTAGACAACAAATGCTTTGTACAAACAAAAAGCCATCAGCCCCTCAGCCCCCTGCATTCCATTGCTGGAAAACATATCAAACTGTGACATGGTATAGCAGGACATTAGAAGTTGATTTGTCCATGTCCTTTAGGAGTAGCCTAAATACTCCAGGACTATTAAATCTAGTACTTCACCTTCAGGGAGGATTAGTGTCCATACTTACCTCTATATTGTCAGCCAGTGTTACAGTCAAGATTGGAAGAGGAAACAGATCTCTGTTTGGAACAAAGAAATCAGACAGGCCAAATGGATGGAGGAAGATGTTTCAATAAAGTGAAACATCAGACATATCTTACTTTGCGTAATACTTCAACATGGAGTGAATGCTTGGGGCTCTTCATTTGACTTTTGCCAAAATATTGTGCATTAGTAATAGTAAGAGTAATTCTAAATCAACTGATACAGAAAGCAGAGCTTAGAAAGGTTAAGCAAATTCGTCAAGATTTCATCTTCAACCAATAACTTTTATTGAGAGCTTACTCTGTGCTAGGAACTGTACTAAGATATTTTATATGCATTATCCCATTTAATCTTTAAAGCAAGCACACGAGGCAGAAACACTATTGGCATTCCAAATTTCAGATGTGGAAACTGAGGCTCACAGAAGAGAAGTAATTTAATCAAGGTCATTACATAGGAAGAATGGCTGAAGTAGTCTGCAAGATACACTTCAAATTTACACACATCACAACATGCACCATCAACACAGCATGCACACACAAACACACACATCACTCATAGCACACACACTGCATTCATATATGCTCACACCTATTTGTAAGTTGCTATCAGAAGTCCCTGGGATGCCACCTTCATGCTGCTTTATGAAGAGCAAGTCTGTAATTTGGTAAAGGATCCTGGTTTTCAAACCAAAGACATGGAGAAATGATGTAGGAAAAATAAACAACAAATGAAGCAGTAATGTGTGTTCCTCTAGACTGGTGAAGCACAGCCTAGCTACACAGCTAGGCCACAGGGTATTCAACCTTGGTGCTTTGGGAAAAATACCTGATATGGTTTGGCACTGCATCCCCACCCAAATCTCATGTCAAATTATGATCTTCAGTCTTGGAGGAGGGGCCTTTTGGGAGGTGATTGGACCACAGGGGTGGATTTCCCCCTTGCTGATTTCATGACAGTCAGTTCTCACGAGATCTGGTTGGTTAAACTTGTGTAGCACTTCCCACTTTGCCCTCTCTCTCTCCAGCTTCACCATGTGAAGAAGGTGCTTATTTCCCCTTTGCCCTTCCACCATGATTATAAGTTTCTTGAGACTTCCCTCACATGCTTCCTGTACAGCCTGTGGAAATGTGAGTTGATTAAACCTCCTTTCTTCATAAATTACCCAGTATCAGGTAGTACTTTATAGCAGTGTGAGAATGAACTAATGCAATACCTAATTCTGGGTCTCACTCCAGACAAATTAAATTGGAATATTTGAGTGAGAGAGTAGTGTGCTGTGCCTCAGCAATTAAAAATTTGCCCACCCCAGATGATTCATATGTACAGACAAGATTGAGAGCAATGCCATCTGCTTTCCAGGCGTACTTTTATCTCGGTGTCCTACTGCCCAGGCCATGAGTGGCATTAACCAACCAGTGCAGCAAAAGTATAGCCAGGGCTCACCCACCCCCACTGCCTTCACATTACCAGTCCCTCACGCCCTTCTTATGGCTCTTAGCAATTGGAGAGGATTAATGAGAACTTGGCCAAGGGACACTCTGCATGGTGGGCTCCCAGCACAGCTAAAGCCATAAAACTGAAGCAAACAAGGAATCCATTACATTCATCAGGTCAGAGCCTGAAGCCCCTCTGCCCCCCTGCCAGTCTGTGAAGCCCTTTTCTTAGCAGCACTTTGAGTAACATACAGTGGATGCCTGACAACTGTGAAACCATAGATAGAAGAAAGCAAGGCAAGACCAGATCTTGACTGTGCAGACCCACAGGTGCTGACCACAAGCTTTCCTCCTTTTAGTTCAAGGAACTCCTGTGACATCTCTGTAGCTTAAGTATCCACCATTAGGCCTCACTATGCTCCAGTGAAACTCATTCCCACTGCCACAGAACTTTTGCAATTTTTGTTCCCTCTGCTTGAAATACTCTCCTCTCTGGTTTTTGCACGGCTAGTTCCTTCCAATTCTCCAGACATCAACTCAAAAGCCACCCACTTCAAAGAGCCTTCCCTAACCACCTATCTAATAGGGTCCCTCCCTAACCCTAGTTATTTACAGCTTCACTCTGTTTTGTTTCCATCATAGTGTTTGTCATTAACTGGTACTTTTTAAATTATTACGGCTATTATTCCTACCTGAAATTGCCATATATTCAGTAAACAAGTAAACCTGTTTACCTTCTCTTTTCACTACCTAGAATGTAAGCTCCATGAGAACAGAAATTCTGTGCATCCCATTTATTTATGTCTATTGGGCCAGTGACAGCACCTGGTATACAGCAGGTATTCAGTAAATGTCTGACCATGTGAAAAAACAAATGAAGACGATTTGATATGGTTTGGCTGTGTCCCCATCCAAATCTCACCTTGAATTATAATAATCCCCATGTGTCAAGGGTGGGGCCAGGTGGAGATAAATGAATCATGCGGGGCAGGGGAGGGGATTTCCCCATACTCTTCGCATGGTAGTGAATAAATCTCATGACATCTGGTGGTTTTATAAATGGGAGTTCCCCTTCACAAGCACTCTCTTGCCTGCCACCACATAAAATGTGACTTTGCTCCTCCTTTGCCTTCCACCATGATTGTGAGGCCTCCCAAGCCACATGGAACTGTGAGCCAATTAAACCTCTTTCCTCTATAAATAACACAGTCTTGGGTATGTCTTTATTAGCAGCATGAGCCCAGACTAATACACCGTTCCTTCAGATTTTAGGAAATCCAATAAAGGATATATAAACCTACATGATACAGTTAGAGGGGATGTATCTAATACTAATACATAGATTTAAAATTCTTCAGCAGCCAGGCCACCAACAGAGCAGAGTCAAACTCACATCCATGGGATGGCAAAGCCTGTGCTTTTAACGACTATGTGGTTATATTTTGTGGTCTCCCTTCATAAATAAAACTAAAGTCAAAGACCAAAACTGCAACAAAAAGCCTAAAATTTGCCCTGATACTCTTTTCTGCATCTATGACTGATGTTAAAAGGAGAGAGCAGGGGAGAAAAAACCCTAGCAAAACCCAATAGATAAACCAAGTATCAATGAGCCCTTAGTTTTCTGTATGCAGAATTTATGTTCCAGGACCACAATGTGGCCCCTAAGGCAATGTAATATAATGAATTATGTTATCAGTGGGTCTATCATGCATACAAATTTTAAAAAGAAAACCTTTCTGCTACAACTCAGAAACTCAAGGTCTTCTATTTTGGCAATTTCTCAGCAGAAAGAAAATATCTCAAGTAAAATTCATCCTGGTCCCCAATCCAATTTACTGGCTCCTTACAGATGAATCAGTGTGAAAGGTGTGTGGGGGGGTTGTTTCCTCTAATTAACTTTCAGTGGGTAAAAAGTACACTAATAGCCCACAGGGAGAAGCTGAGCCCACACTGTTCATCAGCAACTCAAGGAACTGATTGAAGTAAGGCTCATAAACCCCTGTTAAGTGATATCTACCAAAAGCAGAGGCAGCTTGACTTCAAAAGTAAAACCATCAGAGTCTGGTCCTTTCCTTCCATGAATCTATCACCTGAAGGAACACATGCTTTTCCTGCTAAAACCCTGCTATTCCCATTCTTCTGACTGAAATGCCAGTCTCTCCCAACATCAACTCTCCCCGCCGCGACCTCTCCTGATCTACTAAAATCCCTGTGGGGCCAGGTGAGGTTGTGCAATTTCTAAGAAGCCTTCTTCATTCATATGCACAACCACAACCAAATATTGAATTATGCCTTGGTTCTATAATGGGTTTTGGCATTTGATCGAGAGCTATCTGGAATTATTTTCTCTGAATGGTTTATGTGTTCCTATCTCTATCCTTTTACAACAATATTTCAAGTTATTTGACAACAAAGATGCTGTCAAGCTCTTTCTGTATTCCTCCGTGGCATACACACTTAAGATACTCGTCAAATGGTACCAGGAATGCTAACATAGCTGGCCTGCCCCAGGGAGGCCCAAGAGGGATAAATCCTTGTCAGTAGAGGCCTTAACTTGAAGACTACTCTTTGTGTAGCTTAACTTTCCATTAGGGTACCTCTGCTAATGCCAAACTCATCCAAAGCAACTACTTTTCTAAGATATCTGAAAAATAAAAGGATATCCTTTTTTAGTTTGTTTTTGAGGCGGAGTTTCGCTCTTGTTGCCCAGGCTGGGGTGCAATGGCACGATCTTGGCTCACCACAACCTCCACCTCCCAGGTTCAAGCAATTCTCCTGCCTCAACCTCCCAAGTAGCTGGGACTACAGGCATGCGCCACCACACCAGGCTAATTTTGTATTTTTAGTAGAGTTGGGGTTTCTCCATATTGGTCAGGCTGGTCTCGAACTCCTCACCTGAGGTGATCCACCCACCTCAGCCTTCCAAAGTGCTGGGATTACAGGCAGGAGCCACCATGCCCGGCCGATATCTTATACAAAGGTATTTACCATTAAATGCAGAGTCACTTATAACAGCGGAGGGTTCTGGCTCAGGAAATCCGGGCCCAGCTTGTGTCTTCGAAGCAGAGCTAAGATAGTTGTGTATTTCTCCTATGCTATAACCCCAAACACAATTTCTTCAGTATGTTCCCAGAAGTATTTATTCGTAAAATTCTCCAAGAAAACAAATGTGGGGAATGTGGCACATTACATCTCCCACAGAGAGATTCAAAATGTTCCTTAGTTAGCAAAGGTTCTAAGAAAACTCTCAGCAAATAAATCTATTTAATTTTGTTCAGCTCAGCATTTCCCACATTAATTTAAGCATGAAAACTATTTTTCAAATAATAGCTATTAAAGCCCCCACGGAACTACTATCACTCTCACTAAAAGGGGTTCTAAGTAAATTTCTTCAGGATCACTTTTAGAAGCCTAATGCATTGGAATCTCTCAGTGCCATGATGTGAGAAGTGATACTTTTCTCTTCTTCTTCTTCTTTTTTCTTTTTTTTCTGAGAAGGAGTCTTGCTCTGTTGCCCAGGCTGGAGTGCAGTGGTGCGATCTTGGCTCACTGCAACCTCTGCCTCCCGGGTTAAAGCAATTCTCCTGTCTCAGCCTCCCAAGTGGCTGGGACTACAGTCACATGCCACCACACACAGCTAATTTTTGTATTTTTAGTGGAGACAGGGTTTCACTATATTGGTCAGGCTGGTCTCAAACTCCTGACCTCAGGTGATCCCCCCACCTCGGCCTCCCAAAGTGCTGAGATTACAGGCGTGAGCCACCGTACCCGGCCAAAGTGATACTTATCTAGATGATAAAAGTGAGTTGGCACTTTCTTCCCCTGTTCTGTTTACTGTTTGGTATAGGAACTCGTGGTTTTCCATTTATTTGCCATCCACCCATCTCACTCTCATAGCTATACTCTACCTTCTCTGTCCTGTACTGTATCCCTGGAGGGCCCTGTTGACTGGCTTCCAGATAAAGAGCAGCAGGAGAGAGAAGTAGGAGTAATTCTTCCCAGTTTCTTCCTTCCTAGTTTGGTGTCACTCTCATGACCACAGCTATGAAGCGATAAAGGCGGCTGTAATGACAGCTCTCACCGGGCCACCTCAGCTCCATGATCCCAGCTCTCACTGGCCTCTGGCACCGCTATTCATTCCCCACATCCCTTCAGACCTAAAGATGGGAAAGGCTTCCTGATGACATTATCACTGTTTATCTCATCTTCCTTTTGTATATCCTTAATCCCACTTATGCCTCTATAAGTGATCCCTATTATTAGTCATTTTCTTTTTAACTATTCAGGAATAAAATGTTTTTTTCTTCTGTCAGATTCTGATTGGTAGAGCAAGGAATGGCACTGATACTAGTGCTTTCTGTGCACTAGACACTACACAGAGGATTTTATACACATTACATCATTTAATCCTCACAACAGCCTTGAATGATAAATATTATTATCCCCATTTTACCAGTGAGTAGGATGAAACTTAGAGGCATGAAGTAGCTTTGCCTTCACTTACATTGCCCAAGGCAGGCAGAAGCAGATTCAGTCTGAGGGCACACAGTCTCTCAACCAATACGTTTTGCAAACCTACTTTGTTCCAGGCCCTGGGCTAAACCCTGAAGATACAGTGAGAGAAAGACATAAAAGAAGTAGAGAAGAAACGGAAGTATACCCCTGATGTTGTGAAAGAAAATTCCTTCACCCTTGACATTTAATGTTGGAATATAAAAATTAACGCACGTGCTACTCCTGGTACTTCTGGCCCATGATCCTGATGCTGACTTTGCTTCTGAGGACTAAATTAACAGAGGGCAGGTTTCGCTATAAAGGTTAAGGATAGGCCCCCAGAGCCCAGCCATCTTTTCCTTGGGTGTGTCTTACTCAAATATATCTAAGACATGTGGCCAAGATCAAGCTTATTTGACTCTTTCATTGTATCTCATACAATTGGATAATCAAGAGATAGCAGCAGGAAGAACATACCATGCTCATGGATAGGAAGAATCAATATCGTGAAAATGGCCATACTGCCCAAGGTAATTTATAGATTCAATGCCATCCCCATCAAGCTACCAATGAGTTTCTTCACAGAATTGGAAAAAACTGCTTTAAAGTTCATATGGAACCAAAAAAGAGCCCGCATCTCCAAGACAATCCTAAGTCAAAAGAACAAAGCTGGAGGCATCACGCTACCTGACTTCAAACTATACTACAAGGCTACAGTAACCAAAACAGCATGGTACTGGTACCAAAACAGAGATATAGACCAATGGAACAGAACAGAGTCCTCAGAAATAATACCACACATCTACAGCCATTTGATCTTTGACAAACCTGAGAGAAACAAGAAATGGGGAAAGGATTCCCTATTTAATAAATGGTGCTGGGAAAATTGGCTAGCCATAAGTAGAAAGCTGAAACTGGATCCTTTCCTTACTCCTTATACGAAAATTAATTCAAGATGGATTAGAGACTTAAATGTTAGACCTAATACCATAAAAATCCTAGAGGAAAACCTAGGTAGTACCATTCAGGACATAGGCATGGGCAAAGATTTCATGTCTAAAACACCAAAAGCAACGGCAGCAAAAGCCAAAATTGACAAATGGGATCTCATTAAACTAAAGAGCTTCTGCACAGCAAAAGACACTACCATCAGAGTGAACAGGCAACCTACAGAATGGGAGAAAATTTTTGCAATCTACTCATCTGACAAAGGGCTAATATCCAGAACCTACAAAGAACTCAAACAAATTTACAAGAAAAAAACAAACAACCCCATCAAAAAGTGGGCAAAGGATATGAACAGACATTTCTCAAAAGAAGACATTCATACAGCCAACAGACATGAAAAAATGCTCATCATCACTGGCCATCAGAGAAATGCAAATCAAAACCACAATGAGATACCATCTCACACCAGTTAGAATGGCGATCATTAAAAAGTCAGGAAACAACAGGTGCTGGAGAGGATGTGGAGAAATAGGAACACTTTTACACTGTTGGTGGGATTGTAAACTAGTTCAACCATTATGGAAAACAGTATGGCGATTCCTCAAGGATCTAGAACTAGATGTACCATATGACCCAGCCATCCCATTACTGGGTATATACCCAAAGGATTATAAATTATGCTGCTATAAAGACACATGCACACGTATGTTTATTGCGGCACTATTCACAATAGCAAAGACTTGGAATCAACCCAAATGTCCATCAGTGACAGATTGGATTAAGAAAATGTGGCACATATACACCATGGAATACTATGCAGCCATAAAAAAGGATGAGTTTGAGTCCTTTGTAGGGACTTGGATGCAGCTGGAATCCATCATTCTTAGCAAACTTTATCACAAGAACAGAAAACCAAACACCGCATGTTCTCACTCATAGGTGGGAACTGAACAATGAGATCACTCGGACTCAGGAAGGGGAACATCACACACCGGGGCCTATCATGGGGAGGGGGGAGGGGGGAGGGATTGCATTGGGAGTTATACCTGATGTAAATGACGAGTTGATGGGTGCAGCACAGCAACATGGCACAAGTATACATATGTAACAAACCTGCACGTTATGCACATGTACCCTACAACTTAAAGTATAATAATAACAAATAAATTAAAAAAAAAAAAAAAAGAGATAGCAGCAGCAGCACCATCAGTCTATGTATCCTAAATCCAAAGGTTAACTTTGATATTTCCCTTCTGCATCTGATATCAGGTTAATCTGAAACAATACCAACCCACATCTTTCTATCTCAATGATTTGAATCAACTCTTTCCTTCTACCACATACCACTTCCATTTTAAATGATTATAATAGTAGCTATTATTTGCCAAGCCATTAGCAAATGTCAGGTACCTAATCATTTTACATTGCTAAGAACTGGGTCTCTAGATGTGGCCTGTCTAGGTTCATAAACCAATTCTACCACTTGTAAGTTAGATAAATTATTTAACCTAAGTCTTAATTTCTCCATTTGTAAAATGGGAATAATAATAATATCTACTCACAGAGTTGTTATGACAATTAAATTAGATATTCTATATGAAACACTGCCTTCTGTGCTTGGCACACAAGAAATGATAATAGTAGTAATAATAATAAACAACACATAAAGCTATATAGCACTGACTATGTATCTGGCATTTTTCCAAGAGCTTTACATGTGCTAACTCATTTAATCATCACAACAACCCTATGTGGTAGTATTGTTATTAGTTTTAAGTTTTGTGACTGAGCAAACTGAGGCACAAAGAGGTTAAAATGATTTGCCCCAAGGTACATGCCAATATGTGGTGATTCCCATCAGATCTGCCTGATTCCAGGGCCTGAGATAAAGAGCCCTATGAAACAGCATTTTAGAACTTCCTTGTCATGGGAAACCCTACCTCATCTCTGGGTTTCAGAGTCTGGCTCTCCAATTACAGCATATCCTGCTGCTCAAACTACTGTTCATGCTTAGCATTCTATTCAGGCCTGTTATTCAGTAACTCTCCTTCAGCCTCTGAAGAAAGTTTAGTTCTTGAAATGTACATTGGTGTCTTCCACCTGCAGTAAGTACTACCTCCATTTCCTATCATGCTCTTGAGACTGTCCCGCTAAAAGCAGCAGACTATAGTGCAAAAAATATCCACTTGTCTTCATTCCTAAGAACCTTTCCCTGGGGATAAGGCCCCAGTGACAGAGTGGAAAGGAAAACTACCGCATAAAAGATAGGGTGATCCTGCTAACAAATGAAACCTTTATCTCTTGTCTCTCCCTCTCTATCTCTCTATTACTGACAAATTTGAAAACCTAAAGCTTTGCATTCATTGTTTTGTAAGAGCTTATTAACCCAGGTTTAGCCTCCAATACAAAAACAGATGCAGGGATGCATGCATGCATATTTCACATATCTCAAAGTATTTGACTCAATCAGAATGCAACTGTCCTTAGATATAAACATGTAAGAAAAACAGTGGTTTACTTCTAACTTCCATTCAGCAGCAGCTTGTCCCAAGGTGTTCCCTTTACCTTCCATAGCATCATCCTCTCAGCCCATCACTTGGCCCACCTGAGGTTTCCTGCAGACAACTGCACTACAACGCACTTGTTTTGCTGTTTCCCTTACACAGTCTCCATTTTCTAAACTAGCACCTTCTCCCCAGAAAGCTCTCCAGAACTAATGCTCCACCATCGTTCCTTTTCTCACTTGTTTTTTGATATCATTTTGAGATGTAATGTTTTTACATTAAGTCTGATTTTTCTTCCAAATCAGACTTTGTAATTAACCCATTCCTGTTTTTTTGTATCTGTTCCTCATTTTAACTTCCCTTCCTTCACCTCCTCTTACTGGTGGCGCCTCATGGTCCGTCTCCTAGTTCCCCGTTCTTACATTAGTCTTGACACAGACTTCTTTTGCCTAGTTAATAAAGCAGGTCTTTTATCTTTCAAGTCTCATCTTCTGCTCTATGTTGAAACATTGGTAGGTATTCATCTTCTTGGGACTTTATAATGGTGAATCTGTCGACAGGGAGCTCCTTAGAAAGAAAAATAACTAACGGTCATCATGAGATTTCCTGACTTACTACTGCACAACCATAGAAATCCAATGCCCTGTGTAAGATTTACATAAATTCCAGTGAGTTAGGGCTCAGGCATATAACTTGAATGAATTCATTCAGCCAATGGATAGTTCTACTGTTTAATGAAGTAATATATTTATGTTTGAAGAAGAGGGTCTTACAGCCCCACTATGCAAACTTAACAAATTGAATGTGGGATATCCTTGTTCCTACAAGTCCTTTGGCTACTCCACCAAGGACTTTTCACTAGCTATTTCACCCCATATAATGCCCCAGCTTCACATCATCTCCTTGACTATTCTCTCCTTTCCCCTTTCTTTCCTCCTTCTCTATCACCTTCAAACTCCTATTTATTTCTATGACAGAGTACTCTAATTACACCTTGATTCTCTCAATTTCATGCATTTGGCTTATTATTGTCCCAAGCAAAAATTCCTAAGAAGAATTATCCTGCAAGCTATTATAATAAAAATTTCATCCTGCCACATACAGTTTAGCCAAAACTGTTTATGAATTCCAGTGAGTTACAGCAAAGTAATCTTTGCCTCTTGCCTTTCATGGTGAACACATACACAAAAAAGACAACTGGTAAAGGTGTAAAATGGGAGTTTGGCCTGGAGACTCACGTGCTTACAGTCATTCCTTAAATCCTTACCCAGATGCACTTCTCCCTACATCCCACTTGGGTTGCCCTTTTGAGAATATTTGTTCATCAGCATATATTTCTACTTCATTTTACTCACATATGAGTTGGGACATAGAAGGAGGAGCTACACTCAGTTACCACCTGCCTAGAAATAGTCTTAATTGTGCCATACTGTGCATCTGTTTCACAGCCTATGTATCCACTAGGATTAGGTCCAGCAACATAAAACAGTGATCCTCTTAGTTATCTCATGATTCAAGACGGCTGCTGGGCTTTGATCATTGTGTCCTTTTGCAGATGAGAAGATGGACGCAACAGAGGAGGGATGACAAAGAGACTCCAGGGTGAACTTTCAGGGACAATTCCCCAAACCACACCACAGAATTGGGATAACAAGGAAAACTCTGCTTCTGCCACCATCAGGAGGCTGCAGAATCACAAAGCTTCCATTACTTCGGAACCACACCACCTCTGCCATGATGTGGAAGGTGTCAAGTCACAAAGCCTGCAAATAAAGCAGGAAGCTGACACCATGCCTCTGCCGTGATTTAAGCCAGCAAAGTGGAAACCGCTGTCCCATCCTATTTTTATATATAACTCAGTTCCTTGTCAAAGCCACCAAGAATTTATCTATTTAGCAGACCCTAAATCATACTTGGGACCCAAATAGCAAGGGAATTTGAGTAATGTGGATCTAGTCATCCCAGGCTCTGTAGGACAGGAAGGCATGCCTGCAGGCACTGGAAACAGTATTGAACGGGCCAGTCCACAGTGCCTGCCATCCCAGGATAATGCCGTGGATATTTCATTACCACCAAGGCATGTTTGTTGAGAGGAACAGAAAGGCTCATGCTAACAGGAAATTTCTGTTGATCAGCAGATGCCCTCAGCTGGTAGAATTTTATAGGGATGGAAGAGACAGGTCTGAAATTTGGTTTCAGAGCACTTGACCTTTGAGTCATGACTTTATTCAAGACTGATAGGAGAGAGATATAGAAATAAAAAGGAGAGACCAGGCATGGTGGCTCATACCTATAATCCCAGCACTTTGGGAGGCCGAAGCAGGTGGATCACCTGAGGTCAGGAGTTTGAGACCAGCCTGGCCAACATGGCAAAACACCATCTCTACTAAAAATACCAAAATTAGCTGAGCATCGTTGCAGGCACCTGTAATCCCAGCTACTCGGGAGGCTTAGGCAGGAGAATTGCTTGAACCCGGGAGGCAGAGGTTGCAGTGAGCCGAGATTATGCCATTGCACTCCAGCCTGGGCAGCAGGAGCAAAACTCCATCTCAAAAATAAATAAATAAATAAATAAATAAATAAATAAATAAATAAAGAGAGAGAGAAGGAGGGCATACAATGGTGATACCACTGTTCTCTGCATTACTAGGTACTTGAAGTTTGCCCTATGCTTTAAGCTACTGCTGTTTCCTTAATCACCTCCTTTATCACTCCTCTTGGATTTATAAGGCTCAAATACTACCATCAATTTATCCTCACAGATTTCTTACTTAAAATCCACTAAAGCATAATCTATCTTGACCACATCTCTAGTAGAGATGGGACTACTAAGGTAGGGAGGAACTGGTTTTTATTATCTGAGGCACAGAGAGGTTAACTGGCTCACCCAAGATCACACAATGAAACAGAAGGATACAAAACAAATAGGAAACGCCAATCCATGGTATGTGATTGCCAAAGAAATCTTCCAGCTCTAGATGCTTAGAGAAAACCTACGGAGCTGAGGGAAAGTGGCTTGCTTCAGATTGTCCTGAGGGAACAATTAACTGAATATCAAAGACTAAAAGTTTTCTAGAGAGATTCTTTTTTTTAATGTTCTATTTCTTTTGCACTTGAGATCTCAAATTTGATTTTCAAGATCAGTTAGTTTAATCAAGCAGGATTTCTCTCTGCAAATACATTATGTGTGCAATGGATGTGCATATGGGTACAAGCTGGAATAAAATTGAGTCTCCAATTTCTCAAAACCATAAAATTGACCACTTTTCATCTGTGAAAACTAAATCTTCCAGAGCACTTCATTTCTTGCTATCCTGGGACATATGCAGACTACTTTGCAGGGTCTATAAAAATAATCATTCAGGTATTTTCTACAATGTCAATAACCAAGATAATTCTGACACATAATCTGGAAAAAACTCAACCAGAGTCTGATGATCAAGGTTTAATTCCCGGTTCTGTTACTAACTTCATAACCTTGGAGCAAGTTGACACCATGGGGCTGTTTATTATTCATTAAAATAAGGACGACAGCTAGATGACCATTAATTTCCTAACTTTAAAACCTCCAATTGAAGAAAGGTTTTCTATAAAGAAATAGCAATATATTAAAAATCAGAATCTAAACCATTTTAAATCCCATTTCTCTTTTTTATAATATGACCTAAACAAAAAATATATAATTGGATAAATTTTACCATGTCAGACCTTAGAACATAAAACAAATGCCTTAGAGTTCATTCATTGCAGACTTTCAGAACTGTGACCAAAGCCTCATCCAAAGCTAGTGATGGTCAAGAGAGATGACCTTCAGAATACTCTTCTAAGGCTTCTGTGTATTGAAGTGTTAATAAGAGCAATTTTAAAAGCAGTTATTAAACTCCAGTGCACCTAACAGTTCCAATACAATTACATATGTGATCTCATTAAACTCTCACATTTGTGTTCCCATCCTATAGCACACAGCACATGATTGTAATATACATAATTAATTTCTCTCAGTAGGTATCAGCCTTTGTAAAACATGTGATCTTACTGGTTTAAAGAGTTTTGTCATTCTCTCCCTGTTATCCATTTGCTTTTCATTTTATAAATATCCTTATTTTCATTAGGGTGCCCACACACATAGCCCAGGTGCTTTGAGAGATTTCAAGTCCAACCCAGGCTCTTGGGATGGAGCACGTGATTAAGCTTCAGCAAATCAGTGTATCTGCCGGTCACAGTGTTTGGTTCAGAAGTGAGTATATAAGCTGGGGAGCTCCTGGAAAAGGAGCTTTTTAGCACTTCTGATAGAGTTTCTCAGAGATCATCCTCTGTTTCCCCAGATGTGCAAGATAATGTTGTTGTTGACGCTCATCTCAAATCCACAGAGAGATCCCAGGAGGCTTAGCATAAAGCTGAATCATAGGGAAAAAATGGGAACAAATGAAAGGTCTCAGGTCCTTGATGACATCCTTGTGTTGCTGTGCCAACCCAGTCCCCAAATTGCCTGACCTCCAGACTTATGTGCACATGGGCCAATAAAGCTTCCTCATTGTTTATTGTGAGCTGGCTTTTTGGTTATTTGCAACTGAATATATCTTTAGCATCTACCACAGTACCCAGGACATTGAATATTTGCTGGTCATATTTACTGATCACCTACAATGTGAACAAATGTTTATCAAGTGCCTACCATGTACCAGGCACCATTCTAGTGTCTAGGATATGGCATTGAAGAAAAGAGACAAACATTCATGCCCTCACAGAGTTTATGAATTTTCTAGTGGAAGAGACAGATCATGATTAAGGTAAACGAGTAAAGTATATAATGTGGTGGATAGTGATAAGTTGTAAGCAGAGAAAACTAACAGAGAAAGGAGAAAGGAAGTGACAGTAGGGACTGAACATTTGGAAAGATGGCTGGGGAAGCTCCACTGAAATGGAGACCTTTGCCACAGGCCTAAAGGAAGTAAGGGAGCCAGCTATGCAGATGTGAGGGGAAGTGCATTCCAGGCACAGGGAAAAGCACGTGTCCCTGAGTTAGGATGGATGACTGCAGACTGAATTGATGATACTATTTTAGGCTTCACCAGTCATGACAGCACATTTAGAAAACAGCAAAGGCAAGTGAGAAAACGGGCAGGAAAAGAAAAAGACCACACTCTTACTTTCCAAAGAAGGTCCTTTTCTCTATTTTAAGATGGTATTTTTGGGGGCAGGAGTAAGATGGACCTGCTCTCTTTGATTCTTCACAAGCCATCTCTGCATTACCTAGAGGTTATTACACACCAAACTTTCGTTGGAAGCATGAGCCCTCAATACTTTCCACTTGTATTATTCTTACAGAAGTACTCCAATGAGGACACTGCATGACAAACTCCATCTTCATTAGTTGAATTAATTAAAATAGAGTCAGATATTTTGCAGACTATGATGAGCTGGATGCTAGATCCATTGTAATCCAGAGCTTTGGCACAAGAGCAGACACAGAGAAATTCCTTGCACTAACACTTTGCAAAGAGGAAGGACCCCTCCATGGGTCACGGTTTCAAACAGAAACTATCATATCTTCCTAATTAAAATTCAGAGATTCTGACTTGATTGTTATTTGAACAATCAAGTTATTTGATTAAAATAACTTTAATTTGAAAAATTAAATTTTTAAAATTTTTTTAAATTAGGCCGGGCGCGGTGGCTCAAGCCTGTAATCCCAGCACTTTGGGAGGCCGAGGCGGGTGGATCACGAGGTCAGGAGATCGAGACTATCCTGGCTAACATGGTGAAACCCCGTCTCTACTAAAAATACAAAAAACTAGCTGGGCGTGGTGGCGGGCGCCTGTAGTCTCAGCTACTTGGGAGGCTGAGGCGGGAGAATGGCGTGAACCCGGGAGGCAGAGCTTGCAGTGAGCCGAGATCACGCCACTGCACTCCAGCCTGGGAGACACAGTGAGACTCCGTCTCAAAAAAAAAAAAAAAATTTTTTTTTAAATTTTTAAAATTTTTTAAAATTAAAAATAATTTTTTAAATTGCTGTCACTGATAAATCACACCTATTAACAGTTGGATTTCATACTTTCTTTATTGACATCTCAAACCCAGCATGACCTGAGAAGCCTTCAGGTCTCCTTTTAAATATTTTTCTAGCAAGGTAGGGGGCAGAGTTTGTTTTCAGGAGAAAAATTCACAACAGGCTCTGCACCCAAAGCAATATTTAGGTCAAAACAAACCATATATTCACTTTTTATTTTCTTGTTGATGTGTCTCTGGGTGATAGATGATTTGTTTCAGTTTGTGCCCTGGCACAGAAAGCATAGTATCTCTACAAATGCACAGGCTATTGCTGTGGAAATGAACATGAGGTAATAAATATACCATTATGAGTGTCATCATATCTAGTAGGTGGGTAATGATGGAACTTCGCATTTAGAATCTTTCCAAAGATTTATGAAACATTAACTTAGTAATCCCCGCAATGCCCTAGGAAGGAAAAGAGGGACTTTATACCAGTTTTGCAGATGGGGAGACTGAGAGAGCAATTATGAGATTTCCCCAAGAGCACCGAGGGAATAAGAATTAAATGCCATTCGTGCAGAGTTCTCAAACCCAGATTTAGCTGCACAAATAATGCCATCGGGTTCTCTCCACCCTCAGCAAACACCTTTGCAAAACAAAGTGCTAAGAATGTAAGAGAGCAATAAAGTGTACACTACACTTCAAAGGTCCCTCCAGGGAGAAACCTTACATTTCTATTTACATAGGGTAGCACTGGTTTTCGTGGTTTCTGAAAGACGGAGAAAGAAATTATGTTACAGAAAATGTACTGAATGAAAAGCTCGAGCCAGTGCAGGCATGGATCTCTCCAAGTATATTTAACTTTGACAACAGAGTCCCTGTTCCTGCTTGGACCTTTTAACCCTTCCTTCTAGCCTAAGAAGAAAATGTTTCCTCCTCTTCCACAAAGCCAGCTCCTCCACCTGTATGCTGCCTGCCTGAGATGATGCCTTAAGCATCTTTAATCTACTTTCGCATCTACCCTTCAAGTATTCTTCATGCTAACAGTTGGCCTGAGGAGGACAAAATATCTTTCACTTGACCTTGCTGTCTTCATCAGGTTTTTCTCCAATTCTTTCTAATCCCTTGACTGCCAAAACCCTCCAAATTTTACTCACTATCCAACTTTCTATCAAAATGTCTTTTTAAATCCTGTTATTAGAGACAGCAATGATTCCCCACTTTGGAATACTGCCAATGACTCTCTTCTTGCCAAATATAATGGAATTTTCAGTGCCTTCACCCTCCTGAGCCTATATGATCCTCTAGCAGAAGTACCGCCAACCACTAACTCTTTCTGCCTCTCATTTTCATTTTATAATCTCTTAATTTTATTGCCACTTTTACTACTGCTTCTTCCACCTCCAGGTCTCTGCATGGGGTTCTCCTCCAGGATACTGGTCATATACCCTTTTCTCTAAACACTTTTGCATCCTTATTTACATATCTGTATCAGGATGATTCACATCTCTATTTCAAATATCTAACTCTTACATGTAATATAGTTCAGTATTTCCATCCACTTATAAGATGAATTCACAGTGAATTTAAAGGAGGGAAGAGAAAATCTCCACTGCTTTCTTTACTGCATGCTTCCTCCTTCTCTCCTCCGTAAGAGTTGGGCATACCCATCAGATTGAGTCAGATTCCATAGCAGTAATTGGTCTACGTTAATACAGGTGGAATAACTGCCTTTAAGGATACGCCTAGCCAACTCACCTTCTCTTCTCTTCTTTACTGGTGAGACTGGGTATTTTGGTCCAAATCCAAACAATTTGATTTGACTGGTGAAGAAAACGTCCACTTAAACTTGTGAACTAAATTGCTTATTGCAGACCATTTTTTATAATAGTCTTGTACTCTAAAAAAATGGACACCAACCCAAATGATGATGATGATGATTATGATGATGATGATAGTAACAATGACAGTCTTTTTAAATTGCTCCAAACCATAGGGGACTGTTCCTACTTTTAACTTCTTTTGCACTTAGAGATAGTAATACAGCAAATTATTTGCAAATTACTCACTTTGTAATAAATTTGTCTCCTCACTTAAATATTAAGTACCTTATGGACAGAGGCATTTCCTGTGCCACCTCTTTGAACTCAACAATACCCAACTACCCTTACTCTACCCTCAACACTGTTGGAAATACAGGAAATGCTACATAAGTACATAGATTACTGAACTACTGATGTCACCAATGGTGACTATCCTACCACTGCTACAGTTGAATAAGCTTTTAATGGCTTCTCATAAAATTTAGAATTATATCTAAACCTCTTACGATGGTCCACATCGCCCTACATGACTTGGTCTCCCCTTATTACTCCAACCTCATTACCCACCCCCCTCACACCAGGCATGGCTGCCTTCTGTCTTTTCCTCATATATACCAAGCTCAGTCCTTCTTTGGGAACATAGCATTTGGTGTTCTCTCTGACTGAAATGTTCTCATAGAACTTTTCACGGCTCATACCATCCCCTTACTCAGATTTTCATTCATATAGGCTATTGCCTCACTAGATCTGCCCCTACGGCCCTATGTAAATTAGCCCTCTGGATCACACCTATCATTTCCTAATCCTTTACCCTGTTTTGGTTTTCTTCACAGCACTTACAACAACTGAAATAATAAGCATTTTTGAATAGCTATTTCCCTGTGTAGAATATAAACTCCACAATGGCAGAGATCAAATCCTGGGAGCTCAGGTGTTAGAATATGGAAACAGTTTCAGGTATGAAAGTGAAACACCAAGTTTAGGGACCAAAAGTTGATAAATATTCTCAAAAGAATATTTTTAGTATTTTACTTCAAATCTATATAGCCATATGAAAATACATAAAGTAACATGAGAGAGAAAAAGGATCTAATATTTATTGAGCAACTACTATGTCATAGGTATTACCAGACATATAGAAGGTAGTTAAATGTTTTATTTTCTGATGCTATATGCTATAATTCCATTAAGCATTTTATATTTCTTAGCTCACAAATCCCTCATACTATGTCATGATAAAGGAACAGCTGTTGTTATCATTCCTATTTTTCAAATAAGGAAACAGGCTCAGATGGGTTAAAGTGACTTGCTATAGGTCACAAGTTGTAGAACTAAGACACAAATTCAGGTCTCTTTGGTTCCAAAGCTTGGGCTCAACTGCTTCATGAATTGGATCCTCCATTTAGTTGGTAAACAAAACGCCTCCTGAATCATCTTCCTCATAGTTCCAACAACAACAACAATAAGGACAAAACCCGATTTCACAGCTGCAGAGACACCAACCCAAAGAAGATTTCTTTGGTCGTCCTATCCTGAGAGCTGCCTTCCTTCTGACCTCCTTGGTCATTCACACCACTTAGAACCATAGACTTTCAGAAGCATTAAAACAGAAGTCTCCACTCTCACTTTGCCAAAGAAGAATGACAATAGTCATGTGAAGTATCTTCCCCAAAGTCATAAAACTCGCCATATCAAAGCGGAAACTTGAATGCAGGCCTTCTGGTATTTAGTTCCCCACTCTTTTCATGATTCTGATGGCAGCCGCGGCCTGTCTGAAAGTGGTCACTGCAAAGATGTCAGCTGCAGTGGAGGAAGCGTGGCTGGGGCTGCGCACCCCATGAAGCCTGCAGGAACTGGGAACAGGCAGAAGTCCTGCCCACTTCTGAGTTGGTGGGGTAGGAGCCCCACCCTCCAGGTGCAGCTGCAGCCACCCAGCCATGGCTGTGAACCCGGGCCTCCATTTGCTCTCAGGGCCTAGGAAGTCCCCGTACCCCTGAAGGCTTGGAAGTGCTTGCTCTCACTGCCCATCCCACATACGCCCCACCAAGCCCCATCCCCCAACAACTCCCCCCGCCCCACCCCTGCTCCTGGGTCCTGCTCTGATTTTGGAGCAAAGTTGAGGCTGAACCTGGGTGCTTTTGCATCCTGACCAGGTGAGCGAGGGCTCAGAGCAGCACTCACACACCAGTCCCATGCTGCCTTGGGGCCCCTTCCAGATGTTGGGCACTGATGAGCCTGGGAGGGAGGCCAGGGGAATGCTGAGGATGGCTCGGTGGGGGCCTGCAGGCACCCCTCCGCAGGAACAGCCTGAGTGCCATGGACAGCAGGTTGATGGCAGCAAGATGCAGACAGGCTCCTGGGTGGAAAGAGGTGGGTCCCTGGTGAAGCCTCACCTTCAAACCACGACAGTCTGAAGCCTGGGGGCTGGGCTGTCAGTTCTGCCAAGTGGAATGAAAACTTTTGGTGCTTTTTCTGGGCCCATCCATGGACCTATGAGCATGTACTTCCTCCTTTCTGGAGCCCATAAATGTTCAAACTCAGTCAGATTCAAAGACAGGTCAGGACTACTAGCTGCGGGAAGGAGCTACCCACTTTGGGTCTCTTGATCAAGATGACCTGCCTGAGGAAAGGAGCTACCCACCACAGGTCTCCTCTTGAGCTGGACACTTGTTGGGATGACCTGACTGTGGAAAGGTCATCTTCCGTCTATCCTCACTTCCATCTAAGATCCACACTATGGGTCTCCTCTCCGCTGAGGGCCAGATACTTGATGGGATGACCTGCCTGCAGAAAGGATCTACCTACTTCAGGTCTCCTGAGAGTTGTTCTGTCACTCAACAAAGCTCCTCTACACCTTGCTCACCCCCGAGCTGTCTGCATACTTCATTCATCCTGGATGTAGGACAAGAATTTGGGACCCATCGAACGGCAGTACTGAAAGAGCAGCAACACAAACAGAATTTAAACATGTACTGACCACCCCCGAACACTCCCCTCCCCCACCCCACTGCTCACCACGTCAAGAAGGAGAGAAGAGCTGTGACCCTTCAGGAAGCCCAGATCCAAGGCCTCCCTGAGCCAGGGCTGTAGCACCTTCTTTGGGGCTCTGTGGTTCCTGGCATCTCCAAGCTTTTGGGCACCAACATATTCCCCTTGTTCAGAAGCCTGCAGGGGAAGCCACTTGTGGTACATCTGGTCCAGCCACGGCCTCATGTGGACCTAGCACCTATGCTGGCAGCTGCTTGCCCCACCACAGCAGTCAGCAAGCCTGGCTGTGTGCAGTCAGCAAGCCTGGCTGTGTGCAGTGCCTGGACTGTGTGCTCACTTGCTCACACATTTCTGACCGCTCTGCACCTAGCTCACTCTTGACAGGTGTGGGATCCAAGCCAGTAGTATAAGCCAAGTGCAGCCTGCTGGGCCAAGTAGATGGAACGAGCTCAATGGGCTTGAGCAATACTTAGATGGAAGGTTCCATCAGCCACAGAGGTTTCCAGCTGGTGAAGCAACACCCCAGGGATCTCGTGACAATCTCACATTACCCTCCCCATTGCCCTGTGTGTGTGCACATGTGCATATACAAACACACACACACGCACACATACACACACACAAAATACAGGCTAATCCTTCAGGAAAGACACAACTGGAATCTGTTATCATTGCACCATGAGCCTCAATGTTACCGCTTTGGCTCTGTGGGCACCAGTTTAAACAAACAGCATAGTCAATGCCAGAGGGGTGATAATTGCCAACAAGTGTTCAAAAGTATGCATGAAACACAGGCTGACAAGGACTTCAAAGGGGAGACCAGCTGTCCATCCTGTACCTGTGTCTTCAGCTTTCCCTTGGAAATCTGATGTGCAAAGGAAGGTTCTTTGATCACTTGTGTGACAATTCCAAATCACAAGTCAATAGTGGTTAATAAAACATTATGGCCTGAGTCAGTATGCAAAAGTTACATGAATATTCAGCAAAACAAACACCACCAAAGAAATAGTAGGTCAGAATGATGTTTACACATTCTTTTAAACATCTGTTCAAAAGTTTTAAGTGTAAAACTAAAAGGGACCCTTACAATAAAGTTTTACGAATCAAACAAAACTGCAATGCTCCAAATGATTATAGATGTATATTTAAGCTTCCCTCCCCCTCCCCCGCAAAAAAGGAATAAGTACATATTCATTATAGCAAGCACTGTGGATGAAGAGATGAAAGGCCATGAATCTTGACTTCAAAGACGTCAGCACTTAATGGGACTTCTAAAAGTCCATTTATAATCCAAAAATCTCCCACTGCAGATGATGACTGAGGACCAAAGAGTTAAAATGACTTGCCTAAGGCTATGTAGTATGTTAGTCTGGATTAAAATAAGTCTCTCTAACACCCAATACCAAATGTTTTCCTCTCTACCCCATTTCCTTGCCAAATATTCAGCATTCATGGTGAATGTTGACACAAATGATTTGCTAATAGGTGGATAATAACATTGTTTCTAAACATAAATAATCCAAACAATTATATACAGATTCCACCTTCTTAATTATTGTTATAGATAATATACATTAAATCATTATTATTATTATCCTCATATTAGAGATGATTTTCAGAAGAGAACAAATGGGTAGGTGGCATTGTTAGGTGAGCATGCACATCCTAGTTGCAAGAGGCAGAAGTTCCAGCATTAGGCATCCTGACATCTCCGCCACCACATCAGCAAGCATGTCCCTGGATACTCAGTGTGGTAGTCTAGTCCACATCCATTTAGGTTGCAAATCAGTTGTATGATGTCATAAAATATCCTCAGATAATCTCGCCTTCTGAACAAAGCTGCACAGCCCACTAATGCCCACCAGTCTAACTATTACCTGTTGCTCAGCAGCCCAATTAGGGACCAAGACAAGAGGACACCATTAGGTCTGTGCATTTCATACATGCAGTCCTCACTCTCCTTCTAGCTACAGAAACAAAGCCAATGGATTGCAAAGTCCCAAAGATCATATTGCCAACTAACAAATACAAAATACTGACCTTCACACAAGAGCCTGTGGGTGTTTGGGGACCAATTGCAAATGCATTTGTCCTCCAAAGGGTCATGGCTCTAATATTCTTTTCTTTTCTGAATTATTTATCAACAGCAGGGAAAATGTAATACCATAGATGTAACAATAAAGAGAAAAAGCAAGGCTCTTTCAACTCCCTGGTGCTCAGAGATATTTCTGTCCCTGACTCTAGAGTTGCCATGTTCACCCTGTAGATTTCGATGTGGAGGCCTTGTTATCGGAAATGGGACATGGGCACTGAATTTCCTAAGCGCTCTGTGTGAACTGCCTCTCCCAAAACTCTGTTCCTCTTCTAGAAGGGATATTATCCAGGTAATCACCATTAAGTCCTTGCTGTCCATTTATAGAAAAAAAGTAGTAAAATCTTATTGATCCCGTAGCCAGACTTCTATCATCCTCATCTCTTAGGAAGACAGCCATGACCCAGAATCTGTGAAAGGAGTCTCTGAGGCTGTAAAACCCATGTACTTTATTCCACAAGAGAGTACTAGAGATACTCACAGGATAGAGAAAGGCTGATTGGAGTTTACTGATTTAACAAGCCTCCTTATCTAATCCTAAGTCACTGAGCAGATGACTATTTGAAATTTTATTCCATAAACTTAAAAATAATATTAAAATAAAATAAAAAGGTGGATGCTTGACATTATCTGAAAAACTCTCCTCTGTGGATCCTTTCATATACCTATGGTAGTAAGGAAATTAGGGCTGGGTGCGGTGGCTCACGCCTGTAATCCCAGCACTTTGGGAGTCCGCGGTGGGTGTACCACAAGGTCAGGAGATCGAGATGAGGCCATCCTGGCTAACATGGTGAAACCCTGTCTCTACTAAAAATACAAAAAATTAGCCAGGTATGGTGGTGGGCACCTGTAGTCCCAGCTACTTGGGAGGCTGAGGCAGGAGAATGGCATGAACTCAGGAGGCAGAGCTTGCAGTGAGCCGAGATCGCACCACTGCACTCCAGCCTGGGCGACACAGCAAAACTCTGTCTCAAAAAAAGAGAAAAAAAGAAAAAGAAAAAAGAAGTTAGACCTACTGCATTTACATAACTTACTAATGGGAAGAGATCTTTCCCCTGGTGGCATTTCTTTCCCAACGTTTTAGTTGAAGTAAAATATACATAATATAAACATAACATGATGGTTACCATCTTAACCATTTTTCAGTGCACAATTCAGTGGTATTAAGCACATTTATACTGTACAACCACCACCACCATCCATCTCCAAAACTCTTTTCATCTTGTAAAACTAAAACTCTATACCCATTAACAATAATTTTCCATGCCCTCATTGCTCCAGCCTATGGCAACCACCATTCTACATTTTGTCTATGAATTTGATTACTCCAGGTACTTCATATAAGTGGAATTATGCAGTATTTGTCTATTTGTGACTGGCTTACTTAGGATAATGTTCTCTAGTCTCATCCACATTATAGCATGTGTCAGAATTTCCTACCTTTTTAAAACTAAATAATATTCCATTATATGTCTGTATCACATTTTGCATATCCATTCATTCATTGATGGATACTTGAGTTACTTCCACACTTTATTGTGAATAATACTGCCATGAATATGAGTGTGCAAATATCTCTTCAAGACCCTACTTTCAATTCTTTTGGGTATATATCCATAAGTGGAATTGCCAGATCATATAATTCTATTTTCTATTTTTTTCTATTTTTAATTTTTTGATGAACCACCAAACTATTTTCCATGGTGGCTACACCATGTTTACATACTCGCCAACAGTGCACAAGGGTTCCAATTCCTCCACATCCTCACCAATACCTGTTATTTTCTGTTTTATGGCATTAAGTCTCTCATTTAGACCATTATTAGATTCACCCATAAATAACCACACACACACATACCCACACTAATGAAACAAATGTAAAAGGTAAAGAAAACAAGATTCAAGGAGAAAATCTGTAATAATGCACCAAAGAGTAGAGTCAAGAGGAAAAGAGAGCTAGAAGAAAAGTTGAAATAAAATAAATCTTGTCCAAGTAGAGGTTGAATACATTCAGAACTCCAGCTGGTTTGACAGGTAAGCATGACAACATGTGAGTGCTACTTGGTAACCTGTCAGTTTTCTAAATCCTAAAACTAGATAGAGGGCACTACTCTCTGGTATCCCTCCTGGGCTTGGCTCCAAAGCTGTGAGCTGTTCCAACCTGTCCTAAAAATAAACAGTTTGCTTGAGGCCAAGAAAAGTATTACAGGGTAAATCTTGACTTGATTCCCTCCCCTGTACTGTATACCACTCAGCCTGGGTGGCCGTGATGTAACAGTCATACACTACCACACTCCCCCGGCTGGGACAATAATTGTTCCCTCATCCCCCTCTCACATTGATAGTAAGGAATAAGGTCTGCCTCTTCTGATCAATGCCACATTTTTATTATAACCAATTAAATGGATGATCTGCTTGAGGGGAACATAGCTCTCCTAATGAGAAAAAATACTAAAGTTTTTAGATAATTCACAAGTTAGATTTCTTCAGGCACATTTCTTCAACACTTCATCAAAATTCAGAATCAAATGGCTTTAATTTGAAGATATTTCTGATGCCTCATATGCTTCTAACATCCCAGCTATTTGAAACTCCTGATACTTTAATAATTTCCCTACAGTCTGCTTATCAACCAGAATGGGAAAATAAATGCCAAAAGGGGAAAAAAATGCTAGTTCATCTAGGGAATACTCTTCAAATTTTAAAGGACAAATAATTCAATCAGAAAATATAAATATGAAAGCCACATCTCATAAATGAGGTGAAGACTCACTTTAGAGCACCACTGTTTAAGTACCATGTGCTTTTCTGTAAAATAATTATGTGGGGTCCTTAAAACATCATGATGTTTATTAAGATTACAGAGTTCTGTAACCTCCTATTTTTCCCTAAAATGTCCCTAAATAAAAAACATCAGACAAACTAAGATGCTCCCCTCCACGAGTCCCTAAGCATGCACAGTCCCTGTGTTGGGCTGGTTGAGTTTTGTTCTGTGACTCACTCTTTGTCCAAACTGAGGAAAAACAATGATCATCATCATAATAGAGAAAGAAAAAAAAATGCATGCATCTGTTAAAAATAAATGAAGACAGAGAGGCAACTGGATGTTAATACTTCTCTAATGCAGTAAAAGCTATGATGATATGCCCATATGAGAGAATATTTTCAACCATAAACAAGTATATTTTTCAAATAACCTTATTAATTTGGGCAATGCTTATGAAATAAAAAGAAAAAATGGAATATTGACCATTAGTGACAGTGTGATTTCCACCATGTAGACTACAAATGCAGGCATTGAAAACAGACATAAGATAAATACTGCGAAATGCAAAATGTTAATAGAGGCTGTCGTCATTTTCCTCCTCCTCCCCCTCCTTCCCCTCCTCCTCCTCCTCTTCCTCTTCTTCCACTTCTTCTGGGATCATAGCTCACTGAATCCTTGAACTACTGGGCTCAAGCAATCCTCTTCCTCAGCTTCCTGAGTAGCTGGGACTACAGGCCCATGTCATAATGCCTGGCTAATTACACCTGGTAATTAAAAAAAAAAATTCTTTTGTAGAGACAGATTGCTGCTATGTTGACCAGGCTGGTTTTGAACTCCTAGCCTCAAGGATTCTCCCACTTAGGCCTCCCAAAGTGCTAAGATTACAAGTGTGAGCCACCACGCCCAGCCTATTTTCTTCTTATTCTTCTAAATTTCTTAATGTTACTATAGTATTAATATACTATTTTTATAACTAGAAAAACTCTTTTTATAATTTTATTAAACTTGCTATTTTCTTTACATGTCTCTCTGTGTGTTGCAAATTCCCTCTAAGGAAATTTCCTGAGTGCCAAAGACTCCATCCTGGTGTCCAACCTAGACCAGGCTTCTCTGAAAACAATTTGTCCTATGACCACCCTTAAGGACTAACTAGATACCAGCCAGCAGAGCTGATAAATGCCAAAAAGTGTTTGCAGTTTAAGGGGCTTCCCTTCTCAGGGAACAAAGTTAAATTTTTAAAGGGAGCTAACAGAGCACATTCCAAAGCTCTGTTCTACAGCAACTCACAAACTAATGACTCTAGGAAGGTGATGTTTCTCTTGAATTAAAGGAATGTATTCCTTGCTAGTTATAAACTGTTTTGAAGTCCACTTTACACTACATCATCTCCTTCTTAACTCCTGAGCCGAAAGCATCTGACTCCAAGCTCATCTTCCCAGAGAACCTGAACACTGTCTACATAGCCTGGACTTCTCAAGCCAAGCGGCCTTCCAAATGTATCTTAAGGTGCCCTGGTGTCCTTTTAAGTGCTTTAAGAGCTACTTGTTAAGGACAGGGAGAAGAAGGGAATACAGTGAACAGGTCTTAGAGCTTCAATATTGAGTACCACCTAGGACTCAGTCATTGGGTTGGGTTTTCTTTCACATGATCAAACCTTAAAACCCAGTCGTCTTTCTCGGTGTTATAAACTGAAGCATGCAGCACTTAAAGAATCTGCCCAAGACTCCAAAGCTTGTAAGAGGCAGAGCTATGGGTTAAATACGGATTCACTTGGTCACAAGTCCCAAGCTATTTCTTTCTAACAATGGCTATTGCTTGCTGAACACATTGCATTAGCATTTTTATTTACTTATTTATTTTTTATTTCAATAGGTTTTTGGAGAACAGTTGGTGCTTGTTTACGTGAGTAAGTTCTTCAGTGGTGACTTCTGAGATTTTGGTCTGAATGCACCTGATCTCATCCACATTCACATTTTAAAGACATTTTCAAAAGAGCTCTGATGGAGTTTATATTTGAACTTCTGGATTACACAGCCTGCTATCCTATCCTATCTTCGAGCCTATGGAGTTACAATGTCAGTTTTCCTGTCTCTGCCTCACCACCATCTAGCCTACAGCTGTAGACAAGTTCTTTAACCTCCCGCACCTCAACATAGATTCTTCATGTGTAAAGGTAGTAATGGCTAACAGTTATTGAGCATTTACTCTGTGCTGAGCTCTCTTCCAAGCACTTTACAAATATTCTCTCATTCACTCCTTGTAAGATTCTAGAAAGAAGATGTGTCCATTTCCCTGAAGATGATTTGAGTTGGTCCTATGAATAAATGCCCTACTTGGCGCAGAAACCCAGGCCTGGCTGATTCAGAGCCCTGTGTTCTTCCCACTTCTGCACAGGTAACCTCCAGTTCACATTGTAGATCAATAAAAATGGAGATGGATCTATTTCTCAAACACCAGGCACCCAATTACTTCTCAATGCACTCCCACCTAACATCAAATTCAAACCCTTTCAGACACCCGTGGAAGGGTAGAAAACATTTCCTCTCTAGCAGTTAGTAATAAATGTCCTTTCTCCTAGTACCAATGCTCTTTCCCATGGCATTTAATGCCTGTAACTCACAATTTAGAACTCAGTTATATGCCTGATAAAATTATTCTACTTAAATGTAAATTTTATGTCTCCCAAAGAGACCATAATCTCCTAGAGGTCAGAAACCATATCTTACAGAATCATAGAATTAGAAAGGTAATAGTTTGTAAAACATTGTTTTTTTTTTTTTTTTTTTTTTTTAAGAAGCTGAACTCTGCCAGGCGCGGTGGCTCACGCCTGTAATCCCAGCACTTTGGGAGGCCGAGGCGGGCGGATCACAAGGTCAGGAGATCGAGACCACAGTGAAACCCCGTCTCTATTAAAAATACAAAAATTAGCCGGGCACGGTGGCGGGTGCCTGTAGTCCCAGCTACTCAGGAGGCTGAGGCAGGAGAATGGCGTGAACCTGAGAAGCGGAGCTTGCAGCGAGCCGAGATCGTGCCACTGCATTCCAGGCTGGGCGACAGAGCGAGACTCCGTCTCAAAAAAAAAAAAAAAAAAAAAAAAAGAAGCTGAACTCTCTTCAAAAGAAACATTATTTAGAATCCAAGTTATTCTGACTGAAAATCATTGAGCTAGTTAAACCTTAATCTTTCAAAGTCCAAGAAAAATGTTGACATGATGACATTCAGAGAGTTGGTGGTAGGGGGAAGACTGGAATGTATGGTCCCTGATTCTCTCATTCAGTGGTTGCTTTCCTATGGAAATACTGGATCTTTTCAGGCTCCCCTCAGTATCTCTCTTTGTCTTGGCCCTAATCCAGAAAAATCTGGACCAACTGCCTTGTTTTTGAAAACCCTTCATAAAAAGCTTATGAGAGATAGTGTGGTAGGACCCCATTATCAGATCAGCTGCCAGGAAGAAAACAGCATCTGAAATCTGTCTGAATGTTTTTATTCCCCCAAAACTCATGTTAAAATCCTAACCTGGTTAGGATTAGGTGGTGGTATTAGGAAGTGGGGCCTTGGGCGTGATTAGGTTATTAGTGCCCTTATAAAGGAGACCCCGGGGAGATCCCTCACTCCTTTCATCATGTGAGCACACAGTAAGAAAACATCATCTGGCCAGGCACAGTAGCTCACGCCTGTAATCCCACCTTGGGAGTTCGAGACCAAACTGACCAACATGGAGAAACTCCATCTCTACTAAAAATACAAAATTAGCTGGGTGTGGTGGTGCATGCCTGTAATCCCAGCTACTCGGGAGGCTGAGGCAGGCGAATCATTTGAATCCGGAAGGTGGAGATTGCGATGAGCCGAGATCGCACCATTGCACTCCAGCCTGGGCATCAAAAGTGAAATCCATCTCAAAAAAAAAAAAAAAAAAAAAAAAAAAAAACAAAGAAAAAAACATCTGCCCTCACCAGACATCTAATCTGCAGGCACCTTGATCTTGAAATTCTTAGCCTCCAGAACTGTAAGAAAGAAATTCCTATTGTTTATAAGCCACCCAGTGTCAGGTATTTCATTACAGCAGCCTGAATTAAGACAGCACCATAATTGCAAGTGGCCTTCAGCTGCCATATTGGCTATGCAGATTCTCCAGGAACATGAAGCAAAGCCATTGCTTTTAATCGCTTTAGTTCAGAACTATAATCTATGTCACAAAAGATGAAAGACATTATCCCTACCAGGTCATAAATATATATTTTTTTTATTTAGTGAGGTAACATTTAGGAGACTTTGGGGGAAAAAAAAACTCAGTATCACCTTCGTCTAGCATTTTCTGCTTTCTAATACTTTAATAACACTTTTTTCATAATAATACGTATATAGGTTCACTGCCTTATATTTCTTTCTACAGAAAATTCGGAAAATATAGAGAGTATAAAGAAAAAGTATCGTGTTTAATCATTCACTCAGAGATACCCTCTGTTCCCTGTTTATTTGGGAAGGAGTGTGAGGATATTTCCTGTCTGTGTTTCTATGTGTCTGTGCTTGCATGTGTATGTGCATATGTATCCATACATATTTTTTATTTACTATTTGAATTGGAAAATAAAACACATACTTGCTTAAATCATATTATATGATGAGACTTTTCCAATGACACATATTCTTTTAAACATTATTTTAATATGCATTATGTTCCACTATATGGATTGATTGTCATTTGTTTAATCGAATTTTCATTAGTTCATATTTAGGCTGCTTCCAGTTTTTTTCTTACAAATAATAAATGGAATAAATGGCCACAATGAAAGTTTTCTTACATAAATAATTGTGACTGAGTGTTTTCTTAGGATAAGTTACTATAAACAAACATTTCTAGGCCTTTGGATACACGCTGTCAAATTAACCTCAGGAATGGCTGTATCAATTTACATTCCCATCAGTGATGTATGATAGTGCCGATTTCCCGAACCATCTCCAGAAAAGGGTGATTGACATATATGTCTATCTATATATGTGTATCTATACATCTACACACATAGTCACATACAGTAAATTAGTACAACTAGTAAATTAGTACAAATAGTAAATTTAGTACAACTGCTATCGAATTTTCATTTTAATTTGCATTTCTTTTGATTAATCCTAAGCTTGAAACATGTTTTCAAAGCTGTTAATATACTCTAACAATTGTGGATCTACACACACACACACACACACACGCAGGCACACACATCTTCCTTGACAAACGAACCCACATTTTGTTTAGATGTAAGTTATCTAAGTACTACAAAAGAAGCTGGGATCTGCCAAGCCTCAGGCAATAAATCTTGATTTTATTTATCTTTCTAAGGTATATTTTACGAATAGGGAGGTCAAACTATTTTTGTTAAAGAGACATGAAAACTAATCTGTTGGGATGAGGTTTTTAATAAAGTTATTCTTATTTTTAAAAAGGGGCTGTGAAAAGGGAAATCTCTTTCCCCTTCTGACTTTGGGACATGGTTAAGTCAGGATTTAATGCTTGGAGTAACTTCACCATTTTGAGACCTTGAGGGGAGCTAGATCAAGTTCCAAAACTATCATGCTGAAAATAACCAAGTAAAAAGTTAGAAAGAATCTGTTTCTCTGAGGATTTCATGGAGCCGCTGAATTAACTAATTCTGAAAAAAAAACTGTACCCACAGTCATTGCGTTATATAAGAATTTGTCATTTAAGCCAGTTGAGTCATTTGATGTTATTCTGGTTTTTTTTTTTTTTTTTCATTCTTTCAGCTAAACTCACTCAAACTGATATACATATACCGTGTCACTTTATCCTTTAACAAGTCTGTGAGGATGTACAGTGAATACTGATGAAGAAGCAGAGAATTTAAATGGCTTTCTGATTCACAAAGTAAATAAGTGACATACTCAAAGCTTGCAACCAGTAGAATTTATACACTAGACTTTAACCATGAGAATTTATAGCTTTCAATTTGGCCAAAGAATAGTTAGTATATATTCCCAATTATCTTAGCAAAAGAAAACAAAATCTTAAGACACTTCATTATACTTCTAAAAACTATGGAAATAATGACAGCAGATAGATTAGATTAGATAGATAGATAGATAGATAGATAGATAGATAAGATAGATAGACAGACAGACAGACAGACAGATATGCATGTACCATGTCTTTAAGATAGAAATAAAGAATAAAAGATAAAACTCTGGTTGTTAAAGAGAAATGTCCATTCATTGTATGACCTGAATGTGGATAGAGTGAAGCTGCAAGACCGGCCTCAACAATTTTGTAAGCGCTAAAGCATCCTTAATCAAACTCCTTCTTTACGAGAAAGCCTTATTGTGATTCTGAATGCATAAATCTAACAATAGAGTGTACAGAAATATTAACAAGGCTTTTATGATGAATTTGGGTCAAGGGCAACACAGTACTTAATAGGTTTGTTCACAAACACCCTAGGGGCAAGCTCCATCATTGATCCTGGTTGTTCTGCAACAGCCAAAGTGGTTCAGGTCCTTTATAAAACATGCAGGAATAAAAAGGAACTCCCACTTAAACCCAGCAAAACAATCAAACACTGGACATGTCTTTCAGACTTATTTTCATCATGAAATTTCAAGGTAAATGAGCTTTGATAGTCTCCCTAAGATATATGTGCTGGATTTAATAAACCCTAACATTATTTTAACACTACTATCACTAAATGAAATAAATATGTGGTCTTTGGCTTTTCCAGTACCACATATAGAAAACTAAAATTGGCCTGGAAAAACAAACTTTCCATGAATTTTTAAACTACAGTCCCTCTTTAGAGGGACCTCTTAATTTTTTTTCTGTTTTGTTCTTTTATTGACTTCATTTTTTGTATATGTGATAGGTAGAGAAGTCCAGTCACAAAAGTGTTTGTATAAGTGATGAAAGTTTCTATAATTTCTTCAATTCAACTTGAATGGTTGTGAGCTCCTATTCTTCTGAGATAGTGGGGTCAATGAAATGTCTCAGTCATTTTAAGTGTTCCCCACTTCTATTAGGCTCTATCATGACTCTACAGGACCTCCAATAACCAAGGCATTGGCCCAGAAGCAGCAGCCTAGTCCTCAGCCCATGGAACACAAAGGTCACCGTGGATATGCTCCATTTGACTTTAGGGCTCTTTCAGGCACTGCAGCAGCAATGTCATAGTTAAAGATTCAGCATTTTCCCATGAGGCCCCATCTACAGAGATACCTCACAGCCATTGTCTATCCAGTGACTTATACATCTCGGAAGTGCAGCTTTAGAAACAGGACCCTTCCTCCAGGAACCATCCAAGTCCCTGCTTCATGACTTCCTGAACTCCACATTTCTCACCACCAGTTCAATGGAATCTTTTTTCTCGTTTACAAAATACAGTGGGCAATTCATCCTCCTTCCCATTTCCCTCTGATATTCTCTCCATATCCAACCCTCTCTATTCTTCTGTTCTATGCTAAAGCAGTGGCTCTTGACCTTGAATGGACATCAGAATTACTTTTAAACAAGCCCACCAAAGCTGGGTCCCAACCCCAGACCAGGCTAAAATCAAAATCTCTAGGGACAGATCCCAGATTCCAAGTGATTCTACCCTGAGGTGAGAATTGAGAATCTCTGCCCTAAAGAATTAGGATTTGGGAATCCTGCTTTTGGTACAGTAGCATTCCTCCTCTGAGGGCGCAGGGAAGGAAGGTAACAGAGCCAATTATCTATTTAAATGAAAGGAAGAAAAAAAGAGAGAAATTCCAGCCATACAAATCAAAACAATAGATGAATAACTATCATCAGACCTTCTAGGTTGGTTTTGAAATATGCAAAAGTAGCAATACGTGCTTTATTTTGACTTTTCTTGTTCAATATATCAATAAATAGTTTCTAGTTATTTTTAACAAGCAAAAAGTAGCTTTCATTCTATAAAGCATTTCATATAGCATATTTTCACTAAAGTAAAATAATCTAGAGGCCTGCGACCTGTTCACTCTTATAAATGTATCACCTCTTCTGAGACTGAAAGCCAAGCAATTGTCCTGTAACTTGTCCCTTAATGCTGCCAGACAACCAATGGTAAACAAGGACAAGCATTCTGACACAAGTACATGGTATAGGCTTGAAAGATAATGATGCTCAGTGGAAAATTTACCATTTTGCTCAATCAGGTTGGAGAACGTTCTGTTTTAGTTCCATTTCATGTGGCTCCGCTAAATGTGAAAATATCAGATATATCACATTTGAAAATATTCTCTATTTCATCAATATAATTGATCAAAATAATAATAAAATTTCATCAAAAATATTTGTATAGTTCATCATGGGAGTAAAGCATATTCCAGAGACCTAGCCTGACATTCCTAACAACTAACTATTACTTTTAAGGCATTTAAACTGTTGTCTAACCTCTTTTCATTATAGTGTACTTAATTCAAACCATTAAATTAATAGGCTATTATATCTAAGTCTTTAAGTTTTCTCCGACTATTTCAAACATAAACTTCCTTTAAGGTTTCTTCCATGCCAATATCAAGAAAATAAAAATCCTTTTAGCAAGGTAATAGAGATCACATGGGATATTTGTTATCTCACTTGTTCCCTTTATTTCTTACCTTCATGGGAAGCTTTTGGCATAAAAATGAATGCTTACCCATTACTGTCAAGTATCTGTCTTATCGCTGCATGCTATTGTTGTAAATCACAAATATCCTCCTTTAAAACTGCCTGCGTATCTAATGATAATGTCTTATCAAACAGCCAAAAACACGGGGAGTGTAGTTGGGGATAAATGAAAGTCAGAGGCCAATAAATCAAGTGGGTTGACTATTCCAAAACCCAAAAGCATATGGGTGAGAGAAAAACCCCTCCTCCCTGTAACACCTCCATTTCAGGGAACTCCTTCAGTTTCAAAATTCACAGAAGAGCAAGAGCAACTCAGGGATCTCTTACAAGAGACAAAGCAATTTCAATTCACACAAAAATTCCAAGGCCAAAAACTCCCCCAAGTGTCAGAGGCCAAATGTTTTAGATTTCACCCTCCCAAAGGCCAAGGGAGACTTTCCTATAAAAAAGTACAGAGCTCCATATATAACACACAGTCATGTCAGCAAAACCCCAGTCCCCAGGGGGGTAATGATTATGTTACAGCACACTTTTAAGCTCTAGATAATTATTCTCAATGTTGAACTCTTAGAGCTTTATTATCCCATACATATAATCCTTTTTTTTTTTTCAACTTTTAGTAAGAAAAAAGTTGGGTAAGAGCTAAAGTTTCCTGTTCTGTGTAATGTATTGCCTTTCTCCTCCGTCATGCTTAGCATCCACTGTCTCAGGTGTAGACTTCTGAAAGGACCATGGCTGTCAGCACAGAATTGGGAAAGACTATTTTGGTTTTCCTTCTTTAAAACTTGTCAAGTAGTAATAACTACCACAGGGTTAAACATCTAATACTGAACTAAACTACTAAGATTTCAAAGAGGGATTGATTTGGCAAATGATATTTTGATCGTGAATGAACATTTGAGTTTTTTCATTTGAAGACACTGCCTAATTAACGAACCATGAACTCCCTTGGTCAGACATTATTTTTTAATAATCTTGGTGGCTATCTTTTATAACACTTGTGACAGACACTAACTGAATATTTCATACATAATTAATTAATTAATCATCCAATAAATCAATGAATCACCAAAGCTGATATATCTTCTTTAAGTTTAGGCTCCCTATTTTTGGTTTAATAGAATTTTTCAGTATGACTACTGATTTCTAAAAAGTAAGTAGCATAGCTAAATGATATAAAACAGCAAAAGAAAGGAAGAAATATGACCTTGACATGGTTATAAAACCAACTGAACAGTGTCAGCAGGTACTGATTGATTTGAGAAGAGACTAGAATGGTCTTTGGAAATAAAGAATGTCAATAATGGAAATGCTATATCAGAATCCTGCGTCAAATAAAGGAATGCCTTTAGGCCTGTCAATTTCTCCAGGTAAATTATCATCTGGCAATGAAACATCTGAACAGACATTTTATGGTGGCAGATATCTATCATACACCTCATCTATTCCACAGGCAAATGACCACTTAGGGAAAGAAGTCTTCTTTGCCAATAAAAAATGGCAGAGATTATGGGTGGGGACATAATACATCTTGGAGAGTACAGAGCCCATTTGGTCTAACAGGCTTATTTTCACGACACAAAGTAAATGTCAGCATTCCAAAGACTCGAGCTTACTATGTAGTGTCTAGTGTCTAATGAAGGTCCTTGAATCTGGCCTAGAGGCTCTCCTCTCTCCTATCTCCCATCCATATTTCTCATTGTAAATCCCTAACATAATATAGTCATTGCATACTAGCATGCCTCAGTCAATTCCCACAGCCCCCCATGGCTTTAAGAAAACATTTCAAACACTTCATCTTGGCAATCAAGAGCCATTTTTCAATGTATTTTGCTTGCATTTCTATCGTAGCACTTAATACAATGTGCCCATACTTTTTGAGAATACCTACATAGTTTATGAACTGCTGTTGAAAAAAGGTTATCCTAATCAGCAGCTACTCATGTCAAAATAAACTATATTTGTTGGCAATCTGTTAGTATCACTCACTATAGTAGGCATGGGTACCATTTGCCAAATATTTCTGGTTCTCTACCATTCCAGGCATGAGGTAGGACAGTATTTTCTCATCCCTTTGTGGTTGGATGGAACTAGTGACTAGTTCTAATCAATGAGTTGTAAGTAGACATGATTTGTGTCACTTCTTGGTCAGAACATTTAATGGCTGATGGAGGGCCTCCAGGATCTCTTTTCCCTGTCTTGGTGACTGGAAATGTTCACCACAGTGACCATTCCAACAGCTGGCATCCCAAAGTGAATATGATATGCAGAACATCTCTGTTGATCAGGGATAGACATATAGCATAAGCAAAAAATAAAATTTATCTTAAGTCACTTATATTTAGAGCATCCCACAGAATGTTCTGAACATCCTACAGAACATCCTACAGAACATCCTATCCTTACTGTTAAAAGTGCTATGATAAATACTTTCACATATATTAGTTGACGTTCACTATAACCTGTAGGTAAGACAGATGTGAGCAATATTTTACAAATGAGGTTTTCAAAAGTGAAGAATTTGCCCAAAGCCAAGTAGCTTTATGCATTATTTCATTGAACAAATATTTATTGAGCACTGCTTTTTGCCAGGTAATATTCTCAGTAGTCAAGGTATAGTAGAGAACAAAAGGAAAAGGGTCCCTGCTCTCAGAGTTTACGTTCTAGTGGAAAGAGACAAATAAAAGAATCATTTATAAATAAGAGAATTCCAGATAATAATATGCATTACTCAGAGAATTAAAATCAGGTGGTATGACAGAAAAAACAGAGTGGCTCTTTATATTGACCATGGAAAGCCTCTCTGAGGCTTAGGCTAAGAAGTAAATGATAAGAGAGCTCAACACACAAATACGAAGAGAAAAAAGACTTCCATAAAAGGGCAAGAGTTCATGCAAAGGTCTTAACAAACAGAAAAAAGCTTGTTACATGGAGAAAAAGACAAAGGTCAGAATGGCCATGTCATAATGGACAGGGAAAGAAAGGGTACAAGACAGAAGGGAAAGAAGGAAAACCACATAGGGTTATACGTTGAAATAAGAAATAGGGATTTGATTTCCATGTAATGAGACACTAGATCAAAGTTTTAAGTACAGTTGTGTGACTTCTCTTTTTTTAAAAAAAAATTGCTCTGTCTGCTATGTGAAGAATGGGTTATGGTGGAACAAGACTGGAGCAGAAAGTCAAATGTGATGGTCATGGCTGAAGTTCACTAAGATGTTAATAGGGGATTTAGACAGAAGTGGACAGACTTAGGACAAGATGTAAAGGGTAGCATCAACAAGACAAAAGCATGGATTGAAAGTGGAAGGGTGATCAAGTGTAACCCCTGGGGAGAGGAAGGAGTTATTTCTAAATTTTTGGTTAGAAAAATTGGGTAGATGGTGCTTCTGCTGGAATGGGAGAAATTGGGAGAAAAGGAGGTTTGCAGAAGTGGAAAGAAATCAAGTTCTGTCTTATCCATGTTAAGTATGAAATTCCTACTAAGCATCTATGTGAATATGTCAAGTTGAATATATAATTCAGAAGTTCAGGAAAAAGACTGGAACTGGAGCAATAAATTTAGGAATTGTTGACATAAAGATAATATTAAAGGTCTAAGATTGATGAAGGCATCTAAAAAGAACCTATAGGTAAGCAGGGGAAGGGACCAGGGCAGAACCCGCGGGTACTGTAACCTTTCAGATGTCAGCAGCAAAAGAATAGCTGGGGACACTGGGCAGGAGTGACAAGTGACAAAGAGGGAAAACCAGGAAATAGGATGGCACAAAAGCCAAGAAAAAAGTGTGCTTTAAAGAGCAAGTTGTGGTCAGCCCTGCTAAATGCTGCTGAGATAAGAACATTGGATTTAGCAAACAGAGTTCATATATGACCTTGATAAATGTAGCCTCTGCACAATGGTGAGTATGGAAGTCTGACTGGAGAGAAGTGAGGAGCATATGTGAGCTGAATAAATGTAAGGTGAGGACAATAACCACAGGCAAATTAAGAAGTTTTGTTGTGAGGAAAAGCAGAAAAATAGGGCAGCAGGTTGAAAGAAATCTGGGATCAAAAGAAGGCTTTTTAAAGAAAACAAATCCTCACCTATTTTATGACCTATGAAAGTCCACAGTCCCCAACAAGATTTCTGAAATTCCTGAGAGGAGGCAGTGATGATAATGATGTGTGTGTGTATTAGTAAGTGTATGTTGGTGAGGGCAGCAGAAAGAACTGTAACAATGGTTACTCAATAACGGTTACCTCTGTGGTCCCCACATCCTAATCGCACTGGTATCCTTTCTGTTGTCCACCACGTTAACTTACATTCTAACAGGAGAGAGAGGGCAGTTCTCAAGAGGCATTCAGGGTGGGAAGACTTTATTGAAGATTTGAGGGTAATGAGGAAAACTCACATAGCATACTGTATGGCAAAGCAATAAAAAAAACCTCACAAAAAATATTTCTTCTCTTAAAAATCCTTTCAGCTATCCTACTATTGCATGGTTTTCACCAGCCCTCTGTCCTCCACAGCACCGAGCCTTCTGCTCTCCGACTGGTTCCTCTCCCCTCCTTTCTTTCTCTCTTTTGTTCTGTCTTTTGTGTTCCCTCTTAGGCACACACACAACAAAACAAAAAAAGTGTGTGTGTGTGTTTGATGTAGACTTTTCCTGCAGAGGTATTATTTACTCTTTTCTGTGTAGGAGGGAGAAGGGCACTTGGGTGCCCACTGATACCCGCACCGTTACCTTTTATTCCAAACAATGTATTTCCCTTTCTAAAAGTAATTCTGGAGCCAGTTCTTAAGATAATACATTTTCCATCTTGTTCCATATATAAACCACCAGACAGAACACCTGTCCTATTAAGGCATTCGACAAGTGCCAGCTCTTGCCTTCTTTCCTCAGTGAGGAAATCCGAGCACAGACAAGTATTCTGATAGAATTTCAACAAGGTCTTCCACACAGCAGGGCCTTAATTAATGTTTATTGAGTTGCATAATGTGGTGCTCTTGGGCTAGGAGGATATTCACTGGCTTCTTCTAATAGGGTTAAAAGAAGTTAAGAGCTGCATTTACTATTAAGAACAGAGTGATAGGCCCTGTAACTTTACAGCTTTTTAGAAAGTGTTTGTTTATTGATCCAAAAAATTTTGATCCTTTAAAACACTGAAATCCTAGCACACTATGTTTATGCAGTCTCTCTCTTCCTTTCCTAGGAATATTAATTATAATATGTAAAAGACAGATAAATGAGATTTGACCTTATGTGGTCCTCAGAAACCTGCATCAATCTCAACTCTCCAGTCCTTCACCCAAAGAATGGTAACTTACAAATATACATCACTGGCAAAGAAATTTGGACACACTAACATGTGCCCTTAACTTCTGCGACTTTTTGCACTTCTGAAAAGGTCATTCAGGAAAAAAAAGTACATTTAAAAATAGCAGTATTATATTCTGGGTAAACAATCCAGTTTTTATATGCCAATGCGATTGGAACAAAGAGAAAGATGCCCAAAAGTTACAACATGATTGAAACGTTGGGTTCAAGGGACCCTTTGCTTATAACTTGCAGATTGGGTATTTAAACACATTTGGTCCAAGAGAAGAAAGACTTGGAATCTTCTACCACCCTTATCCAATTTACTGTTCATGTCTGTATGCACATGATTGAAAATATATTGGAAAGCCAAACCAAATGCCCCATAAAACCAGCACTACTCCAACAGAGTCAGTGACCACTTTAGTGCTAAGGGATATAGGAAGAAGCGGGACACAGACAATAAGCATATATTAATTAAATATAGTTTTGACTGGCTCCCATAAACCTAAACTTTGACCACCAAGTGCTCCCTGTCACCTCTTTAAATTTCATCCTTGTCTTTCCCAGTGGGAACAAAGTACATTTTCTTATCTACAAAAACATCTCATCATGATGAAATGAAAATAATTGAGACTTTCTATTTTTAGAACTAGTATATCTAACTCCCTCAGTGTTACTATAGGCAACTGAGACTTCAGTTTCAAATCACATACCCATGTATGCGAGCACACACACAGAGGCAGAAATATTGGGAGTGGAAATCAATTATGCTGACAATTTTTTTATTATTGCTTTTTTCTCAAATGGTGGGGGTGAAATAATAAAGAGAAGAACTATTTAGGTAAAAATAGCACTTTGTGCACTCAGAATTAAATGTAACAACACAGACATGGTACAGAGAATGGATGAATTAGAAAAACAACACTGCTTCTTAAAGCTCACCTGTACAAGAGAAGTCATCCACACGAATGTATCCTGGGACACAGTCACAGCGATATAACCCAGGAAGGTTGACACACACAGTATTGGCATGACAGTAATGCATCTTAGCTGCACACTCATCAATATCTGAAGGAAAAGAAAATTAAGATCATGGTTAGTAAAATAATGGAACAAGAGTGTAATCATTTTGCAGATAAATTACAAAAGGTGAATGTCCACTGAAGCCAAGAGAAAAAGTAACATGCATTAAACACAAAAGCTTAGGTGAAAATTCAGCTTGGTGCATTAGATCCCATCCTGAGCTGAAAGTGTTTCTAGAACGATGCATGGTGAGACAAAACAGGTAAGAGTCCAAGAAGTATGAAGACTGAATTTACAACTATTAGTTTCTTACCAGGGAGAATACTCTTTTTAAATGTCCAAATTCAAGGAGTTCTGTGTCCACGAAGTTGATATCAATGAATATTTATTAGGTGTCCACAGTACATGGTGTAGCTTTTATCAGCGGGATCAAGGGAATCCAGTCCTTCTCTGCTTGTATGTCTTACTAAGACATGCTTCAATCCATATGCTACAAAATGATGGTGTAGCCAGTTTCTCCCATGTTGTACTATGAATACAGACAACTGCTGTTGCCTGATGCAAATTAATGTCTCTCATCCTTTGACCTGGGGCTTCTCCCCATGTGATAGAATAATGAGCTGATTCAACAAAAGATCTTGTTCTTTTTGGGATGGAGTTCAGAGTATCACCTGCTTTCTCATACAAGTTCATGATAGGGATTAAAATAACCTACAACCTTAAACACAGAGTTTAGCCTTTTCTGGAAATTGTTTTCAAACACAGATTTATGTTCCTTTTACTCAGACTGCTTGTGTGTGATGGTTAGAGAAAGAAGGACATGAGTACATCATGGGAATCCAAGATAGAAAATGTGAGCTCTAGTTCTGGTTCTGCTGATTTATAGCCTATGACTTGCATTCAACTACTCTGGGTCCCAGTATCCTCATCATTTTATTCCAGTGGTCAAGTCTGAACCCAATGTTTTGGATCTGTAAAGACATTATCTAATTCAATCCATATGCAATCCCATGAGCAAAATACAAACACTACTCCCATTTTATAGTCTAGAAAACTGAGGCTTAGAGAAGTTAAATATCTGGCACAAAGTCATCCTGTTAGAACATGCTAGACCTGGGATTTGAATTCAGAAGTTATTTACTATGATTTACTTCATGAAAGCTTCTTGAAAATGGTGATTAGTCAAATATAGTATTTCTATTACAATAATCATTGGAGCTTTAATATTATTAATGTACAGAAGCTGAGGATAAAAATGGCTACATTGAGTCACTAGGAAACTCATCAATCTATTTATTTTAAAAGAAAAGTAAGTTGATTTATTTCCGAATAAAATACATTGAAATAACATCAGATTGTTTTCAGAGTTAAAGATCTGACAGCCTATAAATAAAAGTTATTGTGAGGTCATTGAGATCTGAGAAGGAGACCCACAGTTAGCAAGACTTTCATAACTAAGAAATAAGAACAAAACACCAGAAATCAGTGGAATAATTCAGGCAATCAACTTCCTGCAGGCCAATCACTATCTCAGAGGTTGCTTCCTGGGGAACTCAACTTGTACCAAGAATCCTGATGAAGGCAAGGAATTATTACAGTCAGACCACTGGAGTCCAAGAGCTGGAAAACTAAAAGAAGGAGTCATAGAGTAGTGTGGTGACATTAAGATTTTGGAAGTGATTTAGTTATTGTTGCTTATAAGGTCTTTGGTAGGACTATGAAAGGCCAGGTGAAAACAGTCATAACAAGTGAGAGGTTAGAAACAAGAAGAAGCCCTAGGTATCAGAGAGCGCTGCTTGACATTAGTGTGATGTTATAAAATATCATCAGTTCTCCTCTCTCTGGGCACATAGCACAATTGTATTTCCCCATCCTTTTCAAATTTAAGCATGGTTTAAATTAATCTCATGATTGATCATGAAATCTAAGTGGAAGCAAATCACTTCTAAGTGGAAAGATTAAGAGCCAGCATCCAGTTTACCACATTTTCTTGTTTCTGCCTTGTAACCTATGGAAGTAAAGACAAAGAGACTCTTTCAACCTGGGCCCCAAGTGAGGAGCAAGCCACCAGGCAAGCACCATATACATGTTGCATGAGCTAGAAATATGCCTTTGTTGACTTAAGCCACCATGCCTTCCCTGACCGGTGCAGAGAATGACTATAAAAGTTATCTCAAAAAAGGATATCATTAAGCTTCTTCTTGAAAGATGAACAAGAATTCATCAGGTAGAGAATGAAGGCAGGGAAACTATAGAGGCTAAAGTTTTCATCTGTCGAGTTAGAAATGGAAAGAATCATTTAGTAATGTACATTCAAAGAACATTAGTTAGCCTTCTACTAAGCCCAGAGGCAGAGTGATGAACAAAATGCCACATAGACCTCACAGATGGGCAAGGCATTGAGTGAAATGTGTAATAAATTCTACCAAGGATGTGAGATCTTTCAACAAGGGGAATCTGACCTACTCTGAGAGAGTCAGAGAAGGATTCTCTATGATAGTGATGGTTCATCTGAGACATGAAACAGAAGTGAAACAGGCCCAGGGAAGAGGAATAACCTACTAGACAGAAAAGAATGTTTGAGAAGACTTAGTTACAAAAAGGAGCTTTGCCTATTTGAAATGAAACTGGAAAAATAAGCTTGGGCCAGATCCTGTGTGGACATTAGTGTGCTGTTCATAAAATATTACCAGTTTTAGATTCTGCCCGGCCTTGCGGGCCATGTGAAGGGGCTCAGACTTTCATCAGGGTAGTAACACAATTCAATTTCTCTGTTTTTAAAATATCACTCTGGCTGTAGTGAAGAGAATTGATTGCAGCAGGGCACGCTGAAGGCTAAATCATGTTGGTATTTTACTCACAGAGATACAGCCACACTGAACTCCATCTCACTCTGCTGGGATGCCCAGCCATCCTTTAAGATGAGAAACTAGTCAGGACTTGCCTTAGAGGCAATTCAATCTTCAGCCCATGGGCCACAGCTGCCAACTAGCCTGCTGACTGCAATGAATGTTTCCCTGTCATGGACCCTTGTCAACATCTCCCAGAGAAACCTCCTGGCTCATTTCCCTTAGGATATCACCAAGCTGCTGAGAGGCCTCCGCCTCATCTAGATTTAAAGGAGTTACTTGGCTATAACAGCTTATTTTGAATCAAACTAGCCAAGCTATTTCCTTGTTTCATAAGACTGCAAGGCCCTGAATAAAAATATTTTCAAAAATCAGACAAGGGATGGTTAGAAAACCCCAGTGAGAATTTTTCACATGGATTTAATCCAACCCTTGCTCTCTACATATCATTGAGACCCCGTGCCCACACATCCCTGCTGCTCTGCTGATGTGTTCTTGAGTAAGTTTTGTTTTCAGTTTATACCATTAGTAATTTCAGCTCTTGTATATCTAATGATTTCCTGGTACTAGTCCAGAAAAAGCACTGTAATAAAGATGAAAAGTTGATGAATGTACCAGAAAATTAAACTGTCACAATCTTGCCTTCGTTGCTTATTCTTTGTCATGTAACCACCAGATATAAAAGCTATCTTATGGTAAAAATGGTGGGGAGAGGAGAGAGAAAGTGAAGTGGAGTAATCCAGCTGACTCTCTTGAGACAAGAAGATAAAAGAAAGAAAGGAATTGGCAACTCTCATGGTTTGGGGATGGGAACAGGGGATGGAATGGCAACACGTTTGCCAAAAGATTGCGTCTGCATCCTCAGGGAAACACACAACCCAGAAGACACTTTCAGTAGGATTTAAGGGTGTTTCAAAAGCAAATCTGATTATAAACAGAGTCAAAAAAGAATTAACATCTTTAGAGAGCTGGGCTATCCTGAGAAAACAGTCTTCAGAAACAGTGAACAATTGAGATTTTATAAATGAGCCTAGGACAAATGCTGCTTTTTGTTCACAGAAAAAAGGCTCTGAAGGGTATGGAATAACTACAAAACAAAAATTGTAAGTCCCTAATGAAAGAACAAACGGACATTTAAAGAGAGAAACTGAGTTAGACCAAAGCTATGAGTATGCTACCCACAGGCTTGTAATGCAGTCTGACCTTTGCCCAGGTGGCAAGAGTGCTCTCCTGAAGCAGCTATCTTGAGCAATGGTCATATTCATCCAGAAGCCAGGAGACAAGAAGAGGCTAAGCCTGAGGCTGAATCTCAGAGTGGAAGTTGAACATACACAAATCCAGGCTCACGCTAAAAATCTGAATCAGTCCAGAAAGCTTTGCTAGGAAGAACACAGTTAACCTGACATCTACTGAAAGGATGAATTATTTTAAAAGCACATTGTCAGGCACAGGCTGATACCAATATTCTAACAGTCTTATTGTACATACCTTATAAAGGAAAACTAGGAACAGCCCCTGGCAATTGATAAATACCCAACAAATATCTGCTGTTTTTTCAATATCAAGCACTATGCTAGGTATTTCATATGGAGCATCTCATTATTCCATTTATCTTGACTACTTGTGGTAGGTATCTCCATGCCATGAAACTGAGGCTCAGAGATTATCAGGTCACTTCACTTGCCCAAGTACAAAATCAGTAAGCATAGAAACCTGAGTCTGAATCCAAACAATATGACCCCAAAGTTGTCATTGTTCTCACTGTGCCAGTTTTAGCACTCGATAACATTTTGATGCTATGATTATGTTAGCTGTAGCTGATGTTTATGACTATGATTATGTTAGATGCATCACGATGTATATGGAAACAAATAGATCTCTAAATTCTATATCCGTGTGCAAGACCATTCATGACATTTGTTCTGGCATTACATTCTCCGTTAAAATGGCAATTCTGCTCCGTGCATCACTGCTTCCTTGGCTCTTTTAAGTCAAATCCTTATACTTTCACACTTTAGGCTCCAGTGACCCAAGGCCCCAAAACAGGCAGAAGCATTTTGCTCCCAGCTGGAACTCACAGATTGACACGGCCTCTACTCATGTTGCTTGAGACCATGGAATTAGAAAGGAGTAAAAGAGTCCTAAGGTTTTTATTATTAAGTATTATTAGAGAAACATCTATAAGCCCCATTGCAGCATATATCATCTTGAGTATAATGGGGCTTAAATTGCGATTCATTCATATAAATGGCTTGTCGCTTTTGAAATATTAGAGCTCATTTTCTGGTGGTCTTTGGAGGTAATAAAAATCCATGATTTACATCCCTCCCCAGGATGGTGCAATAGTTTGTTTTTGTTTTAAAAGGTATACTTATGGACTGTAAAATGAAACTTGATGTGGCATAATGATTCTTCACATATCACCAGGCTCCATCTGCATAAGAGTTCAGAACAAACACAGACTCAAATTTGGCATCATCATCATTAAATTAGAGTGCAGGGCCTGGGTAGCTGATAGAAGCAGAGGCAAAGAATTCTCTTAATAAAATGGTATGATCTACTCAGACTTCTTCCATAAAGATTTCCTAGAAAAAGAACCCAGGGAGGGATATACTCAGGAGGGGAAAAGGCATGCCCCACTCCCTGTGTACATTTAAAAAGGAAAGAAGATCAACAGCTCTCGAGAACATGTTTTTGGTCAACCACTCTATGCCTCTCATCTCATTACTCCTAACCATCCCATGGACTGACATCATATACTACATGTAGAGCACCTAAAATTTCAACCAAGGTTCTTATGACTCCAAAGAGGATAGTTGTTCCGTGCTAACTACTAGACAAAGAACACTGGATCAACAGTTAAGAGTCAAGTTCTATTCTTGCTTTTTCATTTAGCTAACTGTGGCACTGGGCAAGTCACTTTTCTTCTTAAGACCTTGGTTTTTCCCACATATACATTCAGGGAGTTGGACCAGAAACCATTTAGCCAATCATCGGTTCTAAAGTTCTTGACACAGTCAGGTCTTTTGTCCATATCATAAAAGCATGCTTCTGGAGTAGCTTCTCTTGGGCCACCCCTTCTTTTTGCAAGAGGAGCTTGCAGATGTTCCAGATGCCTTTCCCAAGATACAGGTCCGGGAAAATACTACTTAGATGACCCAAGCCCCCACCCTGTTTCTTGATAGCTGTGTCAACTGTGCTGACATCTCCCCCTGAAAACTAAGAGCAACTAGGTTGAGCAAGCAGATATCCACACAAAAGCATAGCTCTTGGCAAGTTCTTCATAGACTGGTAAGATAACTTGCAGAGCAATTTAATCAGACTTGAACCTACTGACTTTGCAGAGATCATGAGCTATAAAAACACAGAGGTGTTGGCTAACTGGTTGGTATATTAGAATAATCACTACTTTCCCTTTGTGTCAAACTGATTTTTTTAAAATTGGGCCTATCTATCTCTGATTTGAACTTTAAAAAATCTAGTGAGGTTTTAGGGCAGTGAAAATACTCTATATGATACTATAATGGTGGATTCAGGTTATTACATATTTGTCCAAACCCATAACATACACAACACCAAGAGTGAACCCTAAATGTATATTATGGGCTTTGTGTAATTATAATATGTCAGTGAAGGTTCATCAATTGTAACGAATGTTCCGCTCAGGTGAGGGATATTGATAATGGATAACAGCAGGAGGTATATAGGCAATCTCTGTGCTTTCGGTTTTGCTGTGAGCCTAGAACTGCTCTAAAAATACTTTTAAAATTAAAAACAATAAAAACATTGAGGTGGACGAGATATATTCTTCCCTTTTTCAGATGAGAAAGTAAAGACCCAGAGAAAATTTCCAACTTACCCAAAGGAACACAGAAAATCACTGCACTGGGAATAGAATCAAAGTCTTCTCATTCTGAAATCAGTGCTTTATCCAATGTTCCATGTTTTTCTATAATTATAACGTCCTCCCTAAAGCAAGGGGGGAAAACCAAATGCCTATAGAACCTAGGAACATAAACACCTACAGAAGTCAGGTAAAAAAATATATATGCAAATCATGTCCTTTCCCCAAAGAAATCAAGTCTTTCTTATTTCTCTTAATGCATAAAGCCAGCTCTCTCTCTCTCTCTCTCTCTCTCTCTCTCTCTCTCATCCTCTCTCTTCCCCTTTCTCATTTTCCTACTCCAAGAACAACGGAATGGATCTCTCTTATAAGAGAAAAAACACGGTGCAAGGCCAATGGTAATAAAAACTGACACTTAACCCCAGTGGTAGAAAAACAATAGGAAGAATGTGGACTGTAGAAAACTGGAGCTCTAGTGAAACATTACCAGGAAGGTGTGATAAGAAACAGTGCTTACATAGTACTTTCTATGTACCAGGCAGTTTTAAGTGCTTTACATGGATTAACTCATTTAATATTCACACTCTATGAGGTGTATATTAGAATTATCCTCATGTTACAGATGAGGAATTAGAGGCATAGAAACATGCAGTAAATTGTCTAAGGTCACGTAGCTAGGAAGTAGAACTGGACTGCCAGGAGAGGAGTTCAGGCAGCACAACTCCACAGTCTGTATTGCCTCTCAGGAATTGTGGGCTATGTCTGTGATCTTTTTAGAGAAGGTGAAAATCTTAGCATTGTTTTTTAAATATTGGCTTCATCCTTTTCTCCAAACATTTTGAACCAAGCAAAACATAGCTATCTATCAGATTCAATCCACGGAGGTCTGTGCCTTAAGGCATGTTGTCACAGGGAGCATTAGTGGGCGAAGAGGAGAGAGAAACAGAGAGAAAGAAGAAAGATGAAAGGAAGAAAGACAGGGAGGGAGAGAGGGAGGGAGGGAGGGAGGGAGGGAGGGAGAGGGTGAATGAGGGAGGGAGGGAAGGGAAAGAATAAAGAAGAGGGAAGGAGAGGAGGGGAAGGGGAGGGGAGGAGAGAAGGGGAAGGGGAGGGGAGGAGAGGAGGGGAAGGGGAGGGGAGGAGAGGGGAGGAGAGGGGAGGAAAGAGGAGGGGAAGGGAGGGGAGAGGAGGGGAAGGGAGGGGAGAGGAGGGGAAGGGAGGGGAGAGGAGGGGAAGGGAGGGGAGGGAGGGGAGAGGAGGGGAAGGGAGGGAAGGGTTGGGGAGGGAAGGGGAGAAGTGATGATATAGGAGTTAAGAAGAAATTATTTAGGAAGACAGGGTAAGGAAGTCCTTGGTAAGATTTTCCTTTTTATGAAAAGCAGCCCCCAAATCAATTTCTTTTCTAACAAACAGCAGCCCGTAAAATCAAGCTGCAGACATAGATAAGCAAGCTGGAAGCTTGCATGGGTGAATGCTGGCAGCTGTGCCAACAGGAAAAGGCTACCTGGGCGCTAGGCCTGTCCAACATGGTGGCTCCATCTGTCCCTTTCCTTGTCAACCACATGCACAGTAGGGAGCAGGCAACATGGCAATGGCCAGGTAGAGACCCTATTTGCATAATAAAATATTAAGGTGTGGTGGCCAGCTTCCTTGAGTGTGATGTAAATGCCACACCTGGTTCAACCAGTCTTTTGGCCCTATGTAAATCAGACACCATCTCATCAAGCCTGTCTATAAAACACTGTGCACTTTGCCTTGGGCAGAAATTCCCACTCTGGTGCCCCTCTCTCTCTGCAGGAGAGACAGCTATTTCTCTTTTCTCTTTCTTTTGCCTATTAAACCTCCACTCTTAACCTCACTCCACATGTGTCCGTGTCCTTGATTTCCTTGGCATGAGGCAACAAACCTTGAGTATTTACCCCAGACAATGATGCCGCTTCAGTAAGACAATCTAGGGAGATGCCTAGATAACTGCTATGAACTGAATTGTGTCCCCTCCTCCAAATTCATATATGGAAGCCCTACCTCACAATATGTTGGTGTTCAGAGATGGTGCCCTTAGGAGATAATTAGGGTTAGATGAGGTCATGAGGGTGATGCTTTCACGATGGGATGGGATTAGTGCCCTTATAAGAACAGACATTTAGTGCTCTCTTTCTGAAGACACGAGGAAAAGGAAAGTCAGAGAGAGAGCATTCACTAGACCCTGACCATGCTGGCGCCCAGACTATCAGCCTCTAGAGACGTGAGAAAATAATATTTGTTGTGCAAGCCATCTAGTCTATGGTATTTCATTACGGCAGCTTGAGCTGACTAATAATGACAACATAACACTTCACGTTTCTCAGGTGCCCAGTGAAATGATTTTTAACATCATCTTCTAACATATGCATCAAACAGACATGTTGATTAGACATGTTGATTACCAGATCAAATATTTTCAGATTAAAAATTCAAATGACCTTTTGGTCATCCCATATATGGTAAAGAAGTCTTCTTCAACAAGGTTACATATACCATGAAATACAAATTAGATTGTTGGATTGCTGACATTTTTCAAGTATTTTCCACATGTAGCTATGTTAAATATTGGGGAATTCATGCTAAGTCATTTTATTTCCCCTTGCTGGGCTCAATTTCAGAATCAAACACTGTCATAAAGTAAGACATCTTTTTTTGCCCCTGGGAATCACAGCATATCAGTTTCTAGCTGGCACTGGAAAGGCATCATAAGATAACATCCCATGACTTTCTTCCCAACCTGGTATTTCTGACTTTTGAGGGTGTCCATAAAACTGATGCTAAATGTCCACAAGGAAAGAAACACATTGAGTGAAGGGTGATCAATTCAGTCTTGACCTCAGGATGTGCCTCAGCCTACCTCAATCTGTCAGGGTGTGAACTCTGCTTCAACTGATGGTACCAACAAACCCAGTGAGTGCTTCCAAAAAGGTCCAAGGCTTCGTCATGACTTGTGAGTCCATTGGGCTAATCAAAGAACACCCTAGAAATGTAAAAGCTACAATGGTCTTTTGGCTTCCCTGAAATTGGAAAAGGAAACTCAAAAAACATTGAGAGGCTATTGAATACTATAGGCAATAAAGGTTCCAAATGTCAGTGGGATGTGGTCTCTGCCTTCATAAAACCTGTACCAATCCAGCAGAGAGGCAGTCACAAGAACATGAACTCTGTAAAAACAGTAAAATTTCTACAAGAGAAAGAGGAGGCTAATTCTGTTGAAAGAGACTGGGGAAGGAACCCCCCCCAAAAAAATATTTGTTTTGAATCTTGAAAATGCAAGAAAGACGCCTTCATAAAACATTGATGGTCTTTCCTATCTCTTTGATTCCATTAGCTAGCTACTCTATTGTTTTGCAAAGATAAAGAAAATTCAGTCAAGAGTAAACAAGTCGTAAGAGTGCAATACCACCAGCAAAGCTGTCTATATCCTCTTTATCTCTGGTTGTACCTTTTTATATAATAATAGATACCATTTATTAACTACCACTTTATGCCAAGCATAGTTTTAAGCATTTTGCATGTATCAATTCATTTCACCCTTACAAGCACCACATAGGTAGGTATTATTAACATTTTTACATTATGGAGGCACAAGAGATTAACCAGCAGGAAGGTGACCTCTGGGGAATTTTAGCCCCTGGCATCTACTCTATTGCACCTCTCCACAAGGCAAACTTAGTTTCCCCTTTAAAACTATTCACATTTCTTAGTTAATGCAATAGCAATTTCCCATAGTTACTTGGTCAAATTATTCATTCACCTCCTCTCAAGCAGTCAAAATAGAGTGAACAGGCTTTAGGCCTTTAAAAATAAATGATTTGGTGCCAGAGGTTTAGATCTGATTCACTACAGGATCAAATTAACCAGTGATTAAACACCAGACTGATTTACACAAACAAACAAGGGCCTGTGGACCTATGAGCAGGTAGTTAATGAACACAACCTGGGTTCAATAAAAACATTTTGTCTTCTACCACCTGTATGATGAATGACGATCAGCTGAATGTGCTCAAGAAGACTAGTTACTTTTTCCTATATTTCCCCATGCAGAGAGAGTCCTTAGATGAAATAAAATAAGCTTCTTTAACTGAAATCAGCCTTATTCCCAATTCCAAATTCTTATATATCTGACTATATCTATGACCTTATTATGAAAACCATAAAGTACTCAAGCCGTTTCTTAAAAGTCACTAAGTCCAGACTCCTATGCAATGTGATTGTTGAGGCAAAACAAAAATGAATGGATGGGGAGAGAAGAGAAAACAATTTTAAATGCAGAATAATGATTCATATTATCACTGAAAACACAATCCAAAGGTGGAAGGGAAAACACCATCCAAAAGGTGGGAAGTAGGAGAGAATCTGGTGCCCATAATGTCCAGTGGATTTTAAGCCATTTTGTTTTAAATGAAAGAACTCTGTTAGCAATAATAATAAGTAACATTTGTATAACATTTTGCAAGTGCCAGGTGCTGTCCTGTATTATTAACCATTTAATCCTCATAATAACTCTTTGAAGTAGGTATTGCTTTTTAGCATCCCAAGTCTACACATAAGGAAATTGAGACATGGAGAGACTAAACAACTAGTCTAAGATCATACAGCAGGTAAGGGGCAGAGCCAGACAAAAATCTAGGCAGACCTGGCTCCTAATGTGGTGCTTTTAACCTCTACACCATGCACTCTCAACTAGAGTGACATTACCTCTAAGGGAGTGAAAAACTGGGTCTAGAGGTGGTGCTAATGGTGGTGATATTAGATATTATAACGGTCTGTGGTTGCCCAAAGGGCCACGCTCATGAACAGATAGTGTATCTCTGGTAATAAAATTTCATGGGACAGTGATAAGGCAAAAATGTTTAAAAGACTCCTTAGGGAAGCAATCATTTTCTAACAAAAAGGTTAAGAAACACTGTTCTTTGGCCGGTTGCTGTGGCTCATGCCTGTAATCCCAGCACTTTGGGAGGCCGAGGTGGGTGGATCACCAGAGGTCAGAAGCTCGAGACCAGCCTGGACAACATGATGAAACCCCATCTCTACTAAAAACACAAAAATTAGCTGGTCATATGGCAAGCACCTATAATCCCAGCTACTCAGGAGGCTGAGGCAGGATAATCGCTCGAACTCGGAAGGCCAAGATCACGCCACTGCTCTGCACTACAGCCTGGGTGACAAGAGCAAAACTCCTTCTCAAAAAAAAAAAAAAAAGAAAGAAAGAAAGAAAGAAACATTGTACTTCGCTAAACTGTCTCTATCTCGAATAATACCTAACTTGGAAGAACAATATATAAAATAGAATTAAGCAGAGCTAGTATGGTATAGCAGAGTCTCAGGCCCTCTATATGTGGTTGGGATTAGAATGAGCCACCTTTTGGCTATTGTGAATAATGTTGCAACATTGGTGCACAAATATCTGCTCAAGTCCCTGCTTTCAATTCCTTGGAGTATATGTCTACAAATGGAATTGCTGGATCATATGGTAATTCCATGTTTAGGCTTCTGAGGAACCGCTAAGCTGTTTTCCATTATGGCTCCACCATAAATTTGAGGTTTCCAGGGGCTGGGAGATTCCAAGAGTTGAAGGGAGAAAAGATTGGGCAGTCAATGCTTAATGAGCACAGAGTTTCTGTATCCGGTGATGAAAAAGCTTTGAAAATAGCAATGATTGTTGCACAACATTGTGAATGTAATTAATGCCACTGAATTGTACACATGGGCTAAAATGGAGGCCAAGCACAGTGGCTCATGCCTGTAATCCTAGCACTTTGGGAAGCCTAGGCAGGAGCATTGCCTGAGCTCAGGAATTAGAGACCAGCCTGGGCAACGTGGTGAAACCCTGTCTCTACTAAAAATACAAAAAATTATCCAGGTGTGGCAGTGCATGCCTCTAATCCCAGCTATTCAGGAGGCTGATGCATGAGAATTGATTGAACCTGGGAAGTGGAGGTTGCAGTGAGCCAAGATTGTGACACTGTACTCCAGCCTGGGCAACAGAGCAAGACTCTGTGTCTCAAAAAAAAAAACCACCAGCTAAAATGGCAAATTTTATGTTCTATACATTTTAGAACAATTTGTAAAATACTGTAATATACTGAAGCCCCATTGATTTGTACCCTTTAAATGGGTAAATTGCCTAGTATGTGAATTATATCTCAGTAAAGCTGTTGAAAAATAAAAAGGGTACCAATTCCAGGCCTGTATTTCTTTTCACTCAGAGAACAAGAAAACAGGCATGCCCCTGAGTAGCTGAATGTCACAGAGCTGGAAAGAAAAAAATGTGACAAATAGTTCAAAAGCCAGATTTTCTACCTATTAATGTTACTGTGGGAAAGTTCCCTAAGATTTCTGAACCTGGGTTTCCACATCTGAGGAACACAGGGTTGTTGTGAAGATCCAGTGAGCTGGTGCACATAATATACCTTGCACAGTGTCTTAGGCCTCAATACATGTCTCAAGCTGCTGCCTCTCATTTTTTTGGTTCAAAGGCAGCCATTCTTGACAGGTTGCTGGGCTTTGCTAGCCAGCCTTGGGGACCTAAGCGAAAGCCAACATCTCCTCAAGTTGGTGTTGCTGCCCATCAGTGATTACCCTGACTCATCCACTGAGCCAGCCAATGCCCCTTGACTGTCCCTTCACAAGATGAGATGAGAGAGGCATTCTCTTCCTCCATGCCCCACTGCTCCCTGCTGACAACCCCAGGGCTGCTGCCTCCTGCTCGGGCAAACTGGCTTTTCCTTTTCCCTGCCTGAGCCCAGCTGCTATTCCTCGGACTATGCCATGGGATGACAGCTGATCTCTCTCTCTCTCTCTCTCTCTCTCTCTCTCTCTCTCTCTCTCTGTGTGTGTGTGTGTGTGTGTGTTGTTTAATGTCTTTTTCCAATAAATTGTGAAAGAAATTAAAACTCCTAAGTTTAAAGAAAACTCGGAATGTATGCCTTTTGAGTGGAAACCTTCTTTAGGAGTATCAGAATAAAAGAAACTTGAATAAATAAAAGGCTGATAACAAAGATGAATTGGTCGTCCTACATAAGGTAAAGGAATGAGTTTTTGGAAAAATAAATTTAAAATATCCAAGATATAATAATAATTTTCTGTAGGTTAAAAAATGCTGAGATCACTCCTTTTAGACATATGTTGATGCCTAATTCAGAGACATGCCTGAGAGTTAGAAATTTTAGAATTTTAGAATACACAAACACACACATACATGAGAGAGAGAGACAGAGACAGAGACAGAGACAGAGACAGAGACAGAAGGGTACAGGGTAGCGATGGAATTAGGGGATATTGATTATCAAATGCTGATCTAAAAGGTTTTACTGGGGAAAAAAACCTGGAGTAAAGAAATGGGCCAGAGTTCAATCAATGACAGCTTCTTCTTCCCCACACATCTGCGACCCTGGAGCACCTGCTTCAACATGAAGACCTTCAACAAAGTGGTACCACCAGGCCTCTCTAAAAACTCCCACTGGAAATTTCCATTGGTCTTTCCAAATACTGCTCTACTGTTTTGGGTCGTGTAGGACAGAGGCAGATAGATGTTTTCACTATGAGTTTCTGAGGGTAAGAGGGTTTACCCGAGTCCTATATGAGCCCTTAGATGTTCACCTGCTCTTAGGAGCTCAGCTGCCCAGGAGCTATGCTGGGCAATGAGGTTACAGAGATTAGGCAGGCTTGGCCATGCCTTTCATCATTAATAAGAAGAGACAGAGGTAAAAATAAAGGACACTGACATGTAGGAAATATGCATGGAACTGTCACAAGAAGGTGATAAGTAATCCTATCTAGAAAATGTCATGACACAAGATGTCATAAAAGATGGATAAAGGAGAAGGTAAGAAATGGAAAAGAAAAGAATACCTGGAAAAATAATTATCATAGAAAAGACAACAGGACATGAAGGAGCCCCATCCATGAATGTGACTTCACAGAACTGAAAGCTGGTGTTAGGAACCAGAACTTAGTTGTAGCATAAGGAAGGTCAGATCCAGGCAGACCTTGAATGTTATGCTTAGGAGTGTAAACTTCATCCTGAGGACAATGGGGATATATGCTCTGCACGAAAATACAAGCTGATCAGGGTAGCATTTTTTTTTTCTTTGGGGGGGCTTGGGAGGGAGATTTTTACATTTTTTCTTCTTTCTTTCTTTTTTTTTTTTTTTTTTTTTTTTTTTTTTTTTTTTTTTTTTTTTTTTGAGACGGAGTCTCACTCTGTCGCCCAGGCTGGAGTGCAGTGGCCTGATCTCAGCTCACTGCAAGCTCCGCCTCCTGGGTTCACGCCATTCTCCTGCCTCAGCCTCCCGAGTAGCTGGGACTACAGGCGCCCGCCACCTCGCCTGGCTAGTTTTTTTTTTTTTTTTGTAGTTTTAGTAGAGACGGGGTTTCACTGTGTTCACCAGGATGGTCTCGATCTCCTGACCTCGTGATCCACCCGTCTCGGCCTCCCAAAGTGCTGGGATTACAGGCTTGAGCCACCGCGCCCGGCTCTTCTTTCTTTCTTAAAAAACACAAATGAGATATATGCATTTGAGAGCAGTGTTTTTTGACTGCTTAGTTCATTGTTGTGTGTCTCTGAATGAATGCACAAAGTAATATACAATTATTTAAGTTTTTAAGCTAGGAAATGACATAACTCATGCATTTTTAACACACTGTAAGATAAAATAAATCTTTATGAGTTTCTCTTCAAAGGATTTAGCCTGTTAACTTCCTTAGCCTTTGTTCTCAAACTCAACTTTCTTATTCTTCCTTGCCCCTCGTTGCCGTAAAGAGCCTACCCCGCTTCCCATCAGCTCTAATCAATAACTCACATCTGTTCCCGTGGCTACCTGTACCCACTGTTCCCCCCAAAACTGCACGTCTCACACACTCCACCTCTGTACCTCACGTCCCCCTCCCCTACTATATTTAGGAAAATATGTACAAGTAGCCAATTGGGTCAGCTCAGATTGTGCAGTCCAACCCCAACCCACAGGGAGGGACACAGACATAAGGATTGCGTTCAGGATATAAAAAGCCCCTGGTCTCCTTTGTTCTCTGTGCTCTTGCTATCTTGATTGATGTGAGTGGCACCCTTCTGCAGAAGTAAATTGCCTTGCTGAGAGAATTAAACTTTTGCCCGAGTGCTGGTTTTACTTCACAGCACCAAGCATTTATTCTTGGAGCATTTTATATCCAACAATATCATTTTGAAAGCAGGATGAAGGGTAAATCTGACAGTCAGCAGAGCATTGGTGACTACGTTAAGAATAGTACAAGTAGAATGAACATAGAAATCTGCAGCGAGTCAATGAGTGGAGTGAGAATGTGCAAAAACTTTGGGCTGAAAGATTCTACCTGGAGGTTAGTCTGAGTTTATGATTTTAGGATTAGAGTAGTTAAGCAACGGCAAGGTCAAGAGCATTAGGAAGGCCAGGGGTGGTGGCTCATGCCTGTAATCCCAGCACTTTGGGAGGCCAAGGCAGGAGACTTACTTAAGCCCAGGAGTTGAAGACCAGCCAGGACAACATGGCAAAACCCCATCTCTACAAATAATAATAGTAATATTAATACAAAAAATTAGCCAGGTGTGGTGGTATGTGCCTGTAGTCCCAGCTACCCAAGAGGCTGAGGTGGGAGAATCACTTACAGGAGGTCAAGGCTACAGTGAGCCGTGATTGTGCCAATGGGTGACAGAGTGAGATCCTGTATCAAAAAAGAGAAAAAAACTAACAAAAAAGCATACGGAAGTGGTATGGAGTGAAGATGATTGTAGTCCCCAAAATAGAAATCTTCAAGGCTGGACTTCTGCCTAGAATGATGGTACAGTTTATCATGGAGATAAAGTCTGAGCAGGTAGGTGCCAAATACCTCAACAAATGAGGGGGAGTGGCCAGGAGATTTGTCACTGACAGCAACTAGAAGGGATAACAGGTGTTATAAGCAGATGGCTGGGGCTTCAAAAGAGAAAGGGTTTTGTATGAAGAAGGAAGAAATTACTCTATATGCAGCAAAGCTGTCTTTGGAAAAGTTGATGCTGCTTCTGGGAGAAAATACAACCTCTACTCAGAGAGCTGCAGGAGAATTGTATCCCCAGAGAAATTCAAAAAGGCTGAGAGACAGAGGGACATTCTGTGAAGAGTTCAATGAGGATGTAAGGGACATTTTTTTACAATGCAATACGGTTTCCAAAGAACACAGTGCGGTGGGTGGGAAAAAAACACGCAGAGAGAAGAATCAGCGCCCAGGACACACAAAAATAGAACTGGGCATTGGCGCTAGAAAAGGATAAGTCATAAAAAGGCCTGGTGATCTGGGTAGTGGGCAAAGGCAACTGATATGATTTGGCTCTGTCCCCACCTGAATCGCATCCTCAATTCTCACATTTTGTAGGAGGGACGGTTGGGAGGTAATTGAATCATGGGGGCAAGTCTTTCCCTTGCTGTTCTCATGACAGTGAATAAGTCTCATGAGATCTGATGGTTTTAAAGAGGAGTTCCTCTACGCAACCTCTCTCTTTGCCTGCTGCCTTCCATGTAAGATGTGACTGGCTGGACACAGTGGCTCATGCCTATAATCCCAGCACTTTGGAAGGCCGAGGCAGGTGAATTACCTGAGGTCAGGAGTTCAAGACCAGCCTGACTAACATGCTGAAACCCCATCTCTACTAAAAATACAAAAGTAGTTGGGCATGGTAGTGCATGCCTGTAATCCCAGCTACTTGGGAGGCTGAGGTAGGAGAATCACTTGAACCCAGGAGGTGGAGGTTGTAGTGAGCTGAGACTGTGCCATTGCACTCCAGCCTGGGCAACATTGCCTTCTGCCATGGCTGTGAGGTCTCCCCAGCCATGTGGAACTGTAAGTCAAATTAAACCTCTTTCTTTTGTAAACTGCCCATTCTTGGGTATGTCTTTATCAGCAGCATGAAAACAAACTAATATAGTAAATCAGTACCAGTAGAGTGGGGTGCTGCTGAAAAGATACCCAAAAATGTGGAAGCAACTTTGGAACTGAGTTACAGGCAGAGGTTGGGACAATTTGGAGGGCTTAGAAGAAGACAGGAAAATGTGGGAAAGTTCAGAACTTCCTAGGGACTTGTTGAATGGCTTTGACGAAAAGCCTGATAGTGATATGGATATTAAGGTCCAGGCTGAGGTGGTCTCAGATGGAGATGAGGAACTTGTTAGGAACTGGAGCAAAGGTGACTCTTGTTATGTTTTAGCAAAGAGATTGGCAGCATTTTGCCCCTGCCCTAGAGATGTGTGGAACTTTGAACTCAACAGAGATGATTTAGGGTATCCAGCAGAAGAAATTTTTAAGCAGCAAAGCATTCACGAGGTGACTTGGCTGCTGCTAAAGCCATTCAGTTTTATAAGGGAAGCAGAGCATAAAAGTTCAGAAAATTTGCAGCCTGAAAATGTGATAGAAAAGAAAAACCCATTTTCTGAAGAGAAGTTCAGGCCAGCTGCAGAAATTTGCATAAGTAATGAGGAGCCAAATGTTAATCCCCATGACAATGGGGAAAATGTCTCCAGGGCCTGTCAGAAGTCTTCACAGCAACCTCTCCCATCACAGGCCCGGAGGTCTAGAAGAAAATGGTTTAATGGGCCAGGCCCAGGGCTTTCATGCTATGTGCAGTCTAGGGACTTGGTGACCTGTGTCCCAGCCTTCTTCAGCTGTGGTTGAAAGGAGCCAACATAGAGTTCAGGTCATGGTTTCAGAAGGTGCAAGCTCCAAGCCTTGACAGCTTCCATGTGGTGTTAAGCTTTCAAGAACTGAGCTTTGGGAAACTCCACCTAGATTTCAGAAGAAGTATGGAAACGCCTGGATGTCCATGCAGAAGTTTGCTGCAAGGGAAGGACACTCATGGAGAACCTCTGCTAGAGTAGTGTGGAAGAGAAATATGAGATTGGAGCCCCCACACAGAGATGCTACTGGGGTATCACCTAGTGGGGCTGTGAGAAGAAGGTCACACCGTCCTCCAGACTCCAGAATGGTAGATCCACCAAAAGCTTGCACTATGTGCCTGGAAAAGATGCAGACACTCAACGGCAGCCTGTGAAAGCAGCCTGGAAGAAGGCTGTACCCTGCAAAGTCACAGGGTCAGAGCTGCCCAAGACCATGGGAACCCACCTTTTTCATCTGCATGACCTGGATGTGAGACATGGAGTCCAAGGAAATCACTTTGGAATTTTAAGATTTTACTGCCCTGCGGAATTTCGGACTTCCATGGGGCCTGTAGCCCCTTTGCTTTGGCCAATTTCTCCCATTTGGAGTGGCTGTATTTGCCCAATGCCTGTACCCCCATTGAATCTAGGAAGTAACTAACCTGCTTTTGATTTTACAGACTGATCAGTAGAAGGACTTGCCTTGTCTTGGATGAGACTTTGGACTGTGGACTTTTGAGTTAATGCTAAAATGAGTTAAGGCTTTGGGGGACTGTTGGGAAGGCATGACTGGTTTTGAAATATAAGGACATGGGATCTGGGAGGATACAGGGGTGGAATGATATGATTTGGCTGTTTCCTCACCCAAATCTCATCTTGAATTCCCATGTGCTGTGTGAGGGACCCAGTGGGAGGTAACTGAATCACGGGGGCAAGTCTTTCCCATGCAGTTCTCATTATAGTGAATAAGTCTCATGAGATCTGATGGTTTTAAAAAGATGAGATCCACTGCATAGGCTCTCTCTGTTTGACTGCTGCCATCCATTTAAGACGTGACTTGCTCCTCATTGTCTTCCACCATGATTGTGAGGCTTCCCCAGCCACATGGAACTGTGATTCCAATTAAACTTCTTTCTTTTGTAAACTGCCCAGTCTCTGGTATGTCTTTATCAGCAGCATGAAAACAAACTAATATAGTAATAGACATGGCTGTATGGCCACAGGAAGCCCAGGAGAGGATCTGAGGCAATATGAAAGGCCTGACGAACCTGGCAGTGTATCTTTCAGTTGACAAGTACAGTCTTTGTTGGGGAGCAAATTGAATGCTAGAGAGTTGGCCAAAGAAGAGGTACAACTAGTAGTAGTGACTGCATCATGATAACAAAATAAATAAATAAATAAATAAATAGGACTCTGCCCAAATGGCAAAAGATGGAATTTGTGGGTTATCAGGATAACCCCTACAGTTTGTCATCTTACATCTCAGTCTGGGGCCCTGGCTTCAGTGCTATGTTTCCCCAAGTTCACAGAGGCTCATGAGAGCTGACTCTGCATATGTCTTCCCAAATCCACAGTCAGTGATTTCACATTGGCTGTTAGTGGAAATATTTACACCAAAGAAATCAATAAACTACAAATTGGGCCTTTCCTCCTTCCACCCCTGAACCAATGGTAATCATTCAATAGCTCCCCACTTCCTGCCTAGCCCTCTTCCCATTGCTCACAGGAAACAAGACTTGTGTACCAGACGCCAAGCTGACTCTTCTCCATTCTGATCCTGCCAGACCACTGAGAAGAGAATTGTCTATTCACCTAGATTTCTGCTTTCATCTGTATCTAGATTCTCCTTTACTTTCACATGCTATCATCCTAGAGCTATCCCTGGGCCTTCCAGGTCCCAAAACCTCCTACCTACTTCCCATCAATAAGTTCTCTAGCTCTCAGGTCTTTGCATAATATTAACCATAGATGAGTGGATTTTGGTCTGGCTTCAGCTTCTGTACCTTGCTATGTAATAACATTGGACACATTCATTTTGTCTGTTTCCTTTTCTACAAATGGCTATTTTTTAGAAATACCCTCACTGAATTTTTTTTTACAGCAAATGGATCAAGTATGTAAATTTCCTAGAGCTGTGCCTAAAATGCAGATGGGCCTCAATTTTTCTCCTCTCTAGGGGGCATATATCATCATCATCATCATCATCATTATTATTACCATTTTAGGAAATACACAGTTTTTTTCTGCACATTTCTTATGTGTCAGACACTGTTTTATACTCTTTACATGTATTACCTCATTTAATTCTCACTAGTACCTCATGTGGTAGTATATTTATTCATCCCATTTTACAGATGGGAAAAACTAAGGCACAGAATAGTTAAATAACTTGCTTAAGACTGCACAGCCAAGACCTACTAGAGCCAGGCCTAATGATAGTCAGCCAGCTACAGAGTGCTGACCGTTAACCACTGAGCTATTGTCCCTATAGACCCTGTTCCCACTGTCCTTCTACTACCCATGAATATTTTCAGTCTACCTAACTTGCCCTTCTAATCCAAGCTGCTATTGACCAAAATCCAAACTACTTACTAAGTCCTATTGACAAGTTTGAACCAAGAAAATGAAAAAGCCATCCAGTAGATATTACATGTTTTAAAAAAATCATATCACCTTGGAATACTCGGTGCCATTTCTCATCCTGTTCCTTCCATCTGGGATGCTCTACTCATCTGTTCCTTGAGCAAATATAGTCTCATCCTTCAAAACCCATCTTGAGATTCACTCCACAAAAAAGTTCTGCCTTCCCATCCTCCATCCTTCCACTAGGCCCCCTATGGTACCTTGTACACATCCTTGACTTAGGGCCTGCCATGAGAGAAGAATCACCATCTCTTCTCAGTTTTTATGAAGTTAAATTCTGTAAAGTTCAATTATATTGTCACTGTCTGTGCATGCATCTACCTCAATGGCCTGAATTGTTTAAAAACACAGGGGATGTCCTACATTTCTGTATCTTTAAACCTCAGGACACATGGAATCTAATATCAAATATGGGCTGAATAACATTTAAAAACAAATGACTAAGGACAAACAATTGGATGAATGGATGGATAGCTGGATAAACAATAAACACAGCAATAGATAAGACTATGGTGAATATGTTATATATTAAAAATCAAAATCAAAATCAAAATTAGAAGCATGGTCAGATAAGAGTAGACCCTAGAATGATCATTTTCCCTATTTGCCTAGTCTGTTAGTCGAAAATGCATTAAAAATTTAAAAATATTTGCCCTCTAAAATTGAAAATGAATTTTCATTGATTATCACTCATTTTTATCCATGTTTCCATGCATTTGCTATCAGCTTAGAAATAACTTTATTTGCTGAGCTCCTGTTCTCACACAACTGAGTTATTTAACCCAGAGTTATATAAAGGCCAGTTTTTAACAAGCTGGAGATTCCTTGCGGCATTCTTTATAATGCTCAAAAAATGTTCTGAAGTCTTTATCTAAGCTGTTTAAATAGAGGGGGTAAAATCTACCAGGTAATGTTATGTATTTCCCAGCTCCAGAAAAGATCTTCAGAGAAGGGGATATTTATCAATGAGGAGCTATCGAGCCAAAAATGGCCCTACTGATGTTGTCTGAGACAAAATCTATGTCATATAAAAATAGCTACAGTTTATTGAACACCCATTATGTGCCAGAAAATGTGTATTCATCATCTTTAATCTACATGATTCTGCAAGGCATTTTTCATCTTCCAGAAAAGGAAACTAAAGTTTGAAAAGTTAAGTTTCCTAGGCGCTTATGCTTAGCACATGGCAGAGCCAAGGTTGAAATCCAAGTCTATTTTGTTTTGATGCTCCAGGCTCTTTCAATTATATGATATTCACAAAGAGATTATATCTAATAATAGGACAGTTGATTAAGAAAAATCATATATGTCCTATATCTGGGTAAAGCTCTCATTTGCTTCCCAAGGAGCTGGAGGTTTTGCCTCAACTCAAATCTCACCTAACAGAAAGAATCCCCCATTAGACTCACTCATAAAGGCATTTGTTAAGATCCACATAAAAATAAGTGAAAAGTAACCAGATCAAGATAGCCAAAGTTTAAGCAGACCTCTCTGCATTTATGGTATTGTTCTCTTCCCTCCTAATTTGTCTTGTTCAATATACCAGGTCTTTCCATGAGTTCAAGGTCACACAACTGTAAAGTGACAGAGCTGAGCCCAAATCTCAAACTCTCTGACTCCAAGTTCACTGCTGCTTGTCAGAAATACATTGCCACATGATGAACATAAATGCTGTTTTTAATAGAGCCAAAATGCCTCTGTTAGAACTAGAGAAATAAACACCGAACAAGCAAATAGGGAGAAACCCAATGGCTTTTTCTATTATTTATGATCCACATCATGGCTGTACTATATTTTGCTTACCCTCCTAGAGAGGAGTGTTAACCATAATTTTGTGGCTAACACCCTTGCCATCAACAACAACAAACGATGTCGTTGAATACTGGAAAGATGAACTAGCCTTTATAAACCCAACTGAGATCAATGTTTCTGGGCCATTTAACACCCATTCTTTGGCCATTCCTCTTCTTTGTGGACTCTATTTATTTTCTGTATTATTGTACATCTCAAACCACAGGAAGTAGCAAAATGGAAACTAAATTCCAATAAGAGATGAAGATAGTTCACAAATACACCATGGTCCATGGGAAGCCCTGCCTCTCTCCTCTACTATAGCTAGTAAGAAATCACTGAGAAACCGCCTGCTATGGCAGACCCTCACTTTCAAATAAGGACCACATGAAAGCCTGACCACAAAAAAAGCACCTCGTTGGCCCCCACTTCTTCCAGGAAATGGCCAACCACAGAAAGCCCTCCATCCTTAAGATTAAACAATCCTTCCTCTTTTGAAATACCCCTAAATGGCTAGCTTGCTCCCTAGCCATCAACCAAGGACTACCAATGGTCCTAAAGATGAATTAGAAAGTCTCCTCTGCTTCCTAAAATCGCACCCTATAGAATGATTGCCAATCAGAGACTGCCTCAGTCTTTCCTCTTTTAATTCTATAAAACTTATTCTCCTTTCTGATACCTTTGCAGCTTGCAGAAACAAATAACGGCAGATGGATTAACTTGCCACGAGTTTATGAATAAACAGCCTTTGTTAATTTAGTCTTGGTCTTTGATTTGTTTCTGACAAAATTTATATAGTCAGCTGTACAAATATGCATCCTACTGAGGGGTTTATTACATTATATATATTCCACCATTGCTGTCCATAAGAAGCCATTAAAAGAGAGAAGACATGCACCACAGGGGAGAAGACATTCATCCACAATTATTTTTCCCTCTAATCTAATTGATAATTTTATGTAATATTATTTAAATGTTTGGATGAATTTCAAGGGATCAGCACTTTGGTTAGTTTTCATAAAAGCTTTTCACTCACCTTGGAGAATGAAAAATGAGGCAAATTAATGTAATTAAACCGATTTCCATTTGGCTACTACACGATTTACTTTTGTAAGCCATTACACCTGATTCCTCTATTGGCTCAGGACAGGCACTGAATTATTATACTGCAAAATAAGTAATTCTTGCCTTAGCCTTGCTTTACTCCAAGCAATTATGTTAAAATAGCTCTCAGCAATTTTATCTATGTCCCATCCCGCATTCACGAGGGGTCATAGTAGGGAGGCTTCGCTTCTCTCTTTTTTATGTCTAATACTCTTATACTGGCTGTGTCCTATCTCTGTGCTGTGATATTGACTAGCCTCTCTTTAAATTCACATAGATGCTATCTTCAAGTGATAAATCGTAGCAGGCTACCCATATAATTGATCTCAAATTCCCCATGACCCCAACAACCTTTAGCTGTGGCATTTTGAAGGACTTTGTACCTTGTTGAAAAATTAAATGCTGATGAAAATTCTGATGGGGGACGTCTCACTCTACCTAAAAAATGTTTCAAATCTCCCAAGGAGTATGAACATTGCCCTCTATAACCATTTTGAAGATACACTTTAAAAAAATTAGACGTGAGCTATGAATAGCAGTCCGTGGTAAGAAACTAATACTCTCTCACTTCGCAGCTAAAACAAATTGTACTTGACCTATACATGCAGCGTAATACTACACGCAGTATAAGATGGTGTGTAAAAGTAAGAAAAAATGATTTGTTGCTATCAATACAAATCTGTTGAAGTTGTCTGACTTACGTGTATAATTTATCCAGGAAGAACCCAAATGTGGTGATAGAAAGGACATATATGGCTTTTGGAGCCAAGGGCAGGTTTGAGTCTGGACTCACTAGATTTGTTGTTTGAAGAAAATAACTTCTCAGAGCCTCAGTTCCTTATGTTCCTTATGTGAAACCCTAACTGTACTTCGTATAGTAATTACGATAATAAGAAAAAAACCATTGTGAAACACAGATCCAGCAATACAGAGGCACTTTGTCAACATCAGTTTACTTCTATCAAGATTATTATTTTGTCCAAACTGCTGCTATGTATCTTTTGAAGCACATTCTCTATGTCCCGGAGGGTATGGTCATGGTGATCTATAAACCCCTATGGCCAGGTACATAAAATCTAGAACAATAGCCTTTATTGAAGCTACAAAATTTATTCAGTGATACACACACACACACACACACACACACACACACAGAGTCACTGGGACTCACAGAAAACAAGCTGTCATCATAGAAGACTGATAGACAATTTGCTTTGGGGAATTAGGGATGGCAAATTGTAAAATCTGCACTATGACAGGGATTAGCAGTTTTCTTATAAAGGGCCAGATAGTAATAGCCTTTCTGGAACATGTCTCTGACACAACTGCCCGATTATGCCACTGTAGCATAAAAGCAGTCATAGGTAAAGCACAAGCAAGTAAGTGTGGCTATGTTCCAATCAAACCTGATTTACAAAAACAATCAGCTATATAACTAATATGTATCAATTTTTTAAAAAACAGTCAGCAGGCCAGGTTTGGTGCATGGGCCATAATTTGCTGACCCCTAATCTAAAGGAAAACAATTTGCCTGGACTCGACATCTCATACTCCCTCCTTCCTGCTGCATTTCAGCTGACCCTGGTGTTTAAAGCATCATATGGCCCAAACAACTTCCCAGGACATCAGGTTCAGAATATTCACAAATTATATTACAGCAAAGCAAAAAAGTTCTTACTGGCCTTAAAATAATAATTTCTCATTCACATATAATAATAACATTTGTCAGTATGACAATGGAAAAATAGAGAATCAAGATCTCTTTCCATAAATTTTGGCATTCTGCTATAATTTGTAACACTAGTAACTAGCAAAATATTTTCTTTCTTTTTCTTTTCAGATCACACCAGCATTAAATGCCTTAGTCAAAACCTAAGGTGACTCAAACAAAAAGATTGTCTTAAAAAGTTTCAGGATATGAACATAAAATTTCCCCTTCCTATCTTGTTCTTCTCTTGAAGTTTGATGAAAATTTTGATTCTAATTGTTTTGCTCTTGGCAACGAAATAAAAGGAACATTTTCATTCTGCTACCTCCAAAGTCAAAGTTAAGTTTTATATGTAGTTAAAACCATTCCATTGGGCCGGGCACGGTGGCTCACGCTTGTAATCCTAGCACTTTGGGAGGCCAAGGCGGGTGGATCACGAAGTCAGGAGATCAAGACCATCCTGGCTAACACGGTGAAACCCTGTCTCTACTAAAAAATACAAAAAATTAGCCTGGCGTGGTGGCACGCGCCTGTAGTCCCAGCTACTCCAGAGGCTGAGGCAGGAGAATCACTTGAACCAGGGAGGGGGAGGTTACAGTAAGCCAAGATCGCTCCACTGCACTCCAGCCTGGGCAACAGAGGAAGACTCCATCTCAAAAAAAAAAAAAAAAAAAAAAAAAAAAAAAAAAAAAAAAAAAAAAATTCCATTAAGACTCAGTAGTCTACTTGTTATTTATTCTTCTTTCTCTTCTATTCAACATTTTTTTCTATCTGTCTTTCAAATCAGAAGCTCTTTATCTGAAAGTTACACTGAGTTTTATCTTCAGTTAGAACCTATTTTAGGGTAAAAGTTGATAAAGGATTAATGAATTATTATGAAAGGAAATGAAAGCTTCTAGGATCAACAATGATGAAGTAAGAAGTTCCCACGTATAACTGGGTACATCGAGTTTTCTGTTTAAATTAATCCAACAACAGAAGCCAATAGGTGATAGTTGCTGGTGGTGGGTGAAGATTCCAGTCTCAGACTCAGCCAAATTTTATCTTTTAGCTGCTATATTGATGACCTGAAAAGACTTCTGCCAATACTACCTACCCCACAAGTAAAAGTAACATTTAGTAAATGAAAGTACTAGTGCTTTTAGTATCCTGCAAAAACAAAATCTTCTTATCCTAAAATAGTTCATGTGCCCAAATAGAAAGGAAAAACTTTGTTTAATGTCACTAGGTTCAATGCCTGAAAATCGAGAGGCTGAAAAAAATAGATACAGGATACTCTTTCCTTTCTTTCCAAAACATTTGCAATTTTTCTTTCCTTAGGAGTCTTCACTCCAATTACTGAGAACAAAACAGATCTGGTCAGGTGTTAGGGTATGACACAGCCCCTGCCTACAAGGGATGAGGGCACAGTACCTGTCGTACATGGAATTTACAGAGTTTCCTGATTCATTCAATTTATTTATTCATCCAATAGGCATTTACTAAGTGCCTATTGCATTTTGGAAAATGGAGAATGGAGAGACGAGCCCTTCAGAAGCTTACGGGTATGAAAACACAAACTGCAACAGTTTGATGGTGTTCCTGCTTCAACCCATTCCTCAAAGTTCACTCTTCCCACAGCCTGAGCTACTTTTGTAGAAAACATAAATCAGGTCATATCCCTCTCTTCCTTAAAACCCTCCTTTGCTTTCCCATTACATTTAGAATAAAATTCATTTTTTTCTTCTGGTTCTTGTATGACCTGTGTCATCTTTCCTATCACCTTGCTTGTCCCCTATTCTACTCTAATAATGCCAAATTTCTATCTGTTCTTTGAATGTTTCAAGCTCCTGGTGGCATTGGGGCATTTGTTGTTGCCCCCTGACTAGAAAAATCTTTTTTTTTTAAACAGACAAAGTCTCACCCAGGCTGCAGTGCAGTGGTGTGATCATGGTTCACTGTAACGTTGAATTCCTGGGCTCAAGTGATCTTCCTACCTCAGCCTTCTGAGTATCTGAGACTACAAATATGGGCCACCACAACTGGCTAATTTTTTTAAATTTTTCTGTATAGGTGGGGCCTCATTAGTTGCTCAGGCTGATCTTAAACTTGGGGCCTCAAGTGATCCTCCCAACTTAGCCTCCCAAAGTACTGGTATTATAGATGTGAGACACTGTGCCCAGCCTAAAATAACATTTGACCAAAGCTAGTCCCTTTTGTGTCTCAACTCAAAAGTCACCTCTACCTTTTACATCATCCTGAAAGTATGGAGTTCATTTATTCGCTTTTTATTTGTCACCTATTTCTTCCAGTAGCATGTGGGTTCCATGAGAGTATGGATCTTGTTCCATGACAGTGTGGTTCACTGTACCCCCCAATACTCAGAATAATGTTGAATGTATTACAGGTACTCAACATTTAGATGAACAACTAAACATATAAAGCCAGAAATAATAGTTAACATTTATTTATTTTTAGGTGCTAGATACTGTTATAAATATATTGTATGAATTATCACCTTTAATTCCTATACCATAAAAGATAAGTGTGTCTTACCCCCATTGTATAACTGAAGAAACTACATATTATGTGGTCAAGTTCTAGTCCAGGGTCACTCTGCTAATAAATGGCAAAGCTAGGATTCAATACCAGGTCATCTAATTCTGGAGGATGTGCGCTTAACCATTATCACACTGAAAAAAGAAAATCCTGGATAGTGTATTGTTAACGTGTCTGGGTCTATGCACAGCTTGCCACTAAGCTCTCCCAACTATAGTATTGTGAGAGGGAGTAGATGGCACTGTGGTTGTGCCATCAAGACAAAGGGAACTAAACACAGTAAGATGATTGGCAATTCCACTACTGATAAACCACAGACTAACAAACGGCACTCATCTGGAAATGCTCCTGGTGCCTCGATTCTCTTGGCATGCCCCTAGAGTTAACCTTGCAAACCACCATTTCACCCAGGGCCAGAGAAGCCCTTGATCATAATGTGGGGAGCAAGACTTCTCATCTCTGACCTACTGAGCCAAGAGTCAACTTCATAAATCAAAAAATCAAGCAATCACTATAAGAGTTAACATCTATTGGACAAAATTTTAGAAAGTACGCATTATCTTAGCCAGCAATCATATGCAGTAGGTGCTATTACAATCACTCTATTATTAGATAAAGAAATTGCTGGTTGAATGGCATAGTGGTCTATTTTACAGCAATTAAACAGCCAGAAAAACTAGAAAATTGAGATGATGAATACATAAACTATCTTTGACACTAACATTGATGCACATATACCCAGGACCTCAGAGTTCAGGAGAAGCTCAGGACACAGCACCATTATCAGCTGAAACTGCAATTGTGGACAAACAAGGGAAACAAAGCATCTCTTACTTAAGATATTTCAATGTCATCTGCCTGAAAATCACCATAATAACAATACAAACCTGCAGTAACTACAATGAGAATGCTCACTGTAGTCATCCACAACAGCTTCCTGGGGAAGAGCCAAGTGCAGCCTACACCATCATGATCATGTCCCTGCCAAGTCATTTCTATTTTATATGGCTCCTTGTATATTTTTGTAATGAAATTCCAAAATACGATTACAAAAATAATAATGTTTGACTTACATAAATGAACACTTTTAACAAAATAGTGCATTTTCATTTTGTCATTGGCAAAACAATAATAAAAGTATTTAATGTGTTTTAATTTATATGATACTACAAGCAGTGAGGGACAGTAATAGGACCCAAGTTTAAAGTTGAATGATAGTTGCATAATTTCAATACTCTTAGAATATCTCTGTAGTTCAGGTATAAGCTCACCGGGAGATATATATACTCTAAACTAAGATACAGCCCAGATATAGTTTAGTTTTTAAACTTCAATGTCTTCCCAGTGGCTGACAAGCAAAGGCTAGATGTTATTTTCGTATTCAAGATCTGTATGAATGGTCCTTCCACTCACCCTGTGATAGGGCTTGAATCGTATCACAATTCATATTGTAACTGCCAACAAGAAGTGTTCTGAGTAGCAGTGTGTAACCTGTTAACACTGGCACCATAAGGAATACAACTAGCAATGTGACCTCGAGCAAGTCACTTTTTTCTCCAAGCCTCCTTTTCTTCTGTAAGGCTCTTGTAAAAGGAAATTTAGCAGTAAAGTTTGCGAAAACTGGTCCCTGACTGGGCAAAATACCCCTATACTCTCTGACCTCAGACCATTTGATGCCATATGAGTAACACACACACCCAGCAATCTGCTACAGACTATCTTTTGTCTACCACACTTCTGATCATTTTCCTCCAATGCCCCCATGGTTGACACCTTTGACGTTTTTTTACCTGCCAATGGTCCCATAAAAACACATACTGACTTAATTCTTATGTATGAACTTGCTCCTTTCTCTCTACTTCAGCCAAGAGCTGGCCACGTGCCCACTCCTGTTGGCTAGCCTGGAGATTCAGAGACCTCTATCTGAATATTCAATCTTCAAGCCCCAGGCGCTAGCTGACCAACATAGTGTATCCACTGTACTCTGCATTCTCACGAATCCAATTTCCTGAGCCACTTTTCTACTAAAAGTCATGCCATAAGAAAAATAAAGAGTAGCAAATAGTAACAATAATTTAATTTCTACCTAGCGCTATGCTATATGTTTTCACACCTTAAATAATGATTTTTAAATGCAGGCATTGGGTAGGGTGAAGCATTTCAGTTGAAGAAGATAAGAGAACAAAGAAGATTAAGACATAGAGTGAGAAAATGGAGCTCGTGTAGGGAAACTATTTTTTTTTTTGAGAGTATCATGTACATAAATGGAATAGACAGAGATAAGTCTAAGAAAAAAGTAGCATAGGAACCGGATCCTAGAGGCTTTCAAATGCTAGAGTAAGATCTGGCCTTTGTTGGGCAGAGAAGACTTTGAAGTTTAAACCATGAACTTCCTGGATGTGGGCTGTGTTTTAGAAAGATGAATTTAACAGTATGGAGAGGATGGATTGGAGAGAAAGAACTAACGGTGCTTGTTTTTATGCAGATCTTCATGGGAAAACTGTCATATAATGACACAGTCTCTCTCTGCATCTTTGATTACTATGATTAACTGATAAGAGACTAGCAGGTATTCTGCAGTTGCTGAGAAGTGTATGTAAATATGCTATTTCCATAGAATCACCTTGGTGCTTTTCTAAATTAATCTGTACTTTCAGAGAAAATGATTTTTTGCTATAGTGCATCCCCATCAACAGCATCATAAAATAGTGTGTATAAAATCCTGTTCACCTGAATGGAGACCTCCAGGAGTTCAGGATGCAGCCCCAATAAGCGTGTCCTAATTCAGCTGCCTAAACCAAGACTCCCTTTGATGCTGAGTGCCAGGAAAAGAAATGATCACGATTGTAAAGAATTCAGCTGTAATTTTCAAGGTCCCCAGAGGCAATACAGGTGAAGTATTAAGCTACAATAGTTCAAGTTGCTGTTAGGAAGAAAATGGTACATTTTTATGAGAGAGTATTGCCTAGTGTTTCAGAGTATAGGCTCTAAAGCCAATTGGCCTGGGTCTAAATCTCATTTCCCCCATCTGGTATCTGAGTGACCTTGAGTAAATTATTTAACTTCTTTAAGGTCTATAGTAGTACCTGTCTCATAAGATCATTTGAAAAATAAATGAGATAACCAAATAAGTCACTGAACACACGGTTAGTACTCATATGATTTAATTTATATTTTTTACGAAGATCACTCTGGCTGCATTAGATTGGATGAGTAGAAATGAGAGATACGGAGAGCAGAAAGGAGGCTATTTAACCAGTTCGCAAAAGAGATCATAGTAGTTTGAACATGGGTAAAATTATGTGGATTTGAGATACATTTTCCAGACAAACTAGACAAAACTTGCTAGATAAAGTCAAGAATGATTCTCATGCTTCCAGCATTCAAATTGGAGGGACGGTGCTATAATAAGCTGAGATGGTAAAGACTGCCAGAGATATATTTAGAGTAGAAAGTTAGAAGTTGAGTTTAAGACACACTATTTTATGAGCTGAAATAGTAATTGGGCATTTGGATACAAATTCAAACCTCAAATAAAAGATATGGGCTGGAGATGTTGATCTATGATCACCTTTGTTTATAGAGGGGAAAAAAAGGAAAAAAGAAACCAGGTTTGAAGCCTAGAAAACTTCAATGTTTTTAGTTTAGGTAGAACAGGAGCCTGCAAAGATGATTAAAAAAGGTAACTAGAAAGGTGGCGAGGGAAGGGAAACAATAGAATATATTATCACAGAAAAGAGAAGAAAGTGTCTCAAGAAGAGAGTTGGTGATTGACTAAGGTCAAATGCTACTAAGACATCAAATAAGGTGACAGCAGTGATATGTCTCCTGGAGCTGTCAACATGTAAGTCAGAGAAGAGTGATAAGGTTGGAACAGTTTATGGAGTGGATGTGGATAAAAAAATTGACAACAATCTACAGAGCCAATTCTAAGAAATTGCCTTGAAAGGGCATATGGATGGGAGGAGGATGTGGACAAAGAAGGACATTTTGTAAGATGAAAGATAATAATGAGAGTATGCTGACGTAAATAATTAGGAAAGAGGGTGAAACTGATGACACAGAAGAAGAGGTGACAACCAAAGGTGTGAGGTCCCTGAAAAGCAGAGGGGAGGTTGGATACAGAGCATAGGAAAGGGCTGGCCTTTGATGAGCTAGGAGCACCTGTTTCAGTAGGAGACAGGAGCAGTTGCATACTGATATGGTGGAACTGGGAGTCAGATGAGTTAGTTTTATCCTGGGGATTTCTGTTTTTCTCAGTGACATATGAAGTAAGGTCATAAACTAAGAATGCAAGTGATATTAAAAAGGGAATAGGTTAAAAGTTTGAGGACTAAGAGAAAGAAAGCAAGCTTACTAGTGAAACATGAGTTATTGCTAAGTCATATTTAATTCCTAAGTGAAAGTGATCATAAATGTAAAATGCAATCAATCCACCTGATTGCATTCCTGTCTCTGTTAGTGTTCTGTTACCTGTGAACAAATGTGGAGAAGGTGGAAATTGGGTTAATACAAGACTAGGATGAGTACAATATGAAAGAGAAGGGTAAGGGCATTGGGAGATATTTTCAAGAAAATGATTAAAATCATGGGCCATGAAATTTAACCAAGAAGCAAAGGAAACACATAAGAAGATCTAAAAATCATGAAAAAGGTAAAAACAATAGATTAAAGGTTTCAATGAGCTGAAATAATTTTTGCTATGGGAACAGTTGAGCAAGAAAAGTGTAGGCATAGAACTTTCTTCTTAAAGAATGAAATGTTTGAAGGTTTCAGAAATGTTGTCATTTCTGACGATGACAAAATCTTGGCCATGGCCAAGGAAGTAACATTGTTTAACCCATAAGAAAGAGTGGTTGGATAGCTAAGGTCAAGTGGATTTAAGAAGTTCATAAAACAGAGATATCAACACTGGATTGTCTCACCCAAGTAGATATTTAAGTAATCAAGAATAATGACAGGAATCGGCATGAAGAGAAATACAGCGAACCAGAATTTTCATGGATAAAGTAGAATAGTATCAGATGCAGGAACAGAAATAGGGTGCTGTAGTCAGATAGTATAGAACTCAACAACAAAAGAGATTTTTATAAGAAAGAGAAAATGATCTAAAACCATCATTGAAAATCATAAAGAGGTCAGGTGCACTGGCTCATTCCTGTAATTCCAGCACTTTGGGAGGCCAAGGGCAGAATTGCTTGAGCCCAGGAGTTGAAGATCAACCTGGGCAACATAGTGAGATCCCATCTTAACAAAAAATTTTAAAAAGTTATCTGGGTGTGGTAGCATATGCTTGTGATCTTAGCTACTAGCGGGGCTAAAGTGAGAGGATCATTCGAGCCTGGGAGGTTAAGGCTGCTGTTTGCCATGATGGTGACACTGCACTCCAGCCTGGGTGACCCTGTCCCTGTCTCAAAGCAAGAAAAGAAACAAAAGGAAAGAAAAGAAAAAAAAAAGGAAAGAACGGAAAATCATCAACAACACTTACCCTCATGGACATGAGGTATATGGTATGTCTGACATAAACAGACTCACTTTGAAAGAGCTGCAGAGAAAGCAGATTCCACAAGGGACAGCTAGCTTTCTCTCAAGGCAAAAATGATGCTTAAATGTTCAAACATTAGGAGGCAGAATTGTATAGCAGCTAAGAATGTAAACAGTGGAATTAGACAAACTTGGCTTTCATTGTGTTACCAAATGCCACTGAGCTTTGGTTTCTCATTTTTAAAATGGTGGCAATAACAACAGTACCTATTTTTCTGCCAAAAAAAAGGGAAATCGACAAAGCCCAAAAGCAAAAAACAGATAAATAAAAAACAGGCAATTCTTATGGGAGGAAAAAAGACTAATTTTCTTAACAAATAAAGAGTCCATATAAATCAATAAGACAAATTTAAAAGCCTAACAGAAAAAGAGATAGTAAAAAAGCAGACTTCACAGGAAAAGAAATACAAGAAACTTTCAGGCACATGAAACAATGCTCAAGGCTGGGCATGATGGCTCACGCCTGTAATCCCAGCACTTTGAGAGGCTGAGGCAGGAGGATCGCTTGAACCCAAGAGTTTGAGACCAGCCTGGGCAACATGGCGAAATCCTGATCTGTAATTCAAATACAAAAATTAGCCAGTGGTGGTTGCACATGCCTGTGATTCCAGCTACTCAAGAGGCTGTGGTGAGAGGATCGCTTGAGCCAGGAGGTGGAGGTTGTAGTGAGCTGAGATCATGCCACTGCACTCCAGCCTGGGTGACAGAGCAAGATCCTGTTTAAAAAAAAAAAAATGCTCAAAGAAGAACAAGTTAAAATAATAAGGTACCATTTTATCCCGTGTGTGTGTGTGCATGTGTGCGTAATATATACCAGATTGGCAAAGATCATATAATCCAACACTACTTTGTTGGCGAGAATGTGAAGAAAGATGTACTATCATATGTTGCTATTAGAAATGTAAATTGTTACAAATTCTTTGGAAGGCAAGTTGGAAATATCTATCAAAATTTAAAATGTACATACCTTGGATATAGTAATCCACTTATAAGATTTTTTTCTATAGATAAACATATGCATGCACCATGTGCAAAAAGAGATAGATACAAGTTTATTCATTGAAATGTTCTTTTTAGAAGTAAACCTGGAAAAAAACTAAAACATTCACCAATAGTGGTCTGTTTAAATAAATCATGCCACAGTCACACAAAGAATACAACATAGGCATAGAAAAATATAATATGATTCTATATGTTGCTCACATGAGACTATATCCAACATATTAAGTAAAAAGGGAGGTATTTAACAATATATAATAGTTTATAAATAAAAAGAGTCATATGCATAAATATATATGTACATATTTTCCATATATTCAGGCCAGATCATGAAAAGGACATCCAAAAACAAGAAAATTATTTCTACAGAGGGCTGTTGGGGGTCTGAGATAGCAAGAGGTAGATATATTAATACATTTTATTCAATAATCTCTTTTACAAATTAAATTTTTATGATGGGCTTCATTGCTTTTTAAAAATAAAGCTATTACATTTAATTGAAATGAAAAAATAAGACATAGACAAATACCCACTTTAAAGGTATAGGAATATAATGAGGATTCATTGAGGCAATACTTGTAAACACTTAGCACAGTGCCTAGGACATTTCAAGCCCTTAATAAAAATATTTACTGCCATTATAATTATTACCTTGTTTTAATGTAGTAATGAATCAGACATCAGTATGTTCAAAACCAAGGTCATCGTTTTCTCTACCAATCCTCTATTCCCCTCCTCATCCAGAAATCACTTTCAAAAAGTGCCACCCACATCACTAATAAACTTTATTATCTTCTACTGTAAGTGGCATTCACAGCACTTTAGCAACTGACAACTGCCCCTTTCACTTTTCCTTACCTTTTTTTCCAGTAACTTACCTTCTGTTCTAGTCAGTGCTATAGACTACACTTCCTAGAATGACAAAAGTATGCAAAGATATGAATTTATTTCAAAATATAGTTTTGGCCATGTAGAAGAAGCTTGGCATATAGAGCTGTGTTTATTTCCACATATTCTGGTAATTCTAAATAATTTCTTAATCATGTTTTATTTTTTCTTTGAACAATTTGTTATTTAGGAGATTTACTTTACTATTCGTTTCTGAGTAGTTGTGGTTTCTTGGTTTGTGGAAACTTTTGTCATTCTTTCAGAGTTTTACTGTGTATAGCTGAATAATTCCTGATTTACAAACATGACTAGTGTTTTCTATTATCATTGTTGGTAATATTTCATGAACATCTGGAAAAATAGGAATATTCTCTAGAGGGTACAAATTTTAAGATATATGTAGTAATTCACCTTTATGAATTATTTAATCCTTAGGCTTGTATTTATTTTCTCTGTCACTTGTTACAAACTGAGAACAGTGCATTAAAATCTGCCACTGCAAGTCTGTTTCTGCCAATCTTCCTTGCTTGTCTAAGATATTTGCTTTATGTGCTTTCATGTTTTATTAGTAAACACAGATTCATATCTATGATGTCTGTATGATGTTTACCTTTCATCAATATTGTCTATTCACAATTCTTTTAACGTTTTTTCCCTTGAATTCTATTTTTATAGATATTAATATTACCTCCCTTGCATTCTTTCTGTTCAGAATTGCTTTACGTTTGCCCAATTCTGGGATTTTGTTGTTGTTGTTGTTGTTGTTGTTGTTATCAGTCTTTTAACTTAATGTTGTTGATTTTTAAAATACAAATGCATACTTTTTGCCTTATAAGTGGGAAGCTAAACCATTTATATTTAATTATACAATATAGTTAATATTTTATTTTATATTTGACAATTCTATATTGTAGGCTGTCCTGCTATTTTTAAAAAATCTATACGTTTTAAGACGACTACAATTAGTTTGCTTGTACCTGATGTGGTGATTTGGAAAACTAATCTATCTTCAATCCTACTAGAATTTACTTTTAAGATTTTCAACACCTAAATCTTATCTTCCTCCCCACCTTCTCTCATATATATATAATATATACATACACACACACACGCAGTATGTATGTATATGTGTGTGTATCTCTGTATGTTGGTATGTGAGGATACAGAGACATATAGATAGTTGTAGAGCAATATATCACTTTAGACTCACATGTGAAATATGAAATTTAATATGCATTCATTTTCCCTTGCGGTTACACCATGACCGCCTATTTCCTATGGGACATTTTTCTCTTTAGATTTGTATTTTCTTTTTACAGATTTTTTTACAGAATTTTACAGATTATTTTCAGATTTGGGTTCTGCCTTAGCAGTTAATTTATGTAAAACAATTATTTTAATTCTCTTCTATGAGCAACCGGCTTTGATATTCTTTTCTGTGTCTTTAATGAAGTGATTATTCTTGGGGTCTTTATTTTAAATTACCCACTGGTATGTGGAGTGCCTTATTCAATGTGTTTTTTGAACTCTTACACTTTCTATTACCATTATATAGAAAGAAAAATTTGGCTGGATAAGTATTTATTGAATTACATAATTTTCTCCATCAAAATATCGCAGCATTTATCTTTTATCTTTTGATTTCTTTTGCAGAGGAAAGCTCTGGGATGCACCAGATTTTTTCTTTAAGGTTATACTTTTCATTCTTATTTCCTCCTCTACAGAATTTTGTATCCTTGAGAAAAATTATTTATCTTTAAAAAAATCGTAAGGATGTAATTAGGTGTAACACTCTATTATTGTTACCTGGAGTCTTGTGCTCTACAGATGAATGTATCTTTCTGCTTTATAAAATATTATGATACAATTTACTAATCTGTATTTTGGTATGTTTCATTGGAGAAGCACTGCTGTGGTTGTATCTTACCTGCTACCTTCAGACTCATCTTTTTTTGTCTTTCTTTCCCTCTGCTTCCGGGACAATTCAAAATTAAGAAGATGTCTTCTTAATTAAGACATCTACCATTAGTTCTACTTTATAACATGTTATTTTATATGTTATTTATCTATGTTACAGTATGGGAATTTTAATTCTGCTTTTTTTTTTTTTTTTTTTCCTGAGACAGAGTTTCACTCTGTCGCCCAGGCTGCAGTGCGGTGATGCAATCTTGGCTCACTGCAACCTCCACCTCCCAGGTTCAAGCAATTCTTGTGCTTCAGCCTCCTGAGTAGCTGGGATTACAGGAACGTGCCACCACACCAGGGTAATTTTTATATTTTTAGTAGAGACAGGGGTTTCACCATGTTGGCCAGGATGGTCTCAAACTCCTGACCTCAAGTGATCCACCTGCCTCACCCTCCCAAAGTACTGTGATTATAGGCATGAGCCACCATTCCTGGCCCTAATTCTGCTCTTGAATTTTCAATATTCTTGCAGTGGTTTCTTCCTCTCAGTCAAGATGACTATCATCTCAGATTATTGACTTTTTATGGCTTATTGGCTTTTTATAGCATTCTGGTATCTCCTTGTGATCATATATCTTTATTTCCTATCATAATGAGATAGCATCTTAAATTGGCTTTTGTTGCCTGTAAAGCATCATTTACAAGAGTATGCATTTCCTCTATGTCTTTAGAATAATATTGTCATGTTACTCAGGTGAATTTTAAAATTAGCTCATTTATTTTCCTTTTTATGCATCTTTAAAGGAACAGAGGGCAACTGGGTATGAATGACCCTTTTTATCACCACTTTTATTCCCTTGCATGCTATTATTTGCCCTTTCCATATTTAAAATTGGAAGGTGGGTTGACATGTGTCTTAGTTCATTGTGTTGCTATAAAGAAATACCTGAGGCTGGGTAATTTATAAAGAAAAGAGGTTTATTTGGCTCTTGGTTCTGCAGGGTATACAGAAGCATAGGCTGGCATCTGCAGCTGGTGAGGATCTCAGACTGCTCCCACTCATGGCAGAAGGGGAAGGGGAGTCAGCGTGTACAGATATCACACAGTAAGAGAGAAAGCAGCAAGCAGAGAGAAAGATGGGGAGGTGCCAGGCTCTTTCTAACAACCAACTCTCATGGAAACTAATAAAGCAAGAATTCACTCATTACCAAGAGGACAGCACCAAGGCATTTATGGGAGCTCTGCCCCCTTTTCCCAAACACCTCCGATTAGGCCCTACCTCCAACATTGGGGATCAAATTTCAACATTAGTTTTCAGGGCACAAGCATCCAAATTATAGCAACATGAATAAACCTTTGCCCAGTCATCAAATACAACTCTGCTGGCCAGAGATAGCATCTTTTCTTACCTCCACTGCCTGGTTCTGTGAGTCTGAGAAGGATTTTTGTCCTAGGAAACTGAGTTTAAAGTCCTTCTTTAACCAAATTCAGCCAATGAAAAGCCATAATTCCTAACACATGTACTATTTCCAGGTCACTTTCTCCATCAGCCCTGCCTCCACCACTGTGTGTGAAATAACCACAGATCCCAACAACGTCCCAAACCTCGTTTATAGTTACAGGCTCTAGTGGACAAAAGGGACGGGCCAATGAAAAGGAGCTGCGGGGAAAACCTGACTCCGTCCACCTTAGAATGTGTTATCCGTGTTACACAGGATCAGCCCCATTTCTGGTTGATGTGGAATCTCATCCATGCTAAACACTGAAGGGGTTGGCTTAAGCCTGCTTCCAATCCTTTTCTATTAACTGTGCCAATCACATATAGAGAATAAAAGACCATTTCCACAGCTGTCTTTCTCAATCCAACTCAGTAAAATTTCCCTCAGACTCTGGAAAACTGTTTTAGCCATCCTTAGTTAACAGTTAGAGTCCAGTTATGTATGTATTTATAAAAGTCTACTCAGAATCAATAAAATTCTAAGAGATTCATAATTAGAGGTTCTAATAGATTCCAACACTTAATCCTACTGTTCTAGGACCAGGCTTATCTCCTGACCATGCTCAATAACTATACTTCTTCTGAACTCTGTACCCCATGACCCATTATAGAAAAATAAAAGATAAGGAGAACACTGCTGGAAATTTACATTCTTATGAATTCAAGAGTAAAGTGAGTTGAAAACACTGTAAAGCTGAGATCTTGTCAAAGACTGATCTTAGGCCAGGTTTGGTGGCTCACACCTGTAATCCCAGCACTTTGGGAGGTTAAGGTGGGAGGATCACTTGAGCATAGGTGTTTGAGACAAGCCTGAGCAAACATAATAGAATCCCATCTCTGCAAAGAAACAATTAAAAATTATCCAGGCTGAGGAGGGAGAATCACTTGAGCTCAGGAGATCGAGGCGGTAGTGAGCCATTATTATACCATTTGTAGGGTATCACTGCACTCCAGCCTGGGTGACAGAGTGAGACCCTGTCTCAAAAAAACAAACAAACAAACAAACAAAGACTGATCTGAGAATGAGCCACTCACAGTTACCTCAAGCATGAAGTTCCTGCCTCTTGCTTGTGATATTATAGTAAAAACAGGCATGTGTTAATAAAGAGTATTCAGAGTGTGGCATTACATGTACTTCTTATCAACCCACCTTTAAGGAAGATACACGGAGGTATGAGGAAGGGTCTGCGCAACAAACAATGGATAGATCACAACACAGATTATCTTTAATTGCAGATTTAAAAGGTACTAAATTCTGATATTCAGAAGTTTCTTGGGTATAGTATACCTATTGTTACTCCTGCTGAATTTGGCCATGTTGAATTTAATAAATAATCTGAAAGTCTAAATATTTTATAGCTCATGCCATCTCCCTAATCTCTGAATAAAAAATGAGCCCTACATAGGAAAGAGGGAAGTGAGCCCACAGGTGTCACTATCCATCCACTCAGTCAAATGAAACTGACATAATCCTAGACTATTGAATTAGTTCTCTACCCATGCAAAATTAATTTTTAAAATCTGTTAATTCAACCTCAGAGAATTCTCTGAATTTCTCCCTACATCTTAGCCTCACACATCCGTACAGACTTTATTCATTGACACTACCGAAAATCAGATCTCTTTGTTTCCCAATGGGAGTATGTAAGAGCCTCCTGCTGGTCTTTCTCCAGGGGTTCTCAAGCTTGACTGCACATCAGAATCATCTGGAAAGCTTTTTTTAAAAAGTTGCTGTATGGATGCACTTTGTGGTATATAAATTATATCTAAGTAAGTCTGCTTTTAAAAAAAAACAAAACACATATGTAAATTCCACCCAAGGCTAATTAAACCAGTATCTCTGGAGGACTGACCCTAGCATTATAATTTTTTAAAACATCACAAATGATTGTAGAGAGCAGTTACAGTTACGAATCACTAGTCTCATACATCAGCAGCTTCCAAATCTAGATTGCCAGAATTGCCTGTGAAGTTCTTTGAAATGTAGAAACCTATATATTATATATAATGCAATTTCTACAACCTCTGCGTACCACAGCCCCCAACTTCTGATTCATTAGATCTGAGTTACTGTTAAAAAAAAAATTTAAATTAAATGCAACAAATGCCACCTAGATGATTCTGCTGATTACCAGTTGGGTACCACTGCATTACAACAGGCTGTCCACCTAAGAATGCTGCCGCTTCTCATGTGTTAAAGTGTGTACAAATGACCCAGGAGTCTCGTTAATATGCAGAATCTGATTCAGTAGGTCTGGGAGGGTCCTCAGATTATGTATTTTTAATAGAATCCCAGTTTATGCTGATGTTACCAGTCCCAGAACCACACCTTGAGTCGCAAGAATCTTATTCTCTTAGAAATGTAATTTGATACAAAAATTCATCCTTAACTAATAAGGCTTAAAGACTCTGACTTTTCCAGCCTTCCTCTAGTTCTCCAGTATATAATTTCAATTTTTAAAAAATGTCTGACTACTTTACATTCAACACCTATTGGAATGAGGTAGTTTCCTAGATTCTTTAGCTTAAATCTTTTTTTCCTTTGCCTAAAAAAGCCTCTTTAAAACTACCTCCATTCTCTTTGTACATTTCTAAAGAGGTAATTGAAAAAATTTATTCATTTGCTATTTATAGCACTCAAATTAATTGGCTAAATCTAGCAACCAAAGTAATGTTTAGAAATATATTATTAAAATGTAAAGTAATGAAACAACTGAACTACTCTTAATGTTTTCATTTTACTTCCCTCAAATCTCATTGCAAATGCTGCGTCCTCCAGGAAGCCTTCCCTGACTGTGCTTGTTCATAATAACATTTCGTTCTGTGAGCCTGTATTATCTTCAGGCCCCACCAAGCAGTCTTTGATTACATACAGCTGTGATGCTATACATGGGCTTTAAGCATCAAGGTCTTGCCCTATCCGTGAAGACATCTAGATTCAAAGGTCTGGCATTTCCTTGGCTCAACATTAAACCATTACACCAGGACTCGACTTGAAAATCAACTCATCCATTAGGTAAGTTGTACTTGCTGACATCCATATATATCCAACCAAAATTATCAGACCGCAATGGACCCCAAATTGGTGTATATCTGTATTTTTCTTTCTTCCATTCAGCAAACTGACCCAAGCCATCCTGGAAAGTGTACCCTCTGATTTTTTCTTTAAAATCTCCAGGCACTGAGACTCTAGATGAATCCCAAGTAATCTACTCAAAGATGACCACGATGGTTACCAAAGATTATTTACGAAATGCAAGAGCTGATGACAGTTTGTCATCTGCCTTCAAGGTAATCAGATCAAACAGACTCAACATAATTTCCAGGTTTTGAGAGGCTCTACTCCAAGACATCTTCTACCAAATTGACAATGAGACATCTACAATGTCAGCAACTGAGAAAAAGGAGGGAGGTAGCCTAGAAGGAGGGGGTTCAGGGAGCGTGCTATTATAAACGATGGGTAAATGAAGGAAGAAAGAGCAAGCTAGATTAAAAGGTCAGGGACACATTTCTAGGTGTTGTGTGTTCGAGCAGGAAGCAGAACACATGTTAATGAAATGTGGGCTACAGCCGTATTGCTGACTACAATGTACACATATGGCTAATGGCACATATTCTGAATAAGCAACAGAAAAAGAAATGTTTTGCTTCTGAGACAACAAAATTAGGGCATGTTATTCCTTACTGATATTGCCTGAGGCAGCCAAGTCTCATTATAGCTTTGAAGCATACGTTCTTCGCTTCTTTTTCAGTTCCTCTTTACTGATTTCTCTGGCATGAACAGTAAGTAGCTTTGTTTCTCTGTATAAATCTTCGCCAAGCTTTATATGCTGGGTTTTGTTACAACTTAACCACCTATCTTTAGTCTGTCATGTTTTATTTTTCCCATCCCTATAAAAAATTGTTACTGTGCTATATTCCTCATAGAAAATGCCAAGAACATGCAGCATGAAGAATGCTCTTACACAATGAACTATTGATGTTTAAAATGAAAATGGAATTCAAGTCAGAGTTCTGCAGCTGGGGAGAAAAAACAACTTACCTGAGAATTATAAATAAAACCCAGAAATCACCTTATACAGGACAATAATAGTGACAGAACTGTGTGGTGTGTAGTTTCCATATTTCAACTTGGATTGTTCTTTCCTTCAAATAATAATAGAGTAATTTATAAGCACTCAGCAATTCTATTTCAGGCCATTGCGCTTGTGCTTAATAATACCCACATTTATTGCTTTGATTATTGTATGCCATTTGGCTATTAGCAACATAAGCTACCCAAAAGTTCACCTGCCACATTAGAAACTTGAATGGCTTGCACAACAAAACTAAACAAGTTAATAGACCAGGTCTTGATAAATATATCTTAGTTGCTAGTTTAAATTTATTCTCTTCTGCATATATTGTTGACAAGGCAACCTGATCTCCATGATAATGAGAAGATTGTGGCTTCCAAACTTTTGCTTCTCATGGGCTTCTGCTACCAAATTGGGCAGCATCATGAAGACCCTGATCATTGTTGTGAGACAAAGTGAGCCATCAAAGATAAAAGAAACCCTACACAGACATCAAAGAAACTAAGCCTCAAGGAAGGTAAATACATTCACTCAAAGATACTCATTATTTAAGGGAAGGAAATAGCAGTGCTTCCTGGAGTGATCATCTCATTAAGTCACCTATTCAGCCAAAAGGACTCAAAGAACTTTCCATCTTCTCCCCTCTTAGAGCGGAGATTTGATTCCTAATGTCTGCATCTATGAACCACCTGCTGCTTCCCAGAGCCACTCAACAGTCTGGAAACATGGCTTGCAAGAGAGGGAGATTAGAAGTGAGATTATTCTCAAAGTTTGGCCTTATGAAATAAGAGATGGTCAGAGACTGTCTTGTCCAAAGCTACACTGATCATATGAAAAGGGCATTGGATGGTAGGAGGCTGCCTTGGGAAATGTCATTTTAAACGTATCTAGTCTTCCTTCCAGTCGCAAAATATTCTTTGTAGTTTTATAAAATGTATTTCAAAAGATGTAGTAACTTAATGCTAATGCTATAACAACTACCATTATTATTATTGCCATCCTTACTATTTATTGAGAGGCCCATTTGTGCCAGACATGTTGCTAACTGCTTAAGATGCATTATCCATTAATTTTCTTATGTAATATTTACTGAGTATATGCTATGGGCACTGGGGTTACTGCAAAGTTCAAACCAGAGGTGATCCCTTCTCCAAAGAGAGTGTGGAATTCTGGCTTATTAATCTATTTATCATCACAACAAACTTACTAGAGAGGTATTACTATTTATATTTTGCAAATAATAAAATAAGGCCCCATATTTGCCCAAGATTACACAGCGAATGGGGCGGGATTTCAAACCAAGTCACCCCGACTGCAAAACTACACTCTTAACCTCATAGCTATGCTGATGTTCCGAGATTCTTAGGCAAACCTGGACTGTATGAAGTAGGAGGGCTAAAAACAAAGTTAGCACTTAAAATATTTGGTGTCTTTGCAATGGGAGATGTGTTTGTCAGTTTTTCAGTAAGCATGATAAGTAGCGCTCCCTGTTGTCAGAATAAGGGAGAGAAAAAATATTTTTCTGATATTTTCCATCTGGCAAGAGGGAGAGTTGACCTGGCCAAAGTCACTCCTACTTAACGAAGCTTTTTAAGGCCATCTTTAGGCTCAAATCTCAGACAACGATTCTCAGATTTTATGAGATGCTAACTTGAATGTCATGGTGGCTCTGCAACTCATCACGCACTATTGAAACTTTATACTCAAATAATATTGTGCTGAATGGTATATGTTTGGCTCACACCAGACTCTGGAAAAGGCAAGAAATAGCAGGTGCCAAAATTAAGAAAAAGCATGGATGCAAACCTAGAAAAGAAGCACATTCTGTGTATTAATGTATTTTTTTTGCAAATTAGGAAAAACATTGTTCAATTTTAGTAGCAGAATCTCCATGGAGCCCCTGGGACAGCAATAAGATTTGCTGCCATTGAATCAGCCCCACCATCTGGTTTTCTAACTCCTTTTGGCTCTAACTTTAGTCTCTGAGAAGCCAACCTTACTACACCATTTGGAGAGTATAAAAAACTCTAGATTAAAGTTCATCCAGGATCCTCAAACACCAAGTCTACCAATTTTAAAACTTTCATTTCTTTATAAGGGCAGTTTGACTCCTGAAATTTTCTATCTCTATTAAATGAGAAAACCCCCAAGGAGACAAGATACGTATAGATATTAGTGTATATCCAGCTGCCTTTGAGTTTTCTTCTCATTTAATTTAGTACAACGCTCCATACTGAAATCACTGTCAGCATATGTTTGGCATTCAAAAAAAAACAAAAACAAAAACAAAAAACAGCCTTGGAGTGACTCAGTAAGTAGGTTAGTTGAGGTGTGAGATGAGCAAACCTGTCATTTCAGGTAAGGAAACTATTTTGTCCCTCCAATATACCTTAGCACGTGGTTCCTGACAGCATCATTATGATCTATGAGTGTCTATCTATTTGAAAGAAGGGAAGGAATGAAAGTAAGGATTTATAGGGCACTTACTGTGTGTTGGGAATTGTGCCCACATACTTCAACTTTTTTAAAGCTTAAAGCAGCTCAGAAAGGTTACATGGCTTTCCCAAACAGGGTCACACAGACAGCAAGTGGTGAAATTGAGAAGGGAGCCTGGCCTCCTGCCTGCAAAATCTATATTTTTCTAGTGTACGCCACTGGCTGTTAATCAGTGATTCCCACCCTACAGTAACACCATCATTTCAGTGAAGAAAGATACTAAAATTCTACAAATAATACTTCAAACCAAAAATCGAGTTAATTTTAAAAATGATTTTAAATATATGTGCCACACAACGCTTTGTGTGGAAGAGCAGCTTTAATTAGATAACATCAGGTCAAACAATTCCACAAAAGGGTGGGACTTACTGGACTAAATGCATAGATTTTACTCCCCATGTTGCTTCCCTTCCATTCCCCCTCCCTCTAAAGTGCCAGTCCCTCCATTAAGTCAGGTGCCAGCCAGGAGTAATATCCAAAGACTCTGCTTATTGATGTCTTTCAGTGGTGTTGACAACTGATAGAATCTCTCACTGTAAATGGATGATACTGGGAATAACAATTTCCCATGCAATAAACCATTCAAAAGAGTTAAAGAACAAACATATCTGTTTTCTTTCTCTTTTTATTATTTCAAACTTTTATTTTAAATTCAGGGGTACATGTGCAGGATGTGCAGGTTACATAGGTAATTGTGTGCCATGGTGGTTTGCTGCACAGATCATCCCATCACCAAGGTATTAAGCCCAGCATCCATTAGCTATTCTTCCTGTGTCCAAATTCTAAGACTTCTGTTCATGCCAAATGGATACAGACATTCACTACTTTCAAATCCAAATTGCAAGAGCCAAATGGAGTGTTTCCACAAGAAAGAAAATTCTGAATGAAAAGCAGCATCTGGTTGTATTCTACAGGACTTCAGTCCAAAGATATGTGGACTCCAAAGGAATGTGTACATTTGTGTATACACACATGTTTAGAACTAATTCATTCCCTTTGTCACTGCCTTAATTTAGGGGCTCCCAGGCCCCGAAAGCCTCATTTATTTAATAAATATTAAACACTCTCTAAGGCCCTGAAGATTTCTTTCAGGCAAACTTAAGGTATTCAAAAGGTAGTTCTGCTCAATTAATTCAGCCCCAAGTATTTATTCAATGCACCTCTAGCCACACTGCACAGCTATTGGAGGCACTTGGGTTCCTGAATCTAATTGTCAATAGCAAACAATCTGCATTATCAGTGGACTGGCCTTTTTTCTTAGCAGCTCCGCCCACTGGCTGTACCCATTTATCTCTGCATACAAATGTGTTTTCAAGTATTATGTGTGTTTTCAATGTGTATAATATGTGTGTTGAAGGGCAAAGAGAAGTGAGAATAGAGTAAGAATCAGACCAATATAGCAAGTTCCTAGTCAATGTCTACATTTATTCTACGCCACTCAGGGGATTCTAATCCTTATAGAATTATCCGTTGTTTATCTAATGAAGTGGAAAGAGTAGACCTGACTAAGATGGTCCTACTTTAAACTCTGACTCTACTATTTATTAACTCGATGGTCTTGGACAAATTAGTTAAGCCTTTTATGTTTATTTCTAAAATGGAGGGAATGTTGTGATGATTAAATGAGGTAATATATGTAAAAGGTATAAAACTGAACATACCACATGGTACACACTCTAGAAATGTTAGCCATCACTTATATCAATAGGGCCCTTCTTGCACAGACTTTCATTCATCCAGGCACAGCGCCTAGGCTACATACAAAGGCCACTAGATACCAGAATGAATACACCTCCATCTATGAGAAAAATTTACTTAAAACAAGAAAAGCAATAAATCTGTTAAAGAATATAGTTCTAGAATAGAGGTTTTTGGTTTATTTATTTATTTATTTATTTGAGATGGCATCTTGCTCTGTTGCCCAGGCTGGAGTGCAGTGATGCGATCTTGGCTCACTGCAACCTCCACCTCCCAGGTTCAAGTGATTCTCCTGCCTCAGCCTCCCGAGTAGCTGGGATTGCAGGTGCATGCCACCATACCCGGCTAATTTTTATATTTTTAGTAGAGACCAGGTTTCACCATGTTAGCCAGGCTGGTCTCAAACTCCTGACCTCAAGTGATCCATCCACCGTGGCCTCCCAAAGTGCTGGGATTACAGGTGTGAGCCACCACGCCAGGCCTAGAATAGAGTTCTAAACAAAGTGATAAATCTGTTAAAGAATACAGATTATACTATTTTAGAAATATATCTTATTCATGGTATATACTAAGACAATGCTCTCCAAGGCATTTTGCAATTCACCTGCAGTTAGTTTCCAGACTCCTTTGTTCACACATTTTTTTCTCCAAGGAAAAAGAACTTCCTCTCTGTAAAATTTCTTCATCAGTTTTTCCTTTGGTCAAAAACATTTCTATAGATGTTCCTCTGAGCACTGTGAATTGTCTTCCTCCCAGTATACGGAAGGTCTCGGAAGAGCAAGCCTTACTCTAATTAGAGACAGCAGCGTTACATCCCAGACTGGGCCACTGAGATTTTTGAACATTACTTTAAAATGCAAGATTTTAAAAAAACATCATGTTTGCAAAATTAGAAGGTTTTAACTCTCCCAGGCAGTCAGAATCTAGGACATCTGACTTAAGTGCTGTCCAGCAATTTCTTCTAATCATTTCCTTTCCTCGTACTTGTTAGGAACTCTTACGTTTAAAAGTTACAACTTCACCACAAATTCCCCTTTCAGATTTGAAAGCAAACCAACAAAAATGAAACATAAAAATAATAATTATAAACATACTGTCATGAAGCTAATTCCTTACTGTGAAGGGAGAAAAGGTAAAAGGAAATAGCATTATATGAAGGAATATATGTGTCAGATGGTCTCACTTGCTGTCTCCTTCACGCCCTAGTAAGAGGTAACTCCAAGAGGGTAGGAATGCTCCTTATTTATTTATTTTTTTATTTTTTTGAGACAGAGTCTCACTCTGTCGCTGAGGCTGGAATGCAGTCATGCAATCTTGGCTCACTATAACCCCTGCCTCCTGGGTTCAAGCGACCCTCCTGCCTCAGCCTCCCAAGTAGCTGGGATTACAAGCGTGCACCATCATACCCAGCTAATTTTTGTATTTTTAGTAGAGACGAGGTTTCACCACATTGCTGAGCAGGCTGGTTTATAATTCCTGACCTCAACTGATCTGCCCACCTCGGCCTCCCAAAGTGCTGGGATTACAGTCATGAGCCACCACACTGGACCTGGAACTCTTTTATTCAGTGTTATATATACTCAGTGCCTAGAATACTTCCTGAAAGGTAGGCATTCTAGTAAATATGCATTGAACGAATGATAGCAACCTTTATTTTACAGATTAGTGAGCTGATGAACACAGAAATAAATTAACTTGCCCAAAGTACCCAGAGGAAGGAAAAGCTGTGGATTGAAAAGTCTAAATCCCTAGCCCATATTTTTGATTTTTTCCTTTTGTACTTTTTTATGTTATATTTAAAACAAAAACAAAGGCCAAAAAATCATCCTGCTACCAACTCCACTAATACAGTAAGAGAAGAAAGTAATATACTTATTATAGGCAACTATCCATGCAAAATGTGAGATAATCACGTGAGGAATGCAATTTCAGTGCTGACTGTTAAGATTTTCTATCACAGCAATGAAAGTGGTGTACTAAGAGAACGGGGAGACACAATGTCTTTGTGAAGAGATTGGCAGCTTGAAGTAAGGTAAAGAGAAAAAGGTGTCACCATTCATCACTCAAATATCCATCTGAAAAGCCTTTTGTTTCATTACTAGCAAGGACTCCAAAGCAAATGGGCACAAAAGAACAATCAAATTTGATGAACCATATTCATTTAAAAGTGAAACAAAGAATACCATTCAGAATAGTCTGCAAATCAGATAAATTGTAATATTCAAAATCACAACTGAATGAGGAACACGTAGGGTAGACATGGGTGAGTGCCCCTACAAAGGAACAAGTATTTATAAATGATCCTGGCAAGTCCATTCTGAAAAACAAGGGGAAAATAACTTGATCTTTAAAAATTCTAGTTTGATTTTTCTTAACGATTTCCTCTTTCTTGTGTAGCACATACAGTATCAGAACATTTAATCACAAAAGCACTTACTCAATTGAATGCGGAAAATACATTTCTTTGCAGATTCATTGCAAAATCTTTTGCCATTTTATAGTAACTGAAAGTGAATTCAGAGTTAAAATGAACAGTGTCCCCTTAGAATTATTTACTTCACAGTCAACATCCAGCCCTGTATAATATAACTAGGACTAGATTTCTCTTTGAATTCAACGCATGCAATCTAATGCCAGGTTATCAGGAAAATAAAAAGAGAATCCATTATCAAGGGTGGTAAAAACAAAATCAATGTTTTGTGTCTTTTTTTCAGCCTCTTCATAATTCTATAGACATCCTCACTGAATCAGGGTGGAAAATAGTTCCACAGTGACATGAACAGACCACATTATAGCAAATCGAGTCAAGGAGCAAAATCATCCAATCATTCTAGCGAGTTCAAGATCAGTTGTATAAGAAACAGAAGGTAACTGCTGAAAAATGAATGTAGAAATTATACAACAAACCCTAGGACATGGTAAACACTTGGATTTCTCTAAAATCCTGCCTTTATGAAGCTAGTGAAAACCAGATCCTTTTAAAAGTACCTCTCAGATAGCACAGCTTTCTAACTGTTCTCTTGGTATCCAGAGTCATTTAATCCATTAGGCTTATGAGCCTATAAGGTTTTTAGGAGCCTATAAAAACCTTAGAGACCTGTATAAAAGAAAGTATGCGCTCAAAAATACAACAAGAAAATGACATAATTAGACATAATCAATATTAAGATGTGTTGATTTGTCTACAAAATGTAACACTATATCATTAAATTCTACACTGTTAAAAATCACAAATTGTAAAAAATATGTTTACATCTGAAATCAACTTGCAGGTCAGATTTTCTCACTTAAGTATGCATAATGATTGCTGAGGAATCAAGGTCATTTATGAATTAAATGAGTAATCCAGGCCAAATAATTTCAAAAGCAAAATTATTAAACTGCTTTAAAATGTTTATAGCAAAATTGCTATTTAATAGGAGATGTGGGTATGTTTTAATATGTAATTTGAAATGGGATGGATCCTCTAACATAAGAGCATTTAATACCTACAAGGAGTTTAAATACTACCTCTCCACTCCCCATTCCCCACTCTTCCCCACTTTTCCATCCTTCCTCCATAGAACCTCCAGAGTGACTTTTATAATACGCTAATATAATCAGGCCACTCAGCTTACACTCTTCAGTAGCTTTCCACTGCACACAGGATAAAATCTGAACTTCTTACCACAGCCTAGAAGACATCCAGTGCCCAGTCTTACCTTGGACTACTCAACCCCTCACTTTTCAATTTCGGAGGAAATCCTATTGGCTCTAGCTTCCAAACATATCCAAACCCTGACTGTTACCCCCTCCTCTCTTAAAACCCTCTTCTGAACTACTACCATCTCCTGACTGGAAAATGACAATTGCCTCAAAGCTAGTCTTCCTTCTATTCTTGTTTGTTGTAGTCCATTTTTATCACAGCAGCCTGTGTAAATTTATTAAAGAGGAAGTTAGTGCCGTTCTCCAAATGGAAGAGTTCACTCAGAAAAAATCCAAAGACTACACAATGCTCTATGAAGCCCTACACCGTCTGGCCCCATGCTGCCTCTGTTTCTCTCCTCTCTCACTATCTTCCCTGGCTCTAGTTACAAGGGACTTCTAGCTGTTTCCTAACTAAGACAGAAACACATCTGCCTTCAGCCCTTTGCACTGGCTGTTTCCTTGACTAAAACATTCTTCTCCATGATTGCTGCAAGGCTAACTCCATCACTGCCTTGAAGTCTTTGCTTCAGTGCCACTCTCCTACAAGATCTGCACTGACCAGTGTATTATAAATTACAATCCACAGTTTGCCAATCACTCCACATCAACACTGACAATCTGATTTATTTTTGCTTTCTCCGATAGCACCATCTTCTAATAGTTTCTATAATTGATTTATTAGTTAGTTTGTTTATTGTTGTCTGTCTCACCTGCTGGAATGTAAGGTTCAGAACAGGAATGTTTGATATTCACTAATATATCTGAAGTGTCTAGAAAAATGCAGCTCAATAAACATTAGTTAAATGGTGAATCAGTCTCTTTGCTCTTCTCACACTGCACTTTTCAGTCTGTTGTGTTACAAAGAAATTGTCTGGTCTTTGTTTCAGGCTCCTGGCACAGAGATTCTAAAAATCCTTGAAATTTCTCAAGTAATAGAAGTGTCTTTGTTATTTATGAGCCTCCTGTATCACACGTGTTTATGCTAATGAAATAACTCATGGTGGACCCCTACATAACTTTAGGGTTGGGGCTGGTCACCAAAAAGCAGCAGCACATAATTAGAGGGTTGGGATTCTGAAGCAATTTGATCTCCCAGGAGAGAAGGGGGACTAGAGATTGAGTTCAATCAAATTGTCAGTGATTCAATCAACTACGCTTGTGTAATAAAACTCCAATAAAGCCTCTGGACACTGAAGCTCAGTGGAGCTTCCTGTTTGGTGAACACCTCAGTGTGCCAAGAGGTTGATGCTCCCTGATTCCAGGGGAAGAAGTCATGGAAGCTCTGCATTAGGGCCTTTCCCAGAACTCACCTTCTGTGTCTCATCATTTAACTGTTCCTGATTTGTATTCTTCATAAGAAAACTATAATCAGCTGGGCCCAGTGGTGCACACCTGTAATCCTAGCACTTTAGGAGGCTGAGGCGGGGGATCACTGGAGCTCAGGAGTTCAAGACCAGACTGGCCAACATGGTGAAACCCCATCTCTACTAAAAGCACACATACACACACACACACACACAAATTAGCTGGGCCTGGTGGCATATGTCTGTAATCCCAGCTACTTGGGAGGCTAAGGGATGAGAATTGCTTGAACCTGGGAGGCAGAGGTCGCAGTGAGCTGAGATCACACCAATGCACCCCAGCCTGGGTGACAGAGTGAGACTCTGTCTCAAAAAACAAACAAACAAACAAAAAAAGGAAAACTATAATCATAACTGTAGAACTTTCCTGAATTCTGTGATTTGTTCCTATGAATTATCAAGCCCAGGGAAGGCCATAACAATCCCCAGATTTATAGTCAATTAGTCGGAAATGAGGGCAGTCTTGCTGTGAAATGTACCCTTTAGCTTGTAGGGTCAATGCTAATTCCAGGGGCTCAGTGTGCCAGAACTGAATTGCAGTTTACCAATTGATGTTGGAATATAGTCCCTCAAACACTAAAGCAAGTGAACCAAAGTTCACTCCTTCTGCCTTTTGGTTTATAACTAGTTCATGAAACAGAAAAGAAAGTTTAGCCAAAAGCTTTCTAATTAATAGATTTATTAATAACTGGATTGACAACTGTGGCTTAGATCTAAGGGAGAATGGAAGCTTCTAGTCTTCTCATACTTCTAGATCAGCACTACCCAAAAGAAATACAAGCCTCAAATCTGAACCACCTATGTAATTTTAAGTTTTTCAGTAATCACTGTTAACAAATTCAAAAGGGTAAAGCTAATGTTCATTTTATGTAACCAACTATGTCCTAGATATTAGCCTAAGTTGTAATCAATACTAAAAAAGTATTAATGATTTATTTTACTTTTTCACATTAATTTATGAAAATGTAGTGTGCATTTCACACTTATAACACATCTCAAATTTGACTAACCACATTTCAAGTGCTATCAATAACCACAGTGGTTAGTGGCCACCATATTGGATGCATAGTTCTAAACATATGAAACTACCTTGGGGAAAAATAGACCAACTAGTTACAAGTAGACAATCTGGAGAATGTATAGTCTGAGGCAAGTCCTGCCTAACTCAGTCCCTTCAAGGAGAGAGAATAGAAAGACTAAGGCTGAGCTGTAGGATAAATGGGAGTTCAGCTAATTCAGAAGAACACAGACCATTCCTAAAGAGATTTACCTCATTTAATAAAACATGGCTCAGTAAATGTCTCAGACTCTGACCAGTCCAACTGGAGAGGTGAGTGGGAAAGAAGCATAAATGCTCCCACCTCCAGTTCTCTGGAGGAGAAGCAAAAATGGGCTTTTGCTTCTCTACCATCTACAGCAAAATTCGAAGTATAAGCAAAGACCATCTTCCTTTCTCTCACTCTAAGACGTTTGCAAATGTTAATGACAGCTCATGTTTCTTAAGCAAGGCACCAAATCGAGCAATGTAAGAAATATATTTTAATCTAATCCTTATAGCAAATCCGTTTTTCAGATGGGTAGACAAAAGTATAATGAGGTTAAATACCTTGTCCAAGGCTAGCTAGTCAAAAGTGGATCTGGCCCCAAAGTCTAACTTCTTAACTAAAACTCGACAGTGGAACAGCTTTCCCCTTGTTTTTTATCTGGCCAACTCCTGTGTACCCTTCAAAGTTCTACTGAAATATCACTTCCTCAGTGAAGTCTTCCCTGACCTCTTTGCTAGAGCCAATCCTACTGTCACTCCACTCTAGTCAATTCTGTTTCATTATTCTGGTTTATTTAGTGTTTTATCGTGACTTGAAATCATTTTACATACACACATACACTCTTTACTTATGTGTTTGCCTACTGTTCGGCTCCACCAGAATATAAGCTCCATGTGAACTCAGGCTTTATCTGTCTTGTTTACGGTTGTATCCCCAGGATTTAAATCTGTGGTTAATGTATAATTGGAAGAACTAACACATCTACCAGCAGATTTAGGCTGGTTGTTAGGCTTTGCAATATCAAAGTCTCCTTTAGGCATAAAAAAGAAAGCGTCGGGCCAGGCACAGTGGCTCACACCTATAATCCCAGTACTTTGGGGGGCTGAGGCGGCCAGATCATGGGGTCAGGAGTTCAAGATCTGCCTGACCAACAGAGTGAAATCCCATCTCTACTAAAATACAAAAATTAGCCGGGCGTGGTGGTGCATGCCTGTAATCCCAGCTACTCAGGAGGCTGAGGCAGGAGAATCACTTGAACCTGGGAGGCAAAGGTGGCAGTGAGCAGAGATCGTGCCATTGCACTCCAGCCTGGGCAACAGAGTGAGACTCTGTCTCAAAAAAAAAAGGATGGGGATGTCCACAAACACAAGTGCTTTCAGAGATAATGGAGCCAGTTATAGACAATTCAAGAATTTTCCTCTTTTGTACTCTACTTCTCCCAACACTCTGGTTCATTATTTGGTACATAACGGAATGCTGAAATCAATAATATAACATTTTACCAGATGTCAGCAAGTATAAAGAGAACTAGGTTGCAATGTTATATAGAAACATACACACACATAAAGACAATCCCCCATAATAATGATGGCATAGCTAAGCCACATATTCACAGGAAGCAAATGACTGAACTTATTAAGTAACAACAGCAGCTAACGTTTTTAAGTGTTTACAGGCTATTACCATGTATAGTTTGATTTAATAATCACAACAATTCTATGAAGGAAACAATATTTTCATAATACAGAAGGAGAAATTGAGACTCATAGAGGTTAAGTGACTTGCCTTATGTCCCAAAGATAATAAGTAGCAGAGTCAAGATTCAAGACCAGGCTGTGGGAGTTCACAGCCACAGCTGTGCCAAGTGAGGCTACAGCTACAGATATAGCTTGTAGAAATGAATGGTGACAGCATATCTTCCTAGCAGAAGCAGAGAGTGACATCAAGGTCCTATTTACCTAATTAATGTGCCTAACCCCATGTGGTTCATTAGCATAAGGCACGCTACTATGGCTAGTACCTGAATCCAGGCAGATGGGTTCTTGAGAAAATAAGAGCTTTTTAATAAATTTGACCAGTTTCTTGTTACTAGACATTGTTTCAAGACTTCCTCTAATTTAAATAATAGATAAATATATTGGCATATTTATGCACAACCATAATCACAAGATGTCATAAGATGAACGGATTTTTTTAATTTAAGGACATAGCTCCAACCTCTGACTCAGCAAAAGCCTACTCTACTTAACTCCACTAGCAGCAAAGGAAGAAGCAGCAGCAAAAGGCAAACCTATTTATTCATCCTCATGCTCTGTTATTCCTGGGGTCCTACAGGGTATAGAAGAGATGACAACTGTCCTACAGAGTAGGGGAATTCGGTCATATTATGCTAATCACTTTAAGACCCAGGTGTATGTCAGAAAGTAAAAAGCTTGTAATTTCTCCCAGTTGGTAAAATATCAATTTTTCTTTTTTTTTTTTTTTTTTTTTTTTTTCTTTGAGACGGAGTCTCGCTCTGTCGCCCAGGCTGGAGTGCAGTGGCCGGATCTCAGCTCACTGCAAGCTTCGCCTCCCGGGTTTACGCCATTCTCCTGCCTCAGCCTCCTGAGTAGCTGGGACTATAGGCGCCTGCCACCTCGCCCGGCTAGTTTTTTGTATTTTTTTTTTTTTTAGTAGAGACGGGGTTTCACCGTGTTAGCCAGGTTTCGATCTCCTGACCTCGTGATCCGCCTGTCTCGGCCTCCCAAAGTGCTGGGATTACAGGCTTGAGCCACCGCGCCCGGCAATATCAATTTTTCTATGGCTTGGTGAAGTAAAATATTATAACAAGGTAATTAATACTTTCTTATCGGGATGCCCTTTGGTATCATTAGGACTAAAATCCAAGTGAAGAGGAAAGATTCTTCTTGGGGAGTAAGGGTGAAGGGTGCATTTAAGAAAGGCTTTTTTAGAATGGATTCAGGATGAAGTATGAATAGCAGCTGGAAAAATCCCAAGGTTCCAGTCAGCAAAGGCAGCAAATGTTCATTGAGTATTGACTATGAGTTAGGTACATTTTTTATCTGCAGATAAAAATTTGAAAAAAAAAGAAAAGAAAAAAAACTTGTTCTGTGCCCTCAGGAAGCTTGGAAACTCAGTGTCGATGTAGAAATGGAAAGTTAAGAAAATGCAACTGCCACAAAAAAAAGGTGAAACATGTGTAAACCCTTGTTCTGCCATAAAGAAGGGTACCATTTATGCTGAACCCTGAAGGATAAGGAGGATTTCACAATTTGTCCTGTGCCCAGTATATTATTAAGTGTTCAGAATGTAAAGGCCAATGGTACTCAAACAGAGAAGACCAGAAAAAAATGATGATTGGCCACCAAAGGTGGCACTGGGTCCATAATCAATGTAATTTTATTTTCCATTTGCAGAGAAATCATGAATCTCATCCTGGAAGTTGACACAAAACCAAAAAGATAACAATAAAAAGATGAAATAAATTACGTTCTATAAGTCTGTGGGAAGCCCCATAGCTAAGCTAGTCCCTCTGATACTCAATGCAAGACCAAGTGCCCTCATCAAAATTAAATGTCACATTTCCATAAGATATTCTAGAGCTCTAAAGTCCTGTTTATATAAATAATACATCACTACATCTCAGTTAATTATATCTCCCCCCAAACCCACAGAAAATGCACTTGGCACTGTGCAGAAAGAAAAAGTTCATGCTAGATCTAGAAGATCATCCTTCTTTACTAGTAGAGGATAAACACAAATATCACCATCATTAGAGTTTTGTCAATCAGGGGCTTAAGTGTCACTATGCAAGTAGGATAAAATGCTACAAAGTCTCCCACCCCATTTCCATAATACATCTAAATGCACAGTGTGAAACAAGAAATGACATTAAGTGTGCTTACTAATAACAGCAAAGGAAAACAACCATTTAATTTAAACAAGCTAAACCAAACATTTGCTTCACTTAAAGCTTGGAATATGTCATTTCATTAAATCATGTTTTCATTTCAGAAGATGACTGTCAGACCCAAATTATTTTATTATAATTGAAGACAGGAGGATACAAAGACAATACATTTTTAGACAAAGTAACTCAAAATGTATTCTAATTTTAAAAAATTGTAATGAACTTATGAATCTGTACGCCTAAGCCAGGAAGCAACTTTGTAGAGATTTGCTTCATATGCCTTCCATGGTCCCATACCCATACAATTGTCTCTGTAGCCATCAGTCTATCAGTTACATATTATGGGAGCTCTGCCCACTGGTGAGTATTAAAATCTCCTTAGAGACAGTACTCAGTCTTGTATACAGTGACATTGCGTATATTTCTGGGACTTTCTATGGCCTAGATTTCGAGCTCAAATTCAACCTCCTTTTCTGAAAGACGGCAAACAATTGACATAGTAGGTTTTAATCAAAAAACTCTGCCTATAGGAGAAAGTATAAGAAAAAAATAATAACAGTTTCTTTAAACCATGTAGGCAGGTTTGGAAATACTTCAAGTATTAAATTTTTCCTGGCATAAAAATAAGTTATGGTCATTATAGAAAAGTTTAAAACACAGGCAAAATTTTTAAAATTATCCATAATCTATAGTCAGTTTTTATAATTTGGGGATACATTTTTAAATATTGGTATACTTTTTTAAAATAAGAATTTAATTAAACACTCATCTGCAGTTTGCATTTTGTATACATAATAATATACCAAATATTCATTTCTCTTTCATTGCATATTTTCTACATTGTACTGCTTTTTAATTGTATGGATATAGACTAATACATTTGACCAGTTTCTTGTTGCTAAACATTGTTTCAAGACTTTTTCTGTTTTAAATAATAGGTAGATAAATATATTGACATATTTACAAACAACCATAATTACTTCCTAAAGATAAATTCCTAAGAGTAAAATTGCTGGCTCACAGGAGATGCAACATTTTAAGACATTTGATGAAACTGACAAATTTCTCTGCTAAAAAAGTAGTTCCCATCCATTTCCCAAAAGAAAAGTGAGAGGGTGTCCTTTTTCCTGCTGGTGTGATCTTTACCTAATCTTGACTTGATAGATGAAAAATGTATCTAATCATTTTAATTTGCATATATTTGATTACCAGAGAAATTTAACAGTTTTCAATGGGCCATTTATATGTCTTATGAAATGCCTTATGTGTTTTGTTTTGCCCCATTTAAAAAATTTACTTGTTTATCTTTTTTCTTATTGATTTGACAAAGTTCTTAATATATTAAGGATACACTCATATATATGGCAACTTTGTTATCTTTTATTTTTCAAGCCTTCAAACTTTAAGACTCATAAACCCCTTTTCTTATCCTTTTTCTCCTAGAAATTTCTTCATTATTTTTGGTTTCTGCTACCCAAATATTTTTACAATGGAAATCACTGTCATCATATAGGCTGTAGCTAGAAGCCAAACATGGTTTTCAATCACATTTCTGCCACTTACTCTCTGTGTAATTTCAGGAAGTAATTCAGGATCCCAGAGTTTCAGTTTCCTTATCTGTGCTAGATAATCTCTAATATACTTTCATGTTCTAAAATTCAGTGCTTCTATGAATTGGCGAATATGAAAGTTTTCATTTGATGTGCATTTATGTTTACAGGAACATTTATTTTAAGCTTTAATAAAAAATAAAATGTAATGTAATGGAGAAAAGAGCTTGATAAAGCAATTGATTTGTTAAAAGAATAAGCTTTCTGTCCAGCGTGAAAATATATGTCTCAAATGAACATTCCTTTAAAAGGTAGATTTTTCCAGAAGACTGTATTATTACAACCACAGTTTGTTAGTGTTCCTAAAAAGTTCCCTGAAATTTACATAATCCTCCCTCATTTTTTTAGATGATACCACTGAGGCCAGAAAGCGAAGGTGACGAGTAAGGAGTTAGATGAAGAGTAAAACAGGGACCCAAACCTCCTCACTTCTGAAGGGAAGTTCTGCTACGGTACCTCTTTACCCTGGGATCCCAACTATAAACTGTTTGACTTCTAAAAGTCAGCAAATAAGGTATCATTGTTTGCCAATAGCATAATGTCATGGATAACACAATGTCATATTATTCTTGGAATGGACTTTCATGAGGGGAATGCCCAGGAAGCAATGTAGCTCAGCCTTTAGGAGCCAGGGCTATTGAACTGCTGCCTTGCTTCATTCAGTCTGGCTCTATCCCTACTGTCTCTGTGATCTGGGCAAATCACTGGACCTCTCCCACTTCAACTTTTCTATTCTCGAATGGAGGTATCCTCATAAGCATGTTGTGAAGATTAAATGCATTAATCCATGATGAGTGTCTGGCCCAGAGCCTAGACCTCTGATAGTGCTCTGTAACTGTTAGCAGTTGGTAATACATTGACCTAGACACTATAATACTCCAAAGTACACAGAGTGGAAGTCAGTATTCCCTTCTAGCCCTCCTTTCCCATCCTCATTATTACCAGAAGTGAAAAAGAATCATTTGAATAACCACAAAGTATTTTTAAATGGTTTTTACTGAGCTTCTGTGGTATGTTCAACACAATCCTTAACTGTATAGGAATAGAAAATGAAAGGAACAGTCCATGCCCCAGTGTTTTCCCTTGAGAGGCATCCCTGACCCACCTCTCCCACCTTGATCATGTTTAACCAATTCCTCCTGGGTACTCCCTCCATTCAGTATGAGATCAGTCAAAAAATAAAACCATAGGTCAATATCCTTCCTAAATAAGGCCAACCATCAATTAGAAAAGATAACAGAAGAAAGAAGGTTTCTATTCATATTAGTGAACCAGACGCTCAAAGACACAGTAATAGATTTATAAAGAATTATGTAAGGCCTATAAATAAAAACTTTAAAATTTTATTAAGGGATATAGAAGTTGACTTGCAAAGGAGGGATACTGTGATCACATAAAAGTGTCAGCACTCTCAAAACTATAAATGTAATGCAATTCCAATTAAAATGTATATTTGAAATTTGATACAACTATTAGAAACACCTAGAAAAATCAGTAAGAAAGAATAAAGCAATTTTAAAAGGAAAAAGAGAGAAATATTATAATTGAAAATAAGCCGAGCTAAAAATATATATAACTTGATATTTAAAACACAGCATAAAGCTACAAAAACTAAAATGCTGACTTAGATATACATAATTTTTTTTCATATGAGAAAAGACATTTTAAACTGGCAGTAAAATTAGGTTTATTTAATAAGTAGTTCTGGTACATTTGATCAACTATTTGAGAAAAAAATAGTAACATTAGATACCTACTTCACACCATAAGGCAACATAAGACATAACTAAACAATTAACTGTTTAAAATTAAACTATAAAATAGTGTAGAAATTAAAATAGTCCACCAGTGAGGTAGACAAATTATAAAAGCAAGGAAAGAAGCAACACGATAAAGATTTTAAAGGTTTGATGTAAATCAAAAATGTCTGACAATTCAGGAACACCATTAAAAAAATTAAAAGGCAAATTATAAACATAGGAAATAACTGACCATCTTTTAAGTCATAAAAATAAAAAAGACAAAGATGAATATACAAATAGAAAAATGAGCAAAGGACATCAATGTGCAATTCACAGAAGAAATAAAATGTATAATATGCATACAAAAATGTTTAATATATTAGCAAAAATAATGTAAATTAAAACAAAAATGCGCTGTCACTTATTTACCTACCAAATTAACAAAGCCAAAAACTATAATATTAGTGAAGACAATCCGGTAGGGCTAACAGCACTTATCTATACTGTGGAATATAAATGGTTACGCACTTTTTCAAGAACAAATTAGGTTTAATAGCTGAGATTTAAGAAGAACCTTAAAATGATAGAATCCATTTTCTTTAGCCATTCAAAATACCGTAAGAAAAATAATACACTCACAAAAATACATATATACAAGGCCATCACAACACTGTGTTTAAACAATATTAAACATTAGATAATTATAGTACATAAAAGATACAATGCAAGAAATCATTAAAAATTACGGTTTGAATATTTAAGGTTGAAGAATATATTATTACTATTTGAAAAAGAATGTTGGCAAATAGTAACCATGCTGTTATCCTAACTTTATAAAAAGAAAAATATTTATATTACAGAGAAAGGGTAAGAGAGATAGAAAAAAAACAGAGGGAAACATGCAGGCAGAAATCGGAGGAGTTCAAATCAAAATGTTAACTGTGGTTTATCTCTAGGTAATAGGATTACGGATGGCTTTATTTCATTTTTAAGATTTTTCTGCATTCCAACTTTTCTGCAATGAAAATGTATTGCTTCTGAAATCAGGGAAAGCAATCATGTTTTGAAAGATACATAGGAAGAACCTACAAAATAGTGAATGGGGAAAAAGCTCAAGTTCTTTGTTGCTGTTGCTATTCTTATTGTTTAGGTTTCATATAAGTAGAAATTGATTTTGACCAAGAATCTGGTTTATCAGAGAGACACATTCGCTCAAGAAAGGCACCCTGCAGCCTGAAGGAGACTTATTGTAAACATGGACACATATACAAAGAAAAGCAATTTTGCCAAACAATTATGTTTTAGGGAAACCTTCCCGGGCCTGACAATTTCTCCAGCTCCATCTGTTTTTGACTGATGGAGACTGTGGCAGGAGGATGCTCTTGAGAGCGACAGAAAAGACTGAAAGAAAAGTTGATGGGTTTTTTCCCTTCACTGTGTGGGACTCAGGAAGTTTTTCCTAGCACCATCTGTTGCTTCTAAGCTAACACCGAGGATGCAGCACTGAGTGTACCCCTCCGTGTTCCCTGGGGAGGGCTCCTGCCCTGAAGTCTTCAAGGCTCTTGAAGAAAGCTCAAAGCTGTAAGAGTGCACTTAAGTTCAAAATGGGTCACCCTGAGTTCATGTCCTTTGCAGGGACATGGATGAAGCTGGACACCATCATTCTCAGCAAACTAACACAGAAACAGAAAACCAAACATCGCATGTTCTCACTCATAAGTGAGAGTTGAACAATGAAAACACACGGACGCAGACAGGGGAACATGACACACTGGGGTCTATCAGGGGTTGGGGGCTGGGGAGGGATAGCGTTAGGAGAAATACCTAATGTAGATGACGGGTTCATGGGTGCAGCAAACCACCATAGCACATGTATACCTATGTAACAAACCTGCACATTCTGCACATGTATCCCAGAATTTAAAGTATAATAATAAAAAAATGGGTCATCATAACACAGAGCAGTTCCAGCTTTACCCACTGTTCAGGTTGAGATGGGGGCCCTCCTGCATATGGGCTCCAGACAGCTGACATTCCGCCTCACTGGGTGGTCTAATATCAAACACAGAGTGTCTGCTATCTCCCTTCAAGCTACCTGGTGTCTCTGCCACAACAAGCCTCAGTGACCCAAACTCTCTCCCCCTATCTACAAATCCCCCACCTGATTTGATCCTGTCCACCATTCCACTTCATCTTTTATCTCCACCTCCCACTCCCTCGACTCACCCACAGACACCGGACTCCTCGTTTCTTCAAATAGGCCAACCTTGTACCTGTCTTGGGACCTTTGCATCTGTATCCCCTCTGCAGTGGATTGCTCTACTGCAAAGTTTGATGTGAGGGCTTCTCCTCACTCAGACCTCAGCGACCTCCTCAGTGACCAAACTAAATGCACCAATCCTCTTGCCCACTCACTCTCCAGAGTCCCAAATATAACCCACTTTGTTTCTTTCACAGCACAGCTGGAGATTTCCTTCCTCGCTATTTCTTCATACCTGGAACTGTAGCTGGCATTTAGAAGACTACTCGATAAATGTTTACTGATTGACTCACTACATTCATAAATTATTGGCTATACTCCCAACATATATGCAGAATGTTACCATTCTTACCACCTCTGCTGCTACCATGTGGTCCAAGATACCATCATCTCTTCCTAGATTTTTCTGGGAGCCTCCTAAGTGGTCTGCCTTCCTCCTCGCTTGACACACTGATCTTGTTCAAATGTAAGTGAGATCATGTGACTGTTCAGTTCATACTCTTCCGTGGTCCCAACTTCACCCAAAGCAAAAGCAAAAGGTCTTACAATGATGTGCAAGGCCCTAGAGATCCTGCCTACGCTGATCTCTACTTCACACCCCACTTTCCTCCATCTCACCACACTCAAGCCATAATGGTCTCCTGGTTGTTCATCCCTGTCTTGGTGCGTTTGTACTGGCTATTTCTTCAGCCTGAAACACTCTTCTCCAGATACCCACATAGCTCACTCACTCTATGGAGGTCTGTTTTTGGCTACTTTCTCAGCGAGGAACACCCCATTAAAAATTGCACCCTTCCCACTACCAGCCTTTCCCACCTCCCTGACTCTGCTATATTTTTGTCTTCCACACTTGTCATCTTCTAATATACTATACAATGTACTTATCTATTATGTTTATTTTCTATTTACTCTTGCTAGGATATAAGCACCATAAGAGCAGGGATTTTTCTCAGTTTTTTGTCACTGTTATAGCCCCTCCCTGGCCCCTAGAACAATGCCTGATGTATTGTAGGTTCTCAATTTTTGTTGAATGAATGAAAGAATGTGTCAGAAGAAGAGAGAAAACAACAAGTATTTATTTTGGCAGTACTGGTGCTAGACATGTAGTGAAGATCACTTCCTTATCCCCCACCACTCCTAGCCCTGGAATCTACAAATGAAAAGTATCATGTCCCATAGAAGGAAGGCCATAGTTATACGGATGCTAATAAAATCCAACCACTGAATTTCTTTTTTTTTTAATTACTTTTCTCAGGTTTTATTACTTTTCTCAATAGGTTTTTGGGGAATAGGTGGTGTTTAGTTACATGAATAAGTTCTTTAGTGGTAGTTTCTGAGATTTTGGTGTACTCATCACCTGAGCAATGTACATTGTACTCAATGTATAGTCTTTTATCCCTCAGCCCCCTCCCACCATTTCTCCTGAGTTCCAAAAGTCCATTGTATACTTCTTAGGCCTTTGTGTTCTCATAGCTTAGCTCCCATTTACAAGTGAGAATATACAATGTCTGGTTTTCCATTCCGAGTTACTTCACTTAAGAATAATGTTCTCCAATTCCATCCAGGTTGCTGTGAATACTATTGCTTCATTCCTTTTTACAGCTGAGTAATATTCCGCAGTATGTCACATTTTCTTCATCTACTAATTGATTGATGGGCATTTGGGCTGGTTCCATATTTTGTAATTGTGAATTGGGCTGCTATGAACGTGTATGTCAAGTATCATTTTTGTATAAGGACTTTCTTTCCTCTGGGTAGACCACCACTGGATTTCGAGTATTGGGTGCAGAGTCCAGGAAGTGAGAAAGGCATCTATATGAGGTTCCTGACCCTGGGATCCATTTCCATTGGAAAGACATCAACCTCAGCAGCTAGGACAACCTTAGGGAGCCAGTAAGGTGTGAGGAATTGTAAAGAGTAGCCTCCTGAACCCCAGATCTATAGAGACACAGCCACTGGCTACCTAGAATAGATCTTAGAATCACAGAGTATCAGAATCAGGTGGAATCTCTGTGGTCCTCCAGTCTAACCTCCTTACTCTAAAGATGAGAAAACTAAGTCCCAGAGAGTTTAGGAGACTATGAGGTGACCCTGGTATTTCTTTATCCTAGTTAAAGAAGAAGACAGACGTTAACAAAGAAAACATTTTAAAAAATCATTTATCTTCAGAAGCGATTCTTACTGACCCTGACCCAAGCCTTGTAGGCTGATCCAGGATACAGGTTTGAATATGTATGTGTCACAGAAGATTTAGAAATAATTTCTCTTCTCTGAGTCAGATAACACTGCATATTTTAATTCTTTCAGTCATTTCAGAGCCTGTGCTATCTAACATTCATGTGACACCTTATTAAATCAACTTCCTTCAAAAAAAAGCCAATTTAAAATAGATTGTCTCAAAAATTACATTTATCTAAAATTTATGAGTTTTAAGTAATCATTATTCAGATTGTCACTTCCAGGAATCTGATTAAAATTATTAGTTGACTGAAGAAAGATTGAAGCTGTTAAAAAAAAAAAAAAAAAGGGTGGGGGGTGCTTTGCAAGTTTTCTTTTTTCCAGTTTCTCCACATACCCCTAATATCACAATGCTAAACAAAACCATACATATTATCTTATGTGCTAAGAAGGAATGGGGCAAGCCAAGTTAATAATACTGCTGACAAAGGCAGATAATTACATCTTATTTTTTCACTCATCGTCTCTGAAGGCATTTAAGATGCAGCATTAGCCATCACCAGTGATTGACATCTACATCTGTGTTTGCTTGTGGCATCAGTTGTCAGACTAATGTTTGATTAACATATATATGTCTTCCAATTTAACTTTTAAAGCATTGAATTAAGGCCTGCAATAGGGAGTTGCCACGAATTAATGAGTTCTGTGGGTCCTCAAAAAATTTAGCTTACATGCAGCGACATAAAGCTGGTATCTTGGTTGGGAATGGATCTGTGTATTCTGAGAACCATCAAGCTGTGTGGAGGACCTTAAAAAGATGTCTGCAAGAGAGCATCCAGACTTAAAGGGTTTTCCCTCTTCCCTCATGGCTTACCAGGAAAATACTTAGGCAGTATTACATGTATACCATGACCTAAAAATGCAGCTCAGAAAGCTTCGACACAACTCACTTGAGTGTAGAAAGAGGATCTATAAACTAAAAGACAAGAAGAGGACCTTAGAGATGGATCTGTAATGTCATTCTAGGCCAGCCACACTGTACAACTCCAGAAAGAGTCATTCCCACTATATTCTATATGAATAGTGTTCCCTGGAGTTATCCAGTGGCCCCCTCCTCTCTGCCAGTAAACCTCCTTCCCCATTTTCTACTGTTTCCCATTATCAGGGCATGGACATTTTTAAACCCATGGAGTCACATCTAAGGAGCAAGAGCAAGGGCTTTGTGCTTTACTGTAAAAACTTTCTGCCATCAATAATGCTCTTTGTTTCCTCATTCAGGGACTCATCCTACAAACATTCACTGACAGCTTACATTTGCCAGGCTTTGGCAATCAGAGAAAGAAGTTGAGTTAGAGTTAGAGTTTTATATAAAGACAAAGAAACCATATCTAACGTGCAGAACCACTTGAGACATGAAAGAGCATGAGGGTGAGCCACCAGGTTTCCCACGGACATAAGGAAAACACAATGAGGAGGACTCAGGGTTTTATACGTTGGCTCCAGCATACTGCAATTTGAAACTCTTAACAAAGAAGAAGTCTGCCCCATTCTCTGAAGATTTGGTCAGTTGCTGGCAAAAATTCCCATAATAATTCCCCTCCCTATATCCATATCTCTGGGGAGTTCTCCACCACACTAACTCTGGGCTTAGACATGTGACTGACTTTGGGTAGTAGGACAATAGCTACCACCACAAAAGCAGAGACATAAAAAATGCTTGGGCGTTGGGGCTTGCTTTCTCTTGCTGCTCTTGGGAACTACAAAAACATTGCTAAGTGACCAAGCCCACGCTATCTAACTAGAGGATGACAGATATGTGGCCATTCATCCCACTGTCCCACTTGATATCAAGCCAACTTCCAGTCATGTGAGTAGGTCCTTCATCTACTATCCAGCCCTAGCTGGCATAAAGAAACTTAAGAAATTATATACATTTTTGTTACATGGCAGTAAGTGTTGGGTTGCTTTATTATTCAGCAAAAGTTACTGAGTCAGTGGTGGCTCACGCCTGTAAACCCAGCACTCTGGGAGGCCAAGGAGGGTGGATCACCTGAAGTCATGAGTTCGGGACCAGCCTGAGCAATATGGTGAAACATCATCTCCACTAAAAATACAAAAATTAGCCAGGAGTGGTGGCATGCACCTGTAGTCCCAGCCACTCAGGAGGCTGAGACAGGAGAATCGCTTGAACCCAGGAAACAGAGGTTGCAGGGAGCCGAGATGATACCACAGCACTCCAGCCTGGGCAACAGAGCAAGATGTAATCTCAAAAAAAAAAAAGTTATTGAGTCAATATCTCACTGTGAGGCAGCAGACTCTAAAGATACATCCTATGGCAGTAGCCCCAGTTAGCAAAGAAGGTGTTTATGTGCAGTTCCACACATTTAATCAAATGCAGTCTAGCTCTCATCTTAGGGGGAGTTTGCTCTATGTTCCTTAATGATAGACCTTATAAGTCACTAAGGTTTCTGGCATCATCTAGAAGCCAAATCAACTAAAGTTGGCTAAAAGAGATGTAATTTCTTTGGGAGAGAGAAAAATTTGAAAACTCTTGCAATGGGGTGGCTGCTCAGGAGAAGTTTCAAAAGCAAAATCAAAAGCATGTTGAAAAGGGTAACAGTAAAGCTTCCTTTAAGAACTGCAGAGGCTTTGTGGCCTAGCTCCCTTATAAAGGCCTGAAACGGTTATTCCTTCAGATTCTGTAAGTGTGGGTAACTGACAGCTTTCAGCTGAGTCTCTTTCTGGGAATTTCCCTCAGTGGAGGAGAGCTGCCTTTGCCAGAATAGGATTATCAGAATTTGGTCTCCTTCCTAGGGGGCACATCCAATGACTAGTGTCTGCCAGGTTGATGTGATCCATTTCTTTCAATGCAGGGCAACTCAGCTGAGCCATCCCAGCATCAGAGCTTCCCATGGAACTGGCTGAGGCTTATATTGTGACTGCATGGTAGTTCAACTTCTCCCTTTTCCTGCTCTGTTTCTTCCATTTTTTCACAGATATCGATCTTGAGAACACCTCCCCCCACCCCGCCCCCAATAAATTCCTGCATGCTAGTCTCCAAGTCAGAGTGTGCTTTCTGGTGAAGCACATCTTAGGGACTCTCAGCAGCACTGAACTCTGTCTTGCCGGCTGGAACAATAAAGGGCAGCAAGCACGGAGGGAAGTGCATAACAGGATAATGCCAACAGAGGAAAATGAGAGAAGTCAGCGGAGGCATGGGCATTCCATGTGCATGGAAAGGAAGGGAGGGAAATGAGAGCCTAAGAATCCTGAGGTAGTTGGTAAACAGTGCTAAACATGCTTGTGGTTGTCTCCCTGTGGTTTGCATAGCCCCTGGAAAGCAAGAATCATCTCTATTTACAACACGAAAAAGGTCAAGCCTAAGTTACAGGTGCCAGAAAATTAAAAGGAACCCAGCAAGTTAAAAACTCCTCTCCTGTAAAAGCGAGGATGAGAAGCAAGGGAACATGGTTATGTTATGCAAGAGAGGATTGTAAAAGGAAAAAAGACATCAACAGAGTGAAGGAAGCAAAGAGACAGAGCATCATAATTAGGAATACAAATGACGACCGCACAAAAGACCCAAAGGTATGAAAAACACTTTCACTTTTTTAAATGAATATGAAAATTCTGAAGAAACAGACAACTTCCTAGGAAACATGACCATAGATTGACCCAGAAGTATAAAATGTGAGATCAGAAAGTATATAATAAATGGAAAGACATCCAGCAATTATTTAAAAAAAAAAAAAAACTCCACAGAAACTTGTTTCAAACTTCAAAATTACCAATAGCTCCTATACTTTATTAGTGTCCTGAGTTAAGGAAAAAAAAACGGATGTTTCCTAGTAAGTCATAACTGGGTCTACTCTAGGGTGGACAAAAGAGTCAGAAACAGAACACAGAAAGTAGTACCCAGCTGTGCAAGAAAAGCCTTATAGGGCAATTCAGTGGGGAACTGCCATCAGCATAAGGGTGTAAAGGCAAAAGACCTCAGCTCTGGGCCTCCCTGACTTGAAGTATTCACCTTCTACATGATGTGCTGATCACCTAGTTTTTGACACACTTCTCTGAAGAATCAGAGAGATGCTGGGGAGCAGTGTCCATTCACTCACATCCTCAGCTGCTGTACACCCTTTAGAGTGCACGTTAGCTGGTTCACTAGACAAACCAAATAGAAGTAACCTTAAACTAATTGTGAGTTAGCTTTCTTGAACCTAAACTAGCCCTCTGAAGTCTGGTTAAACTTTTCCTAGCCCATTTTATAAGTTAGCATAAACTTGGTAATAAAACCTAATACAGTAACACAAAAGACTTGGAAAGATAGCTCCAAGATAAAAGCCAGCTTTGGTGTACAATACTAGGAAATAGTATTTAAGAAATTTAGAAATTCTAGAAATGTTACATCTGAAATGTTAAATAAATTGCTTACTACTACTAAGTAGGCATTTGTTCAGTAATGCAAAATGGCTTGACATTAGAAAAGCTACTAGCATATTACAATGACATCAAGAAGTCATTTATTAACAGCCATTAGGTTCATCTAATAAATGCCTAAAATAAATGTAAAATTTGACACCAATTATTATAAAATTGTATCTTAAAAAAGTATTTCCATTAAATTATAAACAAAAAACAGGGGGGATGCATACTATCACTTTTTTAAACAGCTACCATTAGAAAGTTCTAGGTGACAAATACAACTGAAAAGAAAAGGATAGAATTGGTAATTCTTTGCAGAAAGTAGGTGGTTTGTTTTATCTAGACTTCCCAAGAGTAACATTTCTCCTACTTAAATTCATGGAAGCCTAAAAGTTCATGGGTATATTATCAGGGATTCTCCAGTCTCCAACAGTGATTCTATACTTACATCTTTATTCCTCTGATCATCTGAAAAACAAATATAAGCTTTTAGCAAATCTAGAGTAAACAGGCCAGCCACTGGGGCTCATGTCTGTAATCCCAACACTTTGAGGGGCCAAGGTGAGAGTATCACTTGAGCCCAAGTATTCAAGACCAGCCCGGGCAACTGAAGGAAACCCCATCTCTATCAAAAAAAAAAAAAAAAAAAAATTAAAAATTAGCCAGGCATGGTGGCACATGGCTATAGTCCCAGCTGCTTGGGAGGCTGAGGGGACAATCCCCTGAGCCTGGGAAGCCAAAGCTGTAGTGAGCTGTATTCACACCACACCACTGCATTCCAGCCTGGGTGACAGAGTGAGACCCTGCCTCAAAATAAATAAATAAATAAATAAATAAATAAATAAATAAATAAATAAATAATTGAGTAAATAAATGGGCAAACCTGCATTTGGCCTGCAGGCCAAAAATATTACAGTTGTGAATGTCACTTGATTGAGACACAGTTGCTCCTAAGTATGACTGTTTTAACCATTGAGTATTGATAAGAAAAGAACAAAGTCAGGCATAACATAAATTTTGCATTTTCATCAAGTGATGACATAAACGAAGGTCTTGCAGTGATGGGAAAAGAGGACACCAGGGAGAGAATTGAGTCTGCATAGAACACATTACAGCTGAGGCATGCTAAACCCAATCTAGGCTCAGTCAGTACATAGCCGTACCAAAAGCGCTGGTTTGAATTCAGCCAAATAATGGTAGTAAGAACATATATGATAAGTGCTGTTAACTTGAGGTTGATTCGTTTTGTGGTTTATAATTAAGAGCCACCAGAATATGAAATGCACTCTTAGTTATAAGTTTTATATTTTAGAAATATTCTTCTAATTATCCCAAAAATAATTTAAATTGTCAGGTTGCTCAAAATATTTTTTCTCTTTAAAAATTGGTCTATACCTTACAGAGACTTAAAAACACTGCCTTAGAGAATCAATTAAAATGCCATTAACACTCACAAAAGAGTTCAGTAATAAACACAGATATAAAGTAAATATACAGAAATCAATAACATCCTTAAATGCCTGCCATAAAATGGTAAAAAATATAATGGAAAAAGATAATCACCATATTAGCAGCATAACAAACGATAACCAGAAATAACATTAACAAGAAATATTCAGAGAGGACATGTGTGTTTCGGGGGGGATTATAAAACTTTACCTAGAGACTCAAGAGTACTTGAATACGTGGAAAGGCGTTTATGATTAAAGAATGTTTAAAAGGCAGTTATTCTGAAATTTAATTATATGTTTAATTTAATTTCAATTAAAGTCCATATAGGATTATTACTGAAATGTGGCTATGTTGGTCTGGAAGAATGCAATGTTGAAAATAGCCAAGAAAATTTAGCAAGGTAAGAAATGAGGAGGTGGTCAGGAACAGAAAAGTTCTAAAAAAACAAAATTAACATAAATTAATTAAGTACATTAAACAGGTATCTTTCTAGCAGAGCTTCTTGGAGCTTTCTATATGCTAATATAAACTATTATGCTAATACAGATTGTGAGGAAGAAGGTGACAAGAATAGTATGCAGTGTTTACCAAGTGTATTTGAACATGAAACTCTTCTCTATAAAACATTTCCTATATATATAATTTCTGTATGCCACAGAACAGTTTGAAAAACACTCAAAATACTACTATGAAAAAGTCTCCCTGGACTCTCAGTTTCTTGACCTTGTCACCTTCAACACTCTCTTCCCTCAAACCACTTCACACATTCACACCTTTATTCATACCCTCGCCTCATCATCATCAGAAACTGTACTAGCTCCAACAATCTCACCTCAAACCCTTTACAATTCAAACTACTATCTCTTAGGCTCTCACCTCACTTTCATTGATTAGCCTCTGCCACAGTTCTCACTCATAGAGTATACCAATCCATTAATCTACTATTTACTTTCTCACTATTCATCAGCCTGCCTCCTGTCTTTACTTGCCCTGGATAATCTTTCTTTTTAATCATTTCCCTAAGCTCAACTCCCTCGGCCATCTGTTTTCTGATATACTTGTCCAGGCTAAACTCTAAACTTTTTTGAACTCAACTTTCTACTTTTCCGTGCCCTTACACAACCAACTGAAGCAAGTTCACACAACCGGCTGTGTGGAGTGTCAGATGGACATTACTATACATTCCTTTTAGCCCCTCTTCCCCATCTCTGAGACTAGTCAAACCTTCTCCTCTCGCCTTCAGAGGCCCACATAAGCATCCTTCATAGCTGTCATCTGATAATCCCACTTCCCAAAGAAGCCAAACTGTCTAACATAGAAACACTCTCATCCTCCAACCATCAGATCAACACTCCTACCTGCATCCATCTTTTACTTCTTAAAAAAAAAAAGGCATGTTCATTCCCCTATCAGTGGGCAGTTTCCCCACTGGACTCCTAGATGTTAAGCCACTTGCTCCTAAAAGGTCCCCTCCTTCCTACATCAAATATCTCTATTGAATCTTTCCCATTCACATATATACATGCTCTGGTATTGCTCATCTTAAAACATCAACAAGCATACACATAACAACCAAACAACAACAACAAAAACAAATTTCCATTTGTTCCCTGATCTGCCCCTTTTGATCCATTTTTCTGCTACCACGCCAAACTTCTCAAATGAGTTGCTTAACATGCTTTCTCCACATTCTTTTTTTTTTTTTTTTTTTTTTTTTTTGTTGTTGTTGTTGTTGAGACGGAGTCTCGCTCTGTTGCCCAGGCTGGAGTGCAGTGGCGGGATCTCAGCTCACTGCAAGCTCTGCCTCCCGGGTTCACGCCAATCTCCCGCCTCAGCCTCCCGAATAGCTGGGACTACAGGCACCCGCCACCACGCCCAGCTAATTTTGTTTCTGTATTTTTAGTAGAGCTGGGATTTCACCGTGTTAGCCAGGATAGTCTCGATCTCCTGACCTTGTGATCCACCCGCCTCGGCCTCCCAAAGTGCTGGGATTACATGCATAAGCCACTGCACCCGTCCCACATTCTTACTTTTAATTCACTCTTCTTTTCTGGCAGCTTTCTGCCCCCACCACTCCTAAAAAAACTGCTTCAACCAGGTTACCAACAACCGACCTCTTAATAAATAAAATACAGTAGATATCTTTCTGATCTCCCAATGTATCTCAGCAGCATTTGACAGAATTAACTCCTTCTTAAAATCCCCTCCTAGGCTGCTGCTTTCTTGCTAAAGGCACCTTCTATCACCCTGGGCACAATATATCCATCCTCTTTGTTGGCTTCCCCATCTGCACCCAAACTCTAAACTTCAAGCATCTTCAGGATTTGGTCTGAGCCCATATCATTCTCTCTGCCAATCTCAAGTATTTTTATGGTTTCAAATGTCATTTATATCCTGAAAACTCCCAGGATATATCTCCAGTAACAGATATCTTTGAACTTAAGACTTGCGTGTCCAACCTCCCACTGCTTATCTCCACTTATGTATTTCACAGATATCTGAAAAAGGACATGGTCCAAATAGAAATCTTGCATTTTCCCTTCTCAAAGTGACTCCATCATCTGCAGTTACTAAAGCCAGAAACCCTGGAGTGATCCCTGACTCCTCCCTCTCTTTTACCCTACTATGTTTAATTCAGAAACAAGTATCATGCATTTAACTTCAATAAATGTAACTCAAACTCATTCACTTTCCTTTATCTTCACAGCAACCACCCAGTCTCCATCCTCGCTCACTGGAGAAGCCTCCCTGGCATAGCTTTTGCTATGGCCTCCTCCAACAGATTCACCCAAAACCAGTCATTGGATCACATAAAAATCTGAATCACACATTACACCTCTGCTTAGAATCCTTTAGTAGTAAACCCTTACACTTAGAAAAATTGAAGATTCCTTACCATAGCCCATGGACCTTTCATAATGTGGACCCTTACATGGACATCATGATAGAGGCACATCATGACGCTCCTCTGTCTCCCTTTCTCTCTAAGCAAAAGCCACACTCCCTAGAACACACCACTTTCCTTCTAACCGTGAGGACTTTACATCTAGCATGTATTAAAATCTGTACCCATCTTATTTGTTTCTTTTCTCATTTAATATCCATCTCCCACCCAGAATTTAACTTTCACAAGTTCAGGGCCAGAGCTTTTCAATCTCTTTACTGTTATATCCCCTGCAATGAACATACACGCCTGGGCTTGGTCATAGTAGGTGCACAATAAATACTTTTAAAGTTAGTGAATGAATAGAAGTACTCTCATTGCCCACACCAGTTCTTTCTCCCCAAATGGGACTAGCAAATTTTCTTGCACCCATCTTCAGTTGTTTTAAAAATATATTTTTATAGCCATGCCCCCTTTTCCACCACTATGAGTTATTAATAGCACCATAAGTGATTCTCAGTGTGCTTATGGCAAATTCCAAAAGATGCTTCAATGTACAGATCTGCAATTGCTATTCATTCTATGTCCTCAGTTACAAAAAGACATTTTGATTCACTAAAAATGAAAAAAAAATAGGCATTTCAAATGAAATGAAATCTCACAAAGCATATTCTGTATCATGCAACTACTGCCATGGTAATAAGCCAAATATTGTAAAATTCAGTTTCCAACACAGTGGGAACACATGGCTTGGAATTTATGTTGGAAACAGCTCCCTGACCTCCCATTTACCTCTTATCAGATGTTTTCAAATGTCATCACCTGCAAGTCCTCAGGTCAGTATGGCAAAGGACTTGTCACCAAGAGATGACAAGAAGGCAGCTACAGTGAGGAAGGCACTGTCTCCAGCGTGGATTTCCATTTCAGGCACCTGGTGCTGAGACAACTTCTGGCTTCTCTGTCATCTGAGACCCCCCCTTTTGGCATAGGTGATGTACTGTTTGGACTAGCACCGTAACTGACTCTTTCAATGGATACTACTCCACAGCAATACTGTGCTCTGTAACACCTGTAAATATTCAATTTTCTTAGCCCTTGTCCTGTTGCCTCTCAAACCTTATCTTCCCTGTGGGCTGCTGGCTCATGAGTATAGCAGTATGCCCCACTGCCCTGAAAATGGTTCCAAAGGACATTAATAATACATAGATGTTTCCAGGATCTATGAATCCCATACAACAATATATTTGGACAATAGTCTTAACATTTTCATTCAAGCATATTCTAGATTGTTTTGATGAACTCTTTATGATTGAACACTGCCACGAAATTTTTATGCCCGTTTTTGTTTTTCGTTTATAATACATTGTGCTAAGAGGTTATAAAAGTATTGTTAGCAAATGATATAAAAAGTAGACTTGATTCATAAATGATTTGTTCAAGCTCAATGAGGGCAAAATGGTATTTACAGCATGCTTCTCAAAAGAAGGCTTAGCAATGGTTCAAATACAGCAAGAAGAGAAACATGAATCACCATGCCACATGTGGCGGTGCACACACCAGCCCCAAAGAACCTGTACCTTAGAATCCACGTTTCACACACATTGCCAGTGCTGATTTCACTTCAGCAAAACACCACCCTTGGTCATGTTAAATCAATGTAATTAATTTGAATTTCATTAGACTGTAGTTTTGTTTACAGTTACCTAGTAAACTTCCTTTGTAGTGTATAAGACCCATAATTATTAGCACTATACACCTGATTTTGTTTGCACATATTTAAAGACTATTAGAATAAACGTAATTAAGTCAAGGTCTTTGTTTTCTTGTCCCTTTTTCCCCTTTTAAAAGTTTATGAATAATGGTCTAGTATAAAAACCTTAAATTTTTGAATCAGACCCACCTGAGCTCAAATCCCACTTCTGCAAGCAACTAGAACTATGGTCTTACAGAGCAACTTACACATTCTCTCGGAACCACATTTTCTCCAGAGTGGCTGTGAGCATCATGAAAGGTGATAAGGTAATATATACTAACCACCTAACCTACAGCTGGTAAGAAATAAAACTCAGTTACCTTTCACCCGACTCTGACTTCTTGCTATAAAAAGAAGTAGCCCCAAAATTGAACTCAATATCCATGGAATGTTCATCCATTAATGCCATGATATTATATTTATATTAACTATTTTTTATTAATACTTAACTGTGTTGTGTTAACTCAAAGCGACTATGCAAGGTAAGGCATTAAGGCATTATTAATCCAATTTGTTGACATGGAAAATTAGTTTTAAAGCAGTGGAGAGACTTGCTGAGAGTCATGCAGTGATACATGATTGATGGTGCGGCTTGGACTTTCCACCAAGCCTTCTCAGTCAAGTGCCACTGTTCTCTTCACTGTACTATGTCCAAATTATGATCAAAGGAGTCATTCTCTAAATTCTTTCAACACAATCGTATATTGTAGCTTGCTTATAGATGTAAGAAACACCCTATTTCATAAATAACATATTCAAGATATTTATAAAATAGGAGAAAGTTGACAAAGGAAAGCTGGAAAGCCACAACAGGTGACATTGCTTGTAAAGCAAGGACACTGATTACTGACCTTGACAATCTCATTTTTTCCTCCGCTCTCCCTTAATTATTCCTGGTACAATGGCATCCTTTCAGAATTTTAAGGTCTGTTACGATTCATGCTACAAAGAGGATGTGTAATAGCTTTATAAATTATATTAGGTCAACGAACAGTTATTTTTTTCTAACGATCCAAGATAATATGAGTAATAAGTGGTTTAAATGTTTGCCATGAAAATACAGTACAATTGAATTTCTACAGAAATTGGGTGAACTGCTCATTCTGGTCTTTTTAATCTAAGATTGGTTATGAGGGCCAAAGAAGTCAAAGACTAGCTAATGATACTGAAAAAGAAAATCCAGTGTCCAAGCAGACATAAAAAATCTCTATTAAGAGTAAACCAGCTCCTTCTTTGTGCTCATATCAGGAAGGGTCCAAGCCAGCACTACGAACAAATCCATGACTAAAAGAGCACAAGATGACAGAGGCAGGAATATAGGCACAGGTATAAATATTAGAGAGATACAAGGCTTTGATGCACAATAATATGTTTGCATACATCTACTTAATTAATACAACAATTTCCTCAAAGTGTATACAAAGATGAGTAAAAAGACGTTTATCAACTCATACATATAATAGGAAAAAATGTAAAGCAAAGTAAATGTTCAAAGAAGTAGAATATTTATATAATTTATTCTCTTTGTGATAGATATTGTTCAACCATTCAATTGATGTTTACAAATAATTCTAATGAAACAGTTTTTTTGACACGATGCCTAGTATTAAATTTACACATGCACACACACAAACACACACACACACATATGTAGTGTGTGTGTGTAATTTCAACCTGTAAAAAAAAAAAAATTATATGGGGGCACAAGAAAAAAAAAAGCTGGGAAAAAATACCAATATTAGTGATAATTTTAAGCTGGTGAGATTAGGAGGATATTATATTTTATCTGTATTTTCCACCATGTTCAAAATAATCATGTTACTTTTGTATCAGTAAAAAAAAATTAAATTATACAATTTCTACAAAGCTATTAAGATTTATTGCATTAATTGCAAAAAAAATTGAGCTCCTTCAAAAAGAGGCCTTTGTAACACCAAAAGCCAAAGAAAGGTGTGGGTTTAACAGGATAAAGGCATTAGAGATCCATATCAGCTCCAAAATGACCTCAAACTGCCTTTGGGAATTCCTTCCCTCCAATTTTATGCATTTTAGATAAGAATTTTTCTCTCTGTTAGTTCCTAAATGGGGACTCAATACAGGCAAACCTGCCATATTATTGCACCTTTTTGTTTTATACAATGAAAACTGTACCAGTTGGCAATAATAATATTGGAGATGTTTAGCAGAAACCTTGTTATGCATCTTCCCAGAATACTGAATTTTGCTCCATCCAGAAAATCAGTGAGCAGTGCTAACTTTTTTTTTCGGGGTCTCATATAAAACTTTTCTATGGCAGAGTAAACATAAAATTGAAAAAGAAAAATTGCTGGCCGGTGTGGTGGCTCATGCCTGTAATCCCAGCACTTTGGAAGGCCAAGGCAGGTGGATCACCTGAGGTCAGGAGTTTGAGCATGATGAAACTCCGTCTCTACTAAAAATACAAAAATTAGCCAGGTGTAGTGATGCATGCTTGTACTCCCAGCTACTTGGAAGGCTGAGGCAGGAGAATCGCTTGAACCCAGGAGGCAGAGTTTGCAGTGTGCTGAGAGTGCGCCACTGCACTCCAGCCTGGGAGACAGCAGAGCAAGACTCTGTCTCGGAGAAAAAAAAAGAAAAGAAAAGAAAAGAAAAATTCCTGGACTCATTCTTATCTCGAACTCTTCCCCTTTCCCTTAAATGTAGCTCTTTGAAACTCACCTCTGACCTTCCATTTATCTCCCACTAGTGTCACTTCAACCCCTTATCACCCCCATGATCTTTTTGATCCTTCTTCATCCTTTAACCCAGTAGTTACTCAAAGTGGTTAGTCTGAGTACTTTTTTACAGTCCACAGGATAAGGAGTTCACATCAGAATGTAAGTCAGCACTCACTACTTCCTTCAAAGAGAAAGTCTTGCTATAAAGAACACAATGCAAACAGACAAATGAACAAAAAAAAATCTGAAATAAACAGCATGCTTAGTGACATAGTTGATTTACAGTCTTGAGCAAGGTCTTTCTCTTGTCATAAACTAGTAACACACATTTGCAGGCCAGCATTGGTCCACAGGCCCCACTTTGAGTTGAGCTAATCTACCCATCCCCACTCTCTCCAAAATTATATCTCAGTGTGTTTGGATCATGATAAATGAAATGGAGAAAACAAAACAGGACAGCACAGAGAGAGTAGTAAGAGACCAGGACGGTCAGGAAAGATTTCTATTGGCAGTGGCATTTGAGTTGGTAAGAAAAACTTAGCCAAGCAAATATCAGAAAATGACCCAGCAGTGCTAACCCTTCCCTGTTTACCTCAGTCCAAATATAGTTCTATACTTCTCTTTCTAGTATAAGTTACCCCAGCCTTCTTTTTCTGTATCATATAGTTGTTTTTCTTGTATTAGCATCTAATTTACATATGCATTTTTAAATGGAGAGTCATAGAAAACATACTGACTAGTTATAACCAACAGACTCATCAAACCAAGATTATCTTTCCAAATACAACCAAAAACACATAAAACAACAAAAGCATTTACGATCTATTGCCTCACTGATTGAATCTCATTATTATCTTCCAGGCCTTTTGTACAGTTGCAGTAAGGCAATTTGACCTTCACAACATGGACTCCTGGCTCACATATCAATAATCCTGTATGCCCTGATGCAGCTGGGAGAATGGATGTTTGCAGTTCGCTTATAAACCAGGTATGTTAAACCCTAACTATAAACACATAAACAGCATTCAGTTGCCAATACAAAGTATCATGTTTTATCTATTTTTTTCCTGAATTTAATGGCCCATGAAAGGAACACTTTTACATTCCTGTTCTGTCATTTAACAACCAACAAATACCTCTCTTTATGTCCAGCAAGAAAGTCTACCAATACCTGTCCACAATAAAGAAATTAATCAGTCAAAAAGAACTGGGGACACTTCCATTTCCAGCAATAAGGCAGAATACATGTCCTGAAAACTGCCTGTTACAAAACAGTAATGTTGGATAAAATATGGCAAACCCTTCTTCAGATGATTCTCTGAGCTCATAAGAATTTAAGGGAAGTTTGCAGGGGTCAAAAAAAGGAGGGAGGGACTGAAAAAGGAGATATAAGCGGTTGCTTCCCAAATAATTGTTTGGAGCTGTTTACCGATCTCTATAACCAGCTTTCAGTGACTGTTTGGGAGAGCAGAGAATAATTTAGATTTTCTCAAAATGGAAAATTAAATCCTTAAATAAAGCTGGGGCTCCATGCATATGCAATGTATGCATATAAAAAACTATGCATACATTGGGGAACATGTGGACTAAAAATTTATCTGCCCACCAGAAAAGGGAGATGGATAATGAGGAATATGTCTTCCTTGCATATATAAAAACATCCCCTAGAATTGTATAAGCGCAGGCCTATACTGATAGTTTCAAGGTCAAATTTATTTAATTGTGTAGTGTGAGACAGCCATTTCCAAAAAATTAACATAGAATGGTCCAAGGTTAGCAGTTCCCAAATGCACTTAGAAGAAGCCAAAGCAAAGCTCTCTGGACCTGCACTATCCAGTAAGGTGGATAAATTCACATTTTTAATTAATTAAAATTAAATTAAGTTACAAAATCAGCTTCTCACACTAGCCACATTTCAAGAGCTCAATAATCACATGTGGCTAGTGGCTACTATTAATGAATCCTGAAGATATAAAACATTTTCATCATCATGGAAATTTCTATTGAACAGTACTGGTCCTTGGAGGCACATCCTTAATCCAGGCTTCACAGGATCCCCATAATAATTGTTGCTGAAAATAAGTTCACAATCCAAAATTACTACTAAATGAATAAGAAAATAAGACACTATAAAGTAAGTAGAATATGAGCAAACAATGAAATAAGACTAAAAGTAACATTAGATAATAGTATTATCTAATACATGTCATAAAAATAAATGTTTTTCATGTTTTTAAAAATTTAAGACGGACTAAAAATACAACAAAGGAAAAAGATCCTTTCAAAGAGAATCAGAAAACAAAATTTTAAACTAACAGAATTTCTAGAAGTGTGTGTGTGTGTGTGTGTGTGTCAGAGACAGAAAGAGAGATCACTGAAAATATGAATTCAGTGAGTAAAGGAAGAATTCATTAACTGGCAGATAAATCTAAATAAATTACCGAGAGTGCACCATAGGAAAATGGAAAGTGTGGAAATCAGGATTGAGAGACTTGAAAGGCAGAATGCAAAAGTCTAATTGGAGTTCCAAGGAAGAGAAAATAGAGAATATGGGAAAGAGATAATACTTGAAAAATACCATGCTGTTTTGGTTACTGTAGCACTGTAATATAGTTTGCAGTTAGTGTGATGCCTCCAGCTTTGTCCATTTTTGCTTAAGATTGCCTTGGCTATTTGGCTCTTATTTTGGTTCCATATAAATTTTAAAATAGTTTTCTCTAGCTCTGTGAAGAATGTCATTGGTAGTTTGATAGGAGTAGCACTGAATCTATAAACTGCTTTGGGCAGTAAGATCATTTTAATGATATTAATTCTTCCTATTTATGAGCATGAGATGTTTTTCCATTTGTTTATGTCAACTTTGATTTACTTGGGCAGTGTTTTGTAGTTTCCTCATAGAGATCTTTCACCTCCCTGGTTAGCTATATTCCTAGGTATTTTATTTTTTGTGTGGCAACTGTGAACAAGACTGCATTCCTGATTTGGCTGTCAGCTTGGCTGTTGTTGGTGCATAGTAACGTTAATTTTTTTTTTCACATTTATTTTGTATCCTGAGACTTTGCTGAAGTTGTTTATCAGCTTAAGAAGCTTTTGTACTGAGACTACAGGGTTTTCTACTTATAAGATCATGTAGTCTGCAAACAAGGATAGTTTGACTTCCTCCCTTCCTATTTGAATGCCCTTTTATATCTTTCTCTTGTCTGATTACTCTGGCCAAGACTTTCAATACTATGTTGAATAGGAGTGGTGAGAGAGAGCATCCTTTGTCTTGTGTCAGTTTTCAAGGGAAATGCTTCCAGCTTTTGCCCATTCAGTATGATGTTGGCTGTGGGTTTGTCATAGACGGCTCTTATTATTTTGAAGTATGTTACTTCAATACTTAGTTTACAGAGACTTTTTAACATGAGGGGTGTTGAATTTTATTGAAAGTTTTTCTGCATCTATTGAGATAATTGTTGGTTTTTGTTTTTGGTTCTGTTTACGTGATGAATCACATTTATTGATTTACATATGTTGAACCAAGCTTGCATTCCAGGGATAAAGGCTACTTCATCGTGCTGAATGAGCTTTCTGATGTGCTGCTGGATTCATTTGCCAGTATTTTTTTTTTTTTTTTTTAGGATTTTTGCATCAGTATTCATCAAGGATATTGACCTGAAGTTTCATTTTTTTGTTGTTGTGTCTGTACCAGGTTTTGGTATTGGGATGATGCTGGCCTCATAGCATGTTAGAGAAGAGTCCTTCCTCCTCAATTTTTGGTATAGTTTCAGTGGGAATAGTACCAGCTCTTCTTTGTACATCTGGTAGGATTTAGCTGTGAATCCATCTGATCCTGGGCTTGTTTCTGGTTGGTAGGCTATTTATTACTAACTCAATTTCAGAGCTCATTGTTAGTCTATTCAGGGATTCAATTTCTTCCTGGTTCAGTCTTGGGAGGGTTATGTGTCCAGAAATGTATCCAGTTCTTCTAGATTTTCCAGTTTATATACATAGAGGTGTTCATAACATTCTCTAATGGTTGTTTGTATTTCTGTGAGGTCAGTGTTATTATCACCCTTGTTACTTCTGATTGTGTTTATTTGAATCTTTTCTCTTTTCTTCTTTATTAGTCTAGGTAGCAGTCTATTTTACTGAGTTTTTCAAAGAATCAGTTTCTGGATTCACTGATCTTTTAAATTTTTTTGTATCTCAATCTCCTTCACTTCAGCTCTGATCTTGGTTATTTCTTGTCTTCTGCTAGCTTTGGGATTTGTTTGCCCTTGGTTCTCTGGTTCTGTTAGTTGTGCTGTGAGGTTGTTAACTTGAGATCTTTCTAGCTTTTTGATGTGGGCATTTAGTCGTATAAATTTCCCTCTTAGCACTGGTCTAACTGTGTCCCAGAGATTCTAGTATGTGGTATCCTTATTCTTATTAGTTTCAAAGAACTTTTTAACTTTTGCCTTATTTTCATTATTTACCCAAAAGTTATTCAGGAGCACATTATTAAAGTTCCATGGAGTTGTATGGTTTTGAGTGACTTTCTTAGTATTGATTTCTAATTTGATTGCGCTATAGGCCAACAAATTGTTGGTTAGGATTTCAGGTCTTTCACATTTGCAGAGGAGTGTTTTACTTCCAATGATGTGATCAATTTTAGAGTATGTACCATGTGGCAATGAGAAGAATGTATATTCTGTTATTTTTGGGTGGTGAGTTCAGGTCCTGAACAGACACATAGACCAATGGAACAGAATAGAGAACCCAGAAATAAGGCCACCCACCTATAACTATCTGATCTTTGACAAACCTGACAAAAACAAGCAATGGGGGAAGGATTTCCACTTCAATAAATGGTGCTGGGATAACTGGGAAGCCATGGGCAGAAGAATGAAACTAGATTCCCTCCTTAAGCCATATATAAAAATTAACTCAAGATTAAAGACTTATATGTAAAACCCAAATCTATAAAAACCCTGCAAGGCAATGTAGGCAACACCATTCTGGACATAGGAATGGGCAAGGTTTCATAATGAAGACACCAAAAGCAACTGCAATAAAAGCAAAAATTGATAAATCGGATCTAATAAAATTAAAGACCCCAGCATCACTGATCATTAAAGAAATGCAAATCAAAACCACTATGAGATACCATCTCATATCAGTCAAAATGGCTATCATTAAAAAGTCAAAAAAAACCAACAGATGCTGGTGAGGTTGTGGAGAAAAAGGAACACTTATACAAGGTTAGTAGAAGTTAAATTAGTTTAACCATTGTGGAAGACAGCATGGTGATTCCTCAAAGACAAAAAAACAGAAATACCATTCGACCCAACAATTCTATTACTGGGTATATACCCAAAGGAATATAAATTGTTCTATATTAAAGACACATGCAAGTGTGTACTCATTGCAGCACTATTTTCAATAGCAAAAGACATGGAATCAACCTAAATGCCCATCGATGGTAGACTGGGTAAAAAAAATATGGTACATATACACTATGGAATACTATGCAGCCATAAAAAAAAATGAGATCATGTCCTTGACAAAGACATGGATGGAACTGGAGGCCATTATCCTTAGCAAACTAATGCAGAAACAGAAAATCAAATACCACATGTTTTCACTTATAAGTGAGAGCTAAATGATGAGAACAAATGAACACACAGAGGGTAACAACAGACACTAGAGCCCACTTGGAGGTGGAGGGTGGGAGGAGGGAAAGGATCAGAAAAAATGACTATTGAGTACTATATATCAAACCTGCACATGTACCCCTAAACTTAAAATAGAAGTTAAATTTTAAAAAATACTTGGAGAATAGCTGAAAAATTTCCAGATTTTACAACAATCACCAATCCTCAAATTCAAGAAATTACCAGGCAGAATTAATATAAAGTAACCCACACCTGGATAAATCATTATAAAGCAGCAGATCACCAAAGCAAAAGAGATGATTATCCAGGTAATCAGGGTAAAAAGCATCATCTACAAAGGAATATCAATGTCCACATTAGCAGACTTCACGCCAAGAGAGCCAAAAGACCATGGGAATATACCTGTAATCTGGAATTAAATACTAAGATAATTATCATTTAAAAATAAAAGTGAAATAGTCATTTTCAAATAAACAAAAACCAAATGTGTTTACCACTAATAGTTCTCACTAAAGAAACTTCTCACAGATGCAACAGTTATATCAAAGGAAAGTAAGACAAGGAAGAAAGACTGAGATTAGGAAAGAATGATGAGCAAAGGCTACGTGGATAAATCACATCAACATGGCTACAGTATAATAATATAAATAACAATTGATTTGGGTAGTAGCAAAGCAAATTAGAACTAAAAATCTGGAAAAAGTCACAAGAAAGACAAAGAAATATTTGGACTTAAAACATTCTACGTCAGCTAGGTGCAGTGGCTCATGCCTGTATCCCAGCACTTTGGGAGGCCGAGGCGGGCGAATCACAAGGTCAGGAGTTTGAGACCAGCCTGGCCAACATGGTGAAACCCTGTCTCTACTAAAAATACGAAAGATTAGCCAGGCGTGATGCCAGGCGCCTGTAAACCCAGCTACCCAGGAGGCTGAGGCAGGAGAATCACTTGAACCCGGGAGGTAGAAGTTGCAGTGAGCTAAAACGTGCCACTGTACTCCAGCCTGGGCAACAGAGCGAGACTCCATCTCAAAGAAACAACAAAAATTCTACATAAAGTCTGGAAGGAAGACGAAAATATATTTAGATTTTGTTAAGTCTGAACGTTAAACCTCGAAGGGTAGCAACCCACAATAAAGAAATAAAGGATACAACTTCAAAGCCAGTGAAGTTATAAAGACATACTGAGAATGACAAAGACATTGACAGTGATTTCCTGGGGGGAGTAGGGGCAATGCATTTGAGCTGAAGTACAATGCCTCAACTAGATTAATAACACATAAAGAGGTATTTCTTAAAATAGATGGTAGCCACACCAAATTTCAATTTTATTTATTTATTATATATCATTATTATTTTTGATATGGAGTCTCACTCTTTCGCCCAGGCTGGGGTGCAGTAGCGCAATCTCGGCTCACTGCTACCTCCGCCTCCCAGGTTCAAGCGATTCTCCCACCTCAGCCTCCCAACTAGCTGGAACTACAGGCATGCACCACAATGCTCAGCTAACTTTTGTATTTTTAGTAGAGATGGGGGTTTCTTCATGTTGTTCAGGCTGATCTCAAACTCCCGACCTCAGGTGATCTGCCCTCCTTGCCCTCCCAAAGTGCTGGGATTACAGGCGTTTGAGCCACCACGCCTGGCCCAATTTTATTTTTTGTATCTTACCATCTGTTTAAAATCATTTATAATAAATTAAAACAAAAAGTAATACGTCCCACTTGAAAAAAAAATCTGCTATACTAAGAAATATTAAGAAAAATCTTACAAGAGTAAAGTGTTTTAAAGTTTACAAAGTACTGTTATTTTCACTGCCTCATCACTGGAAAAAGAAAGACAGACAAGTTCCATATTCTTCCTTTTGCAAATGAGGAAGGGAAAACAGGCAGAGTGGTGAACCACCTTCCTTAATATCACACAACTAAGAAGTATCAGAATGTGTTCTCAATCTGTCTTCTAAGCTCTGATACAATTTCTTACAGCACACAATGCTGCTACTTTGCATCTGTCAACAAATCCAAAGAATAAATTACAGAATTAGCAAGTCTCATAGAAATGGCAGTATACCTGAAAAGAATTCTGAACATTAACATAAGAATTACTCAAAGGGAAGTCAGGAATTTAAACAAGATTTATATACAAGGATGTTCACTGAAACATTATTTATAAGAATGGAAATTGAAAATGATCTAAATATCTAACAGTAGGGAAGTGCACAGAATGGTCTATCTGTACAGTGCAATGTTACCTAGTCATTATAAGTAATTTTCTAAAAGAATATGAAATAGCTGAGAAGTATGCTAATGATAGAATGTTAAGAAATATTATATTGAAAGTATAATACCCATTTTATTCAAATATAGATGGTAATGTAAAAATTAAGAAAAGCCATGCACAATGGCACAGTCCCAGCTACTTGGGAGGCTGGGGCCGGAGAATTGCCTGAGCCCAGGAGTTAGAATCCAGCCTAGGCAACACAGCAGAACCCTGTTCCTAAACAAGAAATAAAACCTTTTTTAAAATTAAGAATGATAATAGAATACATACATAGTAAAACCCTGGAAGGAAATATGCCAAATATCAATAGTAATTATAGCTACGATGGAGGGGTTCAAATTATTGGTGATTTTTGTCTTTATTCTCTAAATGAACATATTACGACTGTAATCTAAACAAAAGAAAATTAACAAATAAGTTTTAGAACATCTTTTCTGCAAAAGCATTGCCAACTTTAAATATCTCCCTCCCCGACAAGGTTAAATAAGTAAAACAAAAAAAAAAATAACATACTAGAAGAAAATAACATAAGAAAATGAATCAAAGATGAAAATAAAACATCTCTGAAATTGAATTATATGAGGCCATGGCCTAGTTACTTCTCACTGTCACTGGGCCCTAATCAAATAAGTTAACTGGTCTCCAATATGTAACTGAAAACCAAATACAGGACTCCAGTTACCCAAGTTTCTGGCTTAACAGCATTAGCTGAATATCAAAAAGGCTGCCCAAGGAAGGCACCTCAGTCAAGACATTTGATGTATAACAGTTGTCTGTACGACTAAAAGGTCAAATAGCTCTCAAAAAGTGCAAACTACCCATAAAGAGAGATGCATCATATCTTCTCAATGTGATAAGGCTTGGCTTCAACCTGAACCAGGAAGAATCAGGGACCCTTCCTGGCCATCTACAGTTCCTAAATCCGACATGCAAGGAAGGGCAGTAACAATTTTCTTATACAAGATACCTGTTTCACCAAGTCTTTTCTGCTGACCCCTAAAGAAATATCTAACGTAATTTTAAAGTTCAATTCACAAGCTAACATCCAATACTACAGGCTGTCACTTTCCCAAACTTGTGCGGATCTATCATCTAATATATCGTGATGAGCTTCCAAACACTTCATTTACTTCTGTACTGGAAGTCTCCCATTCAGCAGGTCACTCTAGAGGTCTTGCTGAGGATGGAAAAATTTTAAGATATTCAATCTTGTTTTCAGGTATAATGCACCTGCCATCAAAATAAAAGTGGTTAATGGCTTTGCCATTTCTTTTCCATTAAAGGAATAGATGAATGGAGAGAGGATTGATGAGGATTGAAAACTGGACGCTAGTACAGTAGGTGATTCTTGTTTTTATTTAAATCAAAAGTTCCTCCATGCCCTTTATTCAACCCCTCTCCTTTTCTCTTCTTCTTCTCCTGCTTCCTCTTGGGACTATGAACCCAAATCCAAGACGTATGGCAGCAAATTGGTCAAGGAAAAAATGTTTGGAAAATCAGATTAATCTACTAGTTGAAGTCATTAAAATGGAGGTTTCAGAGACAACCCTAGCAGGTCAGGCATTTGCACAGGGATTCAGACCTCAATTACGTTTTCATAGTGTCTTTGGGTGATCACAGTGATGGTGATGGTGGTGGTGATGATGATGACAGGATTGTGAGGGAGGGGAGGAAGGTGTTGAGGAAGAAATTATGAGTTGGAAGACACAGCAAACATAAACCTACGACACAACAAAGCAAGTGTGTTACACAGACAATAAATTGACAAAAGATAAAAATCAAATGAAGACAGTATAGACGTTGTAATGTGAAGTTTAACTTCATAAATTGAACTTTATGATAGGAAATGTAAGTTAAGTTTGTTAAAGTGAACTAAAGAACCTAAGAAGAACTCCATACTTCTGTATTTGAGTCCTTGTGCCATTTGTTGAAGACAAAACCCCTTTCTCTTCCCCTTTTAACAAATACAATTAAAGTACAGCAGAACAAGCACATCCTTGCCATCCAAACAAGATGTTTACAAAGAAGCAAAATGTTTTGTGATTCACTTAATCCCTGTATTTCCAAATACAGACAGAATCAGTATACTTCTCTGCTTGGTTTCAGAAACATTAAAGTCAACACTTACAAATCTACAATACAGAGAATTAGAAAGGAGCATTAACTGGCTCAGGTAATTCCAATTTAACTTATGTTGTAACAGCTTAGGCAGGGAATCTGTTTCTATTAAATTCCAGAAACCACCAGAGGGAAAAGGTAGAGTTGGGGGTTATAAACTTTTCAGGGCAATATACAAATAAAAGAACAATAACCTGAGAGCTTTTTAAATTAAGAGAAATAAAAGCTGTCCAGCTAATTTGCTTTTAAAATAAATCATTAGAGACATACAATTCCTCAATAAACATTGCAAACAGCACGAAATAAACCTTATCTCTTACTCTGGCCAAAGGGAGAAATAAGAAAAGGGAAAGAAAAAAGTAGAGAAATATAAATCAAAGAAGAAAGGTAATGTAAAAAAGAAAGAGGTAGAGAGAGCATGGATACAAATGATAGGGGAAAATGGGAGAGAGGCGCAGCAAAGGAGAATAAAATCGGACTGGGACAGTTGCAGTAGATTCTTGGGGAAATATATTAATTAATTAAACTGCTTTGGCATTCCTAGCTTTTCATTTCATCGGTGGGCATTACCTGTTATCACTGCACTTTGAAATGCCAATTTAGGTCTTCAGCATGGAGTCACTGATTTAAAGCCTCTGTCTTGGAAATGTTTTCTTAGCTCTGAATGGGTCAGATTTTCTCTGGCCAAAGTGCATTAAGTCTGCAAGAGGTCATTATTCTCTTCACACCAAGCCCAGAGACGGCTTAAAGCAGAGGTTCTTAATCCTGGCTGCATGTTAGAATCGCAGGGAGAGCATTAAAATAAAATACTGATGTGCTGTTTCCTGTGGACTAATTAAATTCAAGTATCCAAGGAATAGTCCCAAAAAAGGACATCTTATGTGCTAAGTGACAAACACTCTTACCTCCCTTCAGAAATACAGAATGGCTTCTAGAGTGTGGGTACCTAAGATTTTTTACGTGGTTACATTTTGTTTTTTCTCTATTTTCAGCTTGTTCTTCAGGGAACAAAGTTTCTGAGAACCGAGTATGGAGACATATGCTTGCTGCAGACTTGAATACACCTAACTTTTTATAAAATGTGTGCATGAGTTAGACTCCAGGAAAAAAAAAAAAAATGCTGCAGCAGCAGCAATTCAGCATTACATGAAGCACTGCTCGGCTTCATTCTCTTCTCCACTGCCAGGCCCACCCAGCAATACAAGTCCTTGTAGTGCCTTTTCACTGAACATTTTTGTTCAACAATGAACTGTTCCAGATTGTTAAGGTTTCAGGGAAACTAAACTGCATTTTGCTAAAAATCAAAACAAAGCAGGGAAAAAAATGTCCTTCAGGAACTGTAAACAGTCAGAAATTCTTTTTTTTTTTTTTTTTTTTTTTTTTTTTTTTGAGACGGAGTCTCACGCTGTTGCCCAGGCTGGAGTGCAGTGGCGCGATCTCGGCTCACTGCAAGCTCCGCCTCCCGGGTTCCCGCCATTCTCCTGCCTCAGCCTCCTGAGTAGCTGGGACTACAGGCGCCCGCCACCGCGCCCGGCTAATTTTTAGTATTTTTAGTAGAGACGGGGTTTCACTGTGGTCTCGATCTCCTGACCTTGTGATCCGCCCGCCTCGGCCTCCCAAAGTGCTGGGATTACAGGCTTGAGCCACCGCGCCCAGCCAGAAATTCTTTTTAAAACAGCCCTTCCCCGCTGGTCTTATTTGAACAATCCCAGAACCTAAGAGGTGGTTATTGCTGAGATCTGCCAACTCTGAGAGAGCCAAAGCATTATTTTTATATAATCCCATCAACATTGTTGAGAGTTACCTGCAGTGGAGAAAAACAAGCATGAAGATCAGTGTCAACTATGGCCTAATGTGAAGATTCACAAAGAGGATCTCTAGAAATGGACTTCATGTAATTATGGATTTGTTTATTCTGGCAGCTTGGAATCTTATTTCATTTACCTTTGTTAATAATCACTAGTGTATCACTAGCTGGTAATAAAAAACATCCAGGAGCATAAAAACTAGATGGAAAACCAGAAATAGAGATGAAACAACTAAGTCAGGCTTTTCCCAAACTAACCACAGGAGCTTCCTTTGATGATCCAAGTAGAGGTGCCCTATGAAACAGACTGGCATTCTCAGACATGGCAGGTTATTGCCTTGGCAGAACTAGAACAAATTGTTTAGTACTTTTCATAGAGATTTCATCTAAAATGAATTTTTGTCCTAAACCTTCCTTTATCTACTTCCTTTAATGCTCAGTGTGAGAAAAATAAACGCGAGCATTGATTCTACCCCTTCTCCCAAAGAATGCTTGTTAATCCTTCACAGGATGCTGGGAAATGCCATGTCATCGCCCACAGAAAGGAAAAGCCCAAGAAGGCTAAAACTGCCTGTGTTTCTAAGAAGGGCTGGGGTGGAAAATCTGGGCTGGCACACAAAAGCCAGCAGCATGTAATTGTTTGGAGCAGGAGTTCGTGAGGTTATGCAGACAGACCTATGTCATACTTAACTGTGTGACCTTGAGCAAAATACTTAATCTCTGAAGCTCAGGTTTCTCATCTATAAAGGATGTTCAGTAAGATTACTTAACTCAAAGGATCACGGTGAATATTTTACAATTTAATAATGAATGTAGACTGTGCAACACAATGCCTTACACAAAGTAAATACACAATTTAGTCATTCATTCAACAAACACTGAATGAGTGCATAGAATGTTCCAGGCAATAGTGACTGGGACAACCAACGCAACAGGCAAAAATCCCTGCTTTTATAGCACTTGCCATCTACTGTTCATAAATTAGATAGTGTTTCAGATAGTGAAGATTGCTGTGGAGACTATATAAGCAGAGAAGGGGGATGGGGAATGGAAATCATATGCAATTTAAACAGAGTAGCCAGCAAAGACTGTACGGATTCGGTAAAATGTGAGTAAAACTCTAAATGGGTGAGAGAATGAGCCATGCAGAGTAACTGCAAAGACCCAGATGGAGAAGCTTGTCTGCTGTGTTGGCAGGTCAGCACGGAGGCCAGCAAGGAGGCCAAGAATGGGGAGAATCAGGAGGAGACAAGATCAGGGAGGTAAAGGCATAGCTCACTAGGTAGAGCTTCCAAGCTTTGCTTTTACACTGAGTGAACTGGGAAGTAGCTGAAAAGGTCTAGGAAGAGGAATGACATGATCTGATTTACAATTTAACAGGAACACATTAGGAGTGGTTTGTGAAAGAGATTGGGCAGAAACAGAAAGAAGAGTTAAAAGACTAATGCAATAATAGAGGTGAAAGTTGATGGTGGCTTAAACAAGATGATGAGAATAAAAATGGGAAGATGTGACCAGATAGAGTCTAAATGTATTTGGAAGGGAGTCAACAGGATTTACTAATGAATTGAAATTGCAATGAGAGAAACAGAAATTAAGAATGACTCCAGAGGTTTTAGCATAAGCAACTGGAATAATTGCCTTTAATTGATGGGAAAGACTAAAGAAGATGCAGGTTTGGGGAGGACAAGTGGTTGGGGAATAACTGGAGCTCATTTTGGGACACGTTACATTTTGCATTCATTTTCAACATCGAGTGGAGATATAAAGCAATCAGTAAAATATTAATCTAGGCTGAAATCAGATGTAAACATGGGCATCACTTCTACATAGGTGCTATTTAAAACCACAAAACAAGATAAGATCACTAAGGGAGTGAGTATAAACAGAAAGAAAAGTTCATGAAGAGAGTCCTGGGAAACTTTAATGTTTAGAACTCAGGAAAGTGAGGAGAAACCAGCAAAGAGAAAATTAGAGAAAATCCAGGGGATATATACATAACATAAACTTCCTATACATTAAATTTGTTCACCTAATTATGCGGGCAGCCATGCATCTATTCATCTAGTATAGCAAAACAGTTAAGAAAATGGGCTGTAGAATGAGATTAACCTGAATTTAAATCCAGATTCCTTCACTTACCAGCTCCGAGACCCTGGGAAGTTACTTAACCTTGCTGTCCCTGCTTTCTTGAACTATGAAATGAGGAGAATAGCACCAACCTTATAGAACTGTGAGAATTAAGGGAAACTTTGCATCTAAAGCATAGGGCTTGGTACCCCAAAAGGTCAATAAAGAATGGCTATGGTTTCTATAATTATTATTCATCAAGTACTTTTTGAGCACCTATAAGGGATGCACAAATAACCATGTCAGGTACAGGGAAGTGGATTCTACCTCAGAAGGATAACAACCTAACCAACGATAAAAGATACATAAAAATTTCAAAAACCATTATACAGACCATGGTCCCCAAGACAAGCTCTTTGAGGACAATGACATTTTCAGTATGGTTGATACAGTATCCTTAGCTAGTGGGACAGGGCACAGAGCTGGCTCCCAAGTGTTTCATGAATGAATGAATGAGATTGAAATGAGAAACACTTTGAGTTTGTAGCAGAAAGAGATTACTGGGAGTTGAAATGGACAGAGGACACTTCATTCATGAGACACGAAGAAAAGTTTTAGGTAATTCTTTTTCATTCAATGAACCACAATTTACATAAATAGGAAAGGTGGAAGAATAGTATGAATTATAAAAAATTATAGCCTTGGAAATTATTGAATAAACCCTGGAAACTAAATAGATAGAAGGAAGATCTTTTTTTTCTGCTGTGTCTTGTTTTAGAGAAGTTTATTTTGTTTCATGTTTTTCACTGATAGAGTGCAAGCCTGTTCATGAGAGACAACACAAATAAAAGCTAAATGTCATTGACATCTTATTATGCCAGGCATTCTTGTAAGCAATTTATATCCAGTTACTCCTCAAAATAATCCAATAAGAGAGGTATTACTCCCGCTTGATAGATGAAGTTTGAACAATACAATTTTAACTAACACTTCTAAGTGGCAGAATTGGAACTGATACCTCTGTGAGACCTTAACTATTACAGTGCTTCCTATGGGGACCATATGAGTCCAGGAGCCAAAATACTGACAGATTTTCAAAGACTCTTTTGGGTAAACAAAGCCATAAAACAGAGAATGTAATCAAATTAATGATAAAAATGATAGTCAAGATCACTCCTCTGGCTTACTTGATTTTAAGTAAATCAGTGTAAAAGATATTTGCTAAGTTGGTTTGGTAGTTCAGATATTTGTGAATGAAGTAAATAAATGAATGAAACCAATGCATTCCTAAAATTTCCTCAATTTCTGAATGACCCGGCGTTTCCACATTCTGGAACATCAAAACTTATCTAGGTCTTCTTTTCTTCTCTATAAAGAATAGGAATTGTTATTACTTTTGAGAAGTAAATAGCTACCTTTTTTGTAACAAGGCTTTTGTAAGAAGCTATCTTACAAAAGGAAGGATTTTGGAAGGATTTCTAAGAAACGTTTGCATCTATTTGCATCTGTTTTGGTAGAATAGTTTCTATGCAACACTGCATTGCCTTAGAGCAATGCTTAGTGATTATTAATATATGTAAAATAATGAAAAAATAAAATACGGTGCACTAAAACCCTTTGACTCAAATGAGCCAAAAGACAAATGCATTTGTTTTCCCCAAAATGAAAGACCAAGACAATGACACCACACCAGGCACCTGTGCACATGTAGGTGGGGGCTGGAGCCAGTAGATGTCATACATTGTCTTTATTAGCATGTTCCACACTACATTACTTGCAGGTAATGATCCACAAGCCAAGCAGGGCTGCACATTGCCTACTTTCTAAGTAGTAAGACACGTAGGAAGTTGTTTTCTAGGTAGGGAGTATTCCCCCACCAGTCTATTAAATTTACAGTTTCATAGATTAAAAAAATAATAATTTAGCAGCATTGAATAGTTTCTGATTTGAAAAATAATATGCATATTAGAATATTTAGAAAATACAAGTAAACACAAATTAAAATGTCATATTGCCACTACCCAGTGATAACCCCTTAGATTCACATAAGTTTTAAATCAAAATATAAGTAATTTGAAGAGATAATAGAGTTGTGGCTGGCTGTATTGTTTCTGTTGGTACTCTTTTCACATTACTATAAAGTCATTTTGTGAGTCTTCTTTTTAAGGTACTAAGGCTTAGTCACAGTTCTTCATTTTACAATGAGAAACTAAGGTTCAAAGGAGAAGGATGGCTGACTGAAGAGCACACAGCTGCTTGGCTCTGGACAGAACTTAACCGCTGATACTTTAACTCTTGTGCTAACCTTCCAAGGCAATATCCCACTGTTCTATCTCTACGCCTTTGGGTCTTTATGGTGTTTTGCTTTTCAAATTTTCCTATAAATGTGAAATACCCTGGTTAAGCTTTGGGTTAGAAAATTTCAGTGAGTATTCTTCCCAGATGCAGGCCTCTCGAGGGAACCACAGAGCACTAACGAGTAAGCTGTCACCCTAGCCCTCAGTTCAGCCACCCTCCTCATGTTGCCCTTCTTTCCTAACACAGCCCCCAGGGTCCTGCCTGTTTCCCTTTATATCTTGAACACTACCACCATCCCTTTCTTTTGGAGTTAGTAATCATCATATCAAAAATTGATTGACTGCTTAGTATATGCCAGGTGCCATACTATACATACATAATCTAATTTAACCCTTATGATAGCTTTGTGTTCAGTTTATTATCTCTATTTTCTAGAGATAGAAATACAGAAGGCACGTTCCTAAGGTCACAGAAAAGTAAATGCTGAACTCAGACTTGAAACTAGGATTGTCCAACTCTCAACTCTCTCTTCTCCTGTTTGGATACTGAGAAAGATGAACTCTTCCAAGTTCTTGCCATCATGGCTGTTCCTGAAATACTTTTAGTGTCAAAAGTTTTACTGTAGATCACTATGGGGAAATTGAAAAGAGAAAATTAAAGCAACGGATACAACTTTGGACTTGGTCCTTTTTTCAAGCTTTAGCAACCCAATTTAGTAGCCATGTAACCTGACCTTTGGCAAATTACTTGAATTTCTGGGCCTAATTTCCTTCTATGCAAGTATGAAGTTTTGAGTATCTTCCCCCAAACTAGAGTACCTATACAATTTATCATTAGAATCAGTATAGTTTGAAAGTGAAAGGGGATTCTATTGATAATTTTGGTGGGACAACAGGTGTGAAACAGGAGTTGCCTGAGTAAATCAGTACCTATGGTCCTTTAAAGGTAACATCAAAGAACCTGCCACATGGCCCAGCATACAATTTTAGGGTTTCAACATTTTAGATTCCTTTCTTTTCCGTATACATGAAGCATCAAATAGCATAGTGGTTTTCAACTAGGAACAATTTTGCCAACCAGGGGAAATTTTGCTTCCCAGGGAATATTTGGCAATATATGGAGATATTTTTGGTTGTCACAACTGGGGCAGGGGATGTTACTGGCATCCAGTGGAAAGAGGTCAAAGATGATGCTAAACATCCTACAATGTACAAGACAAGCCCCTACAACAAGAATTATTAATGCCCAATGGCAACAATGCCAAGGTAGAGATATGCTGAAATTGTACTCTTCAATGCCAGAGTAGAAGACACGGTAGAGAAAGTCTGCTGCCAAGGACGCAAGTTCAGTTTGCTTCTCTCAGTTTAATCGAGGGTCAGCCCAAACATGAAGCTAATCAAATCAGCCCCTTTGGAATTCAAGAGAAATGGAACAGTATTTTGATAGTTTAATTACTACAAACAGCTTTCCAAACGGGCCTATCACCACCCTGAAATCATCATCTCACATCTCCGAGACAACTTGCTATGCAAGAAAACAAGAGGCCAAGTACCATGTACATAATGCAATCTGCATACATTCGAAGAACAGCAGTTCGTGTGCAATTTACACAGGTGCTTCTCTAAAGATATGAAATTATAATTAACAACAATAAAGCTTTCGTCTGACTTGCCTTCCCTAAGATGTGCTCTGATAATGAAAATAAGTTTAATTTTTTAAGCCCCATGCCTAAAATAAAGCAACTATTTGGGGGAGCCAAAGTTCTTTGAAAGAGAATAAGCAATTATCCACAACTCTATGGGCCATAATTAATTGAACATTCATGGTATTTTCGCACTCCCAGATAAACATGAAAGAGATATTAAAGTTTTAAAGCTTTCTTCATATTCACACCCCACCCCCACCCCCCGCCCCATCAAGCCAAGCCTGAGTATTCAGTGTTGCATTCAGAGTAGGCAGCTTGGCTCAGGAGACTGGCTGTAAGACTGAATATGTAAACTCATATTTATCTCAACTCTTAAGGCAAATATAGTTCATTAAAATACAGTTACAAGCAAAACATTATCTCTGTTTCTCTGTGGAAAGAACAATTGGTAGTTGTGAAAGTCTAAAAACTCCAGTAAAGAGATTTTAACTGTGTGTGTGTGTGTGTGCGTGCGTGTGTGTGTGTGTGTGTGTGTAAGTTCTAAGTTTCTCTCTGCTCTGTCAGTTGGCCCCTCCTTACCAGGAAGGATTTTTTCCTGATTATCATGAGGGTGAACCCATTCAAACAGCTCCACAGATCACTGCTATTTGGTACAATACAATGTCCAGCTGGCCAACTGCATGAGCTCTTAAGATTAGTGGTCGTTTATGGGCTGCCTACAGTGGTGTCTCTTCTGAGC